>NC_133407.1:191077500-192327500 GCF_049350105.2 Macaca mulatta
CTATATATATATGTATATACACACACACATATATACATATATATACACATATATGTGTGTGCATAGATATAAAAATATAACTTTTTTCCAAATATACCTTTTATCTCCTCACAATCGTGAAGAGAAATCATGATTCATAATTTAAGTATTCCGATGATAAGTGTAACATTCATAGTAGAAGACATAGGAAATAAAAATGTATCATTAAGAAAACAAAAATCCCTCAGTTGCTGCCTATGTATCATTCCAATGTTACTACGTATCTGCATTTTTATACAAATATGAGATTGTACTAAGTTTTTCTTTATTGAAAGAAATAAATGAATTTCTTTATTGAATGAATATTCACAATCATGAAGAGAAAAAAAGGTATATTTGGAAAAAAGTTATCACTGAGGAAAGTGTGGTTGATTTCATTCGAGTAGAGACACACTTGGGTAGATTGCTTGATGGAAAAGAACCACACAGGGCATGGGGAGTTGCAGGGGAAATAGCATGCATCATGGTCCAAATAACAGGAGGATTAGTTGAGCATACACATGAAGTGGAAGATATGAAAACAAAGCACTGATAAAAGTTCAAGTATTAGAATAAAGAATTTTTTTCATTTTTCCTAAAACCTGCAGAGAAAGAAAATGGATAGGAAAAAAGATACAGGGACTTTGAAGTGAAAAAGATTTAAGACTGTTTACAACAACTGATCTTGTAAATTAGTAGACAAGGTTATTTTCTGAGAGAAGGAATGTTAATAATCTGAAAGCATGTATTTTGGACACTTGTCATATTTAAAATCATGAGCATTCACAGAAAAGTACATACTAGCATACATCTTAGTGAATCAAGGAAATGATCTTGTTACTACATATGTAAATAAAAGGAAAATGTTTGGTTTTGTCCATGCTTTGAAGAACTGAAATGAAAATAATTCAGGAAGTTAAAACAAAAGAAGTTCACCAAATATAAACAAAAATAGTTTATCTTTTTTCTAATACATCCTGCATATTTAAAATAAGGAAAGAAGGGAGGCAGGGAGGGAGAGAAGGGAAGAAAGAGGAAGGAGAGAAGAAGAGAGGGAGAGAGAGGGCAAACCCCACAGAATATTCTGTTTTTTAGGACATTTTCAGGAAGTATATAGTTTGTCAATGATTAAACGTTACCTAACAGTCAAAGGAGGAGAAAGACCACTATTGCAGAAACAACCATAAACAGAATTTATACATCTCAAAATCATAAATAGTATCATAATAGTTACACATCCAGCTCAGTTCTCACTCACCTATAAAGTCATGAATAATACATTGTATATTAGAAACTATTTCATGTCATTTGATTTGCCAGGCAAAACCCCAGACTTGACACAATGACTTTAAATTTACAGATAGGCTGCAGGTGCACTGTGAGTAGACTAACACCTCAAAGTGGCAAAAGCTGGAGTTTAGTATGTCTGTGTGTGAAAAGAGTCAGGAGGAGGGAAATCCTTAATAATGCTACACAAAAAATTTAGGTCCAGATAGCAGTTGCTCCTTAGCTCCATCCAGGAATTTCAGACTATAGCAATACACATGGCCTATCTGCCATGGACAGAAGGGATTCCCTCTATACTTTAAAAGAAACTATGGGACATAGGTTTTCCAGGCTTGTCTCTTGATAGAGCACCCACAGGCAAACTAGGATCTAGGGGTTACCTGGGACAAATTGTTAATTGGTTTAGATACAGATAGAGACAAAAGTATAAATACATAGTTACAGATACACAAATACACATAAAGATATAGATACAGACATTGACCAAAACAGACATTGACATAGACCTTCTGTTGTAAGACTTTCTGCCAATAAAGCATCTTTGTTCCTCTTTGCATAGGAATCAAACATTTGTCAAGGTGTAGGATCCAGGATCTCAGGATCCCAAATACAAAAGAAGGTTCAAATGTTGTGATGCTCAAAAAGACTGCTTCCATCCTACCCAACTAACATTCTTCCTGTTCAAGTCCAATAATCTTCCAGTAAATGTCCTCCACCAGGCACCTTATTGAGACACTGGTAAGTACCGGAAATGCAGAAAACACAATTGACCCTAGACCATATTTTAGGTATAAAGAAAATTATTTCAAATATAGTTCTTCTATGTTTTTGAAATTAATGTTTTAGAAATCAAATTAGCTATGCACTATTTTGGCCCATCTACTTAATTAAGAAAATACCAAATACCTCTTCTAATGGACTTGTGTGGTAATATAAATTCTTAAAATAAAATTGTATATTTTTGTCCTATGAAACATAGAAGTAGCTAACCACCTGGGTGATTCACAATTTAAGTATTCTGATGATAAGTGTAATATTCATAGTGGAAGACACAGAAAATAAAAACATATCGAGAAAGCAAAGATCACTCAGTTACTGCCTATGTACCATTCCAATGTTACTATGTATCTGCATTTTTATACAAATATGAGATTGTACTACTAAGTTTTCCTTTATTGAATGAAATAATAGATATTTTCAGGTTATTAAATATATTCTTCTCAAATAATATTTTTATCAATGTCTATAGTCCATATTTTTCCATTATTTAAAAGCAAGGCTCTGAAGATTATTATCATAACCAATATTTTTGTACATTTTCCTTTCTTTGGACTGGTTTCTACAATCAGAATTATTTTTTAAAATTACACTTTTAAGAGTTTTACACATATTGTTAAATTTCTCTTCAGTAAATTATTAAAACAACCAGACATTCCCATCAGTAACATATGAGTGACATTTAGCTCTCTTGCAAACACTTGCTCTAGAATATTTGTAACATTGATTTCTTGGCACGCCTCTATCCCATGGCCTCTTGCTTTCATGTTCATAACTTGAATATCAGCTAAATTTTGGCCATTTATGTTTCTCTGTTGTTAACTCCTTGGTCATTTTTATTTATCCATGTTTCAATGGAAGTATTTATCTCTTTGTTAATGAGTGTAAGTGCTCTTTATATATAATAATTTAGAGCTTTAGTCACATATACTATAAGTATTTTTCCTTGGTCATTTACCAAAATAATTCATCACGCCTGAGAAATTGGCTGATTCATCCAATGTGATAATTTTATCAAGATTTATATTTTTAAAGAGCTTTTACTTGTGCTGAGTGTGAGAACATATACAGGAATTCTAATAAAGTTAATAGAGAAATCTACAAGATGCCAAATCCTGTAAGTAAATAGAAAACAGTGTCTTATAATAATGATTACGTTGATTATAAGGACCATCAACTTTTCAACATAAAAGCTCAGTTAAAAAGCTTGAGTCTCTTTTCTATGTTATTCTCAAATAGCAGAAGTGTATGTATGCTAATGTGTGTATATTGTCAAATCAAGAATTCATCACATTCTCATATTCACCATCTCATAAGTGGTGTGACCTTCTCTCTCAACTGAGAAGTCCAGAAATGTTTCAGAAAGGAAATGACCAGTGAATTGCTTTGAAGGATCATTTCACCATTAAGTATTAGGGAAAAGTCATCCTATGAAAAAGAAAAAAAGCATGAAAGAAAAGGATTCACTGTAGCAGTAGCTAACTCTGGACCCTAAAAGAGGAAGGGCAGGTGTTGATGATTGGAAAAAATTCAGTTGGAAACAAAGAATGGTCTCCTATGCAGTTACGGAGAATGTGGAGTTTACACTGAGGGTAACTGAGGATCCGGTAAAATAGTCAACTAGAAAGTGAGACCACGCCAAGCATGGTGGCTCATTCCTGTAATCCCAGCACTTTGGGAGGCTGAGGCAGGTGGATCACAAGGTCAGGAGTTTGATACCAGCCTGGCCAACATGGTGAAACCCCATCTCTACTAAAGATACAAAAAATTAAGTGGGTGTGGTGGCACGTGCCTGTAATCCCAGCTACTCGGAAGGCTGAGGCAGGAGGCAGAGGTTGCAGTGAGCTGAGATCATGCCATTGCACTCCAGCCTGATGACAGAGTGGGACCAGAAAGATGGAAGGAAGGAAGGGAGGAAGGGAGGGAGGGAGGGAGAAAGGAAGGAAGGAAGGAAGGAAGGAAGGAAGGAAGGAAGGAAGGAAGGAAGGAAGGAAGGAAGGAAGGAAGCAAGCTGGGGGGGAGAGAGAGAGAGAAAGAGAGAAAGAAAGAGAGAAGGAAAGAAAGAAAGAAAGAAAGAAAGAAAGAAAGAAAGAAAGAAAGAAAGAAAGAAAGAAAGAAAGAAAGAAAGAAAGAAAGAAAGAAAAAGAAATCATTAAAATGAATAAGACTGTAAACACCGTAGGTAGAAACCAAGTAACACAGTGTCTTGCTAATTAGATTCTTGTGCAGTATGATCATTTGAGACTGGGAGTTTGAGACCAGGATAGGCAAGACCCCATCCCTACAAAACAACAAAACCATGTAGCCAGGCATGGCATCGTGCACTTGTAATCCCAATCGGGATGCTGGGGTAGAAGGATCATTTGACCCCAGGAGTTCAAGGCTGCAGTGAGCTATCATTGTCCCAATACACTCCAGCTTGCATGACAGAGAAAAACTCTGTCTGTAAAAGAAAAAAAAGTGAGATATATTTTCAAAGCCATTAAATCAATCTGCAAATGCATTTCCCCTTGACATAATAGTTCTAAGAAAATGGTTGAAACAAACTATCTTTTATTTTATTTTATATATTTTTTGATACAGAGCTGCATTTTGTTGCCCAGGCTGGAGTACAGTGGTGTGATCTTGGCTCACTATACCTCCTGAGCTCAAGCAATTCTCCTGCCTCAGTCTCCCAAGTAGCTGGGACTACAGGTGCATGTCACCAAGCCTGGCTAATTTTTTTTCTTTCTTTTTTTTTTTTTTTCAGAGACAGGGTTTCACCATGTTGACCAGGCTGGTCTTGAACTCCTCAAGTGATTCTCCTGCCTCAGCCTTCCAAAGTGCAGAAACTGCATTTTAGAATATTGTAGATTATATTATCTCTGGCCTAAAATTTGAATATATAATATTTCTTACTCATTAATGAAGTCACAATTTGACAGTATACTGAACAATCTAAACATCTTAACTATGTGAAAATTGAAACTATCAATGATAATGAAATAGTGTATCAAGTTATCATAAGATCAAACATTTACACAAAGTAACTTTCTTCCTGGAAATGGTCACTAGGTTTAAAACAGCAGTGATAATAATTTAAGTGAAATGCGATCCACAGGTCTCTAGAAAGCAGCTGTGCAAACAAACGGAAGAACCTTATAGAAAACCATGGCATATTAAGGGACCTGTTGATTAAACTGCATGTCCAGTTCAAGATATTTTGCTTATATAAAATCAAGAACGTAGCCTCCAATGGATAATTTGGTAGGTTACACATTGCCTTCATATTGTTTGATTCATGTTTTCCACTTAACAGAACACCCCCAGCTGACTGAAATGAAAATGATTAGATTTCAGTAATGCAGATTTTGTTCCAAATGCATTAAACTAGTTAACGCATATACATAACATTTCTGGATCACGGTGTATTTGATAATAGCCAAATGCTAGTTATTTTAGGATAAGAATGAAATAAAATACCTTAAAATATCATATTTGGCTAATAGCTAGCAATATTAAACTTCTAAATGCAGGACATTAGTTTTCTTGTTATGACAACAAACCAAAAGATTGTCATAATGACAGGAAGCATTTCAGTTTTCTGCAATTTGCTGAGTATAAGCATTACATAACTTTTTGCTTATCGGAAAATAAGCTTTAGAACTTTTTGACGTAAACTCCTGTTAATATCTTCATCTAAATTTTCGCTAGGTTAGGTCATCTTTTAAGAGGTCTTCAATTTTAAAGATAAATGAAATTTTTGTACCCTTTGTTTTATAATTAAAAGTTTTTTGTTTAAGCTCCAGTGTTGTTCTTTATGGGATATGTCTTTAAATCATCCCAAGAAAAGGCAAACTAATTGTGAACAGAGGTACATTAAGTTTTGGTTATCTTTTGTATCTATTCAGCATTTGTCTGTTTTAAAATGTAGAAATTGAAAAAGCTTTCTATGAAAAACAGCCAGGCAATATTTTCTTTTAAAAATATTATCTGTGACTGTAAAGAATTTTGCCATATATTGTTTCTAAAAATTATATTGATAGTATAAAGAAAAAAATTAAAATCTACTTAGATCTTTGTATCACAAATATCTCAAATCAGGATGATTTCATTATACTTTTATTATTTTTTTATTACTCTGATTTCCAAATGCTTTTACTCAGAGAAAAGTGGGGAGTGGCAAATGAAATAACATCAAAATAATAATGATAAAGACAGACGACATTTATTCAGTCCTTGCTATGTGCATTAATTCTTCTGCTACTCTGCATCAAACCTTTTCAGTAGATATTAACACTAATAACATCTTTGTGAAGTGCAATGAGCTGGCCCCGCAGTCTACACGCACTGAGTGTGTCTTGTCTTCAAAGGTGGATAAGAAGGGTCCTTTCTGGTCTTTCCCTCTGGACATAAAAGGCCATCTAATTTCTATTTCTGTATCTTTAAAGGATAAATAACCTTCAAACCCACCATCTCCTCTCCTCGGCTCTCTCCTGACTGTTGCTGGCATCTGTTTCCAGTCATCCTCTACATACCTTCCAAGACTTTTCATCCGCCTGACCTTCTCTCTTTGACCCAGATCTCTGCACCTCTTTTCTCGATTTGCACTCCTTTTTCCTAACTCCTGCTCCTAAACCTTTCTTCGTTTTCATATCAAGCTCATTGTTTTTGTTTTCTCACTTCTAATACTATCAAAAAATGCTGTCAACAATTTTAAGTATTAGAGGTAAAATCCAGATGTTTATAATGAGAAGCAGTGCCAAACACAAGACAGTTAATACAAACAATATGTTTACAAACTCCCTTGTACTGGCTAGAATATTTTTAACTCATATAGCTAGACCGAGTATTGAATGTGCATAAGAAAGAAGAAATCATTAAAATCATTAAATTTGAAAACTCATGCATCTATATTATTTTCATAACTTTTTCAGACCGGAGTACCTAAGGCAGGGAATTTGGATTTTAGCATTATTCTTTAGAAGCAAACATATATTTTTATTTCAATTTTAACACTTTCTAATGACTATTAAATCAATTAGACTAAAATATAAAGTTTATATTGTGAAAAATTACAATGAAAATATTTCAATTTTAATTTAATTATAATAAATAATTTTTTATTATAGCCAGTCTTCTTTATATTAAGGAACATAGCAAAATTTTATAAGAACTCATTATGATCGGGAAAGGCACTGTAAAACAGGGATCCAAGAATTGTCATATTCTGATTTTGTTTTCAATCTAGATTAGCTAGATCAAAATTACAAGCTCAACTCTGCTGTTTTCTAGCTCTATGATCTTGGAAAGATGATTTAACTTCTGAAAGGCTCAGTTTCCTTATCTGTAAAATAAGGACAACAACAGTACGTGTCTCAAGTTTGCTCTGAGAAATAGTTGTAAAAATGTAAATAAAGTGTTTGGTATAGTGTTCAATAATGTATATATGATCAGTAAATTACTACTCTTATTATTGTAAAACAACTACCACTGCCTCATATGGTACCAAGTCTAGTTATGTGGATTCCTCTTTCATAACTCTTTTCAGTCTATTTTCATTTGGATCTTCTTGTCGATGAAAACTTATACTGGCATCCCTTTGTTATGTAATTGTGAGGAGAAAACAATATTGAGATGTATTTCAAGCTAGGTGCAGTGGTTTGTGCTTGTGATCCCAGCTGTTTTGGGAAATTGAGGCAGGAGCATCACTTGAGGCCAGGAGTTGGAGACCAGCCTGAACAACCCAGTGAGACCCTGTCTCTAAAAAGAAAAAATTTAAAAAAAAATCATAGGCCAAATAGAAATTAATGGTACTTAATTAGTGTTTGTGTGTATGTGTGTCTTATATATTGAAATTATACACATACACGAATTCTAAGCTAGCATGACAAACATACATGAGATAAATAGATTTTGGCCTTCTAAATCTGATATTCCTTTAATGTAAAGCTCTTCATTTTTTAAAGTTTCTCAAAAACTGTAAAATTTTTTAAAACCTTCCAAATTACTTTTTTTAAAGTTTGTCTAAACTTCGCCTCTGTTTTTAAGTAAGACAGTCTTTTTCACTGGGATCTCTGTTGTATTTTATAAAAACAGTTACAAGAAGCTAAACTCTAGCTGGAGAAAAAATCTGTAAAACATAGACACTCATATTTCATTGTGCTTAGTTTCTTAAAGAATGAATTTGGATAAAAATATAAGGTGCATGTATAAACAGTCAGTTTAGGATGAATAAAAAAGGAAGACTTTACATCTAAATCAAAACTAATATATGTAGATATGGCATGAAAATTTCACACTAAGTCTAACAAAATTTTACCTAACTACAGAAGGAAAAAAATGTATTCTCTGTCTAAAAGATTGTCTTCTAATTTATATCATATTTTCAAAATGCATAAAAATATTCAATAAAATACCAAGCTATTGAAACTGAAGACTCTGATAAGAAAACTAGTCTACATTTAAGTATTTAATGCAACATATATAATCAATCATGGAAATGTACTGTGTAACTTTTTTTATTGCCTTCTTTTTTCCTGGTACAACAGCTGAAGGAAGACATAACCTTAAAATCAGTTAATGTAGGAAACCGAGAAATATATTCAATTTAATCCCTATGTTTCTTTATTTTTCTTCCCACAGTAATAAAACTTTTTTCTCTGGAAAACTATATTATTTGAGTAGAAATGTGGAGTAGTCAAGTTTCAGATGCACTTTTCTTCCAAACCCAGACCCTGAATAACAACAAACTTTAATCATTTTCTTGGCAACAGTTAAAAAACAAGTAAATATACCTTAGAAAGGAAAAACAGGTTTACACCTTTCTGATGTGAAGTGATTAGTTAATAGGAGTTACTTTTGCTAATATAGAGTACTATTCCTTCCCTAAAGGACTCATAAACTTCTCCAGGCAACACCTAGTTAAATTAGCCACTTATTAAATTGTACTATCCTTTTAATTCACTTCTGAACTCTTTGAACAGGTTATTAAAGGAAGCAGCCAAAGTTTCCTTTTGCACCTGCAAATAACATTTGAATCTACAATTAAGGATCATTTCCTCTTTTTTGAAATTCTAATAATGGCATTAAAACAGAGTGTAATATTTTTATCTGCATCTGGTCAGACTATTTCCTGGCATTTGTGATGAGGTAACCGGATGAATGTATTAAAATGCTACAGAAAGATGCTGAGATAATCTCTCGATGACTTCAGAAATGAAGGCAACTTCTAGACACTGGAGTATACAAGGGATGCAAACAGACCAAACACCTCAAAAGTCACTTTAAGGTGGAAAAAAAAAAAAAACAACTTTAATTTCTACATGAAAACAAAAACAATACCAATGTTTAATTTGGATGAAATACATTTAAGAAAATATTATTTCTAGTACTCTTAGAGTTGATTACCTAAAAAGTATATTTTTCTTTTCCAAAAAGTTTTAAAACATTTAAGACAATTTACCTTTCCCGAAATGGTCACATATCCTTTTCTCATATCCACTTTCCTATATTTATTCTTTGGAGCAGTTCCCATTTTTTATCTGCCAGAGTTCTAGACACTTCCAAAGCCTTTCCCACATAACTCCTCTTTGAAACCTAAAGATTATATTCAATATATATATTAATCTATAATAAGATATTGTATGTTGCTAATTACTCAGTTTGTATGATTACTCAACTCTTTTTAAATTATTCTAAAAAAAACTTTCCTAACTACAAAAAAATAGTTCTACATTTTATCATTTTCTAGAAAAGTTCTTTGCCACTAACATTCTCTGCATTTGTATCCCTAAATTAAAAATGCAAAATACGTGGTAAAATATTTATAAGAAAATTTTATAAATTTTCAATACCATTGTATATTTTATAGCATAAAATATTTAAGATATTTTACAAATTCTAGAGCCAGAAGAAATCTCAAATATTTAGTTTAAACTTGCCATCTGTGGATGGAGAAACTGAGTCCCCAGATAATGAAGCATCTTGCCTAAGATTACACAGCCAGTTAATGGAATGAAGTTCTCCCAGGATTGTCCTGGTTTAATTATAGTGAGCTTGTTCTCTCTCAAAGCTATCTCAGTTTGGAAAATAAAGCATTAGCTCACCCTAGTTGATGTGACTACTCAAGTGTAAACTGGAGGTCAGCTTCCAGTTTAGAACTTTTTCTCCTCGTCTCCTCAAAATTTTTTAAAGTACTGAATCCTAGTCCTTATGCAATTACTGGTACAGAAAACTCTTGGATTATCTTTTTTTTTTTTTTTTTTTTTTTTTTTTGAGACCCAGTCTCTGTCACTAGGCTGGAGCGCTGTGGCGCGATCTCGGCTCACGGTAATCTCTGACTCCCTGGTTCAAGCAATTCTCCTGCCTCTGCCTCAGCCTCCTGAGCACCACCACGTCCAGCTAATTTTTGTATTTTTAGTAGAGACGGGGTTTCACAATGTTGGCCAGGGTGGTCTCCATCTCCTGACCTCTTGATCTGCCCGCCTCGGCCTCCCAAAGTGCTGGGACTACAGGCGTGAGCCACTGCGCACGGCCAACTCTTCCATGGTCTTTAAAAATAACCAAACTGAAACCAAACCAATCTATAAAAAAAAATGGATGCAGCTGGAAACCATCATTCTCAGCAAACTATTGCAAGAACAGAAAACCAAATACCACATGTTCTCACTCATAGGTGGGAATTGAACAATGAGATCACTTGGACACAGGAAGGGGAGCATCACACACCGGGTCCTATTGTCGGGAGCGAGGAGGCGGGAGGGATAGCATTAGGAGATATACCTAATGTAAATGACGAGTTAATGGGTGCAGCACACCAACATGGCACATGTATACCTATGTAACAAACCTGCACGTTGTGCATATGTACCCTAGAACTTAAAGTATAATTTAAAAAATAAAAATAAAAAAAAACTAAAAATGATTACAGAGGAATACATATTATAAATTAAATGTTTTTGTTGTTTTATTAGATTGTAAATTTATTTATAATGGAAGTCAAAATAAGTTCTATAGGAAACGAAGCACCACAGAAAAACATGGGGGACAATTCTGAGGCATTTATATTCAACTTATTAACACGACATCACATTATTCAAATGAAAGATGTGCAGTAATACTGGTAACAAGGCAATGGCTGGAAAGTCAAGGAAAAGTGAGGCATTTAAGTTGTGGAAATTGAGGAAATTTGAAAGGTAGAGGATAGATAGGGATCAGAAAAGATTTGTGTCATATCTGGGAGACTTTAAGGACAGCCATACTTCGGGAACCACAATGCTAGAGAGCCAATCAGGCTAGAGTAAAAAGCCTAAGCATGCTCAGCCAATGCAAAGTAGGTGAGACAGGTTGCAAGACAATTTGATGGCTTCAGGAGCAGTGATACATGAGGTTAAGGATAATATGGTGATGTCGGGGCAGACAAAATGTGGTATTTTTCCCCACCCATCATAAGGTTCACTACCAACACTCTTAATAACAAAAGACAACTCAACAAGGGAAAAACATAACCTATTTATTTAATCAGAGTTTTACGTGACGCAAGATCCTTCAGAATGAAGACGGAAGGGAACACTGTCTAGTTTTATGCTTAGATTTGATAAAGAGTGAACAGTGCCTAGAAACGTGATGGGACCCAAAGGGAATGCTCTAATAGTAATGGACTTAGTGGAGAGATCTGGCGAGGTCTGTCTGGATTCTTGGCCACTCTGTGTGGTCTTCCTTCCTCCCGAGTATAAGGCAGAACCCCTTCTGGAATGAGGGTTTTATGATCTCCTTTCAGACAAGGTAGGTCACAGATTTTTTTAGGGGCAGCCCTTACCCAGAAAGGTGGGAGAAAGTTACAGTCATATCCTTAGGTTTTATGGCTGACTCCGTGGGAGAGGGTTTCTGGTTTCTGTGACCCACTTCAGGGAAGAGAAATTCTAGTTTCTATGGCCTACCTTGGGAGAGAAAGGTAAACAGGAGAAAGAAAGGTCAGAAAAGCGGCTTTGCTTCTGAGGCCCTTCCAGGCTCCTACAGTTCAAAGTTTTCAGCATACCAAACCATCATACTTTAAAGTATTATTTTTTGAGCACCAACAAATAGGAATATGAATGCATGGATGATTATTTTATGTAATCCAGTAGCCAGTAGGAAACTAGTAAACTTTTCAGAGAAGTTAAAAGTAAATTATTGTGATAATCAAATAGAAATCTGTACATTTACATTATGATTTTAGAAAGTTGTTGCAAATCTCTAGCTGTAGAGTAGAATCAACAAGAAAATGGATTTGTGAATTAGTAAGATTTGAGGTTGAAATACAGTCTCTGCCCTTTATTGAATGTTTTGAACAACTTTTTCAACCTTTGTAGATTCCTTTCCAGATTTCTCCTTTGTAATCTAGGATAATAGAGAATTCAGTATTGTTATGAGGATAAGTAAAAATTAACATATTTTACTCTGTAAGCATTAAATGTTACTGAAATTGGTAATAATAAATGAATAATGATGGTGGGAGTAGGACTGGAAAAGCAGAGATAAATTGTGAGACACTACAGAGATACCCTATCCAACTAGGACTCCTGAATGAAGCACCTGTTCTTAGCACTGGACTGAGCTAGATGAACAATCAGTCTTTAATGACAGTAATTAAATTTCATTTGCTTTCATGCCAAGATTTTTTTAATTAGTATTTCTCATTTTAGGAAATAATTATGACTTGGAAAAAAAGTTGCTGATTTGTATTTTACAAATATATAGTAGGCATACAACATGAGATCAGATTAAAAGTGTTTAAGAATAGTTTTACAATAATATGACTGAAGAGTCCCTTCTTGGTCTATAATCATAATAAAGGTATTGTACCATATTCTACTTACTGCTCAACTTCAGTCAAACTTAAAATATAGTCACTTTCATTTAACTGAGGGCAGTATGCCATGAATTCTGAAACATCTGCCACAAATTAAGCAGGACCATTAATGGGATTTGAATTTGGTCTAACTCTGTTAATGGCCCTCCAGTAAGATAAATTCTTAGGTACCTTCAAAGTAGGTTGAGACTGTGGAAGGGGTAGACAGATAGTTGGCTGCAGATGCTAGCATCATTAGTATTATGTTAGTCAGACACCAATGTAATAATGAAAATGTACATAAGTGTGAAAAACTACACTGGCATTGACTTAAAATTTTGAGACAGCAGTTATGGCCTGATAATGAAAAGACAACAATTTTTTTTCTGTAATTAATAGTGCATTTGTTGATTTAAGCAGTAGATTTCAGAAAACACCTATTAGAATTTCAAGCATATTGGACTTTATTTTAACCCAGAATAAATTTTTCCTAGTCATGAACACTAAGAATTTTGACTAGAAGACAATGTTGCTCACATTTTTATATTAAAAATTCAGTAAATACACATATATACAATTATAAACAGGTTTTACCCCAAATTTTAAATACTGGCCATTTCAGGAAGCTGATTAAGATTTTCAGTTTAGCAACAGTATGAATATGATCAACTCGAGTTTGTTTGTGTTCTTGTGGCTGCAATGCAATTGGTAACTATCCAGCAAACTCAATGTCCACCAAAATTTTACATGCTATCAGGATCATGTGAAGATTTTCCTTCTTCCTGAATAATCAGGTAACATTTGCTGGAGCTATAGCTCATCAGCTTCAAACAGTCCAGTGCTGTTTTAATTATTTTAATTATGAACTTATGCAGTATTTCTTTCCTTTTAAAAGTCTGTACACTTTTGTATTTTAATTAAATTTAGATTTTGTTTGAATTTCATGAAAAGATTATGTTTAATGAAAAAGACATCCTGTTAGCATGATATAACTCAACCATCAGTTTGACTAAGGAATATGGCCAGAAGTGCCTTATAGGATCAAAAGACATTTCTTACAAAAAAAATTAATTTATATTGCCTTTCAATACATATCAGCTTCTCTGAATCCTAAAACTATCTTGGTAGTATGTCAATCAACCTGTTCTATTCTGAAATCTCCCTTAATGACTTTGATTTTTAAATTTCATTTAATTCAGCATTACAGTGCAGAAAAATTGATTAACCTTTCATTCTTTCAAACGTGTTACCACTTAAAATTCACAAAATATTCGGTAATGCATATTATATGAGGTGTTTATAATGTTTAAAATATTATGTATTTCACCTTGTTAATTTGAATAAAGTAATTCAGGTAAAGAACATCATACAGTAAACATGACTGTCTTTTCTCCCTTCTCTTGCATAATGACTGTCTCTTCTCCTTTCTGTTGCTTTCTCTTCCCTTCTCTTCTCTGCAATTTGTTTTCTTCCTGTCTTTCTCTTTACTCTTTTCCTGAAATATATATATTGCATACATAGTGTGCATTATATATATAATGCATATATAATGCACATTAAAATTTATCTCAAAATGTCTTTCATTAATCACAAGTTTAAAAATATTCCGCTGATTCAGATCTATAATCTGTAAGAACCAGATCTTCTTATTTAGCTATTTAGCTAAGAGAATACTCACATTAAGTTACTACAAATCCTCACCATGTAACAATGATTCTGTTTAACTTTGAGCTGTGTTCATTTTGTACTGTATATGCCATGAGAATGTTCAGTTAGGATATTTTTAAAGGCTACAAGTAGTAGAAAAGAGGAAATACATCATATAGCTTTCAATCCAGGAAGATGGTGGTTTAAGTGAAGATAACCTCTGAATCCCCTTCTCCATAAACCTGTGTATTGGCTCTGCGTTCCTCTTCACCTTGGTTTTATCCTCAGTTTGGTAGATAGATAACTGTAGAAATTCTTAGACTATCATATGGACACACATGGAAACATTCAGAGACGATCAAGAGACCATTTTCTTGTTGGGCCTCTTTCTTAAGAATAATTACATTTTTCTCAGAAGCCCACCAGTGAGCTTCTTCTCGTATTTTCCTGGCCAGAATCAGTTCACTTGCCCATTCCTTAATGAGTTTCTATGAAGAGTGCTGAGATGATGAAAACAAGTAAATATTCAACTTCCAACCCAGGGAGAGGGGAACAAAATGAGTATCCCCAGAAGCATCTGGGAACATGGGGCAGGAATGGATACTTCAATAGTATGGGGAATATTTGACGATTTGCATTTAGAAACTAGGAAATGGGATGGAATGGTATTTGTAGGCAAAGAACAGAACCTGCTTGGTATTTTGCTTTCTCATGTGAACCCTCTTGTCATCACCCTTCAAAGACCCTGGATTTGTCCTCCTAGGCCACATCTGACATGAGACTAAGGAGCTCTAAGAGCCTTTGGCGGGACAGGGGAGAGGGAAGCTTGGTGATAAATGCTGATAAAATTTGCCTTAGGTATTGAACTTTTTAAGTTATCATCACTCAGCCTTGGGATCTCTTTTGACAATACAGCAATCCATCAGTACCTTTATCAGTCTTTTGGTCTTCCCCTAATTCCAAGAGCTGGTATCAATGATCAAAGTAATTATCATAGCTTTGAATCTTAAAATGGCCATGCCCCACCAGACAGATAGTTCTGTGAGCGGCTTCTGTTTCTGACTGTCCGGACTCTACTTTGAAATAACTGTTAAAGTAGCACTGGGTGGGGAAACCATAAATGCAACCTGCTTTGCATTACAACTGGTTTTCATAGCAACCCTGATTTTTGTTTTGTTTTGGTTCGGATTTTTTCTGGGAAGAGACTGATTAAGAGAAGATGCTTGGTCGAGGCCTAGGAATTTAGGGTTGTTTGCTTTTGGTTTTGTTTTTGTTCTCTAGCTAAGTTTCTTATTTCTCTGCCTTTGCCTGACCTAACTTTAGCATGGAATTCAGCTGTCTCCATTTTGGCAGACTGGTGGACACAAAGTTAGCTCAGATGTAGACAACAGGTAGAAAGATCCTCTCTCAGGACAAATATTCTACTTTTTTCTGCATTTAGATGGACCACCTCACTTAATCTCTTTACCAGACCTACTAAAGACTGAAAGATGCTGATACACCATAATACCCTACTTTTGTTTTCTGCTCCAGTATCGGTAGACAGGTAGTTTGTATAGCCAAATGCAGCAGGAAACCATGTACTCAAATAGTTCTTGTCACTTTGTGATGGCCGTCAACTTCTACATTGCAAACAAAGGATCCTTACCACCTAATCTCCTCCTTGCTCCCAAGTCTACATTTTAGGTCTGTTATTTGGAACATCTCGTTTTTTGACCTACATTTTGTTCCTGTTGAGATATTTTTGGCTTGAAATAACAAGAAATCTGGACTCAAAAATGACTCAAAAATACAAACATTTTTAAACAGCATGATGTATAAGTTCCAGACATGATTGATTGACCAGTCCTGATCACAAACTAAGATTTTGTACTAAACTAATCCATAGGAACTGGAGAGTACCCCTTCCAGTGGAGACAGCAGCAGCAGAAGCAACAATTTCTGTGGGCAGAGGCGACATCTATAAGTAATCAAGATCAGCATCCAAGCCTAGCAGTGGCAGTGGTACAGGATGTGTCTGCTCTGTTTTTAGCAACAGAAAGCACAGCGTCCCCAAGGGAGAAGTTATGTGACATTTTCACTGTGATGCTAGCTGCAGCCAAGGTTCCTTTATTCCTGATTCTTTTCCAATTCTAGTTATGCTGCCTTTTCAGAAATCAATAAATTTATTTCCTGCTCGAATCGATGTATTTTACTTGCTTGCAATCAAGAATAAGACGCTAAAGTTGTGCTATTTAAATTTGACTTTCATATGGAGTTAAATTATAAAAACAGAAAAACTAATCACATCAAAATTAACTAGATATTGGGACAGAAAGAACGTATGTGTACAAAACACATAAGAAGTAACAAAAATGGTTATTTAAAAATCAAAACTATCTCAGGTTAAAAATATTGCAAATAATATTTAAAACAACTTAGCAATTGAAATTAAATGTCACCTAAAAATTATCTTTGCTATATATAGAATGTACAAATCTAAAAGAAAACCATACAACTAAATAATAGAAAAAATAGAACAAAGGCATGAATAGCAATTAAAAGAATGCAATTTTAAAAATACTTATTAACTAGGGATCAATAAGTAATAAAATGAAAAAGTGACCACTAAATTTAAGAAAGAAAACAGCAATCTTTTACCATTTTAAGTTTAACAAATTGACCTTTTCAAAATAATATTCAATTCTTATGAAGGTCGGTCTGAAAAGAACAAATCTTTATAATCTGGGATAATAGTATAATTCAGTATGCAATTTTTAAAATATTGTCTATTTTACAATAGACACAGCCTGAAATTTGTTTGTACTCAGATTCATTCTGCTTCCAGGTGTTAGAATTAATCAAAAATATGAGAATAAAGATATATGAGCTGTGAACCAGAACTCTTATTCTTAATAGTATTAAAGTTTTGGAAGCAACCTAAATATGTAATGGGCCAGGGAATCACTGAATCCAAGCTCATTTACAGGATGTATATTATAATACTATTAATATAGTACCACATAACAATATTATAATACCATTTTTTAAATTATTGGTAAGATTTCAAGACAGTTTATTTTTTACTTTAACTGTTTTTATTCCTAAACGAGTTTGTATGCATTTTGAAAAAATGTATTCAATTGTTTTTATCGCTATTTTGTTGTATATATTTAAAGTTTGCAGCATGTTTTGATACACTTATCTTCATACATATATGCATAGTGAAGTGATTACTACAGTTAAGCAAGTTAACAGTTGCTTAATATATAGTTGCTCCTCCTTTTTGTGTTGGTAAAAGTACCTAAAATATACTCTCTTGGCAAATTACCGGTATACAAAATTACTAAATATAGTCTTCATGTTGTACATTAGATTATTTATGCAATAGATTTCAGATAGATGATAGATTTCCAATTTTTATTTCTGCTTACATGTATTATATATGTAATAACTCTTTTTGAGTGAAATCAATATCAACTGATATATGGAATTAAATAATTACTGAAACTTAGATAACTGTTTATAATTAAAATTATTTCCTAAAAATTCCTTTCATTAAAACAATTGTGAAAATATTAACTGATTGGTGTTACTAGTATGTACTTCTTAATTATTCATTTGATAAATGAGCATAGTTCAATTTTTCTACAAAAATAACATAGTAAGCAATCTCATAAAAATGAAAAGCCACCTTAAGTGTCTAAAAAGCAACTTGAATAAAAATATAGATATTTTAAAGAAACTGAAACAGAAATGTTTTAATGCAATCAAAATATCTTATAAAAATAACATCATTTTACAGGAAAAAACAACATTACATAATGGGAAAATGACTTGAGCCTTATCTATTATAAATCAAAAACCATTTCACATAAATTTAGACTATCAGTTGGACTTCTTCTTTTTCCTGATTCATATAATCAATACATAGTTACTTAATTTTTCTAAAAGTATGCCACATTTTTACTTACTTTAGTTTGGGAATATTTTTTACACCTTTATCTTTTCCAGGAGTTCAAATTGGTTTTCTTTTGTGTTGCTGTTGGCAGAAGACCTGTGCCCACAACTCATCAATAATTTCTAGGTTCTTATCTATGTAATTTATGTAATGGTTCCTAACTTTATTTTAAAACCCCAAACTTAATATTTTTTAATAAATTAGTCTTCTTTATTTTATTTCCGTAGTTCCTTATTGGGGAACAGATAATGTTTGGTTACATGAGTAAGTTCCTTAGTGGTGATTTGCAAGATTTTGGTGCACCCATCAGCTGGGTAGTATACGCTGTACACTATTTGTAGTCTTTTATCCCTCACCCGCTTCCAACCTATTCCCCATGAATCCCCAAAGTCCATTGTGCCATTCTTAGGCCTTTGCATCCTCATAGCTTAGCTCCCACCTATGAGTGAGAACATACAATGTTTGGTTTTCCATTCCTGAGTTACCTCACTTAGAGTAATAGTCTCCATTTATCCTTTTTTTAAAGACTATCAAGTGCAGTAGTGAGAACGGAAAGAAGAAAGAGGGAGCTCAATCTGTAACTGACTGTGAACAATTAACTGAGACAATTCACTACCTTCAGACCAGCCCCAAACTTAATATTCTAACTTCAACCAATTCCTTACAACCTTCTGTATTTGCTGTTATCCCGGAATTTATTTTGTTATATTCCAGGATTTCTTCCACTAACTGTGAAGTTCAATTGTTCGTTTATCTCAAATTTTATGTTGTTTTGGTAGGATGCATCTTAAAATAACTTCCCAAAATTTTGAAGTCTTAGCTTTATTATCTTGTACCATTTAGTATTGCTAATGTGAAGTCTAAACAGACTTTAAATAAAGTCATCCCTGTATCTAGAAGAAAGCTCATTTTTTTTTTCTGGAAGTTTTTGGATTTTCTCTTAATCCTTGAAGATCTGCAATGTCACCATTTCAGTGAATGGGGTGTATGTGGATGAGGAAGGAGGCAGGATGGTGTGTATATGTGTAAGGTTTTTTTTCCATGTTGTTTTTGAACATTGTTGCTACTACTTCATTTCTTTAGTTGTTCCTTTGCATTAGATTGACTCTTCTAAAAATTTGAAAATTTATCTTATGTTTACTTTCCTCTTCTAGCTTTATTTTCTCCTTCTAAAATTTTTGCTAGCCTGATATTGGATACTCTATAACTGGTCTCCAGATTGCTTACATTTTCTCATTTTCCATTTCTTTGTCTGATCAGAATGCTGGTAAATATTCTCAAATTGATCAATTTATCCTATGGATGAGTAGTAGATTTTTCAGCCCTCCTACTGAATATGACTCTTCAGCAACTTCCATTTTAACTTTAGGAGCATTATCTTGTTATATGTATAACATATATAATGAAAATGTATAAATGCACATATATATTTATATTTCATACAATAAGATAAGCAGCAGAAAAGGCTATTTATATCATACACATATGTACATATAGACTTGATAGGATATTCCACCTGTGGAACAAGAAAATGGCAGTCTTTTCTTGTTCTATAGAGGCAACATCCTATCAAACCTTCCTTTCAAGAATAATTAACAATATTTAGAAGGTGCAATGCTGAATAGTGAGGAGTCCTTCCATCCTTGGTTGAGACATTCATCATGCATGTAAAGCAATAGCTAAGAAAGATGTCAAGCTGCTACCTATTATTTTAAAAGGTCTTAAAAAATGCACCTACTCAGGCAAGAGTTTAGAGATCAATTTAGAAGAATACCAAGATCTAAAGGGTTTCACATATTTCTTGACATCGTCAATAAAGACTTCCTGGAAAATCTGTAATCCAGGCCCATCTGATAATGAAAGGTGTAGAAAACATAGCCTCATTCAGATAGCCAGCTCTTTAGCTAGTCTGAATATCAAGTAATTTTGCGGTTTACAAAGGATGAATTTTCTGCCCTAAATTAAAGTCTGTGTAGACCAAGTTAGAGAGATTAAAAAGCAAAACCTGAGATAAGATTTGGGACAGAGAAGAGCAACAAAATTGTAAAAAGGGAAACTTCTCCCAGGTACCTCCCCAGTATCCTGTTGGATACCTTAAATATGTGCTATGGGGCACTGACTGCCTAGTAAAGTAAATAACACCCATATGAAAACCCATTTCTGGGAAAGAGCCTGGAGGCGAATAACCCAGTCTCATCTCCTAGCTCATTGCGTAGCATGCAGAAGATAAAAGAAGTGAAGGGAAATGCAATGACCAAAGTACCAAGACTCATGCTGGAAATGGTGGAAACCTTCTAGGTAAAGACTAGATTGGAGAACCATGTTTGGACATGAACTGTGGTATTGGTTAATAGCCATTGGGCCATAATATCCAAGAATACAAGTAAATCAATAGCTTACTGAGATTGTTAAAAGAATTGTGTTACCAATGAAACCCCATGTCTAATATCAAGGGCCAATATTTACTAAAATTTTAACAGATGTTCTGACCCAAAGGGAAATAAACTGGACCATACTTATTTCAAAGAAGTTAATAGTTTCCTAAATCACTTAAATGCACATAAATATTACAGATCTCTGTAGATATCATTAGTCAATTATTATATGCCAATTAACTTAGAAAAATAAGGCAAGTAAGGAATGGAAACTAGTTAGGAACATCTAGTCTAATTCTCATGTCTTACAAACGAAGATGCTATGTCTCATTTGGTTATCTTCCTTACGAAAGAACATGCAGCTACTAAACAGATGCATATTCAGCCCTCAAACTGTTTTTTCAACATCAAATATAGTTTTAGACCATGCTATTTCTAATAAATCCATACTTTTTCCTCTCGTTTCCTATATGGCCTACAACTAGATATCGTGAGAACTCACTCACTATCACAAGAACAGCATGAGGGCAAATGCCCTCATGATTAAATTACCTCCAACTGAGTCCCTCCCACGATATGTGGGGATTATGGGAACTACAATTCAAGGTAAGATCTGGGTGGGGACACAGAGCCAAACCATATCATTCTGCCCCTGGCCCCTCCCAAATCTCATGTCCTCACATTTTAAAACACAATCATGCCCTTTTAACAGTCCCCCAAAGTCCTAACTCATTCCAGCATTAACCCAAAACTCCAAGTCCAAAGTCTCTTCTGAGACAAGGCAAGTCCCTTCTACCTATGAGCCTGTAAAATCAAAAGCAAGTTAATTGCTTCCTAGATTCATTGGAAGTAAAGGTACTGGATAAATACAGTCATTCCAAAAGGGACAAAATTGCTAAAACAAAGGGGCTACAGGACCCATGCAAGTTTACAATCCAGCAAGGCAGCCAAATCTTAAAGCTCTGAAATGATCTCCTTTGACTCCATATCTCACATCCGGGGCATGCTGAAGCAAAAGATGTGTTCCCATGGCCTTGGGCAGCTCTACCTCTGTGGCTTTGCAACCACAGCCCTCCTTCTGGCTGCTTTTACAGGCTGACGGTGAGTGTCTGCAGCTTTTCCAGGCACACGGTGCAAGCTGTCAGTGGATATACCATTCTGGGGTCTGCAGGATGGTGGCCCTCCTCTCACAGCTCCACTAGGTAGTGACCAAGTGGGTACTCTGTGTGGAGGCTCTGACCCCAGATTTCTCTTCTGCATTGCCCTAGCAGAGGTTCTCCATGAGGGCTCCACTCCTGCAACAAACTTCTGCCTGGACATAGAAATGTATACCAGATGTCCTCTGAAATCTAGGTGGAGGTTCCCAAACCTCAGTTATTGACTTCCATGCACCCATAGGCCCAATGCCATGTGGAAGGCACCAAGGCTTGAGGCTTGAACCTGCTGAAGCAATGGCCTGAGCTGTACATTGGCCCATTTTAGTCACCACTGGGACACAGGGGACCAAGTCTCAAGACTGCACAAAGCAGCAGAGCCCTAGGCCTGGCCCATGAAATCTTTTTTTTACCTCCTATGCCTCCAGGCCTGTGATGGGAGGGGCTGCCATAAAAGTCTCTGATATACTCTAGAGACATTTTCCGTATTGTCTTGGTGACTAACATTTGGCTCCTTGTTACTTATGCAAATTTCTGCAGCCAGCTTGAATGTCGCCTCAGAAAATGGATTTTTCTTTCCTATTGCATTGTCAGGCTGCAAATTTTCCAGACTTTTTACTCTGCTTCCACTTGAATGCCTTGCTGCTTAAAAATTGCTTCTGCCAGATATCCTAAATCATTTCTCTTGAGTTCAAATTTCCACAGATCTCTAGGGCAAGAGCAATCTCTTTGCTAAAGCATAACCAGAGTCACCCTTGCTCCAGTTTCCAACAAGTTCTTCATTTCCATCTGAGACCACCTCAGCCTGGACTTCATTGTCCATATCACTATCTGCATTTTGGTCAAAGCCATTCAACAAGTCTCTAAGAAGTTCCAAACTTTTCCACATCTTTCTGTCTTCTAAGCCCTCCAAGTCTCTAGGAATTTCCAAACGTTCCCACATTTTTCTATCTTCTTCTGAACTCTCCACACTGTTCCAATCTCTGCCTGCTACCCAGTTCCAAAGTTGCTTCCATATTTTCCAGTATCTATATAGTAGTGCCCCACTCTCTGTGGTACCAATTTACTCCATTAGTCTATTCTCACACTGCTAATAAAGAGATACCTGAGATTGGGTAATGTATAAAGGAAAGAACTTTAATTGAGTCACAGTTCCATAGGACTGGGGAGGCCTCAGGACACTTACAATCATGGCGAAGGCAAAACAAACTCATCCTTCTTCACGTGATGGCAGGAAGGAGAGCTGCTGAGCAAAAGGGGGAAAAGTACCTTATAAAAACACCAGATCTCATGAGAACTCCCTCACTATCACAAGAACAACATGAAGGTAATTGTCCCCATGATTAAATTACCTCCCACTAGGTCCCTCCCACAACATGTGGATATTATGGGAACTACACTTCAAGGTGAGATTTGGGTATGAACACAGAGCCAAACCATAATAGGGCTAGTGCATTATAAGCATAGGAATTACTTTGTTAAAATATAGATTCTGATTCAGTAAGGGTGGAGAAGGACCTGAAAGTCTGCATTTTTATCTAGCACCTACTTGCTATTGATTGCTAGTCCTTGGATCACCTATTAACTGCAAAGGCTATGGAATATTCATTCTTCCTTATATCTAAACAGACACTTGCCATGGACCATTAGAATGTCACTTTTAACTCTTGGCATTAAGGCAATATTTAATAAATTACAATGTCTAACAAATACTCCAGTAACCTTATATCAAAAAAGCATAAACAAGTTTTTAAATATTCATGGTTTTCATAATTTTGCATAAATATCAAAAATAAGGTTTTACAAATTCCTTTGTGTTTTTTAATTTTTGTGGCAAAACTATTTTTACTTAAAATGGGCATTTGTTGTGTGAAAATATTTAGAATGCTTACCATGAAACTGTAGTTGATATATTCTTGTTCCTTTGCAGCAACTAGCAAATTGCCACAAATTATGTATGTAAAATAAATGAATTTTTAGTGAATTCCTCACTTGACTTCCCACGATTTCAGCTTCTTCATTGGGTAAAATCAAGACTATTAAACCTTGCCTACTACTGCCAACAACATCTAGCATAATTCAAAAAATGTAAATACGAAGGTCAGAAAACTTGTTTGGAGTTCTACCAAATAATCTTGGTGGAAAAGCATGCTCTTCATAAATGACATAAGGAATGTGTCAACATAAGTCAATATTTTTGTATAACTAAAAGTTATACCAATGCTTATTACTTGCTACCACTAATACTGCTCCCACTACTAGTAATATTACTACCATTTTATAGATAGCAAGAAATGTTCATTATGTCTGGGCATTTACACTATTTAACACAGTTAGAATTATTGCAGAGCAAAGATATTTTCCTCAGTCAAGTTTATATATTAGTTATACAATTGACAAGAAAACAGAATTCACCAAATAAAGTCCATCTCAATTTATATTTAAGCTGTGATAGTAGAGATATAAATATTTAAAAATAAAATTTAAAGGATTAAAGTATAACATGTTAACTAAAACTGATATTTATTTTTGTTACTCTTATGTAGGTTTGCAAAAGTCTTAACTTTTGAAAAGGTAGAATACAATTTGCTTTGTTTTTAAAGCATCCTGATGCAAGAAAGAGAAGCATGAATTATCCAGAATACTAAATGTCACAGAGAGCTAACTACAATTTATTTAAACATTTACAAAATATTTTCAAATATAAGTCAACCATATTATTTCTATTGTAATATAGTTGTTGCTCTGCTCTAGAAAATGTGATTTTTCTGATGATTGTATTGTATACAATTTTTCTGAATTAATTGCATAATATTTAAGATTATTTAGAAGAATAATTTTAGAAAAAACTAGAGTAACATTTCTAAAATGATATGTTAATGATGTGACTCATATTTACAAATTTTCACAAGTTTCTGTTTGTACTTCTAGATTTATTCCAAAAAGAAATTAAACAAACATGAGTTTGAAACCAAAATCTGCAGTTATGTCAACCTCTTTAGATTCATTCCTTAGGCTGTAAATATTATTCAATTCTCCATTAATAACTTGTTTCTTAAAATATTACATAATTACTCAGGTTTATATCATAAGATTTTCACATTCAAAAGAAGAACAAAAAGGTTTGTTAAAGGTTGCGACTGGAAATAATTTACAAAGGCATGTCTGGTAAACTGGCAGACATTACTTTTCACACACCAAATGTTGTAAGCCATCTTCTGAAATTATTTGTTCCTAAATTTACCTTCCTTCACTAACAAGAGCTGAATTATAGATACCAACACTTGATGCTGACTTCTTACAGACCTAGAAATCTTTCCACGTAAAAACTGATGACAGAGCCTGTCACACTTTGCAGTAATTGTATTAAGGAAACGATTAATTTTTTAGTGTTTTTAAAGCATTTATCATTATAAATTTTTAGTACTTATTTAAAACTATCTGTTTCTCCCAAATACCATGTCTCTTTTGAGTTGCCCTCAGACAACTCATAAAGAATAAAATATTGTTGTACAATGCCACATTACACTGGACCTTGAAACTACCTTCCTTCTGTGGCAGATCTTGATTCAAGCTCCTCAATAACATGCAAAAAGGTAACTAGAGTTGTTTCTATAGAATGTATCACATGAATACATAAGCCAACTAATGCTATGCCAATTTAACACCAGAAAAATAAATATTTTTTCAGAGCACAACTCTCCTACAAAGATTATGAGTTCAGTTAGCAGACACACATTTATTCAACTAAGCATGAAGTTTATCTCATAGGAAAAATTAGGCCTGGAACTGAGTTTAGAAGTAGGGACAAGCAAGAGTTGAGATTCCCTGTCATTGTCCTTCATTGTCCATATCACTATCAGCATTTTGGTCAAAGCCATTGCCTGAATATCAGATGAGAAATAATTTAAAGGAAGAGTTGGGCAAGTATATCAGAGTTGAAATACGGAGAGAAGAACCATCAAGATGGTGACAGGAGCCAGGTTTGTGTAGCCTAACTTTTTATGTCTCCTATATTAAGTAGACAAAAGGGTTTTAGAGATTTCTAGTACGTGACTTTTAAGTTTGCTCATTTTTTGCTGGAAACATTGTATGCAATCCCTTTTCCTGGGATTACTTCACCAAGATGCCGGTCAGGTTAAAACTCACTTGAAATATCCCAGTAGGAAATTAATTGTGATGCTACTCTTCCACATTCTGGAAAAACAAAATCCACCTTTTATATAAACCGCCTCCTTTTTTAAAGTGGCACTTGAAACATCATCTTCTTTCGGGGAGAGGAAACAAAGAGTACAAGGTAAGAGTGGGGACTGAAGGGCCAGACTCGTGTTCAGCTCCCCAGGCATGGGAACTTGATCAGGTTTTCTTTACATATTAGTGCTTCAAATTCCTCATCTATGAAATGGGCTTTTTCCATGCTACAAGGCCCTGTTCTGCTGCTGGAGTCCATCTACTCCTTGCTCCCAGAAATAGCTCCCTGATCTGTCCCATAGCTTCCAAAGTCCATGCAATGAGATAGAGGAGACTTCTAAGTCCTTATAATCTTGACACTTCCTTTATCACAACTTGTAAAAGACTAGAAAAACAGGAGGGAGAAAAAAAGTGTACCCAGTAGTCTCCTTTTATTCTGCTCCTTAATATAGAGGATCACTTTCTCTATTCTACCTGTACAAACATCAATCGTGTTTTTATGTTTACATTTCCTGTGAATATTGCATTATCTGCTACATAGGGACAATGAATGAAAAAATAAATAAATGAAGATGTTCATCAACTTATCACAACTTATTACCAGCAGTTCTGTTAGGATCGCTCAACTGGTGTCAGAAAAATAGAAATCTGGACCTAACATCTAAGAAAACCTTGAACACTGTGACACAGTAACTTGAGCACCTCGCAAGTATTCCATGCTGGACAGCATCACAGATTCTCACCAGGCTTTTTCAGGGATCAGGAAGATGAGAACCTATTTTTTGAGATAAATAGGTTATCTCAAAAATTCTGTTGTCTTCTTCAAAATTCATTTTTTCAGAAAGCAATAATCTCAATTACAAAAAAAACTAAATAGACTAAAACTGTACACAGTAATGTGAAATCACATTTCTGTTTTTAGAGAAAACAATGAGAAAATAAGATTAGAAAATGAAGACATAATAAAAAAAAGTAAATATTTTTAAAGGGAATAGGATTCATTCTATAAAAAGGAAATGAGGAGGTAAAACAGAGAACCTCTGCTCACTACGGCTTCCAGTAATTTACTCAGTTTGTGTTTCTATTAGGAGAGTGAAAAGAAACCTACTTATTTGAGAAATTTTCAAATTGACAATGAAACTGTGCTGTCAGAAAGGCTGAAAACTTAGTTACATGTGCCTCCTCTTATTCAATATCATTTCTGAAGTAAACTGCATTAATACCCTACAATAGAAAACTGAGATACAACTCATAATTGTTTTGAACCACAAGTGTTAGACTTGAGATTATTACTCAAATTCTAAAATTTTTTCTGTGGGTGCTATCTTAAAGCTCAAAGAGAAAATCACTTTTTAAATGTGTGAATATATCTAACAAATACTTACTGAGTATTCACTATGTACCAGGCCCTATGGTAGGCGCCAGATAATAAGCAGTAAGTCAGACAGATGGTATCCCCTCTATCCTCATGAAGTTTGCTGTTTAAACTCATCAAACAGTTCTAATATTTAAAGCCAAATCAAATATATTACATTTCTGTCCCAGAGGTTAAGGAATAGATGGGATTTTAAACACATTATTTTATTATTTTAGAATAAATGGATACACATCATCATAAAGTCACTTACAACAAAAGTCTAATAAAAGTTTTTTGTCAATGTTTGCATTTTAAAAGGAACATAGATCAGAATGAAACAGAGAGATCCACAAAAACACATGTACTGTCAGATGTAGCAAAAGATGGACAATATTTTACTAATTTGACAAGTTAAATAGCACATAGATTCATAGTGTAGCTGTGTTATTAAATCTATATTCAAAATACTGTGGAAATAATATGAACATTTATTCCAAAGGCGTGTAGACCCTTTGAAGAAAATTGTTTCTAGAATAGTTTCTGCTAAAAGTTATCCTTACAGGTAAGCTTACAACACTGCTAAGAGCAAATCCAGATGGCTTTTGGGAGCCGTGCTGTGTTGGTGGAGTTCAGTTTCTTGATAAAAGGAGGGAAATGCTGTCCTTATGTAAAATAAAAATAATTTTAAAATACTATGAGGCCAGGCACAGTGTCTCATGCCTGTAATCCCAGCACTTTGAGAGGCCAAGGTGGGTGGATCACCTGAGGTCAGGAGTTCGAGACCAGACTGGCCAACATAGGGAAACCCCATCTCCACTAAATATACAAAAAGTTAACTGGACGTGGTGACATGCACCTGTAATCCGAACTACTTGGGAGGCTGAGGCAGGAGAATTGCTTGAACTTAGAAGGTGGAGGTTGCAGTGAGCCGAGACCATGTCACTGCCCTCTAGCCTGGGCAACAGAGTGAGACTCCATCTCAAATAAATAAATTACTATAAATATAAGAGAAAACCATACAAATAGGAAACCTTAATTGTAGCAAGATAACGGTTGCTGCCTATAGAAGGCAGTGCTGCCTTATGGAGTTATGGTGGAACTAGATGGCCTTCGTAGAGAGGTCACCTCTTACATACATATGCATCTTCAATATACGAAGAAGTCAGGACATGGACATAATAAATAATAATCATAAATCATAAAAGTGCTTTCTCTCAATGACTATCAATATAAGTTATAGAGAACTAAACTTTGAAAGGTGTTTTTTAAAGAATGTTATTCAAACCTGGTGGATCTAATGCTAAAAAAGAAAGTGAAAACAAGAAGCTAAGACATCTCTCTTCCGAAATGAGAGGAGGAAGAAAGGACATGATAATGAGATATGTTCTAAATGTATCCTGCACAAATTCCCCCTGCATGTGTTCTCTGTAAATATATCTCTTAGTGTTTAAATTTGGAAATTTAAATACTAATTTTATTAAATATTTCAATCTATATCTCAGACTGTTATAGTTTCCCCAACTCCCATTACATGAGTTACATCCTATGTAAATGAAGCCAATATCATTTCTGATTAGACCAAACAAACATGATTCATTGGCCTCTACAAAGTCATATTGCATTCTTCTTAACTCTCTTTTTCCTAGCTGTCATATACTTATATGTCAGAAGCCAAATAACATACATTCCCAAAGATATAACCCTTAGTCTGAGCCCTGAATATAATTTAAATATTGATTGATCTTGCTTTTCCAGAATTTACACTTTATTCACCTTCTAAATTATATTGTCTTCCTCATGAATGAATCTACTGCCGATTAAACATTTTTATGTTGTAGAATGATATAAATGTTAGCTTTAATTTATTTTATAATAAACAATAAAAATATAGCTTATTATACACATTATAATCAGAAAACACATAAGATTTTATAAATCTCATTTAAAAAGTCTTTCTCAAGAAATCTCCCATGCTTTAACTTTTGTGCAGAGGTGGGATATTGATCTCATTTCACATGACAACGAAGTACTAACATAGGGAAGACAGATTTGCCATTCAGTCTTATTGGCAAGTACCAGCCAGATGCAAGATAAATGGGTATAGTATTAAGTCAACCATTTAGGAACCAACAATAATATTTTTCTCGGAACTTACAGCGCACCACAACTAATTAGAAACAGTGAGACTTACCTCTATGATAGTTCCTAATTCAGTGCTAAGCCTGCCAAGTGTAAGTTTTACATTTATGCTGTTCTAGAGTAGACCAGCTATTCCAATCCCTAGCTACACATTGGAGTCACCTGGAGAGATATTGAAAAATACCAATATCCAAGCCCTGTCTCAGACTAATAAAATCATCATTTTTCTGGTAGAGGCCTGGGCATTGTCAGATTTTTGCAGTATCTTTCCAGGTGATGCTGATGGGGTGGGAATGGGAGCATGAATATATTGTATTTTTTCCTCTGTGCTGATTCTTCATAACTCCTTTAGAGCCTTCTGCATCTAAGAATATCCTTCTGTAAAGGAAATATCAAACAAGACTTTCGAAGGACTGGCTTGACACTTAAAGCAAATCATTTTTTATAATGTTTGTTGTATAATTGGGATTTATAAATTTATAATTGGGATTCTCTTTGCCATTAAATGTTCATATTCAAGGGAACAAATTTTAAAGCAGAGAGTGACAATAATAATGAACCAAATACCTAATCCCAAATAACATTACTCTTAAAATTTTACTTCCCTTTCTCAAAGAACTTGAAACCGAACTACCATTCAACCCAGCAATCCAATAACTGAGTATATACCCAAAGAAATACAAACCATTCTGCCATAAAGAAACATGCCATGTATGTTCATCATGGCATGATTCACAATAGCAAAGACACGGAATTAACCTAGATGCCCATCAATGGTGAACTGGATAGAGAAAATACATATATAACATGGAATACTACACATCCATAAAAAATAATGAAATCATATTCTTTGCAGCAGCATGAACAGAGCTAGAGGCCATACTCCTGAGTAAATTAATGCAGGAACAGAAAATCAAATACTGCACGTTCTCACTTACTAGTGGGTGCTAAACGTTGAGTACACGTGGACACAAAAAAGGGAACAATAGACACCAGGGCCTACTTGATGGTGAAGGGTGGGAGGAGGGTGAGGGTTGAAAAAGTACCTATCACAGTGGTCCCCAACCCTTTTGGTGCCGGGGACAAGTTTTGTGGAAGACAATTTTTCCACAGACCGGGGGGTGGGAGAATAGTTTCAGGATGATTCAAGCACATTACATTTATTGTGCACTTTATTTCTATTATTATTACATTGCAATATATAATGAAGTAATTATACAACTCACCATATTGTAGACTCATGGGAGCCCTGAGCTTGTTTTCCTGAAACTAGACAGTCCCATCTGGGTGTGATAGGAGACAGTGATAGATCCTCAGGCATTAGGTTCTCATAAAGAACTGCGCAACCTAGATCCCTCACATGCACAGTTCACAATAGTGTTGGCACTCCTAGTAGAATCTAAAGCCACTGCTGATCTGACAGCAGGTGGAGCTCAGGTGGTAACGTGAGCCATGATGGGAATAACTGTAAATACAGATGGCTCTCTTGCCTGTGGCTCACCTCCTGCTGTGTGGCCCAGTTGCTAACAGGTCACAGACGGGTACCAGACAGTGGCCTAGGGATTGGGGACCCTTGACCTATCAGGTTCTATGCTCATTAACTGGGTGATGAAATAATCTATACACCAAAACGTACAACATGCAATTTATCTATATGACAAACCTGCACATGCACCTTCTCAACTAAAAATAAAAGTTGGAAAGAGAAAACTAAGTGTATAAATAAAAATAAAAAATTTTTTAAAAAGTTTTACTTTTCTTTCCCCTTACCTCCTGTCAATGGCTAAGGCTAATTTTAAGTAGTAAAATATGGTTTTATGCCAGGCTAAATGCTGCTGAAGAATAGAGGAGAAAGTCACACCCACAAGAGAGAACACACTCCCCCCCACACACACACAGACACACACACACACAGACATTTAGTTCCCTGTAGACATTTGGAAATTGTCAGCAGTAGCATAATGACAGTCCTAATTATTAAAATTACTCTTGTGTGGAGAGTGCTTTAGAATAAGATGCCAACAGGCATGCAATATGTTAACTCCACCACGATCTTTTTCTTTTTTAAAAAAAAAATAAAATTTTTAGGAGTATTCCACTGGCTTTCATCAAAATACCTCTCCCCACCTCAGTGACATATACCGTCTCAAACATTCCAATGAAATTACCAATAAATTGTGATTTCATAAGGACTCTAATACCCTAAAGGCACCTTTTACTATTGAGTGTGTTCAATGGATTTTCTTATACCTACAACTATAAAATTTACTGCAGTCCCAATTTCTCATAATTGCTCATATATAATCACGTTTTTACCATTACTCCAATCATATACAGTATCATAAAGATGCTGTGATTAAATATACATCTTAAAATATTTTTCAAAGCAAATTTCTTTTAGGTCCCAAGTACAGTTAAATAGCTAGATCTTATTCTACCAGAAATGATTTTATGTTTTATATTCTAATACAGATGTGTACATACATAATTGTCACAGGCAATTCAAGTCAAAATATCACATAGTCTAACATTAACCTGTATGGATCATAGAAAATATCAAATAGGCAGGAGCTACAGTGTAGAAAAAAAGAAAGGGCTGGTTTTTGTTGCTTCAGGAAGAAGCAGGACCTATAGTTGACAGTAAATGGAGGCAAATTTGCAATCAATATAAAACAAAATGAGCAATCAACTCTTACTAAAAATGTGGGCCACCTTGTTTAGATTGCCTGTCACACTCATAGTTGGTTCTTAGTGGGCCCAACCTGGGAACTCACCATCTTTGAAAATAATAAAGCTTCAAAACAGTAGGTTACAGAAAATTGATTAGTTCTCAGTCTGCTTCACAATCCATGAAGGGAGTGTCAAACATTCCTTCTCAGACACAGTGAACCACCAGTCCAAACACAAGCACCCTTGTCTCTGTAAAGTACAGGATGTCTCCTCAACCAGACCGGGAGAAGTAATTAAATATTTGGGTTTTAAAATGCCTGCCCTTCCAGCTCCCAGGCAACCTTCTGTTGGGTACAGATAAACATGAAGAAAGCACATGCTCCAATCTTTATCTCAAGTCACAGAGGCAGGAAAAAAAAAAGGATGAATAAATAATAAACATTAAATACTAACAAATGTGGATATTGTGTAAATAAACTAAATTGCCTTCCCATTTTTCTCTCATCACGTTTTCCCCTGTGTGTCTATCAATGCAGTAGATAAACTAAAAGCAGGACATTTTACTGAAAAAAAAAAAAAATTCACGTCATCTGATCAGTGTCTAGTAATCTTACATAATGACAAGTAGTTTTGGTCCCATTTGCAAGAAAAACATTTATTTGATAAAAAATAGATTGAATAATATCTATAATATTTAATAATGCTATGAACTGGGGATAATTCAGAGAGACACTCATAGCACTGTAAATTATTTTCATGCCATAATATTGCATATGAGCCCATCCACTAAAAATTGTTAGCATGTGCAATTAAAAGAAAAAGAAATACTATCTAATTTGAAAACTAAACAAATAGACATAAAGCTGCTTTTATTTCAAATGATAAAATCTCAGCTCTTTGGTCAAGCAGCTTGAATTTCAGGAATATTTCTTGAAAAGAAAGTAAATTAATGGGGTAGGTTTTATAGATATGTTGTCTTGAACAGAGCATCATTCCATCAGTGCTCAGACGTTGCTGACAATGAGTGGATGTGTGAAGGATGACAAATGTCTATGATTCAGTGGTATGGTACAGCAAGTGTTTTAGGAGCAAAGACTTTGTAGAAGTATAATAATTTCTATTCAGCCTCAAAGCTATAACAATGCATTACTGATCTCTCACTGCCTCTTAATTTTAATGTCATCTGATCCGTTTATCTGAAGTTTCAAAATGCTATTGGGTCTCCTTATCTCAGCTATGTGTTAAACTCAGGCCTATGAATCTATAGGGAACAACCTGAGTCTGTAGAAGGATGCAAAAGCTATAAACAAAAGCAAATGCAAGTGGCATTTCTGTGAATCTCCTTGATTTCTATTCCCCTGGCTGACTGAAACTTCTATCACCCTTTTTCTTTTCTTTTTCTTTTTTTTTTTTTTTTTAGAGGGAGTCTCACTCAGTTGCCCAGGCTGGAGTGCAGTGGGCGATCTCGGCTCACTGCAACCTCTCCACCTCCTGGGTTCAAGCGATTCTCCTGCCTCAGCCTCCTGAGTAGCTAGGACTACAGGTGCGTGCCACCACACCTGGCTAACTTTTGTATTTTTAGTAGAGACGGGGTTTCACCACGTTGGCCAGGATGGTCTCGATCTCCTAACCTCAACTCATCCTCCTGCCTCGGCCTCCCAAAGTGCTGGGATTACAGGCGTGAGCCACCGGGCCTGGCCCACCCTTTTTCATTTAAGCCTTCTAGAGAACAAAGAGGCTAACCTTGGCTTCTTTGTTTCTGAATTTTGGCAAAGATTCACTTTAGGGCATCTCAATAGAACTTAAGGTCTAATGGAAAAATGTTACACCCTCAGAGGTCACACTGCCAAAATGATTCGCTTCGGGTTGTAGACAAATAAAACATTATGCCTCTAGAATCTGGCTTTAGGGCTTGTGAAGGAGGCTCTGTTCACCAATGTGGTTCTTGAAGTCGGATAGACTTTATGAGGAATTATACCCAGAACACCTCATTGGTATGTGAGGATTAAATGAGATCATGTATGTAAACTAAATAATTTAAAGTTTGGCACAGCACATAGTGGCTTCTCTCTTTCTTTCCTGCCCCCTCCCCACTCTTAAAGTTTCATTTAACAATCATACTACCCTTATTTAGGTGTTGTTATTCTCAGTATACAAATGGGTGGGAAAATGGGAATCTCAAACGATTAAAAACTTAAATCACACCATGAAGAACATCAAAATCAGTTTTGACCCAAGCCTATCGGATTCCTCTACACCAATCTATTTCTAAAATGTATGATACCATCCTCATTGTTTTAACCCTGCAGATTGCTTCTTCCGAATAGGGAGACACCCTCAAATAATTCTAAAGTCCTCCTTTATCAGTGCCTTGAATTTATCTTTATTATAAATTTTCTCTTAATACTCTGCATTGGGAGATAAAAATCATATTCTATTTTCAGAGAATAATGCTGTTACTTGCAAAAGTTTGGTTATTTTTTATTTGAGTTTTGGGGTTTTAAATCAATAAATGAAATAATTGTAAGGAATTTAGGGAGAAAAAGAAAAAAGAACATTAACATTGTTTATAATTCTACCCTCTGAAGAACTACTATTGGTGTTTTGCTATGTGGCTTTTTATGCTCTTACAAAAATGTAAATTTAAATATTTGTGTGTGTGTGTGTGTGTGTGTGTGTGTTTTACAAAATTACTGTGATAACTAAAGTTTTTGGTAACCTGATATTTTACTTTAAAATACCAGTTAGAAATCTTTGAGCACACAGCTTTTAATGAATTCATAGTTTTCTGTTGAATAGCATATAATTTATTTACCTAATCCACATTAGAGTCTATGCTAGTCATTCCTATTTGACTAACATACCATACAGTCTAATCCCCACTGGAGTCTAGTTAGTCATTTTGATTTGATTAACACACTGTACTGTCTACTATGCATTCATCATCTCATTTAATCCTATTAATTTTACAGTCATTCTGTCTTTATTTAGTACCTGCAACGTCACCAAGATGTAGACATTTTTAAAATTATATACTCTAAATATGAGGAAACATACCCTGGAATCCATAATGTTCTGCCTTTTAAAACTATCCTGTTAAAAAATCTTTGTTGAGCGAGGCCCAGTGGCTCACACCTGTAACCCCAGCACTTTGGGAGGCCAAGACAGGTGGATCACGAGGTCAGGAGAAAGAGAACATCCTGGCCACATGGTGAAACTCTGTCTCTACTAAAATTACAAAAATTTGTTGGGCATGGTGGGGCATGCGTGTAGTCCCAGCTACTCGGGAGGCTGAGGCAGGAGAATTACTTGAACCCAGGAGGCAGAGGTTGCAGTGAGCCGAGATCACACCACTGTGCACTCCAGCCTGGCGACAGAGTGAGACTCCGTCTCAAAAAAAAAAAAAAAAAAACTTTGTTGGTACATTTTTGCTGATATTTCAGGTTTTCTTAAGATATGTTACTCAATACATATTTATATATATTTGCATATATATAAATTACAAATTTACAAATAACTTTTGTAAGATATTATAATTTTATCCATAGTTTAAGAGATAGTCTGTTTCCCTATCTTGTAATATTATTTATAATTGTAAAATATTTTACCAAAGAAGAAGCAAAATTTCTACCTTGGAATTGTATGTAAGTTCTTGCCTGTGATTATCAGTGTTAAATATTTTAATATCTTTATTTACTTAATTTTTCTTTATTCTTTCTTGAGAACCTACTCATGTTATTTGGCTATTCTTCTATTAAGGAAATTATCTTTTTCTTATTGATCTTAAAATTTTCTAACAAACTGATTTGATTAAGCATTTTTCATGTATGTTGAAAATATTTATCATTGATATGTTGGGGTTTTACATTATTAATTAATCACATTTCTCATCCCCATGCCACATATACACAAAAATACCTATGCATGTGTTTTTTTTTATTTTAAAAAATATTAAATCCATTGAAAGTCTGAAAGGGCAGTACAGAAAAACCTATATGATTTGTCAACAGCTCTGCAATACCTATTGCCTATCTACATATGTAAGCATGCACACACACACACTTATACCCACATACATACTCACCTTTTGTCAAACCTTCCAAAAGTAGGCATGAATATACTTCTAAAAGTATATTTCACTCCTAAATACTTCAACATGCATCTCCCATGAAGGAAAATATTATTTCCAATGAAACCACAACATCATTAACATACCTAAGAATATTAACAATAATAGTATTATTTAATACACAGTTCAGACACAAGTTTTCCCAAACATCCTCAAAATGTCTTTTTAAGATTCAATTATGTATAGCATTTGAATCTTTACTTCCCTTAGTGTAAAAGAGTTACACCCTCTCCTATGTCTTTCTTGATATTGACTCCTCTAAGGGTCCAGGTGAATCAGCCTACACACCATCCTGCTTTCCAGATATATCTGATGTGTTTTTCAACATTAGATTCAGGTCAAACATACCTGACAAGAACACAACGTAGGTGAGTAGGCATATTTCCCAATGCATTATATCATGAGTTTATGCCTACTAAATTAAACATTAAATTCAAGTCACAGGAGGCAAATGGCATTAGCATACTAATTCAACTCTCCCCAGGAAAAAAAAAAATTGCAATAAAAAATTTAGCTTCTGAAAGCCAAAATAGGGATATATACTTCTATCCATTAAAACTTACCATTAACCCTTGCACCATATCATGTGTGTGGCTGAAAAATGACAATTCATGTACAGCTATGTGCTGCATAACATTTTAGTCAACAATGAACTGCATATATAACCGCGGTTCCAAAAACTTATAATTCTCTATTTTTGCTGCACATTTTCTACGTTTAGATACAGAAATACTGGTGTGTTACTATCTCCTTACACTATTGAAAACAGTAACATGCTGTACAGATTTGTAGCCTAGGAGTAATAGGCTACATCTTATGCTCTAGGTATGTAATGGGCTATGCCATCTAGGTGTGTGTTAGTACACTCTACGATGTGCTCATGACAATGAAAGCACCTAACTACACATTTCTCAAAATGTGTCTCTGTCACATGACTGTCAAGTGGCACGAGACTGTGCTCCTATTCCCACTAGCCACAAACATTGCAGAAATGTGCAGTTTAAAAAGTACATGTGAGTACCCAAGCATACATAAATCACTCCCAATAACTGAAACTTATCACAAAACAGGAATGAAGAAAAGCAATGTACTCTCCCAAGGAGAGAAAGATCAGGTTTGATACAGTCACAAGAATGGGACTAGCCTCTCCTTGTCCAGGGAAGAAATAAAGGTCAGGAAGAATGATCCCAATGCTATCCACTGCAGAGAATTAAGTAGAAGGCCTTTGCCATCCATGGAAGGCAAGAGGAACTGCTGTGGACACATTGTGAGCTGTTGCTTTTTAATTTTACTCATGATGGATTCTCAAAATATACACATAGAAACTCACAAAGTCAGCAATTAATTTTATATAGTCAAAGCTATAAATATATTACAATTTATTCCTTTTCCCTAGTACTGATAAAACTATTACCCTTTCAAAAATAAAGTACCTATCATAGTTGTTTATGACTTATTTTTCACACCCAAACTCTCCTAATTCATTTCAAATTTATTTTTATATATAGGGCATATTATATTACCCTTTCTCTTGGGGTATTCTTCTAATGGTGTTGTCAAATAGAAATACAATGCAAGCCACACAAGTAAGTTCAAACTTTCTAGTCAGCACATTTTAAAAAGTAAGGAGAAACATGCTAAATTGATTTTAATGACATTTTTATTCAAGCTTACCTTTCTAAAATATTTTCTTGTTGTATGTTTAAATATATTTAATAATATAAAATAAAATACTAATTAGATGTTTCATATTTTTATAAGCGTTTGAAATCTGTAATGTATTTCTCACAAAAAATCTCAATTCAGACACTAAATTTTCATCGGCAGTACTTAGCATATATTTAGATTTAATAAACGTACCACTGAAAAAGTAGATACCCATACCCGAGCTGTTTCAAACAAACTTAAAATTTTTTCACAAACTGAATTATCAGGTTTAAAATTAAATTTAAATGAATTAAATAACTTTTTCCTACAAAATCCATATCCGTGTAGTTGCTGATTTTAGTGGCTGAGCAGAGACTCAATTAGGTGAGAATCTTTAAAATACTACTATCTATTTAATGTCATAAACTTATAATCCGAGCTTATAAGAACTTATTCATTATGCAGGGAGATGAGGCAGAGACAGATGGATGGATAGATAGATAGATAGATAGATAGATAGATAGATAGATAGAACTAAATTTTATGTCATGTGTAGACATTGTAGAATGTCTCAAGTAGGAAGAAACAAGATGGCCTCTGTTGCTTCAAAATTAGAAGAAAACAGATTTGTTCTGTACCCCACAAACAACCATACCTTGAAAATGCATTTTAATTTAATCACCTTCTTTGATGTTCTCATTAGTGTTAATAAAAAGGAAAATGTTATTCTAATCAAGTTATTTTCATATTCACTTTACAATGACTAATAAATATAAAATTCAACTGTATAAGGAAATTTATAGTGCATACTTAATTTAAAGGTAAAAAGCTAATTTTCACACCCTACAACACAAGCATTTGTAATTTTAAACACCAAATATGTCTTACTCAATCAGCAGTTACAATGAGAAATCACTTTATATTTTGGTGACAACATTAACATTTTATTCAACTGGTGTTTGTTTTGCTCTATATATATAACACAAGTCTTTAAAGAGTAATTTTGGATTCCCAACTTCAAGTTTTTATCACCAGAATTCATACAATAAACCACCACTGTGATAAGAACTCATTGTGAAGTTGATTTCTTGTCATTAGAGCAAGGAAGTAATCAAATGGCACCATTTAACAATCATTAAATTCATATTTGGATTTCATGTTACAATAATGAGAATAGAAACTAGAATAAGAAAAAGATGACTAAACTTTAGGAAATTATTTATATTTAACCTGAAACGGCAAGTTTTACAGGTAATTACCAAAGTCTATAATCTTATAAGCAATCATTTTGAAGATCTATTGAACCATTGTCAATCAGATGACCACAAAAGATAAGTTGCTTTAAAAGACTTCCGTGGCAGGAGAGCTTCCGGAGTGGATGACTGGTTCACATGGCAACAAATGAGAAAAAGAATTCAGAAGTTTCAGAGATCTTTATAAACATCTGAGTCCCAATGATTTCAAGCATGAATGCAGGTTGTCACGTACCTTGAGGAACAGACTCTTTCTATGAATAGCTATAGGAATAAATCACTCCATAAAAAAAGCTCCCCCAATTTTGGAAATACATGGAGATGGGTCATCTTCAGGATATTCTAAGCTTTGGGATTTGATTAAAGTTATCGCCCCATGTAGTTTTCATGATTTCATGCACAGAGCCTTCTTTTTGAGCTCAGTGAGCCACATTTTCCTGTGAAATAAAGTGAAACCCCCATATGTTTTTAGTCATTTTGTAACAAAATTTGTAATATTTATATCGAAGACTTCAGAGTTTTCTGACGTATTGACTTAGTCCAGCTAGGATTTCTCAGCTACTGTTGGGTGGAAGGTCTCTTGTAACACACAATGATCCTAATTCAGGCACAGACAATGGCCTTAGGGTAGTTAAAAATATGTCATCCTGATGCATTTGTTACGGAAGTTAAATACCATCATTGCTTTCATAACTGTTCCTGTAGTAAAGGATAATTTGAGTTTTTATTGTTTCATTTTACAAGTGGTCAATAAAATAAATTATATATATCCTGATAGAAAATTAAAGACAATATCACCGACTTTACAGGAGATGCAGTAAAAATAGAAATAGAAAAGAATCTGAAGAAAACAAAATAAAACAAAATGATCTTGTGACTAAATAACTTGCTTCTTAAATCATATGCAACTTATGAATAGTACTGTGCATGTGTGCTATAATTTGTCCTAAGAATATTTTTTATTCCTATACATTCTGTTAAATAAACTAATTTCTTTCTATTTGCCTCACTCGCTATAATTTGATACTGAGAGAATTGAGAAAAAATATTCTGTTTACAGCAAAATTTTCTTCTGTACCTGATCACCTAGACATTTTCCTCCTAAACTTTGAAGAAAGAAATCATTTTTGCATGTAACAGAGGCAGCTAGTTTAGCATGGAATGCTACCATGTCTTAGCCCATCCTGATTCTGGGCAGCTAATTTGAATAGCTAGCTAAATTCTGCAAGCAACCTCTTCCATTTTCTCAGAAAATGTGAGGAAGCTTGGATTAGGACAGGAGACAGAACAGAGGACAGAACAGAAGTAGGGAAAGAGAAGCAAAAACAGAAATAGAGGAAGTAACTGCTGAGGCACGGCTAATCAGAAAGGACACTTCATGCATATTATGGACCCACTGTGATAATAAAATTGGAATCAAATTGCCTACACAAACCACTTGAGACACTCTGCATCTTTAATTTTTAAAGTTATGAAGACACTTGACACAGAAGGGGATCAATTATCACTAGTTTTCGTGCAAATACTTACTTAAGCAATGCTGTGTGTCAGAGTCAGTAGGAAAATTGCAGGCTTGCAGCCACGTAATGGCAACTAATTACACTATTCCTGGGCCCCTTTTCAATGGTCTCAGTTGGCAGTAGTGGTCGTGGCTGACTTATTTTGATTAAATTTCAAGGAGTCTAAAGTTATGATAAATTTATGTATTTGCTAAAACTGGTTTGGATCATGAGACCACCAAAAAAACAAGAGAACAAAAGGGAATCCTCCAGTTAATTTGTTAGATACTCAAATCCTTGAGATGAGTAGTGTGGTACCATTTAATAATGGAATAGGGGTTTTCAGTATGGCATAGAAGCAGATTCCAGATCACAGTGACCCCTCCCTCTTTCATTGGGCAATCTTGAACATACACATTTAGAAAGATGGGAATTTATACTGCTCCACCCTATATGGGACAGTTAATAGAGCACTTTATGTTAATAAAGTAAATGGAGTGCTTTACTTTCTGTTAGTAACAGTTTTGAGAGTCTGGTCAGGCACTGGTATTATTCCGAATTATCAAGCCTAGTTCAAGTTTTCTTTTTTATTATACTAAGGTTAATCAGCTGATTTAGTAGAAACATCGCTACTCTCCTTTTTGGTTCCATCCCAAAAAGTATTGAGAGATAAATATTATCTCCATAATGAAAAGTCTGTCAACAAAACAACTACTCTAATAGACAAGGAGACTGAACTTCATTTTTGAGTTCAGGAAAACAAATCATTAGAATCTAAATGAGGGTTGTCAGACTTGTGGTAACAATAAAAATAAATAAACCTCATTTATTGCCTCTATTGCCTACATCTCCTTTACTTTGTTGCCTTTATGAAAACTGCCTAAGTAGACATGACATTGAACACTGAGTATTTCTTCCTGTCTTATTTCTATTTCTTTTCTCTGGGCAATTTGCCCTTAAGAAATGAATTTAGTACTGGCGAATTAATTTATTTCTGTTCAACTGAATATACTGTTTTATTGTATATTTTAAAATTAATTTCTTACATACAAAAATAAATTGATTGCAGCCAGGCACAGTGGCTCATGCCTGTAATCCTAGCACTTTGGGAGGTCAAGGTGAGTGGATCACCTGAGCTCAGGAGTTCAAGACCAGCCTGGCCAACATGATGAAACCTCGTCTCTATTAAAAATACAAAAGTTAGTCGGACATGATGGCAGGTGCCTGTAATCCCCGCTATTCGGGAGGCTGAGACGGGAGAATCATTTGAACCTGGGAGGCGGAGGTTGCAATGAGCCGAGATCGCGCCACTGCACTCCAGCCTGGGTGGCTGAGCAAGACTCTGTCTTAAATAAATAGATAAATATACTGTATGCTATTTTCTTCATCTCTTCCAAAGAATATCATCTTTACAGTAAAGAAAGCTTTGCTTATGAAAGAAGCTCTAAGCCATTTAAAACAGTAAAATGTGTGTGTTCTCAGCCTGTGTGGCCACCTGTCACCGTTTGTATGGAGGGTAGGCATGACGCACTGACCTCCATTAGGTGTAGTGATTATGATTCCAAAAGTGAAAAGAGGTTATTTTCAGCACTATATATGCCACCAAGAAGCTCACATTTTGATGTCCACTCCTTGTTTTGCTGGCTTGAATCTACTAGCATAATATTGTTTTGTATTCAGTCCATAAAAACATATTCACACATTTAACATACTAAATGTGTCAAGAAATGCATAAATATACATTCAGAACCTCCTCGTCCTTTTTTTTAACTTTTCTGAAGATTTTATTTCTTTCTAAAACATATATTAGGAAAAGAATGTTTGTATAATGCTGGGTAATACCTGGCACACGATTGAGTAAGTGATTCCACTCTGGTGCCCTCAAATCCACACAGAGTCTGAGAAGGTAGGATTGAAAAGCTACTGTGTTCTATTGATACTGGACCAATATGGTTAGCAGAAGAAGTAGTTTTCTTTCTTTTATTCGCTTCGTGGTCTACTTGAGGATGGGAGGCTGTTAGCAGTGGGATAGGAACTAACAGCATTACATGCTACAGAAAGCAATTGCCTGAGCAATTTTCCTAAGCCAGAGCCAAAGCAAAGCAAATGCAATACTCCCCCTCACCTCCGTGTTGGCCACTTGAGAGTGGAGCTACACCGTGATCTCCACAGGGCAAATTCCATGACAGAAACTGGATGCTGTGGCCAATTGCTTGGCGACATGGGTCTGCCACAAGTATGGAATTTAAATATTGAATACTACATACATTTTTTTTCTTTCTGGGCCCAACAAAAATAAAGAATTTTAACTACACAGGTGCATTTGTTTCATTTCACTGAAAAAAAAAAAAACAAAAAAACAAAAAAACAAAAAAAAAAACCACCTTCTAGCCAAAGAAAGATGCACAATTTTATTTGGAAACACTACTATCATATGTTTTTGGTATTGTAATATGAAGTCCAATGGAACAGTCGCCAAAAATCCCATCTTAAAATCATTCAATCAGTGTTATGCCCTTTAGCTGAAATAGGAACAAAGCATTCCCTAAGATCTGTTCATTGAATGTTGAGTGTTTCTTCCCCCCTTTTAGAATGTTATATATTTCAAAAAACTATCTCCTCACTTCTAGAGAGATAAGAGAAAAACGAAATGAAAAAGTTCAACTGCCAGCTAAAGCTTTTACAGATAACATTTAAAGCAACTGCATTTCCCATAGCCCATGCCTAAAAATATAACTGAATTGTATTCGTTGAATTCCAAAGGTTCAAAGTACATATAACCAATATGCATTAAGAAAGTAACTACCTGCCGTTAACTTTCTTATTTTGCTTCTAGTTTTGGATAAAATTTTATTGTTTAAATTTCAATTTCAAAGCAACATAATCATGGTAGCCATTTATTTTGTTTTTTTAATATAAAATTAGCCTTTTTATATCTTGAAATCATTCAGGTTTATTTTCTTCTATTTGAATTTTTTATATATAATATAAAAGCATAGGATAGAGTTGACCAATCAATGAGGTTAATTAAAAGATTATGTATTTTTTATTTTATGAACTTATGGACTCTTAAAACCAGAAAATAATCTTAGTGATTATCTAATATAACTCATTCATTTTTTTAGATGAAAAAAATCCTGGGTTCAGAGGAAATGAATGATTTACTTAGAATCACATGGCTAGTACATGGCAAAGTTGATACTAGAATGCTTAGACTTTTCATCCTAAAATATTTTTGTTCTACAAGCCCCCTAATGGAATAAAGAATAAAACAGAGTGCTAATCACATGATAGGCATGTGGGTGCTTAGGACAAATCAGGGAAAACTGAAATAAAGGAAAAGTGCCTTAAAATGGTTGTTTTGGTCAGGGTTCTAACAGGAAATATATGACATGCTCAAACTGAAATAATTGCAAGAGAGTTTAATCAATACTTATCAAGGTATGGGCAGGGTATAAAGAAATGACAAGAGATATTTCTAGAGTCCAGGGCTAGAAATCACTAAGCTATTATTATTCCTGGGCCTAACCCGAAGAAGGTAATATGGTTTCTGAAAGCCAAAGAGAGGGCTCTGTATAGAATTCTACTTTGACACACTTTCTGACTTTTGATCAAGATGCAGAGTCAACCTGAGGTGATCCTACAGGGAAGGAGGCAGGGGAATGGACTCAATGACCTTTCTCCTCTTCCTCTGATCTCTTGTAGCAAGCATCCTGCCTAAGCTCATTGGAGGTTAAAAGGACCTCTTGATATACAGGTCAGTCTCCCTGAATAAGTAGCAGGGTGAAGGGCAAAGGATGGATCCTGTTAAAGAAAAAATTATTCAGGACATATTAAAGACGATAAGACCGACTTTATTCAAAGAGTTGGGGGAACATGGTGACAGGTATAGAGACCACTGCAAGGAGATTTTGCATTGCGGGAAAGAGATTGGACTCAACTCCAAATACAGCATGGGCAAGTGGAATTTTTAGTGAAAGAACCAGGTGGGGGTCATGGATGGAAAATTACAAAGAGGAAACATCAAGGTAAAGGTGGATTCCAGTTAAACCAACCTAGCAGGACTCTTGTTGAAAGCAGGCTAGCTCAATCAAGCGTCACCTAAAGAATGGTGGAGGATGAAGAGCCTGATCAGATATTGAGGGTGATCCAATATCAGGAACAGGGGGTTCTTACTAAACTGACTTAGCAAGCTTCTTGCTAAAACTGGATTTTACAAAGAAGTAAACAGATAGGCTGGTAGAAGGTTCAGAAGCTTGACTAAACTTTAGTCACACAAATGATGTTTTTCCATCTAAACAAGTACATGAAGGCAGAGGGGTGATATTTGGACAAAGGAAGAAATAGAATAAAAGTTCAAAGAGAAGAAGACATCAACTTAAGAATTAGGGGCAAAAAAGTATTAACACGGCACAAGAGGAAGAACAACCCAGAATGACAGACTTGTATGGATAATAATAGGTTATAAAGTCATGTTTCTAGAAAGAAAAAAAGAGTAAATGGAGAGGAAAAGGAAAGACTGAAGCTTAAAGAGGGAAGGTTGCCTGTAATCCCAGCACTTTGGGAGGCCGAGACGGGCGGATCACGAGGTCAGGAGACCGAGACCATTCTGGCTAACACGGTGAAACCCCGTCTCTACTAAAAACTACAAAAAACTAGCCGGGCGAGGTGGTGGGCGCCTGTAGTCCCAGCTACTCGGGAGGCTGAGGCAGGAGAATGGCGAGAACCCGGGAGGCGGAGCTTGCAGTGAGCTGAGATCTGGCCACTGCACTCCAGCCTGGGCGACAGAGCGAGACTCCGTCTCAAAAAAAAAAAAAAAAAAAAAAGAGGGAAGGTTGAAGGAGTGAAGTGTTAAACAGACTCAAGTTTAGATTAAAAAATGCTATTTTCATGTAAACCTATTCCAATTGGGCCTGGGCTAGAGGAAGAGTTTTCCTAGACAGCACTGATCTAACACGTAACATATATATTGCATTAACCATATGAGTTGCATGTGAATATTGAGGATTTTCTTATTACTGCAGTCTCTGAAATATATTCACTTTTAATCTGAAATCCTTTTAATTTGCAGGGCTGGAACAGGAGACTTTTGCAGAATTTCCATTGGTGTTATCTGACTTTCTCACCATTTCACTGAATTTCTGCATTGACTCTGTCTACTAGCAGCCCCACACCTTTCCTGGACAATTGTCTATGAGCCTCTTCCCCAAAACTATCCGTTACACAGGCCATGCACATTCTAAACCATCCCTCCTTCAACTTTTTTTTTTTCCGATATTGTTCTCTCTTGTTTCCAGTTACTTAAAATTTCGTTTCTTCCAAAGAGACCCTCAAGTTATATGCAAACCAAAGAAAAGAAATATACCAAGTATGTGGAACTTGTCTCCCACTATTATCAGAAAGGAATTGAATCTACCTCCATCTGCTAGAAGACTTCATGTGTGTCTCTGCCCTTGTGTCATACCCAGCAGCCCTCCCTTTTCACCATCAAGTATTAACTTCTTTCCAGATTTCTTTGCCAAAGCATTGACTTCTTTCACTAGCACATTTACAAAACTCCAAATGAAATAATTTTGTTTAAAACAATTTAGAATTATGCTATCATTTGCCTACAGTTCTTATATTCTTTGAAATTTCATTGATCCCTCTAAGCCTGAGCTCCTTCATCTAGATAAAGTAAATAACAGCTAAAATCATACGAGATAATGCATGTAAAGTGCTGATCACAGTGCTGCAAATAATAAAAGCTCTTTAAATGTTAACTATTATTATTATTGCTTTCTAAATGGCTGTCTGTGATGGGCTGATGATTTATTGTGAAAGACGGTAATGAAGCAAGCTAAGGGGTCAAGGCTACTCTACCAAGGATGAAAATAAAAGAACAAAGCTGCCCCATTACAATCCCTTGGTGTCAATGAGTAAGATATTCTCTAATGACAAGCTGATCTTTTTCTCAGAAATGGAATACATTTATCTCCATAAGTCAAATTGGCCAGTCTAGAATAAAGTTACTTTTTTCAATGGTGACCTTATTTTTCTAGAATTTGTACTTAATGAATCATATTTTGGGGCATTTAATTTAATCTTGAACAAAAAACTAATAAAAATATTGCAGAGGCTAGTTTTATAGATATTTTTAAATACTTGAGAAATAGTTTTGCAAATGGATCACCAAAATGCATGATGGTCATGGAAAGCCTTCCTGCGCTATGAGCATACAGTCTAGGTAAGAATATAGGTAAATTGTCTGAAGTGAAAAATTTGATTCTGACACTGAACTAGGATTGACAGAACCACATTAAAAAAACACAAATTAAACCCGCTATAGATTATACATGACTTTGGGAGGCCGAGACGGGCGGATCACGAGGTCAGGAGATCGAGACCATCCTGGCTAACACGGTGAAACCCCGTCTCTAATAAAAAATACAAAAAAAAAAAACTAGCCGGGCGAGGTGGCGGGTGCCTGTAGTCCCAGCTACTCGGGAGGCTGAGGCAGGAGAATGGCGTGAACCCGGGAGGCGGAGCTTGCAGTGAGCCGAGATCTGGCCATTGCACTCCAGCCTGGGTGACACAGCAAGACTCCGTCTCAAAAAAAAAAAAAAAAAAAAGATTATACATGAGATCATTAGGACATAGCGTTAAATAATTAAAGATGGCCCTTTAATTTTAAATTGGTTTGAATGTGAAAATATACAGAAGCAATGCCACAAACACCTTGTACCCACCACTCAGATTTAATAAACATTTTAATACATTTTCTTTAGATAATTGTGAGAAGACATCAAAAAATGAAGGTTTGATCAAAGTCCTTTTTGAACAACCTAATTGATTCTATTCCATGCCATCATCCCCCTTACATTCTGGATGTAATCACTGTTCTGAAGTTGAAGTGCATACTTCCCATCCTTGTTTTTATACTCTTTGTGTACAAATATATAGTATACTCTTTATGTACAAATATATATATGTGTGTGTCTATACACACCATATATTATTTTACGTTTCCAAACTTGAAATAACAGGTAACATATTGTATAAATTCTTAAGAGATTGCTTTTTTCTCTCAACATTTTTGTATTGATTTTCATTATTCATGTGACTGCTGTATATAAACGTATCCAATTTTAATAATAGACATTTAGGTTGTCTCTAGTTTTTTTTTACCATAAACAACGTTACATTGAACAGTTCTGCATATTTTCTTGTGCACATATGCAAGAGTTTTTCTGAAGTAAATTCTGAAACACTTAGAATCAGAATGCTGGATCCTGGTCAACTTAACTAGATATTGCCAAATTGCTCTCAAAATTTGCATCAATTTATACAACCACTACCAACATACAAGAGTTCCCTTTATTCTATATTCGCACAAGCACGTGGTGCTGCCAGAATTTTCTAAATGTTAATTGTTTTGGTGAACATAAAATCAAATAACATTGTTTAGATTTTATTTAAAAGCCAAAGTTAAAATAAATTTTCAAATAAACGTCTTCCAAGCAGTCAGTTACTGGGTTACGAATGTGATGTAGCTTAACAAATTTCCATTTCACCCATTTTGTACCTATGTGGAATGTTATGATGTATGATATCTACAAGTTGCCAAAAGAATGGCAAAAAAAAAAAAAAAAGACATAGTAGATTGCCCCTCTTTCAAAAGCAAGGAAAGACAGTTACCCCATCCCATTTTTCTCATCGTCAAAAGAGCTCACTTAATAAATCAGATTTTTAAGCTAATTTACACTTTTATAAATATTAGCTTCCTTGGAAATCCTTCTGTTTGCTTCTTCATTCTCTCCTCCTCCCCCTCACATCTTTTTTTGCCCTGTGTTCTTCTTTTTTCCTTCTTCTTAAGAAAAGCCCATTTGAATACACTCAGTTGCGAAGTTGGACTAGTTAGCTACTTAAGACATGGCAAAGATTATAACGTCCCACTGAGATTTTGCAAGTGAGTCTTTTTCATTAATACAGCAGCAGGATTTGAGGATTTTATTAACTCCCCATTTAGAGCCTGATAATCCTAACAAACCTATCTTTCTCCTAAAAGACTTACTTTATCTCCTCATTCATATTTCCATGGTAGTAGCAGCACAACCTGTTCTGAATTAAATTTTCTGCAAAGGGTATCTTAGCTTCTAAGGTTAGTCCCTAGGAGATAAGTTTTTGTTTTATAATTTAATGAAAATTTCTATAAGATACCATACACTTGCTACAAGAACTGAAGACTATTAACTAATAGGCCTCCGTTTCATTGTCATTGTTGCAATTCAAATAATCATATAGGTTGTGTATGCATATGGTCATAATTTTATTTAAATAATGATAGTTCCCCAGAGTTAATCTTATTTTGAAAATTATAAAGAAGACATAAGCTCTTGTGAAATCATCAGAATTAATTCTTTAAGTAAGCAGTCTATATTATTATTCATTTCATAAGGCCTTATATTTGACTTTTGTGAATTATGTTTTAATGACTTCTCAAAAAACAAAGAGCAATAGTATTAAATACTTTGACTAATATTTGAATACAAATGATATACTGCTCAATAACAAATGATACTTAATATTATTTTTCATTATAAAAAAAGATTGCACGTATTTCAAGGCCTTAACCAAAATAACCTAACTCAACCTATTTATACTAATTCATCTTCTGTTATTCTTCTACATATATCCTACACCTCAGTCAAATTTTCTTACTGATTCCTTAACTTCTATTCATCAGATTATTCCATGCTTTTCTCCCTCTGCATCATGAACCATACTATCTTTATATGAACACTTTTACATTTGTTTCTTGTTGCTTATTTAACAACTAGTCACAAATTTAGTGTCTTAGAATAACACAAATTTATTATCTTCCATTTTTGTAGGCTAGAAGTCTAACACGGGTTTCACTGGGCGAAAATAGAGGTGTATTTAGAGCTATGCTCTTTTTTCAGCTTCTAGGGGCCACCTCTAATGCCTAGTTTGTGGTTCCATTCTGCCATCGTCAAAGCCTTCAAGGTTACATCTTGCCGACCATTCTTCTGTAGTCGTATCTCCCTGCTTCTTACCACACTAGAAAAAGATCTCCAATTTTAAAGACCTATACAATTAGATTAGGTCCACTATGATAATCCAGGATAATCTTATCTCAAGGTTCTTAATGTAATCACATCTGCGAAGTTCCTTTTGCCATCTATGATAATATACTCGTGGGTTTGAGAGATTAGCACACAGATACCTTTGCAGATGATTCTGCCTACCACACCTTGCTCCTATTGCTACCACCTACCAAAATTTCCCGCAGCATTAGATTACGTAGTGAGTGGCTCACACTAACAAGGATCATTCAGCTCAACCTTCCATTTTAGAAGTAAGGCCACCAGTCTCATCACTGCCAGGGAGTCGATTCTTGGCAAGTATTTGTTAAATATTGAATGAAATAACTTGCCCTTCTCTGCCTGGCTCAGAAAATAACATTCCTCTGAAGTCTTAATTATGCTACCTTGAATAGATTTCTGAGCCAAGACTTCTCTAGTATTTATTTACCTTGCCACTAGTATGTAATTTACCATTGTTTGAAACAAGGACAGATGTTACTTTTCTACTCTCAAATATTATATTCATTATATGCTTCATTTTATGACGCTTCTATTTTATGATATTCATTATATAATAATATTTTATACTTTTTGCTTTTTGATTCCTCAAGTATTCATTCTGTTGTGCATTCTGTGTAATTTCTGGGAGGTATTTTGCTAATCTTGGTCAGTTCTATGCCTCAAGGCAAGATTCAGATTCCCCAGTTCATTTTTCTTTCTGAACTCGCCTTCGTAATTCACTTCACTGGAAAGCACAGGAGGTGAGGATACCTCATTTAGGGGCAGGTTTTCCATCTCTCCTTTCTTGTCCAGCTTCGCTAATTGTAGTTGGAGTGGCAGCTCAGTTGGATTAGCACCCTGGAGCTTGCTGTCTTTGATTTGTGAAGGAGGAAGTAGGAAGCCGTACTCCAGTCTCAGGCCTGTGTGCCTGCCATATTTCTGCCAGGAAGAATCAGTTTCATTTATCATTTCCTGCCCAATGCCCAGCACCTTACCAGCATATAGTAAACACTTAATAAACATTTATCAAATGAATAAATGTAAGGATGAATGAAAGATTGACATAAAAGTTAAACTCTTATTGGTCTGTATTTTTGTGTCCGACCTTTGGATGCAGGAGCAGAGTGAGTGAGGACTTTGGCTACCCTAGTTCTTTTCAACTGCTCCTGGATAAACATTTCTAAATATTCCTCATATTAGTGACATATGTATTTTTAGAATGTAGATGATATTTTTTTCAAATGTTTAAGTCAATAAATTGTATTCAAAATGTTAACAATAAAGCCTCAGACAACCATTTTGCTCTATGAATGAAAATAATAAAATCTTTTGTAACAGAATTCACAATAACATAATATTTCCAAACAAATTCCAAAATGCTTTCAGTCTTTATGCTTTTGAGGAATGCATCCCTCAAAAATGGCCTCATTAAAAAAACACCACCTATATCAATGTTCATGTCCTTTTAAGTTAATCTTTTGTTAAAATTATATATTTTTATTTGTCTTTCTTCTCTGACAGACCTCCTTATGTGCATCTGATACATCTTTGTACCCTTACACCTAAGATAGTTACTATTTCTGTAACAAATCATTTATGGATAAGTGAGTGGATATCTGGTTTGATATTGTTTCTTCCTCAGTTATCTATTGAGCATTAATATGTTCAAGAGACTGAAAGCTACACAAATTTTAGCACTGAGAGAGACATAAATATTCCCTGCCATCAAAGTGTAAGAATGAAGAACAACCACAAATAATGAATTATCTGTCTCCCTATATAAGGCTCCTAGTTGAAGATAAATCAAGATGTCTTTTATAGCATCTCAAGACTTCATGGCCAGACTAGCTTTCAGCTTGTAATTGTTAAGGAAAGCCTCCTGACTTTCATATCTGACGTCTACGCTTTCTCTTCTCTGTCAAGACGGGACCTTTCTCTATTTCCAACAATAAGCCCCGCAGGGTGGAAAGAGTTTCATTAGTTAAGATGAAACATATACTTTGGTATATACAGCATTTAAGAATTTTTAAGTATATACGCACCCAATTTATTTTAGGATTAATTTATCTAACTGGTGTATGGATTTAAATAATTTTTGTTAATCATAAAGTTTTTGCATTCATATTAGTGGGTCCTTCAGCATTAATATTCTCTATAACTTTAAGAGTTCAAGGACAGAGAGAAAGTATATTTTTCTTTCTTGTTCACATGATAAAACAGAAGCATGGAATTTTTAAGTATCTTATTCTAAGTCATATAATGAGTCTTGATTAAAATCACTGCTAGAAATCAAAGCTTTTTGTTCAATGGGTTCAACAATGGGCCATTCATCTTCCATAGACATTTTGCATAAGTAATAGCAGCTCAAGTTTAAGAACAATTCCAGTGGCCATAATATCTATATTCATTCTACATTAAAGCATTTAATTTTCTGTTTATGAATTCAGCATATTTCTCTGAGTTGGATGTAGTTCAGTGTTTTATTATAGGAAATCATATTTTTTCCTGTAGGTTGTCAGGAAACAGTTACCCAATTTTACTTAGTTAGAACAATGGTTCTTATCCAAAAAGCTGCTATAAGTAATGAAAATGAAATCAATTTACTGGCTCAGCTCCCAGATTAAGGATTGCTTTATGAATAAATAAAATAGTAGATGGCATCTAAGAGGGGAATGAACAATTTATGTATTATCAGGACACTTCTTACTTTTCACTTTTAGTAAAATGAAATACTTACTATCTGGACTTAAAATGCCTCAAACTGTGATGTTATTTTGGGGAAAAAAAAGAGAGATAGGAGATATCCTAGTAATAACCATAAATAATTTAAAGGCTGGTTTTCCAAAATAATATTATATACACTAAACAATTCTAGTATTTTATGAATATAAATACTATAACACATCACCCTTATTTCATTTTCAATTTTTCTTCCTTAGTCTATTAAATTAAGGCAAACTCTTTCATATTTTATATCTTTCTAGTGATACACTAAAAAGTAAATATGACGGCTCAGATGCTTGTTCAATAAATCTCTATTTGTCAATTTTGTAGTGTTACATGAGGGATTATCAGCATTGTGACAAATTATTCTCCATCATTATTCTTGTTAATAATAGTAACTTTATAGAACTTGACAAAACTAATAAAAGATGAATAATGTCACAAGTACAGCATTCAAAGTATACTATTGTAAAGGTAGCACAAACATAAGAAATCAAAGTAGAAAATTGACAAAATTCGAAACTTCAGGGGAAAAGACAAGATGCACAGGATAGTCTTGACATACTTCTAGCTGAAATATATTTGAAGTAGAAAGAGGAAGAACAAGAATTGAGAGTGGCCCTTTCTCCCTTTCTGTAATTCTTACTAAAATCATTGTATCTTCACCTAAGATTTCACCGGACAGCTATTCCCTACTGGGCAGTAAATGTTTGTCTTCAACTCAGACCTATTTACTGAGCACCAAGCACACTTATCATCTATCTATTTCACATGCCCTCTTGTTTTTCTTAAAAATATCACTGTCATACATTTGGCACATCGATGCCATCCTCAACTCCTCCCTTTTCCTTATCTGCCATATTCAAGCTATCACTAACTCTGTTAGTACTTTTTCTCTAAATTACCTCCTGAATATATCCACTTCTCTCCATTTCCAACTCATGCCAGTTCGAGCTGCCACCTTGGACTATTGCTTAGTCTTAACTGTCCTCCCTAATTCTACTACGGCTTTACTCCAATCCACTCGCCACATGGCAGCCATATTGATCTTTTTAAAATGTAACTATTATAATCTTATGCTCCTGCATAAAGCCATTTAGAATACAGACTTGGCTTCAAGATCATTATCTAGCCACTAAGGTATCTATCCAGCAAAATCTAACATTGTGCTTCTCCTCGCTCCCTCCTAACTACCATGATCATCTCTCAGAACCATAGCTTCACTGTGCTTCCTCCCACCACGGGTCATTTCTCATGTTCCTTCTTGTGGTTAGAATGTGCTTCACTCCTCGCTAACCTAGTCAATTCTTGTTCATCCTTCAGACTTGAACACCTTGCATTTTCACAGGAAAACTTTCTGTACTCTCCTCCTAAGGTTAAGTTACTTGATTATATCCCTTAAAGAAGTAGGTAGTCCTCTTTCATTGCACTTAATGTGTGACTCTTTCATCAATGTCTGTTTCTTCCCCTAGATCGTAAACTTACAGGCAGAGAAGGCCTCTGATTTTACTAATCATGGTAATTCCAGGATAAAGCAAGCGACTGCATATAGCAGACACTCAAAAAAAATTGGTTTAATATAACCGCCAATTAAAGTAATCAATTATAAGAAATGATTATAAAATAAAAATTATAAACAATACTGTTATCTTAAATAACATAAAAATGTGAAACAGAAATACACTTAGCAAAACATGTGAAAGACCTGCATATTGAAAGCTCAAAGAAAATATATGAGACAAAAAGAAATAAATAAGTTGGTGGACTCAGTATTGTTAAGATGTTGATTCTTCCTAAATTTATCTGCAGATTCAGTTCAATCTCAATTAAAATTCCAACAAGCTTTTCTTTGTAGAAATGGACAAGCTGATTTTATCATTAATATAAAAATGCAAAAGATTTTAAATAGCTGAAACAATTTTGAAAAAGAAAAAGTTAGCAAATTTATATTATCTGAAAGTGAATATGGAACACTGGCAGAGAAAGGAAAGTTCTAAATTAGATATACAGGTAAGATTAATTTATGTTCACAAATGTAGTAAGGTCATTAAACAAAATAAAAATGTTTTCACCAAATGGTGTTGGAATAACTGGAAATCATTACAAAAAACATGAAATTTGACCCTTATTTCATATCATTCTCAAAAATTACTTGAAATGGATCATAGAATTAAGTGTAATGCTAACACTATAAACTTTTAGAAAAAAAGAAATTTTTCATGATTATTGGATAAACAAAGATGTCTTAGGAAACACCATAAAAATCGATAATTGGAATTCATAAAGATCTAAAACTTCTATTATTCAAATTACACCATTAACAAAATGAAACTAGGAGAAAATTTTACATATGTGTGTATGTGTATACATGTGTGCATATGAGTGTGTATATTTAAACATATGAGCACACAAATGAACACATACGTGTAAACAGAATAAAGGACTTTTCTAACTTTTATTTTAGGTTTGAGGGTACGTTTGAAGGTTTATTACACAGGTAAACATGTGTCACGGGGGTTTGTAGTTTATAGTTTATCACCCAGATATTAAGCCCAGTACTCAATAGTAGTCTTTTCTGCTCCTCTCTCTCCTCCCACCCTCTCCTCTCTCAAGTAGACCCCAGTGTCTGTTGTTTCCTTTTAGAACAAAAGACTTGTATCCAGAATATATAAACAACAATTACAACTCAATAAGAAAACAATCCAATCAAAACTCTGGACAAAGGACTTAAAGTTTTCACGAAAGGCAAATATATAGTCAATAAATGTGTGAAGCAGTGCACAATATCATTAGCCTTCTTAGAAATGCAAATTAAGGCTGTGTGTGGTGACTCAGACCTGTAATCCCAGCACTTTGGGAGGCCAAAGCTGGTGGATCACCTAAGGTCGGGAGTTTGAGACCAGCCTGGCCAACGTGGTGAAGCCTCGTCTCTACTAAAAAATACAAAAATTAGCTGGCCGTGGTGGTGGATGCCTGTAATCCCAGCTACTCTGGAGGCTGAGGCAGAGTGAGGCATAGTCACTTGAACCCAGGAGGCGGAGGTTGCAGTGAACTGAGATCATGCCATTGCACTCCAGCCTGGGCAACAAGAGAGAAACTCCTTCTCGAAAAACAAAAAATTTTTTAAAAAGAAATGCAAATTAAAACTGAGACACCACCATCCATTAATATGGCTAAAACTTAAAAACATCAAATATTGGGGATGATATGGATAAAATTAAACTTTCATAAATTTATTTAGTAATGGAATATGGTACATTCACCTTGGAAAATAGCTTGGCAGTTTGCTACAAAGGTGAATGTACACATATCATTATATGTACCCAGTATCCCAGAGAAATAAGACAAGTGTCTGCACTTGTTTTTATACACAGTTTATGTTGTTAAATTTTTACTGAATGCTCTCTACACCTTCCAACTTTAAATGTAAACTACTTATCTACTGAGAACACCATATCCCTCACATTTCTCTCACGCAAAGGCCACACATTGCCCCTCACACCACATGAAATTATGTAGAATTGGGTCTTTGTCATCATTGTCCCCTAGTGCTGCTTTCAGACCATTACCCTTGCTCATCTGTGGCCTGTCATTTCAGCTCTTCAACCCTCCTCATCCTCTGTACTGTCTACCAGTCTCTTGGTCATTTTTCTTTTTTTTTTTTTTTTTTGAGACGGAGTCTTGCTCTGTAGCCCGGGCTGGAGGGCAGTGGCCGGATCTCAGCTCACTGCAAGCTCCGCCTCCCGGGTTTAGGCCATTCTCTTGCCTCAGCCTCCGGAGTAGCTGGGACTACAGGCGCCCGCCACCTCGCCCGGCTAGTTTTTTGTATTTTTAGTAGAGACGGGGTTTCACCGTGTTAGCCAGAATGGTCTCGATCTCCTGACCTCGTGATCCGCCCGTCTCTTGGTCATTTTTCTTATTCATTAATAACCTTGGTACCCAGATCACATTGCTCCTTTCTGTTCAAACTGCATTATCAGCTTTAAATTCTACATTTTAAATTTTACATCTCAAATTCTACATCTCCAGTGACATTCTCCACCATTTTATTTTAACCACACACTTGTCTAACCATAAAATATAACAAGCAATCACATAAAACTTGCTTCAGAAATTTCAGTTTGGCCACAATCTCCTAAAATTCTGTATATGTTACTCTGCTGTTGCATTTACACTGTGTCTTTAAAATATTGTTGAATCTATGACACCATTACCCTAAGTACATATATATGTATGTGTATGTACACATCCATCTATTTGTGTATTATTTATATCGATCCACCCTGTCTATATTATTTATTTATATCAACTTCACCTTTGTTTATATTCTCCCGTCTACTTTGATTCAACAAATTATCTTATCTACTACTCTCTATCCACTCCTAAAATTCCTTTTCCCATGCATACATGTCAAATCCCTAACTCTGGGTGAATACACTAAGCACTTTCTCCATGCTTATAGTCTAGATTGAGAAATATCTAACTATTACACAAGTTGACATAAAAAAATGTAATAGCCTTCAGTTGGACTTTTAAAATTTCTCAGGACTCTAAGTTTACCTGAAATGCTTTCTTCCACATTCTACCACATGACTATATCAAACCTTCTGTAATCTGCTTAACCTTAAATCCTTTATCTTACCTCACAGTATCTGCAGATATATGCGAAACTCCCTTCGATTGTCACTACAGAAGATAACATGTCACATAGAGCTATACCCATTCTTTCTCCTTTCCTCCTGATACAAAGAGCAAAATCCCTTTTATCCCTTTTCAAGGCCAATCCTCCCCTTTATTCTACAGATAGATTCCAGTTGTTTCACCCTTCCCTGAACTTTGTGCTGTTAATTATCTATCTCTCAACTAACACAACTGCATTTTTAACCTCCATCCCATCTGCTTTTAAGTGTGTTCATATTGCCCTATCTTAATAAAATTAAATAAAACAAAAGCATCTTTCCTCGACCCAGTAGCGCAGCTAATTATCCTATTTCTCTTCTCTCCACCCAAACTTTTGTAATGTGTTGATTGCTCTTTTTTCCAATTCATCACAATTTTTTATTTCCGGTTTATTCCAATCTGGTTTCAACTTACATAAATACAGGGAAACTGCTTTTATCAAAGTCACTAATGTCCTACCCTCTCCGAAATTAAATTACAATGTATTTATTGTACCTTACTTTAATTTTTGAAAGAATTTCAACTGCTGACTGCTTCCTCCTTTTTTGGAACTCTCTTTTTACTGAATTTTCATGTCAGATATTCTGTTAGCTTTCTCATTTTTTCTCTGGCTATTCCTTCTTCACTTTCTTTGCTTGTTCTTTCTTTTCCATCAATGAATTTCTCAACATTTCTCCTACATCTCCTTCTTTTCTCACCCTATTCTCTATCCCTATAGATACCTAATTCATTTCATTGGGCTCTAATAGCTATTTTGGGGTGCGTAACAATTTGCCTATGTCCAGACCACATATATCTCCTGAATTCTCTCCTGAATTCTGAACCACATATCCAACTGCCTACTTGACACTAACACTTTCACAAATTCCAGTTTGAAACAATATGTATTATCTTCTATTGCTTTAGTTTGCCCTGTACTACCTATTCCTTTTCTGTGTTTTCTATTTGTTGAAATGGCACCCCAATCTCTGATGATCCATCCAGAAATTGGGGGCATGTTCCTAGCTATTCCCTAGTTGTCACTCCTTCTCACATCCAACGTACGACAAATTCTTTTGATTCTACATCCTAAAGTTATTGGTTCTACCTATTTTCTTCCATTAAAGCGCTCATCAGTACACCACCATTTCTTCTTCTTTTTTTTTTTTTTTTTTTTTTTTTTATTGAGACGGAGTCTCGCTCTGTCGCCCAGGCTGGAGTGCAGTGGCCGGATCTCAGCTCACAGCAAGCTCCGCCTCCCAGGTTTACGCCATTCTCCTGCCTCAGCCTCCCGAGTAGCTGGGACTACAGGCGCCGCCACCACGCCCGGCTAATTTTTTGTATTTTTAGTGGAGACGGGGTTTCACCGTGTTAGCCTGGATGGTCTCCATCTCCTGACCTCCTGATCCGCCCGTCTCGGCTTCCCAAAGTGCTGGGATTACAGGTGTGAGCCACCGCGCCCGGCCTCCATCATTTCTTTAACAAAGTGCTGCAATCACTTCCTCACTAATCCCTCTGCTCTGCAACCAGTCAGCTGCCTTCCTCCACCTCATTATCTAATTTCAGAGTCATCTGTCTTAAAATGCATACATGATCATGTTACTCTTGCCATAAATTTTCACAATGACTTCCCAAGCTATGATCTCCAACGAGGCTTACCAAGTTGTACACAGTCTCATGACTTTCTACCTCTACATCAAATGCAGTTCCCTTTTACTGCTTCCACTCCAAACATGATGAGTTTATTAGTTTCTCAAACAAATTATTATCTTTCTTGCCTCTGGTTCTTGGTCCCTGCTGCACCTTCAGCCTAGAGTATGTTTTATTTTTCACTCTTCATCTGGCTATGACCCACATAATCATGAAGTCATATCTTAAATATAACTTTAAGAACAACAACAAAATAACTACTGCAGCTTAGGTTTGCCTTGGTATATAGATGTTTAGAAACTAATTTCACTTTGCAGGTTTGCATTTGCTTTTGAAATATTTTAACTACTTTTATGCTCTCTATTGTAATACCTGTGAGTAAAGGTGTCATGTCCATTTGGGTTGCAGCTATATGCCTAATACCCAGCACGGTGTGTAGCACAGAGTAGGTTGTTAATATTTGTTGCAGGAATAAATGAGTAAACAGTATGATTCAACAGTGCAAAAAAAAATAATAATAGTTTGAAAAATTATCCTCAAGAATGGCAAAGGCTAACATTTTTAGTTCTTATCATGAATTAGGGATTAATATCAGGGTATCTAAAATTCTCTATATATGTACATATGTACGCATCACAGAAAGAGAGATAAACATAGGCTTTTCACTGGGTCTTTGCAGCTCCCTATTAAGTATTATTGTCCTCATTTTGCCTAAGCAGAAACTGACTATACAAAGATTAAGTCATCTGCCCCAGTCACACTGCTGGAAAATAGCTGAAGCTGAACACAGGGAAGTTTGATTCTAGAACGCAAATTCTTCATCATATGGGAAGATTTCCTTTTAAATAAGCACTATTTTTTTTAATTTTTACATTTTAGGTGGATCTATAAAATAAAATAATTGTATTAATACTATTATAAATATATTCATCAGATTTCTTCAGTATACTACATATGCAACACTATCAAAAGCAAAATACGTGATGCAGAAACCTAAATGTTCCAAGACCTTAAAATAATCCATGGCAAAAACATTCGGATACTTATATTGCTGCACTAATTATTTCAGACTGCTCAAGAACTCCTTAGTTAATACTTCATGAAATAAGTGAAACCTTCACATATAATAGAATTAATGTACCTGCAAAGCAAATAACTTTTAACCAGAGAATTAGAGTGAAATTAAGAAATGTCCAGTCGGTTTAGTTATTTATTCTTTTGCTATGTTTTTTCTTATCAAATATTTGTGACCGATACATCCTTCAGAGAAGACGTCTCATTGGATGTTACATTATCGGCTTAATAAGTTATGACAAAACTTCATGACTAACTCTTTTGTATCATATACATGCCATCATTTTCTCAACAGTTCCAGGTCAGTGTCACTATGCCAGAGAATGTTCCAGCAGTAACTTTATCCTGGGTTGGATAGAGCTTTTATCTTTAAAATCTCATGACCTGATGTTTAACCTTTACCAAAATGCTTAATGCTTAACCCAAAAATGCTACATGTAAGGTTTCTGTAAGGGTGACTTTTGGTCTGTTTGCCAGCCTCATTTGAATCCAATCAAGTGTATCAGGTCTATTGAAACAATTTTGAACTTATCCTTATCCAAATTTATCACACCATCCTCCACAGGCACAAACCACCCTCCTCCCCAAGAAGATTTTCATGCTTCTTATGTCCATAGCATAGATGAAGGGACTCTAAAGTCCCGTCCACCTTCAGAGCTAAGCCTGTTCTCTGATTCTGGCAAGCTGTTTTTACATTCTGTTCCCCAGACCATTGTAAGGGTACTTGTTTTACACAAGCTATTCTGGTGATTTTCTTGGAAGAAAGGAAGTATACTAACATGGTTTCTTTCCAATGAACAGAACCCAGCCATTACTTTTATAGAACACTTGTGCTGCTTAGGAGAAAAAAGAAAAAAAAAAATGCCTCCCCAATTAAAAAAAAAAAAAGTACAGGGTTTTTAGTCTCTTTACTTCCACCACTATGCACTCCAACGTGTATTTTTGTAATAGATTGCCACTGTTGGCTCTGTCCTTAAACTACATTCAGAATCCAACCTCTCCTTACCATCTTTGCCCCCAATACACTAGTGAAAGCCACGAGAAGTTCCAACCTGAATTATTTTGTCTATGCTAACTGTACTCCTTGCTTCTACCCTGAACCTCCATGCAGTCTATTCTCAGCAGAGTGACTCTTTTAAAACTATTCTTATTCCTCTGCTCACTCATTTCCTATATCGACAAGGAGAAAAGCCAACGTCCTTACGACGGCCTGTAAGTCCCTCCGTGAACTGGCACCCCTGAAGTCTCCGTCCTCATTCTCCTCTGCTCTCATCCTGCCTCACTGCTCTCCTGCCACATCGGCTCTCTAGCGGTTCCTCAAGCACAGCCAGACAAGGTACAGCCTTAGGGCTTTTACACTTGCTATTCCCTCTTCCAGGGACAATATTCCTCCCGATGAAGCATTGTAATACCACATTAAGCCAATGACTAACATACTCATTTTCTCAAATTGGCATAGTTTTTTTTTTTTAATTAAATGTTACTGTCTCAGTGAGTTCCTTCCTGAACCCCCTATTTTAAATTGTAGCTTTACCCAATTACTCCTAATTTTCCTATTTGGTGCTCTCTTATTGTTCTATGGGACACTAATGATCATCTTATATAGTTATATAACTTGTTTATTTCATGGTGTATCTCCTCCCAGTAAAATACAAGCAAATAAGGACAGGGCTTTTGGGTGGTTTGGTGTTTGTGGTTTTTGTGGAGGTTTTTGGTCTATTTGGTTCATTGTTATATCCTCATTTTCTAAACCAGCAAAAAGGAGACAATAGATAATTACTGAATATTTGTTAAATGAGTGAGTCAATTGATGCTATTATTTGGTATTAAGCGAAGCAGGAGGTGGAAATAATCTAATACAGACAGTAGCTATAACTTCCGTGGAAGACCTCACTGTGGCTAAACAGACAGCCTTAATTCGACAGATGTTCAAATAACCGAAAATTGAAGCAGACAGCTTGACTAACTAGAAAATGTTTGTATCTGTACAGGGATATGAAGGTTTTCCAGAACAGCAAAAGGAAATAAATAAGATGGCAAAGAACTGGACAGCCGATCGGATATCTGATTCCTGTTAATAAACCAAAGGAAATAAATAAGATGGCAAAGAACTGGACAGCCGATCGGATATCTGATTCCTGTTAATAAACCAACTCTTTCACTTCCTGACTTGGATGCATTTATATTCTCTATCCTAACACTGTATTACAGACTTTCATTTAATTAGATAATAGATTCTGTACATTTGCACTTCCTGTAAAATAAAAAACCCTCATTTTGACCTTTTTAATTGACTTAATCTGCCAAGATTCTGACCAAAGACTGTAACATTTTGACACTACATTTTACAAAAAGCTTTTATATATTGAAGCTTGATCAAATTGAATAATATATGTTCAGAGACTGGAAATATGTACTTTGCTCAATATATTCTAATTAACATAATTGGCCTAGCACCAAAAATGACTAGAAGAGTTATTTTTTTAAATACAGATATTAAAAAGACCACTGCTTCATGTAAGACGATAATAGTATGTGAGTGTTTTCTGTGTATGATTTAATCAGAAATTTATAAGAAATATAGTAATCAGCAAGGAAGTCATGGAATTGTTAGAAACTAAAATAGAAATTATAACGGTGAAAGTCAAGTAATAGTACTGCCATCAGGAAGGGAAAATAAAGAGTTCTGTGCACAAAGAAGCAGGAAAGAGCTAATTAAGCAGTCGAATTGGGGGAAACACGATGGGAAAGGAGGATTATAATCATGTTTATTTCCCAACACTTCTGGAGGCTGAGGCAGGAGGACCGTTTGAGGCCAATAATTAAAAATTAGCCTGGGCAACACAGCATGACCACGTCTCTACAAACAAATTTTAAAAATTAGTTGGGTGTGGTGGCATGTGCCTATAGGCCTAATTATCAGGAGGCTGAGACAGGAGGATCCCTTGGGCCCAGGAGTTCAAGGCTGCAATGAGCTATGATCCTGCCACTGCACTCTAGCCTGGGCAATACAGCAAGATTCTATCTCTAAATAATAATAGTATGTTTACAGTTTATCTGGAAACATATTATTTTTACTATATGTTAGAAATATACTTAAAATATTTTTAAAGGCAGTTCCAGGTGGAAGAAAAGGAAAAGAAATAACATTTACATACCAGTACCATCCCATAGATTATTAGGGTAATGATGAGCTACACACAAAATTGTAATGCACTACCATAAAAAAATGGTTTAAAAGTTAATACCAATCATGCAAGCACATAACTGTAAGGAAGATAGATTAGTACAAACGTGTTTGACTGGGCGCATTGGCTCACACTTGTAATGCCAGCAGTTTGGGAGGCCGAGGCAGGTGGATCACGAGGTCAGGACATTGAGACCATCCAGGCCAACATGGTGAAACTCCATCTCTACTAAAAATACAAAAATTAGCTGGGTGTGGTGGCACATGCCTGTAATCCCAGCTACTAGGGAGGCTGAGGCAGTAGAATCGCTTGAACCCAGGAGGCAGAGGCTGCAGTGAGCCGAGATCATGCCACTGCACTACAGCCTGGTGACAGAGTGAGACTCCATCTCAAAAAGAAAGAAAAAAAAAAACGGCATGTGTTTGCAGTCAGGTATATTTAAAGGATAGTGGTTGTTGCAATGCTGAAATTAACAACAAAAGTATAAAATGTCTAGATTGAGAATAGAGTCCATGTTTCCTATTCACTTTCATCTTCATGTATCCTGTTGACTTGTATCTCCATGTGACTTCTCATCCACTGTTTATTGGTGGAAGATTTTCACTTCTGTTTCACTGCATTTCCAACCCAGATCTCCCATCCATCTCAATGCCTGGCTTTATTAGTGGTGACATCTTTATTCATGTGAACTGCCCATCTAACAACTGATCTCTCAGTTCCTTGACTTCCTCACTTATGACCATCTTTTTCTTCTTCCCCATATCAGCTACCTACTTACATTGTCAAACTCTGGTCTCTGTCATTACCAACAACTATACCACATTAAAACTCTCCATTTAGTGTTTCATTCATTGGCCACCACATTTTTTTCTTCCATTCTACTATCAATTGTACCCCCCCAATAACATCCAACCTCCGTATGATTAACCCTACCGATTTGCCTCAATTCTGTTACTCTGTTCCTCCCCACTTTCTATATTTACACTCTGCTCTCCCAGTTTAGAACACAAGTTTGTTCATTATAGTCACTCCTTGAAAATGGCCTCAATTATTTTGTTGTCTCTCTGTCAACAACAATTCCCAATAAACCAATAAATATGTTCTAGTGGTATCTATCTTAAAAATAGACGTTTTCGAACCCACATTCTCTTCCAGGTACCGTCTCATTTCAAACCATTTTGAAAAGAAGAAAAATGAAAAAAGTTCTTTAATAGTTGTTTACTACTGTCATCCCCAGTTTCACTTACTCCAATTACTCTTCTGCTTCTTCTAATCTGGTTTCCACCTGCCCAGCATAACTTATATTCCTCATTTTCAGGTCACCAAAGACCTAAACATTTGAAAAATTCAATTGAATCTCTCTGTTTTATTCTTACACAATGACTCAGCAGCATTAGTTCACCACACCTCCTTCTTAAACCCTCTCCTCTCTCACCTTCCATATCACTACAGACTTCAGTTTTCCTCCCGCCTCGCCGCTCTTTCATTTTCAGTCTCCTTTGCTAACTATTCCTCCTGCGACCAATGTGAAATTATTGGATTGTGTCAGGATTCTGCCTTGAGTCACCTTTTCTCTTTCTCTTAAACTCTCTCTTGAGGTGATTTGATGGTATGGAATATCTTTGTGCTATTTCCAAATCTCCATCTGACACCTTTCCCCAGTTCTAAACCCCTATATCTAACTGCCCACTTTATATCTCCAACTTGGATGGCTTAGGTTAGTTTCCTCCCACATATGTCATCTCAGAAAGAATTTTTGATCCCTCTTCTCATTTCTCCCCAATTTTTGACATCTGAGAAACTGACAAACTGTTTTCTCATTCCCTTCATTTCCCTCACTGCCTTCAACCAGTCTATTGTGCTGCCGTTTCAATTCTACCCCCAAATATATTATCCATCTGCCCACTTCTCTTGTTTCTATTGCCTCCAGTTTAGTTAAGCTATCAGCATCTCCCACCTGAAAAGCAGCAAGTCTTTGTCTTGACTCCCTCCTTCCATTCTTCTCTCACTCTAGGCCATTTTCTATAGCCACAAAAATTGTTCACTTTTAACACATAAGTTGAGTAATATCACTTCTTTGTATGAAATGATTTCAGGAGTCCCTATTGCTTTTGGGGGAAAAAATGGCTCCTGCCAGGATCTTTTTATCCCATAATATACCACTCTTCCCTTCTGTTGCATGTTACTACACAGCAGCCACACCGGCTTCCTTCTTTCTCCTCACTCTTGCCATGTTCTTTCCAGCCTCAGACCCTTTTACGTGCATTCCCATGGCTTGCAAGTCTCTTTCCCTGGCTCTTCACATGGCCAGTGTTTTTGTTTGTTTGTTTGTTTTTGGGTTTGTTTTTTAATTTCAGGTTTCAGAAAAATAAAAAAAGGAGAGAGAGAGAGAGACAAAGTCAGTCGGTCCCTGACCTTTTCTACTTTCAGTTATTCTAGATGCATCTACTCTTTCTTTCTTAGCATTTTCCACAATGTTTATCTTGTTTTATGTATTTGTTTCCTGGTTTGCTGTGCAAAGTAATTTTCATGGGGGCAGGGACTTATCTATCTTATTTACCACAATATTCCCAGTCCAAAGATCCTACACAAGGTAGCCACTCTGGAAAATGTTGCTGTGCAAAATTAATTAATGAATGCACTACTACATAAAGACTAATTAGAAAAAGTTATTATATTCTATATTCTGTACCAATCTGCAGGGTCAAAGGCAGAACTAAAGAATAAGAAGAAACAGGTGTCCACAGTCTATTCAAAATGATGAATAATTCCCAGGATCTAGCCTATGACTAACGAAGCACAAGAACGCCACTTAGGCCATATGCTGATGAGTACACAGTAAAGTGGCTCCCTGGGTATCCATCTGGAAAGAGAGCTAAAAATAATGAAGACTTGACTGTGCATCAAACATTGTGGTGGGTGTTTTATATACATTACCTCTATTAATACTCACAACTGTGCATTGTCATCATCATTTTATAAATAAATATTCTGACCCCAGAAAGATAGATATAAAATTGCCTACGATTTCACAAGCAGTGAACGATGGATTTTAGATTAGAGATTACGTCTGCCCAACTCCAATGTCCATAGTGTTTCTACAATACTACATAATCTCATATTTTTTATTTTAAGAAATTTGTTAGTGCCCATTGGATTTGAGAGTTAAGGGGTAGGCCCAGAAAAGGCCTTTGGGAGCCCTATTTTTAATCTTCTACAGGACCTCCAAAAAAGAAGAAGATGAAGACGAAGACAAAAAAAAAATAATAAGTAGAGGGAAGAGAGGCAAGGAGGAAGGAAAGGAGAAGGAGAAGAAACCTGAGATTAGTTTGTTGGCCTACAATGTAAACTGTTGTGCAATGCTACAGAGTTAATCAATAGGAAATGTGAGATTAGAAACTGGCTTCCAGACCTTATCTAGTACTTTCATTCAAGCAATTCACTCTGATAGAAAATTGAAACTCAGAGCTAAATAATAATGTACCCAAAAAGGTTAGATTTGCATTGTGCACAAGTGAACCAAGTCAGCAACCAAATTTTTAATTTATTTAAAAATAAGATTGATATCATACTTCTTGGATATGAACTTCCAAAGGTCAGAGTTGCTTCAATCAGGGGGACAGATCTCCTAAGGGCATTGATAAGCCTATGATTAACGTCTTCTGCATCTTCCTTATTCAGATCTTTATCACTGGGCCCAATGCCTTGCTTCCAATGAACTACAGGTTTGTTTTTGTCCAAAAATATTTTCTTGATGGACAAACAAAGAAGCTGCTAAGGGGCCCTGCAAGATAGAAACCACAACAGCAAAAAATAAGAAAACAAAAATTCTATATAGGAAAAATCAGAACTTGTTTGGACTTTTGTATATATATTTTGCAGATTGATATATTTAGATTGCTCATTCAGAAGTACCATAACATTCTCAGTGCTTGAGGTCTCCACAGGTCTTAATTAAGCCCCATCTATTGGCAGCTTCTGCCTAGCCCTCCACATTCTGTTAGGGCAGAGGCAGTGTCACTCTTCTGACTCCATCACAAACTCATGCCACAAATTTATTGGGACCATCTGCCCTTCATTTCCTCAATACTGATGTCCTGACTACAGAGGATTGTACCAAGGATCAGTTTCTATCTCAAAGGTAGCCATTATTTGTAAAAAGACAACTCCTAGATGACTTAGTCTAAGAATCATATTCAGAAGAAATATCCTACTCCGAGATGGCTTAGTCTAAGAATCATATTCAGAAGAAATATCCTACACCAAGTAGTGACTAACTGAACAAGTTAGATCGAAAAGGATACAGAGAAAGTCTTCATGCTGCAGGAAAATTGGGTGAAGAAGCAGCTTGGGAGAGAACAAAGAATATGCCTACAGTAAAAGTGGTTGCCTGTGGTCACTTTTCTTGGAACGAGTAGAACAGACACTCATAGTTGATCTCCTGGCTAGAACAAGTTATCTTCTAAGTTCTTTTTTAAAAAACCAGTGTATTGAGGTATGATTGACACATGAAAAGGTGTAGATATTTAATGTATATAATTTGATACATTTTTAGATCAGCATACACCCATGAAACCATCATGACAATTAATACCATAAACATATCTATCACTTCTAAACAGCTCCTCTTGCTCTATTCTGAAACCAATCTTATAGGAATCTCACACCTGGTCTTCCTTTACTGTCATTATCTCTCACTGTCCAATTGTGTCACTGCTGAAATTACTTTTCCCAATCTTGTAAATGTTCATTTTATCTGCCAAGATAGTCACAGTGGGTCTCCATGCTTGGAGTCTGAAGATACACCCTCTTGAGGACCACTTACTTATTCCAGCAGCTGTTTCCCACATAACAGCACCAAGGTTAGGCCATGAAGGCCTTCCCACCATAGCCTCATGCTTTGTTATAACCAGTAAGACCTCACCACCACCTACCTCCAACAATAACAGTAATAGTTTGTACCTTATATTCAATCTAAAGAGCCAGCCCATACTATTCCTTTCCTACAGGAAATTTTATTTCAGGAGTCTCATTGCCCCTCCCTGTCTATGGGCTTTGGCCAATACCATTCAGAATCATTCTGCTTGATTTTCCAAATTGCAGTTTCGAGGAGGAATATCCAAGTTATCGATTGTCCTCTGCCCCTTGAGAAGACCTCAGGTCTTTATTTACAAACAGATGTTATTTTTCTCTCAGGAAACACATTTTTTGGCTAGGAACATTTAAGAGTGGTAACCTTCATGAACAAACCTTCTACCACACCCTAATCTCAGGACGGGGACCAGATCCCAGCCCTAACATGGCATAAGTGCAGGTCACTGAGGTTTTCCCCTGCTTCAGGGGCTTTCGTCTCCACTAACCATAAGCAAGAGCCTGGCATTTTCAATAACCTCTTTCATGGGGAACCTATTTAATCTCCAATTTGACTGGCACTCTGTTTACACATGTATAAAGAATATACATCATCCCAAACCCTCTAATATCTGGGCTCCTTGGCAGGAATAAACTAAACACTTAGTCGGAAGATACTAGTTTTGATAGGTCAACATGTGAAAGAAACAAAAATAAACCTATGAATCATTTGCCTCCTAAAAACTTTATCATTAGATAATTGGTCTATACCTTTCACTCTCTTTTTCTGACACAATATTTGTACCTATAATTTTTTTTCTATTTCTTATAGTTATTATGTTCCTTTCTTGTCTTAATTCTGACTCATATTTTAGGTCAGTAATCTACCTTACTCTGTTTTACATGGGGCAATCCCAGTCAACAAAAGTATAATTCTGTAGCCTTAACGTCTAAATAGTGCTATCTAGAAATAGCTGGTTTTTTCTATAACAGTTTTATAAATAGATTTCAGTGTCATTTAAATAAATATTTCCTAAAAGTGCTACTGATCTAGTGATCTTAATAAATTATATTCTAAGATAATCAAATAAAACATTTAAGAAATATTAAATATAATCAAAGATAATATTTAAGAAAATTAAACATTAAAACATAATTTGTGCCCTTGCAGTAAGATCCTTTTTGTGAACCACTAATATTTATTGATATAATCTAATATTCTCTTTGGCTAGTTCTTTTGGCTCTTAAATTGCAAACACCTTATTTCTTTCAGCATTGTTACTTTAGTTATCCTGAACTATTATCTGTATTTGTGGTTTGGCCTAAATGAAGAGATTTACCTTTTCTAGGTAAAAATTATTTTTGCTTTTTTTAAAATAGCTATTTAGCCTTCTAATTTATTTCTATTAATTCTTCTCCCAATAAAAATTCATACCTCTCACATTTATAACAATGGAGAATTGCATTAACAGTTTTTAAAGCATGTATGCTTTTGTCAACCTTTTCACAAATTGATATTCTATACATTTACAACATTTTTAGTTTTACTTAAATGTTTTATAGATTGAAATGGAATCTTACAATATAATATATACAATATAATATAACGTTTAATATAGTGGCTATAATAAATGGTATCTAACATTAAATTAGATTATGAGAATCACTTCTGAGGAAGTTATTTGATATCTGCATGAGATAGCCTTGGCATGTTAAAAAATAAGATCTTTCTGAAAAATAAAAAACAACAGCCTGCATTACAAAGCAATGATGACACGTGAAACAAAATGCTAAAGAACTTTTAATACACACAAAAAATCAAATGTTGTTACGATTGGCCTAACAATGCCAGGACCTGCCCTAACAAATTTAGGGGCAACAATTAAGGTAATCTCCGATATGACTTTTTCCCTTATTTTCTTTAAACTGAGTGGGTTTGTACATTATCTTTTGTATTTTTCAGTCAATATTAATTCACAGGACTAAGGAGGGAAATCCCAGAGGGTGGAATTGAAGAAGATTCAAATAATTCAGACCCTACAAAAATAAAACTTTATCTGTCAACTTGAAAGAACTTTAAAGACATTATTATATGAAGCAGAATTATCACTACTGTTAATTGCACAGGCATATTGAAAGGACCCCAGAAAGTGACCTGCTCTAAAACAGAGAATGCCTGTAGAAAATATGTCTTCATCTTCCACTCTGCACTTAGATAAGTGTCAAGTATATCTACCACCTCAATTAACCATAGAAATAAGCTGTCAAAATCTAATTCTTTTTTTTTTTTTTTTTTTTTTTTGACAAGGCGTTTATTCTGAAACCAGCAGAAGGAGAAACAGGCAGTTCCATTAGAAAGAAACAAGTGTCCCAAGGGTCTGTGCCACCCGGGAAGCTTTCCATGTGCAAAATGCCGATTAAAACTGTGGTGAATCTAGGCTAACATGTTCAGGATTTGTTGACTGAGGTCTAGTTAAACTGGAGCCCTGTGGTCAGATTGACTTTGGAGCTGAGATCATTAACAACAACAACAAAAAGGATGATTTTCATATCTAGCAATGCCAAGCAAAACGTGAATGAATTAATGAAATGAAAGCATTTTACCTTAAGGTATCATATTGGCAAAGGTGAGGCCAAGTTTTTATTATAAGCATTTATTTTATGTTTGTTATTATCTTGAAAAAAATTATGGAGCAGCTTTTGATACCACTAATACTAACACAGTTAAACAAAGTTAACAGATGGTCATCCATTCATTCAGTTACATAACAAATATTTATTGTGTACTTTTAAACAAAGATAAATGTGCAAGATGCACTAAGACACATAGAAAAATTATAAAATGCCAATTCTTTCCTTCAGAATATTATAAACAGTAACAAAGAAAAGATAGGTATATGCTACCATAATATAAATTTTAAGAATCATTGATCATTCAGCAATACCAATGTATTCATTGATAATTTAGAGCTATATTATTCAGTACAGAAGCCATTAGCCATATGTGTCTTTTTAAATTTAAATTTTAATTAATTGAAATTAAATCACACTAAAAGTTTAATTCTTTAGTTTCACTAGCCAGATTTCAAGTGCTCAGTAACCACATGTGGCCACCAGTTACAGTATTGAACAGTTCACTTTCTTCATTGTGAAGGGTCTTACTGGAAAACACTGGTTTCTAATACAGAACTCCATCAAGTCATAGCAATATACAACCTCGTTGAGTCTTCATGAGTGGAAAAGACAGAATTTTGATGTATTCAGAAGTTCAGGTCATGCTATTCAAAAGGAGGTAGCGTAAACAAAACAGGAAAAAGTCCAGAAGGAGTGAAGTATATAGAGGAAAGAGGAACTGCATTTACTCATCTGTAATTTATTCACTTATTTACTTTTACTGATGAGACAATAAAGGGTAAAAGTGGTGGAAAGTTACATATTTAAGTTAAAATTGCATCATTAATAAATCTGAATGACAAAAAATGCATAGCAGCATAACAATTATAACTGTTTTGCAGACAAGCATGTCTTGAAATATGGTGTGCAATATGATTTTAGGTCATACACTGATATTTTTTGGTTTGATGGCTATATATATTTTTGGGGGGTATGTGAAAAATGGAAAATCATATCTCATTAGCACATAAAATCTGTTATATCACTGATATTGCTTAAACAAGGCTGAATTTTTTTCAATTATGAAAGTGAATTAAGTAAAAGTCACAGATGGTCACTATGTAGACGTAAAGAGTCTTTTCAGATTTTACGAAGAATGCAGTTCTGTGTGTTGTTAAAATCATCAAATACCACATGTAACACTGCCCAACTGTGCGATCTTGAGAATATTACTTACATACCTTTTTTATTCTTCAGTTTTCTCTTCCACAAAATGAAGACATTAAGAGTGACTGTGTTATAAGATTTGTATGGGGGCTAATTATAAAGCACTTAAAATGGTGCTTAGCATGCAGTCAACAGTAATTTTTCACTATTATTACTATTAATATTTACAATATGATCAACGCTGTGCTTTAAGAAAGTTAAGCCATCAACAGAATGCAACGTGGTTGAAAGGAGACATTACAATATAAAAAAAATGCAGTTTTAATACAGATTGAAAAAAAAAGCAGTTGTAATACAGATTCAATCATTCATAGGTCAAACAGTACCGCGGTCTGAACACAGCAGTAGCGATAGAAATGTAGAGACACAGACAAGTGTTATAGATGTAACAGAGCTAGAATAAACAGGGTTTAACAAATAATTTAATATGGAAATGACGAAAAGATAGAGATAAAAGAAAATACCAAAGTTCGCAACTCTAGGTAGAGGGGCACCAGTATATAGTGAGAAAGTCTGGGGAAAATGATGATGGGTTTCATTTCAGAAATATTGACTTTGAGGTTATGGCAAGGACTTTAGGTTATAAACTTCAGCACTTTGGGAGGCCAAGACGGGCGGATCACGAGGTCAGGAGATAGAGACCATCCTGGCTAACACGGTGAAACCTCGTCTCTACTAAAAAAATACAAAAAAAAATACAAAAAAAAAAAACTAGCCGGGCGAGGTGGCGGCGCCTGTAGTCCCAGCTACTCGGGAGGCTGAGGCAGGAGAATGGCGGGAACCCGGGAGGCGGAGCTTGCAGTGAGCCGAGATCCGGCCACTGCACTCCAGCCTGGGCGACAGAGCGAGACTCCGTCTCAAAAAAAAAAAAAAAAAAAAAAAACTTCAGCAGTGGAAGTAAGGGTCTGGATCTCTGCAAAAAGTCAAACTGCAGATTTATGAATCACTAACCTATTGTTGATTGTTAAAACCATGATATCAAATGAGTTTGCCATTGGAAGGAGGGTGGAGAAAGGGATTCTTAAGGAACACCTTCTTTTTGTAGGTAAAATGAGGAAACTGAGACAATGATTGAGATTTAGAGAATTCAGAGATGTGAATGGAAAATAGGAACACTGTATCATAGAAACGAACTTACAAAAGAGTTGCAAAAAAGAAAAGACAAACAAGAGCATTGACTGCTGCAGAGTGGTTAAAGAGGGTAAGAACTGAAAAAAGTCATTGGGTTTAATAACTAGGAAATACTGGTAATCTGAGAATAAAAAGTTTGGTAAATGCCAGAATCAGTGCTCGAGCTTGACATACAGGTCAAATGTTAATACTCTTTCAATAAGTGTAGCCACAAAAAGAATGAGGGAAACTATGTTAGCGTGAGAAAATGGCAGGAACAAGGGAAAGGTCTTGTTTGTTTTTTATTTGAATATATTTGTAGGCTAAAAAAAATAGTGAACGTAAACATTAACTGAAACTAAGACAGAATATAATTCAATGAGCTAGATCTCGAAGCTAATAAAATGAGAATAGATAGAGGAAATAACAGAAGACCTCAGCGTTGGTGTGGGAGGGGAATTTTTCTCTTAGAAGAAAAGAATGATGAAGATAGGTGAAGATCTGTAGCAAGTTAAAGACTGAAATTAGCCATTTTAATGAACTAAGATCAAAAGGCCTCAGTATTCATTCACCTTACTCAAAAATATATATATATTTGCTGAGTGCCTACAATGTGCCAGATGTACACTATTCTAGAGCTGGCTCTACAGAAATAAATAGGAAAGGTAGGAAATTGATTTGAATAATTAACATATTTTAGAGTGGGAGAGGAATACAACGAAAAAATAGAAGAAAACTGAGGTCAAATCACAGAGCACAACAATATTTAGAAATATAGAAAAGTGGGGAAAAGAGGAAATCATGTGGCAATGAATGATAAAAATAATTTTAAATAACGAAATGGCTTTGGAGAAAATTAAATCATACAATAGGACAGAGTAAGAAGAAAAGAATAGATTTTGGTCAGCCAGGGAGAGAACGGCCACCTCTCTGGGTTTGGATAATACAAGCTGAAATCTGAATGGGATTGAGCACACTGTAAGGATATCAGTGGAAGGAACTCTCCAGAAAGAGGAAGTAACAACTAATGGGGATGACACAAAATGGGGTTGATAGGAATGGGACAGAGTGGCCACTTCTTCAGTCCAACTGAAGAAGAGAGCATGGTGTCTTGAGTGAATATGTGGGTCAGGAGTGAAGTTTTGAGTTTTTGTGAAAATAATTTTGGAAGACTTACTGAGAAATAAAGAATATTGAATATAGAGTAATATAATTTGCTTCCTTCTCTTGTCCATGTATGCTTCTAAAACACTAGTAGGCTCCCTTTCACCACTGTTTGCTGTAGTTTGGGTTTTTAGGCCCTTTCTGGGCTATAGAGTTCTTTCCAGGTTATTTTACATAAATTTGAGGGGGTATCAACACTTCCCTCTGGGATCCAAAGATCCAGGGATATGCTTAGAGCTGTGACTATGTCACCGATAGACCCATCACAAATCTTAACCCAACATTGATCCCAGAGTCTTCACAAGTGCTCACAACAAGAGTCCTCTCATAACTACTCCTCTAAAATATTAATATAGCTTCATAATCTGACACTTAACCCTGGTACGAAATTCCCTTCCCTTCTACCATAAGGTTCACCCCCCAACAACAGCATTGAAGAGAACAAATCTTCCAGGAGATCAGAGATGGCTTGCCTTACGAGAGGAGGGTAGTAAGGACATGTTATCTATTCAAAAAAGGATGGTAAAACTGAGATACTTTTTACTGAACAGACTTTCTCAGTTTGAAAGAGAAATAACAGACACTGGGCTCACAGAAAGTCATTCAGAATAGAGCAAGAAGTGAACCATTCAAATGTGGCTGCCGTTTGTGTATCACAAATGGGATCCTTCTGAGAATACTAGAATAGAGAATTATGACAGTGAGGCAACTTAGCCTTAAACCTTATTCCTTTATTTTTCTTTATTTCTGGTAATTTTATGCATGAGGTTGTGGAAGCTACTGTATGACAGTATAGACTCTACACCAATAATTGTGATAACCTATGATGAGTTCTGTGATGTCTTTTTCTTCTTGTATCTTTTTCTTCCTACCTTGATACCAGTCATCCACTGGGAATCTGTACAGTGTGAATATATTTGAATAGCTTCCATATACTTTAGCTCTACTTTTTATTTGACTCAAAGAAGCCCCAATGGGTCCCAAGTATTCCCATGTGTTTTAGAAGACTGAAGTCAGTGAGATGCAGTCTAACATCAAGAGTTTGAAGCAAAGTAACTTTTGAGGAAAGAATGTAAAGAGAATATTGGGTAGTTTGGCTGTACCATAATTAATTACATTTTCTGGGTTTCAAAAATTTGAATTGCAATAAAAGTACATTTTGATCGGTTTTTACAATTTTCATTAGCAAATAAATGTATGTAGAGAGAAAAACAATAAAATTGATATATTGGGAAAAAATACTGGTAGATTTTAACAAGGTGTCCATATCAGTCTTTACTCTTCCATCTACACCTATTGCCTAGATGATCTCATCCAGTTCCTTGGTAAAATTTGTTTGTATGTTGATGACTCCCAAATCCATTATCTTCAGCCTGGAACTCTCCTCTGAAGACAATATCATTCCATCAATTGCCCAGCTGGCAACTCCACTTGGTTATCTCAGAAGCATCTCGAATTCAACACATACAAACTAGAATTCTTCATTACTGGCTCACACCCAAATATATAGCTCTTCCTCCATAATATGTCCTTAGTTAAACCACAATGACAAATTTCCCTACTACAACCTTAATTTAATTCACCATCAACTTAATGTGCACTATTTTAGCAGGATCTTAACCAGCCTTCCTGCTTTAGCACTTCCTTCTGTGTAATCTATTCTCCATCCAACAGCTAAGTGATCCTTTTCTAAAAGAATCTGTATAGAATTGGTATTGTTTATTCCTTAAATATTTGATAGAATTTACCAGAGAAGCCATATATACCTACAGTTCCTTGGTAAAATGGATTTAAATTGTAAATTTCAATAATTCACTATTTATTAATACAGAACTATTAGGTTATCTCTTTTATCTCAAATCATTTTTGTCTTTCAAGAATTTTTTCTTCTTAAGTTTTGTAATGTATTAGCATAAAGCTGTTCATAAGAGTATCTGATCTTTCGAATATGTTTATACTGATATCTCATCTTTTTTTTTATATTGGTAATCTGTGTTTTCTTATTTTTGCTTGCTCAGTTCAATTAGATATTTATTAGGTTTTTATTTTTGAAAATAATTAACTTTTGACTTTATTGCATTTCTCCATTGTATTCATTTCTAAAAATTTAAAATTTCTATTTCAGTAGTTTCTGCTCTCACCACCTTCATTATTTCTTTTTTTTTTTTCCCCTCCATTACATTTAATTTGCTATTCTTTTTCTAGCCCATGAAAGTGGAAGCTTTGACTTTCAATCTGTCTTCTTTTGTAGGGGAAGCATTTATTGTTAGAAATTTTCCGCTAAACACCACTTTACTATATCCCACAAAATTTGATATTTTAAATGTTGTGATTTCAATTTCATTCCCTTCAAAATGTCTTGAAATTTTTATTTCTTCTTTAATCTATGAATTATATTTGAAGTTTATCAGTTGATTTTCAAATACATGTGATTTCCATATTTCTTTATTATTAATTTTTGTAATCTAGTTCCACTGTGGTCAGAAAATATACTTTTGGTGACTTTAGTCCTTTTGAATGTATTGATACAGTGTTTTATTGCCCAGAATATAGTCTAATTTGCTAAATGTCCCATGTTCTTCTGAAGAGAAATATATTCTACTGTTGCTGGCTAGAGTATTTTATAAATAACAATTAGGTCAAATCATCTGAGAGTACTGTTTAATTTTTCTATATCTTTACTGAATTTCTGTAAACTTGTTCTATCAATTACTGAAGAGTAATATAATTTACAGCTGTAATTGTTAATTTGTCTATTATTTCTTGTAGTTCTATCCAAGTTTTTCTTCAAGTATTTTGGAGGTCTCTTAGTAGATGAATTCACATTTATAATTGTTATATCTTCCTGTTGTATCAAAACTTTTATTAGGAAATACCCACTTCTGTCTCTAGTAATAATCCTCATGTTAAATCTATTTAATGTGATGTTAGTATAGCCACTTCAGCTTTCATATGCTTACCATTTGCACATTATGCTTTTTCTATTTTTTTACTTTCAACATGCTTACATTTAAAATGCAATATAAAAAAATAAACAAAATACATCTCTTGTAGGCAACATACACGTGGGTCTTGCTTTTTTATCTATTGTGACAATCTCTACTGATTGAAGTTTGTTTACATTTAAGGTAATTAATCAATAGGCCTGGACTTATTTCTGCCATTTTGCTATTCATCTTTTGCTTGCCTCACTTGTATTTTTTTCCCTACTTCCTCCCTTCTTTGGGTTAAACAAATTTTTTGTCATATAATTTAACTTTTCTTTTGTCATAGCTAAATTTCTTTACATGTTTTAATGGTTGCTCTAGGATATAAACACTAATCTTTAAATTATTTCAATATTTTTAAATATTGACATTTTTAGTGATATATAGGAAGCTTGTAACAATATAGTTTCATTTAACACCCTTGTCCTTTGTGTTATCATTTTCATATATAATATTAGATTGATGCAAAAGTAATTGCTGTTTTTGCCATTAAAAGTAATTGCCAAAACTTTTACATTAAAAGTAGTGGCAAAAACTGTAATTACTTTTGCACCAACATAATACATGACTATATGTTATAAACTTAACTGTATAGTGTATAAATTTGAGTTTACATAGCCATAGATCTTTTAAAAATTTTAAAATGAAAAGATAGCTATAAATATCTAGTTATATACTGGCAAAAATGTGCAATATCCGGCCTTTTTTATTCTTTCCTTTATGACTGATTGCTTTTCAGCCTGAAGGTTTTTTTTTACTAGTGCAATAAACTATCTCAACTTTTGTTTATTGGAAAGTCATTTTGAGAGACAGCTTGGCTGGGTATAGAAATCTTAGTTAACCTTTTTTTGTCATTGTTGTTCTATAAGCACTTTGAATATGTCATTCTAATGCCTCCTGACCTCTATTATTTCTGATAAGAAGCTAGCTTATACTTATCAGAGTCCCCTGTATGTAACTGACTTATTTTCCCTTTGCTGCTTTCAGTGTATTCCATATAATGCTTGATTCTCAACATTTTAACTATAATATGTGTAGATGTGGTTTTCATTATTTTGCCATTTGGGACACATTGAGCCTCCTGAAGGTGTAAATTCATGTTTGCCTTTGAATATCAGAAATTTTCAGCTATCATCTCTGGAAATATTTTTCTGTACCTTTCTCTTTCTTTTGTTCCTTCTTAACTCCAATTACATATATGTTGAACCAGATGATACTTTTTCACAAGCCTCTGAGGAAGCTTTGTTCATTTTTCTTTATTTTTATTTCTGCCCTTTGGATTGGATATTGAACTATGTTCATGTTAACCAACTCATTCTCTGCCATCTCCAATCTACTTTTGAACCCATCTAAGGTATTTTTATTTTCAGTTATTGTAATCTTCAATTTTAGAATTTCCATTTGGTTATATTTTAACTTTAGTTTTCATTTCTCTATTAGGTTCCCTGTTTACTCTGCAATAACTCATTTCCCTTCTATCTTTGAAAGTATTTTTCTTTATTGAAAACTTGTAATGGCTGCTTTGAAGTCTATGCTCATTTGACATTCTGAACCACTTGCAATCAGTTTGCACCGATGAATCGGTTTCTTCCTGCATGTGCATCACACTTTCCATTTTATTTCTTATTTCTATGGCTAGTAATTTTTTGTTGCAAACTTGTCATAACCATTGACTCAGGCTGCCATAACCAAATACTGTAGAGTGGTTGGTTTAAACATAAATTTATTTTCTCAGTTCCGAAAGCTAAAAGTCAAAGAGGAAGGTGCTGGTTGATTCAGTATCTAGTGTCTCTTCCTGGCTTGCAGAGGGCTACTTTCTCATTATGTTCTTACCTGGCCTTTTCTTTATGTGTGGGCAAGGAGAAAGAGAGCAAGAGATCTCCAGTGTCTCTTCTTATAAGGAAGAAAATATTATCAAATCAGAGTTCCACTCTTGCAACCTCATTTAAATTTAATTCGTTCCTTGGAACTAATTGGTTCCATCTTTAAATGCAGCCACATTGGGGTTTAGGGCTTCAACATATAAATGTTGGGGAACATGAATATTCAATCCATAACAGATGTGAAAGTTGCAGAATCAAAATGGATTTACTTCAGGTTTTTCAGAAAGAGAGAGAGAGAGAGAAAAGAAAAGAAATGAAAAATGGAGCCAGGGAAGGCTGTGAAGCTTCCCTTCATGGAAGGGAAGGTTCTCATGTATGAATGCTGAATAACAAAAATTATCACGAAAGACTACAAAAAACACAACTTTGCACAAAAGTCATCACGATCTTACACAAAAATTATTTCTGTGAATATATCTGTCTAGTCACTGCTGGTCCAGCCTTTGACTGATGTCACTTTTGTTATTGATCCTTGTATTCAAAGATGATTATCTCAAAATAATCATGTAATGTTTCTCATTTTTCCTTTTAAAACTTCGGTCTTTTCCCTATCTCCCTGAATATAGTTTACTATGGCACCTGTATCTCATTGCAATGCTCATTCCAAATAAATATTATTTTCTTTCATAGTGCCTCCTCTCTGTTATTTAAGATGGCACAGCTGGTGTGTTACAGCGGCTCTGAAATCTCCTTTCTTCTTCATAGGATTGCTAAGTTTTGGTTCCATAAGCCACTAACTTGCCTTGGAATCAAACTGAAATTTGTCTCCCCCGTGGTGTGAAGAAGCTGATATTGTTGCCAAGTGTTCTTGGATTCCAATTGCTGTTTTTTTAGCCTAGGCCCCTGGTGGCCTCCTCCATGCCTATTTTGCTTAGGAGTCTGCCAAGGACTACAGTTGAGTTTGTGCTCAGATTTAAAGGCTCACCCTTTTGGTGGTTTCTTGCCTCTAGGTACCCCCGGTAAACTATATGCATATTCACTGGAAGTTGCTCTTCTTATGCCAGAATTCTACCTTGCGACAAATCAATCTAATAAGGCTCTGTTTTCTGCCACCCAAGCTGCGTGTGGCCAGCGAATGTACTCAATCAAAGACAGGACAAACCAGTGTCTCACCAGAAGCGGTTCTGTCTTTCAGGAACAGGCTCACCTCTACTCTCTCCCTGCTTTGTCAACAAACTCCCTGGGTCCATCCAGAGATTTGGCAAAATTTTTGCTCAGATTTCTGGATTTCAGCTCTTTGGTGGGGCTCCTGCTTCTAGAATGTTCCCTTAGGTATTCAGCAATTCTTCCGCTCTGAAACTGAGTCATGTAAGCTGAGGTTTTGCAAAAACAAGCCACAAGGTTACACTTTCTACCTGATGCAGTAGCAGTATTTCAGTAATAAACACTTCTGAAGTTTTTGTCTTCCTTTGGTTATTTTCCAGTGCCTTCAAATTTCTGTTTTTAATTATTTTCCAATTTCTGTAATTGTTTCCTGCAAGAAAAACAGTCTGAATTTGTCACACAACACACACACACACACACGTACTTGAAAATCCAAAAATTTATTTTTCCTTCAATTACAGTGGAATACAAAGTCAGTATCTTACAAGGCTGTGCATTCTCTAACCTCCACCTAAACAGCTTGTCTCATTTCTTTTCACTCTCCTTTTTGTTCACTATGCTATAGCCATAGTAACTGTATCTGATAATCAACAGGTTGCCTAACCAGTAATTTCTCCAATCCTTGCCATCCAAAAAAATTATTTCATGTTGTTCTTTTTGCCAAGAAGGTTATATGTCTCAGGATTGTGGGGGGTATAGGGTTTCTCTTCCCAGTCAGATGTGGGCCTGATTTACCTAAGGGTAGATCTTCTCCCCCACCAGTGATTATTTCAGGACTGATCACGTGGAAGATTTTGGGAACGTGCGAGGAGAGGTTTACAGAGCTTGTGAGAAAGTTCCTCCCCACTCTTCTAAGAGACTTTTTGGAATCAACTGTCTTGCCCTCTAAACTTGAATGAGCAAGATCTGTTAGCTACTGGCATCCACCCTACAATCACAAAGTGAACTGCCCTTCAAGGGGTACAGATCAAAGGTCAATGCAAACACATTGAGAAAGAAAATAAAAGAAGAAATAAACTCTGGATTCCAAAAGATGGGATCAAACAATCTTGAAAACAACCTGACCTTTGCAGTTCTAGTTATGTGAGTGAAAAAATATTCCAATTACTTAAACCTATAGGAATTTTTTGTTTCTTTCTTGTGGAGGAAATCATACTGGCATTCTTTCCACCACAGAAGGGCCAGACTTGTTTCTGATTTAAGATATCTTCAATTATTACTACTACTTCTTAAGGTCTCTTTCTCCAAATCTTAATTTGTCTGTCTCTATGGCATTGAAACCTCAATTCAAATACCTCTTCAGATAGTCCTTTTCCAACCAGCCTAACTAAAATAGTTTCTTGATCACTCTCTAGCCAACTTTTCTATTTTGAACTTCTCATTATGTGATATTATATAACTTCAATTTTTCCTTTGTTTTGTCCATCTTCTCCAGCAAAAATGTCACCTGCTTGAAGGCAAACGCTCTGTCTCGTTACTACTGTATCCTCAGTGCCTAGAAGAGGACCTGGTAACTAGTAGGCCCTCAATAGATGATTATTAACTGAAAAATTGAAAAACAGCTCAATTTGGCTGCAAACAGCTTTAACAATGAAACTCATTCCCTATTAGAATAGAATGCCTTCACACTTACATTATAAAACTAGTTTACTTATAAGAGAAAATGTTAATGACATTGTCTGAAGTCCATATTGTTTAGCTCGTAGCTTTTTGATTCCCATAATTCTTCGGAAATTTATACTCTCCAAAATATTTGTATATTCATTTTCACAACAGAACGCTCACTGCTACTTTAAAACTAGGATTAAAGGTCAAATTTCTGATAACAAATCTTTTTTCTTGAAAAATAAACCAAATGCTATCCCCTTAACTGCTACTCAAAAGACTTGTATTTTTAATAAATGCATTCCAAATGAGGTTTTGTTCAACCAGCCTTTGCAAATTAGCAATAGTTCATATACCCAAAGAACAAATTATTTAGATAACCCAGGATTTCCATTCAGCAGTATCAGATAGATTATTCCTGATGTGCATTTTGTTGCTGTGAATGGTTTGCATTAACCCATTCAGACTTCAGAATCTGTTTTCCAAAGTATTTTCTTCAACAAAGTTAAAGGCCAGTTTTGAAAACACAGATTTCTGAGTGTTAAAGAAATGTATATGTGCAATGTGGAGATCCCTTAGAACTTCTTTTTTGTTGTTGTTCTTATCTCCAAAATCTTTTTTTATCTTAATTACCAATACTGTAGGACAATAATGCATGAAAAATAAAACATCATGTGTTAAGCCATTCTCATAATCTCAAGCATTATCTCTACTGATTTCTTTCCCCAATTCCCTTGTCTCTGTCCCTACGACACTTTCTGTACCTCAGCCTTAAATAACCAGTGCCTTCATACATGATTAAGGATTGCTGTGAGAATGACTTTCACAGATGAAGCTTTGGCTTCCCCTGAAACTATTTGACTCTTCTTTTTCACCTTTATATACTTTTCTATTTCTGTATATCAGGAAGTTCCTTTTGATAACAATGAGGGAGCAGGCTCAAGTACAAGTTATGTTTCTGAAAATAAAATTTCAACTTACAATTTTGATTATGCCCTGATATGGTTTGGCTCTGTCCCCACCCAAATCTCATCTTAAACTGTAGCTCCAATAATTCCCATATGTTGTGGGAGGGATCCTGTGGAAAACAATTGAATCATGATGGTGGTGTCCGCCATACTTTTCTCATGGTAGTGAATAAGTCTCAAGCGATCTGATGGCTCTCATTCTGTCTTGCTGCCGCCATGTAAGAAGTGCCTTTTGCCTTTGGCCATGATTGTGAGGCCTCTCCAGTCACGTGGAACTGTGAGTTCATTATACCTCTTTTTCTTTATAAATTACCAAGTCTCAGTTGTGTCTTTTTCAGCAGCGTGAAAACAGACTAATATATGCCCCTATTTAAGAAAGATTTCCTTGTCCTTTGCATTGACTCCAATTACACATTTCACCCTTACTTTGCCTTGCCTTCCCCCTCCTTCAATATAACCACTACCTGTTTCTCTTTCTTAGTCCTAGAAATTGGTGGTAACTTTAACACTCCAATTAAAATTATCCATTATATGTATTATATGTATTTATAATAATTATATGTATCCATTCTCTGCTAAAATATAAACTTGGCAAGGGACCCAGAATTATAGTTTGAGGATATAAAGTATTCTGTTTTAACTTCAAGAATCGTTTCCAAATCAAACTTTAGTACTTGCTGACATGAAAATTTCAAATCTCGCCGGGCGCGGTGGCTCAAGCCTGTAATCCCAGCACTTTGGGAGGCCGAGACGGGCGGATCACGAGGTCAGGAGATCGAGACCATCCTGGCTAACACCGTGAAACCCCGTCTCTACTAAAAATACAAAAAACTAGCCGGGCGAGGTGGCGGGCGCCTGTAGTCCCAGCTACTCTGGAGGCTGAGGCAGGAGAATGGCCTAAACCCGGGAGGCGGAGCTTGCAGTGAGCTGAGATCCGGCCACTGCACTCCAGCCCGGGCTACAGAGCAAGACTCTGTCTCAAAAAAAAAAAAAAAAAAAAAAAAAAAAAGAAAATTTCAAATCTCTTTTAGAAGAATAAATTTTTCTCTCCTAATTTGCTATATAGGTTGATTTTAAGCCTTCCCAGCTTCATCTGGTTTTCAGTTGACTCACTCCAGAACATGATGACAACATGATATCCACATACAACTGAGGCTTAGCCATTATACAAACTGCCTAAACTGGAATGCCAGTTTTGCCTTGTCACTCCTGTGCCCGGAAGCATTTTAACCATGAAACTGGCCACAAATGAAAATCTATGACCTGGCACAAGTCTGTAGGTCTGTGGGACCTCAAAGTGCTGGAGTTTAAAATCCTCCACCAAGGACCAAATGCTACAGAGCAGGAAAGCCACACTAAACAAAATTAGATGAAAGAGAATATTGCCAAAAGGCAGTAACATTTGGACTGATTTTCACATTATAATCCCATTGGGTACAGTATACAATTGATGATGATCTCCTTTCTTAGTCTGAAATTGGCACCACCTTTTCATTCAATCCTCATCAGAAAATTAAAGTAAATAATAAGCGCCTTAAACGAGTACATTATTAAGATGATAGTAATGATATGTTTGCCTGAGTTAAGATGATATTATAGAGCTGATCTTCCATGAGATTATCACATAAATATTAAATCAACAGCCAAGAAACTTGGAGATTCCACAGGCATTGGCCCTTTGATATAGACTCATTCTTGTACATTCCTCTGTTACAAGAAGAAGCTTCAGGTGGCCCTATGCCTAGAAGGTGTTGGAGTTCCTCTCCATCACTGGTGAAGGAACTTGTCAAAGAAGCCAAAATAGTCACTGCATAAAGATTAAGTTCTAACCAATGACATCCAGACCTTTCCTTGGGAAGGGATACATGACTGAGATCCAGATTACTTTAGGAGTGATGACAAGTAATGAGCTCCAGGAAAGCAAATATATCAATTTATTAGATTTTCTGCTGGCAGGCTGAGGACTTGGGAATGTTTCCTTAGCCATAAAATGGGGTGTCCCTCAACTTCTTAAATATTTCTTATTCTTAAAGCCCAAAGAAACTCATTCAATATGACAAAGGACAAAAAAATTCCCATAGTCTTAACGCTCCACCTCCAATTCAGCCAATATCATGGGTGATCTGAATGTTCATAAATATGAATGATCAAAAAACCTGCCTAAAAGTTATTAATTTACCTCAGTTCTAATTACATTCACTTCAATTCTACTTCCCTTATATTTAAAATTACTCAAAGCTGCTCTTTCCCTGGTATTGTTAACAATAATGTTCTGCTTTCTGACCATAACCTCTAATTCTTCCAGCTGTCTTCTATATTTTGATCTATTTATATTTTAAACTCATTGGCAAAATAGTCAGTGATTAAGTGTGTGGGCTCCTAAATCAGGCTTCTTGGATCCACACCCTGGATCAGTCACTGCCTAGCTGTGTAAACTTGGGCAAGGCCTCAATTTCCTTATCTAAAGAACTTGGAATTATATTTAATCTAGCAGATACTCGTAACTGCATACTAAATGTGTTACAGAGATAAAATGAGATAATCTGGAACAGTTAGCAGAGTGTAGGTGTGGCACATTGTAGTTGCTAAATAAATGTTAGCTATTTTTCACTCCTTTATTCCTAAATTTGTTAATTTTCTTATGATTTCTTCCATATCCAGCCTAAAATCTGTGCTTCATTATTTTTTTTTCCACATAGATAAATTTAGCCAACTAACTTCTCTGCTCCACAACAAGTCTGCTGGAAACTGGTGGAAAAATTATATAACTCTGGGAATTAATACAATCACTAATTTCAGACCTTAAAGTAGCAACCATTCTATGACTAAGGTTCAGTAAGCCTTTTACAAGTCATCAATCAACAATATCTCTAAATAATGACATGTATTACCAACTTTTAACCCACTCTTCCAATGTCCTATATTATCTCCTTTCTATGAAAATTTTAAAAGATAATAATTCTTTATCATTACTTAAATTATCTCTCTTTTTCCTTATATTTTTATACTCCTGTCTCACATTCTTTTATGTCTGCCCTAACATTTTGCTGAATCCAGGGCAATAATACAAATGGAAGCCCCCATACAATATTTTTAAATATTTAAAAGTTATATTTTATAATCTCCTGATTTCACCCAAAACGAAGTAACAATAACTAGATTTACCATCCCACCTGAAGCAATACGCTCTCCAAAAAAAAAAAAAAGGTCAAAAGATATAAAATGATGTGTGTCAAAACACTGGACACAAGTCAACAAGTAACAAAGATCCCTGAGAGATGGGAGACATTTGAAGTGAAATTTACACTTGATTTCATTTACTACCTGAGAGAATTCTCAGACCATGGTATGATGAGGGAGAATTCAGGAGGATCCCAGTGAACTCTCTGAGTTCAGGAGACAAAGTTGGGAGTGCAGGGAAGATAGACTTCTAGACTGCAAAAGACAGACTATCAGAGAAGAGAGAATTGCACAGAAGCAGGACCTGGGAAATCCACAAAGATCTCCTTAAGTATTGTGCAGAGAGATGATCAATGTGAGGTAACTATCCAAAGCCAGGGGAAGAAAACCTCAGGAACAATGCCCTAGCACTAACATAGGGTTGGAAAGCATGCCTTTTCCTACCAGCCAGACTAAGAACGTTTATTATGTACATGTGATTTGGTGGACTACTCAGAAAGTCTTGCATCAATGGTGAGGAAAACTTAACTCAGTGCACTAAACTGAAACCCAGTGAACACATCATAAAAGGAAAACCAGAAAGGATAAAACTGTTTCCAAGTAACTTAACTGTGTCCTGGAATGACATTCAAGAATATTTATAAATACAAAACGTATCTAGCACCCAGAGAGGTAAAACTAACAATGCATGACATGCCATCAAAGTTTATGAAACATGCAAATCAATGATTATCGAGCATGAAAGTAAAGATACCAAGCAAGAAGAGAAAAATCAGTAAAATGAAATCGACCCCCCAAATTACACAATTATTAGAAGTAGCAGAAAGTAATAAAATGGTTATACTAACTGTATTCAATTAAAATTAAGTAGAGACATGAAAGATACTTTCTAAAGGTCCAAATCTAGCTCCCAGAGATGAGAACTTTAAGACTGAGGGGAAATACACTGAATAGGATTAATGGTAAATTAGACATCACGGAAGAAAAGATTAGTAAACTTAAGAACGTAAGTATAGGAAATATTAAAAATGAAACACACAGAGAAAAAATATGAAAAATTAAAGAGCATCTAAATATTCTGGTTTAACACACAACAAGAAAAGAAGCCTTGAAGAGGGTAAGGAGGACAGTCTTGTATTGCCTACACTGCCCCTCCCCTCTCTGCAGGCAGTGTAGCACGGAGAGAAAATTTTTGTGCTTGAGGGAAGGAGAGTAAAAGTGTTGTGGGACTTTGCTTTGGAACTCATTGCCACTCTGTCACGATGGACCGTGACTCCGGACAGAATTCCACTGGTACCCAAAGAGGGAGCATTTAGATCAGCCTTGGGCCAGAGGGAAAAACCTTAGCTACAGCGGCCACAAGAGTGTGGGTATCACTTCTCCCCAACTCCAGGTAGTGCAATGCAGAGAGGAGTCTTAGAGAAAAGAGAGGGAAGAGTACAAAGGACTTTGTCTTGCAACTGTGGTACCAGATCAGCCATGTTAAAACAAAGCACGAGGCAGATTCCTGAAGCTCTTTATTCCAGGCCTTTGCTCCCGAACATCATTTCTAGATCCACCTAAACTGAAAGGGAATCTGCCACCTTAGCATGGTAGACCCAGCCCCAGTGAGATTTACCATCTGCTGACTAATGTGACCTTTGGCTTTGAATAAACATCAGGCAGCTAGGCAGTAACAGCCATGGGCCTTGGGCAAGCCCCAGTACTGTGCTGGTCTAAGAGTTCATGGGTGTCATGTATCAGTGTGGTGTCAGCTGTGGTGGCTACAGGAGTATCTATATCACCCCTCCCTCAACTCCAGACTACTCAGTGCAGGGAAAGACTCCTTTTCTTTGGAGAAGAGTGAGAGGGGGAAGAAAGAACAGGACTTCACCTGGAAACTCAAGGAATTCTCCCTTATCTTCCCCAAATCCACCAAGGCTTTCTATCTAGAAGTCTGCAAGCATCACAGCATTGCTGAGTTTAGAGCACTCCCTAGTGAAGAAAAAGCTGCAGTGAGCAAGGGTTTAGGTAATAACCCTCAATCTTTATTAAATTCTTGGAAAGCTCTCTTAAGAAGGACAAGTAAAAACAAGCCCAGACTGTGAAGATTGGAATAAATACCTAACTCTTCAATGACCAGATATCAATGAATGTGCAGCACCAAGAACATCCAGAAAAAACATGACCTCTCCAAACAGACTATATTTGTCACCTGTGATCAAGCCTTCAGTGACAGAGATATATGACTTCTCAGATAAGAAATTTAAAATAGTTGTCAGCTGTCTTGAGGAAGCTCAACAGACTTCAAAATAACATAGAAAAGGAATTCAGAACTCTATCAGAAAAAGTTAAAACAGAGATTGGAATAAAATTTAAAAATTCTTGAACTGAAAATTTTAATTGAGAAATGCATCAGAGACTCTGAACAACAGAACACATCAAGCAGAAGAAAGAATTTGTGAGCTTCAAAGACAGGCTATAAGAAAATAAACAGAGGGAAAAAAATAAAAAGAAAAATGAAATATAATTACAAGGTTTAGAAGAAGGGCAAAGTAAAACTTACTGGCCTAAAAGAGGAGGCAAAGAAAAAGATCAGAGTAGAAAATGTATTTAAAGAAATATTGACAAAGATCTTTCCAAACCTAGAGAAAAATATAAATATCAAGGTACAAAGAAGGTTAAAGAACACCAAGCAAATTTGACCCAAATAAGACTACCTAAAGGCATGTAATAAACTCTCAAAGGGCAAGGACAAGGAAAATATTTTAAAAGCAGCAAGACAAAGGAAGCAAATAACACATAAAATAGTTTCAATATGTCAATATGTTTAGCAGTGGGCTTCTCAGTGGAAAACCTACAGGCCAGAAGTGGGATGACATATTCAAAGTGCTGAAGGGGATAAAAACTTCCAACCCAGAATATTATATCTGGCAAAGTTATTTTTCAAATAGGAAGAAAAAATAAAGACTTTCCCAGACAAAAAAAAGCTGAGGAGTTTCACCAAAACCAGGCCTATCTTACAAGAAATGCTACAAGGAGTTCTTCATTCTGAAAGAAGAGAACACTAACGAGCAAAAAGAAATCATTGAAGGTATAACACACTCACTGGAAAAAGTAAATACACAGAGAAATACAGAATACTCTATCACTGTAATTCCCAAGTCTAAACCACTCACAAATTTAGTTTGAAAACTAAAAGACAAACCTATCAAAAATAATAACTACAATGATTATATTTTAAGAGACAGAAAATATAAAAAGATAAACACAAAATATCAAAAAGTGGAAAGGGAATGGATATAAACTGTAGAGAGTTTTAGTTTTTTCTTTGTTTTTATTTTTTGTTTATTGTGATAAGATCTAAGTTGTCATCAGTTTAAAATTATTGGTTATAAGTGTTATTTGTAATTCTCATGGTAACTACAAAGCCAAAATCTATAGTGAGAGCATTAAAAATTAAAAAAAAATTAAAACATACTACCAGAGAAATCCACTTATGCGCAATAAAAGACATGAAGAAAGGAAGAAGGTGAGATGTACAAAACAACCAGAAAGCAAATAGCAAAATGGAAGTAGTAAGTTCTTGTCTATTATTAATAACATTGAATATAAATGAACTAAATTATCCAATCAAAAGACACAGAGGGCCTGAATGGATAAGAAAACAAAACCCAACTACATGCTCCATACAAGTAACTCATTTGCCCTCTAAACACATGCATAAACTGAAAATTAAAAGCTGGAGAAAGATGTTCTATGCAATGAAAACCAAAAAAAGAGCATAAGTAACTATACTTACATGAGATTAAATGGATTTTAAGACAAAAATTCTAAAAAGAGACAAAGTCATTGTATCATTGCAAAGGGGTCAATTCAAAAGGACATAGCATTTATAAATATATATACAGCCAACACTGAAGCACACAGATGTATAATGCAAATTATATTGGAGATAAATAGAGAGATAGACCCCTACACAGTAATAGTTGGGGACTTCACCCAATTTTCAGCACTGGACAGATCATCTAGACAGAAAATCAACAAAGAAACAGACTTAATCTGCACTATAGACCAAATGGATCTAATAGGTATTTACAGAATATTTCATCCAACAGTTGCAGAATACACATTATTCTTCTCAGCACAAGGAACTTTCTCAAGGACACACCATAGGATAGGCCACAAAAAAATCTCAAAAAATTATAAAAATTGAAGTCATGCCAAGTATCTTCTATGGCCACAATGGAACAAAACTAGAAGCTAATAACAAGAACTTTGGAAACTATACAAACACTTGGAAATTAAACAGTATGCTTCTGAATGACCATTGTGTCAATAAATAAATTAAGAAGAAAGCTTAAAATTGACTGAAACAAATGAAAATGGAAATACAACATACCAAACTCTAGTGAGTACAGCAAAAGCAATACTAACAGGAAAGTTTATAGCAATAAATGCCTACATTAAAAATAAAAAGACTTCGGAAAAGAAAAAACAAATGATACATCTTTAAGAACTAGAAATGCAAGAGTCTACCAAACCCAAAATTAGTAGAAGAAAAAAAATAATAACAGATCAGAGCAGACATAAATCAAAACCAAAAAAAAAAAAATGCAAAAGATAAACAAAATGAAAAGATAAACAAAATCAACAACCTTTAGCTAGACTAAGAAGAAAAAAGAACCAAATAAAGAAAACTGAAGGTGAAAAAAGAGATTACAACTTATGCCACAGAAATTAAAAGGAGCAATAGAAACTGTTGTGAGCAACTATATGCCAATAAACTAGAAAACCTGGAAGAAATGAATGAACTTCTAGATATTGAAAAGTACAAATCTGAAAAGACTAATAAAAAGTAATGAGACAGAAAAGAAAGAAGCATAAGTAACTATGCTTACAAAGAAAAGGAGCATAAGTAACTACATTTACATAAGATAAAATTGATTTTAAGACAAAAAAAGTCTCCCAGAAAAAAAAGCCAGGAGCTGATAACCTCACTGCTGAATTCTACCAATGTTTAAAGTGGAACCAATACCAATCCCATTCAAGCTATTCCAAAAAATCAAGGAGGAGGAAATACTTTCAAACTCATTCTACAAAGCTAGAATTACCCTGACACCAAAACCAGACAAAGGCACAGCAATAACAAAAACTGCTGGCCAGTATTTCTGATGAACGTACATGAGAAATTTTCAACAAAATCCTAGCAAGCCAAATTCAACAACACATTAAAAAGATTCATTATCATCAAGTGGGATACATCATAGAGATGCAAGGATGGTTCAGCATGCACAAATCAATAAACATAAGGCATCACATCAACAGAATAAAAGATAAAAACCATCTGATAATTTCAACAAATGTCACAAAAAACATTCAACACAATTCAATATCCTTTCATGATAAAAAAAAAAAAATACAACAAACAGAGTATAGAAGGAACACACCTCAAAACAATAAGGGGCATGTATCACAAGTCCATCTATCATACTGAATGTCCAACAACTGAAAGCCTTTAGTTTAAGACTTGGAACAAGTCAAGGATGCTTACTTTCATTACTTTCATTCACTATAGTATTGGAAGTCTTAGCCTAAGTAATTAGATAAGAGAAAGAAATAAAGGGCATCCAAATTGGAAAAGAAAAAGTCAAATTATCTTTGTTTGCAGACAATATGATTATATATTTTGAAAATCCTCAGGACTCCACCAAAAAACTATTAGAGCTTTTAAATGAATTCAGTAAAGTTCGAAGATACAAAATCAGCATACAAAAATCAGTAGCATATCTATATGCCAATAGCAAACACTCTGAAAAGCAAACCAAGAAAGTAATCCCATTTACAATAGCTATAATTAAAGTAAAATACCTGGAATAAACTTAACCAAAGAACTGAAAAATCTCTACAATGAAAACTATAAAACATTGATGGACTGGGTGCAGTGGCTCAAGCACTTTGGGAGGCAGAGGTGGGCAGAACACTTGAGCTCAGGAATTTGAATCTAGCCTGGGCAACATGGTGAAACCCCATCTCTACCAAAAATACAAAAATATTAGTTACTTGGGAGGCTGAGTGGGGAGGATCAACTTAATCCTGGGAGGCAGAAGTTGCAGTGAGCCAAGATCATGCCACTGCACTCCAGCCTGGGTGACAGAGCCAGACCCCATCTCAAAAAGAAAACCATTGATGAAAGAAATTGAATAGGACACAAAACATAAAAGATATTTTATGTTCATTAATTGGAATAATCAGTATTGTTAAATTGTCCATACTACCCAAAGAAATCTACAGATTCAATGCAATCCTTACCAAAATAACAATGATGTTCTTCACATAAATCAAAAAACAATAATCCTAAAATTTATATGGAACCACAAAAGACCCAGAATAGTTGAAGCAATCTTGAACAAAAGGAACAAAGTTGGAGATCATACCATCTGACTTCAAATAATACTACAAAGCTATAGTAAGCATAACAGCATGATACTGGCACAAAAGCAGACACAAAATGGAGCACTAATGGAACAGAATCCATGATTAAAATAATGCATTTAAAGTCAACTTATTTTCAGCAAAATTTCCAAGAACATACACTGCTAAGAAAATTGGATATCCATATGCAAGAGAATGAAATTAAACCCCTATCTCACATCGTTTAAAAAATTAAAATGGATTAAATTCTTAAATTTAAAATCAAAAACTATGAAACTCCTAGAAGAAAGCATTGGAGAAACACTCTAGGGCATTGGACTGGGCAAAGATTTCTCCTAAAACCTCAAAAACACAAGCAAACTAAAGAAAAAATAGATAATGAGATCACATAAAGCTAAAAATATTTTTGCACAACAAAGGAAACAATTAACAAAGTGAAGAGACAACCCACAAAACAGGAGAAAATATTTGCAAACTATTCAACTGATAAAGGATTAATAACCAAAATATAAAAGAAACTCAAACACTAGAAAAGTAATTATCAGCATCATCATCATCATCATCTAGCTGAAAAATGGATAAAATATCTGAATAGACATTTCTCAAAAGAAGACATAGAAAAGACCAACAGATATAAGAAAAAAATACCATTAGTCATCAGAGAAATTCACATCAAAAGCACAATGAAATATTATGTCAGCCCAGTTAAAATGGCCTTTATCAAAAAGACAAAAAATAACCAATGTTGGTGAAGATTTAAAAAAAGAAGAACACTCCTACAATGTTGATGTGAATGTAAATTAGTATAACCACTAGAGAAAACAGTATGGAGGCTCCTCAAAAAAGTAAAAATAGAACTCTCATATGATCCAGAAATCTCACTGCTACGTATATATCCAAAATAAAGGAAGCCAGTATATTGAGGTATGTACCCTTGCATTTTTATTACAGTATTATTTACAATAGTCAAGATATGGAATCAACCTAATTGTTCCTAATTGTTCACTAACAGAAGAATAGATAAAGAAAATGTGATACAAATACACCATGGAATATTATTCAGCCATAAAAAGGAATGAAATACTGTCATTTGCAACAACATGGATGGAACTGGAGGTCATTATGCTAAGTGAAATAAGCCAGGCAGAGAAAAACAAATATCACATGTTCTCACTCATATGTGGGAGCTAAAAATAAAAAAAAATTGAATCCATTAAAATAGAGAATAGAATGATGGTGGATGCCAAAGGCAGGAAAGGGTAATGGGCAGGCAGGGGTTAAAAAAGGATTAACTAATGGGTACAAAAACACAGTTAGATAGAAGAAATAAGTTCTAGTGTTCAGTAGCATGATAGGGAGACTACAGTAAACAGTAATTTATTGTATATTTCATAGTAACTAAAGGAGTGGTTTGGAACATTGCTAACATAAAGAAATGATAAATGTTTAGGTGATGGATTTCCCAATAACCCTGATTTGATCGTTATACATTGTAAACTTGCATCAAAATATCACATGTGCCCCACAAATACGTACAACTACAATATATCCATAAAAAATTAAAAACTAAAAAAATTAAAGAGCATCAGTTAACTATGGGAAAATTTCAAGCAACATAATATATAGATACGAAAAAGATTCCTTCTGAAACACTCCCGCAACATCGGAAATCACATATTTTTCAAGAGCAAACAGATCATTTGCCCACACTAGGGCCTAAAACAAGTCTTCCTTAATTCAAAGGCATTCTAGTCATAAAAAGTATGTTATCTAACCATAGTACATGCACACATGTCTTACTTGGAAGACTTTAGTCATATCTTTAATTTAGTGGAATTAAATTAAAAATCTATGAGAAAGAGCCCTGGAAAATTCTCAAATATTTAAATAATAATAGCATACCTCTTAATAACTAATAGGTTAAATAGAAAGATAAATTAGAAAGTATTTAAACTGAATAAAAACAATTTTGAAACTAAATATCAGAAAGTAATATTAATAGGAAAATGTACAAAAGTTTGTGCAGGTTCTAGAGGTGTGACCAAAGACATTTAGACGCAGAATTCTCAAGTCTTTCAGTAGGGTATGTCCCCTCAGAATGCAGATTTTTTTTGATTTGGATACAGATGTGGCCAAAAGACCAGAGGAGATCCTTTTATAGTGCAGACTCTGGGCAGGAGCTCCATTTGCATAGGTGTAAGAGAACACTCAGAATATACATATGATAAGTCTCTCCCATTTAAAAAAAAAAAAACAACTTTCTTCCCTCTGTGTACCCAATTATCCTCTATTATTTGTACAAATTTTCTTTTTTTTTTTTTTTTTTTTTTTTTTTTTTTGAGACGGAGTCTCGCTCTGTCGCCCAGGCTGGAGCGCAGTGGCGCGATCTCGGCTCACTGCAAGCTCCGCCTCCCGGGTTTACGCCATTCTCCTGCCTCAGCCTCCCGAGTAGCTGGGACTACAGGCGCCCGCCACCACGCCCGGCTAATTTTTTGTATTTTTCAGTAGAGACGGGGTTTCACCGTGTTAGCCAAGATGGTCTCGATCCCCTGACCTTCTGATCCGCCCGTCTCGGCCTCCCAAAGTGCTGGGATTACAGGCATGAGCCACCGCGCCCAGCTTGTTCAAATTTTCTGAAATTATAGTCTAAACTCAGTCTACTCTGCTTCTTCACCACCATCGCCCTTTCTTATTTATTTCTTGCATTTAACCTCCACCAATCTTAAGTTATTCCATGCAAATCAGCAATAGCTTCCTGATTCTCTAATGACATAAACACTCTTAAGAGAGTATCTTACTTTTCATTGTTGGCATGTTTCACAAGGTTGATCATCCCCTGCTCACATTCTCCCCTACCTTGGTGTCCATGATACCCAAGGTTCTTGGTTCCTATCTTTCTTTTCTTCTCTGCCCTTTTTATTCTCCCCAAGAACACTTTGCTTTATGTAGTAGCCCTTTGAATGTTATCAGTACCTAGGCTTCCACTCCTAGCCTTGACATCAAGAGATCTGTCTTTGTAAAGTTACACACATCCACAGTTTTGATTATGATTAGTATAGTATATGCACGCATTTCTTACTTGGAAGACTTTAGTCATATCTTTAGAGCTATTTCTGTTTCCAATCTCACGGGTTTTTTTTGTTTTTTGTTTTTTGTTTTTTTCTAATCTCTTTTCCATGCTGCAGCTTTCATGATCTTTCTAAAATGTTCAATTGGTATCAAAACATTTAATACTTCTCCACTACCATCAGGGTAATTACTACATCCTAGCCATGCTGGACAGTTGCATTTTCCTTCAGTTCTTGCCTACTTTTCCAGCTTCATTTGTCTTCACTCATCTGTGTACTATCATAACGTCTCTCACCTAAAATATTCACCCATCCTTCTGTCTACAATGCCTGTTTCACAGTTTACTAACCGCACAGTTCCTCAACCTTTACATTTCTGTTCAGCATGCCTTAAATTTTGTTGTATGAGTATTACCCATTCTATACCACATACAGATTTTAAAAATATTAATAGTAATGGCAACTACCATTTACTGAGTGCTTATCATGCAGCTCACCTAATTACTACAACCACCCTATGAGATAGATAATAGCACTCTTACCCATATTCTACACTATTGAAAGTGGATTGTATTAGTCTATTTTGTATTGCTTTAAAGGAATACCTAAGGCTGAGTAATTTATAAAGAAAAGAAGTTTATTTAGTTCACAGTTCTGCCAGATATGCAAGAAGGGTAGCACCAGCAACTGCTTCTGGTGAGGGCCTGAGGAAGTTTCCAGTCATCATGAAAGAACGAGAGCAGGCATGTCACATGATGAGAGATGGAGCGAGAGAGAGAGGGAGGTGCCAGGCCTCTTTAACAATCAGATTTCATGGTAACTGATAGAGCAAGGGCTCACTCATTTCTGCAAGGACTGCAACAACCTGTGATGAGGTACCCACCCCCATGACCCAAACATCTCCCACACTGGGGATCAAATTTTAACATGAGATTTGGAGGGGATGAATATCCAAACTGTATCACAGGCTTACAAAGTTTAATGACTTACATACAGCTAAAAATACAAAAGTCAAGATTTCAACTCAAGACTATCTGACTCCTAAGCCTGATCTCATCAATTTCTCAAAATTCTTTCCTTAGTCCTTCCATCACATAAAACATATTTTTATAATAGATATGATTAGAGTGTAATTGAAATACTTCACTATTATCTCTGCTTCACTTAATTAAGGGGATCTTGAAAGCAAGGATTTTCTGTCGAGATAAGCTAAGTTAAGCTCCAATAATACCCCTAAAATCTCAGTAGTTTAATACTCTCATCCTACTTTTTCCAGCATTGGCCAGGAGAATAGCTGTGTTTATTGCAGTTGCTCAGAGACTCAGGCTCTCTCTTGACATATGCTTCCATGGCAGGGATGCGAAAGGCCTGCAGAGCCAGGCACAAGCAATTAAATTTTAACAAGCAAGTAACAAATTCATATCTAATGGTAAGGAGGTGGACAAATCCAATTTAATAATACCATCCACTTATAAACAGAAAATGAGAATATTGTGAATAGCTCTAATGAGTATCACAAATTTTGTTTTTTTATATTTGTTTCCTCTGTGCCTTGCAGTTTTAGTGCAAAGTAGCAGTTGACTCAATAAGTACAAGTTTGTTGAATGAATAAATGAGTGAATGCCTTTCCAGAATTCAGAGAGATGTGGGGCTGAAAGACTAGAGGAAGTGGGGGGAGTTGAAGCCTAAATCATCTGAGTAACTTTCCCTAAATAAAGAAGTATGATACAGAAAGCAGTATCTATCCAGATAACAAAGGGAAGTATTTCTCAAGAGACTTTGCCCTTATTTTTTAAAATGACAAATATTGTAAGATTTCTTAAGAGAAGCTTGAGGGGAATTTATCCTGAGTTTGGGTTTGCTAAGCTGGTAGAATTTATTAGAATTGGTCCTTTGCAGGTGTCTCTCAATTTCTGAAGGAAGTTTAGGATGAATTTTTTTATACCTCAATATCATATTGAATAGACTAATAAACTGTCAAGAAACCTGCCTAATTTGAACTCACCCTGTAAATGCCTGTGAAACTTGAGAGGGTTGTTTGCCCTGTTAGTCTCACTATTTCTTCATTTTTTAAATGCAATAATTAAGCTGGGTGTGACATCACAAGCCTGTGGTCCCAGCTGCTCAGGAAGCTGAGGCAAGAGGATCATTTGAGCCTGGGAGTTTGAGGCTGCAGTGAGCTGTGATCATGCCACTGCACTCCATCCTGGGTGATGGAGCAAGATCCTATCTCAATAATAAATCAAGTAAGTAAGTAAGAAATCTATAAAACTATTTTCGGATTCAATCTCTCTTTTTTAATCTTCTCAGTGTCTAATTGTGAAGTATAAAATGCTTGTATTGAGCATTATACAAAAACCTCAAATACATTTTTCACATGATCTTGCCATTTGCCTTACTATAATTTATATGACCAAATATAAGATAAATTTCTTTTCCCCAAAATGACACCTCAAAAAAATGAGTTAGTTTAAAATCAATTTTTTCAAAGGGTGCATTCTCAATTCCTTTGTCTTGGATAGCATTTCAGGGATTGAATGAACACATTAGCCCAAAATTGCCTTCACCAATGTGAGTTTTATGTCTGCATGTATTCAGATAGATAGATAGATGAGAGAGAGAGAGTTAACATGAACTCACTAACACTGAAACATTTAGTAAAAACTAAAACGTTTTTATCATTTTAGTTTGCATGACTAAAACAGTAAAAAATTGAATTACAAAAATTAGCATATATTTAATAGTGATTCCTGGAGTCTGACCACACCATATTCAACTGCTGGGTACTGTGGTAAACAAGATTCCTTTAAAAGCAGTATGATAAATGATTGTATTGTGGAGATTAACAAAAATAATAAAAGTTTTAATGCTATGTAAATGGGTACTTACGGCTTGGGACAAAATTTCCTGTAACAGCATCAGAAGTAGATACAAAATTATAAATGATGAACTCCGAAAACCTGATGACTTAAAAGAATCTTTCCTTTGATGAAAAACCAATGTTTCATGGAATATGGAATTTTTTAATATTAAAGTTTCAACATAAATTTAATAGATATGAAAATATGTGGTATTAACTGCATCTTTGTAGCTAAATAAATTGGCTTTCTCATAGGAAAATGAGGAATTATCTTACATTTAGTGTTACTTTGTATTGGACCTAAAAGGTTTAATAGATCATAATATTTGACATGGGAAATTACTACATATAGTTAAGTGAAATTTTTTAATAGACAGTATACAATTAGCTACACAAAGTTACATCTTGATAAGATGTTCACCAATATATTGACTATGGTTATCGCTAAATAGTGGGATGGGATCAAGGATAACATTTTTGTTTTGGGCTTTTGCCTCTGTCTAAATTTTCTATAATATATATTATAATAATTTTGAATTTAGAAAAAAAAGAAAATCGTCTTTGAAGCGATGTCTACTTCGTACCTCATTATTTGATCTACAAAAACAGATGTATTTATCTAACAAGATGTCATTCATTTGTAGCAGTCCTCTCTGGTATGCTATTTTTAATTTCCATCTCTAGTCTAAACTTTTTAATATGAGTGAAGTTTTCTCTCTTTGAATTTGTTATTAAAGGATAAGAAAAATTCTGTATTTATTGTATGTTCAAGTAATAAAATACATTTAGTGAGGAAAGTGAATCCAGTGATGAGTATTTCTTCATTTTCTAATATTAGATAATTAACTCAGTTTTAGTCTTTGCCTTGTTTCTAATTTATCAGAATTAAGGGTGTCCTTAGTCCTCGGGTGAGATTCCAGAATTCTGTGTTGAGGATTAGCAGGAAGAAGTATCAAATTACATTGTCTATCTTGCTGTTCTGCCTGACAGAAAATCAAGCTTAGCTCTCTTCTTTGGATCCTAAAACTGTGAGTGTGCATGTCTACTGGGGGGTAAGAGTTGGGAAAGTGAAGTACGGTAACCAACAGATCATATGGGAGCCTAGAGACCTCTAGCAGCAGCAGCCACTGATAGTAAAGAACTATACTGACAAGGGCTGTCTAGATATGTCTTCTGTGTTGAAATCTGTAGCTTTACCTTTTTACTCAGTGTCCTCTATGGTTTCTTTATGTTTGTTTTGGTTATTTGTTGTAATTTGTCCCTAAAGAAGAAAGCTGAAAGATAGTCTGATAAACTTCTCTTTCAACATCTGGTGTTTACTATAGCTCTGTGAAGCTGATTTTTTTTCCCATCATCTTTGAATTTAGTGTATTTGTTCTCTTAAGACCAAAAATTGCACAGACATTGCAATAAAAGAAACTACTCATTTTCCAAGTTTTCTCTTTTGCTCCTCTCATCCTTTCACCCCCTTCCCATCCCCATACACAAGAAGACAGTCCTGGCAATGAATTCCTCAATGAAGGCATGCCAATTAATCAACCAGATTATACTTAGAGTTGAGCCACTCTACAAGAAAACTTTCCTTCACAAGGAGATTAAGTCTTCATGAGGCATTAAAACCAGTTCAGGAAACAATTAAGGTATAAACTAAAACTGAATTGGTAACTCAGAGAAAGGGAAAAATGAAAAAGAAGAAAGCACCATGGAGAATCTGGCCTTTCAAGAAAGGAAAAGAGTTTCATGAGAAAGGGATAGTTACCAGAATGTCCTCAGCTGGAGAAAGAGCATGGGGAGAGGGTAAAGGTGCAAGTATTGGGTTGGAGTGAACAATTCTGACTAGAAAAGACTGTGTTTAGATACTGAAAATGAAGGCACTTGATGAAAGGAAAATCATATTATTCATTTTATTGAGCAGTGGTGACAAGAAGGTACATAGGGATTACGGATGATCCTGAAGACCAGAAATAAAAATGTGGCCTTGTATAATAAACTTGAACTACCAAAGTATTATAAGAAGTGATGCATCAAATTACCATTTTCTGCTCAACATCACTAATCATCAGGGAAATGCAAATTAAAACCACAATGAGACACCACTTTACTCCTGCAAGAATGGCTACAATTTAAAACACACACACACAAAAATAGATGTTGGCATGGATGTGGTGAAAGGGAACATTTTGACACTGCTGGTAGGAGTGTAGATTAGTAAACCAGTATGGAAAACAGTATGAAGACTCCTTAAAGACGAAGAGTAAATTTACTGTTCAATTCAGCAATCCCAATGCCGGGCATCTACCTCCCAAAAAAGAAGTCATTATATGAAAAAGATACATGCACACTCCTGTATAGAGCAGCTCAATTTGCAATCGCAAGAATATGAAACCAACCTAAATGCCCATCAACCAATGAATGGATAAAGAAAATCCAGTTTATATATATACCATGGAATATTACTCAGCCATAAAAAAGAATGGAATAATGTCTTTTGCTGAAACTGGAAGCCATTATTCTAAGCGAAGTAAATTAGGAATGGAAAACCAAATACCCTATGTTCTCACTTATAAGTGGGAGCTAAGCTTTGAAGACGCAAAGACATAAAGAGCAATATAATGGACTGTGGAGACTCAGGAGGGGAAGTTGGAAGTGAGGTGAAGGATAAAAGACAACATATTGAGTACAGTGTACACTTCTCGGGTGAAGGGTGCACTAAAATCTCAGAACATACCACTAAAGAACTGATCCACGTAACCAAAAACCACCTACACCCCCAAAGTTATTGAAATAAAAAAGTAAAAAATAAAATTATTATTTGTATTAGATTGGCAATGAACTGTAAAAAGAATGGAAAGGGGGAGAGAAACATCAAGGAAACTTGGAAAATCGATGTAGTAATCGGGGTGTGAGGAAACAGAGCCTGGATTAGGGTGGTAATGATAATGGAGCAAAAAGAGGATCTCAATAAAACAAATTCAGGAATAAAAATAATAAATGGTGACATATTTGGAAAGGGCAGAAAGAAAAAAACATAAAAGAGTTGGATATATCCAGAAGCATAAAAGGACTGTGGTACAAGTGACAGAAATAGAAACATTGAGATGGGGCTCATTTCACAGGATTTGTACTTGTCCATATTCTTCTTACTATTTTTGGGTTCTCTAGGTAGCTGACAGCTAGTAAAAAGGACTTTGTTGTACTGACTTGAATGTGGTGGCCAAAAAAGGGCTTTTCTGATCACTCAGTTATTAAGGGAGGGTTTACACAAAGTATTACAAAAGGATTTTCAGGAAACCCTAAAATGATATTTTCCAATACACAGAGCTGAATGTTCTCACTACTCTTTAGATATATCTGCTAAGTCAAATGTTAGCTTTTCTGTCTTACTTAGGTGATATTTAGATTTATCATGTTTCACTTAACTTGGAATAAAAACAAATATGTATATTTTCTATAGTGTCTTCTGGATTTACAGGTACTTCCTCTGAGTTTTAACAGCCCTTTTGAAGTCTAAGTAGAATAGGCAATACACTGTGTTCACTGATATCGTTTTGAAACTGTCTGACCCATTATTACATAAAGATGAGCGTTTCACTTAATAAAGCCTTAGAGTAACACAATTTGTTACACCATAATTAAAGATGGACACATCTGTTCCATTTTAATTCAAACCCCTTTGAACATAATTACATAAAGCTGCAAGAACAGAAATTCTCAGTCTTAGATATTTCCAATCAAAAAAAAAAAATCATTCTGTCTACAGAAACTACATGGTCAAAGGACAATTTGTAAAATGAAGTCAAATAGATGTCTCTCAGTCTGTAACAAAATAAAGCAAAGGCCCCAGATTAAAGTAGTGTCCCCATATAAAACCTGTAATCAGTTAAGGAAACCCAGGTAAAAGACAGTCTTTATGGAAAGTATTAGCATTCCGTCTTTGTGGAGAGGTACTATTTCTTTATATTCTCTTAGCCCATAGAGAGATAAAAGAGGAACAAATACCAAGAATAAAGGGAAAACAAACGCAGGAGATACTCAGCATGTATGTGTTACCTTTCAACTGCCTAATAAATTCTAAATTTTCAGTCATGTTAAACGTGTAGAGGATATACAAAACAGTAAATCATCTTGATTAGGTGTTTATATCCAAAACACAGGTATACCTTGGAGACACTGCCTGTTTTGTTCCTGGCCACTGCAAGCAAATATTACAATAAAGTGAGTCAAAATAATGTTTTGGTTTCTCAGTACATACAAAAATTATGTTTACACTACACTGTAGTCTATTAATTGCGCAATAGCATTATGTCTGGAAAAGTGTACACACTTTCATCTAAAACACTTTATTGCTAAAAAATGCTAACAATCACCTGAGCCTTCCATGAATGAGAATCTTTTTGCTGATGGAGGCTTTTGCCTCAATGTGAATGGCTGCTAACTGATCAGGGTAATGGTTGCTGAAGGTTGGGATGACTGGCAATTCCTTAAATAAGGCATACAGTGAAGTTTGTTGCATTGATTTCACAAAAGATTTCTCTGTAGCGTGAAATGTTGTTTGATGGCATTTTACCCACATTAGAACGTCTTCCAAAATTAAAATGAATCCTCTCAAACTCTGCTACTGCTTTATCAACTAAGTTAATGTAATATTCTAAATCCTTCATTGTCCTTTCAGCAATATTCTTAGCATCTTCACCAGGACTAGACAAGAAATCACTTTCTTTGTTCATCCATAAGAAGCAACTCCTCATCCATTCAAATTTTATAATGAAATTGCAGCAATTCAGTCATATCTTCAGGCTCCACTTCTATTCTAGTTTCTTGCTATTTCCACTGCATCTGCAGTTATTTCCTCCACTAGAGTCTTGAATTTCTCAATGTCATCCATGAGGGTTGGAATCAACTCCTTCCAAATTCCTGTTAATAGTGATATCTGACCTCCTTCCATAAATCATGAATGTTCTCAATGACATCTAGAATGATGAATCCTTTCAAAAAGGTTTTTAATTTAATTTTCCTAGACCCATCAGAGGAATCACTATCTACGGCAGCGATAGCCTCACAAAATGTATTCCTTAAAAAATAAAACTTAGAAGTCTAAATTACTCTTTAATCAATGTGCTGCAGAATGGATGTTATGTAAGCAGGCATAACAACATTAATCTCCTTTACAATTCCATCGGAGCTCCTGAGTGACCAGATGCATTGTTAGCAAATGGTAATATTTTCAAACATTTTGAAAATATTGTGAAAAATATTGAAATTTTCTTTCTGAGCTGTAGTTCTCAACATTGGGATTAAAATATTCAGTAAATCACACTGTAAACAGATTGCTGTCATCCAGGTCTTTGTTATTCCATTTCTAGTGCACAGGAAGAGTAAATTTAGCATAATTATTAGGGGCTCTACAATTTTTGAAATGGTGAAGGAGCCCTGGCTTCAACCGAAGGTCACCAGCTACATTCACCTCTAACAAGAGTCAGCCTGTCCTTTGAAGCTTTGAAGCCAGGCATTGACTTCTCTTTTGTAAATATGAAAGCCTTAGATGGATTCTTTTCCCACTGTGAAGCTGTTTCATTTACACTGAAAATCTATTGTTTAGTGTAACCACATTCATCAATGATCTTAGCCCGATCTAGAAAACTTGCAGCAGCTTCTCCATTGACACTTGCTGCTTAGCCTTGCACTTTCATGTCATGGAGATGGCTTCTTTCCTTTAACCTTATAACCAATCTCTTCTAGCTTTAAACTTTTCTTCTGCAGCTTCCTCATCCCTTCCATCTTCGTAGAATTGAAGAGAGTTAGGCCTTGCTCTGGATTTGGCTTTGGCTTAAGGGAAATGTTGTGACTGATTTGATCTTCTATGCAGACCTCCAAATTTTTCTCCATATCACCAATAAGGCTGTTTCACTTTATTATTTGTGTATTCGCTGGAGTATCACTTTTAATTTCCTTCAAGAACCTGTTGTTTGCATTCTCCAGTTGGCTGTTTGCTGCAAGAGGCCTAGCTTTCAACCTGCCTCAGCTTTCAGTACACCTTTCTTTCTAAACTTAATTATTTCTAGCTTTTTATTTAAAGGGAGAGATGTGCAGCTCTTCTTTTCATTTGAACACTGTAGAGGTCATTGTAGGGTTACTAAATGACCTTATTTCAGCAATATTGTGTCTTATGGAATAGGGAGACCTAAAGAAAAGGAGAGAGATAGGGGGGATGGCCAGTTGATGGAGAAGTCAAGAACACATACGACAGTTACCTAGTTCACGGTCTTATGTGAGTGCAGTTCGTGGCATCTCAAAACAATTAATATAGTAACATCAAAGATGACTAATCACAGATCACCAGGACATATAATAATAATGGAAAAGTTTGAAATATTGTGAGAATTACCAAAATGCTACACAGAGGTATGAAGTGAGCATGTGCTGATGAAAACATGGCATTGATAGACTTGCTCAGTGCTGGGCTGCCACAAACCTTCCATTTATAAAAATGTAATATCTGTAAAGCTCAGTAAAGCAAAGCGCGATAAATGAGGTATGCCCGTAGTTTTAAGGTTAATAATAATCAAATGTGTAATTAAAGAAAGCAGAGGTAAAGGAAACTCTGTGATTTTAGAATGAATTCTGAGAATTTAATAACATGAGTTAAGTGGCAAGCCATGTACACAAATATCCCTGAAATGTAGGTTGTTCATCTGCTTTATTTATGTTTCCATATCCTGAAGATGGCTTAATGAGGGGATGCAATCAGGATTAGCTAAGCAGTGAGAACTTGGAGGGATCAGGGGTGACAGTTAGATTTATATAAATATTTGCAGAGACTGGGAAGAGCAGATGCTCATATAATCCAGACAATGTGTGTGCACTTGATTTTAAAATAAAATAAAACAGTTGAAAGCTAAAATATAATTAATCAGAGGAAATGCTTTAATCAACATCTTCCAAATCCTTAAGCACTGCTGAAAAGATTAAAGAAACATAAAAGAAATTAAAATATGATATTCAAAAGGAAACCAGAATTAGTCTATTTCTGGCATTTTTCTTTTATTTCAGATGTGGGATGGAGTATGCAATTCATTTGCATTTTCAGTTGCTGTCAACTAGTGAAATTTCCTAGGTGTTTAAGGTATGAAATAAATTACCTAAGACTTACTGCATAATTTACAATGTGGTGGTGATATCTGTCCCTTTGTTATTAATTTATTACAAGAAATATTTACATTTGCCCTTATTTCCTGTAGTTCTAAACAGAGATCTTTCCAAAGGAAAGGGAGACAGCAAATTTAAATGAGTGTTAGCTTCATGTTAATAGGTTAACTACATAGACTTTTTAAAGTTGCATATCAAGAAGAAATTGGTACATCAAATCCATATAGTTATCCAATTTCTATCAAGAAAACTCAAAATAAGAGCAATTAACTTTGAACTAATTTGGGGCGCAGTTCTTCTCAAGTCAGTAACTCTTGCTATTATTTCTGTTGTTTTCTCCCAAAATATTTGATGAGCTGCTCAATATGAGTCTGTAGTTATTACTAAAGTTCAGAGACAATATAAATAGAAAATTTTAAAACAATATATGAAGGAAATAAAAAACTCATGCCTTCATTGCAAGTTTCAAAAAATATAAACATTTAACGCTCAAAGCATTCATTTTTTCTACAAAGAAAATTTTGTTGGTAATGGAAATGGCCACATATGTCTCACCAGAGTAGTGTTAACAGTTTGTAAAAGGAAGGTGAGCCTCTACAGATAGGATAGTTAACAGCTTGCTACTTTGTTAATTTCAAGAATATCTTGAAGTAGAATGGGAGCCTGGTTGCAATTTCTGGCAGAAATATTATCAGCAGCTACTAAAATTCTACCACAAAGTTTCTAGCACTAAAATATTTGAAAGTTTGTTCTTGCAAAAACATTGTGGAAATATTACTTAAATGATAGGTGTCAGAATTTCTCATTATGTGCCATCCTATAAATAAATCTTAATAGTAGGATAAACTATTTGAATAACCGAGAAGATTGTGAAATCTAGACTGAAAAATAAAAGCAGCTATGTGGCATTTTGTTGTGTTATACCATAATTAAGTTAACTTTGAAGAGCACATTGCACTAATTTGCTTATATATTAACTGTTTGATATTTTCTTCTAATAAGAGAAAACAATCTAAATTTAAATGAATGAAAGACATACAGATTCTTGCGTCAGTCTCCCAGTGACTTTTGTTTAATTATTTATGTGCAATGGCCCTTTGATCCCCAAATCACTAACCTTATGTACTTCATTTATAATAAGTTTACTACTATTAAATAATTTATATTTTATCATCAGAAAATAATTCTGAAAGTATCCCTATTTGGTTCCTATACCAATGTCATTCTTTATCAAATGGCATTGTATTACTCAAATTACTGACTTTCACATAACAAGCTAAACTAATGACTCATAACCAAGCCCAATAATAATGCTGAATAAGAATATGGCCATTTCTATCAACAGGCTTACTGGAGGGATAAAGAGGAGAGACTAGTCATAAGAATCCTCCCTTGGTTCTATCTCCTTTTTCTCAGTTCTTATCACTGTACCACAAAAAGGGACGTAGTGTTTAATTATTATGGTTGTTGAATGCCATCATCACCACCTTACCAAGCTCATAACTTGTCAAAAGGAAATGAAAAATTAAGTTCTGTTGGGGACTCTGAGACAGGGACACAATATCTGAAGATCTGAACATCATCCCTGCCATTACATTGATTTGCACTCCTCTGCTTGGGCAATTTCTGTACAATGAGGGGGTTGGTTAAGGGATATGCACTCCCAGGCACCTGTGTTCTGGGCATCGTCAGAAGCAACCCATGGCATAAATGTAACCATATATGGAAATTGCTCATGAATCTAGAAGTATGCTGTCCTGGATTATGTCTCCTACCCTTATGTGGCTATTTAAGTGTAAAAATAAAGAAATTAATAGTAAATATTTAAAATTCAGTTTCTCAGTAATAAAGCCGAATTGCAAGTGCTTATAGCTCCATGTGGCTATTGGCTACCAAGAAAAGAGAAAATTCTACATAAGTAACTATGCTATGTGTATTATTTTCTGGAAACAGAAAATATCAGAAAAATTATCAACCTACAAAAGCATTAATTTGTTTCCAAGAACTAATGGAGGTGGTAGAGTCATGTATGTACAGTTTTGCATTTTGGGTTTTTTTAACCATGCTCAGATCCTTTTCTTTTTTTCTGACAATATAGACATGTGCAAATCTCTTGCTTCCTTTTTGACAAAAAAGTTCTGAGTATTGCTAAAAGAAAACTTCAGCTGAATTACATGTAAAGGAGTTTAATTGACCAATGAATGATTAGTGAATCAGGCAGACCTCAGAATCACAGCAGATTCAAGAGAGACTCCAGCACAGTCACATGGTGGAAGACAATTTATGGACAGCAAAAGGAAAGTGACCTACAGAAAATGGAAGTGAGGCACAGAAACAGCTGGATTGTTTACAGTTCGGCAATTGCCTTATTTGAACACGGTTCAAACAGCTGGCTACATGTGATTGGCCAAAACTCAGTGATTGGCACAGGTGTGGGCTATGATAGGTTTACACCTCGACTTGTGATAATTCATGATGTACAGAAAAGCTTTTAGGCCTGACTTACTATAGAAGAAAGCAGCTTTAGGCTAACTGTGATTTAACAGTATATGTAAGCCCCTGAATTCTAAAGCATTTCTTAATAGTCGTACAGAACTCTGAAGGCATATACCTATATAATATTGTAGCGAAGATATGTTTTGAATATTATTTACTGTACCAGACTGCTTGCTAACACTAAAAAAAGGCATACGCACATACAAATAAAAACTATCAACCAAAAACACTTAAAAAATATTTATGCTAGTACGTATGTCAGCAATCTGGGAATGATCCGTTTCATGACTTAGATTTAATAATACCTATTGACATTTAATTTTCTATAATCCTCTGCTTATCAAGAGACAATACACTAAGTAAAAACACATCAATATATGAGTGATTATAGAACTTCACCATTGTTTTCAAACATACCAAAATGTATATATTCAAATATATTTTGACTTTCTCAACTAGTTGCTTTTCAGAAAAATGAATTCCCTTCAGATTCTCCAAAAGTTTATTTTAAATAGCATTAATGTTATCAGATATTAATACTTCAGGAGCATAATTTTGTGTCTGAAAATAGTCCAAGGTCATCTAAAGCCAAATCTGGGTCATAATTCTGGATACGATCAAAGTGAAACTAAAAGCAGTAAGACTTTGTTTTTTCCTGTGGGAATAATAATGAGGTAGCATTTATTGACTATCCTTGAAATACCAAGAAATGTTTACTGTTTAACATAATTATTCTTGTCCTCATCGCTATTTTCCTGTAAGGAACACAGGAAACAGCTGCTCACAGAAGTCTTATAACTTACCTAAAGTTACATGTCAGGCACGTTTTAGAACAAGAATCCATACACAGAAATATCTAGCTAGTCTAAATCTAGGATGCTAAGGTTAATTCTCAATGAGACATTTTAAAATTCATTTCTTGTTTATAATTATTTTTACTTTTATAATTTATATTATAAAAATGCATATATTAATAATGATTCAGGTCAATATTGTACATTTTATGATTTTGGTGTTTGAAAGAAAACAACCTCTGACCACAATTATTCCTCCAGACATACCTTGATTTTTTTTATATAGAATATCAATAAAATCCTAAAATGAAAATAAAAGCCTTCAAATACTTATTAATTAAATTTTTGTAACATTTTCATATTATTTCACATAAAAACTTGAATTTGAATTGAAAAGTAAATATGCACTTGCCTAAATTTGAAATGTAGAAAAAATATGAACCATAATTTGGATGCATATGTTTTAGTATGTTTACAAAAGACTAACAAAATTTGACATAAAATAATATTTGTTCAAGTCTGGAACACAAACATTGATTCTAACGTATTTATTTATGAAGTTGGAATACAGCTTTAAAATATGACTTGGAATGGTTATCTCCCATGCAGTTCAGTAAGACAAAGGCTCTTATAAATATCATATACCATAGAACACTATCAATTAAGTATGTAAACCCAAGATAAAGCTGTTCAGGTGGCATACCAGACTAAGTAGAATTATTACAGACAGTTTGTATCAATTAAGAAAGTTCAAGCAGTTATTTAAATACTTGAGGCTATTCATTAGCCCTTAAAGCTCAAAGAAATCACCAAAGTGTAATTATATCCAGCCTAGTGATTGGCACTTAAGTTTATAAGAGGTTAAGAAAGCCCCACAGGTCATGATTGAACAAATAGCTCCCCCTCACAGCACAAGTGATATCTTAGAAGAACACAATGACAGGGGAGAGATCTTGGTACTGAAGAATATGCAGTTTCTGAAAAGTGAGGAATTTGAAATAACTATTATTTGAGAAACTTGCCAGTGAATTAGCATAAAATATATCATCATGAAGAATTCAGTTCATCTCTAACACTGGATACATAAACTACATGCAACTTTAAAAAAATTTCAAGTGCTATAAATCCTAAATTCAATCACAGAAGCAATGTTAACAAGTACATTCCCTCTTGGAGGTTTCCTTTCTCTAGATGTGTCTTCACCAATTTAACCATGCTCCTAAACACTATCTCATGGCAGGCAATGAAGACTCTGTAAGACTCAGAATATACATCTATGTACCCATTTGTTTTGAAAAAAGGAAAGAAAATTACTTAGCTATAATCATACTCTCAATGAGTCATAATCACAATGACTCTGAACCTTTTAAACCCAAACTCTTTCTTGGTACATATAGAAATTACTTTATCCAGGAAGTTTAAAGTCATTCCGTGTCCTTGCAAATGGGCAACTATACATCCAATTCTTAAAGTCCAATGCATATCTAAAAACATTAGCTTTATAATTTTAGATAGGTAGAAAATTGTGAATGGAGACAGTTATAATAATGGCCCAGAAGAACAACAAAGAAAAGAAAACAAAAACTGCTTCAATAGGTCTTAAAACAGTGTCTCTCCACTTAAACACACACCATAAGTTCTCGCCGCCATGATTGCTGCTCTGGTTAACATTCTTTCACAGAAAAATTATACAGTTCGCCAAAGAGCACTTATTAAATCTATGCTGAAAGTAATTTAACTTTGAATGATTCGGAATTTTCTTCAGAATTTTTTCCTGTCCCAAGTATCATCATTACCATCATACATACACCAGTTATCACCGAACAATCTTATAGGTAGAGAATGCATCAGAAATGGGCTTTTCCTGTACATACCTTAAAATATATGTGAGTGCTGGGTATAAAGCTTAAAGAAAAGAAATCAACATATCAAAGAGGTATCTGCACTCCCATGTTTATTGCAGCACTACTCACAATAGCCAAGGGATGGAAACATCCTAAGTGTTCATCAGTGGACAAATGGATCCAGAAAATGTGACACATATACACAATGGAATGTTATTCAGCCATAAAAATGAATGAAATCATGTCATTTGCGACATGGATAGAACTGGAGGACATTATGTTAAGTGAAATTAGTCAGGCACAGAAAGATATTATCACACATATATGAGAGCTAACAAAAAAAAATTGAACTCATGAAGACAGAGTGGAATGATGGTTACCAGAGACTGAGAAGGGTAATGGGAACTGGGGGATTAAGTGAGGATGCTTAATGGGTACAAAACTACAGTCAATAGAAGAAATAAGATCTAGTGTTCTATAGCACAATAGAATGACTATAGTTACCACTAATTTAATGTATATTTTAAAATAATTGAAAGAGTGGAATTAGAATGTTCTAAAATAATAATAATGGTTTGAGATGATGGACACCCCAATTACCCTGGTTTGAACATCACACATTGTAAGCCTGTATCTAAACATCCCATGTACCGCATACACACATACAACTATTATGTACCCATAATAATAAATTTTAAAAATTAAATTAAAAAATTTAAAAAAACATAAGTGGGAATAAATCTGCGTTTAGTTTATTTAATGGCCACCTATCTCTTACTCATAATAGCAGAGACCTGAACAAAAGTGTATTCACTGACATTTTTTAGATGTTGGGTTTACAGGTTAACAAGACTTCCTTCTGCGTATACTGAAAAAAATAGCCCACCAATTTGCACACTCATACATATGCACACATAAGCGTATACAATACAAAAGGACTTTAGTACTCTCTTGTACAGAAGCAGCCATGTAGCCAGGAACTCACCACCACACTGTAGCTGCTGAAATGTCCTTCTCATCCCTGTAGCTGTAGTGATTCCTGAGTCTTCATTTAATTTTCACTGGTGACGAAACAAATGTCTAGAATCTCCATTATCCCATTGCCTCCATCCTTGATGACATGAGAGCCTTAATAGTCTACCTTCACTGCTGGAAAATGAGGGTGTGGAGTGTGAACAAGAGGTTCTGTTTCCACTCCCACCCTGAGGCCCACTTCATAATGGGAGATGTGTTCCAGAATCTTGGGCTGGAAATTAGAATAAGTTTCACCATAGAAATAAAAGTCTGAAGACCTGAAACTTCCCAGATAATCAGTAATACAATTCAGCTACTTTATACAATTTTATGAACTAACCAGAATAAACTGCTTCATATAATATACATATTATTAGAAAAATGCATTCTAAGTTTTTAAAAACTTAAAAAACACTTTTTGAAATACGTCCTGTTCACTGTTTAAAGAATGTTCACAAAATAAAATCACAAAGGAACAAATCGGTTACTACTCTCTAAAATCATAAAATTTTACATGATTTTTAATAGGCACACTTTTCAAATATTACATTTAAAAATGAACAAATTGTAGGCCGGGCACGGGGGCTCACGCCTGTAATCCCAGCAGTTTGGGAGGCCGAGATGGACGGATCACGAGGTCAGGAGATCGAGACCATTCTGACTAAAATGGTGAAAGCCCGTCTCTGCTAAAAATGCAAAAAAAAAAAAAGATTAGCTGGGTGGGCGTGGTGGCAGGCGCCTGTAGTCCCAGCTACTCGGGAGGCTGAGGCAGGAGAATGGCATGAACCCGAGAGGCAGAGCTTGCAGTGAGCCGAGATCGCTCCACTGCACTCCAGTCTGGGTGACAGAGCGAGACTCCGTCTCAAAAAATAAATAAATAAATAAATAAAAGAAAAATGACCAAATTGTAAATAGTAAAGGCTAGGAAGTAAAGGGCTTTGCACAGTATAGAGGGGAAATATGCATTCAAATTACGTATTTTTGTGTACAATTTTTTTTATTCTAGTTCAACTGGCTGTTTTATCTTTTCTTCTACAGACCTGATAAACTGGGTAGTTCTCCCTTTTTATCCTGTATTTTCACTTTTGTCTTGGGGATTATGCTAATTAGCATGCTAACAAAACAAAATCTTCTCTTGATCCTACTCTCTACATTGACTAGCACTCCATTTCATTTCTCCCTATGCAAAGTAAAACTCTTTGAGTTGCCTTTACTTAATATTTCCAAAAATTTTCTTCTCATTTACTCCTAAACTCACTGCAACCAAGCTTTAAGCCATTCCACCAAAACTGTTCCTGCCACGATTATTATTTACTTCTGCATTGCTCAATTCCATGGTCAGTTTTCTGCCCTTGATCCAGTAGCAGTATTTGACACATCTGATCGTTGTCTCCTTCTAGATACATTTTTCAGGACACCTCCCATTCTTGGTCTCTCTTGTATGTCTGATCACGTCTAATTGCTCGGTTCTTCTCTATCTCCTCCCTTAGTGATCTTACCTCATTCCATGACTTATGTTAGCACTTTAAAGACATTATTCAAACATCTTCGGGTGCCTATGGTTTCCGATTAGAAGTCAGTGGCTTTGTGTATCATTGTTTCCCTGTAGGTAATGAGTCACTTTTCTCTTCCTGCTTTCAAGATTTTCTCTTGACCTTTGGCTTTCAAAACTTTGACAATAATGAGATCAGGCAGAGTTTGGGTTATGCTTACCTTGATCTGCGTTTGCTTAGGTCTTTGAATCTGTAATATTGAGTCTTTCACCAAATCAGAGAAATGTTCAGCCATTTTTATTTCAACTAATTTTTCTGGCTTATTCTCTTTCCTCTCTTCTGGACTCCAATTACAGTTGTGTTAGACCTTTTGATATTAGATTCTTAAATTTCTGTTCAAATTTCTGAATCTTTATTTTCTGGCTTTCCCAGATTGGATAATGTCTTGATCTTACTTAACGGACACTGACTCTTTCCTATTTATCTCCATGCTACTGTTAAGCCTGCCCAGTGAATTCTTTAATTCAGATGCTGTGTTTCTTAGTTGTAGAATTTTCATTTGGTTCTTTTTTATGTTTTCTGTTTTTCTGTTGAGAATTTCTGTATATTCATCCGTTATAAGCATCTTTAGTTTTCCTCATTGAGCACTAATATGGTTTAGCTCCAAATCTTACCTTGAATTGTAATAATCCCCACATGTTGTGGGAAGGACCCAAGGGAGGTAACTGAATCATGAAGGCATGTTTTTCCCATGCTGTTCTTGTAATAGTAAATAAGTCTCATGAGATCGGACAGTTTTATGAAGGAGAGTTTCCCTGCACATGCTTTCTTGCCTACTGCCACGCAAGACATGACTTTGCTTTGTGGAAGCAACTTTAGAATTGGGTAACAGGCAGAAGCCGGAACAGTTTGGAGGGCTCAGAAGAAGACAGAAAAATGTGGGAAAGTTTGAAACTTCCTGGAGATTTGTTGAATGACTTTGACAAAAATGTTGATAGTGATATGGACTTGTTGGGAACTGGAACAAAGGTGACTCTTGCTGTGCTTTAGCAAAGAGACTGGTGGCATTTTGCCCCTGCCCTAGAGACATATGGAACTTTGAACTTGAGAGAGATGATTTGGGGTATCTGGCAGAAGAAATTTCTAATCAGCAAACGTTCAAGAGGAAGCAGAGCATAGAAGTTTGGAAAAATTGCAGCCTGATGATATGATAGAAAAAAAAAAAAAAAAGCTTTTTCTGGGGAGAAATTCAAGCTGGCTGCAGAAATTCGTGTAAGTAATGAGGAGTCCAATGTTAATCACCAAGACAATGGGGGAAATGTCACCAGGGCATTTCAGAGATCTTCACAGCAGCCCTTCCCATCACAGGCCTGAAGGCCTAGGAGGGAAAAATAATTTCCTGAGGCCAGGTCCAAGGCCCCACCTACTGACTGCCCCACTGTATGCAGCCTAGGGACTTGGTGCCCTGTGTCCCAGCTGCTCAAGTAATGGCTAAAAATGGCCATGGTACAGCTCAGATCATGGCTTCAGAGGGTGCAAACCCCAAATCTTGACAGTTTCCACATGGTGTTGAGCCTGCAGGTGCACAGAAGTCAAGAATTGAGGTTTGGGAACCTCCACCTAGATTTCAGAGGATGTATGGAAATGCCTGGATGTCCAGGCAGAGGTGTGCTGCAAGGACAGAGCCCTCATGGAGAACCTCTGCTAGTGTAGTGCAGAAGGGAAATATGATGTTGGAACACCCACATGAAGTCCCCACTGGGGCACAGCCCAGTGGTGGTATGAGAAGAGTGCCACCATCCTCCAGACCCCAGAATGGTAGATCCACCAACAGCTTGCACCATGGGCCTGGAAAAGCCACAGACACTCAATGCCAGTCCAAGAAAGCAAGAAGGACGGAGGCTGTACCCTGCAAAGCCACAGTGGCAGAGCTGACCCAGCCATGGAAGCCCACCTGTCACATCAGCATGACCTAGATATGAGACATGGAATCAAAGGAGATCATTTTGGAACTTTAAGATTTGACTGTCCTGCTGGATTTAAGACTTGCATGGGACCAGTAGCCCCTTCATTTTTGCTAATTTCTCCCATTTGGAACAGCTGTATTTACTCAATGCCTATACCCCCATTGTATCCAGGAAGTAACTAACTTGCTTTTGATTTTACAGGTTCACAGGCAGAAGAAACTTGCCTTGTCTCAGATGAGACTTTGGACATGGACTTTTGGGTTAATGCTGGAATGAGTTAAAATTTTGGGGAACTACTGGAAGGCATGATTGGTTTTCAAATGTGAGGACAGGCGATTGGGAGGGGCCAAGAGTGGTATGATCTGATTTGGTTCTGTGTCCCCACCCAAATCTCACCTTGAGTTGTAATAATTCCCGTGTGTCATGGGAGGGACCCAGTGGGAGGTAATTGAATCATGGGGGCAAGTTTTTCCCATATTGTTCTAGTAATAGTGAATAAATCTCACAAGATTGAATGGTTTTAATAAGGGGAGTTCTCCTGCACACCTTTCTTGCCTGCCCCATGTAAGACAAGACTTTGCTCCTCATTTGCCTTCTACCATGATTGTGAGGCCTCCTCAGCCATCTGGAACTGTGTGTGAATTAAACCTCTTTCCTTTATAAGTTACCCAGTCCCAGGTATGTCTTTATTAGCAGCATGAGAACAGACTAATACAAGCACAGTTAAAACAGCAACTTTAAACTCCTTGCCCACTAATTCCAACAATGAGTCATCTCAGGATTGGCCTCCACTGCTTCTTATTTCTCTTGAGAATGGTCACATTTTCCTGATTTTTTTATATGTTAAGATTATATTCAGAACATTGCAAATGTTATGTTGTAGAGACTCTATATTCTATTTTATTCCTCCAAAGAATGGAATTTTTGTTTTACTAGCTAATTTAATTGGACTCAAACTGCAAAATCTTCCTCTCTAGAGGTAGCTCAAATGTCATTCACTTTTGTTGTTCTTAGCCGAAGTCTTTCCCACATATGAATGGTTCAAGTGTCAGCCAGAGACTTGAAAGAGTTCATTCACAGAGATTAGGCCTCCCTCTTCTGGCTCTCTGTTTCCCATTCACTTTCTACTATCTGTGGTTGCCCCAGATTCTGTCTTCTAATTCTTCAGGCCAAAAAACTTTGAGGTTTTTCACTAGAGTTTAGACACTCTTTGCAGAAACTATTGAAGATGACATTCAGGATAAATTCTACAAACTGAGAATCTCGCCCAGTGCTTTTTACACATTTTAATTTTCCTCCATAATCGGCCTGGCTTGTAAACTCCCATAGCCTTTGAGTCATTCTTTTGGTATTTTATTTAGAACTTATGGTTGTTATTTGTAAGATGGTGGGTTAGATTACTCAAAGATATTAATGGAAAACCAGCCCTCAGTTCAGCCCCATGACTTTAAAATCTCTATGCTGAAAACTTCTTAATTTCAAATTGAATGTTCCAAAGTTAACATGCTCAAGATTAATCCCCTGATCTCTTCTCCAACCCCAACCTGCCCCACAGCCAACCTTCCTCATCTCAGGAGGCCTCAGCTACATTCTTTCAGTAACTTCAGACAGAAAACTTTAAAGTTCTCTTGACTCCTCCTTTCCCTCATACCCTTCATCCGGTCCAGTAGGAAAATGTGTTGTCTCCACTTTTAAAATAAACCCAAAATCTGACCACTGTGCTCACTTACACTTGTGGCTAGTATCATCCCTTGCAAGGAATATCACAATAACCTCCTAACTGATCACATTGTAACCATTTTGTCCCCTTGGTCTATTATATTCATGGCAGCAGGCAGAATGATCCTTTACAAAGGCAAATCAGATCATTCTCCTTTTATTAACACTCAAATGGAGTTATCTTCTACCCAAAATAAAAGCCAAATTCTGTCAAATGAGCTCTAAACCCCAAAGATGTGTCCCCATTACCTCTGTGCCCTCTTGTACTACTACTAATCCCCTAGTCTGCTTTCCCTTAAATGTGCCTAGTGTGCTCTTGCCCTAGGACTTTGACTCCACCTGTTCCCTCTCACCTGGAATGCTGTTTCTCCAAATCCCAGGTTAGCTAACCATCTCACCTTTCTCAAAAGTCTGCTTAATCTTACCTCCAAAATGTGGCTATTTTGACCCTCAAATGTAATACTGCAACTTTCCCACTCCCTTTCCTGTGTCGCCCTGCCAGAATACAAGATTCATGAGCTCATAGCCTTCTGTCCTCAGTATGTCTCAGGTATCTAGAACAGTGGCTGGCTCATAGCAATTGGTCAGTAAGTACATTGAACAAAGGAATGGTAAGCCCCATCCTATCTGATCACAGAAAAAAAGAATTTTTGTCATTCCATGCTATTCTTGTTCATTTCAAGTTTAAATGTTTTTTCCTTCAAAATGTCCCTTTTTCTTTCTCTCAACCTGGTACCTAATTTTTTCAGGGGCTTATATGCAGAGGAAGGAGGCCAGGAGAGGATGTCTGTCTGTGACTTCCCTCTGAAATACATGGTCATTTGTTGAGATGGCCTCTTCCTTTCCTGGCCTCTGTCCTTGCATCTATTCCTACCGCCAGTCTCTGACATGTGTATTATTACTCCATGATCTGCAATAGCATCAAACAACCAAAACTGAGAAATCAGTTTAGTCTACTGGTTCTTTCCAATTGTGTCCCCTCTTTGAAAGCAGTGGAAAGTTTTAGCCATGTTTCTATGTTTCTCTGGAGTCCAAAACCCCCTAACTCTTTTTTTTTTGTTGTTCTTAAAGACAGGACCTCACTCTGTCACCCATGCTGGATTACAGTGGTACAATCCTGAGTATAATCACAGACTCTTGGGCTCAAGCTATCCTCCCACCTCAGCCCTCTGAGTAGCTAGGACTATTATTGTACATCACCACATCCAGCAAAATTCTTTCAGATTTTTTTAGAAATGAGGGTCTTGTTATGTCGTGCAGGCTGATTTCCAACTCCTGACCTCAAGTGATCCTCTTCCCTTGGCCTTCCAAAGCACTAAAAGTACAGACTTAAGCCACCACGCCCAGCCAAACCTGAAATCTTTATCAGGACTTTATTATCTTGGACATCACAAAATGCCATCAGGACTCACACTCTTGTCAACATAGGAAATACCTACAAGAGTAGAGTCTGAGAAATTCCAGAAACTGGTTTCCTTTGCTTTTGGATATCCCAGCTTCTCTTGGGATTTTTTTTTTTATCAATACCCCCTTTATCTGCTTTGAAATAACCCTGGGTACAGAACAGAGGAAAACCCCTAATGGTTTAACCATTTTGCCTTCTCTCTTCTTCTATTCCCCTCTGCAGTTCAGAGGCGCTCTTGGTGGAGTGGAGAGTTCAGAACTGGATAACAAATATTCTTTGTAAATATTTCTGTCTTGCATAAGAATTGAAGATTTTGAGTTTAAAAGCCAAGGATTTGACACTTCTTTCCTTGGTCTTTTTTTTCCCCCAATTTTTTGTATACATCTGTGAACCTTGAAAATCTGAGACAAGTCTCAGTTAATTTAGAAAGTTTATTTTGCCAAAGTCGAGGACGCACACCTGTGACACAAGACTCAGAAGGTCATGACAACATGTGCCCAAGGTGGTCAGGGCACAGTTTAATTTTATACATTCTAGGGAGACATGAGACATCAATCAACATATGCAAGATGAACACTGATTTGGACTAGAAAGGCAGGACAACTGGAAGCAAAGGTTGGGAAGACTCCAAGTAGGAAGGGGGCTTCCAGGTCCTAAGCAGAGAAGGGACAAATGGTTACATTCTTTAGAGTTTCTGATGAGCCTCTCCAAAGGAGGCAGCCAGATATGCATTCATCTCTGGGAACAGAGGGGTGACTTTGAATAGAATGAGAGGCAGGTTTGCCCTAAGCAGTTCCCAGCTTGACTTTCCCTTTAGCTTAGTGATTTGGGGGCCCAAGATATTTTCCTTTCACACATCCCATGACTAATTTCTAGATGCCTGCATTGGAAAGAAGGGTTTCAAGGCCCAGGAAAAGAAGATGAAAGAAGTTTAAATGTAGGGGAATAAAAGCAGGCAAGAAAAGGGGGAAGTGACAGTGAGATTTCAGTTGACACTTCAAAATATTCACAATTTTTACATCTAATCTTTATCACTTGAACAACTTCTTATGCCTCAGTTAGCTTTCTGTTAAAAAAAAGTAACAAGAATAAATGAAGATGAAAAAAACTCAGTTAATCTTTTCTCACAAGGTGGATTTCCACAATAATACTAAATTTATCTGGTGCTTTTAAGACACTAAAGAACAAGCCATATACTGGCTCTTAAGGTCTGATGAATTAAGGGAAAGAAATTCAGATAGGATAAGAGTGTAAATGCCTGCTGAGCCTAAGTATCACTTAGAGATTCAGGCACACATAAGTGCAGAAAGAAAAAGAATTATCCTCCTTTGACATAAAGTACTGGGAAACCCAATATTAGTGTTCTATAAAGCCAAAATCTAAATGAAGAAATTCTTAACCCTAATGAAGGTCATATGTAAACATACAGAGAATGCCACACTAGTTTTACAAGGAAACTTGGGAAATTAACTTCCACACATGATGAACTTTGAGGTTTTTAGAGGAAAGTAACTGCCTATATCCCAAATAATACATAAAATGTAGTTTCTTTTGCAATTAATGAAGCAGTTGAAAGTGGTTACCTTTTTATTGCAAAATAATAATTTTTAAAAAATTAGATCCTCAGGATATTTGTACAGACTTTTCCTTTGGCCAGGCACAATACCCCCAGCCCGAGTCTCTGCCGCAGCTGAAACAGTGCTTATTCAGGCCTTCCCAGATACACTGACCAAAAAGGTCAATTCCACCTCAGCTCTATTATCCACTGATTCTATAGTCTGTTCATATAATTTTGTAACTGTATGTTTGTTTATGTATTTACTCCTGTATCATTGGCATTCTGTGTCAAATTATAAACTCTAAAATACAAGCTGTGTCTCTACTGAATTCTTCAAAGTGTATCCATCACTTAGCATCATGCTTAGTAGATAGTAAGTAACATGGTTTGGATCTGTGTCCCCTGCCCAAATTCTCATCTCAAATTGTCCTCCCCAGTGTTGGAGGTGGAGCCTAGTTGGAGGTGATTGGATCGTGAAGGCGTTTCTCATGAATGGTGGAGCACCATCCACTTGGTGCTATCCTCATGATAGTGAGTGAGTTCTCACAAGAACTGGCAGTTTAAAATATGTGTCACCTCCACCCTCACTCTTGTTTCTTATCGCTCCATGTAAGAGATGTCACTCCCCATTTGCCTTCCACCATGATTGGAAGCCTCCTGAGGTATCCCCAGAGGCAGGAGCCATTGTATTTCCTTTACAGCCTACAGAACCATAAGCCCAACCACTTTTCTTTATAAATTACTCAGTCTGGGTATTTCTTTATAGCAATGTGAGAATAGACTAATATAGCAAGTAATTGATTAAACATCTATTAAATGAATGAAAGAAAAAATAGGTTAAAAATGTGAGTTAATTGCTCTGAGAATTTTTTAACTGATTGACAGTTTTCCAAATGACAAGCATTCTAGTACTTATTAAATGTAACAACCTTTTCCATTTTTATCTCTTTTCAAAACTTCATTAGTTGTGAAACTGTTGTGTAATAATGTGCTGGTTAACAACCTGCTCTCTAAATACAAAGAAATGTATGTATATATGTAACTAAATTTATTATGAATTTACTGACATGAATGATATGTGTTATACAATTTACAATTAGTAATAAAATATATCATATTCTTTACTGAAAATTTCATGTAGCCAGTTAGTTCTCACAGAATATTTTTGTGGATTCTTTCTAAACTCTTGCATCCATAGTCAATCTATATTTGAAACTGACAAATGAGTTCATTTCTAAGGTAGGTATCAGTTGACATTTTTACTTATGTTACTGAATACAACAAAAATAACAAAACAGAGATATGTCAGAAGTCAGAACTTTATACATATCTGTCAATGGTGTGAGCAACATTTGCTGAATCAGGTAATAGCTTTCAAATACTAAAAAAAAAAATTCCTCAAATGTTATGGTCTTCATAATGTAACACCTGAACACAGAGCACACTTGAAAATTTAATCTGCATTATTAATATGTTTTCCACCACTTTCTTTTGTGAGGTCAAGAGTAGAGAAATTTTTCTACAGTCAGATAGTAAATATTGAGGCTTTATGGGATAGGTAGTCTCTGTTACAACTACTTCTTTCTGCCTTTGTAATCTAAAAGTATCTACGTACAATGTAAACAAATGGGTGTATCTGTCTTCCAACAAAACTTTATGTACAAAAGCAAGAAATGAGCTGGATTTTGCCCAAGGGCTACAATTTGTCACCTCTTTACTTAGATAATTAACACAACCACAAATCGGGGCTGATTTTTAGCACGTGCCATTTTCATGGTGCAAATATTCTCACCATTACTAAGTTTAAGTTAGCAATGTAACATCGTCGTATGTGAAATTAGAAAGAGACGGGAAATAAAACACCATTATCTAGTATTTCCACATCATAAATAACATGTAGAAATAACCTAAGGAGTATGGATAATCAGAAAAGGTAGTAAAATAATGAGAAATTGATGAGCTTTTGAGTATTTATTAACTTAGTTATTAAAATATTTTATTTACTTGGAAACTTATATAATTTAATTTATTTAATTGCTGTGCTTAAAAAATTGATGCATAAAATTCCTGAAAACTTAAGAATCTGCTTTCCTGAGCTGATAATAAGTATGGGTTCTTGCACATCATAGCCATAGTTGTATCTCTTTCTTGAAACTCTCTCTACTCTCTGCATCTCCTACTTTAACCTGGTTTCTTCTTCCTTCTTTGAATTTCCTTTATTTATTCTCAGGCAGCTTATTTTCCTACTCTCATTTTCAATTTGTAGAGTTCAGTGTGACTGTTCTTCCACCTTAACATAATCCGCCAGCAAGCTACCCTGGCATAAATTCAATTACTGCTACATTGTTATGTTCAAAAATATATATTTAGCTCTGCATTATCATTCACACTTCTAAATGGCCTGCTGATTTTTGAAAAATATTTTCATTGCATGTTTTGATTCTTTACTGTCATTTCAAATTTAATGAGATTAAAACAAGTCATCAAATTTTCCAAGTTCCTCTCCCTCATGCTTTAATTGTTCAAGATTATGCCACCATTTTGTCAGTCAGATCAGGTTAAAATTTTGAATTCAACGTCTCCTTTGCCTATACTTAGTCTCATCAATACTTTCTGCTAAATATCTTCTATTTACATCTCTCTATATTCACATTTCAACCATACAGCTCTCCAGCTCACACTGAATTACAGCAACAGCCTCTCAGCTGATCCCCCCCTGTCTTTAACTTTATCGTTCAGTGGTTTCTTATAATGGAGTGAGATCCATTTATTCTAAATCCCGAGTTTATCATACTTAAACTCTTGATTAAGACTTAAAATTGCCAAGTATGATGACTCATGCTTGGAGTCTCAACACTTTAGGAGACTGAGGCAGAGGATGGCTTGAGGCCAAGAGTTTGAGAACATCCTGGGCAACATAGTGAGACCCTGTAAAACAAAAACAAAAACACTGTTAGTCCCAGCTACTCAGGAGGGTGAACGGGGAATCACTTGAGCACAGGAGCTAAAGACTGCTGTGAACTATGATTATGCCACTGACCTCCAGTCTCGGTAATAGAACAAGACCCAGTAGCAAAAAATAATAATAATAATAATAATAATAATTTAAAATAGATTTTATTGCTTACCTCATGAAACCTAAATTTCATGCCTTGTTTCAAGGGTTTAAGAAATTTAAACGAGTTTATCTTTACTAATCATTGTCATTATTCAATATCTCCTCAAGTAGACAAAATTTTTAGCTATTGTAACTTGTATTTGACTTTTATATGAGTAGCCAATAAATAACTTCTTGATTTATTTTTAACAGCTAATATATTTTAAAATGATTGGACTTGCATTAGGAAACTCAAAGCTGTTTCTATTTGAGCAATAAAAACACAATAATTTTAAAAGCTGTAGCTGTTCTAAAGATGCTTTACATGGAAAAACATATCATTCATCAATTTATTCAACAGATTGGTTAAATAAGCCAAGTTCTAAGAATTCTGCTAAGAGCTAGAAATACTAGGATGAATGAGATGTACCTTCTGGCCCCAGAAAGCTACAATCTATTCAAATAATATAATAATCAACATACTTATAAAATAGTGTTGCTTCAGAAAATTTGCACATTTGGGGAAAAGGGTATTAAAAACTAAAAACCCATGTGTCATTTAAAGGGCCATTTATACTTTTTTTTTTTTTTTTTTTGATACGGAGTCTCACTCAGTCGCCCAGGCTGGAGTGCAGTGGCGCGATTTTGGCTCACTGCAAGCTCCATCTCCGGGGTTCACGTCATTCTCCTGCCTCAATCTCCCGAGTAGCTGGGACTACAGGCGCCCGCCACCACGCCCAGCTAATTTTTTGTATTTTTAGTAGAGACGGGGTTCCACCGTGTTAGCCAGCATGGTCTCGATCTTAAAGGGCTATTTAAAGGAAGAGTCTTTTACTGAAGAATATTTTCTTCATTAGGCTAATTAAATAAATCATTTAGCAATATATTTTTTATAATTAACTTTTTAAATATATATTTAATTCTAGGCAATACATAATAAATGTTGTGAACATATTTGAAAACAGTTTATCTCTTGGGATAAAATAATAACAGGTTTTCATGACTCAAACATTTGTTTAATATACATTTTTAAAAGAGAAAAAGATTTACATTTATTGTTCAAAGCAATTTTTGGTTATAATATATTTTACCCAGCAAATCAATAATACTATTCCCACAACATAGATTTTTACATGTGGCAAAAAATAATCTTTAGTTTTACTGATCCAGTAAAATGTCTTTAGTTAAAAGAAAATTGAAGTTTTACTATGAACAAATGTCAAAATTTTTAAACTATTTATTATAAAGTTGTTGGACAGACATTACGAACAGGCGCTTAACTCAGTTATAGGACAGTATAACACAGGCAATATTTCTCCATCATAAAAATAATAGTAAAGAACAATGATTAAAATCCAGAGTATTTAAATCCTTATCTATATTTTTAAATAAAATTAAAACACATTTAGGGAAAGTGAATACTTTTAAGGATATAATATCGATATTGTTTATCCACCTGGATTTTGTGAAACTCTTAATCTTCATTGTTATATTAAGCCTTAAAAATTAGCTTTCTTTATTTCAGGGGGATTAAGCAGAAATCCGTCTTCACTGTTTCATTCGCTCTAGTGGTAGATATTAAATCTCCTTCTTGGAATTAAATGTCTAATGAATGTTTAAAGACAGAAAAAAATATTTTTGGTGAACATTTTCTTGAATAACTTTGTGTTTCTAATGTGATAATCTGTATGTTATCTTTAAACCACTTGAAAGTATCTTTGGGCTGAAAAAGGAAGACGGACAAAGATCTGTTTCAGTTCTGGAATGCTATGATATCACACTTCGAGTCTTTTTCTTAAATAGTCTTAAGAGCTCTTAACATACTTTTTTCCCTAAAGTCAATGGAGATGTGATATCTTTTATCCATTGAGAATGTTTTTAAATTATCTATTAGTTATCCAATACTAAACTTCATGCTTATTGTCAGTAACCAATTCATTGTCGATTTTAGACACGTACGATGTGAGAAAACATGAAATAAAACTCTTCTTCCAGGCCTCATAACCTGCCTTTGAAGGCAAATACTGAACGGTGCTCTAAATTTGTTTTGTAAAAAGTAATATTATTGGAATATTCACAAAAGTTACTACTTCAAAGACAAAAAAATTAGCATGGTCTATAAATTATGTACATTTGTTAAAATAAATATTGCTGCTGTAGAAAGAAGGTAGAATCACTAGTGGAAACAAGGGGGAGAAAGAATGGAGAAAGAAAGACAGAAATCTGCATTCAAAAACCAACTCTACGATTACTAGTTGCCTTACCTCAGAAAGTTCCATACCTTTTAAGCATCATTCTTCTCATATATTTGTTGTGAGAATGATGAAGAAACATATGAAAACATTTATTATAACTGGGTTCTTTTACCTTAACACTGAAATAAACAATAACTTAATACTGATCCCTTTTTTATTGCAGCTTACTATATACAGACATTCTCAGGGTTTTTTGGGTTTTTTTTTTTTTTTTCTTTCAGTTTTTAAATTCTTTATAAGGAAGCTGCATGGACTATCTGTTTAGCAGCCAGTACCTAGAAAGTTGGTCATGTATCTTAAGTATGGGTTACTTTCTGTGCTAGTGAATCATAAATCAATACTAAAGTGAGTCCAAAGTAAAAACTGTCAGTATAAATGTACTGGTTAAAGATTTACAAAGTTTTTGGGAGAGCGACCTCCATACGGTTTTGATTCTCCACTTCTTTATGTGTATGTCTCTCCGTGGCGCTTGCCCTCCTCTTCCTTCAAAACTCACCGAAGTGAAAATAAATCTCCATTCTGAAACTATAAGATCGCACTGAGCAAAACTCAGCTAGTGACTTTGAAACAAATTGGTACCAAGTCATTTAAGGAGGTATGGGCATCTGGTCACAGATTTCTGTTGAGCTAGCCCTCGTTTCTGCTGCATGGCCCAGCCAGATCTGATAGTTCTGCTGCTTCTAAGCCATGTTTAGGGGCCATTAACTTTGTTAATGCTGCTTTTTTTTTTTTTTTTTTTTTTTTTGAGACGGAGTCTCGCTCTGTCGCCCAGGCTGGAGTGCAGTGGCCGGATCTCCGCTCACTGCAAGCTCCGCCTCCCGGGTTCCCGCCATTCTCCTGCCTCAGCCTCCCGAGTAGCTGGGACTACAGGCGCCCGCCACCATGCCCGGTTAATTTTTGTATTTTTAGTAGAGATGCGGTTTCACCATGTTAGCCAGGATGGTCTCGATCTCCTGACCTCGTGCTCCGCACCCCTCGGCCTCCCAAAGTGCTGGGATTACAGGCGTGAGCCACCGAGCCGGCCGACACTGTTCTTGATCCTTCCTGCCAAGGCAGCCTACAAGTCATTCTACCCTTGGATCTTGCAAACTCTCCAGCAATGCTAATTGACACAGAGAGTAAATTGTTGCAAATCTCAGTACCTTGAAATTTCTTCCTCAGCTCCTTCCCCAAACTTCTAAAGCGTGGGGAAATGTTTCCAGTGTGGAAGGGAAACACTCTTCTCCCTACAATGTGTTCAAGACATTTTGTGTATGGGCTTGAATCACCCTTTTTTTTTTCCTTTTTTTTTTTTTTTAATTCTTCCATCATTTCTTCAAATTCTTCTAGCCTTCAGCTTTCAGAAAACAAAATCCAGACAGACTTGGAGTCTCCTTTGCATTCTGTCCATACCTGGTTTGGTGTCTACAGTGGAAAAATGCCTCCTAAACAGACAAAAGAAAAAGGAAAACACAACATAGAAAAACATATTCAGATTAACATTGTAAAAGTTTATTAATCCACAAAGGTATCATTGCACCTTTTTTAAATTTCACCGAAATCATTGGAAGTATATGAAGCCTCTTAAGAACTCTTTACTGTTCTTATCCCAATATATTGTTTCTGCTTTTTAAGTAATTATTCTAGAACCAGCTGTGATACCTTTTATTAAAGTCTGTGATCAAAATGGCCCCTGACTTAGCTATTTTTGCTTTCCCAAATTCCACATTACAGAAAACTGGGTAGAGAAGCAAATAACATGGTGAGAAAAGCCTGCCTTCTGCCTCAACTAGTCTTACCTCAAATGGAACTTCAAAGGATGCTCAATCCATTCTTTACTTGAAGTTCAAATTGTATATAATTCCTATCTTTACAAGTCCATGGGTTTCACCCATTTCCACACCTAAGTATATTACTGTATATTGTGACTATTCCTCCTGTATCTTCAACCCCTCTCTTTACCCTGATTTCCTGTTTAGCATGTGAACTCGAAGTACAAGTCTTCCCTTCACCCGTGAGCCCTGTATTAGTCCATTTTGACACTGCTCTAATGATACCACCTGACACTGTGAAATTTATGAACAAAAGAGGTTTATTGGACTCAAAGTTCCACATGACTGGAGAGGCCTCAGAAAACTTACAATCATAGTAGAGGCGAAGCAGAAGCAGGCACCTTCTTCACAAGGCGGCGAGAGAGAGAGAGAGTGAAGGGGGAACTGCCAAACACTTCTAAAGCCATCAGCTCCCGTGAGAACTCACTTGCTATCCTGAGAACAGCATGGGTGAAACGGTCCCCATGTTCCGATCACCTCCCACCAGGTTCCCTCTCGACATGTGGGGATTACAATTCAAGATGAGATTTGGACAGAGATACAGAAGCAAACCAGATCACATTCCATTCACCTTCAACCTTCACAGCAGAACTGAATGAAAATGTCTGTAGGCTGTCTCCAAAATCCACCTCTCTTTCTTCAGGTCATCACAATAACTAATACTTTAAAGAAGCAGCTCCTACCACAGCAGCTTCCTCATTGCTATATCCAGTGTAAGCTCTTCAGTTCTTATCTCATTTCTAATTGACTGTTTCCTGGTCTGTGTCCTCTATTCAACTATCGGCTCTACAAGGGCGCCTACGTATAGTGACATGTACATGGTACTCACTCCAAAACCCATTGTCTAATGAATGCATAATGGAAAGGAACAGAAAGCAGTAGTCCTACATAACTCATAATTTCCAGCAAGAAAAATACATTACCTTACAGAAAAAAATAATAATTTAGACCTCAGCCTTAAAGTAATTCTGATATGCCTAGTATTTTAGTTTGTTCTTATTTTTGGTTTTATTTTCTTTTGTTGCTTTGCTATTGCTACGGCTCCCTGTTGATACTGCAAAATATTTCTTCACTGGACCTTAGGGAGGACTTTTCAAATATTCTCCTCAAACTTCCATACCCAATATTCTCAGGCTCTAATTCCAAAGTAAGAAGAACAGAACACCCTATCAAATCATTCAAAATATGTAGGTGTAACTAATGTTTGTCACGCTCATCATGAAACAATCCTTACATTATAAAATTTCAAGCTATTTTTACCTTGGTGATTATATTACTTTTGCTTTTACAGTGCAGAATTCTCATAGTATGGCAATTCTTGTCTCATGTTCCATTTCATAATACAAGTATTTTTTAAAATAATTCAATGGATAGTACACATTTAATGGAACCAAACTGGTGCATATGCATAGATACATATATATGCATATACTCAAGAAAGGAATCCAAGCAGGCAAAACTTTGTTTTTCATTATGAAAAATTATTTGAAATAATGAATGAAATATTATTTTTATAATTATTTTCTGGTTATCCTTTTCATAAATAAAACTTTGAGCATATCACCATTAATTTGATAACATTTCAAAAGTAATTAAAAGTAAAAGTAATAGCATATATAATATTTAGGAGGAAGGAAGAAGATACTACAAAAAAAGAGAGGGAATTTCAAATTCTGAAGAAAGAAGGATGCATTTTTTTTACTTTCTTCTGATTTGGAAATATAAGAACCACAATGATCAATTTTGTCTCTCAGATAAAAAGATCACCAAAAATAATTTTAAAATAATGTTACAGTGACAGTAAATAAATTTTTGCAAATAAACTGATTGTTTTGTTTAAACTCTTTAATTCTAATTCCACTATGATCTTCTATTATCTCTCCAGGTTAGGGTTGGGGTGAATAGGGAGTGAGGTGGGAGAGAATTCTCTCCATCTGGGAGAGAACTGTTGACCTCACAAAATGTTGGGGGAGAGAGAGAAAGTGAAGGAAGCAGGTTCACATAATTCATGAAATTAATATCATTTATGACTTTCCTTAAACAATTCCTTTTTACGATTTTCAACTCCAAAAAATACATAAATTTGATCATCTCATTTCTATCACTAGTGCCCCGTCGTCTATAGGGAATCACGGCCCAAATTCCAGAACCCAGCAGGGTCAAGCTGTACCTCCCTCTCCTATCCATATGCAGGGCTGTAGCAGTTTTAAAACATCTGCCTGACTGCTTCAGACCCTCCCACATTTTCCTGCATCTCCACAGAGTAGAACTATTCAAGACATCTACCTTTCCTAGGAAGGCTTCTAGCCCTCGCAAGCACTCCCTCTCCTCTGCACCCTTGCCAGAACTCTGTTATCCTAGAGATCATGTTGCAAGACAAATGTTTATTTCCTGCCACTTAATTTCAGACCGCTGAAGGGAACAAAAAGAGTTTACAATTAATCATCTGTGTATCCTTGTGATCAACTGCAGTGTCCTCTATAACCCAATAATATTAAAAGAATGAAGATAGCAAGTTTATGAACCACCTCACTTCACAATTAAGCTGATATGATCTAAACCAAATATTTATTAATAATTGAAATGTCAGTAGTCAAAGATATAAATAACATTCAACTGTGAAGTGTAAATGATAAAAGGAAGCAGGTCATTGATAGAGAGGGCACAACGCTTCTCCTGCCTTTGGTCCCATAGCCACTGTGATCTCCCACTTAGATTTTTTTCTTCTTTGTTACCCTTCAGAACAGTGTAATCCTGTGTTTTGATGTGACCCTGAGCCTTCACTGAGCCACTGGTGAGCACGGTGTTAGAAGCCTCTTCCTAGACTCTGTCATCACCTCACTCTGCATTCACCACCACTGAGTAAGGCAACTTTCGGAACCAAAAACCCTGAGAAATAAGTCATAATATAACCTTTCAATTGTATTAAGTCCTCTTCACACTTTATTCAGATGTTGAAGAAATCAAAAAACCTAGAGTCTGAAAAAGTGACACTAGGACTTACAGACTTTCATCCCTAGACTTAGAGAGTGATATGGTATCCCCGAGCCTCCTGTGTGATCCAACGAGGCAGATTCATATTCTACTTCCCCATGCAGGAGGACTCAGCAGGGAGGTTTCATCTGACAGCCTGATACACTTTTGGTTACCTTTGTCCTCTAAATCTTACCTGTAGGTGTAAAAACAAAGGTCTTATACATTTACTCAGAAGAATGTATCCACGTGTTCTCTGCCTGAATGTATTTTCTCAGTCCAGCCCCAAATCCTCACCTCTCATTCTGTCTCTTGACTAGCTGGATGATAGAATAGATTCAGCTTTGTGTGAAGTGCCATGAACAGCCTAACCCTAAACACCCCACTCACATAAGCTCCGCCAATTATGTGGACCAGGGCAATTTCTAAATAACCTCTGGGCTTACACATTGCCACCACATCAGTGACCAATCAAGGCTATGCCACATTTCCCAGACAACACTCTGTAGTTCTCTATTACCTTGTCTCGCCTGACTATCTATAACGTCCACACTGGCTTGGAAGCTCTGTTACCTTTGCTTTCTATGTCTCTTTCTGCTGAATGTGATTTTATTACTTTGTGCATTTAAGCAACTCTGACCCTTCTTGATTCTCTGTGGGGTGGAGAAGCATCACCAGTAACTCCCTTCACCAAGAGCATCGACCCCTCACCTTGACTACTCTTGTGATTCTGATTCACCAAACTTTGACATTTACTCAGCTACCCTCAATTGTCTGAGCTTAGGGAAAGTGTGGGAGTATAGTGAGGGTGTTCCTTTACATTAGTTCTTTCTTTTCCTGTATATACATATTTTGTTTTTTTACTGTGATAAACATATACAGATACATATATCTGTTTGAGTCCCAGATTTATTTATTTATTTTTGGGGGGTGGGGGGACCGTGGTTTTCTCTTTCTTTATTGGGCACTTTGTAGATGTCATGCAGGTCTAAAAGTTACGCTGTTAAATAACTATTGAAAAACTGACCAGGACGAAGGTCCTAGTCCAGAGCTCCAAACCAGAAGCAAAAAGGAATGGGGGTAGTGGATTGGGGGGTACTCCTCCAACATCACCAAAACCCAGAAAATGAGGATCCTAAGCTACTTCACAAGTCAAATCCGGGGCTTGGGCCCTTGGGCTAATCCACGGGTACATCTGACTGCATCACGTTCAGAGTAAGGTAACCAGCAAGAGGCTGGAGCGAATGGCTAACCAATTCCAGACATGGACAGATGTAACTGAAAGGAGGACAAAAAGTGGACAAGTACTGTACAGCTGTAGATAAGAGAGTGCAGTTAAGGGAGGTTGAGGGGCAGGGGAGAGGCTGGGGAAGCGAAATTGCAGCAATGCAGGAGTGTAGCCCCAGGGTCCTGTCCTGAGCAGCTGGTCAGGGTAGCAGATGTTAGTTCCCAGATGGAGATCCTGACCCAAGCCCAGGTAGAGGCCTCACATGCTGTGGGTCCTCTTGGTGAGCTGGGGCTCCTCATCCACCTGCTTGGATTGAGGTGCTCCTGGTAAGCCAGGATGTCTCCAGGCCACTTGGTGATTGTCTGCCTCTCACATACCCAAATTTCCCGTGCAAACTGCTGAATGGGTCTGAAGCCATGGCTGACCAGCAGCATACCACCCTCAAACTCATTGATGGCATCTGCCAGGGTGTCAATGGTCTCAATATCCAGGTGATTGGTGGACTTGTCCAGGAAGAGCATGTGGTGGTTCGGCCAGGCCAGCCAGACCAGACACACTTGGCACTTCTGCTCATCTGACCAGTTCCAGATTAGGCTCACCTGTTGGTTCCCAGTGAGACCATATGACCCAATGATCTTCGTCATTTCTTCCTGATTTCTGGGTAGCACTTCATGTACTCCAAAGGCAAGATATCTAAGTCCAGCTGCTCTTGTAAATGCTGATGGTAATGCCCTGTCTTGACACAAGAGTGTTTTCAGATCATGCCATCTGTGGGTAGTAGCTCTCCAGTTAGCAGCTTCAGAAGAGTTGATCTCCGTGCTCTGTTGGGCCCTACCAGAGCCACTCATGTGTCAAGGTCAATTCCAAATTCTAGATTATTGTAGATGCAAGGCCCATCTTTTTTATACTTGAAGCTCACATTTTGCACCATAATGACGGGTGGAGGGATCTTGCCATATGGTGGGAAATAAAATGACAGTGTCTTGTCGCTCATGATCCTCTCTGTCAGTCCTGATGCCATCATTTTCTCTAGCATCTTCTTCTTGCTCTGGGCCTGCCAGGCCAGCTTGCCACTGCCATGGTGAAACCTCACAATGTAGTTCTTCGTGTGCGCAATCTGATCTTGCTCCCAGTGAAACCTCTTCATCTGGTTCTTCTCCAGTTCTAGCTGCATCTTCACATAATGATCATAATTACCCATATAATACTTCAGTTTCTTGTGCGTGTGAATGATGTTGGTACAGACACCATTCAGAAAATCCTGGGAATGGGAGACAAGGACCAAGATATTCTTAGAAGTTTTTAGTTCTTCTTCTAACCACATTTAAGCATCTAGGTCCAGCTGGCTGATGGGTTCATCCAGGAGCAGCATGAAGGGCCAAATAAAGAGGGTTCTGGCAAGGGCAGCCTTCATCCTCCAGCCCCCACTGAAGTCTTTCAGCTTTCTGCGCTGCATGGCAGGTGCGAAATCCAGTCTGTGCAAGATTTGCGAGGCCCTCATCTCTGCCTTATCAGCATCCAGCTTCTCCAGGTACCCGTAGAGTTCCATGAGCTTCTCACACTCCGCATCTTCAAGAACCAGATGCTCTGCCTCTCTCTCCAGCATGGCCCGCTCTGTGTCAACTTCCATCACACACTGCAAGGGTGTCTTGTCATTAGGGAGCATCTCTCAAGTCAGATGGTAGATGTCGATGTGCTCAGGGATGGGCACTTCACGTCTCCCAATAGCAGAGAACAGCATGAACTTTCCAATTCCATTTAAGCCAATGAGGCCATAACAACGGCCTGAATTCAATTCCAGCTTGGTGTCACTGGGCAGCTTTTGACTGTGAAAGGTGAGTGAGAGGTTGATAATGTGAACGTCAGTACTGCTGGGATGAGAGGCCAGGATGCCAGTGACAGCTGGAGCAGCAGCTTTCTTCATTTCAAAGTCCTCTAGCTCCTTGGTCAGCAAATCCACTTCTGTGGTGTCTCTGCCATTGGCCTTATTTCTGCCACCTGTGGTTCTGTGACAGCATCTCCATTTTCTTCATGTCCTTTTCTGGGCCGCTGTCGAGCTTTGGCAGCCTCCTTCTTTTCGGCTGCCTTCTTCTTGGCCAGGTTGGAGGGCATGAGGATGACCCACAGGGGTAGGTTACTGTTCTTACAAGGAGCTGGGCCTCGCCGCTTGGCCTCTGAGTCCCTGATTTTTTTTTATTATTTTAGATATAGATACCCAGAAGTGAAATTCTTATATCATATGTTAATTCTATGTTTAATTTTGTGAGGAACTGCCATACTGTTCACATTTCTTCTTGTATCCCCTGTACGCCAAAATGTCTCCTTAGGTCTGGTGTAAACATCTGAATAGAAACAATGAGGGCAACTGTATTCATTATTTATGGCTGTGTATCAAATTACCCTCAAAATGTGGCAGCTTAAAACAATAAACATTTATTATCTCAGTTTCTCTGGGTCAGGTCTGGTTTCAGCTTAGCTGGGTGCCATTGACTCAAAGTATCTTGCAATCGAGGTATTAGCAGAGGCCGTAGTCAACCCAAGGCTCAACTGGGGAAGAATCTACTTCCAAACTCACTCATACATCTAGTTGGGAAGTCTCAGAAGATACGCTTCCAAGTTCCCTTAGATGGCCATTGGCATGCACGCACCAGGTTCCCACTGGGTGCTGATCGGAGATGTCAGTTGCTTGACACATGGCCTCTCCATAGGCCGCTCACAACATGGCAGAGTTTTCTTCAGAGTGAGGACTCCTGGAGAGAAAGAGAGCAGGAGAAAGCTTGAAAAGGCAGTCTTTTCATAATCTAATCTTGGAATCGCATCACATTACTTTTCCTGTATTATATTCATTCGAAATGGATCATTAGGTTCAGCAAACACTTAGGGGAGGGTATTATACAAGGATGTGAGTACCAAAAGGCAGAGATCACTGGGGACCATTTTAGAGGCTGCCTACCACAGCAAGAAATGTGTTTTGCTTTTACTTACATTGCTGTAATCTAGAACAATTAGGATCTAGAAAATAACGGTTTAATAATGAATGAATATTAGTAGGAATGTAACATCTGAGCCTTCACATTTTTAAATGGTGTTTGAAATCAGAGAAAACATAGTGTACCCTAACTTACAATGTTTTTAAAAACTGAAATATATGTTTATCTTTTTTATTATGTTACATTAAAAATCAGAATCAAATTTAGCATCTCTCCCAAAAGACATGAAGAAAACAATACCACGTACTGACTCCTTTTGTATATTTCCTGGTATTCTGGTGGAAATTTTGTCATTGTATGACATATGGGAACAGATAATATGGTTGAAGATAATGCAGTCTATTTTAAGAATTTTACATCAGTTACTAAAAGGCTTTTATGCTCCATGTTAAGGAAAGCAAATATTACACTAAATATATGCATGCTTTTATGCTTGCATTCTTTTTTTCAAATGTCATATTGATCTTTAGAGGAGACTTTTACATTACATCAGTAATAGTAAGGAAAAAAATATATATTTATTAACATAGGCTGCTATATTGGGTACCAAAAGTATATCTAAATATGCCCTTAGCACCTTAATTTTTTAAAATAACATTATTTGGTGTTCTTTTCTAAATTAATTACTTCTTATACTCAGAATTTTATAATTGGTGATAATTTATTAGGCTTCCTGAAAGTTGTTAGGTATGTTATACCATGTACTCTCTATAAATATGAAAGATGTATTAATGTATTTATTCAAGAGACATGGGCCAGTTTAAGGAGAAAGTTGAAATGTTTAGCAGCAGCGCATTGGACAGTCCCAGAGAAAAAGTTGTACGATACACTGTTCAAATCTTTCCAACAAAAAAGGATATAATTCTTAGCCAGACAAGATCATAAGCTATGATAGATGTGTTGTACTATGGATACAGAATGGTAAGTTTCACCTATTAGCCAACTCAGATCAAGTGAAAGTGACAATTTTAAGGAATGTATTCAAAGCATTATGAAACCACTCCCAGATTTTAGCATATGTATGTAGTTTTCAGTTAGTAATGACTGCCAGGCCAGCGGTGTGGAAAAAGAGAGCAGTAGCAAAAGGTTTATTCTTCTTGCTGTATGTTGTATGATAATGACCACAATAAAATAGCATCATATACTTATCTTATACTTCATAGTTCCTAACACAGTTAATGACGAAAAATATTTTTGGATTTTTTTATCCCAATATTGAGTACTCCTAAATATTTATTGAACTTAATTTATAATGAAGCAAACTCTAAAATCACCTCTAACTCTAAAAGTTTACTATAGTATAATAGAAACATGTACCAATGTTAGTTTCGGTAAAGAAAAACATTTCTTTCATTTTAGCAATAAAATGATATTATTGTATTTGCTTAATAACTTCTTAAATTCTGACTTTGCTACTTACTTTTAAAATAATTCCACAAACACATATGTTTTTTAGTTTCTTTGATATTCCTAACTCAATAAAACTTTTAAAAATCTATTAGTACGTGCCTATGGTCCCAGTTACTTGAGAGGCTGGGGTCTTGGGAGGGCTTGAACTCAGGAAGTTGAGGCTGCAGTGAGCCATGATTGTGCAATGCATTTCAGCCTGGGCAACAGAGCAAGACTTTGTCTCAAAAATAAATAAGTAAATAAAATATTTGATCTCTTAAATCATAAACCATTCCAAAATTTAGAATTACAAGTATGAAAGTTATAATCCAAAAGTATGCTAATTATTACTAAAATTTCTTTAGAACTTCCCAACTTTGCTATAAGAACACATAGATACATCTAGAAGAGTCCAGATTCAATTTGTTCTAGTCATAGCAAGTAAGTTTTACCTCTGCTTTCTCAGAGTGTTGATAGTCAATATTTCAATTGAAATGCTATAATTGTTAATTGTTTTAAATTTGGGGGCATTGATTTAAAAGCTGAATCACTCACTTATAAATGGTAAATATTAAAGTCTTAAAATAAAAACATAATTCCTTAAGAAATAATATTACAAAAGAAATGGAAAGGAGACATAACCAAGAAAATCCATATCCCTTATTATTGCTTAAAACTTAAAAGGATAAGCATAATTATTAAGCAACAAATAGACTGTCATAGTTCTAAAGTCAAGAACTAAGAATCACAAGCAAGTGTTTTACAGACTCAACAAAGTTTATACGATAATAGTGCAATTTCAAATTGTATAATAAAAATGTTCTTGGTTGCTGTTGATTTACCTCCTAAAGTACGATTCCCAGTGCGATTTTTTTTTTTAATTTCTCACATCTTTTTCTTGCATACATGGTAGTGACACTCTTCATATTGCAGTTGTAAACTAGCTTTAAAACCTGGTGAGCTACAGAAGCCCTATCCTTTGGTCATATCATGAATACCCAAGTTTTCTAGAATTGGTTAAGGTAGATCCGTAGTCCCTTGACTGACTCTTAAGTACCGTCATGACTAATTCTCCACACAAGGCTTTCTTATTACCAATACTTGGAAAGAAAATGAGAAGTGTCAATTAAGGTAATATTTCTATTGATTAAAAGAACCAACTATTAATGTATCATTTATTTATTAGAAAATAATTATATTTTATTTTATATCATTTTACAGTAAAAACTTGAAACACATTGCGATTATAAACTTGGAAGAGGCATTTGATAGAGGTTCTTAGGCTAAATTACATAAAATTTCTAGGCTTCAAGGTATCTGTGAACTTCCTGAAACTGTAAGATATCTTATGTTAATGAACATGTTTCTAATAACATCCAAAGAGAGAGAGAAGGGAAAGACAGAAGTGAAGGATGAATGACTCCAAGGTTAGTAGCCTGAGCAACAAAAAGAATGGAATGTGCCATCAGCTAGGAAGGGATGATTTCAGGTGGAGCCATTGTGGAAGGGCGGGGTCAGGTGTTCAGTTTTATATAGGTTAACTTTGAGACATGTATCAGATAAACTAATGCCACATGAACTAACCACAGAGAGGCACAAGATGGTAAGAAAAATAGAACTCCAAAAAAATATGTAGTGTTCACCTAAGTAATAATGCTATTAAGAATATGCTACAACAATGGTAGGACACCTCTCCTGAATTTTGTGTAAATGTTATTCTAATTTTCCTCTAAGGTACATTTAAAGACCAAGAAATCAGTTTTGCCTTTGAAAGAGAAACCATTTTTTTCTATATATTTTTTGTTATACCAATGATACACAGCTATTAAATATGGTTATAAATATTTAACCTATTAATGGTTGTGTTACACATTATAAACAGCTTTATGAGCTCACCAAGCACTGAAAGTGGTATACTCTGGTTCCCCAAGGAACCATGGATAAAGTCTCTGCCACAGTGGATGACATTATGTGCATTCACCAGTGACAAATGAGTGCTATGTCAGTTATAGATACTGTATTGAGTTTATTTTAGTCAGGAAAGTTGGTGGCAAAGAGAAGATATGGTGTAAACTGATCTTGGCTAACTGATAGCACACTAAGAAAAAAAAAATCCTTCTTTTGGAATTAATTTTACTCCACAGTAATGAAAGAGTGTGTGTGTTTTTTTTAAATCCTGAAATTAATGTAAAAGAATGTGTCAATGGTGTTGGTTATTTAGGACCCCTATATACCACATTTTGAACTTTTCTATTCTTATACATTTCTTTCTTCTTGGTCTGCCCTCTTTTTTTTTTTTTTTTTTTTTTAATACCTTTCCCTTTTGGAGGGATTTATCTTGCTTATACTTAGGATCACTGCTAAAGGGTAAAATTAATAAGTCATCTCGGCAGACAGCTGTAGCATAACATGCAAAAGGGAAGACAAGCCAACTTGACAGAGGTCCAGGTCTCTAGGCACAAGCTTTGTGGCCTTGGGTTGGATACTTAATTTTCATGAGTCTTGATTGTGTTACACACGTCCATCAATCTCTCTCTGTATCAGTTTTCCCAATTGTAAAATAGAAATAAAACGCCAGCCTAGCATTGTAGTGAAATTAAATGAATAAATGTAGAGAGTTGTTTAGTGTAAGCTACTATACTAATATAATTAATATAATACAGTACGGTAATAATCACCATTTTCTAATTGAGATACATATATGTAAAAGGACTGCCAGCTAATTATATTATTTAGCCCTCAATTATTGACCTCCAGACTGCATATCAGCCTCTGCACTGTGTATTTATGGTACATGATCTGTAATCTTTACAGCAACCCAGAAAAGCGGGCTTTACTTCTCCATTTTACAAGAAACTAAAACCGAAATGCAGATAACTGATGTGCACAAAGTCACACAAATAGAATGTGGCAAAGACAGAAGTTGGCCCCAGGCCAAGTCTGCCTAATTCCCAAACTTATGCTCAATTCCTCACCCACAAAGAGAGTGGTGAGATGACCAGTCCACTTGAATGAGCAGCCCACCAGCTTAGTCTTGTGCCCCAGCAAAATTACAGGAAAGTGTTGAAACTCACTGTTCTCATCTATAAGATTACTCTACACAATCTTCAGGAACCCTGAAAAGTAAATTCCCAGAATGGGTGGGAATTCTGGAATCTGTGCTTTTTAAAAAATGTGGTTTGTTTTTGCAAAGTCAGTTACCTAATTAAATCCTTTGCCATTCTCAGATTATTCTCATGAAAAAATTGACGTCAACACAGAGAAAAAATGTCTTTAGATCTACAAAAGCAAGAGAAAGCTGTCTAGGCTACACAAACTGTTTACTCTTTCATTCTGTCCATTATATGCTTTAAACATTCCCCCAAGAAAGTGAACTTATATGCTATCACAAAGACTGCAATGTATTTTTATGTGTTTGCATTATCTGTTTGTGGTATTTTTAAAGAATACTTTATTTGCTATTTTAATAACAAGTAATTATTTTCTAGTTATCATTCCCTCATTTCTACATTAAATATAGATGAATAAACTTGATTTAATGTGTCACTTCTGCACAAAGATATGAACGTCCTCTGGAATTTAAAGAAATGAAAAAGAATTTGTGTTTCTTACCTTCATTATCAGTACAACTGGGCTTAGAGTCAATATACCTGGATCATATCAAGTCTCTTTCAGTTGTTCTTAGATTACATCGACTAGATACAAAAATCATCTCATAGTACCTAAAATCTATACTACAAAATTCTTGCCACTTATTTCTATTAATGCAAAGCCATTTACTAGATTTTGTAAAGATACAAGGATAAATTAATTGTAACTCCAGCCCTCAGACGTCCTTTGAAAGCCAGCAGCAATACTTTTGGAAATTAGATGCCGTATTCACAATTCAGGACAACTATGGAGACTCCATGATAGATTATTGTATGAGCATTCACAATACATAAAATTAAAGTAGAAAGTTAAAATAAGAAATGTTTCTTGTTTTTGGTTAAAGATGAAAATTAATACTGGATACAAACTAAAACACTAAATAGATAAATCAGTATAACTCTGATCCCTGCTACATATTTGTAATTTATAAAATTTCTGTTAATTTTGTGAGAAAGTTTCAATTTCTTAAGAACTCTCACATTAACTAAATTACTATATTTGAAGTAGCAAGAGATTTTGAACTATAAAACATTACGTTGATTGATTGTGATACTCAAAAGTGCTTAACACTTATTTAGCGCTTTACATTCTCAAAGCACTTTACAAACATTAACGAATTAATCATGCCACTGTGATGTCAGGAAGGTGGTAGAACCACCATTCCTGAGATGAAGGAATTAATTAAAGTGGCTTATGGCAATGAAAGATTTTAAAAGTCTAAATATTGAAACCTCAGTAAATACCTAAATGACGAGAGCAGTGACTTGACTGTATATGATATAAAGAAAGCAGTGCAAGTTGATACAATATTGCAATACAATCAAAGCCACCTTTCAACTGTGGCACATAGAGTATATAGCCATTGCTGACTACCCATATATCCCTACTAACCTTTGTTATTCTCAAAGAGCTATTATAGAATTAATTCTGCCAATATTTTAAAATTATAACAGCTTCATAAATAAAATGCCCTGTGAATTAAAACAATTTGTTTATGAATTTGTAATTTTTCATTATTAATCATGTTTTAGAAAAAAGTATCAACTACTAGAAATAGTTTTTTAAAATCATTTTAAAAAGAACATTGGTAACTAAGAAGTCTAAGTTATTTCCAAGGCAGAATTTTTTACTGACAACTTTCTAAAATACTATCAAAAAGTTTATAGATTCTTAAAATAATGCCAATCTAAACTGGTCTTCTGAAATCACAGATATATATTTTAGAAAAAAATTTAAGTAGATATAGATATAAATACAGACACATGCACAACACATACGTATACAGACACATATGTATGTGTGTGTGTGTGTAGTCTGTGTGTGTGTGTGTGTAGACTGGCCTCCAACTAGACAGCCACAATCAGAACATTTTCAGGAGTAAATTACAATTTGTGTGATTACCTTCTTGGTCAAACATTAAATAGTCCTAGCTTTTGAGCTTTGAGTGAGCCCTTAAGCATCATCTGAATAAACCTGAAGAGAGGCATTTAGGTCATTAGCACCATCACAAAGTATACCCTCTTATCAATTCAGATGCAAAGTTATTTCAACTATTTTCTTTTTTAGTTTCCATTGGTTCCACATTCTAGCCAAATAAAGGAAGAGTTCAGATCTTGAAACCAGAGGAAAATAAAAGAAGTATTAAGAGAACTTGATTATTTTATAACAAGATTAGGAAATCCATCTGAATTCAAACCTTATTCTGAATTTCGGGGCTTTATATTGACCACAGAGTTACTGATATTGCAGTCCTGTGTAGGTTCGTAACACTGAAATAAACAGGAGACTGAAGGAAAAGGAAATGCAAATGGACAATATGCAAACATTTGAAAGATATTCTGCCTTATTGGTATTTAAATACACGTAAAATAACGTTACTGTAAGATTGACAAAACGTAAGAGAATGCCAAAACTTAGGGGTGATAAAGGTGCAAGGAAATAGGTCCTCTCACAGACATTCTTGAACTGAAATTAATGGAATCATTCTGTTTGGTGATATCAACAAAAAAGCAAACAAACAGAAAGAAGCCCACTAGGAGACAAATGTTTGTCTTAGGATGTTACTAAAGTATCCTTTGTAATGGAAAAGAAAACAAAAACTAATTATATACAAATAAGGAAATGGTTGAATAAATTACGGTATAACCATATTATCAACACAATTCCAGTTTTGAAAAGTGTGTTATATTTGTATATATGTGGATACTTTTGATTAAAATTTTAAAAAATTTCAAATATAGGCACAAAATATTAATTATAGTTACCTCTGGGGATTGAGATTTTAAGAATAGGAGTGGGCAGAGAAGCTTTTCACTTTTATTACTTTAATTATTTTTAAGTCTTAAGTTGTAGGTGGTTTTGGTTTGTTTATTTTATTAAACAAATAAAAACAGGGAAAACTTTTTAAGACTAATATAATTTACATTATCTTCATAAGTTTGTGACTCGATTAAAACTTTGGAAATAAACACACTAATTGATATTGCCTTGTATAAGTGGCAGAGAAAAAAATCTAATAATCAAGAAGGTGTAATTTGGGATTCTACTGGCCAACTGATAGTTAGCCAACACCTAAAATAAAACTTTTTAATAAGGTAATAGAGAAACAAAGCCCTAGTCTATTCATCATATTACCATATTTCCCACATTAACTACATTTCAAAGATCCAACCTGGTTTTATTTTAGTTTCTCACTTCTTGCAGTAATAATTTGTCATTGAATTTTGGGGGTATGTCAATATGATGATGAAGTGCCAGGTTGCCGTGGAGCAAATATACCCCAGAAGACCAACTCGAAAAGACAGAGAACGTTGACATGTTCATGCTTCTGTGAATTCCATGTCTATGTCAGCCCTAAATTGCACAAAATTAAGCAACAAAGCTAAAAGTTCGTTAAAAGTACTTTTTAAAAATTGTTCATTTATTTCCTAATGACATTGAAAGTTCTGTGCCTTTGATTTTTCAAATGCCAAAAATATGGCCCACTTAACTGATGTATCAATCAATGGCAATATTTGTTTTAAATACATGTACTGTATTTTAAACATATATACACGTGCATACTACACATTTGGTTGGACATAGAGAGGAAACATGCTAGATAAATAGACAGATGTAGAAAAAACCAGATTCTTGTCACACGACCAGGAAAATGTAGGCACGTGGACACATTGTAGGGTGGGTAGCGCAGGGCTTACTGGGTGAAAGGAAACAAGGAAAGAGGGACTATCAGCAAAGGGAGACAGCGCCCCGCTGCAGGACTCCCGCCTCACAGATTGATTCCCAGGTCACCACCCAGGAACTGAAGAGGCCAGGCTGCTCCCCACTGCAAACGCCCCGAACTTCTCGAGGCTCCACCCCGTCCTCCCAGTGCGCAGGTGGGCATTATTCAGAGAGAATCAGTCCGAAAAGAGCCAGCGTCAAACCCGGACCTGCAGTCCGGTTTTTCAGCCTTCAGGCTATTTTAGGCTTTAAGGCGGGGTTTCACCGGGGACTCTTGGCTGTCTCCTGTCTCTATCACAGACGCATAGATACACTGAAGCATACTCATCTGAAATTTTTCAGTTGCTCCTTACTTTAGTTTTCTATATAACAATTGAGTTTTGACATTTAAAACTTTTTTAAATAAAGAAAAATAATTAATGCATACTCTAAGTTCTGCTCAATTTTGCTATTTTTTATTCTTAAATTCTAAGAGAAATTCTGAAAAGACCTCTACAAATGTGTTAAGATGCACAGATTCTATCACAATGGAAAATAAATCAATAGATATTCTGAAGAAGAAAAATGAAAAGTGGAAGTTTTTTAAATAAAATGCCAGGAGGTTGTGTTTGTGTTAATGAGAAACATTATCTTACCAAAAAATGCTGTTATTCTCATTTCCATTTATATAGGAAATTGATTAATACTTAACTAATTGGCACATGCAAATGGGGATTAACTGAATTCACTTTTCTCCACAACTCAACGACTGTAATTTAGATCCTTACTTAGATTTAAATCTTTTATTATTTTTGAAGGTAATCATCTTCCTGTTGTTAGAAATAAAATATCAAAGCACCATGCTAATTATAGCTCCTGTCTCACAAATTAGCTAATTAACATTACTGAAAAGCAAATGTACAGCGAGCAAAGTTGAAACTCCTGAATTGGAGTCAAGCCTTTATACAAGACAGTGGTGAGATACAGGTTATTGAATGCCATTGAGTCAGATATACTTTGGAGCTAATAACTGTAGTCAGATATTTAGTTTTTCTTCAAATAAGTAGCTTATTCTGATGTTTCCATGCAATTACACCTGTGAACTTTTTGCAATTAGCTCTTCTAGATGGAGATGTGAGGTGGGAAATCAGAATGATGCACATGGCTAGGAAAAGCCATCTTTTAGTAAAACCTCAAAAGTTCTCAAGGCATGCATGACTTGCTTAGGAAACTCTAAAGCCAGTTGTGTTCATAATTTTGTGTTTGCTAACTAATATATTTCAATACCTAAGATGTTGGAACAATAATTCTTTAGATTCAGGGGGAAAAAAAAACTGTTTAGCAGTGAATTAGAGGGAAATGGCTAGAAATTCAAAGTTCCTCAGAGATGTGAACCTAATTCATTTGTGTGCCAATTTAACCTGTGATTGGATAGTCACGTAGAATCAGGGCATGTGTGGAGGAGCAGTCCTAACAAGCAGGGACGTGGTCTTCATCGGAAGTATCGGAAACAAGCCTTACCCATGACTATTTGCATATTGAATGTTAATTAAGCAGTTACTATGTGTCAGAGTATGTTACAATCTTAATACCTGAGAGTATGAAAGACTGTCACTCTCACTCATAGTGATGAGACTATGACCTCAAAAAGCACACAGAGATACAACAGACAAACCAAATGTCTAAACAGAAAAATAATTAAGTTAATTAAATGTTGGAGTACCTGCAACAAACAAAAACCAGAAGGTTGAAATAACACCAAAGTTAAAAGACTGACAAACTGAAAGATCTAGTCATGGAAGAAACAGAACAAATGTGATTTCAGTCAGATGTTCTAAAATACAGAAGAGCTTCATGTGACCAAGGGGCCGAAAGAAGTTCATTATGCTGAAGTATAGTGAATAGTGAACAAGAGAAAGAACAATATAAAATGAAGGTGTAGAAACAGGAGCAGAGCAAGGTCACATCAGGCCTTGTCAACTTTACTAAAAGGCTGATTTTATTTTAAGTTCAACAGGAAGACATTGAAAGTCTTTAATTTGGGGAACGATATGAGTCCAATCTACATTTGGGAAGGTCAGTCATGGGACGAAGTGAGAAAGAGATTGTGGAACAACAAGAGCATAAGTGGGTAGACCTATGAAGACTGTATTCTATAGTCTTGGTAAAACATGGCAGTGGTCTTGTCTTTGGTGGTAACAGTAAAGACAGAGAAGAAAGAATGACTCTAGATGCAAAGTGTATTAGTCCATTCTGCTATAAAGCACACACACACACACACACACACACACACACCAGAGACAGGGTAAATTCTAAAGAAGAGGGTTGATTGACTCACAGTTCTGCATGGCTGGGGAGGCCTCAGGAAACTTACAATCATGGTGGAAGGCGAAGCAGAAGCAGGCACCTCCTTCACAAGGAAGCAGGAGAGAGTGAGCATGAGCAGGGGAAATGCCAGATGCTTGTAAAACCATGAGATACCGTGCAAACTCACTGACTGTCATGAGAATAGGATGAGGGAACCCACCCCCATGATCCAATCACTTCCCACTGGGTCCCCCCATGACGCCTGGGATTATGGGATTACAATTCAAGATGAGATTTGGGTGGGTCACAGCCAAACCATATCACAAAATTAGCAGAAATCACTGATAGAGAATGAAATCACTGATAGAGAAAGCATCATACATACGTCGCTTGAGCAACTGGGTACATCATAGTGAAACCTGGTAAGAAAGAAAAATCTGCATCTAGTCAGGGAGACAAAGGAGCCTTCAGAGTGATGAATTAAGGTAGTCATGCCAGCCCAAGAATAAGGCTTAATTTGAAACCCCAAAGGCAAGACAAGAAACTGAAGTGGCTACAATTCTCTTTGCCCAGAAATTACACTCAGGGGGAGTGAGAAATGGGGACAGGGTTGAGGAGAGGTGGGGGACATCAGTGGAGGCATACATGGGATGTGACTGAACAGGGGAAAACTGGACATACAAGGCAAAGGGCATATGAGACCACAAGTTCTGGACTGTCACATGGGTCTAGCATATTCCATTCAGAAGAGCACTGTGATGGAGCCCTGACATGTGTCTTAGTGCTCCATAGGCCCGGGCTGCACCTGAAGCACTCATGCTTTAAAGAACAGCCAACCTTTCTGAAATTCTCAAAGGTGTTCCATATTTTTGCTTGTGAGAATATTAAGGTCTTGAACAATTTCCATTACTCCAGCTTTGCACAATGTATCCTAATGCCACATCTTAATTCTCAGAATCCCTGATGTAGCCCTGTCATAGGCCGAGTGTCTGGATGAATCAGACATTAGAGTCAGATTGGAGACTCACTCTAAGCACAGAAACCCCAGTGAGGGTCTTACTCTAATCACAGAAAGCCTCAGACATGTTTGTTATACGAACAGTTTGTTGTGGGGGTTCTCATCTCTCACCATCCTCTTTTTCTCATTTGCAGTCATCTACCCCTTTGTAAGGTGTCCATTCAGCTGCCTCCAATAAATAGTGCCCTGCTATTTTCTGACATCCAACTGGATGATGCACCACACTCATTTCTCTTTTCCCTGTCCCCTATAAAAATACATGCATCAGTGTTCATCCCTCTACAGCCGTTCTAGATAATCCAACAAACTAATCTATGTTCAAACTGCTAATGGTTTAAATCAGAGGATGTTAGAAGTGGCCCTCTGGAGAAACATGGCTTAACCAACATGTTAAGGGCTAATTCTGGAAATAGCAGCTCCTTGTAGGAAATTGAACTGTAAGTGGAAAGCAAGCCTTTTACATCCTTAAAATTAACCACATAGAAGGTTGTCTCACCCTGCTTTGGGACAAACTTTAGCCTTAAAAGTAAGCCTCCCAAATTACGGAATGCTTGTTTGAAGAAAGACGGTTTGCCCTAAAAAAAGAGGAGGGCTTTCAATCATCATGTGAGTACAAAGAAAAAAAAATTTTACTGGAAAAGGAGCGAAGCCTTTGTCTTTGACCCAGTGTCCCACTGAGTGGAAACGTTTGCTTGGAGATTCCATGCACAGGTCAATGTACCACAGAAGCCAAAATCAGTTCTTAAAAACAATAACACTAACCACAAGCCACCCAAGAATCAGAGACACTTTTATACAGCCCAGTTTCTTCCCTTACAGGCTCATTTTCAAGGCCACATGGGTTGGGGGAAAATTGTGCATCCCTGCTAAAGTGGTTTTTCGTCTATAGTGAATGTGTTTTAGTCTTGACATATTTTCCCATTGGTAAGGGGGGAAAAAGTCAAGCAAATTTAAATGCACAAATAAAATTTGCCATTGTCTTCAAAACATAAGAGAGAGTGCTTTAAGAGCAAGCTTTATTTTGGCTATTTGCACTTCAATTCTCCTTACCTAAAAGATGAGAGTGTTGTTCAAAAAGAATAGAAAATAGCCTTCCTATAAAAGATCCCAGCATAAAAGATTAAATATGCATCTTACCTTTAATACCTGACTGGTTCCTAGCCAATGCATAGCTTTTATTTCTTTCAACTTGACTCCAAGAAGACTTCCCTGACCGCCATAAATCATTTGCTTTTGTTGCATTGTGCCGATATTGCAGCTTTATTTTCCAGGTGCTCTGTTCATGACATCTCTCCCCAAATCAATTCCTCAGCCAATCTTCTACTACTTTTATTTATTTTAATACAGTATTATTTTTAAAATATAATGAATAAATGGGCAAATTAATGAGTAAAAGAATACATGAGGCTGGATGAGATGGCTCATGCCCATAATCCCAGCAGTTTGGGAGGCCCAAGCAGGAGGATTGCTTAAGGCAAGGAATTCAAGACCAGCCTGGGCAATGTAGAAAGACCGATTCTCTATAAAATTTTTAAAAAAGGAAACTTAGCAGCGTGTGGTGGCACTAGCCTGTAGTCCCAGCTATTCAGGAGGCTGAGGCAGCAGGATTGCTTGAGCCAGGGGGTTCAAGGCTGCAGTGAGCCATGATTGTGTCACACACTCCAGCCTGGGCAACAGAGCAAACACTAACTCAAAAAAAAAAAAAAAAGAAGAAGAAGAAGAAGAAGAAAGCATAAGTGAATAAATAAATGAACCAAGGCCATTAACTGCCATAAATTCAGATGAAGAGCTGTTTACATAAGTGTTACCCTTTGATTTACAAGCTACCTAATTGAAAATAGAAATAAAACGTAAGAACATAAGAAGAGTGAGTGACAGAGTTCCATTTTTTTCAAGATTAGTCCGACAACTAACTTCTCTAAGTACATATTAGATACTTTGAAAAGGTCTTTCAGACCAGTACAATACCATTTGGTACATTGAACTAGTCATTTACTGAGTAATACCCTGTATATGTAAAAAGTCATGTAACGTTTACTCTTTTATAATCAGAGAGCAGCTAAGGCTCTGGGAAGTAACAATAGCTTTCAGAACTACAGTCAGCAACAAGCTACATTTCCAGTTTTGCAGATTCACTAGAAAAAAAGGATTATCCTTTGTAAAATGTTAATAGTGCCAAATGTACCTGTATGGTTGACACAACCAATGAAGCTTCCAGTGTATTCTTATTTTAATAAAATGCTACTTTTAAGGAGATAACATAAATAATTATCTAATACTTTAAGTGACATAAACTGCATTTAATAAGTTCTAGAGTATTATTCATATTATTCTCTTCAAAAGCATTAGCTCACTTAATCCCCACAATCACTTAATTCCCACAACAGACCTAAGATGCTGATACTATCATTATTCCTAACTTACAGATAGGGAAACTGAAGCATAGGGAGAAAAACCAAGCTAATTAAAGCTAGAGCTGAACTTTGACCCCAATTCTATTCCATTTTTGAGTTCAAGCTTACAATCATTAAAATATATTCTTTGTTATATGCATGGTTATATACATAACCACAAGAATGTTAAGTTTACTTATCTGTTTCGTACACCAGCGGATCACAGGTGTTTATATCAATGCCTGTCATACATAGTGGGTACTCAATAAGGATTTGTTAAGTGAAAGAATGATAAATAATGAGGACTATCTTTGATCAATACTATATCAATAATCTCATATCAGTTCCGGACTCAAGTTAGATGCAAGATATTCACCTGAAACAAAAGAGTGTTAAGTTGCATGGTAGAATTCCTCCTGTCAATCACATGTTTTGATAGTTGCCTCATCATCTATATAGAGTAAAACTTTTTAGAACATTGATGGTAGGTTAATTTATGATCTCTGTCCAGCATTTATGACAAATGTTAGAAAAACAAGATTATTTTTGCTTCTGTTGAACACATAATGATTCTTATGGTAGGCTTAAAATACATATAAATAATCAATTAAACACAAAACTCGATACACAGCAAATAGTTGTTAAATAGAGAAGGAATTTAATATACTGAACAAGAAGACTCATGAACCTAGGTTCTTTGAGCCAAAATGATACATTTGTTCACATTTCTCTAAATAGTTATGGTAAAACGTATTGTGCTATGCATATTTTCTCAGCTATCTTTTATTATTTCATATAACCAAACCATTTAAGAAAAAGAGCACACTTTAAATAGCAGAGCTATTAGGTACCAGCAGCCTAAATGGATCTCTATTTTGTAGATTATGTTCAATTAATCTGCTACTGTTTGTGCAAACACACCTCGTTCTTTCTTGCTTCTGTAACATTTCTCATGCTATTCTCCGACTTAAAACACTGTTTCTTTTCTTCAGGTATCCAACTGAACTTCAAAGCTCAGCTAGCTCAAACATTATTTCTATGAAAACTTTCCCAAGAAAAATATTGAATTAAAAGTGTGGGAGTAATCTAAGAAATAAAATAATCCATCTCCACCAACATGAACATATGTATAACTTTTCCTTCTACTACTAATTGCTATTGCAGCCTAGACTTACACATCTGAAGAGACAAAATTGTGAGACTGTGATCCCGGCAGTGAGACTCCAAAGTCTAGGTATTTATCCCTAAGCGAAATATATATAGATAGACGGATGATACGCTGAGCACCGTGGCTCATGCCTGTAATCCCAGCACTTTGGAAGGCAGAGGTCGGAGGATCACCTGAGGTCAGGAGTTCGAGACTAGCCTGGCTAACATGGTGAAACCCCATCTCTATTAAAAATATAAAATTATCTGGGCATGGTGGTGGATGCCTGTAATCCCAGCTGGGGCAGGAGAATTGCTTGAACGCGGGAGGTGGAGGTTGCAGTGAGCCGAGATCTAGCCTTCGCACTCCAGCCAGGATGACAAGAGCGAAACTTGTCTAAAAAAAAAGAAAGACAAGAAAAAAGATGGAAAACCTGAAGATGGCCGAATAGGAACAGCTCCAGTCTCCAACTCCCAGCGCGAGCGACACAGAAGACCGGTGATTTCTGCATTTTCAACTGAGGTACTGGGTTCATCTCACTGGGGAGTGCCGGACGATCGGTGCTGGTCAGCTGCTGCAGCCTGACCAGCTAGAGCTGAAGCAGGGCGAGGCATTGCCTCACCTGGGAAGCGCAAGGGGGAAGGGAATCCCTTTTCCTAGCCAGGGAACTGAGACACACAACACCTGGAAAATCGGGTAACTCCCACCCCAATACTGCGCTTTAAGCAAACAGGCACACCAGGAGATCATATCCCACACCTGGCCGGGAGGGTCACAACCCACGGAGCCTCCCTCATTGCTAGCACAGCAGTCTGTGATCTACCTGCAAGGCAGCAGCGAGGCTGGGGGTGGGGCGCCCGCCATTGCTGAGGCTTAAGTAGGTAAACAAAGCTGCTGGGAAGCTCGAACTGGGTGGAGCTCACAGCAGCTCAAGGAAACCTGCCTGTCTCTGTAGACTCCACCTCTGGGGACAGGGCAATAACAAACACAGCCGAAACCTCTGCAGACGCAAACGACTCTGTCTGATAGCTTTGAAGAGAGCAGTGGATCTCCCAACACAGAGGTTGAGATCTGAGAAGGGGCAGACTCCCTGCTGAAGTGGGTCCCTGACCCCTGAGTAGCCTAACTGGGAGACATCCCCCACTAGGGGCAGTCTGACACCCCACACCTCACAGGGTGGAGTACACCCCTGAGAGGAAGCTTCCAAAGCAAGAATCAGACAGGTACACTCGCTGTTCAGAAATATTCTATCTTCTGCAGCCTCTGCTGCTGATACCCAGGCGAACAGGGTCTGCAGTGGACCTCAAGCAATCTCCAACAGACCTACAGCTGAGGATCCTGACTGTTAGAAGGAAAACTATCAAACAGGAAGGACACCTACACCAAAACCCCATCAGTACATCACCATCATCAAAGACCAGAGGCAGATAAAACCACAAAGATGGGGAAAAAGCAGGGCAGAAAAGCTGGAAATTCAAAAAATAAGAGCGCATCTCCCCCGGCAAAGGAGCGCAGCTCATCGCCAGCAACGGATCAAAGCTGGACGGAGAATGACTTTGACGAGATGAGAGAAGAAGGCTTCAGTCCATCAAATTTCTCAGAGCTAAAGGAGGAATTACGTACCCAGTGCAAAGAAACTAAAAATCTTGAAAAAAAAGTGGAAGAATTGATGGCTAGAGTAATTAATGCAGAGAAGGTCATAAACGAAATGAAAGAGATGAAAACCATGACACGAGAAATACATGACAAATGCACAAGCTTCAGTAACTGACTCGATCAACTGGAAGAAAGAGTATCTGCAATTGAGGATCAAATGAATGAAATGAAGCGAGAAGAGAAACCAAAAGAAAAAAGAAGAAAAAGAAATGAACAAAGCCTGCAAGAAGTATGGGATTATGTAAAAAGACCAAATCTACGTCTGATTGGGGTGCCTGAAAGTGAGGGGGAAAATGGAACCAAGTTGGAAAACACTCTTCAGGATATCATCCAGGAGAACTTCCCCAACCTAGTAGGGCAGGCCCACATTCAAATCCAGGAAATACAGAGAACACCACAAAGATACTCCTCGAGAAGAGCAACTCCAAGACACATAATTGCCAGATTCACCAAAGTTGAAATGAAGGAAAAGATCTTAAGGGCAGCCAGAGAGAAAGGTCAGGTTACCCACAAAGGGAAGCCCATCAGACTAACAGCAGATCTCTCGGCAGAAACTCTCCAAGCCAGAAGAGAGTGGGGGCCAATATTCAACGTTCTTAAAGAAAAGAATTTTAAACCCAGAATTTCATATCCAGCCAAACTAAGTTTCATAAGTGAAGGAGAAATAAAATCCTTTACAGATAAGCAAATGCTTAGAGATTTTGTCACCACTAGGCCTGCCTTACAAGAGACCCTGAAGGAAGCACTAAACATGGAAAGGAACAACCGGTACCAGCCATTGCAAAAACATGCCAAAATGTAAAGACCATCGAGGCTAGGAAGAAACTGCATCAACTAACGAGCAAAATAACCAGTTAATATCATAATGGCAGGATCAAGTTCACACATAACAATCTTAACCTTAAATGTAAATGGACTAAATGCTCCAATTAAAAGACACAGACTGGCAAACTGGATAAAGAGTCAAGACCCATCAGTCTGCTGTATTCAGGAGACCCATCTCACATGCAGAGACATACATAGGCTCAAAATAAAGGGATGGAGGAAGATTTACCAAGCAAATGGAGAACAAAAAAAAGCAGGGGTTGCAATACTAGTCTCTGATAAAACAGACTTTAAACAATCAAAGATCAAAAGAGACAAAGAAGGCCATTACATAATGGTAAAGGGATCAATTCAACAGGAAGAGCTAACTATCCTAAATATATATGCACCCAATACAGGAGCACCCAGATTCATAAAGCAAGTCCTTAGAGACTTACAAAGAGACTTAGACTCCCATACAATAATAATGGGAGACTTCAACACTCCACTGTCAACATTAGACAGATCAACGAGACAGAAAGTTAACAAGGATATCCAGGAATTGAACTCATCTCTGCAGCAAGCAGACCTAATAGACATCTATAGAACTCTCCACCCCAAATCAACAGAATATACATTCTTCTCAGCACCACATCGTACTTACTCCGAAATCGACCACGTAATTGGAAGTAAAGCACTCCTCAGCAAATGTACAAGAACAGAAATTATAACAAACTGTCTCTCAGACCACAGTGCAATCAAACTAGAACTCAGGACTAAGAAACTCAATCAAAACCGCTCAACTACATGGAAACTGAACAACCTGCTCCTGAATGACTACTGGGTACATAACGAAATGAAGGCAGAAATAAAGATGTTCTTTGAAACCAATGAGAACAAAGATACAACATACCAGAATCTCTGGGACACATTTAAAGCAGTGTGTAGAGGGAAATTTATAGCACTAAATGCCCACAAGAGAAAGCAGGAAAGATCTAAAATTGACACTCTAACATCGCAATTAAAAGAACTAGAGAAGCAAGAGCAAACACATTCGAAAGCTAGCAGAAGGCAAGAAATAACTAAGATCAGAGCAGAACTGAAGGAGATAGAGACACAAAAAACTCTCCAAAAAATCAATGAATCCAGGAGTTGGTTTTTTGAAAAGATCAACAAAATTGACAGACCACTAGCAAGACTAATAAAGAAGAAAAGAGAGAAGAATCAAATCGACGCAATTAAAAATGATAAAGGGGATATCACCACCGACCCCACAGAAATACAAACTTCCATCAGAGAATACTATAAACACCTCTACGCAAATAAACTGGAAAATCTAGAAGAAATGGATAATTTCCTGGACACTTACACTCTTCCAAGACTAAACCAGGAAGAAGTTGAATCCCTGAATAGACCAATAGCAGGCTCTGAAATTGAGGCAATAATTAATAGCCTACCAACCAAAAAAAGTCCAGGACCAGATGGATTCACAGCTGAATTCTACCAGAGGTACAAGGAGGAGTTGGTACCATTCCTTCTGAAACTATTCCAATCAATAGAAAAAGAGGGAATCCTCCCTAACTCATTTTATGAGGCCAACATCATCCTGATACAAAAGCCTGGCAGAGACACAACAAAAAAAGAGAATTTTAGACCAATATCCCTGATGAACATCGATGCAAAAATCCTCAATAAAATACTGGCAAACCGGATTCAGCAACACATCAAAAAGCTTATCCACCATGATCAAGTGGGTTTCATCCCTGGGATGCAAGGCTGGTTCAACATTCGCAAATCAATAAACATAATCCAGCATATAAACAGAACCAAAGACAAGAACCACATGATTATCTCAATAGATGCAGAAAAGGCTTTTGACAAAATTCAACAGCCCTTCATGCTAAAAATGCTCAATAAATTCGGTATTGATGGAACGTACCTCAAAATAATAAGAGCTATTTATGACAAACCCACAGCCAATATCATACTGAATGGGCAAAAACTGGAAAAATTCCCTTTGAAAACTAGCACAAGACAGGGATGCCCTCTCTCACCACTCCTATTCAACATAGTGTTGGAAGTTCTGGCTAGGGCAATTAGGCAAGAGAAAGAAATCAAGGGTATTCAGTTAGGAAAAGAAGAAGTCAAACTGTCCCTGTTTGCAGATGACATGATTGTATATTTAGAAAACCCCATTGTCTCAGCCCAAAATCTCCTTAAGCTGATAAGCAACTTCAGCAAAGTCTCAGGATACAAAATTAATGTGCAAAAATCACAAGCATTCTTTTTTTTTTTTTTTTTTTTTTGAGACGGAGTCTCGTTCTGTCGCCCAGGCTGGAGTGCAGTGGCCGGATCTCAGCTCACTGCAAGCTCCGCCTCCCGGGTTTACACCATTCTCCTGCCTCAGCCTCCCGAGTAGCTGGGACTACAGGCGCCCGCCACCGCGCCCGGGTAGTTTTTTTGTATTTTTTAGTAGAGACGGGGTTTCACCGTGTTAGGCAGGATGGTCTCGAACTCCTGACCTCGTGATCCGCCCGTCTCGGCCTCCCAAAGTGCTGGGATTACAGGCTTGAGCCACCGTGCCCGGCCTTATACACCAGTAACAGACAAACAGAGAGCCAAATCAGGAATGAACTTCCATTCACAATTGCTTCAAAGAGAATAAAATACCTAGGAATCCAACTTACAAGGGATGTAAAGGACCTCTTCAAGGAGAACTACAAACCACTGCTCAGTGAAATCAAAGAGGACACAAACAAATGGAAGAACATACCATGCTCATGGATAGGAAGAATCAATATCGGGAAAATGGCCATACTGCCCAAGGTAATTTATAGATTCAATGCCATCCCCATCAAGCTACCAATGAGTTTCTTCACAGAATTGGAAAAAACTGCTTTAAAGTTCATATGGAACCAAAAAAGAGCCCGCATCTCCAAGACAATCCTAAGTCAAAAGAACAAAGCTGGAGGCATCACGCTACCTGACTTCAAACTATACTACAAGGCTACAGTAACCAAAACAGCATGGTACTGGTACCAAAACAGAGATATAGACCAATGGAACAGAACAGAGTCCTCAGAAATAATACCACACATCTACAGCCATCTGATCTTTGACAAACCTGAGAGAAACAAGAAATGGGGAAAGGATTCCCTATTTAATAAATGGTGCTGGGAAAATTGGCTAGCCATAAGTAGAAAGCTGAAACTGGATCCTTTCCTTACTCCTTATACGAAAATTAATTCAAGATGGATTAGAGACTTAAATGTTAGACCTAATACCATAAAAATCCTAGAGGAAAACCTAGGTAGTACCATTCAGGACATAGGCATGGGCAAAGACTTCATGTCTAAAACACCAAAAGCAATGGCAGCAAAAGCCAAAATTGACAAATGGGATCTCATTAAACTAAAGAGCTTCTGCACAGCAAAAGAAACTACCATCAGAGTGAACAGGCAACCTACAGAATGGGAGAAAATTTTTGCAATCTACTCATCTGACAAAGGGCTAATATCCAGAACCTACAAAGAACTCAAACAAATTTACAAGAAAAAAACAAACAACCCCATCAAAAAGTGGGCAAACGGTATGAACAGACATTTCTCAAAAGAAGACATTCATACAGCCAACAGACACATGAAAAAATGCTCATCATCACTGGCCATCAGAGAAATGCAAATCAAAACCACAATGAGATACCATCTCACACCAGTTAGAATGGCGATCATTAAAAAGTCAGGAAACAACAGGTGCTGGAGAGGAAGTGGAGAAATAGGAACACTTTTACACTGTTGGTGGGATTGTAACCTAGTTCAACCATTATGGAAAACAGTATGGCGATTCCTCAAGGATCTAGAACTAGATGTACCATATGACCCAGCCATCCCATTACTGGGTATATACCCAAAGGATTATAAATTATGCTGCTATAAAGACACATGCACACGTATGTTTATTGCAGCACTATTCACAATAGCAAAGACTTGGAATCAACCCAAATGTCCATCAGTGACAGATTGGATTAAGAAAATGTGGCACATATACACCATGGAATACTATGCAGCCATAAAAAAGTATGAGTTTGTGTCCTTTGTAGGGACATGGATGCAGCTGGAAACCATCATTCTTAGCAAACTATCACAAGAACAGAAAACCAAACACCGCATGTTCTCACTCATAGGTGGGAACTGAACAATGAGATCACTTGGACTCAGGAAGGGGAACATCACACACTGGGGCCTATCATGGGGAGGGGGGAGGGGGGAGGGATTGCATTGGGAGTTATACCTGATGTAAATGACGAGTTGATGGGTGCAGCACACCAACATGGCACAAGTATACATATGTAACAAACCTGCACATTATGCACATGTACCCTACAACTTAAAGTATAATAATAATAAATAAATTTAAATAAAATAAAATAAAATAAAAAAAATAAAGATCCCGAAAAAAAAAAAGAAAAGAAAAAAGATGATATAGATAGATAGAAGATATATGATCACATATACATAAATAAAGGCATTTAAAATAATGAAGACAAACAAAGAGCTTTCTTGGCCAGGATTTGTCTGTGAAAGCTTTATCTAGGCTTCAGCAAGGCCTGGAAGAACATGTAAGATTTGAACAGGAAGAAAGCAGAAGAAAAGGCTTTTTAGGCAGGAGGAAAATCATGTGAAAAGTTTCAGAGGGGAAAAAAAAAATAAGCATAGATAAGTACTGGTAGGGAAATAGATTACAAAAGGCAAGAGATAAATAAAGAAATGAAGTTGTTCGTTGATGAAAAAATTGCCATGGCAAATAATTGAGTTAGTACTTTTTGAGATAAGTTTTAGGATATACTTAGTTTTTAAGTGTGGGAACACCATGATGGAAGTGATTTTGTTTGTCAGCAACACTTCCTTCTTATCTTTCATCTCCATCTAAACCCTACCTTCTCTTCAATGCAGAAACAAGAGCAGTCAGAGGTTATTTGCAGGAATCATTTTGAAGAGAAAAATTTCCAAGCAATCAACTCCAACTAATAAAAAATCTGAATTTAATTATATGAGAAAAAATCAAAACTTGTAAAAAATAAAAATAAATGTTGGAACTGGCACAGAGTAAATGTAGAAAAACTCACTTATGAAAAAAAAAAAGTACTTTTTTTTTTTAAGGCAATAAAACTTAGCCAGTACTTATGTGGTGGAAAATCTCAACCTACATCCACTTTGTCAGTATTATGGAGTAGTTTTAATTATCAAGACTCCAGAGATTTTCCTCATGTAAGGAAAATATTACTAGAGATATAGGATATCAACTTTCACCTTATATATTATAATACATAGGGGTTATTTTCATGGGTTTTCACCATGGGGGGAAATACTTTCAAACAAATTACTTTCCAGTTTAGAATATTTTCCTGTATATCAGGAGCCAACTCAATAATTTCTAATGCTTTGAGGAGTGAAGCACAGGAAATTCTTTCATCTCTGAGTTGGCATGTTTCCTCTTTCCTCTTCTACACCATAATATTACACTTAGCACTGGTTGGTTAAGCCCAGGCTGGCTGTCCTTCTACCCTCCACAAACCACATTTATGACCATATTTATCTTATTTGGGACACCAAGTTCAAGTAAAAGATTCTTGGATTGGGGTCAAAGGCATTAGAAGGTTGGCAAAATTGATTGTGGTGAAGTAGAAATGCCCTTTGTAAAATACCATAGAAGCAAAAATATAGATTTACTTTGTGTTTTGGCTTAAAAATAATTTCCTATGGTAAACCAGTTCCTCACTAAATACCAATTTCACATAGTAACTAAATTCACCAAGTCAAACAATATTTGAACGCTTTTATTGTTGTCTGCATTGTAGTTCATTTCCAAGTCAATAATCATTGACTTATTGTAGTTTCTGAATCACATATTCTAAATATCTTTGTAGACCTGAGGTTGAGTTTTGTCACCAAGCAATACTGAGATGGAATTATTTCCAGAGAGAATTATTTCGTTCTACTAATTATAAAATATTAAAATCTATTAGGTTTGTATGAGTACACACTAACTTGTACACATAGAAAGCTTAATAATTCAAGTACCAGAATGTCATGTTTTTTAAAAGTTTTATATTACATCTCAGGAAATTGCACTTTACCTCCAAGGATGTAATTATTACACAGTATCTTAAACCTGGGACATACTTAATAACTATTTATTCATAGACTTATTGTTTATAACATGCTAAGAGAAAATAAAGTAAGGAATAAAACTCAGGTTCATATTTATTTTCAGAAATATTTCTAATATTTCTATTTAGTTCAGGAATATGAACAGAAAATGCATCTTATCATCTATGTTAAATGGCTATGTTATAAATTCAGAACATATTGGAAATAAAAATATTATAAGTTAAGTAAATTATTTTGGCCCATAATCATTTGACCATTTGGGACTTTTTCTGGGCTTAATTGAAATTCATAGTTAACAATAAAAGATGTGTTCTAAAAATAAACTGCCCTCCTCAAAAATAATCTGGAAATGGTCAAAAGTCTCCATCATATATTCTGACAAAAGTGATCATATTCTTATTTCGCTTTCAGTTTAGCTTCACATTTTGTTTAAACACTAAAAACTCTCTCTAGTGTTCCTTGGGAGAATGATTAGCCACCATTAAATAAAGAATCGCAGGAGGCCGGGCTCTCACCTGTAATCCCAGTGCTTTGGGAGGCCAAGGCGGGAGGATCATTAGAGCCCAGGAGTTCAAGACCAGCTGTGGCAACAATGCGAGACCCTGTCTCTACAAAAAAAATTTTTAAATAGCCAGATGTGGCAGTGAGTGCCTATAGTCTCAGTGAATTAGGAGACTGAGGTGAAAGGTTCCCTTGAGCCCAGGAGGGAGGCTGCAGTAAGCTATGATTATGCCACTGCACTCCAGCTTGGGTGAACAGAGCAAGACCTTGTCTCAAAATAAAAAAAGAGAATCTCAGGTGTTTGTGTTAAATCATCTTGGCTACATGAAGTTGCCCATTTAAGAAGCAGTTCACTTTCAAAGAAATACCTTCAATTTAAGGCATCTGTTCTAAGGTTTCTCACATGAAGTTCTGCTTGCTTTCTGTGTCTATGATATCTCAACACAGGCTTCTACTATGGGCAGTCAGTTGGGATTTTTGTGGGAGCTTCGATTCAATTGCTCTCAAGAGTATAAGTACCATATAAACTTCATAGAATTTAGAAGATTCTTCTATTCACAGAGAATGGAAGATTGTTGCACATCAATCTTCTATTACATGTACTTGAAGAGACCCTGGGAAAATTCTAGTTGAAACCACTGCTTTAGCATCTTCAATTAAAACCATTTGAACAAACAGTAAGTTGAAAGCTATGAAAGAATTTTTTTTTTTTTTACAAATAGGCTTCCAAACAGAGCAATATTGGCAAAGGAAACAAAAACACAATTTGTAGTGTTTAAGAACTGCCTAATCCATTTAAAAATAAACAGAGGGACAAGGTTTTCCAGAGAATTGGGTTTATAAAATTTTCGACTGACAGAGAGAGAGGTTGAGTTGAATAACGGGACTAAGGGAGGAGGGATCAAATTTGCCAACTTGAAAGAAAATATTAGTAAAGATTTTCCAAAGGTAAAAATCAACAGATCTTTCCTCCTGGATCTGCAAACTACCAGTGAATGTGCCTACTAAAGAAGCATTGCAAGTTTGTAAGACAATATGAATAAAAAGTATTTGGTGATAGAATCAAGAGACATCCCCCTGTATTATTCCTAGAACCATCAGATACCCAGTTGCTGAAGCCATCTTCAACAACTTAGATCCTTAGAATTCATCCTGGACTCTTTCTGTCTCTCATTCTGTCTATTTAGTAAATTATCAAATTTTAAATTCCTTGAATCTCAGGTAGGATTCAGATGTGAAAAAATAAAAAGAGGAGTTGGTACCATTCCTTCCAAAAATATTCCAAACAAATGAAAAGGGGGGACTCCTCAACTCATTTTATGAAGCCAGCATCATCCTGATACCAAAACCGGGAGAGACACAACAACAACAACAACAAAACTTCAGGCCAATATCCCTGATGAACACTGATGCGAAAATACTCAGTAAAATACTGGCAAACCAAATCCAGCAGCACATCAAAAAACGTATCCACCACGATCAAGTTGGCTTCATCCCTGGGATGCAAGTCTGGTTCAACATACTCAAATCAATAAATGTAATCCATCCCATAAACAGAACCAAAGACAAAAACCACGTAATTGTCTCAATAAATGCAGAAAAGGCCTTTGATAAATTTCAACATTCTTTCATGTTGAAAACTCTCAATAAACTAGCTATTGATAAAACATGTATCAAAATAATAAGAGCAATTTATGACAGACTCATAGCCAATATCATACTAAATGGGCAAAACCTGGAAGCATTCCTTTTGAAAACCAGTACAAGACAAGGATGCCTCCTCTCAACACTCCTATTCAACTTAGTATTGGAAGTTCTGGCCAGGGTAATCAGGCAAGAGAAAGAAATAAAGAGTATAGGAAGGGAGAAAGTCAAGTTATCTCTGTTTGCAGATGACATGATTTTATGTTTACAAAACCCTATCATCTCAGCCCAAAAACTCCTTGCACTGATAAGCAAGTTCAGCAAAGTCTCAGGATACAAAATCAATGTGCAAAAATCACAAGCATTCCTTTACACCAACAACAGGCAAGCAGAGAGAATGAACTGCCGTTCACAATCGCATATACCAACAATAGGCAAGCAAATCATGAATGAACTCCCATTCACAATCGCTATAAAGACAGTAAAATACCTAGGAATACAGCTAACAAGGGAAGTGAAGGACCTCTTCAAGGAGAACTACAAACCACTGCTCAATGAAATAAAAGATACACAAACAAATGGAAAAACATTCCATCCTTATGGATAGGAAGAATCAATATTGTGAAAATGGTCACACTGCTCAAAGTAATTTATAGATTCAATCCTATTCCCATCAAACTATCATTGACATTCTTCACAGAATTAGAAAAAACTATTTTAAATTTCACATAGAATCAAAGAAAACCCCATATAACCAAGATAATCCTAAGCAAGAAGAACAAACCTGGAGGTATCATGCTACCTCATTTCAAACTATACTACAAGGCTAGAGTAACCAAAACAGCATGGTACTGGTACCAAAACAGACCTATAGACCAATGGGGCAGAACAGAGACCTCAGAAATAACACCACACGTCTACAACCATCTGATCTTCAACAAATCTGACAAAAGCAATGGGGAAAGGGTCTTCTATTCAGTAAATGGGGAAAGGATCTCTTATTCAGTAATTGGTGCTGGGAAAATTGGCTAGTCATATGCAGAAAAATGAAACTGCACTCCTTATATGCAGAAAAATGAAACTGCACCACTTCCTTACACCTTATACAAAAGGTAACTCAAGATGGATTAGTGACTTAAATGTAAAATCCAAAACCATTAAACCCCTAGAAGAAAACCTAGGCAATACCATTCAGGACATAGACATGGGCAAAGACTTCACGACAAAAACACCAAAAGCAATTTCAACAAAAGCCAAAATTGACAAATGGGATCTAATTAAACTAAAGAGCTTCTGCACAGCAAAAGAAACTATCATCAGAGTGAACAGGCAACCTACAGAATGGGAGAAAATTTTTGCAATCTACCCATCCAACAAAGGTCTAATATCCAGAGTTTACAAGGAACTTAAACATATTTACAGGAAAAAAAACAAGCAACCCCATCAAAAAGTGGGCAAAGGCTGTGAACAGACACTTCTCAAAAGAAGACATTGATGTGGCCAACAAACATGAAAAAATGCTCAACGTCACTGACCATCAGAGAAATGCAAATCAAAACCACAATGAGATACCATCTCACACCAGTCAGAATGGTGATAATGAAAAAGTCAGGAAACAAAGTTGCTGGCGAGGCTGTGGAGAAATAGGAACGCTTTTATACTGTTGGTGGGAGTGTAAATTAGTTCAACCTTGTGGAAGACAGTGTGGTGATTCCTCAAGGATCTAGAACCAGAAATACCATTTGACCTAGCAAATCCCATCACTAGGTATATATCCAAAAGAATATAAATCATTCTACTATAAAGACACAAGCACACATATGTTTATTGCAGCAGTATTTACAATAACAAAGATACGGAACCAACGCAAAGACCCATCAATGATAGACTGGATAAAGAAAATGTGGTACATATACACCATGGAATACTATGCAACCATAAAAAGGATTGAGATCATGTCCTTTGCAGGGAAATGGATGAAGCTGGAAGCCATGATCCTCAGCAAACATAGGAACAGAAAACCAAACACCACATCTTCTTACTCATAAGTGGGAGTTGAACATTGAGAACTCATGGACACAGAGAGAGAAACAACACAAACCAGGGCCTGTTGGGGGTTGCGGGGTGAGGGGCGAGAACTTAGAGGACAGGTCAATAGGTGCAACAAATCACCATGGCACACGTATACCTATGTAACAAACCTGCATGCTCTGCACATGTATCCCTTTTTTTAGATGAATAAAGAAAAATAAATAAATCTCTTGAATCTATCTCTCATTTCCCACATCCTCAAAGAATTATCTCTGCCAGTCCTGGTGTCATCAGATTATTCACCGCCTCTTATCCTTTATTTCACTGCCCCTCCTCTTTCTCTGGAGTAATGCTTTTAATATATTTTCAAATTTCAAATAAGCTCATGTCACTGTAGTGTTGAACATCAATCTCATCTTTCATAGCTCTTCCATATGCACTTTCTAAACACACTGCACTCACTCACCACAGTTTCTCAAAATCATTATGCTTTTGTGTCTTGGAAAAAAAATAATTTCTTTTGTCTTTCCATTCTTATTGACTAACAAGTTTCTAGTAACCAATATGCAGCTCAATCGTCACCTCCTTTCGAAGCCTCCAGCCCCTACCTCTTGCCAGACTTCTTCTTGTTCTTTCTTCTATCATAACACATCACATTCTTCTATCATAACACCTCACATCATGTCATGATCGGCATGTATTCTCACCAGGCTTTGAGTGCCTGAAGAGGAATTACTTCTTACTCAGTTTTTAATGTGAATGCACAATGTCTGTAATAGACATATGTTAAATAAGGGTTCTAAGATTGAGGGTGTGAAGCCACTGCTGTCTTAGGTGCAATTGCCTAGAAGCACAGCCTGAGAACTGGATTTCTGGGCAAAGGATTCATTCAGGGAGTGCTCTCAGGAGAAACCTGCAGGATGGCAAGCAAAGGACAGGTAGAGGAAGAAATTAAGCAAAGGTGTAGTATTCGTTGCTGTCTAGCCTCAGCCTAACCCTATTGGGAGTTCTGGAACAGTAAGTGATACCAGAGGTGGGTCTCTTTGAGCCAAGAGAGTCAGGCTTTGAGACCTCTGTGTCAGTCATTGGCTGCCAAAGGTTGGAGGGTGTTGATGGTGGGAAGTATAGCCTCTCTATATGCTATTAATTGTGCAAAACCACGCCAAAGACTTTAATGATGTGTCATGCAGTTACATTGTTGTAGGAGTGCAGTGGTTCTTCCATGGGAACTGCTAAGCAGCTCAAAAAAGAGAAGAATCCTTAGAAATCTGTGTTTTAGTATCTAGTGTTAAATACAAATTAATACTTAGAAAGAGGCACCAAATCCCTAGAAAATACTAAGAATATTTCTTCAAAATATGTACTTTTAAAACATATCATAAATTCCTTTTTTATTGGGGTAGGGAATCCTATCTGTTATGTCTGAGATTTGGTCTCTTTAACCTCACCATATATGAGAATAAATAAAGGTTGCTCAGCAAAACCACAAAAGGCCTAATACAGCTGTTATATCTGTGTGAGTCTTTGTAATATTTCCTGGATACTTGGAACCGAATAAATGGTATCTTTCATATTCTAGGCATTTATCTTAGAATAGAAGCATTTTAAAAGTTTGCATATGCAGGCCATGAAACATTATTTTGAATAGGCATTTATTAATATTCATGCAATATTTATACAGCCTGCCCACATACAGATAGACAAACAAAACAAATGGAGATTATCTTTCAACCATATTTTAGTATCTTTTCATAAATAGTGCATTATAGTAAACAACTATTCCAAATATTTTCTAAAATTAACAGTATGAGATGTCAGAGAACACTGGAGATACAACTAAGTCCCCAAAGCATATTTTTCTTCTTGATTGCTAATAAACAGATGAATTAAAACTAAGACAAAATTCCTGCTAACACACATGCAAATTTTAATCAATAACAATACAAAAATATACGTAGCAGTAAGAAGCTGCTGACCTTCTAAAATTTCATTCTGCACAGTTTCTGTTTATTGTGCTGGATTCTGACCACACATTCCCTATTAAGATAATCACATGTTAAATGAAAGAGAATTCTACTTGCTTAAAGCTAATTTTGAGAAGTATTTGTAAAAGTACAATGGCATCATGTGGCACATTAGTAACGGGTATGAAAATGTACATGAGAAATGTCAATGGCTGTCATGTGCAACTGAGGGCAGAGAAGAGTGTATATTAATTCAGAAAAACTTGGCCCCACTCCAACGATTTTTACAATCCCTAGACTATTTTTAAGAAGTTCTCAAAATTGAATCACACATTTAAAACGGAAAAAATCAACTAGCTGCCTCCAACTCAGGTATGAAACTAAAGATAAGGAAATTCAGGCAGCCCTTGGCAGTGTGGTTTGAGCAGATAACAATGGAAAATGTCCAAACCCTTTGACTGTAGAAAAGTCTCAACATTTGCATTTTGTTTCATTTTATTCTTCAGGCAGTATCTTAACGCACAGGGGATTACTATTATAATTTTCATTAACATTGAATGCTCTAGATTCCAGTTGAACACATAATGTATTATTGAAACCCAGATTTCTAATTTTTAATGGTTGAGAAAGCAAGTGATTATACCCGTCCCTGAAACAATTTTTTAAGCGACCTTCTATTAAATCAGTTAGACAAAAAAGAGTAATTTAGTAACAAGAACCAAAATCAGCCTGTTTCAATACCTATAAGATGAGGAGATGGGTGAAATGAAACAACAGAATGGTTGGAAGATTCAAACAAATTTTGATTAGCTGGTATTAAGGTAAACATAGTGGTGGAGTGAATAGAGCCTAGAAAAGGGTTAGCTGGATAAATTAAGTTTCAGACAAGTGGGGACTTGATACTTCAACTTCTGGAACTTTCATTTTAATCATTTTTATGAAAACATTTCTAAAATATATTACACTCTTTATTAGTCTTTTATTTAAAGAAACAGAGCATACTTATCTTTCCTTAATGAGTTAGAATTATTTATAGATGTTAGACATTTTCATGTACTAAGAGAAGTTTTAAATTTGTCCCTAGACTGATCAAATATTGCTATAGCATTCAAATGTGGCAAGGTTACATGCTCAGAATTATTGAAGTAAGTAGGATTTTGCTTTTTTCCTAAACATCCCAAGAGCTCAATATTGTTCTGGTGAGTGTTTCTTCTTTCACATATGGGCAGCTTTTTCATTCATTTATATTGTTTACAGTAGCTCTCATTGCTTTCAATTTCAGCTGCCATTTCCCTTTCTAAGTTTTTTTCCTCTTCCACCCACATTGCTTCTTTCTTTATTTTCCTTTGTATTTTTTAAAACATTCTTGTATGTCTTTACTTTTATCTGACAAAAACTGATTTTGAAAGCTAATATCATAAACGTAAACGCTGGTTATTTTTTTCTCCTGTAATTTTTGCATTAGAAACATTTTTGGCAAATTTTGTTGATGTTCTTACTTGGTGGCCTTATTTTCAAATTATTATTATTTTTTTATTAAGGCAGTAGAGAATGCCAAACACCTGAGGGGCTCTGTCTACAGTGACTAATTTCTTACCTTTTATGATAATATAAATGTACTTTCCTCCACGGGTTTTTAAGTATTTCCCAACTCTTTTCCTAGATAATTAAATTTCCTCTTTCATTTTTTATACATGTTTCCATGACACTGTCCTGCATACTGACATTTCATATCAAAACATAAAAATACTTAAAAGTTTAATCTTTCTTAATTATATTGCCTGTTTTAGAAGAGAGTGTCCCTAAAAGACATTTTAAAAGGCATGAATAAGTCAGAATTATCATTTCTTTATTTTTTTAACTTTTATTTTAAGTTCAGGGGTACATAGGCAGGCTGTGCAGATTTGTTACGTAGGCAAACTTGTGACATGGGGGTTTGTTGTACAGATTATTTCATCACCCAGGTATTAAGCCTAGGAAAACTAACTAGTGGATACTAGGCAGATATATCATTTCAATTAATAAGAATTCACTATACACCATTCACATTGTCAGAAATAAACTAGATGTCATTTAAAAGCAGGAAAATAATCCAGAGTCATGCTCAAGATTTTAAGAAATGCCAATATAAGATCATTTCCTGAAAGATAGTTTTTGCTTGAAATAGGTTCTATTTCATTGATTGATATTGATCGATTAATTTATTAACTGAGTTTTCTGAATGTTGTTAGATACAGAATCGTTCATTATAAAAAGAAAATACAGCATTACACTCATAAAATCTCATTCTTATTTAGACACATAGAGATTTTGATGTCTTATTTCACTTCAGTGACTCTTGTCATAAAATCCAACTGCATTAGCTCATTTAAAAGGCCCTTTGACCCGAGTGCAGTGGCTCATGCCTGTAATCCCAGCACTTTGGGAGGCTGAGGTGAGTGGATCACCTGAGGCCAGGAGTTTGAGACCAGCCCGGGCAACATGGCGAAATCTTGTCTCCACTAAAAATACAAAAATTAGCTGGGTGTGGTGGTACACGCCTGTAGTCTCAGCTGCTTGGCAGTCTGAGGCACTTGAATCATGGAGGCAGAGGTTGCAGTGAGTTGAGATCTCACCACTGTACTCCTGCCTGGGTGAGTGATATCCTTTCTCCAAAAATCAATCAATCAATCAATCAATCAATAGATAGATTGCCCTTTGAAGCTCATCTCTGCTTACCTGTCTGGGCTTCTCTTTCATCTTCACTTCCAGCTGTATGTTCCAGCCTTATTGAATCACTTTCAGCCACACCAACCTGTCATATTTATTCTCTTGATTTCTTTTTTATTGTGCATCCATAATATCCATAATAAATGTACATATTTTCAGGGGTACATGTAATAATTTAATACATTCATACAACCAATTCGGGGTAATTGGAATATCTATCATGTTATGTATTTATCTTTTCTTTATGCTGAGAACATTTAAATTATTCTCTTCAAGCCATTTTGAAATGTACAGTAGATTGATGTTATCTATCATCACACAACTGATCTATGGAATCATAAGTCTTATTGTTTCTATCTAACTGTATATTTGTACTCATGGTTTAACCTTTCTTCTTGATTTCTTTCTACATTCTATCCCCTTTATTATAACTCTCCTACCTCCCACCTTCTTCGACTAACTTTAGTCCTTCAGATCTCAGTCTAGAAGTTATTTCTCTAAAAAATCATCCAGATACACCCCCCACCTCCCCACCCTGTTAAGACCAGAACACATGTAGCATAACCAGCATTACAGCTACATCACTACCTTGACTTTCTATGCAGTTTTTTCATTTCATAGCTAGCACAACCAGTCAAAATTGAGACCTGTCCTAAAAGACACATTAATGACAATTTACTTAAGATTAGGCCATTTTCTTAAAGAAAAATCTAGGCTAATATTTATATAAACTTTTTATCAATTTTATCATAAAACTTAATGAAAAAGGTAAAAGGTATAATTTTGAGCAAGGGGGAAAGCTGTCATGTATCCGTAAAGATCTTGCGAGAGTAGAAAAAAGAGAGGTGGGGTGTTAGATGAAGAGAGAGAGATACACGGGAAATGTTCCTAACGAGGTGGCTTTGACCACATTCTGACTAAATGTAGTGGGAATACATTCCATTTTCAACTGAATCATTTATATGTTAATAAGGTATCGAGAGCAGTGATGTGGCTACCAAAGAAATTAATCATATGTTCTCTATTTAATCCAAAGACACTATGGGATATGCAAATATTTAAATGTAATATTAATTGAAGTGAAATAATATGACCTTGGGAAAGTGGTCAACCAGAAATTAATGTTTATGTATCCTAAAGCTCCATTGTTTGGAAATATTATACCGATGAGGAGAAAGGCAGAGACTTGATTCTACCACACATTTATGGATTAAAATCTAAGAGTTTCCAAAAAAAAAAAATACCCTGAAAAATACCATGGTGCCAAACATAAATCAGAAATTTAGAGCTTACAGAAAAAATGGTGAATATGGACTATGATTTCTTACTAATGAAGTATGGAATACCTAAATGAGGCTGACTTGCATAGTGCATTCCATAGAAATAAATAACATGGATAAAGAATGGAAATCTTCAGGGAGAAGGAGTCACTTGCACCCACATGGGCAGTGACCTAAAAAATGAAGGAATATTAATGGATATATTTCTTTATAAATATCCCTGGGTATTTTTAAGCTTGGGATTAAGGTCACTGGAGGTATTTAATAGGCTGTCTGTATAATGTCTGTTTGTCTATGTGTGAGTGTAGATACATAAGTAATAGATATGTACATACATCTGTAGACAGAAAGAAATGCAAGTAGGTGATAAGGAGATAGGTGATCGATAAATAGATATGAATATATACATTTTTACATATCCATGCACATACACATACATATATCTTATATTTTTAAAGATAATTTCTATTAGATGTGATGTAAACTTCTCAGGGCTCAAAGGGATAGTAAAATCTACTCATGAGGTCATTATTCAGATTAACTTATGCACATACTGTGAACTCAATCCCAAAGTCATTCATGTCACTTTTGACTTTCATGCATAACACAACTCACCTGTAGCCATCAATGTATCTCTGATTCTCAGGTCTATATTCCCCTTTTAAATATACTAAACTAATAGAAAGCATTATTACCCAAAGTTTACATATCCACAATAATTTCCTAAGTGCTGTTTTTTAATCTCACTCTTTCCTCTAAACTATTTGTCACACCTGCTATTATAAGTTCTTTGAAAATAAGAATAACGCCTGAAAGTTGGTTGTACCCTCACCAATCTAATGACAGCTTTGAACTCGTAACAGGTGATTTCTAAATACTTACCTACAGACTTAGCTTAAGATTCCTCTCTAAGAATCTAGACCAGCCAATACAAGACATCAAAATGATAACATTTAGCTATGACTTTTGAACTAGTAATCCATGGTCATAATATTTTTAGAATTTTATGTCAAACATGAAACCAATAAAATATCAGTAGCATGGCAAAAGTACTAGGGGTTGGAGAGACAAGACAGAGAATTGTTTGGGGTGTGATGGAAGGATTGCCTAATAATGAATTTTTAGTCTAAATTGAACTGTATCTTTGTGACAGTTATCTAGAAAATTCCAAATTTTTCATGGTTTTCCTAAGTACGGGGTCTGGCAATAAAAAATAATCTGGCATTTCTCTTGTGGAATTCAGGCAGCCACAGAAGCCCAAATAAATCTAATTTCCATGGTTCTCGTGATTTTCATAGCCATTTGTAGCATGGAAACTGTGTGTTTGCTATTAAATTAGGGCTAGAAATATCATGTAATCTGTACTCTATACATATGTAATAATTCTGGAATGACCATGTGACTTTAATTGTTGCAAATATAATCAGGGTTATGAATTCTCACTATACTGAGGAATCAATAATTTTAGAGGCTTGAGGTCAGATGGGTCAAAGGTAGTAATTTCTCTGCACCCTTCTCTGAGAGCTATCCTGCACACTTTTTAAATTAGAGTAGAAAAATATAAGAATGTGACCAAGTGTCACTTTCATTAAAAACTTTAGATTGTATTTCTATCTACACCAAAATGTTTTAACTAGTGGACAGAGAAGTGTTTCTGGAATGGAAACTAGAGCAAAAAATCCCAAAATCTTGCCTCTTGTCAAACCCCGGAACTTCCTTGCTGCTCAAGACCATTTAAAATTTGCTGGGCGAATTTTTTACACATAATGCAAACACTGACTATGTTAGCAAGTATCACTCCCAGAGATGAATCAGGACTTTATATCAGGGCACCTGCAATATCTCTGAAGAAAATGGATGAGTTAGAGACAGGATAAGAATCTCTGCTCCTATTCACAAATGCTGGGACTCAGAAAAAGATCTATGCCAATAGGAAAACCCATGTATAAACATTGATGCTTCACATTAAGCAAAGAAAGCTTCAACTCTCCTTATGAGAGAAATTGCATTTTGTCCCCCTTATTATATCTCTCATTGTATCTCCTTATTATATCTCCCCTTATTACATCTCCCCTTATTATGTTCCCATTCTAGCTCAGAAATTTAGATATTACTTACAAAGACAAAAAGGTATAAATATTTCTAAACCTTCATATAAAATCTTAATACTTTAATTCTGGAAGAGACCTTGAGCATTGACTAACAGACCAGCAGAAGCCCATAGGTGAAGCTTACATCAGGAAAGGGGAGAGCAGGAAAAATATTCTGACAACAGCCTGACTATTCCAAGCCTATAACCCGGAACTGTGTAAATAAGGATCTGCAGAGCATTTAGCCAAGGAAACAGAACAAATCGGCGGCACAAGCCATGTCTATGGTGACTTGAGATTTTTAACCTGGAATTTTCCCCAAGTGATTGTTTAAAAAGCCTAAAATGAAAAAGGTTTCACTTTCAGAAAAGCAGGATGTGACGATACTGGGTACTATAACTATTTCATCTCCAGATTTAAGCCAATCCTAGAATTTTCTAAGAAAAAGTCAGCTGAAGTCCCTGTTTCAGGATAAACAGTCTCTAGGCCTGAAAAGTAAGCATTGATTGGAATGTGAATGTGAGGAGCCCATGAGGTTTTTGTTGACAGCAAATGCCCATTTCTTGTAATTTTCTAGGATTCCCTGTGAAGGAGTCAGTGGTGCTTCCTCCTTAACACAGCTCAGAAATTTTATTAATAACAATCACTTTAACACCCTCTCAAATTTCTCAGTTTTATTATTCACAAATTCTTCTAACCCCAGAGACTTTGACATAGCTGGAAGGGTTACAATCTTATACTACAAGTTACATAAAGTTATGAAATTAATAACAGTTTTTTATTATCCTTCTTCAGAACCAAAATAACATTTAGAATTTTTTATCTGACTGTGAGTTTCAGAAGAGGAAAGGGGAAGGGACAGCTTCTACCCAGAGAAATATCAGGGACCCCTGGCATAATCTAACTCTCAAAATAAGGAAATACTAAGATTAAGTATTTTCCCCAAGGTCACAGTGCTAATTAGTAACATAAAAAGACGTAGTAACCAGTCTTTCTAAAGTGAAAGCCTCTCTCTCGTCAAACAAAGCATCTAAAAGCTATCAGATCTATGGTTCAATGATCAATCTCCCAGTTAAAATCCTGCAGATACATACATATGCATAAGAAACTAATCAGATGATCTTCTTACTTTGCCGCACTGCTCATAAAGCTATGAAGGACAAGGTCAGAGTTCTCTTCACCATAGGCTGAAGCACAGTAATTTGCTGCCTGCTAATATTTATCTTCAATCTCATAACTCATCTAAGGAGATATTAAAACCATGATTCATCCAGGTTTTCAGATTTCCTAAAAATTAGTTTCTGTAGAATATTCCATATATCTTCATTTAATTCACTATCAACTTACTTTGCTGTGGTAACTTTGAAAGAAACTTTTCCTCCTTCCTCATTCACACACAGCCAACCCTGAGAACACAGAATGTGAGAACGTGACTTGACAAGGCTGCTCCTGGAATGGGCTGTGTTTAGTGAATTGAGTGTTGAAACTAACATGTACGGATAAAACATAAGCATACCTAAGCACATGTCTCTGAGTTCTTACTCATTCTTCAAGGTCGATTTCAAATCAAAACTATTTCATCAAGTCTTTCTTAGCAAATCCAGCCTTAGCTATGGATCCCTGCTAGGACATCCTACAGTGCAGAGGTTAAGAACTGCATGTGCAGCACTTAACACACACTGTCTTTAGTTCAGGAACATCCCAAGTGTCCCCTTAACTCTACCACTTCTTACTTTGCTCCACTGCTCATAAGACAAGGTCTGCTGGTCCACTGGGCAGCTGGGCAGCTGCAACCCACACACTGACCCTTAAGACACTCAGCTCCCTTTTGTTCTCCAAGCTTAAGTGTGGAGAAGAGGAAGAGATTTTTTAATCTCATGGCTCAATTGAGATAACCTGGAATTTTCCAAGGAATTGGAAAATTCTAGTCCCTCCAAAGAGAGTAGAATATTCAAAAGGATCTCTGCTAAAGGAAAAACAAAATTAAAAACAAAAAAGTAGCAAAATCATAGAAACGATCCTATTTACAGTGCACATTTTTTAATCATAACATAAAGTGGGTCTAACCACAGACTGGTTTGGCTGGTTTCACTTCTGGGCATACAGGCCTTCGCTTCCTATCCTCACCAACCCCATCTACGCTAGATGCCACAAGCCTCATTTGGAGAGTAGTCACACTGGAGCTTTTGTGCTGGTCATCTTCGTGGGCACCAGGTTACCTTGATGCTTCTCTGAGTTCACACTGCCCTGTCTTTTATCTGGACAGCTATCTCAGTGAAAAATTCCAAGTTGTAACTTTCTGTGCCTTGAGAAACAACATTTACCCTTTGGCAAGTTGCCATGCCTCTGGTCATGCCCCACCAAACTTCCTTCCAGAATTCAGGCGTATTCACATACAGGCTTCTCAGGGAAACTAAACACTTAAACAAAAAATATTGTAAGCTTTCTCTAGGCCCTCCCAGATTCTTGAAGCTCATTTTCAGAGCCTTTATTTGAGAATCCAGTGACCTCGCACACTAAGACGGGAAGCTCCCCTTCCCAGGGGTCTTTTTCCTTATGTGATTCTTTGCCTGCTCTTCCTTTTCCCCATTCCATTTTTCATCCAACAATAACAGGGGAATATTTACACCTTCCCCTTTCCATAAACCACCCACCTGACTTGGCACTTTTATTGAGTTCCCCTCTGGAAAGAATACTCTTAATTTTCTGTTAGTTTGTAGAGCGGTGAAGATTGGCATCCTCTCTAGCCCTTTTCAGAAGAGGATGGCAATTCTTTCTGCTCTCTCCTACCCTCCGAGTTGCCTCCTCTCAAGGCTTTGCAAGATTCTACATGTTACAGTTATGTAGTGTTAAAAATGCACATATAATTCTAAACACACACACGCATCCAGTAAAAAACAATCATTCTCTTATGTTTTCTAGCCTTTAATAAAATCAAGTTATTTGAGATATTAATTTTGGTCTTCATGTATTTCCCTCTCCCATCCATTCATTTAAAGAAGGCAGCAGCCTCTGTGGTTCACTGCTTCAGGGGAGGCTGACCAAGAAGTAGCTTGAAAGTCTTTCTTATTTTGATATTTCAAAACCCAAAACCCAAAACCCAATGGAGAACTTAGAGAGCCTGCAAACATAAACAGAGTAGCTTTGAGGAAACATCAAGGGAAAATGATTTTCCCCAGACTAAAGATATATCCTGGGAAAGAACAGAGAGGCAACATCTGCAATTTTTCAGAGCACGCAGGTCCCTTTAGAACGCAGAAACATGCCAGGAACCCAGAGAGAGTTGCCTGTATGGTATATGTTGCAGATGGGCACAGGCAGCCTTGAAGACACGCTCCATGTCCCAGACCTGGCAAGGAAGCAGCAGACGATCACAGGACATGAGGAGGCTGTGCAAACTGGGACCCTGAATTTCCTAACATCAGCTTCTATATATGCATAACTGCGTACCAGAGTCTACCCTTGCTTGGCATTACATGAGCCCCCAGAACTGTGTGTGGCAGGGAGAAGCCCCAAAGTAACAAGGGGCTTGGACTTTGTTCTGGAGAAAGGCAGGGAAAAGCCCCAAAGTAACAAGATCGCAGTTTTTCCACGACATTAAGTTACTTTTTAGAAAACAAAAAACAATCCTTATTTTTCATGCAGGTGAGTTTGTGGGATGGAATTTATACATTTTCATTTATCTCGACACTCTGTTTATCCAATTACTTTTATGATATTTGAAGACAAAGATCAATCTTGTATCACTAGAATCTTTAAAGGGTCTTGAATTTAATTAGCACTCAATGTTAATAAATTCTGTTGGATTAATATTACCAAATCATAAAATCTTTGAACTGGAAGCGTGAGAAAATCAATTATTCCAATTTCTGTTTCACAGATGAGGAAACTAAGCCCAGAGAGTTAAATTTTCCAGGTCCTACATGAAGCCTCAGGTTTGTTTGCCTTCCAGAGTAATGTTTATCTTCTAAAGATCGATGTTCACATTGTCAGATGCTTCTTGAAGACTGGAACTCATTAACTGACTCACCAATAAAGTCACTTAAATAAATAATGCACGTTTAAAATTGTTCTTCCAAATCCCAGCCAAGCGTTCAACTCCTTTTAGAAATACTAAGGACATTGGTTTGGATTATCTTTTGCACTTTCTACTCTCCTAAGGATGTTCCTTCCCTCTGGACTACTGATTGATAACCCTTTATATCTGCTTTTATCTCAAAGCCATCACCTCTACCCTCAGAATAATATCAAGAGCATCACTTTTGTTAGGTCTGTTCCACTCGGGGAGGTCCCTGTGGAACTGTAAAACTAGATTGAGAAAGTTCCCAGGCTTGGAGGGAGAAGATGTGGCTTTGCCAGATGATGCTAAATAAAAGCCTGAATTGTTATCTGAACCCTTTGATGGGAACCAAGTACAAAGATAGACCTATCTCAGTGTTAACTAGTATATTTTGTCCTCAGAATGCCTGCTGCTTCCTTGCTACTTTTTTGCATTTTCTTTTCTTCTCAATGTTGTACCCAGCTTCATTTTAATCTGATTTAACATACAGGAAATATTTAAGGGGGTCAGAGAAAAGAGTAAGAACTCATGAATTTGGGTCTATGTTCCTCATATTTTCCCCTTTCCTTGTCCTCTCTCCTCTTGGGTTTATGGCTAGTCTCCCCAGATCTTGCAGTCTTCAAGAGTCTTCTTTCATGGCTGGGTGCAGTGGCTCACGCCTGTAATCTCAATACTTTGGGAAACCAAGGCAGGTGGATCACTTGAGGACAGGAGTTCGAGACAAGTCTGGCCAACATGATGAAACTCCATCTCTACAAAAATTACCAAAAAAAGCCAAATGTGATGGCATGCACCTGTAGTCCCAGCTACTCAGGGGGCTGAGGCAGATGAATTGCTTGAACCCAGGAGACAGAGGTTGCTGTGAGCCAAGATCACGCCACTGCACTCCAGCCTGGGTGACAGAGCAAGACTCCATCTCAAAAATAATAATAAAAAAAGGTCTTCTTCCCATTTCATATCTATATAAATAACAAGAGCCCTCCTTTGTACACTGCAGTGGAATATCCACCATCTCTACAATATTCCTTAAACTTCTGATTCCAGCTCCAAATTTTGAGGCCAGGTTTAGGTCTCAGTCCCATCATCTTGCACACTGCAGCTCCTGTACTCTCTACATAGCCCAAGGGAAGATAGAGCTCCAACTCCTCCTGCATTTCACAGCACAACATTGACTCAAGTTAATTATATCTATTTTTAATAAAAGTGTGGGGAGATTATGGCATAGGACAAAATGAGACAACTTTGAAAGGAATGTTGAGACATCATTTGTCTTTCAATGTTCCTTAGTTATCACCACTACAGGGAATTTCTCATCAGTTATTTGTCTTCCTTGGCCCGTGTCTAGTGACGGGGCCCAATCTCAAACGTGTTGGTTCCCACTCTCACCTTCTGTTGCAATACCTGTCTCTGCTCTGCTCCCTGCTTCTAGACCTGTTCAACCTATTATCCTTCCCAGATGCCATATTAGAGTCCCCAGCTTCTCCTACTTGATCATACAGCATAATTTATCTCACATTTATGTTATTCTCAACTCCAGACTAAATTGTAAGGCCTACTTTTATATAACCAAGAAGCCTTGTCAATGAAATTTATTAAACAAAAAGCCACATATCCCTAAGATTAACTATGACATTCCTATGTGACACAGGAGTAGCATGCATTTATTTTTATAATAGCAACTATTTTCTCTCAGTGTGAAAACGTTGAGCCTCTGTGTGCTAAGAGAAGCAAAACCATTCTAAGGTGATTTCCAAGTGAAACTACCTTGAATTCAAGCTTTATATTTCAGCTCAGGAAAGAGCAGACCAATCCCCACTGTGGTCTCACTACGACTGTGCCCCCAAACCAGCCTTGTGTGGTGCACCACCGTACGAAGCAGATGCCTTAGATAATTCAAAACGCCAATATTTTGGCTTAAAACTTTCCATCATTTTAGAAGTTTTGAGGTAGCCTATCAGAAGTGTGGAACAAAATCTTTAAAATAAGGTGGCATCTCCTTGAGCCAAGGCCCATGGTGGCAGAATAGTGCACTGTGATTGGTATCAGCCAGGCAACACTAACTGCCTCTCTAAGAGGCAGGCCCTTGGCATGAGGGACATCGCTGGATGGGAGGCAGGCAATCCCTAACAAGAAGTGGCCTAAAAAATGGTGGTGTGTGTTCAAAGGTGTCCATCATACCAAAGGACAGCTTCAGGCCTTTTTAGTTGCCCACAACAATAATCTAAGGAAATCTTTGCCTCGACGACAAGTGGCCAATTCCCAGGCAACTTTAATGCCACAGTGAATGACCACAGACAAGTGCATTCCGGGTGTGTTTTCACCTCCGATGCTTCTTGGTGCTAAGGAAATGATCTGCTGTTCAGTTTACCCCTTTTATGAACAGGCTCTAAAGTAACCACGTTGCAGGCACATAGAAACCAAATAAAGGAGTATTTTGAGCAGCATCTTCAAATGAGTTAGTCCTAATGATGATGTTTCAATGCAGATGTGCATTGACACGTGTGTCTCTTATCTTTCCTCGAGTTGTTGGTTAGTTTGTCTTCTCCCTCCTAGGAACAAGGCCTATCGCAGAGTAAGACTGTGTTCACATCACACAGTAAGACTGTGTCCGCTACTGAACGGGACTTTGTTCTTACCAGCAGAATAACCCTGGAAGGCAGTTTTCCTTGAACTTGTTTACATGTCAAGTGCATGCTGTTTAGTTAAATTATTTCAATACAGCAGTCTCCTGTTATTCACAGAGAAGATGTCCCAAGACCCAAGTGGATGCCGCAAACCACCTATAGCACCAAAACCTATATGTACTATAAAGTTTGAGGTATGACAGAAAAACTAGCACGTATTTCTTTTTTCTTCTTCACATATAGATTTGTTCTTACCTTAGCTCTCAGCAATCCCAGCACACCATTATTTTTCTTTCCTTATTAAGTCGAGAACTTTCACCATGTTACTTAAAGGAAGCACTTTATGGCTTCTCTTTGGCATATCTGAATTGTTAGGATGATTACTCTTGCTTTTTGGAGAATTATTTGGTAAAATGAAGGTGACTTGAACACAAGCATTGTAATACACCCACCTTAGTCCATCTGATAACTAAGATGGCTCCTAAGTTACCAATAGTGGGTGGACTATACAGCATGGCAATGCTGGACAAAGGGTAGGTTTGTTTTCTGGGCAGGCTAAAGCAGGACAGCATGAAATTTTATCACATGCCACAGAATGACACAAAATTGAAAATTTATGAATTTGTATTTCTGAAATTTTCTATTCATGTTTTCAGATCCTCGTTGACCACAGGTAACTGAGACTGCAGAGAGAGGATCTATGGATAAGGGAAGACTATTGTAATATTTTCTTCATAGAAAAGCTAATTCATAGCTTATTTAATTTTTCAAAAGTCTTATTTATCATGAAAGAAAGTTTTAATTCAAATGACTAAGTCAGCTATTCATTTTATTCTCTGTGATTTAAACTTATATCTAAATCAGTCATGAATACCTCCAAAATAACCAGTGTTTGAAAGCAGCTGATTTTCTATATTAAAAATTTCTTAGAACATGTTTTCTAATACCAAAGAAAGAGAGCATTTACTTTTTCTTTCTATTTAAAAATATATATATATTCCTCCCAATAACTAATGTTTGACAAAGCCAGGAATCAATTCTAGCATCTTTGCCATGTTATATGATCTTCCATCCATTTATTTGTTTATTCTGTGAAAATTGTCAGAATCAAAATGGAGTCATGAATGCTAAGAAAACCTTGACAAATAAAGCCAGGAAATGGAGGTTCTCACATTTCTATGCCTCACACTGAAGAAGACTATATAATAACCACAACCTTGCACAAAGGCCATCACAGTCTTATACAAAAAATGCTTCTGCAAAAACATCTGCCCAGCAACTGTCTGTCCAATCTGAGACTGTTGTTACCTTAATTATTAATCTTTGTAGCCAAGGATAATTATTTCAAAACAGTTATGTAATCCTTCTCATTAAAAAAACAAACAAACAAAAAGCTTTTATCCCCAAGTATACACATAGTTCACTATGGAATACATATTTTCACTGCAATGCTCTATTCTCAAACAAATATCTTTTCTTTTAGCCTCTCTCTGTTTTTTATTGAGGTTGATAATTCATACGTTTGATATCTATTGAGATTCGACTACAAATAGGGTATAGCAAGGTAGTTGTTCTACTGTAACTGGGTAGAACAAGTTACTTTTGTAGTGATGGTCACAAGACTGCTTCTTCCAGTCTTCAAATGATCAACTCTATGGTTCAAATATAAGCTTTAATGCATTAATTACAGTGATATAACTGGGGTTTGTTATTCAATCAGAGCCATGGAAAACAAGAGAATGAAGGAGGAAAAATATTGTTGTTTATACCAATCTTACTGATATAAGTCAATAATTAAATTTATAAGCATCAAAATAACTTCCCAGTATTTTCAGCACACCTCCTACTGAAAACCTGAAGGGTGAACTTTTGGGTGGTTTTTTATTTTTGCCTAGGCAAGTGGAAGCAATCATAACAGCAAACTTACGAAGTAATGTATTTGTCACTGTGATTCACGGAACTCATCGTTTATGGAATATTGCTCTAGAGAGGACATAGGAACCAGAGACAGAAAGGACCCAGCATTAAAGTGATAAAAGCTAACACGTTAGCAGATGATATTTTTATTGCTTCAGTTTGTGAAGTAAAATGACAATTTTTGAAACATATCAAACACACAATATAAACATGAGCAAAATTGTACAGCTTAACTAATCCATGTAATTTACAAGCTAGTACTCATTGTTTATGCACTTGTGTGAAACATGATTTGGTGCTACTGTTGCTGGATGGCTTTTCCCTAATCTGTAATTGCATTTAGACGAGGATTTGTGGTACAAGCATCATGGTTAAGTAAAGTTCTGCTTGAATTAATACTCAATACCTCAAGGTTGGATTGTTATAATAATCTCCTGATTGTCTTCCAGCCTCTCCACTACAACAGACGCTCAGACCACTGCCTGACTAATCTAACTAAAACACTGCTTACTCTAAAGTGCACCCATTAAATGGCTCCCCATTGTCTAATAAATAAAGTAAGAAGTCTTTCTTCTGGCATTTGAGGTTCTCCACAATATAGCATCGAACTCACTGTCTATTTGATATGCGAGGCCTCCACTCCAGTTGCACAGGGTTTCTCATGGTTCCCCATATAAACAATGCTGATTCCTTTCTCCATAACCTTGTTCATGCTGTGGTTCTCCAGATGTAACCATGCCAGGCGTTCCTGGAAAAACAGTCCCTCAATAAAACTGTCCCGATCTTTTCTTGCCATAGTGCTTTTTATCTCTGAATTTTTAGAGCACTGTTTCTCAGTCTCAACATTAGTGACATTTTGGTCCAGGTAATTTTGTGTTTGCAATTTTTTTGTGGGGGCTTTCCTGTGCCTTGCAGGATGGTTGGCAACATTCTTAGCCTCTACCCACTAGATATAAATGGGAGTCGCCCCCAAATAGTGATCACCAAAAGTATCTGCAGATATTATTTGCAAATGTCTCCCAGGGAGGCAAAATTAACCCCAGTTGTTCCAGAATCTTATCGTATGTATCACTCATATTCACATTTAAAAATATTTCATGTGTATGTCTTACCTCCATGGCTAGATTATTTTAGTGCAAGTATTAGATCTTGTTTTATTTTTGAATCCCCAATAAAGAATAAAACACCATAGTGAATTCTTAAGAAATACTAAAATTTTAATTCAGTATCTAAAAATCAGAAAAATATGAGTTACATTATTTGATCTAATCTCAATTATTTTAAAGTGTAAATTAAGAACCTTATATAAAAGTAAAGCTATTTGCCCAAAATAAATGTGTGTTGGTGGGATAATTCTCTTCCCAGTCAGGTAGTATAAATACCCATCTACATTGTAATAAGAGAATTAGTTAACTTTGCATCAGCTGAGTAAACAGTAGCCTGTGGTTTTATTGAGGATTCTTTATATTACTCTGCTTTAATAATGCACATATGTTTAAGTAATACCCTTATATTTTTACATTTAATTAAAAAATTATTCTGAAATACTGTGGTATAAGACAAGGGGCCCTGACCATAGAGTTAAGAGATGAAGGAGTTAGCACATACCACTGTGTGGTCAGCAAGCCACTTAACTTCATGGTGTCTCCGCATCTCATTTTTAAAATACTTATTCTACTAAAATAAACTCCTTGACAGAGGGAATATTGTCTTGCAGCTACCACATCCCTGGTGCCCAGCACAAAGTAGGGCATTTAACAAATATTTGCTGACTGACTGTTCAACTGGTAATATAAGTGCCAATTTTCACTTATTCTGAGAATAAAATGAGGTATTTTTTTGCATCCTGAAAAGTGTAAAATTTTAGACAAATGCAAGATATTTTTCTGCCATAAAAAGCTTAAGGAATTTAAATATTTAAAAATAGTGAAGTGGAAAGTTGAAATTAAGATTTCTGAGATGTCACCAAAGCAGTAGTTAGGGGGAAATTTTCAGCATTAAATGCCTGTATTAGAAAAGATGAATACTCTTGAATTAATGAACTTAGCTTCCACCTTAAGACCTATAAACAGAAGAACAAATAAAATCCAAAGTAAGGAGAAAGGAAAAAATAATAGAGCAGAAGCGAATAAAATAATAAAAGAGAAAAATCAGTAGAGAAAAAATAATGAGGCTGGGAGCGGTGGCTCATGCCTGTAATCCCAGCACTCTGGGAAGCCGAGACGGACCGATCACATGAATCTGAGCCTTGAAACTGGCCTGGCCAACATGACGAAACCCCGTCCATAGTACAACTACAAAAATTAGCCAGGCGTGGTGTAGCACACCTGTAATCCCAGCTATTCGGGTGGCTGAGGCATGAGAATCACTTGAACCCGGGACTTGGAAGTTGCGGTGAGCCATGATCGCGATCATGCCACTGCACTCCAGCCTGGGTGACAGACTCGGTCTAAAAAAAAACAAAAAAAAAGAAAGAAAGAAATCAAAAGCTGATTCTTTGATGTGATCAAAAAAATTTTTTTTAACTCAGACATATTGGTAGGGAAAAAGAGAAATACACAAACCAATATTAAGAATGAAACAGATGACATCACTACAGTTTCTATCAACATTAAGATGATAACACGGGATTATTATACATGAATTTCTGCGTATAAATTTTACAACTTAAATGAAATGGACAAATCCCTGAATTAACAAAAACTATCAAAGCTCATTCAAAAAGAAATAGATAACCTGAATAACTCTATGTCTATGACATACATTAGATTAGTAGTTAAAAATCATCCCACAAAGACAATTTCAGGCCCACTGGCTGTACTGGTGATACCAATCAAACATTAAGGAAGCAATAATTCCAAATTCTATACCCATTCTTCCCGAAAATTATAAAGGCGTGAATTCTTCCCAATTCGTACTGTGAAGCCAGTGTCACTCTGATGCTAAAACCAGACAAATACAAGAAAAGAAAGCTACAAATCAAGATCCCGCATGAACACAAACACAAAATTTCTACGCAAAATACTGCCAGATAGATTGCAACAATACATAAAAAGGATAATACATTACATCCAAGTGGGATTTATCCCAGAAATGCAAGGCAGTGTTAATATTTGAAAACCAATCAACTTACCTCACCATGTTAACAACTGAAAATAGAAAATCCATATGATCAACTCTATGACACAAAAATAGCATTTTATATAATCCAATATCCATTCTTAACTAAAAGGGAAAAGACAACTCTTGGCAAACTCATAATTAAAGAGAACTTCTTCAGTTTGATAAAAGACGTCCATGGTAAGTCGGCAGCTAACATCATACTTAATGGTGACAGATGGAATGCTTTCCTCTTGAGATCGGGAACAAGACAAGAACATTCACTTCCACATTTCTATTCACTATTGTGCTGGACACTTTAACCAATGTAATTAGGCCAGATAAAGAAATAGCAGATATCCAGGCTGAAAAAATACAAGTAAAAATTCTTTTATTAAAAACCAACCTAAATGTTTTTGTAGAAAATCGGATGGAATCAACAAGAACTAGTAAATAAGTTAAGCAGTGGTGCAGGATACATTGATACGGAGAAATCAGTTGTACTTCTGTACACCAGAAATGAACAATAAAAAAATTGAAATTAAAAAATACCATTTATGATAGTCTCAGCAAATCTGATATACCTCAGGATAAATTCGACCCAAACAAAAGTGCAAGTCCTGTGTATTACAAATTTCAAAATATTGCCAAGAGAAATTACAGATCTGAAATATCATGTTCATAGTTCGGATGACTCAACAGTGTTAAGATGTTATTTCTCTCCAGTATCCTCTAGAAATACAATGCTCTGGGGTACGAGAAAACTTTGGGAATTGATGGGTATGATTATTTCTTCACTGTAACGATCATTTCATAAGCATGTACATGTCAAAACTTATGAAATTGTGCACCTTAAATATGTACAGTTTATTGAGTATCAATTATGCTTCAACAAAACTGTTAGAAAATAAATTAGTTTTTCAAAAATGCCAATATGTATCAACAGTTTTAAATATATTTATGTATTTGACTCAGACTGTATATTTTTGGGGTCTATTCCAGTGTAACATGGCTGATGGAAGGCACATGTGCTTGTTCCTTCACCACATTTTACTAAAATAACAATTGTAAAATTTTAAATTTCATAAATAAAATCTAAAAATTAATAGCATCAATTTTTTAATATCCTAAGACACAAAATTGTCATCAAAAATTAGATTAATGAATAAGTTGTTCTCCCATAATATAATACTATATATCCTTGAGAATAAACAATTGACAAACATAACCAAATGTATGTATCTCAGAAACATAATATTAAAATTAACAAACCAGACACAGAGTATATATACTGGATGATTCCATAATAAAGTGAGCTTATAGGCAAAACTATTAAAAACATTATTAACAAAGTAAATAAGGCTTTTTAAAAATGCCAATATAAATCAACAGCTTTAAATATATACATGGTCTTGACCCAGACTTTCTATTTTCGGGATGTATTCCAGTAAAACATGGCTGATGAAAGACACATTTACTTTGTTCAATCACCATATTTTACTAAAAGAGCAGATATAAAATGTTATAAGCATGGCAAGGGAGTGGTAACCCAAAGGAAAAGAAAATTGGAGAAAAGTCAACTAGAAAAACATTGAAATGTGGGAGTAGATTGATTTCGTACACCAGATAGGGAGAAAGGGAAACCAAAGTCTGTAATGGAGGTGGTCTCAGTTGCCAGCTGATTGACTTCACTGAACCCCAGGATATCTCAGGAACTGGAGGCACTGGGTAGCTCTCAAGGAAAGGATGGAAGGTCTGCTGCACCCATCAGACCTCCCTATCGCCCATATGCCATTGCGTGACTGACTTTCTTCCACCATAGAAGTCAAGAGATGCCTCGTCTGAAGAAGCTGAAACCTAGTCCCTGGGACTGTGGGTAGAGCTGAGGGTGAGCTGGCACACGGAAACCTAGGTGATTCAGTGAATATCTACATATGAAGGGATGACCCCCAAATCACTTTGTTCCCACTTGGCACTGAGAACACTGAAAGCCAGACTAATACACCTCAGATAGAAGGCTGGAGAACTCCCCTCTCAGGAAACTATCTCAAAAGAAAAAATAAAATAAAAACCTTCTGATAATGAAAAAGATCAGTGAAACAGTACAGGCTGAGCGCACTAGAGACTAAATAAATTATTCTAGCACATTCACGCCAGAGAGAGAATTTCTAACCAGCTTTTTACGGCCCTAACTTTCCAATACTAGCAGACAGCAAGAAATCACCCAACATTAGAGAAAACTCTCTAACAAATGAAAGAAAAGAAAAAAATTGGAGACAAACAGAAAGCAGAAAAAACGTAAATAAACTATACTTAAGATCCTCAGAGATCGAAGAGGCAATCACTGAAAAAGGAGAAAAACATTAGAGAAAATATGAAACCAAATTTTAAAAAAATAAACTCTCATAAAAAAGGATGCCATAAATGAAATAGTCAAATGCATTCATAAAGTTTCAGAGATCTCTCAGAAAATGCGGTGGGGGAAAATAAGACACAGGAGGTACGTACAGTAGAATATCAATATGGATGTATTAGCCTGTGCTCACGCTGGTAGTAAAGACATACCCAAGACGGGGTAATTTCTAAAGGAAAGAGGTTTGACTCACAGTTCAGTATGGCTGGAGGGACTCAGGAAACTTACAATCATAGCAGAAGGGGACGCAAACACATCCGTCTTCACGTGGCAGTAGCAAGAAGTGCAGAACGAAGTGGGGGGAAGCCCCTTGTAAAACCATCAGTTCTTCTGAGAACTCACTCACTATCACAAGAACAGCATGGAGGTAACTGCCCCCATGGTTCAACTACTTCACACCAGGTCCTTCCCAAGACACGTGGGGATTATGGGAACGACAGTTCAAGAAGAGATGTGGGTGGGTACACAGCCAAACCGTATCAATGGGGAGTTCAATAAATAACAAAAGTTTCAGAAATAGAAAATAAAAAATGGGAGAAAATGAGGTTCAAAAAGGTAATTCAATAAATTTTCCAGAATTAAGAGATTTCAGTTTCCACATTGAAAGGACCTCCGCCTGAGACCAAATCAAGGGGTGAAAAAGAAGTCCAATACAAGGTCCTATAACTGTGGACTTTCAGTATATGAGAGCATGGTAATGGACGGAGTACATTTTATTGATCTGACCAAGTATTTATAACATAAGGTATTACATTAGGTACCATCAGACATACAAAAACAAACTAAAGACCATCCCTATGCACAAAGGTGAAAAAAAAACTAATATAGGTAGGCAGAAATCTCATTATCTATAATTATGGTAATAAGACTTCAGCCACTACCTGTTCTTCTTATACTGATTCCTTTCTTCACATTTCTTTTTAAACAAAAGCCACTTTGGAATGTCTTAGCATATGTATTCAGCACGTGCGCTGGCTAAGGAAAGCAAGCCCTTTTGTCGTGTGAGTCTTCTTTACACACATACACACACTCATATATACACATGTATGCACAAACTTACGCACACATACACACATTCATATATACAAGTATGCACACAAACTTGTACACACATTCTCACACTCACACACTTACACACTCATTCTCACACTCAACAAACACATAGTCATATACACACATATAAACACATTCACACAAAGTTGTACACACATCCTCACAATCACACATTTACACACACATTCTCTCATATATACACTCATATATACACTCACATGTACACTTATAGATACATGCAAACTTGTACATACACTCACATACACTCATATCCACATAGATGTGCACAGACTCATACACACATTCTCACATTCACAGACGCATTCATCACATGTACACACACACACACACACACACACACACACACAGTCTTAGGTCCTTAAAGAAAACTCATTTTGGTTGTCAGGGAAGAAGACTTAGTTGCTTAGTTTTCCGGAATAGAAGAGGATCTGGTTTCCTGAGATTAGAAATGAGATCTATAATTTATACTCCTCTTATATTTTGCTGGACTTTCAATCGTTTATTTGGTATTTAAATAAGCCAATAGTTCCTGTTTGGTATCCTGCCTCTTTAATGTCCTCCATTTTAATGGTTTGCAATTTTTCCCTAGTGCTTCTGCTACCAGCTTTTCAGCAGCAACCAAAATCAATTCTTCCCTGCTCTGGGCATGGCCGACGAGCTCCCCTCTGCCATTCCACTCCTCACTGTGAGAGCAATTCGATGCCCAGAGCCATTTGCAGGTGCAAGAGATACAGCTCCCAGCACCTCTGAAGCAGGACTTCACAACCTTTCTGCAGTGGAAGCCAGTGGGTGGACTGAGATCTCAGCAGGCAGCTGCCTCTGGTTTCCTTTCCTGGCTGCAATCTGGTGGATGGGTGCTAGCCAGACTTGGGGGTTACTGCAAAATGGACTGAAAGGAGTGTTTGAGAAGCCAGGAGTACCAGCCAGACACACGGAATGCTTTACCTAGAGTGAACATACATTTGTGTTCTTGCCATACTGCGTCTTTCTTTGCAATCCAACTTTTCTCTATATAAAAGGAGTGGGGAGAGGAGGTAGTATCTTTTTATTATTGTTGTTGTTGTTATCATTCTGCTACTGTGGGGAGATGACTCAAGATCCTTGGACAGTGGACTATTTTTATTTTTAAACATCAATCGGACATTTACCAAGATAGCATATGCAATGGACTTGAAGCTTGTGCAGCCTTCAGTCTATTTCCACAGACATGATCTCTGTATTACAGATAATGCCAAGCTACTTCTCCAGCCCATGAGAAGGTTTCAGATATCTTCCACGTTTATGACTACTTTGGACAATCTAAATTTTACTCCTAGGCACTTGTGAAAAGGCATAGCTATTACTCAATAAGGTTAACAGAAGAGTCTATCTGTTTGTAGAGAGAGCAGGCCCCTGGCAGCTTGTCATAGTGTTTACCTGTAAGGCAGCTGTGTGTTGTGAAAAGAGGCCCTCACCTGGGCACGAGCAAAGCTATGTGCTGCCATCATGCAGAACTTGCTTACTGGTGATAAGCCTCAGTTTCCTCAGATGCATTTTCCTACCAACAAGAAACAGAATTGCACTTCACTGACCTCTCAGATTTGGATCCATCTTAAAATTCAGTGATTCTGCATTCTGAACATACTATATACCCTGAATCCTCAGCCATCAAGAGCAGGTTTTGATTTTTTTTAAAGAATAAATATTGTATTTTAAGTATCCATGCAACATATCCACATACATAATTTCAAAAAATTGTAAATAATTTCAGCTGGATAAATTTAGAATGCTTGTATTAAAACCAATTCAACAATACTCTCTGGCACTGTTCCCAGAACACTTCCATTGGATTGGGAATTGTTTAAATTTTAACCCATTTTAAGTTCTTCTCTTTCCCAATTGTGCTTTTCTTCAAATGTCGTATTTGAAATATTGACTGCAATATCACTGACTCTTTTATTAAATCGTGTATCTCAGCAGTGATACTGCCACCCGTTGAATGTTTTGGGGGCCACATGTGGTGTGTGGTATGGTGGGGGAAAATGTATGGATATGATTACGGTTGTATTTCTGTGGATTTCCCTTCTTTCCCAAGAGCACCTGCTGGAGGCCTACATCTCCCCCATATCAGCATTAATACTATTTACTACTCTGGTCTTACTACCTTATCTTTCCCTTTCTCCTTTAACATTTAAGATAATAACAAAACTGTCTTCCTAAACATGTGTGCCAACATGGACGAACTCAGAAAAATAAACAAAAAAACCCAAATTGTACATATTCCCTAAGTCAAACAAGCTTCTTTTCTGTAAGTTCATCATCACACTGCTTTTCCTTTCCTGACTTTTCCTTTTCCTTTCCTGCACTGCTATTCCCAAATTTTTATGCGGGCTGGATCCCAAACTTCGTGGCCTTGCAAAGAGAAAATGGAAAAGGCGATAGCGAAGCATAGGAGAGGGGCTTCTGACAGGACCCTTGAGGAGGATCAAGGCTTATCTCCCACCCAGAGCCCTCCTGAGCCTGACGTCAAGTTTTCACCACTCGGTACAATGACCAGCTATACATTTTCTTAACAACTTTCCCTCCACTCACCCCTTTATTGACTCAAATACCGCTAGAGACCCTGAGATTCACCCTTTTGTAGTAAGACCTACCACACCTTAAGCAACAACTATGTACAAAGCATACAAGTCACCCACTTCATATAAACTCTTTCACTTAATTCTTACACAGTCTTATAAATTACACTAGGCATTATCTTGTTTGTTCTAAAACTAGGGGAACTGAGGCACCGGGAGGTTAAATAACATGTTTAATATCCATGGGCAATAAGAAGTTGAGTCTAGATGTGCACCCACGTCTACCTCATTTTACCGTTTAAAACATATGTATGCTTAAAACTAATAACAACCAGAATGTAGTATTGGATGAGCACAAAAGTAAAGCCTACACTAGGATTTGATCAAAACTACGGCATCTGTTATTTTGTACAAGAAAGACTAAGCAATGACTTCCATGAAGCTTTCAGACATAAACAACCACCAGCCCAAACTTTATTGGCCTCAATACAGTTTTTTCACACAAAAAGAAGCGGAGAGAAGTGCTGCCCAATAGAAATATAACATAAGAAACAAGCACAGGCCATATATAGAAAACAAGCACAGGCCATATATAGAAAACATTCTAACAGACACATTTAAAAAAAGTAAAGGAAACAGGTAAAATTAGTTTTAATAATACCTTTTGTTTAACCTAATATATCCAAATATTATCATTTCAACATGCAATCAATATTAAAATTATTAAGGTAATTTTCTTTCTTTTTTCATACTAAGCCTTTAAAATTCAGTGCACATTTTACACCTGCGGCACATCCCCATTCAGACTAGCTGGACTTAAAGGGCTCATTAGCCAGCTGGAGCCAGTGACTGCCATATTGAAGCACACAGGTACACGGAAGTGGCTGCTGGGGTTGGATTCCTAGTACTCTGGATCTTTTCCTCACATTTACTACCCCAGGTTCATAAAATAGCTTCCAAAGTACCAAACATTATATCAGTATCAACAAAAAGAAAAAGGAAGGGGCGCCACCAGTAAAATCTTTCCCATAATGCCTCTACTTGCATCTGTGAACTATGCCCCATAGTGACTCTTGATCATAGGGGAAGCTAGGAAAGTGAGAAATAAGATTTTTCTGATTTCTTTCTTTCTTTTTTTTTTTTTTAATGGAGTTTCACTCTTGTTGTCCAAGCTGGAGTGCAGTGGTGCGATCTCGGCTCATTGCAACCTCTGCCTCCTAGGTTCAAACGATTCCCCTGCCTCAGCCTCCCGAGTAGCTGGGATTACAGGTGCCTGCCACCACGTCCAGCTAATTTTTTGTATTTTTAGTAGAGACAGGGTCTCACTACGTTGGCCAGGCTGACCTCGAACTCCTGACCTCAGGTGATCCACCCACCTTGGCTTCTCAAAGTACTGGGGTTACAGGGGTAAGCCACCACACCTGGCCTGATTTTTCGGATTTCTAATGGATGCATAAGAAAGGGGTTGGAGATAGAAATGTGTTTGCCAACCAACTCAGATTGCCACGGGCATTGGTTTTAAAACTAACAAAAATTTCCAGAATCATGAAAATGTGCTCTACTTCATTTTATAATATTTACATAACATTAAGTAAATAATAAATATGTATTTCTTTCATAGTAATACCCATCTAGCTCACTTAGGCCATTTTCCAGCTAACGTATTTGAAAGAAGAGATAGCAATGAAGCATGAGGAAGGGAACATCTGGCGGGAAAAGTGGCTCTCAGGGTTCAAGGATACCAATCTAACCTCCCCACAGATCTATCCATGACGAGCCCTCTTTGTGAATATACAAGTGAACGTATTGGACACCAAATGTAACACTATTTATACAAATTCTTATTGAGCAAATCGGTGTTCATTTTAACACATCAAAATGTAAATATGTGCTTCTCTAACAGATTATAATTTTTCCTAGTCATTGCTTTCTAAAACTAAATTATAGCAACAAATAAATCTAAACTAATGCAATCTTATTATCAACAAAATTTCATAGTTGCCTTAATGGAAAGAAAAATGAGCTTTGGTTTCAGAAATAATAAGTCATATATATCTTTTACATCATAACCATGGGAATGTGGTTAGTAAAAAAATGGAAATAAATTATCCAATAATGTATACTGTAGGTAGTATGAGTCACTTCATAAGATTGTACAGGTACTAAATATTATGGTAAAATTGGGTGTTTTGTTCTAAAGTATTTCTATCTGTTTTCTCTTCTCACGACAATCCTAAAAATATTTTCAGTTATCTTAAACCATGATATGACATGACACAGATAGTAGAAAACTAATCTATCATGAAATTATTCAATATAATGTAAATTAAAGCTAGCATTTATATTTATTAAGTTTTAAATATGTACACACACATGTATATGCAGGCATTCATGTAACTGATTCTATAATTATTCCTGCAGCCCACTAGGTCATCTAATGGGATGGTATGGAGCTGAATTGTCATGAACTAGAATATTGAACATACTGCATAAACTTACAATTATAAGCATAAAATTTTGCAGATAAAAATATAAATGAATTTAAGCCATCAGAGAAATTAGGTCAACAACACAGTGTTTAACTGTAATCTCCTGAGACCTGCGTTTTGAAATCCAGGGATTCTGCATGTGAAAGAATAATCCCATTATAACTTTACGACGCTGTAGCAATTGAGATGAATGCTGTACCACATTACAGGAAGGACACACAGTGACCTCACTACAACTAAGCCCCAATGTGGAGAGATTACAAATGCTGGTTAATACATTAAAAACCAAATAAAAGAAGAGTCTGTGCAACCTAGTATTACCGCTAATACCATTAATATCACTTGAAATCCTCTTTTCTTTTCAAATGCTTGATGGGGTGTCAAATGGTTTCATACCCATTATATGCAAATAGGTGCCTGACTTCTATATCCTGTGACACAGGGTAATAATAGTGCATACTATAAATCAGTTGGTGACATAAACTCAGCCTGTGAATTGCCAATGGATCATACTTTCCCGTCATTATGGTGTTGTGTAAATGTGCACTCAGAGCTGTTAACACTACTCCAGGCTTTGACTCACACCACCGTGCCGGGTGCTGATGACCAGCTGCGTGGACATTGCCATTGCCACGCATTCCTTGGAGACTTAAAATGACCCTTGTGTCACTTGAAAATGATACAAGATCACTGTGTTCTGTTTGTGAATACTGTAATATTAATATTTATTTCAAAATTCAAGAGGTAAAATAAAAAGAATATTTTTATTCAAATTACTAAAAAAGAATGAGGAAATGAATGTTAAATTTAAATTACTAAGACTTCACCTCCAACCCTTCTCCTTGATCTACACTCACATACAAAAGTCCTTTGTTGTTGCAGACTTTAATAAAAATCTTGGAGAAAGGAAGAAGTTGTACTTGAAAGCAGCCAAAAAAAAATTTAAAATTCAATGTTAGAGCCTTATTTCTAAGAACCCTTCACACACCCCATCACGTGGCTCAGCCCTCCTTTTTACTGTCTATTCTTTCCTCTTCCCCTTCCTCCTTTTCTCTGTGCCCACCCTTTTGGAAGAAAAAACAAATTCTATCTTTTTGCATAGAGTAATTCAGATATCGGCAGCCCCTGAACTCAATTCAACAGAACAATGTTGAAGTTGTATTAATACGCCATGCTCTCTTTTACTTCCTATGAATATCTGCAGGAATAAAAAGTATAGCAATTTTATATCCCCATTGATATGACATCACCTTTTAAAAAGCAGATATTTTTCTTTTGAGGCAGTGTCTCACTTTGTCACCCAGGCTGGAGTGCAGTGGTACAAACACAGTTCACTGCAGCCTCAACCTCCCAGGCTCAAGCAAGCCTTCCACCTCAGCCTCCTGAGAAGCTGGGACCACAGGCACATGCCACCAGGCCTGACTAATTTGTGTATTTTTTGTAGAGTTGGGGTTTCACTATGTTGCCCAGGCTGGTCTCAAACTCCGGCGCTCAGGCAACCCACCCACCTCAGCCTCCCAAAGTGCTGGGATTACAGGCACGAGGCACCATGTCTGGCCCTAAAAAGCAAAATGTTTTTAAATAATCAATTTTTCTATTATAAGTAAATCAAGTGTTTAAATAAACAACTTAAAATCTAATTGCTTGTAGTTTAGACTTGTGTTCTTTTAAAGCATATATTGGTTTAAAATGTAAGTCAATAATTGTATCACTTAAAAACAAATCTAAACAAATATAAAAGATAAATTATAATGTCTAGAATATGAGAAATTTCTAAAATTAAAATGAGAATAATGAAACTAATTTTTCTATTATAATTTTCAGAAAACAATTTACTCAATTGTTTTCCTATAAGTGAAGTATCACAATAAAATAACACGGGGTAACAAATGAGAATGGTGATCTATGGACACTTCAAAATCTAAACTGTGTATGACAACTTCAAAGTCTACAATAAGTTTATTATTTTGATTATATAGAAGTAGATAATTTTAGAACTTGCCATACAAGCCCAAACGCTGATAGAATTGAAAATAAATATTTATATTTATTATATATTTAATAAATAATATATGGATATATAATATGTATTTAATAAATATATAAGTATATACAAGTAAATATACTTATATATTTATTAAATACATATATACTTATATATTTATATATATACTTATATACTTATAAATATATACTTATATATTTATTAAATACATATTTAGCCAATACACATATCCCTGTTAATTTCTAGCTTCTGTCTGTAAATGCCTTGTGCTTTTTGATTCAAGACATACCCAGAGGTTTCACTTTGTGTTACAAGAGAAATAAAAATAAATCTCCTAATAGAATTTAACTTCTTCTGATTCCTAAGATTCTGAGAACTAAGGAAATCACTTGGGAAATAAGTTATCTTGAGATAGGTGGTGCTCAAGGTATCAATTGTCAATTAGTCACCTTTCCACAAGGACACAGAAAACATAAATAATATTATTTTACTTTAAATATTCAAACCTCTGGTTAGCAGAAGGAAATATTGGAATGGAGAGAGGAAGAAAACGTATATAATATTTGATATTCTACAACAAATAAGATCCATTACATATAAAAATTACTATTTATATAAGTGGCTAAATCTTATTTTTAAATATTATGAATAAGCATTACACATACCAGAAGACAACAAGTTATCTTGCGATTTAAGGAATTGTAGGATCATTATCAACTAATAGCTCAGCAAAAGTTTAAAAACCTACCTAAAGTGGAAATTATTCCAGTAGTCTAATAATAATTATTGAAATCTGTTGAAAGAAGTTGAGAGACGGCCAAACCACCTGAGTACATCAAACTCTACTATGTACTATTATAAAAGCCTACCTAGCAACCCATAAAAGCAATTATCCACATATTACATGACATTTAACACGGATATGAATAAAATCTTCCATATTTCCTAACACTAGATTGTCTATGTTTGAAACTTGAGTTTCGCATTTGATTTTGTGGCTTGAAAGAGAGTAAACTAAAATGCATCTACCAGCTAACGAAATTGAAAGCACAAACTCAAGCATTACAAATGTCATGAAGTAAATTTCACAAATAATGAAGTGTATGTGTGTTCTTTATTAGTTACTAAATTTTGGTGAATAAATTTAGCACTTACTCTGTGATAGGCAAATACATGCAATTTTTTATAGTTTTTAAAGTAGTCCTATATGTTAATTACCCTTATATTTCCTTTACAGATGAGAATACTGAGGCTCAGAAAGTTTAAGCAACTTTTCCACATTCATGTAGCAAGCTAAGGTGGCAAGTCAGGTGGCTAACTCCAGCATTTATGTCCTTAGTCACGCCTCTAGAATTCCTCACATAGGATTTTGAGAAATAGAAGCTTTAAATAGCTGTTGGAAAGATAACACTTTCTGAATATATACATGTAAGAGCCAGCAGTTCAAGTTCCCAGTAACTTTATGTTACCAAGAGAAATGCATGAATTGTAAAACTAGATCTGTCAGATATCCTTGATTCTACAATATCTATTTTTAAGCTCCAGCATTTTTTGAAATTGAATTTTGTCTTGCAATCAAAGAAAGCTTCTCATTTCCAGGCAGAGCATTTCCTAAGCATTTGAGAACTTAAGAAATATAAAATTCATCTGATTATTGTCACAGTAGCACGACACATGGTTACATTTTAACTAAAATTTGCATGACTAATTATGAGGTAAAACAATCTCTAGAATATTTCATTTTCATTAAAATGCAGCATTGAAACAAAAATAGCCTCAGTTTTCTCATGTATAAAAAGATTATAGGACAGTTTTTACAAATTTCTTGTGAAGATTAAATGTACAGACTGAGATCTGTGCTGGGTACATAACAGACACTGAAGAAGTGATTGCTGTTTTGTGACACTGCAAAATATGAGAAAGAGGAGGTGGATACCGACAAGCACAGAAAACAGCAGCAAGATGTAAACTTATGAAAGAGGAGAAAGCGTATTTCAACAGAAGAATAACCTGCTTAATTTCTTGTACGGCAATCACCAAGTGCTTTATGGGACCCAGAAAGGATAATACTTTCCAGGAAATAAGACTGTTTGATATTGTCACTGAAACGTATACAGAAATATCATTTCCAACTCCTGTGGCTTAAAACACGAGTCACATCCCTGACCCAAAGATCTCTCACTTACTCGCTTCTCTCAATAAGCGTGGTAATGCCTGTATCAAAATATCTCATGCACCCCAGAAATATATACACCTACTATGTAGCCCCAAAAATTGAAAATTAATTTTTTTTTAAAAAAAGAGCATGGATGGGAGGCTGAGGCTAGTGGATCACTTGAGCCGAGGAGTTTGGAACCAGCCTGGGCAGCGCGGTGAAACCCTGTCTCTACGAAAAATACAAAAACTAACCTTACGTGGCACAAGCCTGTAGTCCCAGCTATTCAGGAGGCCGAGGTGGGAGGATCGATTGAGCCTGGGAGGTCAGGCCGCAGTGACTGGTCATCATGCCACTGCATTCCAGCCACTGCACTCCAGCTTGAGTGACAGAGCAAGACTCTGTCTCAAAAAAAAAAATTATATATATATGTGCATGGTAGCTGCACCATTCCACAAAACCCTGGGCTTATTGCATTGTACCAGGTTGAATAGCACCCCTTAAAATTAATGTCCATCTCAAAATATGACCTTATTTGGAAATAGGGTCTTTGTAGATGTAATTAGTTAAACTAAGATGAGGCCATACTAGGTCAGTATGAGCTCTAAATCCAATGACTGGTGTCATTCTGAAAAGAGGAGAGGACACACAGAGGCACAGGAAAGAAGGCCATGTGAAGACAGAGACAGATTGGAAAGATGCAGCTCCAAGCTGAGGAACACCAAGGATAGCCAAGGCCACCAGAAGCCAGGAAGGCACAAGGAAGGGCTCTTCCCTAAACGCCGCAGAGGGAGTGCATCTTGATTTCAGACTTCTCTCCTCCACAACTATGATAGAATACATTTCTGTTGTTTAAGCAACCAAGTTGGTGGTATTTGTTACAGCTGCCGTAGAAACTTACACCACCTCTGGGCCGGGCGCGGTGGCTCAAGCCTGTAATCCCAGCACTTTGGGAGGCCGAGACGGGTGGATCATGAGGTCAGGAGATCGAGACCATCCTGGCTAACACGGTGAAACCCCGTCTCTACTAAAAATACAAAAAACTAGCTGGGCGAGGTGGCGGGCGCCTGTAGTCCCAGCTACTCGGGAGGCTGAGGCAGGAGAATGGCGTAAATCCAGGAGGTGGAGCTTACAGTGAGCTGAGATCTGGCCACTGCACTCCAGCCTGGGCGACAGAGCGAGACTCCGCCTAAAAAAAAAAAAAAAAAAAAAAAAGAAAAGAAAAGAAACTTACACCACCTCTGTATACTCACTCCCATTGGTGCCCTCCTAAACGCTGTCTTCTACCCCAGTGAATTCCTCCAGCTCCTCTCAATGCAAATCTCTCTGACTCCTCCTGATCTCATTAACTGCCTCTCTTAACATTTGAAGTATATTAAATCTATCTCTCACAATTTAGCAACGGGCTGTAAGCTCTTTAAGGGCAGAGCCACGTCCAGTATTTGTATACCCCACAATGTCAAGCACTTAGCAGATGTTCAACAAAAGTACCTACATGATTAAGTCCAGGGTGCAGGCTCTGAATAACAACCAGAGCACAAGCTTTGGATCATATCTTGGCTCTGCCCATTAGGACTCTATAATGTGTAGCCTCTTCTGTCCTCTTTGTACCTTACTTGCCTCATGTGCAAAATTGAAGTAATGGCGGTATTTTTAAGCTTGCTTTAAGAGATTGAGTAAATACTGTAAGGCACATAAAACAGTTCCTAGTATATAGTAAGTGACAGAATAATACTAGATGCTATTATTTGTATTATTATATGCATTACTATATTCAGAAGAAAATACATATTACTATATACCTACTTAAGACTAGGTGCAGACAGATGGATAGAAAGGAGTCATAAATGAATGAAGCATAAAGAATTAGTCAAGTGTTTTGCTCTCAGAAAATATCAATATGATAATCAGAAAGGGCATTTTTTTGAAGGCACCATCTAAACTTTTTTTTCTAAATGTAACCCTGTCCTTCTCAGGAGTTATTAGCCAAAATTTCGTGTTTCTTCATATGGTTTATTCATGCCAGAACCCAGTGTCTTCACTCAGGAATTTTTCTCTCTGTGATATCTTCCTCTCTTCTCAGGCAAATCCTACTATTTCTTTTAAATCTAGACGTCCACCTGCAGTATGATTGCTTTCCCAGTTACTCAAACCCACTCCAATCCTTTCTTCCTTGAAGATTTCTAATATACCATAACAAGTAATTCAGCATGCAGTCAAATACTGAGAGTTTATAATTTTTCATGTGCATATATTTTTCTCTAAGACTGAAAGTTTAAGAAGAGAATCATTACTTCACAAATAAACAAACTATTCACTGCAAAGTCCATTTTCTTGATTATACTTCTATATTTAACGCTGTATTTCTCACGTAATTGTAAAAATTTTTAGTACAGGCAAAATGTGTCACTCATTGTAGTACTCCCCCCAGGTTATTTAAGTAAGCTTTACTTAAAAAAAATGAGGAGCAGATAATTTACTTGCTGCATCTGGCCCAAATAAAAATTCTGTTTTATAATATATACTGTGTAATATTTTGCTGCTTCATAGTTATGTTTACAAGAAAGTAGTGAGAAAAATGAAGTTGAGAGAGAAAGTACTTTTTTCTCAAATCTTTCTTTTTAGAAAGTTTCAGAGAAATTGGCCGGGCGCGGTGGCTCAAGCCTGTAATCCCAGCACTTTGGGAGGCCGAGACGGGCGGATCACAAGGTCAGGAGATCGAGACCATCCTGGTTAACACGGTGAAACCCCGTCTCTACTAAAAAATACAAAAAACTAGCCGGGCGAGGTGGCGGCGCCTGTAGTCCCAGCTACTCGGGAGGCTGAGGCAGGAGAATGGCATAAACCCGGGAGGCGGAGCTTGCAGTGAGCTGAGATCTGGCCACTGCACTCCAGCCTGGGCGACAGAGCGAGACTCCGTCTCAAAAAAAAAAAAAAAAAAAAAAAAAAAAAGAAAGTTTCAGAGAAATTAAATTATTTGGACTGAAGAAACAAAGTCAGATGAATGAAATCAATAAAGTTAACCTTATATTTTATGAAGACTTGAGCTTAAATTTCTGCAGAAAACAGCCAGGTAAGATGTAAGAAAGAATTTTATAAAGGTGTAAATTGATAAAACATGAGGTCAAAAGAGAAAGAGATAAGTGTTCCTCTTCTTTAAAACTATTGAAAAGCATAATAATCTATCTGAACAGATAGTTTGTGATTCTGCCTAAAAGGCTAGATACGGGTAACATAGCCTATTCTGTAAGTCCTGAAATCAGCTTGAAATAAACATATATTAAACACATTTGGGTTAAAGAAAAATATTATCTGTAATTGTATTCCTGCTGGTTTTCCTTGCAGTGATGATTATAATCAATTATTTAACCTTTTAAATTGACAGGAAGAGGGACAGCTTAATTACACACCGTGGGATAAAGTATAGTGAGAAGACAGCTGCAGTGGCTGGAATTCAGGTAATAAAGACATTGTAAAACAAGAAAAAAAATACTCATCCAACCAAGTAAATATACTACAAGAAAACACAGTCAGACAAGTAGAAAAGAAAATTATCTACTTGTGCTTGTTTAATTTGATATTTTAATTAATTAACCAACTTAGATTCAGAGTATCTAAAATTGGAACTAAATTTTAAATTAATGGTTTTCACTACAATGCAAACTTTGTGACAACAGGGATACTGTCATGTTAGCTGTCCTATCCTCATCCCCTAGTACAACCCTTGGAACTTTTATTTCAACCAGAGAGAATTCAGTCAGGCACCAAAAGACAAACTTTTCCTGTTCTCACTCATTTGTGTGAGCTCAAAGTTAAAACAATTGAACTCATGGCGAGAGAGAGCAGCATGATGGTTACTAGAGGCTAGGAAGTGTGGTGGGGGGTACCAGGGGAGTGGGGATAGTAAATGGGTACAAAAACATAGTTAATATAATAAGATACATATTTGATAGCACAATAGGGTGATTATAGTCAACGAAAATCCCTTATTCATTTTAAAATAACTAAAAGACTTTAAGAGGAATGTTTGTAACACAAATAAATGATAAATGCTTGAAATAATGAAAACACTACTTGCCCTCGTGTGATTATGTATTATATGCTTGTATCAAAATATCTCATGTCCCCCCATAAATATACGTACCTACAATGTACCCATAAAAATATTTTAAAAACCGGCTCGGCATGGTGGCTCATGCCTGTAATCCCAGCACTTTGGGAGACTGAGGTGGGTCGATCACCTGAGGTCAGGAGTTCAAGACCAGCCTGGCCAACATGGCGAAGCCCTGTCTCTACTAAAAATACAAAAATTTGCTGGATGTGGTGACACGCGCCTATAATCCCAGCTACTCGGGAGGCTGAGACAGGAGAATCGCTTGAACCCGGGAGGTGGAGGTTGCAGTGAGCCAAGATCGTGCCACTGTGCTTCCGGAGCCTGGGTGAAAGAGTGGACTCTGTCACACACACACAAAAATACATATATACACATCTATATATATATTTAATAAATAATTAAGCAAAGAGAGTTCAGGTATATGGCAACAACATCCAATCTGAACCCAGAGAGAAAACATAAAAGCTTTCTCTTTTAGTGACATGAAATGGAAATAAGAGAAGCCACACTCTTAAGGCTTAGCATTTTACTCACTGGACAGCCTTTGAATCTATGTCAACTAGGACAAGAGTGGCATTGTCAGTCATTTGTAAGTATTGCACCTCTATATATCTGTTATGCACCAAGCATAGCACTAAGTGCTGGAGATACAATCGTGTACAAGCGGAAAGTCGGGCCTTAGGTGTGAGCACAGAGCATTCATCCATATTAACAAGAGGGATGGCAGAGTTTGTAGATCAGATGCACATATGTTAGTCGATCCGGTTACAGAGATTAGAAAGTTCTCTTTAGCGTTCCTCTATTTCCTTGGTGGAATAGGAAGTGGAATCACTAACTTGCGAGGATGAGAAGGAAGAAAGTACTGGAGGTTTGAGGAGAGGGGAGAAGATGTGAAATAGTTATCTCTGTGGGAGAGTGAATAATGGGGAAATGAAGTCTGTTTTTGTCAACAGAGAGAGGCTCTCTAATGAAAGTCGGTTTGGGAATAGCAAGAATTATAATCCAGAATATGTGTGCCATGGTGGAGCAAGGGCACATCCAAGAAGGTTGAAGCAAGAGGAAGTTTTTAAAGACAAAAAGAGGAGTACATCTAAGTCGTTTTGAAACAAAGAGAACATTGGTTCCAGGAGTTTATCCAGGAATCCAGATCCCTTCATGAGTGGAGACAAGGTTTCAGTCAACTGTTTCTGTACAAGCATCTATCTGTCCTTGTGATGCTAGCTGTTCTGTGGTTCCTGGAGCAAGCTGCAGTTTGGAAAAATTTATTATGATAAGTCCTGCTAATCAGGTAAATCACACATGATAGCCCCACCTTCATAGCCTTCCTCAGCCCCCTCTTGTTAGGGTTTGACACGAGTGACTCCGCTTTGGTTCTGACAACTTTCATAGATTATATTAATTCACATCGATAGATACATAATACAGACAGGTGATAGATAGATGATACAGGTAGACAGACAATAGATAGATAGAGTTGGCACCTTCTGTTGTAGGAGTGAACTAAAAAAAAAAAAATGCCATTTGAGGAATAAGACAAGTACAAGAAATAAAATCTCTGCTTATACATCAAGTAGGAATTTTGGAACAAAGGAAACAGCAGGGCTGCACTGAATGGCAGGAATACGATTTTGTGGGAAAATTAAGAAAAAAATCATTAAGTCCTATGTGATTCAGGAGCACACATGTGAGATGTCAAAGTGATCTCTCGTCCAATTCAGTACTGGCAGGAAGTTGGGGCCAGAAGTAACTTGATAGGGTACAAAAACCATGAGCATAGCAGTGGTCTTTCTACAAGAGAGAAATGACAGTTTGTGATAATCTTATGTCAATCTTAATATCGGGACGACATTGTTTTTCCCTGCGGTTACATGTTTAACATTTATAAGATTCTATTTATGCACAAAATGAATGTTATTGAACTAGATGATATCTACAGCCACTTTCAGCTCTAACATTCTATGAAACTAACGTTTCCCAAGAAAAAAAAAAGCACAGGAAATTAACCTCTGACCCCTCCTTCCCAACCTAAAAGCGACAAACTGAATATAACCCAACTTGAGTTTATTGCTTCATCCTTAACTGCTCTCTTTTCCCACTGGGATATGTGTCCTAATGGAGAAAGGGCAACCCTCCAGCTGCCCCCAAAACCTTGTTTAAAGTGATTACCACTGAGTGAAAAGGGCATCAGGAGGAAATCGCATGCACAGTGGCTCTCCCAAAGATAGGGCTCCTTGAATAAAGTCACATGGCCATGTGAACAGTGGTCTCTGCTGCCCCTAATGCTTTATTTCTACGTTGTAAGCCTACTTTCCAAGTTTTGAGTAATTAAATAAATGTGAACACTCTGTTAATTGTACGGTATGGGAATGAATGTTATATCGTTGCTTCTTTGTTTACCTTGGAATGTTAACACCACTTTTTAAAAATATAAAGCTGCATACTTTCTATGACTAATTAACAAAAAGTTGATTAAAAGCCATACATTTCATCTACTAGATACAGCATCTGGCTGAAGGATTTAAGAATTAGGATAGTTTCCAGGTGAAATGAAACAGATCCTTTAAGGAAAGGAATCTCATACAGCTACAATATTTACAACACTTTTATCAAGACATTAAAACAGAAGCAGATGCTTTTCTGTAATGCTAACATATTAGTTACACATGGTATAATGCATTACAGAAAACATAATAATAATAGATGATAGTGGAAAGACAGAGCAGTTTTCTCTTCAAGTTGGATACAAAACAGACCCCAAATGTTTTTGAAGTTAAACCTAATACAGATGGGACAATTCTAAATGTGTTGCAAAGTAAATATCACACTGGGAAGTTAAGAGATAGTGTTGATCATTTGCAAATATCAGTGTTGGAGGGGTGGTATAACATGCATACTCATTCTTAATAGGTATGAACTATTTAAAGCATCAATAATGTATCTGTACTTAAAATGCTTTTTGACGTGGTTATACTACGTATAGTTAAAAGCCTACTCTAAATCTGTTTTATGGGTTTATGCAATGGAGCAGTCTTGTAGCTATGACTGAATTGAGTAATGGTAGGCTCCATATTGTAAGCACTTGATTCCGGTATCTATCCATGCAACACAAACGAAGCAACTTTTCTGTGCCAGGATCTGGGCTAAGCAGAGGGCATACAAAGACATGGTTGTGTGTCCTGTCTAACTCAGGAGTGCACACGTGAGGGGTCAAGGTGACTTCTCATCAAATTCTGTATGGACAGGAAATTGGGGCCAGAAGTGAACTTGAGAATTCACAGAAATCTTGGGCACACCAATAGTATTTCCAAAAATTGTGATATGGAAATTTGTGGAATTAATAATCTAGTGGAGAAAACAGCATACATAGGAAAAAGCTCACAATAATGTAATAAGAACCTTATTTCAGGTATATCCAAGGCACCATAGGCGCAGACACAAAACAAGTAAGCACTCTTGGAGCTGGATACAGCTGTCCAAGAAAGAAGTGACATTCAAAGTGTACTTGCAAGGATGAGGAACGAGAAGAACATCCTAGAAAAAGGGGACAAACACCGCAAGCAGAAGCACAGCTTTAAAAAGCATGATACAGTCTACCTCATAAAACCTTCCAAAGCTATCATTTACCTATCTAAGGCAAAGCAACAGGAGAAAAGGAAAAAAAATCTTGCAATGTACATTCCATTTCTCATACATATCAAATATCACATAGAATTTACAAATAATGCATAAGGTGGGTCCATGATATTTCTCTGTTCTTGCAAAGCTCAGCCTCTTCTTGGTTAAATTTTGTTCTAGAAGCAAAGCAAAACAGTGTTTTTCAAAACAAATATTTTTGTTTTCTGATCTGGAAAGCAGAAAGTGCTTATTTTAAAAATTCAAGAGAAAAAATATATAAAGAGGAAATTAAATCCAACCTCCCAGAAGCACAGTTTACGTATTGCTGTACAATGTTTTCATCTTTGTTCGTTCGTGTCAATGTGCGTGCACATTTGAGTGTAGCCTCAAATTTGTACAAAAAGTATGATTTAAGATCATCTACATATCACATATCAGTGTCAGCGAATGCCTCTTCCTTAATCCATCAGATCTAAATAACATTAGCTCAAACCCTCAATCCACATTCTATGGATGAAGCCTCAAAATTCCCAGTTGTTCTCCTGAACTCCTCTGCTTCCAGGCTCCAGGCTCCATACATTTCTTCCACATTTGATATCAAATTCAGCCTCCTCTTTGTTTTATGCAGAATGTTCCACTTTATACATAGCACCTGAGAGCAGACTTTACTGAAGATTTAGTGGGAAGACAAAAAAGATTACATCAAACAGTACCAACATTTAAATCAAATATCACACAGCTAGGGTTCTAAAGGGTCCTTTGGTAAGCCCCCTACTAGGAAATCTGCACTAGCCCTGAATTATAAACAATCCCTTTCTCTCAACATCTCACTGGACCTTCTGTCCTCAGTCCCGTCATTCTCCTCTGCTCCCAGGTAGTCATGCAGAGCGGACAGAATAGTTCCTTTGATTCTTCATTTCCCTCCATTCACACAAGCATGTTCTCCTTATCCTAAGTGTTTTCACAAAGACAGTTCCTTTCTAAACAGGAATACTGGTACAATTTATTACATGTTAATTTCATATGTGGACAGGTTTAGCATCCTCTCATGTCATAATTAGAGTTTAACAACACCGTTTCTGATGGCTGCATAGTATTCCTTAATTATTTATTTAACCAACTATTTATAGCTATTTAGGTTACTTCAATCTATCCCCACTTTTATTAACATATTTACACAAATATTGCAAATATTTTATTAGATTATTTGAAAAGCAGATTAAATTTCTTACTTCATAAATTCCTGTCCTAGAGTAAGTAGAACTTTGTTTATTCAAATTATTTATTGAATCAGTCACCTGTGTACCGGATTTAAAAATGTACACCTTCAGCAGGTAAGAAGGGGGAGGATTTATTGGAGAATAAACCTGGGCAATACTGTTTATTTAAAAATAGAAAAAATGTATACTTCTCTCTTCTGTCTATATTTAAATATTTTTGTTAACCCCAAAGCCAGGCCAACCACTGGTGAAATTAGGATACAAACATCAGGATTGTAACCTATCAATATTTCTATTGAAACATTGGTGATTCATATTTTTATTATTGCTCAATTCATTTTTCAAATACTAAAACTTCAATAATAACAAAAATTTCAATATTGGCCAGGCACAGTGGCTCACGCCTATAATCCCAGCACTTTGAGAGACCAAGGCAGGTAGATCACCTGCAGTCAGGAGTTCAAAACCAACCTGACCAATATAGTAAAACCCCGTCTCTACCAAAAATACAAAAATTAGCTGGGCGTGGTGGCATGTGCCTGTAGTCCCAGCTACTCAGTAGGCTGAGACAGGAGAATTGCTTGAACCCAGGAGGCAGAGGTTGCAGTGAGCCGAGATCCCACCACTGCACTCCAGCCTGGACGACAGTGAGACTCCATCTCCAAAAAAAAAAAACAAAAAACATTCACTATTTACCTTTAATTTTTTTTTTTTTTTTTTTTTGAGAGGGAGCCTCGCGCTGTCGCCCAGGCTGGAGTGCAGTGGCCGGATCTCAGCTCACTGCAAGCTCCGCCTCCCGGGTTCCCGCCCTTCTCCTGCCTCAGCCTCCCGAGTAGCTGGGACTACAGGCGCCGCCACCACGCCCGGCTAGTTTTTTGTATTTTTTTAGTAGAGACGGGGTTTCACTGTGTTAGCCAGGATGGTCTCGATCTCCTGACCTCGTGATCCGCCCGTCTCGGCCTCCCAAAGTGCTGGGATTACAGGTATGAGCCACCGCGCCCGGCCACCTTTAAATTTTTTAAACAAAACAGACCCCTTCTTTTCAGAACGGTAAATTGACCTTAAACTTTTACCACTATCAATTGCTGTTTAATCCAGGCTTGGGTTTTCCAAGGTCTAAGTTGCAAACTTCTCTTTAGGTTTTTTCAAAAACACGGAACTTTCAGGACCAACCCCAGCACTTTAACTAAATGACTTGTATTAGTCAGAGTTTTCCAGAGAAACAGAACCTGTATGATGTATGTATGTATGTATATTTATACAGGGAAAGAACAAGAGAGAGAGGGAAGGCAAGAGACAGAGAGAGAAAGAAAGAGAGAGATTATAAGGAGTTGGCTCACACATTTGTGCAGGCTGGAAAGTCGCAAGATCTGCAGGAAGAGTTGGCAAGCTGGAGATCTAGGAAAACCCGTAGTTTAGTTTCAGACTGAGTTCTAAGGCCTGAGAACCTAAAAAGCCAATGGTGTATTTCCAAACCCAAGAGCAGATGTTCAGTTCAAGTCTAAAGGGGAGTAAAAAAAAAAAAAAAAAAAAGTTCATGTCCCAATTTGAAGGCCCTGCAACAGGAAAAATGATCTCTTACTTATGGGAGCGTCCGTTTTTTGTTCTATTCAGGCCTCTACCTGTTTGGATGAAGACCAAGCACAGTAAGGAGGACCATCTGCTTTCCTTACTCTACTGACTCAAATGTTAATCTCTTCAGAAAACACCCTGACAGACACATTCAGAATAATGTTTAACCAAAGAGCTGGGCACCCTGTGACCCAGTCAAGTTGACACAAAAAATTAACCACCATATAACCCCAACAAAGAACCACTTATCATAACCAGAATAAAAACGTAAAACTGTCCCATACTTTTTTCTCATTTTATTTTAAGAACAAAACATGGCTCTCAGTGTTTCCTTTCTGTTTCTGCCCAGAGCAGAAAATTCTTCCAAGCTCATTCTTGGCCCTGGGGGAATTAGGCTGTCTTTCACAGCTGTTTAAGTGACTGCTCTGATCACATTTATCATATTGAATTGTAATGGTATGTGGGTCTTCCCCTCCTTACTTAACTCAGAATGCCTTATTTTTTTATTTTTATTTATTTATTTATTTTTTTGGTATTCTCAGAACCTGGCATTTAACAAGTACTTGATACATGCTTGATGGATGATTGAATAAAACCAGGTATAAATAATCAGAATCTCGGAGCCAGTAAGTGATGACTCAAGCTTAGTTCAGAATTCTTTCCTTTATATTACCTTACCTAACTCAGATGATTCCAACTTCTTCAGAAGTCATTACAGATTCCCTCTATACTTCTTCATAGTTGTTTTTGTTATTTAAGAATGTTCACTTTGCACATTCTTCTTTAAACACAGAGTGCAAATTTAAAATAGGCAAAACTCATCATATTTCATAAAGTTTCTGATATAGTAGTTGTAGAGAAAACTAAGGTTTGGTAAATGTAATCAGTTTATTTCTTGCTTCTTCTGCATTTTAGATTTGGGTTCAGTCTGACAGCAGTTTTGTCCTAGCTGGCCTCCCAATTCTATCTGATTTTGAAACATGTTTATTACATACAGGGACTTGGCAGAAAAATATTGAATCTGTTTTAAATCTTTGCAGTTTTTATAGACCAAATGTCTCAAAGAAGTTTGTTTAAAATTGTTTATGTAATTATGATTTTTCTAGTTACTATGCCCCCAAAGTCAAAAGAAGCATCCCTTTTCCAATTACTCATAATTAGCGCCAGAATTCACAATAACCCCAAATGCAACATAGCTGAAATTGAGTCAATCCCACCCCTCCTTATTCTAATTCCTTATCCTTCTTTCTGTGTACCGATTTCTATGAAGTTCACGACCACGTGCATCTGACCAAAACAGAAAACTAAAAATTGCCCTGAATTCTGCTTCTTCCTAAACACCATATTGAATCACTCACCTGTACGTAAGTACTTGAAGAGTCTAAATCTATTCTCTCTCTCTCTCTCTCTCTCTCTCGCTCTCCCCCTCTCCCCCCCTCCCCACCAGCCACTGTTACTGTCTTAATTCAGGTATGCATTACCTTTCAACTGTATTTTAACACCTTTAACACCAGCTACGTGGCCTCCCTGTCTGTAACACTCATGCACATCTCCCATTGCACCCCCAATACATTCTCCATTCAATAACCAAGAAAATTTTTCAAAAAATAAAAAAGTAGTCAGATCATGCAATTCTGTTTAAAATTCTTGAATTGTTCTCCATTTTCCACAGGATCAAGGTCCAAGTTCCACAGCATAGAAACTTCCTCATAACTTTCCCCTGCAACAGATTTAGACTCAACATTTGTTGTTAGTCCACTTTTATTTTATTTTATTTTATTTATTTATTTATTTTTATTTTATATTTTGAGACGGACTCTTGCTCTGTCACTAGGCTGTAGTGCAGTGGCGTGATCTCGGCTGACTGCAACCTCCGCCTGCCAGGTTCAAGTGATTCTCCTGCCTCAGCCTCCTGAGTGTCTGGGATTACAGGCATGCACCACCACATGCAGCTAATTTTTGTATTTTTAGTAAAGACGGGGTTTCACCATGTTGGCTAGCATGGTCTTGAGAACTTGACCTCATGATTCACCTGCCTTGGCCTCTCAAAGTGCTGGGAGTACAGGCGTGAGCCACCGCACCCGGCCGTTAGTCCACTACTCTTAATCCACTAATGAAAGGGAAATTAGTGACCAAAGACCACAGGTAACCCCTTTAATTTTTTAGGATCTAAAATAATCATCTGACCCCTTTAATAGGCAAAATATATTAAATGGGTATGTCAATAAAAAATGTTGCCAACTAGGTTAGCCGGTTTGGCATTGCTATAAAAGAATACCTAAGGCTGGGTAATTTGTTTGACAGGTTTATTTGGCTCGTGGTTCTGCAGGCTGTACAAGCATGGCACCAGCATCTGTTCAACTTCTGGTGAGGCTTCAGGAAGCTTTTAGGCATGACAGAAGGGAAGGGGAGCAGGTGAGTCACATGGCAAGAAAGAGCAAGAGAAAGAGGAGATGTCAAGCTCCTTTAACCAACCAGCTCTCACATGAACTAGCAGAGCAAGAAGACACTCATTACCTTGGGGAGGGCACCAAGCCATTCATGAGAAATCCACCCCTTTGATCCAAACACCTCCCACCTGTTTCCACCTCCAACACTGGGTATCACATTTCAACATGCAACTGGGAGAGGACAAATATCCATACCATATCACCAACCAGGCCTCTTTTACTTTCTATTGAATTTAGCCTTAAGTAAGATTCAAGTTTTATATTCCTATGTTCTTAGTCTATTTATATAGTAATCTCTTTTCCTTAAATCATTTCAAAAGTCAAAAATTGAAGCTATCACCCCCTCTTGTATTATCTTAAACGAGAAACAAATAGATATTCTTCTTCTAATTGACCTCCAAAAAATATTGAATTAATGTTCTTTTCTCCATGTAGTATCCCAGTTCTCTTAAGCAAGTATATGACCCCAGAACGAAGATGTGAAAAAGAAATTTCTCTGAGGCTTTCTCAGGGTGGTGCCACCTCTTGGGATTATTTTATCTTGGTAAGAAAAACATTTAATTTGCACTTGAGAATTACAAGATGAACTCTACTAAAGTGCTCCCCAAATTGTGGGCATCTGGAAACTTCTACAGGAAATTGACAGAGTATTTGATGTCTGTTGAATCCACAAAAAATGGAGCTTCGTATTTAAGTTTTCTAGTAATTCATTTATATTACAAAAGCGTCCATCCAAGGCAGAAGAGATATATGGACATAAAACTTTTTTGAAAGCAAAGCATATTAGTCTGTTTTCACACTGCTGATGGATACATACCTGAGACTAGGCAATTAAAAAAAAATAGAGGTAATGGACTTACAGTTTCACATGGCTGGGGACACCTCACAATTATGGCAGAAGGCAAGGGGAGCAAGTCACATCTTATGTGGAAGACAGAAGGCAAAGAGAGAGCTTGTGCAGGGAAACTCCCATTTTTAAAACCATCAGATCTCATGAGACTTATTCACTATCACAAGAATGCATGGGAAAGGCTTATCCCCATGATTCAATTACCTCCCACTGGGTCCCTCCCATGACACATGGGATTGTGAGAGTGATAATTCAAGATGAGATTTGGGTGGGGACACAGCCGAACCATATCATTCCTCCCCTAGTCCCTCCCAAATCTCATGTCCTCACATTTCAAAACCAATCATGCCTTCCAAACAGTCCCCCAAAGTCTTAACTCATTTCAGCATTAACTCAAAAGCCCACAGTCCAAAGTCTCATCAAAGACAAGGCACGTCCCTTCTGCCTATAAGCCTGTAAAACCAAAAGCAAATTATTACAGGCTTTTGGGGGTACAGGCTTTGGGTAAATACAGCTGTTCCAAATGGGAAAAACTGTTCAAAACAAAGGAACTACAGCCCCATGCAAGTCCTAAATCCAGCAGGGTCATCAAATCTTAAAGCTTTAAAATGATCTCCTTTGACTCCATGTTTCACACCCAGGTCATGCTAATGCAAGAGGTTGGTTCCCATGATCTTGGGCAGCTTTGACCCTGTGGCTTTGCAGGGTACAGCCTCCCTCCTGGCTGCTTTCACATGCTGGTGTTGAGTGTCTGTGGCTTTTCCAGGCACACAGTGCAAGCTGTCAGTGGATCTACCATTCTGTGGTCTGGAGGACAGTCACCCTCTTCTCACAGCTCCACTAGGTGGTGCCCCAGCAAGGACTCTGTGTGGGGGCTTTGACCCCACATTTCCCGTCTACACTGCCCTACCAGAGGTTATCCATGAGAACCCCGCCCCTGCAGCACACTTCTGCCTGAACATACAGGCGTTTTCATACATCCTCTGAAATCTAGGTGGACGTTTCCAAACCTCAATTCTTGACTTCTGTGTACCCACGGGCTCAACACCATGTGGAAGCTGCCAAGGCTTGGGGCTTCCATCCTCTGAAGCAACAGCCCAAGCTATACCTTGGCCCCTTTTAGCCACAGCTGGAGCAGCTGAAATGCAGGGCACCAAGTCCCTAGGCTGCACACAGCACAGGGACCCTGGGCCCAGCCCAAGAAACCATTTTTCCCTTCTAGGCCTCCAGGCCTGTGATGGGAGGGGCTGCCATGAAGACCTCTGACATGCCCTGAAGACATTTTCCCCATTGTCTTGGGTATTAACATTCAGCTCATTATTTATGCAAATTTCCATAGGTGGCTTGAATTTCTCCTCAGAAAATGGGATTTTCTTTTCTATCACATTGTCAGGCTGCAAGATTTCGAAAATTTTGTGCTCTGCTTCCCTTATAAAACTAAATGCTTTTAACAGCACTCAAGTCACCTCTTGAATGCTTTGCTGCTTAGAGATTTCTTCCCCCAGGTACCCTAAATAATCTCTCTCAAGTTCAAAGTTCCACAGATCTCTAGGGCGGGGGCAAAATGCCACCAGTCTCTTTGCTAAAACATAACAAGAGTCACCTTTGCTATAGTTCTCAACAAGTTTCTTATCTCCATCTGAGACCACCTAAGCCCAGACCTTATTGTTCATATCACTATCAGTATTTTTCTCAAAGCCATTCACCAAGTCTCTAGGAAGTTCCAAACTTTCCCACATTTTCCTGTCTTAGTCTGAGCCCTACAAACTGTTTCAATCTCTGCCTGTTACCCAGTTCCAAAGTTACTTCCACATTTTCAGGTATCTTTTCAGTAACATTCCACTATACTGGTACTAATTTACTGTAATAGTCTGTTTTCATATTCCTGATAAAGACATACCCAAGACTGGGCAATTTCCAAAAAAAAAAAAAAAAAGAAGTTTAATGAACTTAGAGCTCCACATGGCTAGGGAGGCTCACAATCATGGTGGAAGGCAAGGAGGAGCAAATCATATCTTAATGGATGATGGCAGGCAAAGAGAGAAAGAGTGCTTGTGCAGGGAAACTCCCATTTTTTACAAACCATCGGATCTCATGAGACTTATTGAGACTTATTTACTATCACGAGAACAGCATGGGAAAGACCTGCCGCCATTATTCAATTACCCTCTGGGTCCATCCCATAACATGTGGGAATTGTGGGAGTTACAGTTCAAGATGAGATTTAAGTGGTGACACAGCCAAACCATATCACAAAGACCTGGACTTTTACCGTAGATCATTTGAGAAGCTCAGTTCTAGCATATTTTTTTAACTCTGTCAACATACCAAACAGCTGGAGTCTGGCTTTGTGTCTATTCAACTACCATTAGCATTTGTTTTAATCTACTGGTAAACTTCTCCAGGGTGATCTCTCCCATAAGTGAGTGGTATCCCATATGGCCCAGAGTCGATCAGAGACACAGTTCGAAGTGCTTTCAGTTACTAGAATCCAGTCTTCTTACGTGCTTTGAGTTATTAGAATCTAGTCCTGGTTTCCACACATAACCCCCTTTGGAATGGGTGATAAGTGTTGTTCAGGTTGCCCCCCCAGCTACAGAGAGGCTTTCCAAACACATGGTAAATTGTATCAGTTTCCACCAAGAGGAATGGTGTTACATTCCAAGTGCAAGGTTCTAGCAAAAGGAACAATTTGGTAAAATGAAGTTGTAACTCTAGCCCTGAAAAGCAATAGTCATCATCAGAAATAATAGGAGTAGGGGAATTATTCTTTAAAAGATATTAAAAAATCAGTGAAAGGCATTTTAAATCTAAATGACTGCTGAGTCTTAGAGTTCTCACTTACCCACTCAACTACCTATTTCATACTTCTTGGGTTCTCGGGTGTTTTGCCTCTACTTCTCCCATTTCTGGCCTTGTTCTCAAGTGGTTAAACCTCTCAGCTGGATTTAAAGGAATTCTTATTGTTATTAAATATTTCTAGTATTTCTTAAAGTTACGAATTCCTGAGCTGCTTTAATTAGTAATGTCACATCAAATTGTTGCCCCAGATTTTCTTAACAAGAATGTATATGGAAATTTAGTTTTATGTTATTTTTTTAATTCATAGTTCTTTCCAAATCCAATAAATAAAACAAATTCCATTAGTTAGTGTTTTAACAAATCAAAGTAATTCTAGAATGTCTAATGTGCATTTTATGGGATGACATCATGACATGCATTTGTTATGACTAAATACACTGAGAGATCTGGTCCATTTATTGGCTAAAAGTCACTTGAGTCTCTTCTGTTTTTCTATTATGTGAATCCTCTTTCATGAAAGATTATAATAGGAAAAATAGTAGCATTAATTCAATTCTAAACAAAAGTTCGCATATTTACTCTAGTTGAACCAGCGTAGGTCCCATGCTCACAACTAAACCAAAGAAACAAAATAGGGTGGTTAGTTTAACAACAGCTTCACCAAACGTCATAGTTTTCCAAACCCATATTGAGAAAAAGGAAGTAGCCACTAGATGCCAGGAAGGCAACCAAATAATGTCTGCTACCCAAACATTTCCTAAATACAGACCATAAGCATCTTGAGAGTAAGTACCTGTCTTACTCACTATCATATTTTCAGATCATGATGCAGAGCATGCAACACTGCAGGCGTGTCATAATGTTTTACATTATGTAAGTATGTAAGTGTGTATGGATGAGTAGATGGATAAGGAAATGATGGGGTAAATCATTTCCATGTCTGATCAAAATGGTTTTCAGAGACCTGAGAATTAAAAGAAAGACTTGATAAATTATGTTTTGTTTTCACAATTAAGTGTTATGAAATGCTAATAAACAGCTAGTAAAAAATAATCAAAATGATACATTTGCCACAAGTAAATTTAGGCATAACTAAAGTTATACTTACATAAGTTCAATGGCTTATATAGGTTAACATTATTTGAGGTCAGAGTGCATGATCCCATTTACACCTTACCTCACTGACGGATTATCAGCCAAATTGATTATCAGTCAAATGCTTGACTAAACAAGAGACATGAACCATACCTTAAAAAATGTTGCAGTGCATTAAGCAGTTTCCTACGTGAGTACTATCAACAGAAAATATCCTGCCTTTGTGAAAATGTACGGATCCTATCTGAGGAAGATTAATGCTGTATTCTGGTTGGTTTCAACTGTCAAAGATTATGCAATATAGAAGTCAGCAATTTAGTTTTCACTAGAGAGCAAACTTCAGTTAGATAACCAGGTAATTGACAAAACAGACGTCTTTGGGCCCCATTCGAGACCCCAATTGTCCTCCCATAATTTTAGAACATTGGATAACCCCTTTGTCATACGACGCTATTTTCTCCTTAAGTTCTCATTAAAACTGAGACGCTTGTGAACAGTGCGCTAACCTTCACAGCCACAGCATTACATAAGCAGATAACTGGTTTAGAAACAAGAGGTCAAGCTATTAGTTTTAATATATTAGTTAAGATTTCGGGACCTTGCCTGGATAGCAACAGCTGTAGAATTTAACCCAATGTAAAATGGACATAGTAAACGTTCCTTCTAATTTCACTTTATTAGACATAAGCTGATTACAAGGACATTTGCTTTCTAGAGAAACCATACACATTAAAAAGTATAACATTTCCATATATTAAAATATTTTCTCTTTAGCTTTATCTTTGATATACCATTGAAACGGAAGACTTAAGATTAGGATGAACAAACTATACGGTTAGTTCCGAGCTCTAATATTAAGAGTAGGTTTAAGATCTAGTTCCCACCTGAGGCACTGGTTTGGAAAGTTTCTCTGTGGACAGCAAATGGAATAAACACCGTGATATGAATGTGGGGATTTCACATCTATTTTTAACTATTTTGACTCTCTCATAGGTTCAGAATGTGGGTTTATTTCACATAATCAACATTCGTAGAAACTGTGTGACTCTGAGAGCCTTCAGGTAGACAAAGAGGTTACAGAGCAGATCTACAAGACCCCAAAGATCCTCATTAGGTGAGAAAACTCTTCTTAGGCCTCCCGGCAATAGGGTTTAAATAGGGGCAAAATAATTCATAACAGCCCTGAAATTATTCTATCTTTCTCCTTGAGAAACCATTTGCATTTAAGATTCATCTTCATGAATCAACTAACAAAATGCTATTATCTCTGAACAGTTTACATTTTGTCAACTTAATTTACACCTTCAGGCTTGATTCAGGCCCCCCCATAAGAAAGAGAAAACGGTGTAGAGTTCTGTCTGGGATGGAAGCAAGGGAAATTCCTACACTTTTGCTTTGACCTGCAGGGGCGGGGCAGTGTTAGCTGAGAATAGGAAGGTCGAGGTCAGAAGCCCCGCTAGCTACTAGGCATCAAAGTCCTTTTGTCCTCACTCTGCTTCTTCCTAAAACTCAGTGCTAGTGCTGTGGACTCTGAAGCTCAAACAATGGCCAAGATTGCCCTTCATTTTTTTACCCTGTAGTTGGACACCTCTTCCTAGTTTTCCTTTTTTTTATTTTATGTTTAATTATTATGGATACATAATTGTCCACATTAAGTATCATCCTGAACTGGGGAAAACTGAAAACCTTTCTGCTAAGATCTGGAATAAGACAAGGATGCTCACTTTCACCTTAGTTCTTTTACCTAACTTTGTCTCTGGCATTCACTTCAGTGTCTTCCCCTTTACTCTTTATTGGTGGAAATCAAACAGCCCATTCCAGAGGGCAAAGGGCAAATGACTTTTATTGCCTGTTAACTACCAACGCCTTGAAGTTCATCATCAGCACGACTGGAACTCTACTTCATCCAGTTTGTAGGAGGCAGACCAAGGAACGAAACCAAAACCTTATGATTACATGATATTTATTCATGTGATTCATTTATTCAAATTTATTATTAGCATATGATATGCTTCAGAAAATTAAATATCTTTTGGTATTGTACTGGTGTTATTTCTGTTCCTAAGAAATAAATACATAACTGTCTTATATGTCACTTTGTAAATACATTCTATACATGAAAATGTTAAACTAGTAATATGTTTTATAAGATTTTTGGCCGGGCACGGTGGCTTACACCTGTCGTCCCAGCATTTTGGGAGGACGAGGCAGGTGGATCACGAGGTCAGGAGATTGAGACCATCCTGGCTAACACGGTGAAACCCTGTCTCTACTACAAATACAAAAAAATTAGCCGGGCGTGGTGGCGGGCACCTGTAGTCCCAGCTACTCGGGAGGCTGAGGCAGGAGAATGGCATGAACCCGGGAGGCGGAGCTTGCAGTGAGCCAAGATTGTGCTTCTGCACTCCAGCCTGGGAGACAGAGCGAGACTCCATCTCAAGATAAATAAATAAATAAATAAAATAAAATTCTATATTTAGCAAATAAACAAAACATTAAAATCTATAATACCTATATATAGCAAACAACATACTGTCCTAACATAGAGTGCAAACATCTAACATTATCCTTCTTAATGTTTAGGGAAAAGAAACCTTGAATGTGAGCTGTAAAATGCTAAATAGAATGCTTTAACTGTGATAAAATATTTAAAATCATTCATTTCAGTTGATTTCAAATGTCATGAAAAAGCTTGCCATAACTACTTAATCTGAGCCTGAGGAATAGTAAAGTCAATCATCCTTATTAAAACAGTTTATTGTTAATCTCTCTGTGTGTGAATGCATACATATATATGAATGACCCAAGAAAAATTGATAAAATAATTTTGACAAAATATGTAACCGCTATGCCTCTTCCCTATACAATATAACAGAATAAAGGTGGTTATACTAAATCCATTGCTTTTGATCAAAGAATAAAACTGGGTTTTTTTTGTTTGTTTGTTTGTTTGTTTGTTTTGAGACGGAGTTTCACTCTTGTTGCCCAGGCTGGAGTGCAATGCACAATCTCGGCTCACTGCAACCTCCACCTCCTGGGTTGAAGAGATTCTCCTGCCTCAGTTTACTGAGTAGCTGGGATTACAGGCATGTGCTACTACACCTGGCTAATTTTGTATTTTTACTACAGACGGGGTTTCTCCATGTTGGTCAGGCTGGTCTCGAACTTCTGACCTCAGGTAATCCACCCGCCTCAGCCTCCGAAAGTGCTGGGATTACAGGCGTGAGCCACCACGCCCGGCCTAAAATTGGCTTTTTAAATTAATATAAACATCTTGAAATTCTACAGTGATCTGTTGCTTGTCTGAATTTTAATTTAAAAAAATGAATAGCATAATTGAAATAAAGAATCAGCATTAATCTTTAAATCAAAAGGATTTACAATGAGATTATAATTAATTACATGCCACAACTATCTCATTGAATAGGGTAGTGACCTCAGTTACTTTGTTTAATCACTAAAACAATTCAATTCCCAAATAAGAATTTGGATCAATTCCAATTATATCCAATTAAGATTATCAATTCACTAAGAACAGGGACAATAACCCTCAAAAATAAACTCTTTAAAACTTTTCTTTTTGATTAATGTGTCTGCACCACTTTTTATTAGTACTTAGGTCCTTGAGGAAACCAATCTTGGCAGGAGGGCCCTGCTAGCCCCAGGATGTCTATGGGTGAACATTTCCATAAATTGTTTTCTGTTTTTTGCTGAACACATCAGTTGTCACCTATTAGCCCCATTTGCAGCAGACCAAAGTCAAAGAATGTTATTCTTCTTATCTTAAATACATCCTGGAAAGCCACAGATTAACAGATTTTTCTCTTCGGAGCTACAAAAATAAAAACTCTACAATTTTTATGAATTTCTAACTTACACAACTTTTATTTCTCCAGTTTCACAACAATATGATAAGTATGCTAGACCACAGCTACACTGCCAAAAGATTGTAATTCATTTCCTTTGATATGTACAGGACAGTTACATAGAGATGATTCAGAAACTGAAAATAAGAACAAATCATTTCTGGCTTCTTATAGATGAAAATGTATTTTACTAATGCCAACTTCTACTTACCGTGGAGTGTCCTCTAAACGATGAGAAAACATTTTATTTTTTTCAAACATACCTTTTTGTTTTCCATAGGAAATAACTAGTGCTTTCTTAGTATTCTAATTGGTGCAAAATGCTGAGCCGATTATGAAAGTTCTCAAGCAGCTCCTTTCAATGAACTTCAGAGGGAAACTAAAACAAGCCTTCTTTAAACAAGACTGGGGTTTAAAAAGCCAGGTAATTTTTTTTTAATTTTATACTTGCCGATACATGTTCTGTATCTTTGACACTGCACATGTTTTTTGTAAAGCGCAATTAATATCCTCAATTAGTTGGAAAGTGAGTACTTCTTGAGTTATCTGCGCACAGCGCTCTCACAATGCACTGACATTCAGATTCTGCCCAGCTTTCTGCCAAAATCTTCTCTTTAACTTTAGCTTCAGCCTTGCAATGGACCATCATACAGCTGAAGAACTATTGGCACGCTGATGCTGTGCGTAATTAATGACAAGTGTTGATAAGTTACCAACGTATCTAATCAGCATAACAATGTAATATAAATAAGATGTGTCATTCAGATTTATTACCAAGCTCTGGAAATTTACATTCAAATATAGATAAAAGCATTCTATATATAACCCAAACAGAAAAATCTTATGTGTTTTATATGTTGAAATTCTGTCACTCAGCTGATGTACGATACATCATTACTGTCTGAATTAATTACAGACACAATCAATGATAGTAAAAGCTGACAAACTCGTCAAAAATATTAAGAAATTTCCAAAGGTTAAATAGAAAATATATTGACAGTTAAATTAATAATAGGAGAGTACAAGAACTACATAACTTTAGGAAGACCACATTACTTTGGAGACAAGAGATGAGTATTAAAATGTAAATAATAATACAAGGTTTATTAACAGAGATTAGAATAAAGCTGTATCAGTCTAGGTTTGATCACAAAGAGAGAATCACTGTAAGAATTATGAAAACAAGGAATGTAATATGGAATTGGGGCTTATATTATTGTGACAGGAGATGGGATGAGTAAAGGTCTCGAAAGATAAAGTCAGGAAATCAGGAAACGGTTAACTATTGACCTCAATGTGAAGTACTGGAGGATGATGAGAGCTCATGAAGCGGTCTGCAAAGCTACCATGTCTGACCACCATGATTTCTTAAGAACATGGCTTCCATTTTCTAAATCCCATGTAAATTACTCTCAATAGGAAACTCTAACCAGAACCATACAGCCATGGGGATTCTGAGAAGCATGGTTCTCAGCCTTAGGAGAAGGGCTGTTCTCCTAAGAAATGCTGTTGTCTGGTTTATAGACAACCCACCAGTATCATAACTCTAATCAAGTAGAATTGTTTATTGCACTAGAAATTATGAAAGAAAAAATCGTTAAGAATTGTATTTAATTAGCAGTTACCTAATTCCATGGAAGCCTTAAAACTTTCATGAAAATTATTCTCCTGAGGAATTTTTGTAGTTTATGATGATAAATTAAAATCAGAATGTCAATTTTGCAACATCAACATTTCTTGAAGAAGAAAAAATCAGAAATCACATATAACAACTTTCATAATAAATCATCTTCAAGCTACACATAATTAAGAATATGAGTATAAACAAAAGAAGAAAATAAAAGTGTTAAAAAAAATGTTTCCCAAATTACATTTTGTTCTCAACAATCAAACTTCAAAATAATAATTTCATAAAACTGCTTTAAGCAGATTTGCATCTATGGGCTCAAAAGTTAAACAAAAACTAATCTGGCGAGGCATGGTGGCTTATGCCTGTAATCCCAGCACTTTGGCCAAGGTTGGTGGATCAGGAGTTAGAGACTAGCCTGGCCAACATGGTGAAACCCCGTCTCTACTAAACATACAAAAATTAACCAGTGCGTGTGGTGGTGCATGCGTGTAATCCCAGCTACTCAGAAGGCTGAACCACTAGAATCGCTTGAACCCAGGAGGCGGAGGTTGCAATGAGCCCAGATGGGCAACAGAGTGAGCCTCTGTCTTAAGAAAAAAATACAATTTAAATGATTACTATACAAAAATTGAGGATGATGGCTCTTTTATGATTTGCCTTAAATTCATTTTATAAAACATGTAACTAAAAGACATTTCCTGAATTATATTCTGCTGGATATAAAAAGATTAACGACATTACTAAATATTCTAGATGAAAGAGAACATGCATTTAGTATCTTAAACATGTGGCCAGAGTGACAATAAGCCATCTAGTAGTGGGGAGGTTGGAGAAATTATTATTCTGGATCTACAAGGTCAAACTTCTCAAATTTTACTCCCCAAAATTTGAATAACCATAAATTAAACAATGTTTAAATAAAACCTTAGATCTATGCTAGTATTTCACAAGTTCATTATATTGTGGTGATATTTGGATTTGGTCTTGGCTTTGAGATAAAAGTAATATTGATCTCCATAATTTGGCATTTGGTAAAAAATCACATTAGGGTACATCTCTAAAAATCACATCAACAGAGTTTGAGTAGGATGTTTTCATACTTTACGTAAGTATAAATGCCCTCCTCTCTTCTTAAAACCAAATAATTATTCAAGGCCACCACATTCATACACTTTCTCTGTGAAGTGGGCCAGCGCGTCCTACTTTCGAAATTGTTTCTGTTGTTGTAATAATTTATGTATGTTTCTCATCTTTCCTACTAATCTGAAGGTGAGTTATAGCAAGAATATTTGGTTTTGTCTTTTTTCCACCACTAACAGGAGTCATGAACCAGTCACCTGCACGGCAAATTCAATCTGTAAATACATTTGATTTGGTTGATATGTGTTTGTGTGTCTGTGTCTGTGTGTGTATGTATGTTTCCCATGCAATTGTTTTTTAAGTATATTCACATAATTGTACAACTATCACCACAATCTAATTTTAGAAAAATTTCATCACCTCCCCCCAAAAAAACCCATATCGATTAACATTCCTTACTCCTCTCTCATAGTCCTAGGCAACCACTAATCTGCTTTCTGTGTCTATAGAGGTGACCATTTAATATAATGGAATCCCACCATATGAATTAATCTATTACCAGCTTTTGTCACTTAGCATAATGTCCAAGGTCCACCCATGTTGTATCATAGATTAGTACTTCATTCCTTTATATTGCAAAATAATATTTCACTTACTCATAGACCACATTTGACTTACCATTTAATCACTTAATGGACATTTGTTTCTATATTTTTGGCTATAATAAATAATGCTGCTATGAACATGTTTGTACAAATTCTTGTGTGGACATATGTTTTCATTTCTCTTAGGTATATACCTAACAGTGGACCAGCTGGGTTACAAGGTAAGACTGGGTTTAACTTTTTGAGAAAGTGCTAGACTGTTTTACAAAGTGACCTTATCATTTTACATTCCCAGGGGCAGTGTATAATTGTTACAATTTCTCAGAATCCTGGCCAATATTTATTATCTTAGTTATTTATTTCAGGCACCCTGGTGGTATGAATGGTATCCCATTGTAGTTTTGATTTTCATCTCCCTAATGATTAATAATAGGCCTTATTATTAAGATGCTTATTAAGCATCATCTTAAGCATCTTTTCCTGTGTTTATTGGGTGTTTATCTTCTTTGGGAAAATGTCTAATTTTTAATTGGATTGTTTGTCCAATTTTTAATTGGATCATTTGTCTTCTGTTTTGTTTTGGTTTTTGGTTGTTTGATTTTTCTTTTTTTGAGACGGAGTCTTCCTTTGTTGCTCAGGCTGAGGTGCAGTGGTGTGATCTCCACTCACTGCAACCTCTGCCTCCAAGGTTCAAGCGATTCTTGGGCCTCAGCCTCCTGAGTAACTGGGATTACAGGTGTGCACCACCACACAAGGCTAATTTTTTCATTTTTAGTAGAGACAGGTTTCACCATGTTGGCCAAGCTGGTCTCAAACTCCTGACCTTAATTAATCTGCCGCCCTCGGCCTCCCAAAGTGCTGGGATTACAAGTGTGAGCCACCTCACCTGGCCAGATTGTTTGTCTTTTTACTATTGAGTTGCAGGGCCAGGAGTGGTGGCTTACACCTGTAACCCCAGCACTTCGGGAGGTCATGGCAAGAGGACAGCTTAAGGCCAAGAGTTGGAGACCAACCTGGGTAACAGTGAGACCAGGTCTCCACAAAAAAAATTTTTTGAATAGCCTGGCAAGTAGCATGCACCTGTAGTCTCAGCCACTCAGGAGGCCAAGGCAAGAGGCTCACTTGCTTGAGCCTAGAAGTTTGAGGTTGTAGTGAGCTGGAATTGCACCACTGCACTCCAGCCTAGATGAAAGAGCAAGACCCTGTCTCTACACAAAAAGAAATTGAGTTGTAAGCATTCATCATATATTCTGTATTCAAGTCTCTTATCAGCTTTATGATTTACAAGTATATCTTCCCATTTTGCAGTTTGTCCTTTCACTTTCTTGATGGTATTGTTTACAACACTTCTTTAAAAATTTTCGATGAAGTCCAATGTATCTGTTTTCTTTTGTCACTTACGCTTCTGGTGTCATATGTAAGAATATGTATTGCCTAAAGATACAAGGATTAATCTATGATCCATTTCAAGTTAATTTTTGTGTACAATGTGAGACAGGAAGTATTTTTGCATGTAAAAACCCAGTTGTACCAGCACCACTTGTTGAAAGACTAATATTTTCCACATTGAATTGTTTTGGCGCCCTTGCCAAAAATCAATTGACCAAAATGTGTGAGTTTGTTTCTGCACTCTTAATTCTATTCCACTGATTTATGTCTATCCTATGCCAGGACCACCACTGTCTTGAGTACTGCAGCTTTGTAGTAAGTTTTGAAATCAGAAGTGTGAGTTCTTAAACTTTGCTATTCTTTTTCAAGATTTTTGGGCCATTTTGAGTCTCTTCTATTTCCATGGTAACTTTAGGATTCGCTTGTCAATTTTGCAAAGAAGTCAGCTAGAATTTTGATAAAGGATTGCATTGAATTTATAAAACAATTTACAGAATATTACCATCTTAAGAATATTAAGACATCTAATACATTAATATTTGATATTTTTTCCATTATTTAGTTATTTAATTTCTTTTAATTATGTGTTTCAGTGCTCAGAGTACAAGTCTTGTACTCCTTTTGTTAAATGTATGCCTATTTTATTCTTTTTGATGTTACTATAAATAGAACCATTTTAATTTTAACTTCAGATTATCCATTACAAATGTATATAAATACAACTGATTTTTGTATGTTGATCTAGCATTCTGCAACTTTGCTGAACTCATCTATTAGTCCTAGTAGTTTTACTTTTAGTGGCTTTCTTGGGAATTTTTGTATAAAAGTTGATGTCATCTGCAACTAGGGATCATTTTACTTTTTTCTTTCTAATCTGGCTACCTTTTGTCTCTTTTCTTGCCTAATTGCCCTGGCTGGAACCCCCAGCACAATATTGACTAAAATGGCATAGTATTTTAAAATCAAGGAATTTCACACACACAAAAAAATAGCCTGAGTATATTATCTTGAAAAAACAGGAGATCTGGAAATTACTGGACTTAACATGAGCTGGGTAGTGGTTGCCCCATTTAGGTGGGACATGTGCTCTCCACCTGACCAATTCCCCACTATTCTCTATGGCATAATACTTGGCCAGCTTCACTAACCTGTTCACTAATTCTGTAGACATTTGAGTTTACTAATTTTTCATTATAGAGATTAATAATAGTACCATATTCATATTAAACATTTTGCATGTATTTATTAATTGATGCATAGGATGACTGTCACAAATGAATGAACAATTGGACAAATGAATTTTTACATCGGATCTTAAGAAGTCCTATTTCTCCTAACCTCCATCTCCTAAGCAACAGGATCCCACTGTAATTCCATATTTCACATTCTACCATCTATCTCTTATCAGATTCATAGATTAATGCCAGTCTGCTATGACAATTTTCATTAATATCTTCTTTTTTTGTATTTATTAGTAAACTTATTGAAACAATATCTCTGTTTTAAAATATTTCCTTTTATATTCAAATTGAAACAGCAGAATGAAGTGGTTTGTGGCTGAAACAACCTTCCTGGGAAAGAACACTAGAGTGCTTATCTATCAAAAAACAAACTTCAATGTCAGAGCCCCATCTCCCCATAGACAAAGTAATGAACAGATTAAAGGGGGAGAGGAAGGGTACAATCAGAACAGAGGTGGTGGAGGCTAGCAGATTTCCAGTAAAGTACAATGTTCAAAGTTGCTGCAATTACAGAATAGAATAGCACTTAATTTTAAAGCAATCACAAGCAGGAGTTTCCTCGCAAGTCCTCACCCTGATTTGCATTCATAAAAATACGTTTTTCTCTCTCCTGAGTAAGTGATGTATCAGGACTGGGTATCAATCTACTTTACCACAGCAAAGGGAACTCTTTTTACTTATTCAGGTTTCTGGGACCAGAATCAAGATTCTAGAGAAAGGGGAAAACCTCTACGGTTTTAAGGGCTGTTTGTTTATATGCTAACTCATTACCTGCTGAAATTCATTTTAAACACCTTCATGTAGCTATGGGTTAGGTAAAATTTGCACGGAAATGTTACAAGCAACCCCACAACCCCAGCCCGAGGAAATGGTGAGTCCAGACTTAAGCACTCTCAACACACACACAAAAAACATTTGTTCTTGGGGGGAATGAGTGAAGTCACCTGGCTAGGAGGGTGAAATGGTGAGAAGCACAAGTAGAACTCGCTGCAGGAAAAGGGCTGAGGCAAGGCAGGCCAAGGTACACACTGTGAAAACTTTACCTGCTAGTACAGTCAGCATGTTACCCTAAACAAGAAAAGAAAATCATCAAAGTGTGAAACTTAATTTATGAGCAGAAAAAGACCAAGGCTTGGGCAATTAAAACAATCCAGCCTCCCTTTCTTTGTTAATTTGTTTAATGTATTGTTCAGGTAATTTTCTTTTCTTTTGAAAAAAGAAATATTTTTTGCCACCTAACCTAAGCAACTGGAATTGCCATTGCCCAGTTTATCTCTATCGTTTTGCTAAGAGGTGAAAAACAAAAGTAGAAATGGACTCCTAATAGGAAGTCCATCAGCGGGTGGGGAGGAGCTGGGGAATGCCCCAACCACAAAGACAGCTCGAGTGAATCTAGGGGACCAGACCCTTGACCTTCCTGGGGCAAATCCTGCTCTACCTCTTCTCCTTCTATGGTCACTGCCTCCTGTAGACTGAGCAGCGGGTATGATGTAAGTAAAGCATCTCAAAGAAACCCAGTGGCGTAGGTCTCAGCGCTGGCTTTCCCAGGCTTTCCGACTTTTGGCCTGAGTGGTGGTTTCCAGGCCAAGTCCCAGATCTCGCCTGTAGCCACGTTCCTCTGGGAGATGGAAGGAGACCATTCCTTTCCTTAACATCTGGTCCTCCACAGCTACGGCTGGTGAGAGAGGAACAAGCTGGAAGAAATGGGGTGAAAAATGGGACTGCACAATAAGGAAGGCAGAAAGCGGGGGACCTACTGGCCAGCCCTCCCAATCCAACTGAAAAGAGCGGGGAGTCCTGTCAGGACTGCCTAGTGTCTAAGGACAACTTTTTGTGGCACAAGCCTTAACTCTCTTCTGCTGGCTGGGACTCGCAACCTCATGCACCAGTCCTGCCCTGGATTCCAGTATTATTTTAAGGATATAGGTGGTTATTTAATACTCATAGCAACTATCATTTGTGGTTGCTCAGAACCCATGCCCCTAAGGAGCTTCATGCTATCATTAAAAAAAAAAAATCTTTTCTTTATCTTACCAGTTTGGATTAAACAGAAATGGTACCATCAGACTGTGCCCCAAGGAGGTGCACACAGCCTCCTAATCAGGATTGGGGATCTCATCCTCACCCACTAAGTCCACCTTCAGTCATGGGGCCCCCTCCCTGTCTTGTTCCCCAATAGAGAAGCCTTATATCATCAAAGGAAATAATCTGAGGTTTTTTAGTTGATGTTATTCTAAGTCTAAATACAAGAGAAATGTTCTGTATCTAAATCATTGAGCTATTTGGAGGGGAAATAGTTTTATGTTCCCTGGCATTGACGAAGATTTTTCCTCAATCTTCCTACAATTACTGGGTCAGGCTGTGCTGTTTTCCTTCTACCAGTTTTCAACAAACAGGCAAAAACAGTTCTGTGGTTTGAATGGCAAAGCCACTAAGATCTCCTCATAAACACTTCAGGGGAAGAAAGGAGGAGATCCTCCATCTCTCAATCAACAGAAAGAAGGAAGAGTTCTCTGGTGCACCAGGAAGGTTGGCATGGTCCCCCTGGAGCTCTGAGGTAGGTTCAGAGCACTGCTGGTTCCCAGTTTGGCAGAGGGTGTGTCTGGAAGGGGAGGAGGAGAGAACAACCTAAGATCTAACAGATGCCCCTTCTCACTGGACAGTATCAGTATCAATTTTTTTTTTTTTTTTTTTTTTTTTTTTTTTTTTTTTTGAGACGGAGTCTCGCTCTGTCGCCCAGGCCGGAGTGAGCGGCGCCATCTCGGCTCACTGCAAGCTCCGCCTCCCGGGTTCCCGCCATTCTCCTGCCTCAGCCTCCCGAGTAGCTGGGACCACAGGCGCTGCCACCACACCCGGCTAATTGTTTTGTATTTTTAATACAGACGAAATTTCACCGTGTTCACCAGGATGGTCTCTATCTCCTGATCTCATGATCCGCCCGCCTCAGCCTCCCAAAGTGCTGGGATTACAGGCGTGAGCCACTGCCCCCGGCCAGTATCATTTTTATTTGAGTAGAATTTTGCTTGTTTAACTACAAATGAATACTGTTTTCTTAAATAAGCTACCATGGCAATCTTCACATTGTCTCTACTGTCCAGTTATCTAAACACTAGTTTGAAATTATCATTTCATTCCTCAGGGATAGGACAAATTGTTCACTATAGATTAGACACTTAAAACACATTTGTTTTACCTGAGTCACATCTTTATGGAAACTTTCGCAAGACAGAATCTGCGAGAATCCATGACTGGCATTTATCATAGTTATTAAAGATAATTAAATCCAAACCAATATGAGTTCATCTACTATACCAGCCTCATGGGCTTCGTTTCATATCTGAAGGTCCACATTGTGAATCCTGCTTTTAGCTGAGACCCAGTTACCATCGGTTAGAAATTCAGGTTCAAGGAAGTCAGTTTAGTCTATTTCAAAGCCATTTCAATTTCACTTCTGCTTCATTTAAAGTAAATTTCTTCAGAAACATTTAACTAACTTTAAATCTTTAAAGATTTTGCTGTCAAGAAATAAAATTATGTTATATATTTAATAAAATTATTGTCATTCTAAAACATATTATTAAAGAATTATATTTTATTCTTTAGGCAGAATCCTATAAAGGAATAGAAACCCAAAATCTGAGCCAAGCCAATATTAAATATACCCTAAAGCAGGATTTCTCAACAGTGCTACTATTGACATTTGGGGCCAGACAATTCTTTGTTCTGAGGGACTATTCTGTGCAGGCCGAGAGGATTGTGGCAAATGGAGCTGGAAACTTAGAAATTAAAAAAAAAAAGTCAAGCTTTTTTTTTTTGGCAACAGTGTAAAGAGTGCATTCTAGAAAAACAAGTGTTTTCTGTAATGACCATGTTACTCACCTTCCTAAAGAGAGTCCACCTAAAAGAATCTTACAGCAGATGGATCAGAATTTCAACAGCATCTAAATAGATATAATTTCTCATTTATGTATAAAAAAGGTAACTGCACAAAACCAGCTCTAATGGCAAGAGCTAAGTGTAAGGGTGGTGCTAATCAAGAAGATGATGACGATGATAACAGATAACATTTATTTGGAACTCTTACTATATGCTAGTCATTAATCCTAAGTCTTACTTAGAATGCACTACTTTTTTACTCTCAGCACTCCTAATTCATCTCACTCTTATTTGGCAGATTTCAAAAAGGCCACAAATTCCACCCATCCTGGAATGTATGCTCCTTGGCAACGTGAATTTTCACTCCTCCTATGAGGGGTGGAGTCTATCTCTCCACACATTCACCTGAGTTTGATCATGGATTTTGTTTTAGTCGAGGACATAGCAAACCTGAGACAAGCAGAAGGTTGAAAATGGACTTGCTCCCTTTTGCTGCATGATATCTCCATGTGAAGAAGCCTGGGCTAACCTGTTGGATGGTGAGAGGCATATGCCATCACCACAGATTATATCTGGCCACTCGGGGACATGAGAGTGAGGAGTCCCTAGACCACTGCATACCAACCACCAGACTATAAATAAAACCATCCTAAATTCTCCATCTAAGTCAAATCTCTCCAGAGCAGAAGAAGCTCCTAACCAAAGCATAGAGTTGTGAGAAATAATAAACGTTTATGAAGACATTAAGTTTGGGGTAGTTTGTTATACTGCAGAAGATTACCAATTAGCCTCACTGGAATTCAACGGTAGGGGTATTGTAACATTATTATTGCTATTTTAGGGAAAAGTTAAGGCATGCAAAGATAAAGTAACTTGCCCATAGTTATCAAGCTAACGAATGATTTAAACTCAGGATTTGAACCCAGGCTCCAGATTAACGCATAATTTTTAGTGTTTGGTCTACTTAGCTAAAAGAATGTGTGTAGGCCGGGCGCGGTGGCTCATACCTGTAATCCCAGGACTTTCGGAGGCCGAGGCGGGAGGATTACGAGGTCAGGAGATCAAGACCATCCTGGCTAACACGGTGAAACCCCGTCTCTACTAAAAAAGTACAAAAAATTAGCCGGGCGTGGTGGCGGCGCCTGTAGTCCCAGCTCCTCGGGAGGCTGAGGCAGGAGAATGGCGGGAACCCGGGAGGCGGAGCTTGCAGTGAGCTGAGATCCGACCACTGCACTCCAGCCTGGGTGACAGAGCGAGACTCCGTCTCAAAAAAAAAAAAAAAAAAAAAAAAGAAAGAAAGAAACAAAAAGAATGCGTGTGGTATTTTCTCAATTAAGGAAACTAAGATTTTGCTATTACTGTAAAAGAAAATGAGAGTAGGGAAGACATACAAGAATAAGAAATCCTGGAAAAAAAAATCTCACTAGATCGTCACCAAGGAATATATAAGTTAAAAAGAAGAATGACAACTGTATTGCAGTGATTGTCAAAACCAGTAACTCACAGCCCATCAATCAACTACAAGATTCAGTAGTCTTCGGGGGCTTCTAGGTGGTCCACTTGCCAGTCCGTGGAACTATTATCATGTATGATATTACAATCTGGCATGGATGTACTTATTATACACCTCCATGAAATGTTATCAAAATACCTCCTAGTTCGTTATATTTCCTCGTTCTTTCTTTCTTATTTGGTGGTGGCAAGTGAGAGGGATTTATTACCATGCAACTATCCCTAGGCCCAAAGCGTTTGAGACCCACAGCAACCAAACATATAGTCCTCCCCAAAAATCCCAACCTCCTGGAACAGGAAGCAAGAAGTGTCACAATAATTAAAAAGATAGCAATGGGAATGTTATAAAGCATAGGCACCAAATAGAATGCATAGTTATACTGTAAAGGTAAAAAGGAGCAAATTTTGATTTATTGAGCTGTAATTCCATTGAGGGTTTCTGGTGACTCCAGCTTCGCACTTGTGGTTATAGTATTCCCAGAACCCCTCAATGGAGTGATTTCCTGAAATGCACAGCTGCCTCTTATTTATTTTATTAACTTTACATAAAAACCATGGGAGCACAGCTTTTACGGTATTTGACTATGATTGGCCTTGTCTTTTCAAGTTTGGGATGGAAGGGGAAGAAAACATAAAATGCAATGAGAACATCATTTAAAAACTAAAACTTTCAAAGGAGGGATAAGTAGAAAGACTTTTTGCTTGGGGTTATGATTTAGCAATGAAATTTTCTTAGACTAATATATGATAATTGATTATATTTCAAAACAGATCAAAATCCAGATTTTATACCGTGAAGGACAGTTGTGCACCATGCAAACACCTAATCTAAAAGACTGGGAAATTGCTGAATTTCGTGGTTATAGCCTTTCCATTAATAAGGAGTAAGGTAATTTAATTTGTTATAGAATATATTATGATCCATTCTTAATTTTGTTCAAGTGTCCAGATTACATCTAAAAAGATTCTTTGAAGTTATCATCATTATTCAAAACATCATGGCAAAGACTATTGTCTTTAAAGTATGAATAGGCTATTAGAGTCTTATTTCACATTCTAGTGCTATAATAGGACTAGAATGGAAAAAGCAGTCCACTGAGAAGAAAAAATTAAGTTGAAAGTATATACCTATTTTCTGAACTAGTGATACTTTTTTATGGTTTTGGCATAAATATGAATCTTTTAATTGATATTAGAGGCTGACAAGGATGGGTGGGTGGAAGAGGGGGATAAAGAGAGGTAAGTTAACTGCTAAGAACACACAGTTAGATAAAAGGTGTAAGTCCTATTGTTCACCAGCAGAGCAGAGGGACTTTAGTTAACAACAATGTATGGTATATTTCAAAGTAGCTAGAACAGAGGATATGAACTGTACACAGCACATAGAAATGATAAATACTCAAAGTGGTGGATACTTCAAATATTCTGACTTCATCATTACACCTTGTATGCATGTAACAAAATATCACATGTACCCCATAAATATGTACAGTATTATGTATCAATAAAAAATGAATTCCTAAAAAACTCTCTTGCATGAGTGCTTTAACCATTCACTAAGATCACAAAATAGTAAGCGCAAATAAACCCTGATATAATGTTAATGCCAAAGCATTCTCTTACTCAGCTGAACAAGGGTATGATCAGAAATTCCTCAGGAAGTCCAACATATGGAGTTTATAGCTCTTCAATTATGTCAACATTTATTAGTTAAATAGAAATCACAAATCTTCTTTAAGGAAGTGAGCCCAGATGCCTGCAATTAATATTTCTCAGCCCTGCAGAAGATATCATAACTTAATTCCCAATGTCTTTACTTTCAGGGACTAAAAACTCACAAATTATGTCATTAGAAACAGCAATGGCTAACCAGAGGTTTGTTGTAATGTATTTTCGTTAGCTGCAGCTAATTGGAGCCAAATGAGGAGAACAATGTTGTAAGGGCACTCAGAGAAATCCTAGGTCTTTAGGAACTGAAATGAATGAGGGCAATCAGCAGTGTATGCAGAATACACTGCATTCAATTACTATAAATAGGATGGCAGTCAGCTGCGAAGTGCCACAGATCATGATGAGTTTTGGGGAACAGCAGATGTCTTATAACATTTTATAAATACAAACAATACGCCAGACTGAACCAGGTCAAATAATGGGGAAGCAGGGAACAAGGACCTCAAATGGGGGCCTTTGTAAATTGTTCTGGTGCCGTTTTACTGAGCATGGTCTGATCTAGAGTGTCAATTTGTGTGTGTGTTGAGTATTAGGAGATGGGATGCCCGGAACTTCCCTTTTCGATGACTAAAAATGTAGCTGAACAAGATAAAGGTACTACCGTACTTCAACCATGGCAGCAATTATTTTCACCCATACACCCATATAATAAGCATAAGAATCATTTTCACCTTGTACGTGATTTTTTACAATAAATTTCTATCTAAAATATAACAACTGCTGGCCGGGCATAGTGGCTCATGCCTGTAATCCCAGTACTTTTGGAGGCCAAGGTGGGCAGATCACTTGAGTCTAGGAGTTCAAGACCAGCCTGGCCAACATGGTGAAACCCCGTCTCTACTAAAAATACAAAAATTAGCCAGGTGTGGTGGCACGTGCCTGTAATCCCAGCCTACACAGGAGGATGAAGCACTAGAATTGCCTGAACCAGGAAGGTGGAGGTTGCAGTGAGCTAAGTTTACACCACTGCACTCCAGCCTAGGCAACAGAGAGAGACTCTGTCTCAAAAATAAATAAGTAAGTAAAAATAAATAAAATATAACAACTGCTGAGAAGAATGTCTTTGTATATTGGCATTCCTCTTTTAAGGGGTAAAGTCTGCAGCTTGACTTTTGTTAGCATGGTATCTTCAGGATGACACTCTTTGAATAATGGACATTTTTTGATGAGTTCTTCGTTCAAAATGAAATAACATAAAACTCATGATCTGAAGCTATTTTGAGTACAGCATGTCTAAGTTTCTTACACTTATATTAGAATAATAACTTTTTCTTCTACTTTAAATATTCTGATTTAAAGATGCCAGCTCTATTGTCATTAAGCCTGTATGTGTGAGGCATGCTTGTTTTCCAACAGCCACTGAAATAAAACAATGGAATTTCAAACAAGTTTCTACTGTAGCTGTAAATGTCATTGTATAGTGAGAATCCTGGATTCACTACCAACTCTGACTTCTTATGCTGCATGATTGAGTGTCCAGCCTCTCTGGGTTTCAGTTTACTCTCCTTAAGATGAGGACTGGTTTGGATAACCTCTAAGGTTTTTCCAGCTCTCAGGGTCTGTGTAAACTGAGAACCAGTCAAGCCATACGAAACCACCAATAATTCAGGCAGAATGGCCTTTTTTATTGTAAATCTATATAGCTAAGAATGTTTCTGAGGCTTCTGAAATTCTAATCACGAGTCATTACAGGTAGTGATGTAGGAGTCATAGAGCAAGCCAAATTACATACAATTATTGCTAAAAAAAAAAAAAAATACAAAATACAGGCAAGAGAAAGAGGAAAATATAAACCATCCATAATCTTAGCTTCCAAATATCAATATTCTTAAGATTTTGGTAAGTAAAAGAAAGAGGAAGTAGAAGAGTGCTTGAGAAGATGGTGGAGAAAAGAGACAGACGGAGTGGGTGATGAAGCTAATAAACAATATAGCCAGCAGAGATATGGCTATAGATACTGTACATATAGATGTAAATGATGTAAGATGGTATAGATACAGCATACTATTTTCATTTTTTAACTTTAGCACTTAAAAATAAATATTTTCTAAGGTTAATTTTTTTTAGAAGCATCATGATTAAGGACAGCTATCCATAAAAGTTCTATATATGCTATAGATATATGTATTCTATATATGTGTACATCTAGATACATATTTATTGATTTTTTAAATTTCATAGTAAATATCCTGAAGCTAAATGTTTATATGCATCCATAATTTTAGGTGAAATTGCTATACACAAAAAATCATATGGGAATGCTATGCAACAATTTATGACTTCTGCCCACAATTGACAAGTCAAGAATGAATTAATACTTTATATTAAACACCTGAACCACAAGTAGGACAAAGTTATGTTGTCCCTAATACAAAGGGAAGGCGGAAGTGAGGAAGCCTCTTGTGCTATCTTGACCTTAATGGGTTTACAATTAGAGTTCTGTCTCCTGAAGAGAGATTCAGATTGGCCCTGCTGAGATGTGAGAAATCAGGATTATTTGTGAAGTGTCCTGATACAAGGTGACAGAAGCTGTCCTCATTTAATTCATCACCATTCAGTTCTGGATGGAAGGGAGGCAGGAGAAGTAGTACATCAGAGGCCAATCTTCAATATTGCTTTTAGGAGTTCTTCATTTCCTTCCAAAGAAGAAAGCAAAAGAGATAACAGAAGCAAGAACTCTGCAAGAGCGTAGACAGGCCTTTCAATAAATTCACAAACGAAAGCTACACTCTCGATTTTTAATTTTCAGCCTCTTTGCCCCAATTGTAAAATAAATAACTTATCCAAGTCACCTTTTGAGTTCAGTGTTTCATCTTTGAAGGCTTCTATGACTTTCAAAGAAGTACCTTCACTGACTTTATTTTTCTGATTATTAAAAGTGAAATATCAAGACTTGTCTGATCAGATGGTCATCAGTTATGACGATTTTGCACTACAGTTTTGGGCACACGAATGTTGAGGACACTCCCCTGGGGTGGCTTCTTGAAGAGTTTCAGTTTCTGGGATTCACAACCCCATCTTGACAGCTTCTTCCTCTCACAGTCCACTAAATACTCAGGATCTTACCCTTCATTTTCTTAGACTAGCAGGTGTCCTTAAGCATTGCAAGGGAGGAACACTGCAAGTGGAAAAAAAAAAAAAAAAAAGCAGTCCTATTTTTTTCTCCTTTTCTCCTGCTTCTCTAACTATCTAAGTCCTGAATTTTATTTCTTTCGCGGCAAACATCAGTTAATTTTCTACATTAAAGGAGTCTGAACCTCCCTTTCCTGTAAGTAAGGCAATGATGAACTTTAAGAGCAGCCAAACTGCCTAGGTAGCTCCATAGAAAGCATGCATGTCATTATTCTCTAGAATATGTATGCAAGATGGAAGTATATTTTTGCAGGCCACCAGGTCTGTCTGGGAAGGGATTCAGGGACATCTGTTCCCTTAATGCCCAGAATAAAAGCAGTGGTTTTTTTGTTTGTTTTTCTTTTTCTTTTTGTTGTTTTTGTTTTTGTTTTTGTTTGAGATGGAGTCTCACTCTGTCACTCCTCGGGCAAGAGTGCAGTGGTGCGATCTCGGCTCGCTGCAAGATTTGTCTCCTGGGTTCAAGCGATTCTCCTGCCTCAACCTCCTGAGTAGCTGGGATTACAGGTACGTGTCACCATGCCTGGCTAATTTTTGTATTTTTAGCAGAGACGGGGTTTCAGTTTAAAGGAGTGTGGAGTGAGCTGCTCTGCGAAGAAGAGGAAGGAAGGAAGGAAGGAAGGAAGGAAGGAAGGAAGGAAGGAAGGAAGGAAGGAAGGAAGGAAGGAAGGAAGGAAGGAAGGAAGGAAGGAAGGAAGGACGGGAGGGAGGGAGGGAGGGAGGAAGGGAGGGATGGAGGGACGGAGGGACGGAGGGAGGGGCTCATGGACAAGATTCTGGCATTAAGAGGCAGTAGAACCAATAATCAGATGCACTATCCTAAGCAGAGTAGTGGGCTTAAGGAGGATGACTGAGTAGAGTGAAATGGGAAGAAATGTTTTAAGGCCTTTGTTTTTCCAAGAAAGAATTGCAGTCACCAGCTCCAACAGGGAGGGACTGGCGATACTTAGAGTGCTGGAAATGTTTCTGGAGGAAGCCTCAGGAAATCATAGAAAGCAAAGGAAACTGCAATAACTACACACTGCAAACAAGAAGCAAAGTGGCCATGCCATGACAATATGATGAGCAGATGACACCTGTAAAAGCCATATGGCAGATTTCTTCTCTGTAGCCCACTCCACGGTGGAAAGATTTCATTTTAATCAAGGATGTAAATTATAAGTGCTCATTATGGGACACAGGTGGTGTGAGACAATAGGCCTTGGAGAGCTGTATTTCTCTTTTTATTAACTTGTATGTGTATAGTATTCATTCTAAGCAGAGCCTTATATTGAAGCATTATACCCAGTTGTGTGAAAGTAGAGAAATTAGAAAGTGACTGAAGTGTCTGTTTCCTAGAAGAGAGATCATTCTAGGTTTCTGAGGAAGAACTGACATGTAACATATTTTATCCTTGAAAGAAATAAATCACAGGGCTTTCCTGTCAATGGCTTTTTTTTTTTTTTTTTTTTGCCATAAAAACTAGTAGAAATTCAACATAATCAGAAAGAAGGCTGGGCACGGTGGCTCACACCTGTAATCTTAGCACTTCAAGAGGCCGAGACGGGTGGATCACCTGAGGTCAGGAGTTTGAGACCAACATTGCAAAATCCTGTCTCTATTAAAAATTCAAATATTCAATAATTAGCAGGGCATGGTGGTGGGCACCTATAATCCCAGCTACTCGGGAGACTGAGGCAGGAGAATTGCTTGAACCTGGGTGGGTGGAGGTTTCAGTGAGCAAAGATGGTGCCACTTCACTCCAACCTAGGTGAAAGAGCAAAACTCTGTCACCAAAAAAAAAAAAAAAAAAAAAAGGAAAAGAAAACTAATCTGAAAGAATAAAAGAAATGCTGATGTAACTTTGTGATATGAGGAACTTGAATATTTGTGACAGTGAAAGGAAACTAGGGCTCTTCTGGAATTTGTTAAGCAAGATGAGTAATATAACCTAATGACTCCAAAGGATAACGACTGATGTTCTCATCAGGCTTGCCAAGAGACTATGTGACTGCTTTAAAGAAAATAAGACTAGGCCAAGCCGTGGAGGCCAACGCCTGTAATCCCAGCATTTAGGGAGGCTGAGGTGGGCGGATCACGAGGTCAGGAGTTCAAGACCAGCCTGGCCAAAATGATGAAACCCTGTCTCTACTAAAAATATAAAAATTAGCTGGGCGTGGTGACAGGCACCTGTAGTCCCAGCTACTCCGGAGGCTGAGGCAGGAGAATCACTTGAACCTGGGAGGCAGAGGTTGCAGTGAGGTGAGATTGCACCACTGCACTCCAGCCTAGGTGACAGAGCAAGACTCCATCTCAAAAAAAAGAAAGTAAGACTAATGATGACTTTAAACAAGGGAATATTTTACATCTTTGTTGGAGTGCTTTGTGCTGCAAGTAAGTGAAAATCACAACCCAAAGTAGCCTAAATATAAGGGTATTTACTTCTCCCCACCCTCACCCCTCATACCTCATTTGAGGACCACAGCTGGGTTGGTTGGTTGAATCAAGGGCATGATGATGTCATCAGAAATCCAGGTTCTGACTGAGCGCAGTGGCTCACACCCGTAATCCCAGCACTTTCAGAGGCCAAAGTGGGCGTATCACTTGAGCCCAGCCATTTGAGACCAGCCTAGGCAACACAGCAAGACCTTCATATCTACTTAAAATTAAGAAAAAAGAAATCCAGGTTCTTTCCTTGACTTTTCCCATTGGCTAAAAATGAATGCTACAGTTCCAGGGGTTACATGTATGGTATTAACATTCAGAGTCAGAAGAGGGAAGACTCATTCATTCACTGCTTTTTATGACTAATGAGCTGTTTCCCAGGAACCCCCTGGAGCAATCCAAATCTAATCAGGAGATAGACATCACACAGTAGGTTAAATATAGAAAGTTTAAAATAAAAATTATTAGCTATAATAAAAGTGACTTTAAGATATGGACAATCGGCCGGGCGCGGTGGCTCAAGCCTGTAATCCCAGCACTTTGGGAGGCCGAGATGGGCGGATCACGAGGTCAGGAGATCGAGACCATCCTGGCTAACACGGTGGAACCCCGTCTCTACTAAAAATACAAAAAACTAGCCGGGCGAGGTGGCGGGCGCCTGTAGTCCCAGCTACTCGGGAGGCTGAGGCAGGAGAATGGCGCAAACCCGGAAGGCGGAGCTTGCAGTGAGCTGAGATCCGGCCACTGCACTCCAGCCCGGGCTACAGAGCAAGACTCCGTCTCAAAAAAAAAAAAAAAAAAAAAAAAAAAAAAAAGATATGGACAATCTGAGGAATCCAGGCCTTTTTGGAAAAGGTGTGGTTCAGCCACTGGATAGCAAGAAAGTTAGCTAGGTTAACCAGACCTGCACTGGTCTGGAGTTGCTGGGCAAACAGGCAGCCCCAACCCCACCCCCACCCCCACCCACCCAGTGGAGGGCAAAGACCTTCAGAGCTTGTGGGCTGGCGGGAATGGGCTTGCACAGGGAGCTACCCCTTGGGTCCCAGGCAGCTGCATGCAGGCCAGCCAGCTCATCTCCAGGCCAAGACTACAAGGTCACAGAGAAACCTTTTCTGGATCCTGTGGCTCAGGCAGGTTCCACCCCAAGTACCCACAACCACACAGTCTCTCCTCAGCTCAGGCTGCAATTCCATGAAGCCTCTGCCTCCTACGATGTTGCTCCAGCGCCCTCTACTGAGAAAGTTTAGCGTCATACTTACTTTAGAAAGAAAATCTTAGAGGAATTCTGTTATTAATCATAGAGCATATATCGAAGGGTGCATTGAGAGCTGAGAGGCAATAAATTCAGAGCTGACACATCCCCAGATGACTTTTTCTCCTATCTCATTGGCCAGAACACATGACATGCACATGCTTAAAGCAATAACTGGATGAACTGAATCACCATTACTGGCTTGGACTACTCAAGACACATCCCCCAGGGCTGAAAAGGAGCTCTCTTTCAGAAGCACATGGCCCACAGTGCCATTCAGGGCTCTGTCCTTAGGAGGAAGCCTGAGAACGACACGGGCCCACAGCTGAGAGTGTGTGCCACCCTGCACCTTGTGTTCGACTGGTTTGGGATACCGCAGTCAGAAAATGAATGGCAGAAACCCAGAAATCATTGTATCCTAAAAATAAGAAAATGATGCCTGAAACATCACTATAGCAAAAGTATCTGAAAACAGATAATACCTGAAAATAGAACCTTACAATACTTAAGTAACTGAGGTTAGTCAGAAGACTATGTAACATTTACATGCTGTGAAAATTATCACTGTCTAGAAGCTAAAGATTTCTTTTAAGAAGCAAAAATATTAATCTGCTTCACTTGAAAAGAGAGTAGGAGAAAAATTCAAGTACCCATCAATAAAAATGTCTAATCCTCACTTACAGCAGCCTTCAGAAACTATTTTGTCCCCTAACTAGTATCATCATCCTAGTCCCTTGTTACAAACTGACTTTTCCTTATATTATTTACTGATCTTCCTCTTCTTTTGCACCTCTACTCTTACTCCCCCAGCACAGGCACCTATATTTCTGTCTTTTGTAGCCTCATCTTCCCCTTCTTTGCCCTGCTTCCTCCATATGTTAAATTCACATGTGCCTACATACACATATACAATGATACTTCCTCCCCATTCAAAGGCAGTTACACCAAACATATGCTTGATGGTGACGGTGTTGCTGCTCACACCTGATTTATCCGAAATGTAATCTAATAAATGTATTAGTCCATTCTCACGCTGATAATAAAGATATACCAGAGACTTGGTAATTTCTGAAGAAAAGAGGTTTAATTGACTCACAGTTCAGCACAGCTGGGGAAGTCTCAGGAAACTTACAATCATGGTGGAAGGGGAAGAAAACACATCCCTCTTCACATGGTGACAGCAAGGAGAAGTGCAGAACAATAGGAGAAAAAGCCCCTTATAAAACCATCAGATCTCATGAGAACTCACTCATTATCACAAGAACAGTGTGAGGGTAACCACCCCCACGATTCAATTACCTCCTACTGCATCCCTCCCATGACATGTAAGGATTATGGGAACTACAATTCAAGATGAGACTGGGGTGGGGACACCACCAAATCATATCAATAAATGTGTAGAAAAAGAGACATTTTCATCTTTATACAATTCCATTTTTAAGATATTTTTATTTCACATACTATCCTTTCACTAGAATAAAGTCAATTTGACATAAAAAATTGCAAGTTGCTTTTCCTGCTATGGAATTATCTCCTGCCACTTCTATCAGTAGTCACCTCTAACACATAATGCTTCTCCTGATGGGAATAATCCATTTAGAGAAAGTTACAAGAATTCACTACTGAGAGTCATATTTCTGGGTAACACATAACAAAGCTTTGGTAGCAGTCCAGTGTCATTTCCTTGAAAGCTGATGTGGGATAATGTTGCTGAGGAGTATTTGAAAGCTGCCAAGAACTTCCTGAAGAACAGTATAGTGCATATATTTCTGTGATTATGCCACTTTGGAAGAAGGGGGAGGTTGTATTTATCATAAATTTGGCTGTGAAAATTGAGTTGTGTGTATGTAAGACTGCGAAGCTTAACAATTAAGTTGTATTTGGATGTGCGACCTAACATTCAGACCTTATATAGCATAGCCAAAATGTATAGGAAGCTCTAAGTAAAATGAGACTAAAAGATTTTATGTTGGAGGAGATTTTATGTTGGAGACTAAAAGATTTTATGTTGGAGCATATCTTAAATACATTCTGGAACTGACTTAGACTCAGTAGATCAATCATTTCAGCACAGGAGGGAGTAAGGATAAGACCTGGGCTGAGATACAAAAGAGGAAACTCCTTTGACTTCATCCTTCTGAGCAACCATCTCGTTTTCCTTAACCTATCACTGTTATACTTAGCCTGGGAAGTGCCCCCAGTTCCAAAGTTTCCTTTACTTTCCTTTAATCTTGCTAGTCAAGGACTTTGATCAACTATACTTTTTCTCACCCAGACGCTGAGAAAAAAGGACTCAAACAATGTGCATGTGTTGGGGAAGGAGGGAGTGCCAGGACTGTCGTCTAGCAAGACTAGAAGCTCTGGAGCCCAAGTACCTGGATTCAAGTCCCTGTTTGATCAGGCATTAGCCGTACAACCTTGACAATATTATTTAACTTCTTAGTGCTTCCGTATTCTTCTGTAAAATACAGACTAAAATAATACCTTCCTGGCATGGTGGTTCTTAGGTTAAATTATTTGATACACATCAAGCCTTTAGAATAATTCTTGGAACCATGTAAGTATATATCAAGTCAATATCGAATGTTTTCCAAAATTTGGGGATATAAAAGTTGCTGTAAAAATACAGCAACTTTCAATAATCTGAGTGTAAATAATTTAAGAATATAAAAGTTTTCACCAATTTTGACTAGTAGGGCAAATGATCAATTAAACGATTGGAATGCTGGATTACACATTCATCTTAAGAAAATTTCATTTTTTATATATATATCCAATTTAAGCATGTCATTCATTTAATAAATCAAATAAATTGAATTGTTGTGAATCATACTATTAAATTAAATAAATATTTGTTGAACAGCTACTATGCATAAAGTTACTCCAGTTATTTATTATTGTGGGAAAAAAGCTCCTCAACATTTAGTGACATAAAACAACAACTATTTTATTATGTTCCTTATACTGCAGATCAGAAATTTGAGCAGAGCACAGTGGTAATGATTTTTCTCTGCTCCATAATAATGGAATGCTTCACCAGGGTCAAGATGGTTGGTATAGCTCAACTGGGACCACATGTCCGGAGCCTCATTTGGCTGGGTGAGCTGAGTTTCTCAGTTCCACACCTCACATCTGCTGAGGCTGCAATCACAATGACTTCTCCATCCAAGACCTGTTGCCTGCACTAGGATGGCTGGAACAGATGGAGCTTTCCAGGTACCACTCTGTGTAGCCTCTTCATGTGTCTAGCCCGGGCTTCCTCAGAACATAATCTCAGTTCTCAGACTTTTTACATGGTGGTTCATGGCTCCAAGAGCAAAACCTACAAGAAGTCCAGGTGGATGCTGCAAAGTTTTTAATGACATACTCTGAAGCCAAGAAATATCATTTTGCCACATTCTATTGGTCAGCAAGTCACTGAGGCCAGCCCAAAATCTAGGAGAGGATAACTAAAAGAATTTTTCTCAAAGGGAGAAAGAGCAAATAATTTGGTCCTTTAACGTACTTCTAAAATCATTGACTATATATTCCTTCTGAATTGCCCTTGAGAGCCAACTTTCTCAAAAGAACTGTTTACCCAGGCTGTCTCCATTCCTTAATGGCCTTTAATTTGGCTTTAGCTCTTATTACTCCACTAAAACTATTCTTGCAAAGCCAGTAACGACCTCCACATTAGCAAATGTAATGAAAAATGTTCAGTATCCTTTTTCTTAATTCCTTCAGAATTTTTGACACAGTTAAACGTTTTTTAAAAATACTCTCAGACCGTGCTCGGTGGCTCACACCTGCAATCCCAGGACTTTGGGAGGCCCCCCTGAGGTCAGGAGTTTGAGACCAGCTTGGGCAACATGGCGAAACCCTGTCTCTACTAACAATACAAAAATTAGCTGGGTGTGCAGTGAGCCAAGATAGCACCACTGCACTCCAGTCTGGCCTATGGAGTGAGACTCCTTCAAAATTAAAAAAAAATAAAAACTCCCTCTCTTAGGGCTTTTTGACACCATATTCCAGGTCCCTGGTCTCTCTGGCTGCTGCTGCTTCTTGGTCTTCTTTACTTCCTTGCTTTCTTCTACCTGTGTGCCTCTTCCTCATCACCACCACCACCTATTATTATCACCTCGTGCACAGTGCCTGGTACATAGTTGATGCTCAATAAGTATTTAGCGATGGAACAAATGAATGATGAAAGCTTAACATTGCCTTAGAGAAAGGTGATATATTTCTATGTGATGTTCTATATTTTATAAATGTACATGCTAGATATATTTTAAAAGATAAGCTAGCAGTAAATGAGAGAACTAAGGAAAAATTATCACTTTTATATTAAACTAAATATTTTCCTTGCCTTAATGCCTATTTAATATTTTTTAATGTGAAATCTCCACTATTTAACCCGTTAGTTAAGTTGAATATTTATACATTTTGAACTAATGACACTCTGATTAATGAGTTTTTTTGTACTCATAGCTTATTCTAAACTAGAAATAAATTATACATGCTGATAAATCATTAAATTTGACTCATATAAGCATTTTTAAATGAGATAATTAAATAAAATTTCTCATGAATAAGAATATGTTTATGGTATTATATTTGAACTGTGAAATTAAAAGAAAAAAGTTGTCTTTTTAAGGATAAAAGGGAAAAAGAAGGAAAAGTTCCTCCTGACATAACTAATTTTGCCAATTTATAATATAATTTAGCTTTAATATTATATAGGAAAAGATTCATGAATAAAAATAAGACTGAATTTGTAGTAACCAATATAATAACACTATTAAATTTTGAAAAAAAAATTACTAATGCTTATATAATATTTCTTAAAAATAATAAATAAAATGTCATTAAAATTAGTTTGTTCTAAATTACAATCACATATGCACCTATAAGGCTCTTCCAATAATTTATAATTTCCAGGCTTTCCCTTTTATTCTCTTACCAACAAATTTCTTATGAGAAAACAGAAATGAAACTTACTCAGTTTTTGCTCCGTGTCTTAAAAATTTATAATCAATTATTTATCCACTGCTAAGCAAGAACAAATAACGTTTGTGTTTAGGTTGAATCTAGAAATAGATTTACTTTCTTTAGTAATTCAATTTCATATTTTCTCTCAGAATGGAACATCCATTCAATTCCCAAAGAACATAATCGTAGAATCAAATCATTTTGTGTCCATTTGAATGGGTCTTATATGGAATTTTGTTACATTATAATGGTTTGTATAATTAACTTAAATCTGCTCCAGTGTTTTTTTGTTAAAAAAAAAATTCCTATGAGAGTTTTTTAGTAACATTCATAAGAACATGATGTGCATGTTGGATGGGGTGGGAATCCAAGGAAGCAGGGAAATCTTAGAGAAGACCTGGTAATTTTATTAGGAAATGTTTTCTTAAGAAAGCAGTATTTTCCAATTTACTGTTTTCTTTTAAACCATGGAAAATCATGGCAATTCCAGATTTTATTCTTATGTTTCCCCTTGACAATATCTAAGAATTGATATTTTGTTTCACTACAGTCTTTTGGCCAACATGTATGCAATTTATTGGCATCATGCAAATAGTTGTATAAAATATGGGTAAATTCATTGTCTTCAGATTTACCAAAACTGTCTCCATATTCATTTTTTAAACATCACCTTAGGTAAATTTTACTGTAAATCTTTGAAAGATATTAATTCCTGCATTATTAACTCTCATTTAATCAGAGCATTCTGGTCTTGGAAATAGAGTTTATTTTGGTTTTGTGCTGCAATTTGTTTTTTATCTAAATCAACTTAAAATGAGATATGATGGCATCCACAATCCCAATAAGAAGAACAATTCCATTTTCACTTTTTTAACTAGGTTATGTTGTGAACCATAACCATGCTATCCAGTTGCTAATATCACACGGGCATGGTAGACAAAATTTCTAAAATCCCCTCACTAAAGCTATCTCCTCCAACTCCCAGAGCTTGTGCGTATAGTATTATTCCCGTGATTATGTTTACCTTAAGACAGGGAGAATATCTAGGTGGGCTTAATCTGATCGATCACGTGAGCCCTTAAAAGTGGAGAGTTTTCTCCAGCTGATGGCAAAAGATGAAGTCAGAGAGGGCTGAAGCCTGAGAAGGACTTCATGACATTCCATGGCTGCTCTGAGAACAGAGGGAGCCCCTTTAGAAAACTACAGAAGGCCTTCAGGACAGAGGAGCAGTGGCCCACGGATGCCCAGCTGGGAAATGGGTACCTCTTTCTGACAACTGCCAGGGACTAAATTCTGCCAGTAATAGAAAATATGAGGATATGCCCATTTTTTATGAAAACACAACCAGTTGATACCTTTCATTCAGCCTGTGAACCCACTCACACCATCCTGCATTTATCACTTAGGGATCTATGAAATAAAACATGGGTTTTGTTTTAAGCTGCTAAGTTTGTGGTAATTTTTTACACAGCAACAGAAAACTAATACAACCCTAGCAGCCATCAAATCACTGAACTTATGGTTGTGACTTAGGTCTCAACAAAGTATATAAATGTATCACCTGTTGATATCCAAACCACTGACCCAGCGTGCACTATAAATTACATTAGTCTTTTAAACTTCCTTTTTGATAAAAATAAACACCTTACCATTATGTGAGGAAAAAAAAAAAAAACTTTGAACAAAATTTCAACATTATTTTCACGACTAAACAACTTACTAAAAATATGTCTGAAGATTGAAGAAGCATTGATTGAAACGACTTTCCTAAAAGGGGAATTCATTTCCACCCCAGACCCATGTTTGGAATCACATTTTATAGTTTGATAAAACTACTTGTCAGCAGCAGCATACATTCTTGTTTTAAAATGCACCCCTTCCTTCCAATATACTATTCATGATGACCTGATTACCCACATCTGCCTGCCACACATCGGTTTTTAGCTCTCTCTCCTTACCCCTGGATTCCACTCTAACTTTCAAGGCATTGATCTTTTAAAATTTCATCAACCACAAATTAACTATCCTACTATCCCCTCCTCCCATTTCCAAGTGATTATCTGTATCTGAAGACATTACAATTTCACAGAACTTCTCTGCTTGCCTGGTATTTCTTTGAAAACTATTTTCAATGAATCCAGTGTGTTAATATAATTTATTAAATAAAAATGGATGTGAATGGCTCATTAGCAATAGAATTAAAAGAAATTAACAATTGATTTCATTTGGAAGGTGAGTAAAGGGAAAAATGTAAAATAATGTGGAAGTTTCAAGATTAGGTGCCTTAAAGAAAGAAACCTGTAACAACAACAACAAAATATATAGAAGAAGTCAAATCTGGAAGGATATGATGAGTTAGTTTTGTGTATATTGGAATGTTTATTCAAATACTAAAAAGAAATATTTGTATTACAAGATTTCAAGTGTAACTTTATTTTACAACTTTATACTGACTCCTCATTTCCTCTCTTGCATTTTGGATTCTTCAACATTTGTTGTTAAATAAGTCTATATTTTTCTTTACACCTTGCAACTTACTTTCATTTGTATATAATACACCTTTTTCTAAAGTATTAATTAGCCCATACTGTCACTTAAAAAATCATCTATTATGTTTCTCTTTGTAATTCAGGGAGTAAAATCCTCTTTAGGGAATATTTTTACTAAACTTTATAGTTTGCTATTATGACCAAGCAAGAAAATTTCACTTCCAAGTGTAACCACAAACCCAGCTACTTTCCTCTGTAAACTATTGTTTCAACATATTTCAGCCTGAAATTTTCCAGCTGTGCTCAAGGGTTTCTCACAACCACATGGAAACTATTTCTTGGGACTTATTTTTAATTATAGCCTTTATTCTCCTTTGGTTCTTTAGATATTTCTGCTCTCAAGGTTACATGATGCTCCAGAGACATAACATTTGTGACACCATCACTGTATGATATTCCACAATAATGAATATCATAGGACAGATGGAAGCATTACCACAGGATTTGGACTTGTTTTTGTAGTTTATTCAAAAAGATGTCCACATTACCATTAATGTGTATGCTTTGAACTCATCAGATGTTATTCATCCAGTTAGATGCCTATAAATACCACACAACTTGGATCCCACAAAATGTCATGCTAAGCAAGATCCATACCCTTAATGACAGAAGTGGTAACATACATTACCCAACCTTCCAGCAGGAAAACATGGTAGAGAATACTGTGGGACTCATCTCTCTTGAGAAGCAACCTCCTAATGACTGATGTGTCTTACTGGCAAAAGCTTTCAAGTAAATTCTTAAGTGAAGTCGCATTCATTTCTCATAAAGGACCACAAAATGAACCAGATAATCCAATATGTTAGACATAAATGTTTTCAGTGCAGTCTGAAATAATCACAATGGATATATTCATAATTCTCCCTCAATCTATTAGAATCTCAAAAGTTTTGGTTAATTAAAAAGTAAATCCTGAATTTGTGTATTTCAAGAAGGAGTTAAACCAATCTAGGATATAATCTATCCGATCAGAACTCAGGGCCCCACTGTACTTCTTACAGACTATTTTAGAATTGGCCAAAAAGATCAATGTGATTATTAAGTTTCAGTTCCCCTGATAAAGGGTCCTCCAGTGACTTTTGCTTTACTTGTGTAGAGTCTTTTTAGATAAAAGGAGTCCATACACTATAATCAATAGAATTTCTTTTTTGTGAAGTGTATGTGAGGAAAAATGTGGAGTAAAAGTGGTGTTTATTATTGTGTATCAATTAATTTAATGTTATCTAGGCAAGATAACTAATTATATATTACAATTCAGATAATGAATCTGAGATTGGAGATGCAAAATGACTTTCTAGTAAGGGCTGAGCAAGGCCTGGATCCAAGGTGGGATTTTTTGTTTTGTTTTCATTTTAATTCTAGCTTTCATACTTCTTTGATTATACTACATGGCCATGTCATATTTTTCATGCTATCAATACAATATTTTGTTTGCAAGAAGACTATTGCCTATTTAGACAATGCAAATAACTATGCTCTATATAGTGATTCTCAAGTTATTCTTCCAGCACTAGCTGCAGCTAGTGGGAAGCTTTCGTGGGAAACTGGGAAGTTTTAGAAATGCACATTTTTAAAGCCCAGACAGATTTAATGAATCAAAGCCTCAAGGAGTGGGCCTTGGCAATCTGTATTTCAACACAGCCTCCTGCTGATTCTGACGCACACCTGAGCTCTAGAAAAGTCATCCTCAACATTTGATGTGCATCAGTATCAACTGTACAACTTTTTAAACTCAAATGCACTTCCCACACTTGCATTTACGTAATTCTCATTTGCACAAAAGGTTGAGTGGCATTACTGTAGAATACTCAAAAGATCAGTGAAGTTCAGTTGTTTAACAAAAAAACTTCATGTTTGATCAATCTAATGATGCATTATAGCATTGTTTCTCTATTGGGGGATGAGTTTACCACTCAGGGGATATCTGGCAATGTCTGAAAACATTTGCGTTATTCACAACTAGAGGAGGAGTGTTACTACCAGCATATAGCAGGAAAAAGACTAGGGATATGGTTAAACATCCTACAATGTCCAGAAAAATCCCCCACAACAAAAAATTTTTCAAATAAATGTAAATAATACTGAGCGGGAGAAACTCTGCATTATAGGATGAAGAATTCAAAGATGTAATAAATATTTGAAACATAATGCATAATAGCTACATTCTTCACTAAAACATTTCTACCTGATTCAAGGGTTGGTAAATGTTCTCCATAAAGAATAATATAGTCAGTATTTTAGGCTTTGTAGACCATATTATATCTGTCCAACAATTCAACTCTGCTATTAAAGTACACAAGAAGTCACAGACAATAGAAAACAAATGTGTTCCAATAAAAAACTGGTAGCTAGTGGGATTTGGCCTCTGAATGATAGTTTGCCATCCCGTGAAATAGACCATTCATTTGCATGCTTAAATACTGTGTAAGAGACATAGTAACCATGCTGTGATGTTCAGAAGAAGACATGATAGATAACATATCTGAGAAAGCCTCATAGTGGAAGATTTTAAGCTGAGTCTTAAATGATAGAGGAATATAATACTAACAGCTATAGAAAATTTGCCTTATTGTTTTATTATTTGATTCTCACCATCGTCCTGTAGCATTCTTAGGACAGCAGATGAATTGGGTTTGGGAGATAAAACTGATTGGAAAGACTGGACAGGGAGAGGGTTACCCTAAAAGGACCTGAATGCTTAAAAAAAAAGAAGAAGAAGAAAGAAAGAAAGAAATGGAACTTCACCTCATAAATAATTCTGGAGCCTTTAAAAGATTTTAAGTAAGGAAGTATTCGTTTTCATCTGTGATAATCCATAATTGAATGGGATTGGTTTCCTTATGAGGAAAAGAACAGACACTGTAGCGTTTTCTTTCTCTCTCTCTTCATCTTTCTCTCTCTCCCTCAGAATGCACAGAGAGAAGGCCACGTGAGGACACAGCGAGAGGCTTCATCAGAAACCAACCTTGCCAGCACCTTGTTCTTCCAGACTCCAGAACTATAAGAAAATAAATCTCTGTTGCCTAAGCCATCTAGTCCATGGTATTTTTTTTATGACAGCTTGAATAGACTAATATACTAGGCATTCTTTAGCACCCCCAGAAAAGACTGTTGTTTATAATGGGGATAAACTAGTCCTAGAGAATAGCTACATTTACCCACCACAATTTGGCTTAACAACAAGCCTTTAAAGGACCACACTTATTTGTAAGTAATGTAACTGCCTGCCAGAACAAAGCAGAGAACCTATTTAAGGAATACAACAAAATTCAACACTCAGCAATAAGAAATTTACAATATCTAGCATCTAATAAAAAATTACTAAACATGCCAAAAATATAAACCTTAACCCAGAAAAAATAAATCATTATAAAATGACCAAGGAATGATAGAGATGATTAAATTACTAGACAAAAACTTTAAAACAGCTATAATGAATATTATAAATATGCTCAGAGTTGGCTGGGCACAGTGGCTCACGCCTGTAATCCCAGCGCTTTGGGAGACCGAGGCGGGCAGATCACGAGGTCAGAAGATCGAGACCATCCACGTTTACACGGTGAAACTCCGTCTCTACTGAAAATACAGAAATTAGCCAGGCATGGTGGCGGGAGCCTGTAGTCCCAGCTACTCGGGAGGCTGAGGCAGGAGAATGGTGTGAACCCAGGAGGCGGAGCTTGCAGTGAACTGAGATCACGTCATTGCACTCTAGCCTTGGTGACAAAGAGAGACTCTACCACAAAAAAAAAAAAAAAAAAAATGCTCAGAGTTTAAAAGAATGTAACTATAATAAGGAAAGAAAAGGGAGATGTAAAAAGTAATCAAATGAGATGGAAATGAAAAGTACATTATTTGTAATACAAATTTCACTGGTAGGGTTGACAGCAGATTAAACTGGAAAAAAACAATGACTAGAGCCTCACTTTCCAGTGGTGCAATATCAAGCAGTATAAGCTACACGTTACTGGAGTCTCAAAAAAAGGAAGTGTGGAAAGAGGTGTGGAATGAAAATAATATTTGAAGAAATAATTGGAGAATTTTTCTCAAATTTGATTAAAAAAAAAAAAAAACTATAAACCCAGAGATTCAAAAAGCTTAGGCCCAGCACAGTGGCTCACACCTGTAATCCTAGTAATTTGGGAGGCCAAGGCAGGTGGATCTCCTGAGGTCAGGAGTTCAAAACCAGCCTGGCCAGCATGGTGTGACCCCAGTCTCTACTAAAAATACAAAATTAGCCGGGCATGGTGGCACATGCCTGTAATCCCAGCTACTCGAGAAGCTGAGGCAGGAGAATGACGTGAACCTGGGAGACGGAGCTTGCACTGAGCCAAGATTGCTCCATTGTACTCCAGCCTGGGCAACAGGCGCGAAACTCCATCTCAAAAAAAAAAAAAAAAAACAGAGCCTGGTGTCTTCCTCCTGTCTCTCCTGCTTCCTCTCTCACCATATGATGCGCACACACCAGCTTTCCCTCTCTTTCCACCATGAGTGGAAGCGCCCTGAAGCCCTCACCACATGATGCTGGCACCAGGCTTCTTGTACAGCCTGAAGAACCATGAGCCAAATCAACTTCTTTTCTTTCTAACAATGACCCAGCCTTAGAGATTCCTTCACAGAAATACTAAAAGGGCTAAGACAGTAAATATGTGGGTAAATACAAAAGACCCTTATCTCAAATTTAATTTCTTTAAAATATAGTTTTAAAAAATGTTAATCAAATTAATCACCCAAACCTATTTGTTTCTTGTTTGTGTGTTTGTTTGTTTGTTTTTGAGATAAGGTCTGGCTCTGGCAGGCAGGCTGGGGTGCAGTGGCATAATCTCAGCTCACAGTAACTTCTGCCTCCTAGGCTCAAATGGTTCTCCCTCAGCCCCACTAAGAGCTGGGATTACAGCCAGCACCCCTGGCTACTTTTTCTGTAGAGACAGGGTTTTGCCATGTTGCCACGGCTGGTCTCAAACTCATGAGCTCAAGCGATCCATGGCCTTGGCCTCCCAAAATGTTGTGATTACAAGAATAACCCACCCCACCCAGCCAGACCTGTTTATTTTAAACAAATTTCTCATGCATCTATTTCTGTAAATGATCTACTTTCTCTCCTGATGGTAGATTGCAAGTGGAGACATTTTATGCCTACAATTAATATCTAACCTACATTATTCTCTTTATTGTTCCTCTAAGTTCCAGCTTTGCAGCTGATTAGTGTAGATGGTATTTAACTCACCAAAAAACATGTAACCAATTCTGATGGACCCTCAGTCACTTCAGCACATTCAGCACATAGCCATTACTCTACAAGACACATTGTGTGGTAAGAAACGTACTGGAATTCTCGGACACTGCGTAAGCCTGGGAAATAGTCCACGCAGAGTGATGTAGCAAATTCATTCAATAAGGGAGGGACCTAGGCTTCCTCACTGTGCCAAAAGATATTCTGTTGAGCTTAAAGAATCTCTATTCCTTCCAATTATATATCGAACACAGTATTTGAGGGGTTTTTGGTTCTTTATTCCTCCTGACTGGTAAATATAATAAACATTGAAAAACTACAGTTTAATACTATACTAATTCTCTTTTTTTAGATAAAGGTAAATTCTTTTCAACTATCAAATTACACAAACTCAATGGTGAATGGCGAGTGATATTGCAATATAAAAGTAGAACATGATCACCAGAATCAGATACATTTTCAAAGGAGTGTGTGTGTGTGTGTGTATGTGTGCTTTAACTGAAAAGCTCTATACCTCACAACTTCAAGCATCCCATGTCCAAGGTTTTCTTGGGAAAGAAATATAAAACCAAAGAAAAAATAAAGCTCATAAAAAATCCTTAAAGATTTTAATGTTAGGATTGGAATTTACATAGTGTATAGTAGGACGAAAAAATCTAATCTTCTTGCTCTCTTTCTCATGAAGCTTCCAACAGCTTCCAACAGGACTTGGAATAAAAATCTGTGATCCCTGTCATTTCACTCATGGATGGGCCTGGTTGTTTTGGCCCTTGCTAACCCAGCAAGTCATCTTCTGCTATTCTCATTCTACCCTTCTCAGAAACTTTAAGCCCTATTATCTTGGTAACATTGTTTCAGTTTCTTGATTTGGCCAAACTCCCCTCAGTACCTACTTAAATGCTCTTCTTTCTGCCTGGAAACATTCTTTACCTGGTTAGCCTTCCTATCACCTCTCTCCCTCCTCTCTTCCCATCTGAATCATTTCAATGTATCTTCATTAAGTTAACCGCAGGTAGTAATTATGGATTTGGTATTAGAGCTTTTTAATGTCACTCTGCTCCACTATGCAAGTATCAAGTGTATTTTGTCTGTCTCTGCATATCCAGAAAGAGTGTCTGGCACAGAGTAGGCACTTCACATTTGTGGAGTGAATGAACAGCTAGATTTGCACATGAATTCGTGAATGCTGTTTACAACAAGCGTCATTTCATTCTTGGATGAAACTCACGAACTGTGGTGGTATTTGCTATTATTTCATATGTCCTACTGGATATTTCAAAAGCATTATATATTGAAATTGGTTTATTTAGCATTACGTAAATTCCTTGTTTGTTTTTCAATTTTTGTATTTTTAATTTTTGTGATTGCATAGTAGAGGTATGTATTTATGTGGTAAATAACATGTTTTGATAAGGGCATGCAATGTGAAATAAGCACACCATGGAGAATGGGGTGTCCATCCTTTCCAGCATTTATCTTGTGTGTTACAGACACTCCAATTACGCTCTTTTAGTTATTTTAAAATGTACCGTTAAATTATTAATGACTACAGTCACCCTGTTGTGCTATCAAATGGTAGGGCTTATTCATTCTTTTTAGCTGTTTTTTGTACCCATTAATCATCCCCACCACCCTCTCAGCCCCCCACTACCCTTCCCAGCCTCTGGTAACCATCCTTCTACTCTCTATGTCCATAAGTTTAATTGTTTTGATTTTTAGATCCCACAAATGAGTGAGAAACTGCGATGGTACATGGATTCCTTGTTAGAGTATGGAGGATCAAACGATTAAAAGTATCATGTTACACGTAAATATTTAGGGGTGCCAGATGCATACAAATCCTAAAGTTCTCTACCAACAACAGCAGAAGTGTGCCACACACACTTATGAAATGATGCTAGAAACTAAAAAGACGAGTTTCTGATAAGGTATTATGAAATGGAAAGGAAAGTCAGCGCAAGCAGTGGAAATTCGTGTTTCAGTATGAGAACTCAGCATTCCTTGAGCAGGGCGAGGCGAATCTGTGCGGCAACATCGCCACACTGTGGCCACATCCAGAATCGTTTACTACTCTGTGGGAACACACACTTTTCAGGTCGTAAGGGTAAATGCCCAAGCATTTATTCAACACTAAATAGAACTAATTTAAATAGTCCCCTGAAAATTCATCTCAGTCCAAAACCGTATTGGTATCTTTTAATCATGGTGGCTTCATATAATGTTGGCACAGTTTACTCTAATGGTCCATACCTTTTATCCCACACATAACCAAAAGCATTTTTTTTTCTATTAAAATACATTATTTAGAAGGAAACAAAAAATGAAAACTACACTCCACAACGGGAAACGATACTACGTCTCTCTTCCGCTATTCTAGCACTGAGTTCCTTTATTAACCATTACCAAACTTCCCCCCAAATTTATCTGATCTTCAATGACCTAAGATGCTAATCTGAGTTAAGCTTAAATCATATGCAGTAGTTTTCAATACCTTGTGCCATCAGATTGAATATCTAAGATTTACTCTTTTCATATATATTAACTTCAAGGTGCCTTTGTAGATAACCCTCTTTTCCTAGCATTGAGTGAGTATAGTCATTTCCTAAATGAAGAAAAAAGAGGAAAAAATTAGCTAAATATTCCCATCCTCCTATCACGCCTTTTTGACAATAAAATGGCAGCAAATTATTTTGTTTGAAGTGAACTCTCACAGCAACTGGCACTTGATAATGGTTTGACTGCTTTATTTCAAATATATTAATCTATAAAATCCCTTGATTGGCTTGTCTGTTGCTAATTTTATCATGTAATAAAGAAAAGGCATTTCGTTGACAAAAATCATTTAATCATTTTTCCTTCATCCAGCACTGACAACTTTCTATGTTAGATTCTTTTTTTGTTGTTGTTGTTGTTCTTGAGACAGAGTCTCTCTGTCACCCAGGCTGGAGTGCAGTGGTGCCATCTCGGCTCACTGCAGCTTCCGTTTCCTAGGTTCAAGCAATTCTCCTGCTTTAAGTAGCTGGGGTTACAGGTGTGCTCTACCACGCCCGGCTAATTTTTGTATTTTTAGTAGAGACAGGGTTTCATCATGTTGGCCAGGCTGGTCTCAAACTTCTGGCCTCAATAGATCCACCTCCCTCAGTCTCCCAAAGTGCTGGGATTACAGGTATGAGCCACCATGCCCAGTCTCTCTGTTAGATTCTGCAGATGGCACAGCAAAGATTTTCCCCAGGTATGTGTGTTCTAGAGGGCAAGAACAATGTTATCGTTTGATGATTTCTCATCAGTTCCTAATATAGTTTGATGTCCATAATGAAAATCTAGTATTTAGAATGCCTGAAATAAGCAAGTAATATTTAATCCTTATGTGTTTGTCCTTGTAACTATATAACATTCAATCATGTACCATATGTTAACATGCCATGTGACTTTTACCTAGTCTCCTAATGTTTCTGAGATTCTTATTCCTCCTATGTCAAATAATGTGCATTAATTTTCTCCAAACCCTCTTCTAATTGTCACCCAAGCTGGGGCACAGTCATGCCATCATAGCTCACTGCAGCCTTGGCCTCCCAGGCTCAAGCAATCCTCCCACCTCAGCCTCCTGAGTAGCTGGGATGACAGGTGCACCCCACCACACCCAGCTAATTTTAAAAATATTTTTAGAGACTAGTTCTTGCTATGTTGACAAAGCTGGTCTCAAACTCTTGGGCTCAAGTGATGCTCCTGCCTCAGCCTCCCTAAGTGCTGGGATTACAGGGGCCAGCTACCGCACCTGGCCTATAACTGAGTAAATACAAATGTTTAAATACCAAATATTTAGGATTCATTATGACAATTTGACAGCAACACTTTAAGGAGAAAGCATGCCTGTAAAGACATGAATTAGATCATATAAATATTCCAGATAAAGGACTTCAGTACATGAAATACCAACATGATATTGTATCTGTGGGACTAGCTACATTATGTGCTTGACAGACTGATGACTAGTTAACAAGAAAAAAGCAAACTAATTCCATTAATTCAATGGATGTGGCTAAAATATGTAAACATATTAGGCATTATCACTAAAATCACTGTAGCAAAGTCATGTCTAAAACCCTGCAGCTTTGGAAGATGCCTCCGTCAATGGAAAAAATGAAACCAGACTGTTTGACTACACTTCATTCATCCTGTGCCCAGGAGGTGAGAAAATCTCTAAAAGAGTGATAAATAGGAAGGGAAGTAAAAAAAAAAAAAAAATCAAAAAATTGGAACCAAATGTCACAATTAATTAAAATCGCTTTAGAAATTTTGTTTCAAAACTGAGTTATAACTAGAACTTCATTAGTACTTTTTAACAGCACATCACATTTTTAGCTGTTCTGTTAAAACCACTCTCTCAATAAGTACCAGAGACCTACAAATCATTAAAGATAATCATTCCAGAAGATTCTATTCCCACCAGTATTTTCTTCACTTTTCCTTTGGATGGCATTATAACTACATAACTTCTAATATCACCATTGAGCAGATACATGGTTCTCAGTTACTTTCTCAATATCTCTGTTGGGATTGTACCAAACTCATTGTGTTTAAAACTGAACTCATTATCTTTCTTTTCAAAACCAGCGCATCCAGATATTTCTGTTTCTATTATCACTGTAACTCTTCTGCCATTTCACCTCAAAAGCTTAGAGTTTTCTCTGAATCTTATACTCTGTTACAGTTTGGATGTCTATCCCCTCCAAATCTCACCTTGAAATGAGATCCCCAATGTTGGAAGTGGGGCCTGGTGGGAGATATTTGGGTTATGGGAGCGGATCGCTCATGAATGGCTTGGTGCCTTCCCATGGTAGTGAACGAGTTCTCTCACTGTTAGCTCACAAGAGAGCTGGTTGTTTCCAGACTGGGACCTCCTTCCTTTCTCTCTTGTGTTCTCTCTTGCCAAGTGATACACTCGCTGCCCCTTTGCCTTCAGCTATGACTGGAAACTTCCTGAGGCTCTCACCAGAAGCAGATGCCAGCACTATGTTTCCTGTATAGGCTGCAGAACTATGAGCCAAATAACTCTTTTTTTTTTTAATATATAGAGTACCCAGCCTCAGGTATTCCTGCATGGCACTGCAAAACAGACTAACACTCATGTCTTTCCCACACCCTGATCTTTCTTGTTCTTATCTCAACACTATTTCTATTATTTCTCACTCTCATCTTTTCTTTCCCACTTTTTGGTGCCATCATTCTAGCCATGGTTACCTCTCCATTGTCTCTTGCCTGGAATATTGTAGTAGTTCCCTAAGTATGCATCATACCAGACTCAGTATTGTTATATCCCTGCCTCTATACCATTTAAGGTTTTTTTTTTTGTTTGTTTGTTTGTTTGTTTTTTTTTTTTGAGACGGAGTCTTGCTCTGTGCCCCAGGCTGGAGTGAGTGGCGCGATCTCTGCTCACTGCAAGCTCCGCCTCCCGGGTTCCCGCCATTCTTAGCTGGGACTACAGGCGCCGCCACCTCGCCCGGCTAGTTTTTCTGTATTTTTTAGTAGAGACGGGGTTTCACCGTGTTAGCCAGGATGGTCTCGATCTCCTGACCTCGTGATCCGCCCGTCTCGGCCTCCCAAAGTGCTGGGATTACAGGCTTAAACCACCGCGCCGGCCCCGTTTAAGTATTTTTAAAGCACAAACCAATTCATGTAATTCTATGCTAAAAATCCCTAAATGTCTTCCCATTGTATATGAACAAAACAAAACCCTAATGCTTAAAGGCTCTTCTGAAAGCTTATTCTCTCCCAGTCTCCATGTTCCAGTATAACTGGGCCATTCTCACATTCTTTGAGTTTGCTCAAAGGCAGAAGCTCATGGTGCCTCTGTACCACGTCCTGTCTCTTCACCCCCATCTCCCTTCATCTCTTGGCTTCCTTGACCAGCCTGTTGCCTTCCTTGATTCCCTCCAGCCAAAGTTGGCCTCCCCATCCACCACCTAACTCTAATAGTCATTAATAAAACATATTTTGAAATAGTTTATAGAGAGGAATACAACTAACAAATAAAGAATTTAAAACATAGTTGGGGATCTCAGGGTAACCTTCCCCAAAATAGTTTCTCTCCCTCTCTCATAGAGGTAAACATGACCATAATTTTGATCTTTTCCATTCATGTGAATTCTTTATAATTTTGCTATATACTTATATACCCTAAGTAATATATTTTAATTTATTTTTAATTTATAAATTACAAAATAATAAAATTTATAAATAATAAAAATTCTAAATATATATTTTTAATGTATTGAAATGATGTCATGTTATCTATGTTCCCTTATACATTAGGAGGATTTTAGGAGGGATGGGGCAGGGGGATGATTAACTCAACATCAAACCTTGCTGATACATATAATCCTAACTCCTTTATTTTTACTAATAGAGAGTATTCCATTGTCATAGTACACAATTTAAATTCTTTATTTGCTAGTCAAATTCCTCTTTATACTTCTTATACACAACTACACAGAGAAACTTTGTTGATAGATATTTAAATCACTTCCACATTTTTCTATTACAAACAATATCACTAGAATCATTTCTTTGTGCATCATTCCAGAGTTTTTTCTGCGTTTATATAACTAGAGGATAAATTACTGAGTTGTAAGATGTCTTTCAGTATTCATTTCTCACATCAGAAAACTGTTCCCATTGCTTCCCTTCTTCACCAAAACTTGGTATTTTCCTGGCTTCTGAATTTTTGTTTATCTGAGCGACACAACTTATTTCTCATTGTAGTTTTAATTCACACTTTACAGATTATATATATATAGTTGAATGAGCTTATAGTTGGGGGCAGTTAGCAATCTGTTACGGTAAGCCCTCCGGGTGACCTCAATGCACATTAAGCTTGAGAACCACTGCCTGAGTGGATGGAATGTGTTTGAATTACAAAGTGGCAGATTTTCACTCAACAAAAGATTGCTTTATATGAAATATATACACTTTCTTCTGGCTATTTCTAGTGTAAACCCAAAATATCTGAGACAGGTGTCAGTCAATTTAGGAAGCTTACTTTGCCAAAGCTAAGGATGCATGCCCATGACACAGCCTCAGGAGGTCCTGACGACATGTGCTCAAGGTGGTCGGGGAATAGCTTGGTTTTATACATTTTTGGGAGACATGAGACATCAATTAATATATGTAAGATATACATTAGTTTAGTCCAGGAAAGTGGGACAACTTGAAGCGGGGAGGGGGCTTTCAAGTCATAGGTAGATAAGAAACAAATGGTTGCATTCTTTTGAATTTCTAATTAGCCTTTACTGAATACACAATTTACAAGAATAGTCACTTACGCCTTAGTCTGGCTTAGTGCAGCAATAAGGCAATGGAGGTATGAACTCATAATATCTGAGACAGGTCTCAATTTAGCAAGTGTATTTTGCCAAGGTTAAGGACGTGCCCATGATACAGCCTCAGGAGGTCTTGACAGCATGTCCTCAAGGTGGCCATGGTACAGCTTGCTTTTGTACATTTTTAGGGAGACATGAGACATCAATCGATATGTGTAAGATGAACATTGGGTTAGTCTGGTGAGACCAGACAACTTGAAGTGGGGGCTTCTGGGTCAGAAGTAGGTAAGAGAGGAAAGGTTGCATTCTTATGAGTCTCTGATCAGCCTTCCACTGAATATATGTTTTAGTCTGGCTCAGTGAATCTGTAGTTTTACATAAACAGTAGGGCAGAGGAAGCAATCAGAAATGCATCTGTCTTAGGTGAGCCTCAGAGGGATGACTCTGAGTTCTGTCTGTCATTTGTCCACAAGGAATTTCTTGTGAGCAAATTGTGAGGGAGGTATGTAGCTCCTTACCTTTGTAGCTATCTTGTTTAGGATGGGAACCAGGTTTGCCTGATGCAGTTTCCAGCTTGATTTTTCCCTTGACTTAGTAATTTGGGGTCCCTAGATTTATTTTCCTTTCACAGAAGTGGTCAGATATGCATTTATCTCAGCGAGCAGAGGGATGACTTTTGAGTTCTGTCTGTCCTTTGTCCACAAGGAATTTCCTCGTGTGCAAATTGCGAGGGAGGTCTGTAGTTTTCTTAAAAATCTCTGTAGCTATTATATTTAGGAATAGAACGGGAGGCCGGTTTGTCCCGACAGCGCAGTTTCCAGAATTTTTCACTTTGGCTTAGTGATTCGGGGGTGCCAAGATTTATTTTCCTTTCACACTGGTAACACTTTAAAAACCATTTTCTTGGGAAAGTTTCCAAACAAATTAAAAAATAAAGAACACAATGCTCCCCATTTACCACTCACCCAACCAAGACAACCATAATTTTTTCAACAATTATTTAATCTATGTCTCCCTTTTTAATTGTGTTAGATGTAACAAAAGTATAATTGTTTTGCTAGCAAATCCCTTCTCTATTAAAATATATATATATACTTTTAAAGTACTCAAGGCCCCAGTAAAATTCTCTCAGAGATTTGTTTTAAAAAGAAAGAAATTTTAATAATTATACTTGCTCCCAAATTAAATGAACCACTTAGAGAAATAGTGAAACTCTTACCCAATATGTTCTTAAAGATGTGGTTAATTTTATGTGTCAATTTGAATGGGCCACAGGGTGCCCAGATTAAACTCTGTTTCTTGATGTTCCTAGGAGGGTGTTTCCCGATGAGGTTAGCATTTGAATTAGTGAACTCGGTAAAGCAGATGACCCTCCGCAGTGTGGTTGAGCATCATTCTGTCTGTTAAGAGGCTGAACACAACAAAAGGCAGAGGATGGAGAAATTTCACCCTTTCACGCTCTTTTTTTCTACCTCACTATTTGAACTGACACATCTCATTTCATCTTACCCTGCCCTGGAACTAAATTACACCACCAGTTTTTCTGTGTTTCCAGGTTGCAGATGGCAGGTCATGGGACTTCTCAACCTTCATGGGCCAATTCCCCATAATAAATCTCCTTTTGTCAGAGGTGTTTAAACCAGAGCAACTCCATCTTGAATAGGGGCTGGGTAAAAGGAGTCTGAGACCTACTGGGCTGAATTCCCATGAGGTTAGGCATCCTTAGTCACAGGATGAAATAGGAGGTCAGCACAAGATACAGGTCACAAAGACCTTGCTGATAAAACACCTTGCAGTAGAGAAGCTGGCCAAATCCCACCAAAACCAAGATGGCCATGAGAATGACCGCTGGTCATCCTACTGCTCAATATGCACTAATTATAATATATTAGTATGCAAAAAGACAGTCCCTCCAGTGCCATGACAGTTTACAAATGCCATGGCAACATCAGGAAGTTACCCTACGTGGCCTAAAAGGGGAGGAACCCTCAGTTCCTGGAATTGCTCATCCCTTTCCTGGAAAACTCATGAATAATCCATCCCTTGTTTAGCACATAACCAAGAAATAACCATAAAATAGCCAACCAGCAGGCCTCAGGGCTGCTCTGCCTATGGAGTAACCATGCTTTTATTCCTTTATTTTCTTAATAAACTTGCTTTCACTTTATGGATTCATCTCTATTTCTTGTGTGAGATTCAAGAACAAGAACCCTGCCTTGGGGCCCGGATGAGGATCCCTTTCTGGTAACACTTTTATACACATATGTAAATATCTATATTATAAATATTCTATTGGTTCTGTTTCTCTGGAGAACCTTGAATTGGACGACTATCTATAAGAAATGCTGTACAAGGAATTTCTGCATTACTTTTTAGGGAGGAATTGAGAATCTCTGAAATCTCTCTAAACTTTAAACTACAATTACATGATGAAATGTGTCATTTATATTAAGTAAAATTTTTAAATTAAAATATTTGAGTGACCAAGATAGTTTTCTTACCGAAATTTCAAGTATTTATTTGTGTGTAAATGTTAGATGTAATGTCATTCACTAAAAAGGTGTATCTATATATCATAATTATATTAGAAATACAAGTTTTACATTATTAAACTCTGAAAGGAAAATAAATCTTGAGGCCCCCAAATCATTAAGCTAAAAGGAAAAGTCAAGCTGGGAACTGCTTAAGGCAAACCTGCCTCCCATTCTATTCAGTCATCCCTCTGCTCACTGTGATAAACGCATATTCAATTGCCTCCTTTGGAGAGGCTCATCAGAAACTCAAAAGGATGCACCCGTTTGTCTTCACTTACCTGTGACCTGGAAGCCCCCAACCCTGCTTGAGTTTTCCATCCTTTCAGGACAAAACCAATGTACATCTTACATATATTGATTGATGTCTCATGTCCCGCTAAAATGTGTAAAACCAAACTGTGCTGTGAGCACCTTGGGCACATGTCGTGAGGACCTTCTGAGGCTGTGTCAGGGGCGTGAGTCCTCAACCTTGGCAAAATTAACTTTCTAAATTAACTGAGACTACCTCAGATATTTGGGGTTCACAAAACCAATTTTCTTTCTTTTTTTCTTGTTCTTGTCACCCCAGCTGGAGTGCAATGGCTCAATTTTGGCTCACTGCAAGCTCCGCCTCCTGGGTTCAAGCGATTCTCCTGCCTCAGCCTCCGGAGTAGCTGGGATTACAAGTACCCACCACCACACCCAGCTAATTTTAGTACTTTTAGTAGAGATGGGGTTTCACCATGTTGGCAGGCTGGTCTCGAACTCCTGACCTCAGGTGATCCACCTGCCTCAGCCTCCCAAAGTGCTGGGATTACAGGCATGAGCCACTGCCCGCAACCCACAAAACCAAATTTTAAATAGAATCACTATAGTTACTGTGGAGCATTTGTTGCATTACTAATCATCTCCCAATACCAGAGGCACTATAGAAATATATCTACATTACAAACTATTGAAGGATACATCCCATACTCATGGAACACAATAAAATTTATGGTCAGAATATAAAATAAATGCTATTGAGTAATTTATTGCAAGGGCCTCATTGTCTGGGGTGATACCTGAGGTTCCTGGTCTCATGGTCTAGGAAATCAAGGACACAGGCACACAAGGAGTGAGTTTAAAAGTGGAAGTTTAATAGGTAAAAAAAGAGACTAGCTCTCTGCTGGAGAGATGGGTCCCGGAGAAAGGGATTGCTGGATCAGTGGTGAAATGCAGGGGGTTTTACAGATACCTGGTGAGGTGGCGATGTCTGATTTACATAGGGCACAAAAGATCGGTTGAACCAGGTGTGCCATTTGCATAGGGCCCGACAAACTGGTTAGGACTAAGTGTGCAGAGCACATGAATTTCTGGCTGCCCTCACCCTAATCTTTTATTATGCAAGTGGGTCCTCTGGCTGGCCTGCGCCTTGTTGCCTATTCCTTTACTGTACACGTGGTAACAACAACAACACAAGGAAGATGGAGCCTCCATAATGGATATGCCTGGCCCCCAGGTGGCCCTTTTTTATTGGCACAGCTGCCGGCATTCACCCGTGCAAGCTTTCAGCTTGCTTATCTGTGTCTGCAGCTCGAGCTTTCAGGCTGCTCTTTGTTAGAAACAAAAATAATTTCTAGGTCTGCTTTTTGTTAAAAGGGAAGCTCTGTGGAGGACTCTTTTACACTCACTATCCGCCTGGTTTCTTTCTACCTCCTGAATCAATATCATATTAACAAAAGCCAACTTTGTGGCTTCAAAGGACATGTCTTTTTAAGAACATAACAAGACTATTTTCCATGAAACACAGAAGACATCTAGACCTCAGATTGAGGGACTAAGTGGCTAAGTTGGCTGGACTTCCTGGGTCAACAGGGACTTCCCTAAGGGCACTTTCCCTCAGCCAAAATGCGTCACAGCTGCAAACTAAGGGATTGAAACTTCAACCAATCATATAGGGAGTTTGAGCTCTAGCCGCAGGCTGATGGTTTTAACCAATCAGGCGTGCCAACCCACAAGCAGATAGAAAATAATCTAATTATACAGGACAGAAAAAGGAAGAGGGGAGAGGTCATAAGGGGATAGAAGCATAAGACACCCAAGCCAGAAAAGGCAACCCTTCCAGGTCCCCTTCCACCACGTGGAAAGCTTTACTTTCGCTTTTGCTTTACTTTCGCTTTTGCTTTAATAAATCTTGCCCCCGCACACTCTTTGGGTCCGCACGTGTTTCTCTAATCCAGCTGTAACACTCACCGCTGCGGTCCACAGCTTCATTCCTTGAAGCCCATGAGACCACGAAGCCTTGGATGGAGAAAAACCTTCGATCATGAGAAGACTTCTCCTCTCAAGAGGATGATTGGATTTTACCTCTTTATCTAATACCAGTTGATTCGGAATGATGCCTGGAAAAATGTATTCAAGAATGTGTGACCTCCTTTGACCTCAGTGGGAAAGAATGAGAACACTGATTACTGGTATCCTTTATGAGTTGAAGGTGAAGGAGGGAGGAGGAGTTTTGGAATCAGGTCTTTGCCAACCTTACTGTAGACCATTAAACATTTACATTCTACAAACTTTTCTCTCTCCACTTCCACCACCTTGTCTAGCTATAAAAGCTTTCCTCATTCACATTTAATTGTTAACAATTCCTCCAGAATACCCCTCTTCCAGCAAAGTAATGGTTATATTTGGTGAGTAAAATCACTTTCTTTTAGATTTGCAAAAGACAGAGTGGCATTCCAGAGCTTCATTTCAGCAGATAGCCATCATCCATCATTGGTATAATATTAACGAAGACGAAATGAGAAGCCAATCCAAAGAACATCAATTTGGAAAAGAGAAACCAGGATGATGTAGATAATAATAGGGAGAAAAAAAAAATTGTGAACTCAGTGTCCCTCCTTCTGTCTGGGTCCAGTGCTGCCCCTTGATTCCTCCTGAGTCGTGACTAAAATTCCCCTTGCTGCAGCCAGCACCACAGCTGTGAACTCTGACGGCTGGCACCTGCCCCAAGACTTTCCCTCCAGTCCTTTCAGAGCCAGCCCCTCCTAGCAAAGATGATTCCTCTCATCCCAGTCACAGTTGTCTCTTGTGATGGATCTGTCAGTCAAAAGAGAACATGAGAAGTGCGATTCAGGAACAAAAGGAACTTCACAGAAAGATTTAGCATTGCCCTTCTTGGATTCCTCTGCTGCACTAAACATCTTTTTATTTACCAAGTTCTAAATATACACAATTCCCAAGTATTTTGCTTGACTGTAGTAATGTTGTATAGATAGATAGATAGATAGATAGATAGATAGATAGATAGAGATATATATGCATCATGTTGCACATCTTAAGTATATACAATAAATAAAAATAATGGAAAAAATATAATGTCTTTGAATTCTCTACCCATCAATATCTATTTACATATTTAAATATAAGTTCCTCTTTCACAATTAGAAACTTTATTTGTACCCCTTCAATATGTGTGTTTATTCCAAGTGCTTCATAGAATTTTATCCCAATGTGATACATTTTGTGGGGTTATTTTATTATTATTATACTTTAAGTTCTAGGGTACATGTGCACAATGTGCAGGTTTGTTACATAGTTATACATGTGTCATGCTGGTTTGCTACACCCATCAACTTGTCATTTACATTAGTATTTCTCCTAATGCTATCCCTCCCCCAGCCCCCACTAACTCCTGAAAGGCCCCTGGTGTGTGATGTTCCCCACCCGGTGTCCATGTGTTCTCATTGTTCAACTCCCACCTATGAGTGAGAACATGCGGAGTTTGGTTTACTGTCCTTGTGATAGTTTGCTGAGAATGATGGTTTCCAGTTTCATCCATGTCCCTGCAAAGGGCATGAACTCATCCTTTTTTATGGCTGCATAATATTCCATGGTGTATATGTGCCACATTTTCTTAATCTAGTCTATCATTGACGGACACTTGGGTTGGTTCCAAGTCTTTGCTATTGTGAATAGTACTGCAATAAACATATGTGTGCATGTGTCTTTATAGAAGCGTGATTTATAATCTTTTGGGTATATACCCAGTAATGGGATCACTGGGTCAAATGGTATTTTTAGTTCTAGATCCTTGAGGAATCACCACACTGTCTTCCACAATGGCTGAACTAATTTACACTCCCATCAACAGTGTAAAAGCATTCCTATTTCTCCACATCCTCTCTAGCATCTGCTGTTTCCTGACTTTTTAATGATCGCCATTCTAACTGGAGTGAGATGGTATCTCATTGTGGTTTTTATTTGCATTTCTCTGATGACCAGTGATGATGAGCATTTTTTCATGGGTCTGTTGGCTGCATAAATGTCTTCTTTTGAGAAGTGTCTGTTCATATCCTTTGCACACTTTTTGATGGGGTTGTATGTTATTTTCTTGTAAATTTGTTTATGTTCTTTGTAGATTTTGGATATTAGCCCTTTGTCAGATAGATAGATGGCAAAAATTTTCTCCCATTCTGTAGGTTGTCTGTTCACTCTGATGATAGTTTCTTTCGCTGTGCAGAAGCTCTTCAGTTTAATTACATCCCATTTGTCAATTTTGGCTTTTGTTGCCATTGCTTTTGGTGTTTTAGTCATGAAGTCTTCGCCCCTGTCTACGTCCTAAATGGTATTGCCTAGGTTTTCTTCTGGGGTTTTTATGGTTTTGGGTCTTACGTTTAAGTCTTTAATCTATCTTGAGTTAATTATTGTATAAGGTGTAAGGAAGGGATCCCATTGGTGGAACTCACTCCCAATATTTCAAAGTAGGTTCTTTCTAATTTCCGTAAGTGTCGGCTGGCTGAGAAATAAAGAGAGACCGTACAAAGAGAGGAATTTTACAGCTGGGCTGCCGGGGGTGACATCAGATTTTACTAGGACCATGATGCCCACCTGAGCCTCAAAACCAGCAAGTTTTTATTAAGGGTTTTAAAAAGGGGAGGGAGTCTAAGAACAGGGAGTAGGTACAAAGATCACATGCTTCAAAAGGCAGAAAGCAGAGCTACTAGTAAGGGTCTAACAAAGATCACATGCTTCTGAGGGAACAGGACAAAGGACAAAAGTAGAACTACTGATAAGGCTCCAACAAAAATAACAAGGCAAAGGGCAAAAGCATAACTAGTGATAAGGGTCTATGTTCAGCGGTGCATGTATTGTCTTGATAAACATCTTAAACCAAAGAAAACAGGCTTCAAGAGCAGAGAACTAGTCTGACCTCAAATTTACTAGGGCAGAGTTTTTCCCCACCCTAGTAAGCCTGAGGATACTGCAGGAGACCAGGGCATATCTTAGTCTTTAATCTCAACTGCATAAGACAGACATTCCCAGAGTGGCCATTTATACACCTCTCCCCAGGAATGCATTGCTTTCCCAGGGTATTAATATTAATATTCCTTGCTAGGAAAAGAATTTAGTGATATCTTCCCTACTTGCACGTCTGTATATAGGCTCTCTGCAAGAAGAAAAATATGGCTTTTTTTGCCCGACGCTGCACGCAGTCAGACTTTATGGTTGTCTTTCCTTGTTCCCAAAAAATCGTTGTTATTCTGTTCTTTTTCAAGGTGCACTGATTTCATACTGTTCAAACACACATGTTTTACAATCAATTTTTATAGTTAACACCATTACCACAGTGGTCCTGAGGTGACATACATCCTCAGCTTACAAAGATAACAGGATTAAGAGATTAAAGTAAAGATGGGCATAAGAAATTATAAAAGTATTATTTGGGAACTGATACATGTCCATGAAATCTTCACAATTTATGTTCCTCTGCTGCAGCTCCACCTGGTCCCTCCATTCGGGGTCCCTGACTTCCCACAACAGGATCCAGTTTTAGCTTTCTACATATGGCTAGCCATCTTTCCCAGCATCATTTATTAAATAGGGAATCCTTTCCCCATTGCTTGTTTTTGTCAGGTTTGTCAAAGATCAGATGGTCGTAGATGTGTGGTGTTATTTCTGAGGACTCTGTTCTGTTCCATTGGTCTATATATATCTGTTTTGGTACCAGTATCATGCTGTTGTGGTTACTGTAGCCTTGTAGTATAGTTTGAAGTCAGATATCATGATGCCTCCAGCTTTGTTCTTTTTGCTTGGGATTGTCTTGTCTATGCAGGCTCTTTTTTGGTTCCATATGAACTTTCAAATAGTTTTTTCTTTCCAATTCTGTGAAGAAAGTCATTGGTAGCTTGATGGGGATGGCATTGAATCTATAAATTACCTTGGGCAGTATGGCCATTTTCACGATATTGATTCTTCCTATCCATGAGCATGGAATGTTCTTCCATTTGTTTGTGTCCTTTTTTATTTGGTTGAGCAGTGGTTTGTAGTTCTCCTTGAAGAGGTCCTTCACATCCCTTCTAAGTTGGATTCTAAGGTATTTTGTTTTCTTTGTAGCACTTGTGAATGGGATTTCGCTCATGATTTGGCTCTCTGTTTGTCTGTTATTGGTGTATAGGAATGCTTGTGATTTTTGCACATTGATTTTGTATCCTGAGACTTTGATGAAGTTGCTTATCAGCTTAAGGAGATTTGGGGCTGTAACAATGGGGTTTTTGAAATATACAATCATGTCATCTGCAAACGGGGACAATTTGACTTCTTTTTTTCCTAATTGAATACACTTTCTTTCTTTCTCTTGCCTGATTGCCCTGGCCAGAACTTCCAACACTATGTTGAATAGGAGTGGTGAGAGAGGGCATCCTTGTCTTGTGCCAGTTTTCAAAGGGAGTGCTTCCAGTTTTTGCCCATTCAGTATGATATTGGCTGTGGGCTTGTCATAAATAGCTCTTATTATTTTGAGATAAGTTCCATCAATACCTAGTTTATTGAGAGTTTTTAGCATGAAGGGGTGTTGAATTTTGTTGAAAGCCTTTTCTGCATCTATGGAGATAATCGTGTGGTTTTTGTCATTGGTTCTGTTTATGTGATGGATTATGTTTATTGATTTGCATATGTTGAGCCAGCCTTGCATCCCAGGGATGAAGCCAACTTGCTTGTCATGGATAAGTTTTTGATGTGCTGCTGGATTCTATTTGCCAGTATTTTATTGAGGATTTTTGCATCGATGTTCATCAGGGATATTTGTCTAAAATTCTCTTTTTTGTTGTTGTTGTTGTATCTCTGCCAGACTTTGGCATCAGGATGATGCTGGCCTCATAAAATGAGTTCAGGAGGATTCCCTCTTTTTCTATAGACTGGAGTAGTTTCAGAAGGAATGGTACCCACTCCTTTTTGTACTTCCGGTAGAATTCAGCTGTGAATCTGTCTGGTCCTGGACTTTTTTTGGTTGGTAGGCTATTAATTATTGCCTCAATTTCAGAACTTGTTATTGGTCTATTCAGAGATTTACCTTCTTCCTGGTTTAGTCTTGGGAGGGTGTATGTGTCCAGGAGTTTATCCATTTCTTCTAGATTTTCTAGTTTATTTGCATAGAGGGGTTTATAGTATTCTCTGATGGTAGTTTGTATTTCATTCTTCTTTCTTTTCTTCTTTATTAGTCTTGCTAGTAGTCTATCTATTTTGTTGATATTTTCAAAAAAAAAACAGCTCCCAGATGCATTGATTTTTTTCAAGGGTTTTTTGTGTCTCTATCTCCTTCAGTTCTGCTCTGATCTCAGTTATTTCTTGCCTTCTGCTAGCTTTTGAATTTGTTTGCTCTTGTTTCTCTAATTCTTTTAACTGTGATGTTAGGGTGTCAATTTTAGATCTTTCCTGCTTTCTCTTGTGGGCATTTAGTGCTATAAATTTCCCTCTACACACTGCTTTAAATGTGTCCCAGAGATTCTGGTATGTTGTATCTTTGTTCTCATTGGTTTCAAAGAACATCTTTATTTCTGCCTTCATTTAATTATTTACCCAGTAGTCATTCAGGAGCAGGTTGTTCAGTTTCCATGTAGTGGTGTGGTTTTGAGTGAGTTTCTTAACCCCGAGTTCTAATTTGATTGCACTGTTGTCTGAGAGACAGTTTGTTGTGATTTCTGTTCTTTTGCATTTGCTGAGGACTGTTTTATTTCCAATTATGTGGTCATTTTTAGAATAAGTGCAATGTAGTGCTGAGAAGAAAGTATATTCTGTTGATTTGGGTTGGAGTGTTCTATAGATGTCTATTAGGTCTGCTTGGTGCAGAGCTGAGTTCAAGTCCTGGATATCCTTGTTAACCTTCTGTCTCATTGATCTGACAGTGGGGTGTTAAAGGCTCCCATTATTAATATGTTGGAGTCTAAGTCTCTTTGTTGGTCTCTAAGAACTTGCTTTATGAATCTAGGTGCTCCTGTATTGGGTGCATATATATTTAGGATAGCTAGCTCTTCTTGTTGAATTGATCCCTTTACCATTGTGTAATCTTTGTTGGTTTTAACTCTGTTTTATCAGAGTCTAGGATTGCAACACCTGCTTTTTTTTGCTTTCCATTTGCTTGGTAGATCTTCCTCTATCTTTTTATTGTGAATCTATGTGTGTCTCTGCATGTGAGATGGATCTCCTGAATACAGCACACTGATGGGTCTTGACTCTTTATCCAAGTTGCCAGTCTGTGTCTTTTAATTGGGGCAATTAACCCATTTAAATTTAAGATTAATATGTTGTGTGTGAATTTGATCCTGTCATTATGATGTTAGCTGGTTATTTTGCCCATTAATTGATGCAGTTTCTTCATAGCATCGATGGTCTTTACACTTTGGTATGTTTTTGTAGTGGCTGGTACCAGTTGTTCCTTTCCATGTTTAGTGCTTCCATCAGGAGCTCTTGTAAGGAAGGCCTGGTGGTGACAAACTCTGTCAGCATTTGTTTGTCTGTAAAGGATTTTATTTCTCCCTCACTCATGAAACTTAGTTTGGCTGGATATGACATTCTGGGCTGAAAATTCTTTTCTTTAAGAATGTTGAATATTGGCCCCCACTCTCTTCTGGCTTGAAGAGTTTCTGCTGATAGATCTGCTGTTAGTCTGATGGGCTTCCCTTTGTGGGTGACCCGACCTTTCTCTCTGACTTCTCTTAACATTTTTTCCTTCATTTCAAGTGAATCTGACAATTATGTGTCTTGGGGTTGCTCTTCTCAAGGAGTATCTTTGTGGTGTTCTCTGTATTTCCTGATTTTGAATGTTGGCCTGCCTTGCTAGGTCGGGGAAGTTCTCCTGAATAATATCCTGAAGAGTGTTTTCTATCTTGGTTTCATTCTCCCCATCACTTTCAGGTACACCAATAAAACGTAGATTTGGTCTTTCATATAGTCCCTTATTTCTTGGAGGCTTTGTTCATTTCTTTTCACTCTTTTTTTTCTCTAAGCTTGTCTTCTTGCTTTATTTCATTAATTTGATCTTCAATCACAGATATCCTTTCTTCCACTTGACCGAATTGGCTATTGAAGCTTGTGCATGCATCACAAAGTTCTTGTGTTGTGGTTTTCAGTTCCATCAGGTCGTTTAAGGTTTTATCTACACTGGTTAATTCTAGTTAGCTGTTCATCTAACCTTTTTTTCAAGGTTTTTAGCTTCCTTGTAATGGGTTAGAATATGCTCCTTTAGCTCGGAGAAGTTTGTTATTACTGACCTCCTGAAGCCTACTTCTGTTAACTCATCAAAGTCATTCTCCACCCAGTTTTGTTCCTTGCTGGAGAGGGGCTGTGATTCTTTGGAGGAGAAGAGGTGCTCTGGTTTTTGGAATTTTCAGCTTTTCTGCTCTGGTTTCTCCCCATCTTTGTGGTTTAATCTACCTTTGGTCTTTGATGTTGGTGACCTACAGCTAGGCTTTTGGTGTGGATGTCTTTGTTGTTGATGTTGATGCTTTCTGTTTGTTAGTTTTCCTTCTAACAGGCCTCTCAGCTGCAGGTCTGTTGAAGTTTGCTGGAGGTCCACTCCAGATGCTGTTTGCCTGGGTATCACCAGTGGAGGCTGCAGAACAGCAAATATTGCAGCCTGATCTTTCCTCTGGAAGCTTCGTCCCAGAGGGGCACCCACCTGCATGAGGTGTCTGATGGCCCCTACTGGGAGATGTCTCCCAGTCAGGCTACACAGGGGTCAGGAACCCACTTGAGGAGGCAGTCTGTCCATTCTCAGAGCTCAAACTCCACTCTGGGAGAACCACTGCTCTCTTCAAAGCTGTCAGACAGGGATGTTTAAGTCTGCAGAAGTCGTCTGCTGTCTTTTGTTCAGCTATGCCCTACCCACTGAGGTGGAGTCTAGAGAGGCAGTAGGCCTTGCTGAGCTGTGGTGGGCTCCACCCAGTTTGAGTTTCCCAGCCACTTTGTTTACCTACTCAAGCCTCAGCAATGGCAGATGCCCCTCCCCCAGCCAGGCTGCAGCCTTGCAGGTCAATCTTAGACTGCTGCACTAGCAGTGAGCAAGGCTCCATGGGTGTGGAACCCAGCAAGCCAGACACAGGAGGGAATCTCCTGGTCTGCCCATTGCTAAGGCCATGGGAAAAGTGCAGTATTTGGGTGGGAGTGTACCTTCCCTCCAGGTACAGTCTGTCATGGCTTCCCTTGACTAGGAAAGGGAAATCTCCCAACCCCTTGCACTTCCCAGGTGAGGCGATGCCCCGGTCTGCTTTGGCTTGCTGTTCGTGAGCTGCACCCACTGTCCAACCAATCCCATTGAGATGAACCAGGTACTTCAGTTGGAAATGCAGAAATCACCCATCTTCTATGTTGATCTTGCAGGGAGCTACAGACTGGAGCTGTTCCTATTTGGCCATCTTCCATTTTGTGCTTTTAAGAGACTTATTGATCACTGTACAATATTTCTATGCAACAAAAATGTGATCATAATTTTTAGAAACATCTTCACAATATTTTAAGTGGTAAAAAATGTCTTCTGGATTGAATTATTATAATTATTATTACACAATTGATCAAAACAACCAAACTAGTTCACATATTTTACTGGAAATCCATCATTTGCTGAGATAAATTAATATTCTTATTGCTTGACTAAGTCAGGGTTTGTTATGAAATCTATTCCCATTTTTTTGTTGTTGTTTTTGGATATAAGCATGATAAATCATGCTTACATTAATAAGTAGAGAGAAATAAAATTATAATATCATCCAAATTTAAATGCATGCCTAATTTACTTGTCCATTTTAATGTATGTAAATTTTACATCAAAAGGAAAATAATCAGATAGTAATTTATTGTCAAGATTTACTTCTAGTAAATAGAGCATCAGATGAAAACCTAATTCAATTTGTTTGTTTGTTTGTTTGTTTTGAGACAGTGCTTCTGTCATTCAGGCTGTAGTGAAGTGGTATAATCATGGCTCATTGCAGCCTTGGCCTCCAGGCTCAAGTCATCCTCCCACCTCAGCTTCCCAGGTACGTGGGACTACAGGTATGTGCCGTCAGGACTGGCTAATTTTGTTTGCTTGTTTGTTTTGATTTTTTAGAGATGGGATCTTGCTATGTTGCCTAGGCTCGTCCTGAACTCCTGGGCTCAAGGAATCCTCACACCTTGGCCTCCCAAAGTATGTTTTTTCTATAATTTTGTTAGAATCAAGTAATTTTAAAGATAGTTTAGCAACCACTTGACTTACAAAACTTTTGCTGAACAATCATTATAGTGATTTCCTTTCTCTTTAAAATCACTAATAATTAAAAATGCTCTTTGACTAGCATCCAGAAGTTTTTAATACCACAGGGCAGTGAGACTCAGAAGGGAAGTAGGTGTTTATTTTGTAAAATGGAAGAACAGCAATTGCGAAAAAAAGAAAGAGAGAAAAAAGAAAAGAATAGTAAAGAAAAAAGAAAAGAAAAGAAAAAGAAAGGAAGAAGAAAAGAAAAGAAAAGAAAAGAAAAAAGAAAGAAAAAAGAAAAGAAAAGAAAAGGCTGGAAACATGGTATGGCACCTAAACCAAGTTCGTTGGGGAAAATGCAAAGGACACAGAGGATCAGAAAATTGATTGCCTTAAAACTCTTTAGACCAGCCAAATTTCCCAGAAAGTCTCCATGTACCCTCAGAAGCATAAGTTTACCAGTTAGAATTGCATTACTACAAAGTCAATTCTATGACACAGACATGAAGCACTCCAAGAAAAGCCTTGGCCACAAGATGTCACTAAATTTCCACTTTCTACTTTAAGGTGCTATTACAAGCTTCCTTCCTTCAAAATGATCCACAGAGGCATTTGGGTTTTGAACAAGAGGAGCACAAATAAAGTATTTTGATTCTTTCTTAATTTTAAAAGAAAAAAAATCAATGAGGAAAAAGGGAGGATGAAGAAAAATAGTTTTGCAGTATTATCACATGTTATCTGGGCCTCAACAAATTAGTTTCTAGTAAAATATGATCCAATGAACACATTTAAATAAAATTAAAATTTAAAAATTTAAAGTAGGTACTCTAAAATGGAAAAACAAATCTTGTGTTAATTTGCTTAAAGAATCTATTTTTTAAAATAAAAAGTAAATAAAATGGAAAAAACTATTGTAAAAATGAGCATTTTATTAAAATCCTGAGAAAATCGATAACTTGTCAATAAGAATAAGCCTATCCATTAGAGCAAATTTGCTTTAGAAAATAAAAGACATCTGTTTACTCATATACATAGCTCTATGCAGCCCCTAAAACATTTTATTATTCAAGTTTACTTAGTCTTGGAAGTGTTCCCTATTGCTTAGTTATTCAATACTGTTATATATTTATAGTATTTATTGTACTATATGTATGTTGAGAAGTTATTTATTGGTATGCTGAATTATTATAGTTGAGAGTTAAACTTATACAGATTAATGTGGATTAAAAAACCAAATTTCTCAAAGTTCTAGATTTTTAAAATACATAGTCTTGTTCAAATTACATGTCAAGTTGTGAGTATTAGCATATTCCTCAGTTTTCAATGTGAATATTAGCATATTCCTCAGTTTTGAGATTATTGCTTCATACGTGTTTCAAACCACATTGTTATGTATGTTAAGGGTATTTTAATTAATCATTCCAACTCTGGCATAAGTAGACAAACTACTGAGTAATGTCAAACTAAAATAATGTTCTGGCAGTCTCTGTCAGTAAGATGTCATTTTACCTGAAACATGAACAAACTAATTTGTTGTTGTTGTTGATATTTTTCTTTCAACATTATAAAAATTTTCAAACATAAAGCAAATTGAAAGAATTTTAAATGAGTACCTGAATATCTACCACAAGATCCTACCATTAACAGCTTAGTACACTTGCTTTATCATATCCAGCCATCAATCCATCCCCCTATCCATTAAATCCCTTTTATTTATGTAAGCACTTTAGAGTTCAATATTTGTGTGTGTTTATGTGAAATGTACATATACTACAACATACAGCTCTTAAGTGTATATTCACTGAGTTTTGACAAATATATACATCTGTACACAGTCAAACCCATATCACGATATAGAACCCGACCTTCCTCTAAGAAAGTTCTCATACCCTTCACAGTAAATTCCTACCCGAACAACTCTCCAGAGGCAACCAATGTTATTTTTTTCCCACTGCAGATTGGTTTTGTTTGTTCTAGGCTTTCTTATTAGTGGAGTCACAAAGTATGTACCCTTTTGTTTAAATCTTCTTTCACTAAGCCTTCATGTTGAATTCAAGGTAAAATTCATTTATTTGTATTATCGAGGAGTATTTCACTATATATGCCATAGTTTGTTTATCCAATCTCTAACTGGACAGGTGAGCTATTTCCTTTTGGGGGCTATTCTGAACAAAGCTGCTATCAATATTCTTATATATGTCTTTTTGTGAATATATGCTTTTATTTACCTTTAGTAGATGCTTATTCGTGAAAATGCTGGGCCACAGTGTAAGGATATCTTCAGTTTTAGCATTTAGCATTTAGTTGTGGCATTATACAATCCTTAAAAAAATGTATGAGACGCCCAGTTCTTCCATAACATCACTAGCATTTGGTAATATTTATCTTTTTAAATTATAGTCATTCTGGTGGTGGTGTCTTGTCTCCTGGTTTTAGTATGTATTTCCATAGTGACAGATGACACTGTATACTCTTTAATGTTTTTATTGGCAATTTGTACTTCTTTTTTTATAAATTGTCTATTCAAATACTTTGCCCCATTTTAAATAGGTTATTTGACTTTCTATTGCTGAGTTGTAGGAGTACTCTATGTATTCTGCATGCCTGTCCTTTGTCAGGTGTGAATATTTCTTCCAGTCTTAGCTTACCTATTTATTTGTGAATATCTCTTTGTGAATATTTCTTCCAGTCTTAGCTTACCTATTTCCTAATGTGCATTTTGATTAGCAGAAAGTTTTAATTTTGATGACATATAATTGACCAATTTTTTCTTAAATGATTTTACTTTCTGAACCTGATGGTACCTTTGCTTATCCCCAAGTCATAAAAATATGCTATTTTCCTTTAAAGGCTTTATGATTTTAGCTTTTATGTTTAGGTCTCTGATCCAAAATTGATTTTTCTGTGTAGTAAGAGGTGTGAGTCAAGGGGTTTTGTTAAAATATGGATGTTTAATATTCTGAGGGATGTCTCCTTCCTCATTGGATTGCTTTGTTAAAAAGCAAATGTCTATGTAAGTGCAAGTGTATATCTAGGTTCTTTATTCCATTCACCTGTGGATCCTTATTTGTACTACACTGTCTGGATTACTATAGCTTGATAGTAACTTTTGCCTCCAACTTTGTTCTTTATTTACATACCTTTTGGATAGTAGCTACTAAAGGTAAGTGCACATTTTAATATTATGTAAGTCTTATGAAAACTGAAAACAAATTGCTTTTGGGGGCTTATGAGTTTCAGAGTTAATTTGGGACATAAAGAAAAGGAAGATTTTGTTCTTACCAACAATATAAAAAAGTACTTGAAATTAACCAGAGGATTGTCTAAATAATCCCCCAAATTTTACTTTTAGATATTTAATTTAGATATTTAAGAATTTCTACCAAATTCATTTTATAAAATATAAACAATATGCTTAGGGTGTATAGTTACAATATTTTAGGCTAAACACTGCAACATTGGCTCAGGCTTCCCACTTTATAGCCATATCTATTTGCCTTTTTACCTTATTTAAATGAGGCTTGCACACTGTTTAAATGAAGACCAAAATCCTTTACTCGGATTTCTACTTTGTGCTCCCAACCAAATTCCTTTATCTTTACTCTTCCACTTGCTTTAAACCTTCTTGCATGACAGTCTTGGTTTTGTTTTCAAGGTCGTACATTGTGTCAGCTGGCTAGAAAGTCCACATTTGTATCTGGATCCTAATTTCTAGCAGTTTCATTCAACCTGACTCACGGATATTACCACAGAAGTCTATCTAAACAAAGGGGGAAGTTTTCCAAAATGTCAAAAACCAAGTCTTTGTTTTTGTTTACAGACAGGCGTTCTGCACTGAATCCTCGGGAGTTATCGATGATCGTTATGGTGCAGACTATTTTGACTTGAATGAATGTAGGCACAACAAAATCTAATGTAACACCCCATGGCACAATAGCTAGATCCAACCAAGTGCCATGAAGAGGTTATATATATATATATATATGTGTGTGTGTGTGTGTGTGTGTGTGTGTGTATGTATATACATATATGCCAGGGAGAAAATCTTTCTACTTTTTAAGTGATTTTCAACTATCTTGAACACAAATGTGTGGTGTGTGTGCACACATGTATAATTACAAACATAATAGGTAAAATATTCACTATTTTAATGGTTAGGGATTTTTTTTTTTTTTTTTTTTTTTTTTTTGAGATGGAGTCTTGCTCCATTGCCCAGGTTGGAGTGCAGTGATGCGATCGCAGTTCACTGCAACCTATGCCTCCTGGGTTCAGGCGATTCTCCTGCCTCTCAGCCTCCTGACTACCTGGAATTACAGGCATGAGTCATCACGCCTGGCTAATTTTTGTATTTTTAGTAGAGGCGGAGTTTCACCATGTTGGCCAGGATGGTGGCTCATCCCTGTAATCCCAGCACTTTGGGAGGCTGAGGCGGGTGGATCACTTGAGGTTAGGTTAGGGACTTTTATGACCTGAATTATGCCTCTCCAAACTTCATGTATTATACCACTCAGAATGCATGGTATTTAAAGGTCTTTAAGTGATAACTAAGGTGACATTCGATCATTGGGGTGAGCTCCAATAGAATGTGACTAGTGTCCTTATAGGAAGAGGAGTTTAGGACACATGTGTGCACAGAGGAAAAACCATGTTAGGACAAAATGAAGACACAGCCTTCTGCAAGCTGAGGAGACAGGTATTTGAATGAAGCCAACTCTGTCAACACTTGGATCTTGTTTTTGTTTGTTAGTTTGTTTTTAGAGACGGTCTCACTCTGTAGGCCAGGCTACATCAAAGCTCACTACAACCTCAAACTCCTGGGCTTGGCCAGGCGCGGTGGCTCACACCTGTAATCCCAGCACTTTGGGAAACCGAGGCAGGCAGATCACTTGAGGTCAGGAGTTCGAGACCAGCCTGGCCAATGTGGTGAAGTCCCATCTCTACTAAATACACAGAAATTAGCCAGGTGTGCTGACATGTGCCTGTAATCCCAGCTACTTGGGAGGCTGAGGCAGGAGAACTGCTTGAACCCAGGAGGCAGAGGTTGCAGTGAACTGAGACTGCACCATTGCACTCCAGCCCAGGCAAGAAGCGAGACTCTGTCTCAAAAAAAAAAAAAAAAAAAAACACACACACACACACACACACAAAAACTCCTGGGCTCAAGCGATACTCCCGCCTCAACCTTCTGAGCAGCTGGGACTACAGGCGTTACCACACTTGGCTAACACGTTGATCTTGAACGTCTATCCTTCAGAACTGTGAGAAATAATTGTGCTATTTAAGTCACCCAGTTTGTGGTACTTTATTATGGGAGCCCAAGCAAACTAATACAGGGGTACAGATTCCAGAGCTAAGCCACCTGGGTACAAACCAAAGCTATGCCACTTGCCTGCTGTGTGACTTTGAGTATGTCACTTATATCTATATGCCTAGGTTTCTTTATCTATAAAATAAGTAAAATAAGAGTACCTACCTCATACTGTTTTTATAAAGAGTAAATGAGTTAGTATCTAAAAAGTACTTAAGCCAAAGTCTTGCATGTATTAGATCGATCTTAGCTATTATCATTTATATAGTAGTATGTCAAAGTATACTAGGTTTTAAATAATTGAGCCACATTTAAAAAACTGTATGTCTCAACATCTGATTTTTATGTTCTTCAATGAGTTTTACTAAGAGACATAGTGGAATGCACTTTTATTTATTTTTTATTATAGTTTAAGTTTTGGGATACATGTGCACAACGTGCAGGTTTGTTACATAGGTATACACGTGCCATGGTGGTTTGCTGCACCCATCAACCCGTCATCTACATTAGGTGTTTCTCCAAATGCTATCCCTCCCCTAGCCCCGCACCCCTCAACTGGCCCCAGTGTGTGATATTCCCCTCCCTATGTCCATGTGTTCTCATTGTTCAACTCCCACTTATGAGTAAGAACATGTGGTGTTTGGATTTCTGTTCTTGCGTTAGTTTGCTGAGAATGATGGTTTCAAGCTTCATCCATGTCCCTGCAAAGGACATGAACTCATCCTATTTATGGCTGCATAGTATTCCATGGTGTATATGTGCCACATTTTCTTTATCCAGTCTATCACTGATGGGCATTTGGGTTGGTTCCAAGTCTTTGCTATTGTGAACAGTGCTGGAAAGAATGCACTTTTAGATTTCGATTTCGATTGATAGGGCTCAGTCTTACGCATTCATGTAAGATGTATGCTGCAGTGGTTTGGGATGAAGTTTATCATTGATAGTTTTTGCTCCACACTATGCCATAGGACGGAAATAATTTTGACACATTCTTAAATATTTGTCTGGAGGCCTAAAATTGCTCACGATGAAAAGCTGCCTCCCAGTTACCAGGAGCTATGTTAATTTGCTTAAGCAATGGAATTGCATCTAGTATAGCAGCTGCAATTGGAGTCACCACTTGGTTAAGCTTCTAATAATCCACTGTCATTCTCCATCTGTCTTCTGCACAGAACAAATAAGAGAATTGAACATTGATGCAGTGAAAATACCACCCTGTCTCCTTCAAGTTCTTGATGATAACACCCATTTCTGCAATCCCTCTGAGAATGCAGTATTGCTTCTGATTTTCAATTTCCCTAGGTAGAGACGGCTTTAATGGCTTCCATTTGGCCTCTTCCATCATAGTAGCCCTCCCTCCACAGGATAGGAAACCAATGTGAAGATTCTGCCAGTTGCTAAGTATGCCTATTTTAATTATGCATTCCACAACAGGGAAATAACATAGGATGGATTTGGGGACCCAGTGGATCCACTGTGAGTTGGACCTGAGCTAAAACTCCACTGACCACCTGACCTCCGTAAGACCCTACTCTGATTGGACAGCCACAGTGATGCTTTTGGTCTCATGGAAAAGGGAAATAATCAGACCTTTCAGGAACTACTAGAACACTCGTCAGTAATTCCTGAAAGGTCTGATTACTTCCTTTTTACCAACGCACAATTACCTTGATAAAAGACCATAGGTCTCTTTGGGGAAGAATGGAAGAAAGATTAAAATGATAAATTTTTGGTATTGTACTAGGGTCCTTCCTTAATGGGACCTGGCTTTCCCTCACTCAAGGAGTTGTGGGTCTGTAAATCTGCTCAAGACTGGGAACTGATTGAGGAGTTATGATGATGTTTTTATGATTCAGGTTAAATGTTTGCTTGTTCACTTGACCTATAATTTTTCTCCTTATACAGATGAAGTAAGAATTTAGTAGACGTCTTATCTATTTCACTTCTAGGAACATCATGATCAAACAACCACTTTCAGAGGTCGCATGAGTCAGGTTATCCTGATTGCTGCTTTGAGGCTACTGTCTGTAACAGTACCACACCCACCTTGCTTTTCACAGCTGAGTGTCAGCATTTGGCCCTTGCCATCTGAGATCCAATTATTTCCATTGCATTTAGGTTTTCTAATTGAGTGGCTGCGACTCCCATTGTAAAGACTGGCCTGCAGAGAAGAATGATCACGGAGCTCTTCAAGGATGCTGGCACTCCCTTCACAAATCTATTTCTCAAAGTATTGGTAAGGTGTGTTTTCCGGACCCTCCCAGTGTGGGTAAGTAGGTCTTAGGTGACTAATCCACTCTAGCATTCCAATCTCCCTAAGACTTTGAATTCCCTCCTCCACATTAAGCCAAGGGAGATCAGGCATCTTCAACTTGCTCATGGCGAGCCACCTTTTGATTAATGTTTCAGCCAACCAAACAACCAGTTTGTATGCTTTCTAACTCTCTAAGCTGCAACATTCAATTCAGGATTACTATTTAGTGAGCCCATATTAATAAATTTGACCTTATCAAACTTTATGTTCCTTCCACCATTATCCCATACCCTTAACATTCGTTCCCACACACGTTGCCTGGATTTCTGCTTGTGTGAACTAGAAAATTCAAATAGTCCTTTTGGAGTGTAGTATATCTCCTCATGGGTCAGACTTTGTACCTCACCTTTAGGAGCCTGCTGGGATTTGAGTCTAGTTATAAGCCTAAAAGCAGAAAAGGGGTAATAGAAGTGGGTATGGGGAGAATCAGCATTGTCTTTCTTGGCAAATGCCTCAGGGGAGGCCATTGCCATTTCCTTAAACAATGCAGGGTTAAGGGTGGAAAGGCCACTGCCACTGTGGGTGAGAATGCCACTGCTTCTGGGGGTGGGAAGGCCACTTCTGCTTGCAAAAAAGACTCATCAACATTTAAGTGCTCAATGTCCCCAGCTTCATCATGTCTCCCCACATGTCTCCAAATCAACTTACAGGATCCCATTCTTTCCCAATCAATGTCCTCACCTTAACAGTAGATGCCCTATGAGGCTGGGGATTCAACTTCCATTTAATTCAGCCAATCGCATGATGAGGACTTGTGTTTGATTTTTAGCAATTTCAGCCCTATGGCTCCAGGAGAGAAAATTTTCCCACAGGGTACATCTAGAAGCTTCTGAGGTCATGTATGCATTGCTAGAGCTGGGAATTTGAATCCCTTAACTCATTCTTTTCTTTCATTACTTTGTGCAGTAACATTAGGAATAACCAAGAAATACCATTATATTCCTTAGCACTATGGTCAATATTTGTCTCCTCCGAACCTCATACTGAAGTTTGATCCCCAATGTTGGAAGTGGATCCCAATGGGAAGTGTTTGGGGTCCTGGGGGTGGATCCCCCATGAATAGATTAATGTCCTCCCTGTGGGTGGAAAAGGGTAAGTGAGTTTTCACTCTATTAGTTCCCAAGAAATAGCTGAGGTTAAAAAAAACAGCCCGGCACTGCCCCCCTTTCTCTTTTGTCATGTGAGGTACACATGCTGGCTCCTCTTCACCTTCTGCCTTGAGTGGAAGCAACCTGAAGCCCTTAGATGCAGATGCCCAAAGCTGAACTTTCTAGCTATCCAGAACTGTGAGCCAAATAAACCTTTTTTCTTTATAAATTACCCAGCCTCCGGTATTCCTTTATAGTAACACAACGCAGACTAAGACATTCAGTTTTTCATAAACATTCAAACGTATTATATACAGAGTCATTGATTTACTGCCTCTTACAGATGGTTGATTAGGAGTATCTAATGCAGATATTTTGATGTCTGTGTAACAGCTCATGCCCTGAACAACCAGTGCTCTCTGTACTATTGGAAATAGAGTCCTTAGCATCCTAAAATATAATCACACTAGAGAGCCAATTCCAGAAGTCCCAAAACCAATTTAGGAAGCTCATCCTTACAATTCTGTTCCTCTAGAATCACTCCTGGTATTAGGGATTCTTCAGAGAAACAGGACCAATAGGACAGATAAATGATAGATAAAAATGATGGAGGATTTGTTACAGGAATTAGCTCACATGATTATGGGGCTGAGAAGTCCCAAGCTGGAGAATGAGGGAAGTTGGTAGCATGGCTTGGTTCAAATCCAAAAGGCCTGAGAACCAAGGGGCACTAGTGCACATCCTGATGCCAAAAGGCTGGAGAACTTGGAGTTCTAATGTCCAAGAGCAAGAGAAGCTGGGTGTCTCAACTCCAGATGAGACAAAGTGAGCAAATTGCCTTTCTTCTACCTTTTTGATCTATCCAGGCCCTCAGCCAACTGGATGGTGCCTGCCCACATTAGATCAGGGTAGATCTTCCATACTCAGCCCACTGATTCAAATGCCAGTCTCTTCTGGAAACACCCTCACAAACATACCCAGAAATAATGCTTCACCAGCTATCTGGGTATCCCTGAATCCAGTCAAGTTGACTCCTAAAATTAAGCATCACAGGAATATAGGGCAGAGTCTAGCATGGGTCCAATGTGGAGCTTCCAGTCCCTCTCCCACGGAGAGGCATTCTCTCTTTCCAGTCACCATGTGGGACAATACTCATTCCAGCCTTTGGTGTTCAGAGTTTTTATTAGAGCTTGATCACCTATTGTTTGTGTGGATGACCTTCAGTCTACAGTTCCTCCCAGAAGTTGGGCTAAGAGCTTTGAACTCAAGTTCCTCTGGAGGTAGGTAAAAACTGATATGGCACAGCACAAAACCTATCATAAATCTCATTGTTAGACTGTCCCACAGCCAATGCCCCCAGGAGTGACACTCTTATGTCGCAGAACATTACAAGAGCCTAGAGTTAAGGGCAAAGGTCAGAGCTCTCATTGGTAAGGTTGATTATACACTAACAACTGCCTTCATTATTTGTTTATACCTGTATATGTTTTGACCAGGTAATATATGCACATAGCACAAAATTCAAAAGATATGTGTGTGTGTGTGTGTACATGTGTAAATATATATGTACAGTCTCACATCTGCAAATACTAATTTTTTTAATTTTTTTTTGAGATGGAGTCTTGCCCAGTCACCCAGGCTGGAGTGCAATGGCGAGATCTCAGCTCATTGCAACCTCCGCCTCCTGGGTTCAAGCAATTATCCTGCCTCAGCCTCCCGAGTAGCTGGGATTACAGGCGCCTGCCACCACGCCAGATAATTTTTTGTATCTTTAGTAGAGATGGGGTTTCACCATGTTGGCCAGGTTGGTCTCGAACTCCTGACCTCGTGATCTACCCCCCTCGGCCTTCCAAAGTGCTGAGATTACAGGCGTGAGTGACCACGCCATGCTGCAAATAGTAATTTTTTAAACAGTCATAGTTATTATTAAAATTTGCACTATACAGAATTTTCTGAAAACACTCCGAATGCTCTTAAATATGAACTTATAAAAAGAAAAATACATTTAATGGAAAAACATGTTAATCTCTTTAACTTCACCATTACTCTGCGAAATCTAACAATTGAGTCCAGAAGGCTATTTTAAAGGTATTTGTGTACATCTCTTGGGACTTTCCCTGACGTGCAAGTCCAAGAGCTTCAGAAGTTCAGTCTTAGAAAGACTAACCTATAAAATGCAGACATTGCAGCAAGCCATCTCAATTTATGTATAGAAGAAATATATTTATACATTTACTAATTATGATAGTGAATACAAAAAATACAAAAATTATTTGATGAAAATCTCCCCTTCTTCCAAAATATATTGTGCAAAAACATGTCTACACGCTTCTAGAAGACTGACCACTGATAGATGACATGGCATTTAAAAAATGTTAGTAACTGTAATTCGCAGAAAATAAACAAAAGAAAATATTTTAAAAAAATTTTTTATTCCAGTACTGAAAATGTCTCAAACTGGTTCTTGTTTGGGTGGGAAGTAAAAGGAGACAGTGATCACTGACTACATTGCCATAGCACAGTGGTGATGAAAAGACATAAAATAAGGGGCACTGAATGGTTTCTAAAAAGCACAAGTACACAATTCCAGTTCAATTGCTTGTGTAAAAAGGTGATTTTTTTTTTTTTCTTTAAGAAGTCGTATAAAGTCAGGTCAGCATTAAGCTTTTAGTGTACAACTTGTTGAACCTTTATAAAAACGGTAAATGGGCAGCTTTGCTTTTCCTACAATACCGTTCTATACTACAGTAATATATTCATAAAGGAAGTTTGTGCCAGGCACAGTGGCTCATGCCTGTAATCCTAGCACTTTGGGAGGCAGAGGCAGGTGGATCACCTGAGGTCAGGAGTTCAAGAGCAGCCTGGCCAACATGGGGAAACCCGATCTCTACTAAAAATACAAAAAAAAATTAGCTGGGCATGGTGACAGGTGCCTGTAATCCCAGCTACTTGGGAGGCTGAGGCAGGAGAATCGCTTGAACCCAGGGGGCAGAGGTTGCAGTGAGCCGAGATTATACCACTTCACTCTAGCCTGGGCAGAAGAGTGAGACTCCGTCTCAAAGAAAAAAAAGAAAGGAAGCTTGCCATTCTTCCGCTATTCTAAGACTAAACGTGGTTTCCATTTCTTGTTTTCATTGATCCACATGTACACTTTTTTTTTTTTTTGGCTACATACTTTGTCTCAAAATAATCTTTTTACCTCAGGTCACCAAAAACCTACCTGTAGATGATGTTAAATGGGTTCCCAATCTGTCCTTTGCATTCAACTCAGGGAAGCATTCTTTCACGTTATTATATTATTATGTTTTTATGCTGTATGGTTTTAAATAAGCCCCCAAATATGTTTCTGTGGTAAGCAAAAATAATGAGACAGTGGGGGAAAAAATAAAGCTCTATAAGACTTAGTCTTTGCACGAGAGTTGTGTAATCTTAAAATAATCTGATCTCTTTGCCACTAAAATTCACAGAAGACTTGAAGTGATGGCTCTTCAAGACACTGGATTGGCTGATAGGCCACTTGAGCAAGGTGTCTACAATCAAGGAAAAGCCCTTTACCAACATTAACACTGTCTCAAGGAAATGTTTTAAATTTATGTCCTCATCTCAAAAATTTCACGTGAATATTTTTCCTCTATACAGGCAGTACTATAGGAAGAAGTTTTATAACTTCCAGCCCACTTTTTCATATAGCATTACAAAAATGATTGGACTCAAGAGATCAAAATTTGATTGGTGTTTTCTAGCCCCTTCAATATTGAATCACCATTAAATGGTTTATGGTTGATAATTAACTGCTCTGTTTTAAGAAAGGGATGTGTTGATTGGCTTCTTTGTATAGTTCCTTTTATTTACAGTCACCTTCGCTACTGCTCAAATAGCTGGTGCTCCACCATTAAAGGTCATGAGTCACCCTTTCTAGTCCACACCAAAACTTACTTCCCAGCATAGCCTCATTGTCTATATTCAAAGGTTTCCAGAGATAAACAGAATGAGTTGTTATGGACTTCTCACTGATACATGTAACACACATCATATGATTCATATACTGTACAGCAGTGGTTTTGTCTGAATAATATCTTCTAGAAGGCAAATTATAGGAATTGCTTTTCCACATTGTCACTTAATTACATAATGTTCTTTATCAATAATACTTTTCCAATAGCGCTTGTTCTCCCTGATTATATTTGTTATTACTGTTAACACTTTTTACAAGCTTCTGGGCAACATATCTTACTTTGTACTTGGTTTAAAGGAATACAACTCTGGGTGATGTTTCTGTAACTTTGGATTCATCCATAATATTGCATAACACATTTTAAACTGAGATGTGAAGTAATTACCTAACTAAATTCATTACCAGAGAAATTAATGTACTTTTAAAATGATGTGATAACTCTGATGGTGACATGTAGGTATTTGATAGGCAATGTACTGACCAATGGTGAATGGAATGCAGGCCAAAAAAAAATAAGTTCAGAGAGTCATTATCCTTCCTTATCTGTATCAGCTGATGTCTGAAAACATCATACACATAGAATCTCTTCTGAAGCACATACATTTTTTCTTTCTTTCTTTCTTTCTTTTTGCGAGACAATCTCACTCTGTCGCCCATGTTGGAGTGCACTGGGGTGATCTCTGCTCACTGCAATCTCTGCCCTCCGGGTTCAAGAGATTCTCCTGCCTCAGCCTCCCCAATAGCTGGGACTACAGGAGACAGCCACCATGCCTGACTAATTTTTTTTATTTTTAGTAGAGACAGGTTTTCACCATATTGGCCAGGCTGATCTTGAACTCCTGACCTTAGGTGATCCACCCACCTAGGCTTCCCCAATTGCTGGGATTACCAGTGTGAGCCACCGTGCCCGGCCAAAACTACATACATTTCCTAATTCTGTATTCACACTGAAGTTATTTCCACTGGAGCATTTTTACAAATGATATTTGTTACTATTTTCATCATTTTTCAATAAGCCAATTTTGTGAATTGGCAAAATGAGTATGAAGTATAAAATGTAAGTTTAACAAGCATTAAAATTAGTATGAAAGAACATTAGTAAGGTGAACATCCTGTTAACCTCATGTTGCCTGAGGTTAAAACTGACCTACACAGTCTTCACTGTGTACATATGCACCTACAATAAACTAACACTGTTAAAAACTTAAGGGGATTGTCATGCAAATCATCTTACATTTAAAATGTGCAAAATATGTGAATTACGTGCATAAGATTTGCAAAATATATGTGAAGTATGTGGAAAACAGTTGCATTTTTTTCTCTTTGGAATTGCAAATCTGTTTAACAGACTACCAACGATCATTATTTTTTAAGCAGCATTACTCTCTAGTCCAAAGGTTAAGTCTTACCCACAATTGAGACAGATGTCCAAAGATGACAATGGTTAAAATAGTACGAAAGGCATCAATGAGAGATCAGAGAAGTATTTTCTAATAAAATAAACTATTTATTAAACAGTAAAAAGTACTTATACGAGTTAAGCAAAGTGCAAATGATATACGAACTAGAACAAGCTACTTTACATACCAGTGCCTCCTGTTGAAACGCCCAACACAAACTAAGTGCTCAATAAATGTCCACCATATTGAAACACATTTAAGAGAGAACACCAGCCTGGGCATGGAAGCTCACGTCTGTAATCACAGCACTGGGGGAGGCCAAGGCGGGAGGATCACAAGGTCAGGAGTTTGAGACGAGCCTGGCCAACACGGTGAAACCCTGTCTTTACTAATACAAAAATTAGCCGGACATGGTGGAACGTGCCTGTAATCCCGGCTGCTCAGGAGGCTGAGGCAGGAGAATTGCTTGATCTTGGTAGGCGGAGGTTGCAGTGAGCCGAGCTTGAGCCACTGCACTCCAGCCTGGGTGACAGAACGAGAATCTGTCTCCAAAAAAAAAAAAAGAAAAAAGAAAAGAGAGAGAGAGAACACCAATGCAGCCTTAAAAATCAACTCTTTTGCCCAATCCTAAACCTGTGCTATAGCATAACGTTCCTAAAATGACAATCATGGCTTACATTCTGCAATTTCTCTTAATTCTTAGGAGTCTGTTGATGCCCAGTAATTTTGTGGTTGCTCTGACAATTCCAGCATTAAAGTTCTTGACATGCTTAAATTTTCTATTGTTTTCTTATTTCTGTATTCTGGGCTCTTTCTTTCATAAATCTGAATTAATACAATCACTGCAGTCAAAATAGCAAAATCTGTTGTCTTTGCTAAACAAACATTTCTATTAAACCTCCTGGAATAACTTTCAATGACTTTATGAGCAGCACTCACCCAGAACCATGCTTCCTGCAGAAACAGCCTATCCTGAATCTGCCATTTGTCTCCAATGCCACTCTCAAATATTTGTTAACTCCTATTACTCAGTCTCTTCGAGGGATTACCAGCAGTCTTTAATTTCACTTTCTGTCAAGCCACTTTGTACTTTTCTTGACTAAAACATGGAAATATATTTTGAACCTAAGCAACAAGACAAATTTTACAGCACAGTTTGAAACAACTACAGGACTTCCAGTGATTAGGACATAGAAAAATATTTTAAAGAATTCACACTTTTTTCCCTTTTATATTCTAGGTATGAGAGAATAGTTTCATCATTTTATAATTTTGTAGACAGAAATACACATACTACTCATACACATACTTAAAAATGTATATGTCTGTCTTTGAAAAATGAGCATCACTTATGAGGAAGCAAAATAATAGAAACATTTCCCAACAACGAACTACAAATTCCTTTAAAAGCAATATTCTTGAACTGCTGCGAAGAATACAACCACAACACTACATAACTTTAAAATCACAGCAGACCTTAGAAATCATCTAATCTAGATGGTCCATTTCTTCACGTGAAGAAATTGATGATTTAAGTTTAAATTCTTTCAAATTAACGTAATGGCAGTAGTCAGACTGTAAACCAAGTGCAAGAAAACACATGGGCTTTGTTGTTAAAAAACAAAAACAGGCCAGATCACCACAACAAAACTATGTGATCTTCAGCATGTTACTAATTACCAAGCTTTTTTCGGGGCCGGGGGGTCAGGGCAGCACTTCAGCTTCTTTGTCTTTCATAAAAGTATAAGAACTAGAAGGGGCACGGTGGCTCACTCCTGTGATCCCAGCACTTTGGGAGGCCGAGGCGGGTGGAATACCTGAGATCAGGAGTTCAACACCAGTCTGGCCAACATGGTGAAACCCCATCTCTACTAAAAATACAAAAAATCAGCCAGATGTGGTGGCGGCGCCTGTAGTCCCAGCTACTCGGGAGGCTGAGGCAGGAGAATAGCTTGAACCCAGGAGGCGGAGCTTGCAGTAAGCCAAGGTCGTGTCATTAAACTCCAGTCTGGGTAACAAGAGTGAAACTCTGTCTCAACAACAACAAAAAAGCATAAGAACTAGATAATTCTAACTACCAGGGTGTATTAGAGCTCATATATTATCATTCCAGAAGATAACTTTGGCTTTATTCATTAAACATATTTACTGAGCATCTAATATATGTCATATGCTAGGTCTTGTTTTTAACAGATAAGCAAAGGTCTAGGAATATATAAAGCTTTGAATACATAGTAGCATCACTTCCTTATTTCTATCTATAATAATAAATTTATCTTTAATAAATTTAATATCTAGTCTCTGTGCAAAGCAATACAAATATAATGTGAGTAAAACAGTTGAAGTCCCTGTTCTCAGCTCAACATTTACTGGGGGAGATACATGATAAATTAGTAAATTACCAAATAATATCTAAAGTGCTAGCTAGACTCAAACAAGGTGCTCTGACAAATATTGAGAATTTAGATAAAACATTTAATCCAAGATAAAAGGCAGGCAGCCTCAAAGGCGAAAATGAAGTAGTCATGCAAAAAGCTTGGGAAAGATTATTCTAGACAATGTACACAAAACTGAAGAGGAAAAAAGCTTGACTGAAGAAATTTCATTAAACTGTTTGAATCATAGTTCTTTTCTTCCTACAATATATTATCCAATTGCCTGTAATAAAATGAAAACTAAGTTTTTGTTTTTATTTTTATGGTTTTTTTTTGAGACTGAGTCTCACTCTGTAGCCCAGGTTGGAGTGCAGTGGCACGATCTCAGCTCACTGCAACCTCTGCCTCCTGGGTGCCGGTTCAATCAATTCTCCTGCCTCAGCCTCCCGAGTAGCTGGGACTTCAGCAATGTGCCCCCACACCCAGTTAATTTTTGTATTTTTTTGTAGAGACGGAGTTTCACCACGTTGGCCTGGCTGATCTTGAACTCCTGACCTCGTGATCTGCCCACGTCAGCCTCCCAAAGTGCTAGGATTATAGGAGTTAGCTACCGCACCCGGCCAAAAGTTAAGTTCTATAATTTTGGATACGTGGGCATAAAAGCGGAGGGCTAAGTACAGGATAAAGAGAAAGCTTAGTAGATGCTGACTGTACCAAACAATGTGTGAAAGTGAGTGGAGTCAAACTAGGTGGCGATGAATGGCAGATTATGATATCTAAATTTCATTTTGGAGGTAATGCAACGCCACCGAAAGTTCTGCACATAAAAGTTGTACTCCGAGAAAATTTTAACATCACAAATAGGCAACCAATATTAAAGCAGAGAAATAAGATTAAAATTAGTGAAAGGTTAGGTAAAGAGGACCTAACAGCAGCAGTAGCTGTAACAGAAAACACTACAGATATGCTACATCCGAATGTGGCAAGAAATTGAACATATGAAACAAAGACTGTCTCTGACACTAAAAGCACAATGGTGTCATAAACAGGAAGGGAAAAAGACTAGAGATTGTGGTGAGTTCAAGATATTCGATATAAATTGTTACATATGTTACCCAATTATCTTTATGAAACATTGTTTTACATGAATATTCTCTATTTTTCTCCAGGATGTTTTAAATCACTAAATGAGCAACTCTAGATATAATTACAAGTAGAATACACTATGAATTAATACTCCTACTCTGTATTTAGACAAGCAATATAGATTAAAGGAATCTTTGTTTTGGAAAGAAATGCCAACAAATGAAAACCTTCACATTGAAGATAATCAGTCAAAAAGTGTTCCTCAAAACCCTACTACATATGAGGAAATACAGTGTAGTCACAGTATTTATCACACACTTGGATAGCCTAGGAAGTTACTCAATCCCGTTTTCAGGTAAAAGAGGGATAATTGCATCTGTCATGCAGTTGTTCATAAGACTGAATGAGTAAATACATGCAATGTATATGGAATAGTAACTGGCATGTAATAAGCACCCCAAATTTGACTTATGCTGTGCAAGGCACTGGGAAAAAGAAGACTGCAAAATAAGTAAGAATCACCGGTTCTAATAATTTACAATTTGGGGAGGCAAAGGTAACTTACACGTAACAATTTGAGAATTAAGTGTAATACAAATGATTAGTATAGTAAAAGATGAGACATGGAAAAGATGCAAACTTACAAATTAAATGTTTTAAGGAAAAGTCTTTCCCGTTATTTTTTGTTCAGAAAACACTGAATCAGACAAGTAAGAGTTGGCAGTGGGTGATTTTTCCTTCAATCCTTCAATTTATTAATTCAAGTATAACTAATTGCATATCTACAAACTGAAGGTGAAAATGACTAATCAAGAGCCTCACCAAATGACTCACAAAAAAAAAAAAAAAAAAAAGATTTAGCAGTACTGGCACTAGAAGTTAGAAGCTACCAAACTCTAGGCCAGTGATTTCATGACTAACACAAGTAGTTCTGGAGTTTCCGGTTTTATATACCACAGTAAATATTACAATTAATTTCAATATTTACATCTTACTGAAAGGCTACTGCAAAGGTTCAGACTAGAAAAATAAAGCTAAAAGCATTTAGCACATTCAATTTGGAAACTTTTGTTTCCAATTCTAAATAAAGTGGCCTGTCAAAATGTCCTGTATTTTGTATTGATAACATCTATATGGCGCCGGGCACGGTGGCTCACGCCCGTAATCCCAGAAATTTGGGAGGCCAAGGCAGGTGCAACACGAGGTCAGGAAATCAAGACCATCCTGGCTAACACGGTAAAACCCCGTCTCTATTAAAAATACAAAAAAAATTAGCTGAGCATGGTGGCACGCACCTGTAGTCCCAGCTGCTCGGGAGGCTGAGGCAGGAGAATCGCTTGAACCTGGGAGACAGAGGTTGCAGTGAGCCGAGATTGTGCCACTGCACTCCAGCCTAGGTGACAGAGTGAGACTCTGTCTCAAAAAAAAAAAAAAAAAAAAAAAAAAACTACATGGTTAGCTAGAGTCATATGGCTATTTAAAATTTCAATTAAAAAATTTTCCAAACCATATAAAAGGATCCGAATCCTTCGACAAAGGGCCTAAAAAAGTTTCAACCTTGAGAAACCTAAACCCAGAGACTGAGATCTGAATCCAATGTAACTTTATGTAAATAATCTACTGATGTATTATTTTGTCTTGTATCTGATTCAGTGACTTATTAATAGATGCTCAACAAATATACGCCAAATAAACTTGAAGAGAATCCCAATCCAGAAAGTGTAGTTTCCTAACATGGACACTGTGCTATCTGCATCAAAACTGGGTAAATAACAAAGGTTACGAATAGGATTTTGGGGGTGAGGGGAGAGGCAGGAAGAAGAGGTATAAGGTGAGATCACATACATAGACAGGCCTGGAAGAAAAAATATTCCTATTTTCAAAATCCTTCATCAGAATTAGCAATATACAATTATTTCTAAATAATTTCTCAGGAAAAGTTTTTGTAAAGGTCTGGAGAATCATTTCTAAATGTTTTTTCACGTTTTTATCACTTTCTCCAAAGTATGTTATTCTTCATTAAATTTATCTTGGCAAAATAAGATAAATTCTGAATTAATATTTTTACATTCCACTTGACAGTATTTTGGTTGGTTTTGTCTCCATATCTGAAAACCAAAATTCACAAGTTACAACTATCATAAACTAACATTTCCTAGAGATTATCCTTTCACTCATAAAAAAGGTTTAGCTAACTTAAGGACTTACAAATACCACAAAATCTTTTATAAATATTTCCACTTTCTAATACAGTAGTCGTCTGGGGGAAATGTAATTATCATTACGGCAGGATTTTCCACACATGGAGAATAAGACGCACGGATGTTTTAGTGAAACCCGTTGACTCAATGAAATATGTAAAAACTCTAAAAATTCATGTAAACATTTTTCCTGAGAAAGAACACAGCACTCAACTTGTATGACCAACTTCCACAACCCAGAAAGAAAAGGTCATCTAAGTTTGTGAAAACAGAGATATCCTAAGATAACATTACAGTGTGGTTTGCATTCATTTTTTTGATCTGCTTAGCCATATGATCTATTTTGTTAAAACGCAGTTTTGTACTTTTAAGCCACTGTTCTTTAAATCTTTTTTCAGACACGATTACAATTTCTTACTGGTACTAGGTAACTAACCTTCTTTTAGTATAAAAACGTGACCTTTCTGAAAATCCAGAACATTTCTTGATCTGCTATCTTGTTTGCCATTTTCAAGTTGATTTAATAAATTAGAGATGGCTTTTTCCCTTATCGTTGGTATTTTTGGTAAGAAGACACATGAAGTACGTTATTTCACATTCTAGATTCTAACAAAGTATTCTAACATAACTATTACAATTTTTAAAAAATTTTAACAAAAAAGGGTATTTACTATGTATGCCCTGTTATTAGGCTATGGCAAATTAGCCTACAGCAAGTAAAGGGCCAGACGGTCTCCCCAGTTTGACCGCCCAATTATGATGAATTATGTGTATGGTATTCTCCTTTACGACTGACTCCAGACTTTCCAAATACCAGTTGGGTATATCAAAACAGAGAACTACAACAGGGTTCTTTCTCCGCCATTCCCTGGCATGAACAGACTAATGGGGTCATAGCACAAGTAGGGTTCAATCCTGGCAGTGTGTTTTTGGCTATTCTCACAAAAGGCTGATCAAGCTTCAAGCTTCACCAATAGATTTCAATTCCTCTAGGTCTTTCTCCTCCAAATACTGTTTCTTCACACACTTCCCCTGTAATGTTTTCCAGGTAGCCTCAGGAATCTCAGGGTCTGTTACTAACCCTAGGCTTTTAAAGTCAGTATCTTTCTCCTCCCAAATCTGAGTTATTTTGGGGGCTTAAAAGTTTCTGCGTATTCAAGTATGAAACTCAAAGAAACTACGTGACTGAAAAAGTAACACTAATGAGAAGAACCAAAGATAAACTCCAGAAGCGGAAAAGCCTTTTGTATACAAGTAGCTTTTCGCTCATTCATTAACACATTCACTCCAACATTAGGCTGTACAGTGTGCCCACATCTAGGGATTTGTGAAATAAACATGAAATAAAATAGCATTAATCCTCAAGAATCTTAAGACTATCAAAAGGATTTTAAATTTTTGAGGTTGAATCAAAACCATGTGCAGAAATTGCAGCCTTATTTGCGCTTTACACGAACTCAAAAGTTCAATACTAAAGGTACCTAGAGGAAATCCCTGCCCTTTTTGAGCATCTGTGGCAACAGGAATGGTTTTTAATTTCATCCTTTACTTAGGATGTTTATCTATTACACTTTATAATGGTATTTCAAACTGCAAACTAAGGAATAAAAGGTAACCCTGTTTTCAAAACTCAAGCAGAGGTATAGGATGGATAAAGATGGATTTGTGACCTGATTGTGTACCTTTATAAAAACATGAGAGGAAATTATTTTGCACACTCTTTTCTTTATACTTAATTATATTACAATAATAGTGTAACTAGCAGTTACAAAATTTTCTTTGTTCTGGTTAAATGCCTAAAACTTTAAGAGCAACACAACTACAAATTAAATATGAATGATACACTATTCTTATAGCAGACAAAAGGGATTTCCCTCCTTTATTCTTATTTTAGGACATACCAATTCGTATTCCTCATAAGAGACATAGCATTAAAAAAACAAAAAGGATGAGTTTTCAGCCTCCTATTTCCAAAATTCTTATCAGTATCCCTAGATGATTATAGCAAAGGAAAAAGTAACATGTACGAATACATCATCACATTTTCCAACTGAGTTTTTTTCCAAATGGTACTTTTATAAATTAAAGTAACTAAGAAAATCCATGATCAGCAAACAGTTGCTAGGTGATGAAGAATTTAAACTTCAAAGCATGTAAATAATTTGGCAACTCAACCATGTAACTCAAACCTAGTAACAGAAAGGTAAAAAACTAAACATTCTAAGCTATAATGTGGGAGTATATGTATACTTATGTATATGTGTAAACACACATTATAAATGCATGGGGTTGTTTTGGGTTTTTTTGTCACCTCTGCCAAGATCAACCAAGAGGAAGAAGAGTAATTCGTTTAAAAGTTAGGAACTGGACATACCTTTAAAATTTCAACAGCATATTTCCTCTATATCATATTACAATAACAGCTCTATAAAACTGTTGGCTGAAGCCTAGGTAAGAATAAAGTCTGTTTTGAGAACAGCATTTATCATTGCCCAAAAACAGTAAGGAAAATGTGCAGATTACAAAAGATATTGAGCTTGGACTATAGCTGATAACTTTGAAAAACATGTCTCAAATATTTAAAGAGGTAGTAAGTTTTTCTTAAACTTTCAAATTATTGGACTTTTTTGCAAAAAGAATGTTAAATTTTCTAAAATGAGACCTTTGATCTAAAATATTTAATAGTTTTAAAAATATACTATGGTGAGATGTATTTGTAAAATACAATTATCCAGAGTTAGACAAAAGTAAACAAGAAACTTAAAGAGGGGAAGCCTGGACCATTATTAATCCTTTCCCACATGAAAAGTGCAGATATTAGCAGAATATTCACTAAGTAAAAGGAAAATATTACCTGGTTTCTAAGGCACACAGTTAGCTGTCAGATCTAAAGTCGGATTTATTTGCATTAAGCTTTCAGAACATTTGCTGCAATTCGGGTAGAAATAGTAAGTATTCACATAATATGTAAGTCTGTAGTCCAGAAAGGTATTTCAACTAAAATATGTCAATTTTCACATCTGAAATAATTCAGACATTACTGATATAGTATTTGGAAGAGTTTCTGTACAGAAGATTTTTTCAGGCTGACAGTACTTAGTGCTTTAGAGGGTCAGGTAAACCCAGTTCTCTTTTGTTAAGCAATGTCTAATTTCCACTACATCAAACTTGGTCCCCAGTTCCACTATCCAAAAACTGCTTTACATTATGTCGTACTTCGCTGGTACCACACAAAGTGATTACATTATAAAAGGCCTCTAGATCACTTTGTTCAAATTTAACAGCTGGTTTCGGTAATGTTCCAGGAGCAAGGGAACTCTCTCCCCTAATTTTCAGGTTGATAAATTTGATTTTCCAAGTATTCTCCACAAAAGGGCAGCGGATGAGTCCAAAAATTTGTTCAAAAATGCCCAAACAAGTGTTTCCTCGATGGACAGTCCCAGCAACTCCAACCATAACCAGTCCATGAGGAGAAGATGCACATTTCAGTCCATGTGAATCTAGGTTGGGGCTGAGAAAAAGAAATTCTTCTTTTACTAGTGACAGCAAACGAAGGCTCACGATTTCTGCTCCATAGTAGTCCGTAACATTTTGTTCTGATGTGTTGTAATAAAACCTAAGCTTCACATCATGCCAGAAGTGCTGTGGCCCCCATTCATGTTGAGGTGGTCCCAGAAAAGGATTCTGAGAATTAAGGAGTCCAAAGAACCAATGACAGAATTCTTCTCCTAGGCGACGAAAATCAACTTTTTCAGCTTTTTTATCTTCTTTCACCTGCTGATTGAAACAAATAAAATAAATACAAAATAACACCAAGGTTTAACTTTCATATTTATTTTTCTATCTATCCTATTCAAAGTTTGAATGCACCCATTACACCAGAGAGAAATGAACTATATGTGAACTTGCTGAACCCATTATGCATAGTAAAAAATCTTTTTTCAAAAGGAGAAAAATCATTTTAGAAATTTCCAGCTTAAATTGCTGAAAATTCAGCTAAGAGAGTAAGGTTTAGTAAAAAAAAAAAATTAATATGAACTGGGCGGGTGCAGTGGCTCATGCCTGTAATCCCAGCACTTTGGGAGGCTGAAGCAGGTGGATGGCGAGGTCAGGAGTTCGAGACCAGCCTGGTCAACATAGTGAAACCCCGTCTCTACTAAAAATACAAAAGTTAGCCGGGCATGGTGGCCTGTGCCTGTATTCTCAGCTACTCGGGAGGCTGAGGCAGGAGAATCACTTGAACTTGGGAGGTGGAGGTCGCAGTGAGCCAAGATAGCACCACTGCATTCCAGCCCGTGCAACAGAGCGACACTCCAAACCTTCAAGATGTTCACATTTTGCATATAAATTACATAAACTTGATATAAGTAAGCATTTTCATTTGTCTTTAAATAGATATTCTAACGGTGATTGAAACAGGTTATTTTCTATAACTGGGATTAATTTTATTCTATTATTTTTCTTTTTTCAAAGAAAATGTTACAGTAAGCTGGGCACGGTGGCTCATGCCTGTAATCTCGGCACTTTGGGAGGCCGAGGCAGGCAGATCACTTGAGGTCAGGAGTTCAAGACCAGTCTGGTCAACATGGTGAAACCCCGTCTCTACTAAAAATACAAAAATTAGCTGAGTGTAGCGGCGCATGCTGGTAATTCCAGCTACTCGGGAGGCTGAGGCAGGAGAAGCACTTGAACCCAGAGGGCGGAGGCTGCAGTGAGTTGAGATCGTGCCACTGTACTCCAACCTGGGTGACAGGACGGACTTTGTCTCAAAAAAAAAAAAGTTACTGTGAAAATCTACCTGATAGACTAGATCTCATTCATCCCTATGTTCCACAACACTACTTTACCAAGCTGTATGAGATCTTAGGTTCACTGAGCACCTGCTACTCAATATACTGGGCACTGTGTGTGGTACTTAAGAGCTATTTCTTCCTACCTTCACAATAAGCCCTAGGACATAGATATTATTATGATCATTTTATAGATTAAAAAAACAAGGCTCAGAAAGGTCAAGTTATTTGCCTAAGTTAACTCACCTAGTATATGGCAGACCCTAATTTGAAGTTGTATCTGTATGAGTTCAAAGTCAATGCTCTTATCAGTATATAAAGTAAGAAAGCTCTTAGAAGATTCTTTCCTAATGTGAAAGCAAAGCTTTCTCACTCTGAAACCTCATTAATTCAAAAAATGTGGTATGTAGTTTAAAAATCTGCAAATTACCTAGAGGTTAATTCAAGCAACACTTAAATATTTGTGCAATATCTAAAATGTACAGTGGAGATACAAAGAACAGAAACAGCCAATGTCCGCTGGAGAAAATTTCTACAATAGAACTTTTTCTAGCTTAAAAAAAAAAAAAAGCATAAAAAATATTTAGGTTCCAATGTAGGGGCGGGGCATCAAGAAAAACAGCTAATGCATGCTGGGCTTCACACCTAGGTGATAGGTTGACAGGTGCAGCAAAACACCATGGCACATGTTTACCTGTCTAACAAACCTGCACACATACCCTGGAACCTAAAAAAAAAAAAAAAAAAAAAAAAATTTTACAGTAAAATTTTAGGTTGTTTTCATGACATTTTTGCAATACCAAAAACAAAGTGAGAAAGAATTTGCAATAAAATTCTTCTAAAGTGAAAAAAAATTACACAGAGCTAAAGTTAAAATTAACCTTGCATTAGACCTAAAACCATAAAAACCCTAGAAGAAAACCTAGGTAATACCATTCAGGACATAGGCATGGGCAAGGACTTCATGTCTAAAACACCAAAAGCAACGGCAACAAAAGCCAAAATTGACAAATGGGATCTCATTAAATTAAAGAGCTTCTGCACGGCAAAAGAAATTGCTATCAGAGTGAACAGGCAACCTACAGAATGGGAGAAAATTTTTGCAATCTACTCATCTGACAAATGGCTAATATCCAGAACCTACAAAGAACTCAATCAAATTTGCAAGAAAAAAACAACCCCATCAAAAAGTGGGCAAAGGATATGAACAGACATTTCTCAAAAGAAGACATTCATACAGCCAACAGACACATGAAAAAATGCTCATCATCACTGGCCATCAGAGAAATGCAAATCAAAACCACAATGAGATACCATCTCACACCAGTTAGAATGGCAATCATTAAAAAATCAGGAAACAACAGGTGCTGGAGAGGAAGTGGAGAAATAGGAACACTTTTACACTGTTGGTGGGATTGTAAACTAGTTCAACTATTGTGGAAAACAGTGTGGCGATTTCTCAAGGATCTAGAACTAGAAATACCATTTGACCCAGCCATCCCATTACTGGGGATATACCCAAAGGATTATAAGGCATGCTGCTATAAAGACACATGCACACGTATGTTTATTGTGGCACTATTCACAATAGCAAAGACTTGGAATCAACCCAAATGTCCATCTGTGACAGACTGGATTAAGAAAATGTGGCACATATACACCATGGAATATTATGCAGCCATAAAAAAGGATGAGTTTGTGTCCTTTGTAGGGATATGGATGCAGCTGGAAACCATCATTCTCAGCAAACTATCGCAAGAACAGAAAACCAAACACCGCATGTTCTCACTCACAGGTGGGAACTGAACAATGAGATCACTTGGACACAGGAAGGGGAACATCACACACCGGGGTCTATTGTGGGGAGGGGGGAGAGGGGAGGGACAGCATTAGGAGATATACCTAATGTAAATGACGAGTTAATGGGTGCAGCACACCAACATGGCATATGTATACATATGTAACAAACCTGCACGTTGTGCACATGTACCCTAGAACTTAAAGTATAATTAAAAAAAAAAAAGTGAAGATATATAAAAAAATAGGTATTTGCATATAAACAAATCAGTAATATTTGAGGAAAAAAAAAAAGAAATGAAATGAGTAAGTCGATAAGCCACTTTTAACCAGCACTAGTGATTGTTCAATGGAAACATATAAACTCAATATAAACTTGAAGTTAATTTCATTTAATTTACAGCTTATTTTATAATAGTATTTTATTAAGGAATTAATTTACATATAGTAAAATCACAAATCTAAACACACAGCATGAGGAATGTTGAAAAACGTATGCAGCTACATAACCATCATCTAGATCAAAATACAAAACATTTCAATCACCCCAGAACATTTCCTCAGGCCCCTTTTCCATTCACTTTGAATTCCCCGCCCTCACTCAAAGCAGCCACTGCTCTGGTATCTACCATCAAATGCTAGCTTTGCCTGGAAGTGGCTTTAATATACAAGTAATTAGATAGTATGTTATGTCTGGCTTGTTTTGCTCTACTTAATGTTTTTGAGATTCATACAGATTGTTGCATGTATCAGCAGTCCTTTTTTAAATGAACAGTATTTCGCTGAAAAAAAAAAAAAAATTAACCTTGCAGTTTACTCTCTAAAAATCCAATAGTCCTCATTTGATGATGCTGATATTGAAAAATACTTTTTCTCTCACATATCAATAGATGATTACATACATATCACGATATGTCAGAAACATTTTTTCTTTTAGTTGCTTTACTGGTCTCTTCCTTCGGGATTGATAGGATATGAAACAAAGTTAAAATTACAAAATATAAATAAAATAGGCTAAGCATGGTGGCTCTTGCCTGTAATACCAGCCGAGGTGGGAGGACCACTTGAGGCCAGGAGTTCAAGAACAGCCTGGGCAACATAGTTGAGACCCTATCCCTACAAAGTATTTTAAAAATTAGCCAGGCATGGTGGTACATGCCTGTAGCCCTAGCTACTCAGGAGGCAGAGGGAGTGGATCACTTGAGCCCAGAAATTCTAGGCTGCAGTGAGCTACGATTATACCACTGCACTCCAGCCTGGGCAACAGAGCAAGAATCTCTTAAAAAATAAAAATAAAAAAACCCCACAAACATTATTAACCATGTTCCCCAAGATTTAGGATTATCAACAAAGTTTCAGACAGAACAAAGGTTCAGAAAAGAACTCTAAGATTTATTTTACCTGTTGAAAGAGTTGGATGTTCTCTGTCTTTGTAACTGGCTCTGGCGTTTCCTTCAATTTCAGTTGTGATTGCTTTTGCCAGTAATCTTTCGCATGCTGAATAAGATTGTGTTTTTCAGTAGCTGGAGGTATAATAATCCCCTGTGTTGCCAAGTACTTAAATATAACTTCTCGGTGGACTTTTCTACGCCTTAGAAGTTCTTCTGCACTTTGGCTGTACACTAATATCGCACGAACAGCATCTAGAAAGAAATTGCGAAGATTAATAAAAAATCATGAGGCACTTACAAATTTGTGCCAGGTCAGTAGAAACTCTATTAAATAATATTTATAAGCTATTTTCACAATATTACTGCTGTTGCATGATAGCCACCACTTTAAAAAAATAGGAAGTCCATTGTCAGTTTTCTTTTAATGTCTTTATGCCTTAAACTTCCCTTACCTAAAATCTCTTCTTTTCACTTCCCATAAGTGACAGTGAAAGTTTAGCATTTTCTCTTAAAGAATTGCATTTTAAGAAAACATTCAAGCCAGAAAAAACATTTTTTTCTAATAAGGCCAACAGTCCTAAATTCATGTACAACCTCTAAAAATAGGGACAATTACAACAATATTTTAGATGTCAAGGAATTTTAGTCCTATCTCCTCTACAGATAATGAAAGTTGAGGCCATATTAGGTATCAATTATTATTATTATTATTTTTGAGACGAGTCTTTCTCCGACGCCCAAGCTGGCGTGCAGTGGTGCGATCTTGGCTCACTGCAAGCTCTGCCTCCCAGGTTCACGTCATTCTCCTGTCCCAGGCTCCTGAGTAGCTGGGACTACAGGCGCCCGACACCACACCCAGCTAAATTTTTTTGTATTTTTTTTTTAGTAGAGACTAGGTTTCACCATGTTAGCAAGGATGGTCTCTGACCTCGTGATCTGCCTCGTGTCCTGACCTCGTGATCTGCCTGCCTTGGCCTCCTAAAGTACTGGGATTACAGGCGTGATCCACCACATCTGGCCCAATTATTGTATTTCTAGAAAGTGGAGAACCAGGGCTTATATTTTTATACTTTTTATTTTAATTTTTATTCTTTTGAGACGGAGTCTCGCTCTGTCACCCAGCCTGGACTGCACTGGCGCGATCTTGGCTGACTGCAACCTCCACCTCCTGGGTTCAAGGGATTCTCCTGCCTCAGTCTCCCAAGGGGTTACAGGTGCGTGCCACCACACCCAGCTAATTTTTGTATTTTTAGTAGAGACAGGGTTTCACCATGTTGGCCAGGCTGGTCTCGAACTCTTGACCTCAGATGATCCACCTGCCTCGGCCTCCCAAAGTGCTGGGATTACAGGCGTGAGCCACTATGCCTGGCCGACTTCTATTTTAAAATATTTATATTAAACACAGACCAAAGAATATTTCTGACACGTGGGAATCATACAGAATGGCAATAAGACGAACTTCCATATGCATACCTCCTAACTTAGGACGCAAGAAATAGTACTATCTTTGAGGCCCTCATTTCGTCTCTTCCCTAATGCTATTCCTCTTTCTTCTCATCCACCTCAGAGTAGCTACTATACTAAATGTTGCTTTAAAACTTCCCATTTTTTTATAGCTGTACAGCATAAGTATATATCCCTGAACTATATTTGGTTTGGTATATTTTAAATTGTGCTATAAATTCAATCCATCCATATACGGTATATAGTTTTCTATAATCAGCTTTTCACTTAATATTTTCTGGAGTAATCTGATACACATAGCTAGCTCATTTTCACTGCTATATCATAATTAGTTATACGACTGTACACAAGGTATCTAGCTATTCTTCTGTTTACAGACTTCTATTCTGTGTCCAATTACAAACGCTGTTACTTTGAAATTCTCATATGTATCTCCCAGTGCCCAAAGGGGCAAGCAGTATGAGCATCAACCTGGAGCTTGTCAGAAGCAGAATTTCTGGGCGTCCCCTAAAACTAACGAATCAGAACCTGCATTTTAACAAGATCCCTGAGAGATTCAAAAGCATATTCAAGTTTGAGAAGACTAGGTCGGTCTCGAGTATGTGTCTAATCTGCCATTTTAGGAGATGTCAAATCTGTTCTTCAAAGTGGTAGTTTTAACTTACACTCCTTCACTAGTTGTCAACGAGTTGCTTCACCTGATCATGAACACTTGAAGTTTATACTTTATATTTTTAATTTTTTTTTCCAAGCTGGTACACAGAAAAGACAACTTCTGTTTCTGGTTTTCATTTCATTAGTTTCTAAAGACGCTGAGTATACTTTCATATGCTTAAATGTTATTCCCCCCCCACCCCCCAACAATGTTTCTTCAAGTCATTTAAACGTTTTTGCACTGGGAATTTTTTTCCTATTTGCTTTTAGATACCCTATCAATTAAATGCAGCATTTTATCCATTATAATTTTAAATTCACACTCACCATGACTGTAAGAAGGTGAAGGCATGTAAGACAAACACTGAAGAACCATGTAAGTCTAAAGCTATTTTAGGTCTTAATTCTTTGGAATTTCCTCTTTTAGTGTCCATGGCTCAAAGTGATAAATGACTTTCTTCAATGCCAAAAATGAAATCCGACTTAAGCAGAAAAACCCAGTTTTAAAAGGGCAGAATCTTTTAAAGATAATCGTATACTAATATGGGAATCTGGAATTTTTCACGTTTTGAAGTAAAATTCAGCAAATTTAAAATAAAACTAGCTACCCGACACACAAAATGAACAAACGCTTTACATTTTTACATGGACTAGTCACAATCAGGCTTCTCACTAATAGCCCTTAAAAATCCACCGGAATATGTATTTAGCTCGCTTGTATGTATTCCCAGTACGAAAATTTAGCTCTGAAAAATTTTGCCTCCAAAAAGAGACGTGGATTCAAGGTGTCTGCCATTTAATTACAGTAGCTGCTTTTTACCAGAGACATAGAAAATGTTTGCCAACCTCCTCCCACTCAAACTTGAAGAAAAAAGCCCGAGCGGCAGCTGACTCTCTTCAGCTGATCGGAACTGAAAATGCAAAACATTCTGGCTCCCCAGAAAAATTTTTAAAATTACTAATGACTTATTCCGAATCCTTGAATCAACAAGCGCTGCCCATAATACTGAATGGATAAAACCTGGAAGCCGCGCCATCATCACCACCACCACCTCCCTCCCTTGACCCGGCAGCTCAAGTCTGGGTAGTAGCTGCAGAGCCATGGATCCGCCGCGGCGGCCCAGATTCCCGAGGATTCTGCCTAAGCGGGGTAGGCGTGAGGCCAGGGGAGGGGCGGCAGCCTCCTAGGGGAAGGGTCCGCCCTTACCTTGGCGGTCTTCAGGCTGCACGAGGCGGTTGGTGACGGTGTCGCATAGGGCCATGATCTCGTCGTTGTCCAGTAGGCCAAGTAGGTTACGGCAGCCCTCCATCTCTGAAAAGCTGAGTCCCGACATCTCCACCCCCGGGGCTGGGGGTAAAGACGACGGCAAAAACGTCGCCCCTACGGCCCACTGGGCCCGCGCCTGGCAACAGGCACCGGAAGTGCCTTTCTTGTTGTTCGCCGTCGAAGGGCCTCGAGTATTCCAGGCCCCTGGGCGGAAGTACTCGCCAAAGAGGTCAATCAGGAAACAAAGTGCTCCCACTTGTGGTTCCGGGCTGGGGACGGAGTGAAGTCCCACGTATCTCAATTAAGGGAAGTGCCGGGTTTATATGGAGAACATACACTTTCAGCAAGGGAGCTGGTTACCGAAAGAGAAGTCCCTCCTCCGAAACAGAAGTCCCTCCTCCAAAAGAGCGCCTTGGAGGGCTGCGCAGGTGCAGGTGCGTAGAAAGCAGCCGGCAAGCCGGGTGCACCGCGAGCTCCCGTGATGCCGCGGGGCCGTCCAATGGAGGCGGCTCCTCCCCGCCCGCGGGCCGGGCCCCCGGGAGCGCTTGAATGTCTTCTGCGGCCACTTCTGAGTTGGGTGAGCCGGTAGTTTGATTCCTTAAATTAAGTAAACTAAAATAATTTAGTTTTGTTTAACATTATAGTATGAAAAGTTAAAAAGAGATAATCCACTGTGCCTGGCCGTCTTCCAGCGGACTTTCCTCTCAAACACGCCGGGACAGTTTCTTGCCTCCATTTCCCTTGTTGGCGGCTCGGCCTTAGAAGAGGCGATGTCGCGCGCAATTTAAGGTTGGGGGTTCTGGACGCCAGATTGCCAGGGTTTTACTCCGCCATTTACTCAGACTGTAAGCAAGCTCCGTAGCCTTTTCCCCTTCAGTGTCCTATGGAAGTGGATCTAGTGGAGATGCCTACCTCTTGGGGTTGTGGGGGCGGGGTGAACAGTGCGTGGCTCTTACTAAAGAGCTGATATTAGTATTGGCATGGTAGCAACACATATTGACGAGAGAAATAGTCATGCTCTGCTAAACAGGAATCGGACTAAATTGTCACTTGCCTTTTTCTCTTTCCATTTTTAAGGCCTGTTTTTGATCAGTTGACATTTAATTGGGGTATTGCCATTTAGTAGCTGAAATGTACACATCTGCAGATCCTGGCGAGCAAATTTAACTTTAAAATACATTTTTACATATGAAAATTAGGATTGACCAGGCGCGGTGGCTCACGCCTGTAATCCCAGCACTTTGGGAGGCTGAGGCGGACAGATCACAAGGGGCCAGGAGTTCGAGACCAGCCTGGCCAACATAAAGAAACCCCGTCTTCACTAAAAATACAAAAAATTAGCCTGGCATGGTGGCAGACGCCTGTAATCGCAGCTGCTCGGAGGCTGAGGCAGAAGAATCGCTTGAACTCTGGAGGCAGAAGTTGCAGTTAGCTGAGATCACGCCACACTCACTGCACCCCAACCTGGGTGACAGAGCGAGACCCTGTCTCATAAATAATAGCTAAATATCAGTCATATAGTGTACATGTAGTCTTTAAAACAAGGCATTCAAAATATGGTGAAATTGTCAGTGGATGTTATTTGGGGTACCATTTGCTCAACACAGCAATTCTTCATATTTTAAATTAAGTATTAATGAATGCCTGCTACTATTGAAGGTTCAGAGACGTGACCCTGACCTTTCTTCAAGGAGCTTTTGGGAGTGTTGTTAGTAAAGAGATGACAAGATAAGTGCTAAAATATGTTGGTGTGGGACCACGTGGAGGGCATGTCCAACTTACTTCATTCGTTCATTAAAAATGTATTATAGTTGAGCACCTACTTGCCAGTTATTGTTCTTTGTACTAGGGCAAAAAACAATGCTTGCATTTTGGTGGAAGGAAATAGACAGTAAACATGTAAGAAACTATATAGTCGGCCACGAGATGCTATGGAAAAAAATAAATCCAGAAGACAGGGATGGGAGAGGATGTTAGTATTTTATACAAGTTGAAAGGAAAACTTATTTAAGTGCCTTTGAAGATCACAAGAAAGTGAGTGAACCGCAGGAGAAGCATGTCAGGAAGAAGCAAGAGATTTCGAGGAAGGAGTCCAGGAGACTGGAGCCCGTTTGAGCAAGAGGAGGCAATGAGCAAGGTGGTTAGAGTTGCAGTCAAGACTGATCTAACACAGGGTTTCTTGATCATAGAACTGTTGACATTTTGGGCAGGATAATCTTTTGTCCAGGGGATTGTCCTGTGCATTGTAGGATGCTTAACGCATCCCCATCCTCTACCCACTAGGTGCCAGTAGCACCTCCTTCCCTCTCTGCGCCAACCAAAATTACCTCCAGACGTTGTTACATGTCCCCTGCAGGGCAAAATCACCCACAATTAAGAGCCACTGATATAAAACCTGTCAAGATGCTTTTCGAGATGATGACAGTGTTCTTTTTACTATCCAATACAGTAACTATCAGGCACGTGGCTCTTGAGCTTCTTGTGTTTAGTGCAACTAAGGAACTGAATTTTAAGTTTTATTTGAATTTAACTTTTAATAGCCACACGTGGCTAGTGACTACTGTCTTGGATAGTGTAGGTCTAGAACCTTGTAGACCATTCTATGGACTTCAGCTTTCATGTTTTATCTCTTTCTCATTATTCTGTCAATCTCTCCAGACTAGTCAGTGGTTCTCTTATCATCTGTTCCTTCAACTTGCCACAGGTTCTTGCCTCAAAGCCTTTGCTCTTGCCACTGGCATATTCTTACCTTGGATATCTGAATGACTCTTTCCTCTACTTTAGTCAGGTTCCTGCTCAAAAGTCACCTTATCAGAGGCCTTACCTCATCATCTTGCTTAAAATCACCACCAACACCATGCTTACTTATGCATTTCCTACCCACTTTATTTTTCTGCATAGCACTCATACTGTATGTTTGTTGTCCCCCAATAGAATATGAGCTCTGTGAGGCAAGGATTTGTTTTTCATTGCCTGTTACAGAGGCCAGCATACGGTAGGTATCCAATGAATATTTGTTGAATAAATGAATGAGCTTTGAAGGCACTGGCAGGTTTTAAACAGGAATGTCATTATCTGACTTGTCTCAGAACAGGATTACTTTGGCTGCTGGTGTGAAGACTGAAGGGAGGGTAAGGGTAGAAGCAGGGAACCCAGTTAGGAGACTATTAAAATAGTCCAGGTTAGAGAAAATGGTGGCTTGAATTAGAGTGAAGGGCATGATAGAGTCAGGGATGATTAGAAGGTTTTGGTTCGGGCAACTAGTTGCCATGTATTGAGAGGAGGAATGCTAGGGGAGTAATCAAGAGACCTGGCTTTCTGACAAAGTGGTTATGCTTAGGAAGGATTAAATCAAAGAATGAGAGATGGGACAGGGAAAAAGGTGAACAACCAGTAAAGGGAATAGTAGTGAAAAATGCATGGACTAAAATAACATGATGAGGGTAGATGGAGGTTTTAAATATGACTGGAGCCAAAGACAGGGTACAGGAGCCATACCTAACATGAAGAGAAACTTAGCAAAATTCTGTATCAATGAGATGTACAGCTCTCCACAACGATAAAACTAGTGTGCTAGAATTTGAGTGTAACTGATCCCCACACCTCTTTGCACTGTTTCCATTAAATTCTGTTCTGGTAGTTTCATTTACTGAATACAACTTGAGCAAAAAACAAAAAACTCTCCCCATTAGAGTGGTTTGGGATATTAGATCTTACTACTAAAGTATCCATTCACCCAACAGTTTAAGTACCTAGTAATAGGGGACTTCTTTAAATGTCTTGGAAACTAATTTTTGAGAAGGTTCTATAAATTTAAGGGGAAAGTTTATCTTCTAGGGAAATACAAAGAACCTTATTGCTTTAGATCTGTGATTGTCAAACCTTAGCTTGTATCAGAATCACCTGGAGGATTTGTTACGCCAGATGGCCTCCAACCTGACCACAATTTAGCATTTCTAACAAATTTCCAGGTGATGCTGATTCTGCTGCTCTAGAAACCACATAAGAATCACTGCTAGAAGATACTACTACATCAACCAGATATCTCTCTACCAGGCTTCATCCTTTGACTCTGAAATCACTGATCCTCAGGCAAATCTGACCTGAGTTGGATTATTAGATCCACTCATGCTCTACATTTGTAGGGAAAAGTGTGTGGCACAATGGAAACATGGTTTTGGGACCCATCTGATTTTTCAGTCACCCTCTGCATTTATTAGCTGTGTGATTTTAACCAGGTTAACCTTTCTGAACTTTGGTGTCTACAGAGCAGTGTTCATATTTAACCTTGAGTTGTACAATTAGAGGTAGCATATATCAACAAGCCATTTCTTCCCCCGCTGTGCAGTACCCATCAATAAGGCATGAAACTTTCTATCATTTACAATTTTTATTCCAAGTATTAGTGGATTGACTCTATTTCAAATCTTGATGTACAGTTAAAACATCTGTCCCTGTTTTATCAGTTGATTCTTAAAATCAGTACAGACATTATGCTATGAAAATCAGCTGAATTTGGTTATCTTGGAAGCCTATTTAGTAGTAGATGCTTCCCAGAATTCCTCAAATTTCAGAAAAGGAAAATGAAGTTATCGAAACCCCAATAACTTTGTCCAAATACCTCAATACCTTCATTATTTTGAATATGGAATATATTGAGTCTAAGATCATATGACCATAAATCAGACTGATAATTTTAGATCTCAGCTCTAGAATGTTTCAATAACACTCTCATAGTGTTTCAAGGCATAATGCTTGTAAGTTGCACAAATCATTTTATCCCATTTATCATTTGCAGTGTGATCTCATCACATCAGAAAGGTTTTTTTCCTACTTAAAGCCCCATTTTTTCCAATTGCAAGTTATAACAAATAGTTTAGAGGGTTTTCCTTTGTTAGCGAACCAAAAAAGTAGGAGCCCTCATGCTCAAGGACATCACTTTGGGTTACAGCTTACTGACTTTAAAACGTTTGTTTCCCCAGTGAAATTCTTTCCTAGGAAATAATTTTCATCATCATTTATATTGTAATATTTCAAAATGATTTCAGTCTTTGTTTTTTTTAAGTTCCACCAGAAGCTCTTCATTTTTGAAGAATTACCAATGTAGACAAATTTATCTACTGTCTTGCCTTTGGAGAGTTCCGACACCTACTAAGTTTGCAGAAAGTACTGTATCACACTGAACCCACTTACCTGAAGTGACTTTGGTGAAACAGAATTCTATCAACTTTTATTCCTCCATATAGGCATTCGTTAAAATGTCCAAAAATGCCTATTTTGTGTAAAATTTTAGATATTTCTATTTTCTATATTATGTTTTTAAAAAATCACTCAATCCAAATATGGTAATGATACTAACTGAAATATGCCATTCCTTTATAAGACATAATTGACATTTTCATTTAATATATACCTTATATAAGTCTAATTCCTTTTGAAAGCAATGTACTACATAAAATTGAACACTTGATTACCAACAAGGACAACGTTTTATTGAACAAATCTATGTACAGTACAAAAAATTTCTTGAAATGAGACACTATTGTTGATTTATTGCAGTTCAATGGCTCAGTTTTAATTTGTACTCTTATAAAATGCAAAGTAAAATAATTTAACATTCAACAAGGAAGCACAAATTTCCTTTCTTGCTGAATCTGTAATATCTTTCACATATTAACAATTCCAAAATGCATATGCAGCATTTACTCATTCTGAAAAGGTGTTTTACAGTACCAAATAAATTAAAAAATAAACACTATCATCCCTTTTAGGTTTTTCATCCATACATAAGTATTAAACCAAACATGAAAGGAGTACGGCTGAACCTTCAGTGTGATTTGAAAAGAATCACAAGTTCAATGATATAAATTATTTAAGTATTATATAATTGGTGGTTTTAAAAAAATGAATATGGCTAAAGCCCAAAGTACCAGTGTCCTTGTCCATGGAGATTACCCTTTTTACCTCCTCCATAATATCTGAGCAGCAAAAATTCAGATTTGCTATTTTCTTGACCTTACTGACACACAGCAGAAATTTAACATTTAATTTTTTGGAGGAAATTTTTATTTAAAAATGAAGATTTGAAACTTGGTCCATGTAGGATGAATACATCCTCAAAACAGAAGAAAAGAATCTGAGGAATAAGAAGCAAGCTTCCTTTTCTTCTGAAGCTCAAATTAGAACTGTTGGAAGTGTATGCACCCTATAAAAGCAAAATGATGTAGGTTTATGTGCTAAAAGACAGACATAATAAAATGAACACATTCTTTCACTAGCTATTTGAGAAATATATAAACCGAGGTTAAGACAGGGTGGTCAAATAGAAGTTTATAAAACATTCCTTGATTTAGTTATATATAAACCAGTTTGATCTCAGTCTTTCAGAAATAATTTTCTCTTAGCAACACAAAAGTAGAAATAAACCTCAAATTAAAGACAAATAACAAATGGAATATATTTGGAACATCTTTGCATGAACAATGGAAGTAATGAAAATGGAATACTTTGTGGGCATGGATTTATATCAGTTGTTACAACTTGTGAAAAATGTGATAAAATATTAAACTTCTGGAAAATGTACAAAGCAGAAATATTTCAAAAGACTTCACTGTCCAAATGAACCAGTTTCCAAACAGACTTTTTATTACAAGACATACTTTTAGAATGAACTAAAATAAAAATCATTACATTTTTAGTATCAAGAAATACAGAAAACATTTTTTTAGCTGACCTTAAAGAAAAGACTTGAATTATGAGCTGTGTTTAGTTACCTAAATGTAAATTCCACAGCCTAATGTAGGCTACATAACAGAAACAAATTTAAATTTGGAATGGACTTATGACCATCATTGCATAGTAGTGAATGCTGATGATAAATGAATAAAACCGGGAAATTTAAAAAAAATCATCTGATCTATCATGATCTGGAAATCCTAATAAAATATGGATGCTACCTGGAAGAAATTCCCCACTTCCATAATAGCCTCATTGAAGAAGCTCTAATAATAGGGTCTGATGAGATTATCTGCCTTGAACAAAGATTTTGTTATTTAGAATAACTGGAATATTTGACATTGGGACATTAGGAGATCCGTTTTGAAACAGTTTGCCTTTTTGTTATTTTTATCCCTGTTTTAGATTCACACACTATTAGGTAAAAGGAAGTCTTTAAGTATCTTCCTTTCCATAATGGACAAATGGAAAACATCTGAGAGAGTATTTTTTAAAATATTTATTTTGTTAACACTTTAAGTTAAAATTTTCTTAGGAAAATAACTTACCACTAAGGAAAACAATGCATGAATGTATCTCTTATTGTGTTGTGCAAATGTTTTGTGTAACTACTGCCTTTTACATATAAAAATTACTATTCAGACCAGAGTCATCACTAATGAATTAAAAAACAGGAGTAGTATGGCTTATTTTGGAATTACCTCTCCTAATAGAATAAAATGAATGAATTCTCAACCTGATTCTTAGCTGATTTTTTGAGCCAGTTATTTTAATAGGACTGTACTTAGATAACTCATATTAATGTCTAAAGGACCTTATTATGAATCATCAAGCAATGTCCCAACATATATACAAACAGAAATATCCCAGTGTGCTTTTACCATTATTCACATTGAATAATTTGCAATTCAGTGTTTTCCTTCAACTACAAAGCCTGTAAAGTCTTAGATTCCTTTCATCTCTCCCCAGAGTTACTGATGGGTTTTTTTCCCTATTTTATTGACACTGCTGCCCTTTAAATGTAACTAATTTATACCACAAAAGTGGTTAGTGGGAGGTTCCATCAAGAGCTTATTAGCAAAGCACTGTGGTTTTTTTTAATTTCTTAATTTTCAATGCTGGCGTGCCATTCATTGAACTTTGACTTAATTAATCATCTGGAAACCAGTTACAATCTTTAATTGATAGCACTGTGGTATGTTAATGTATAAGTTTCTAAATCATCACAAACCAAACAGCAGCGGTTCCTTCAACATGTTTGACCAGAAGGGAGGGGACATAATCTGATTATGTATGACAAGAAAACAAACCCCATTTGTAGAATAAAATACTTTAAATGGTTTATTCTTGTAAACCAGCCCCCCTCCCCACACACACTTTTTAATAATGTGTTAACTTTTCCCTTTCTGTAAGGCCATCGCTGGTTTTCTGACTAGTTGCCTAAACATGTTTCTCATATAAGCGAAACTGAACATGCTGCTGCTATTAATCATCATAAACTTTAAAATGTGGTTTTCTGGAAAACTGGTACTTTGGGAGTTTTATAATAACCCTTTTGGAGTCTAAGCCAGCACATCTCTGTGAGTTCATTCTAGAAAATGTGCTTCGTCTTTATCTTTAGTAATCCGAGACCACTCTAAAATTAAGGCCATCAGGGAAATAGCAAACTGATGATGCATTTTCTTATAGTGTTTTTTTCACACTACTGCTTGATTGATAGGTCTTTCTGAAATATTTTCATCAGGCACCTGTAAAACAGAACACATCTGTTAATTCAAATTTTATTGACGTTCAACCGGAATTCCAAGTCAGATTCCTGTTTAATTTACACCCTGTCATTTTAAAGGATATTGCTATTAGTAGAAAGACAAGCTCTTTTTCTGATTTTGTTTCTCACTTATTTTCTGTTCTTTTTCTACTTCTATTTTTGTAACAGAGACACAGATTCACTTGATTTATATTCTGGAATGCATATGAAAAATAATTCCCATCAAAATTACAACTTTTATTACAGAAACTTGGAATGAAGAAGAACTTTTGATACAGTGTAAGAAGTATAATCAAAGAATATGAAAAACCTGTGTTCAGATTCTGCCTTGCACAAGTTCATAGGCAAAGCCCTATGCAAATTACTTGTGAATTTCAGTTGCTTGATCTATCAAACAGGAATATTAGTATCACCTCATACTGGTTGTATGTATTAAAGGAAATAACGTATGGAGTAATGCTTCACTATCTGTGCTACACAAATGTCAAGTTTTTAAATCTCAAAGATCTATAATAGTTTTATTTATGCCATTTTCTTTTTTTACAGATATCTCTACTAAGAAGATAGAAGACTTACTTTCATCATCTGAATCAAATCCAAAGAGTGTCTGACATTTCTTTTGTGCAAGATGAGCCTCAAGTGCTTCTGCATTACAGTAGGTGGTCAGGCATTTGCCACATCTTAATCTTTTCACTGATTTTTTATATACGTTATCTTGATCAGAACAGGCATCTACTCTATCAGTCAGAAATTTTCTGCGTTTTGGCATACTAAGATACCGTTCGTCAAGGTAACTGGGAGGCAATGGTCTGACGTATGGTTTTGTTAAAATTAAGCCATATGAAGTATGTTCACTTGTCAGATTTGGTTTGGAAGGTGCCTGAGATACTGGCAAGGTATTGTGTTCTTGTGGTACAACACTGGGTAAAATGGAACCATTTTCTGTCCTGATTCTGTTTGTATCAATTTTCAAAGCAGGATCCGATGAAACTAAAGGTGTTTGCTCTATTTCACTATGTCCATTGACTAAATCACTACTGCTACAATTATTTTCAGAATTTGGCTCTATGTCAGGCATCTTTTGGTCTATCAAGCTTATATTTGAAACAGTGTCATCAGAACGTTCATTTCCATTCTGAACTAAACTGTCTGTTTTCTTTTCCATACTTTCTATACATGTCTTTGGTTCTGTAGACTCTTTCCTTGATTTGCTAGTAGAAACTGGCAGACTAATAGTTTGTTTCTCATTACTAGATGAGTCTTTTTCCTGATGATTAGGATTTGAGTCTGTATGAACATCCCAAAGAATTGTTTCACTTGGTTGTGCAGATGATTCTGGTGTTTTACTTAAATAGTGCTGAGCTTCATGTTCATATAGCAGAGGAAGATCTTCAAAAAGCTCATGGCATTCTGGAAAACTACACTGAGCTTGAAATATCCTGTGACTTTTTGTGTGCTGGGCAAGCTGGAATGGCAGCTTAAATGACTCGTTGCAATTAAAATGCAAACAAAAATACACATTTGGATAGCTGTGTCTATTAAGGTGGTCTATAAAATGTTGAGAATCTTCAAATTGCCTTTGACAAAATTTGCATTTTCCTTTGCTCCACTTCATTACTGTTTGTCGCACATTTAAATCAGTTGGATGTACGGTCATTGCATGTTTATTTAGAAACCCAATTCTTTTAAATATCCGGACACAGCCAAGAGCAGGACACTTAAAGTTTCCTTCTTGATCTGTGGCATATATGTCTTTTGGATGGCATACAGTTCCATTGATTTTATGAATTACTGAAGTTTCTTGATTCAGGTCATAATCATCTTCTTCATAATCACCTTCTTCATCCTCTTCCTCCTCATAATCATCCCCACATTCAGGTAAAGGCTTCAAGACATTATTTAAAGAAGTTACAGGACTGCCATTTTCAGTACCATTTTCAATAACATCTTCGGGTACACTGACGGGAATTTCAATGAATTCAGCCACATGCTCAGGGATGACTTCTTTGTTTCCTTCACTAGGAGCAGTAAGAGTCTCTACTTCCAAATCTTTACTATCCGAATTCCCATTTTCAAATGAAATGGAAGAATTAGAACAATTTATTTCTCCCAAGGCAGTGACTTCCTGATCATCCTGTTGAGCTGCAGCAATTTGCTGTCTCTGTATCTTCTTAACATGATTCTTTAAATGCTTCTGCATAAGTCCTCTGTTTCTAAATTTCCTACCACATATTACACATGCAAAACTGCCTTTTTTCTGATGAGCCTGGGCATGCCTTACGATGTGACCACCTAGAAATTCCTTGTTACATAACATACAACGATGCCTTGGGACATTGTGATCTACTTTGGAAGTATTAAGAGCTGTAAAGTTTTTCTTCGTATTAATATGACCTTTAGGCTGCACTCCAGATACATCATCAGGATCAGTCTCTCCAGTGCTCTGATCTGTAAGAGAGTCAAACCCTTCATCCAAACCTTGCTGTTCTTCTGTCCTTTTTAGATTACCTGCATTATTTTCCAGTGTGCTTTCATTTAGAAATCTAACTACTGATTTATCACTCAATAATGCTACGCAGTTTTTCTTAATCATTACAAAGTTCCAAAATTCAGGGTCAAAAAACAATCCCTTTTTCAAAATCGGAAGCAATTCAAAACGAACACGATTTTGAACACTACTTGTGCCTTCATTATATTCTTCATCTGGACGTTTGTAAAGCTCTTCAACAGTACGATACGCTTCTAAGGAGCGCTCCAGAAAAAATATTGAGAGTGCACAAATCCTGAGGATCTCCAAATCATTTGGCAAAAAATGTGCAATTGTTTTATAAATCAGACATTTAGTTTTGGGATCATCATGAAGGTCGAGTTGCAGAGCACAACCACATATTTCGACACAAATTTGCAAGCCTTCTTCTTCAACCTGGAAAAATAAAAATATTAGTGCTACTTTTTTTTTTTTTCCAAAAAATGGTTACATTAGTCTATCTTTAAAAAATACAACTCTTAAAAATGAAAGCTGAATAAACATAGTATTCTATTGTGCAGTTTTCCATATTTAGTAGCCTTGTTTAACTCTTTAAATATATACCTTTCTCTGTTTTTAAAACTTGAGAATAATGTGGAATAGATAGCATTTTAGCTTCTAATTTATTTAATTTTCACATTTGACAAGCCCCACTATCCATAATACAAAATGGACTTACGGTGTTTCATAAACTTATGGTGATTAAGATTTCTTAGAATTCTAGACCCCCATTTATTATTTTAGGTATAAATCTCATATTCTTTGAGAGAAGGGTCAAAATTATACGTATTTTAACAGATTTATCAATTTTCCATATCAAGAAATAAACTAGGCTTAAAAAAAAACTTCTTATGGGAACTTTTATTATGGTGCTATATGAAAAAATATTACTTATTTTGCTTATTAAGTAATGTTATTTATCCAGAAAGGGGGGAAATGTGGCCCACATAAAGAAGGCAGTTATAATCTTTCCAAATCTAATAAGGTATATAAGGCTCAGAATAATGAGCCCCCCTGGAAGTTATCTGAATAGTACTCAAGCTTTGAAACGTTTACTGATGACTCAAGGATAATTGCATCAGCTTTTACTTGGGAATCTTTTGTCAACCCATCTTAGTTATAATAGTGTCTCTCTAGTGGTGTGGAATAATCTAAAGGCTTATTTTGATTGGAGGAGATACCATAATAATGTCTTTAACATCATACATATGTATGTATGTCATACTGCCTACATATGGTATAGTAGAGATTACAGGGAGGGATACTACCTTGCCAGCCTCATGTTTTCTTAGTCCCTTACATGCTGTGTAACCCTGCAGAACTACTTAGATTTCCCACAGGCAGACCTTAACTTACCACATCTTATTTTCACTTTAGCTAGTAAATTCCTACTGATCCTCCTATTCATTCTTTTGAGAATCAGCTCTAATCTGAAGGTTTTTCTTCCCACTTATCCTGGTCTCTGCCCTGAGGTACAGTTAAAATTCCCCATTCTTTCCACCCAGAATAACTTATCTTTAAAAAACATTTCAATTTTGTTTTATAAATATCTGTGTATGTGTATGTCCTCACCTCCTAACTTTGAATTCCTAAATTACAGGGGACAGTGTTTCATTTTTTATATCTCCCTATAGTTAGCATAAAAGTTGGTACATTGTAACCTCTGAATAAATGTTTGCAGAATGAGTGAAAGTCGGACCTATTGCATTTACTTAGTTTGCTCCTACAAATCCATCATCTACAACTTGGAATCCTTTCTGAATTCCAACTACTTATTTCTAAATGTCAATTATAATTAGACTTTACTACCTAGATTTTTCAGATACAGCAAATTCAAAATCCATTCATTCAAAACAGAATTCCTTTTCTTTCTCCATACTTCTATCTACATCCTCTTTTTTTTTTTTTTTTTTTTTTTTTGAGACAGAGTCTTGCACTGTCACCCAGGCTGGAGTGCAATTGCGCGATCTTGGCTCACTGCAACCTCTGCCTCCTGGGTTCAAGTAGTTCTCCTGCCTCAGCCTCCCCAGTAGCGGGACTACAGCCATGAGCCACCACACCCAGCTAATTTTTGTATTTTTAGTAGAGATGCGGTTTCACCATGTTGGCCAGATTGGTCTCGAACTTCTGGCCTCAAGTGATCTGCCCACCTCGGAATCCCAAAGTACTGGGATTACAGGTGTAGGCCATCGCTCCCAGCCTACGTCCTCTATCTTGGCTCATAAAATTATAATGTATACAGATGCTCACATTTAAAAATCTTAAGATCATCAAAAAAGAGAACAGGCTACTTCCTTACCTGAAATCTTTTGATGGTTCCAGGATATTTATGAATTTTCAATTCGTTCAATGAAATGAATGAATTGTTGCATTCAAATTCCTTTAAGTATCTCCAACAATCACTCCTCCTACCACACACAGTCTCTGGCATTAGTCTCATCCCCCACCCACTTCCCCACATTTCTCTGCTACCCTTTAATGTCACCAGATGGTTGTGAAAAACAAATAATAAAATGAGGAAAAAGTGCCCTGTAAGCTATAAAATTCTCTACAAATGTTAATACTATTCTCATGTCATTGAAAACCCAGCTTAAAGTATTTCCTCCGTGAACCCTTTTTAGATATGCCATCTATGTCTCCTGAACTCACACAGTATTTATGACTCTTCACAGTACTGAGGCAATTGAATGATTTATTCCAACAAATAAGTCTTTTTAGTGGAGTATAAACTATTAAGCATCGTATTTTTAATACTTATTTCATCTTTCAATTTTCCTTTTATAATATATTCATAGGTTTACCCCACATGTGAAAAGAAGAAAGCTCTGTGATGACTGGCAAAACCTCACTTACATTGTAAACTTTCTATAATAATATATATCAATTTTTGGTACAAATAAGAATCATGTACAAAAATATGGATACATCTTTATTTTTTAAAATTAAGTTTTACAGGTGATTCTAATGCACATCAAATATTAAGACATGTTCTGTAACATAGTTTTCTTCTTTTGTTGGAAGGAGAGGTTTACTTTGAGAATGCATTTGAATGATATTTCACCATTTAATAAGCATACCATGAATGCAGTTAGCAAAATTACCATGAGAGTATGATCACTACATGATCATACATCTAATGAGTGATGTGATAATGAATGTAATAAATGCATAAAAACATAAAAAAAATTAAAATGTATTATTTAATAGATGCCTCCTTATATATTTAAAAGTAACCAACATAGAGATTCCGTTTAATGGTGCTACCTAAAATGTAAAGTGGCTTTATCTTTATACTCAAAGTCCTGTTGATATTTTGGGGAGAAAACTAAAAGATCTGCAGGATCCACTTTCATGTCTACGTAAGACTCATGTAGGATTGTACTCACTTGGAAGTGGCCCAAGAAAAACTTGATTCAGGACTATTTTTAGAAAGAGGTAATACATTTTTACAATTACTTCAAATAAACAATTTAAAAACTTTTTCCTTAAGTTTCAAAAACACCTCAGAATTCATTGTTCCTTTACACGTAAACAGTGGACCTAAAACTGGAACTAAGTTTCTCTGTGACAGTGAAATGGTATTATCGATAGATACACCAAGTTTATTTGCAAATTAGTTAAGATTCTATAAATGGGATTTAGGACAATATTGAAAGTAACAAATTAATTATAAGAAAAAAGGTTGTAATGGAAGCAATTTCTTCCATGTTAAACTTTAAGTAACAATAAATTAGCCTCCCATGTTGAGAGTCTGCAGTTAGGACAGAGGAGAATGTAATGTATGGAAAATGAGGCCTTAAAATCCTCCTTTCCTTCAATTTTAAAATCAAATAAATTTTATCAAAAGAGATTCAAGTTTCAGTGAACTGCCACTGAATTTTAAACGTAAGGGATCAATATATCCTATTTACCTCATCTTTGATGATTTTCATGAAAGGAAATATGACTCTCACGTTAGTTGCTGTTCTTAAAAGCTGGTAGCATTGATCTACAAAAACTTGTTTTGAAGGATTAGATTTAAGCTGTAGTTTACTCCATATGAAAATCAACTCCCTGTAAATGAGAAAAAAAGAGAATTATCAAAAATACAGTTTATTCAAATACAGACATTAGCTATCTTTCCCTGATTCTATAGTGCCCTGGCTGCAACGTATATGAGTGTAAATATGTATTACGTTCACTCCCAAGCTACTTCTGCTACCTATATGAAACTAAAAAAAGTTGGGAGAGGAAGAAATATCAGAAATCACAAATGTACAGTGGGAAGGAATGAATTCCAACAATATGTTGGCATACCTAAGATGCCTCTACTACTGGGTCAAAACAGAAATTCTGATACTAATTTGCCAATACTGATATTACTTAAAAATAATAGATCCTGGCCTTTAATTAATATTTTACTTGTAAATTTGGAAACCAATGTTGTAGACTATTTATAAAGAAATGGTTCATACTTTTCATTTTCAATTTATTAAGACATCAAAAGTTCTAAAGATTAAAACTGTAAGTATGTTATAGTATTGATTCTGAAATAGTATGTTTCAGATATCATACTTTTAAACAGACAGGCTATGGACCATTCGAACTATTTCATACGCAGATTCTTTTCTCAAATACAGCCACTGTTATTTGATGCACAAGGCTAAGAGCAGTGGGTTTTGAGACAAAGGCAAATCATATGATAGAGCTGATATATTTCGATATCACATTTTAGCAAATTAGAATTCTTCAAAACATGTCATAAAAGTGTACAAAGCATCATAATCTAAAAGTATTAAAATAATTAATGAAAATAGTTTTTAAAAGTGATGAGCATATACTTTGAGCTCAGCACACACAGGTATTAAGTCTAAGGACGGCTTGATTACCATCATGAGGGTGCACATAGTCTACTTAGACAATACAGAAAACACAAAACAGAAAATGACAGCAAGCAACATACAAGAAGTAAAACCAAAATTCCACTTCCATTTCATGCTAGCTATTTATTAAGTTTCAGTCCACTATCCCCCCTTTTTTTGCACTCATACTCTTTTAGAATTCTCTTGAGGTTTCATACCTTCCTACTGCATCTCTAGCTTTTACTGCTTTCCAGTTTTCATGCCTGGGTGTTTCAATTTACATTGCTTTCCATCACCTTAACCCACTCAGAACTAATCATATTCCTGCAAAATTGATGATCTTTTCCTAGATCAGTCAGTGACACTAAACATTTCTCTATCCTCATCTGGTTCTAACCTGTTTATCTTGCAGTGTCTTTACATTTCAAGTATACTTTTGCCCTCAGCTGTATCACTCTTTCTCAATGTTACCCTTTTAGGCCCTTTAATTTTACAGGTGTATTTCTAGAGTGGTTTCTAACCTGATCTGTTTTCAGCCTCCCTGATCACATTTCATTTAGTGCTTATGCTATAAAGTTAACAGCAATAGAAATGTGGGTTTTAGAGTTAGGAGTTTCAGGATTTGAATCTTAGGAACTCCTTACTCTCAGCTAAACTGCTTTATTTATTCTCACTTTTGTTTATACTGACTGCTGTACTTGGAAAGTACTTCATGCCTAAGATGAGCTTATCTTTCAAAGGCCTTATCAAGTATCTCTTCAGGAAAGCCTTCATGAATACCCCAAACTAAAGTGATACCTATTTCAGAAAAGATTCCTCTTACTGATTCATGCCTATCATATGCTTCCTTGTTTATATTTTATAGGTCCTACCTATTTCGCCAACCCTTAATATATTGTAAATATATACAATGACACATTGTTTAGTGGATGCAGTGGCAAGAACATGGAATTGGTAATAAGAGAGACCTAAATCTCAATACAGCATTATACACTAGCTGAAGTGGCACACCCAGTTCAATGAGTCACCCTTTTCTAGGAAAAGCCCTAAAACACAAAGGTAGAAGGCCAGTGGCCATGTCTCCTGTGTGACCCTCCTCTGCATTCCCCTTCAGATATTAATTCAAGGATGGGAAAATGATCCCAGTCAGGCTTGTCAGAATCTCTGAGATGTTCTCAATTCTAAACTATTAAGCTTGGGGTTTGCTGATGTTCCTGCTGGTCTGCAGCAAGAGAGACTGAAGCCAAATGACAGAAAAGAAACAGATTTTGAAAAACATTATCAATGTCAGTGTCCCTGGTAGCAGTTACCTTTGAGAACCACCTGTGGCCTTCCATGTAGCTTTCATGTAGCCCATACTGCACCCTAAATATTGTCCTATACTAGTTAGGCACAGGTGCTGTCACTTGCAAACTAGTACAAATTCCAACTCCATTTCTTACTAGCTGTATGATTGTTAATCTCTTTTATATACAGTTTTCTTATACATAAAGGTTGGGATTATTCCTATTCAGCATCTTTATCCAAAGAATTAAGAGAGATAATTGAAACACCTAGGTGAAATGTCTGGCATATGCTTCCCCTAAATGCTGAAAGCCTGTAATATGTACATTGCAATATCCTAATAAGTTTGCCAAGAGAAGGCTACCACTATGGATTTTTGCTTTAAAGCAGGCAAAGCAGAAATCTTAGGATAGTGTTATGAAGCTCCATTTTGACTGGATTTACAACATGGGATCTTAGGTGTTAGTTGTACAGTGGATTCTGAAGGAAAACAAAAAACAATGAAAAAATCCTGAAAACCATTGATAGTCTTTTAGAAGACCAAAAGAGCAGGTTTAATGAAGCTTATACACGTTTTCTTTTATTCAATGTGTGCGTTAGAAAACACAGCACATTTCTCAGGTAACCAATACAAGACCCTATTAACTACTAATATTACCATTAAGTCATCTACTTTCTGAGGAAAACCTATATAATGAGGTCAGTTACCCTTACAATGCAGATTTTTTTTTTTTCAAACTTGACCCATTTATTTTAAGTAATTTTAATATAGCAGAGGCTGGAAGACTGCCTAAGTTTGAATCCTGGCTTCACTAGTTACTAGCTGAATGGCTTGAACACAGTATTGAATGGCTTGAACACAGTATTATCTCCATAAGCTTGCTGGGTTAAATTACATATGCATATATAAAGCAAAGAATATAGGAAGCACTCAGCAAATATTTGCGGCTATTATTATTATTATTAATGATTGTGAAAGAGAAATGGGTTTAGCAACTTGCCCCATTGGCTTGGGATACAGCAAAACTGTGGATCCGGTTCTATTCACACAGAGGGAAGATAAATGACAAGCTGACTCATAGGCAAGGCCAGGATGAAATGGACAACACAGACTTTGGAGGCTGAAAAGAATCCTGCTCATCAAATTACAGTGAAAATTAACTTCTAGAAGGAAGAAAAGGGACTTTTTCTAACATTCAGAAATATAGAAAAGAGGTAGAAGAAATAAGAGGGTAGGCCATCAGAACCCACACTACTTAGAAGGAAGGGACAAAAAGAAGGCTAAAGACTCGTTTTTGGTTAGGCAGCTGGAGACACTGAGCTTGTATTCTTAGAAGGTGCCTGTGGCCAGGAGCTGGAAGACAGGCATTATAATATGTTTAAGGTCCTTCCCTAACCAGTAGAAATGGGTTACCAATAGAAGAAGAAAATAAAATGTATTTTTCTTTTCTTTTATTTGTGTGTGTGTGTGTGTATGTATACTTGTTTCTAGTTATTTATGAGTATATTACAATGAAAGAATTAAAGTTACCCTGTTTAAATAGTGTGATATAGCTCAGGGCAGAGAACATTCCTATTCCCATAGGAAAAGATCTATTATAACTGTCATGACTGTTTTCAGTTTCCAAATAACCACATATCAAAAAATGATAATACTTCAAAAATTACAGTTATATGCAGTGTAACAACATTTCAGTGAACAGCAGAATGCGTATACAACAGTGGTCACATAAGATTATAACATCATTTTTACTGTATTTTTTCTATATTTAGATATGTTTGCATAGACAAATACCATTGTATTATAACTGCCTATAGCATTTAGTACAGTAACACTGCCATACAGGTTTGTAGCCTAGAAGCAGTAGGCTACGTCATATAGCCTAGATGTGCAGTAGGATATACCATCTAGGTTTGTACCTCTACAATATTCACACAAGGAAATTGCCTATTGACATACTACTTAGAATATATCCCCATCATTAGGTGCTGCATAACTGTATATAAGGGCGAATGTATGTCTTACCACCACCTCCTAATCCCTTTCTCTATTTGAAATTCCAATTTACATGATATAATTTTAAATAAAAATTAGCATAACCTAACTAAAGGTATATTGTAACCCCTAGAAAACAAATTTACCTGTTTCCAGATCCAGGTCTGCTACTAACTAGCTATTTGACTCTTATCTCTGAGTTTGAAGATTTTAATCTATAAAACAAGAATAGGGCCAGGCACGGTGGCTCATGCCTGTAATCTCAGCACTTTGGGAGGCTGAGGAGGGCAGATTTACTTGAGCCCAAGGAGTTTGAAACCAGCCTGGGCAAAATGGTGAATCCCCGTCTCTACAAAACAAACAAACAAACAAAAATTATCTGGGCATGGTCGCACACATCTGTAGTCCCAGCTACTGAGGAGGCTGAGGCAGGAAAATCACTTGAGCCCAGGAAGTTGAGGCTGTAGTGAGCTCTGATCGCACCACTGTATTCTAGCCTGAGTGACAAAGTGAAACCCTGTCTCCAAAAAACAAAAACAAAAACTAACCAAGAATATTGAAGTATTATGATTTGCAGCTATATGCCTTCAAGCTATTGTTTTAAGTATTTGAGAATTTAAAAAAATGTTTATAGCCCATGATCATTTCAGAGTATTATGTTCAGCAAATGAAACCTAGTTTTCTGTTAAGAATATAATGAAACAGCAAAGTGGTAAGAGTTTTGTGTGTTTATGTGTGTATATGGGTGTACTGGAGTCGAGGAAACAGAAATTCTTAATAGCCCCTGAAGAGTGTTTTTATTTTAGGTACCTTAAAACACTCATATTACATTTTAAATTACATGATTGCTAGGTAAACCTACTGCTTCATATATTCTAGCAAGTTTTAAATGTTTTAAAACTCAGACTCCAAATTAAAATTTAATTTCAAACCATTGCTTCATTATAGCACATCCCTTAAACATTTACACTACCAGTTTAGTGGCACATTATCATTTTCTTTTTAAATTCTCTAGTTCTTAGAATCTACTATTGTTCCTTGCACAATCAATTTTTTTTAAAGTAGCTTGATATTTTCACACAATTTAAAAAACAAAGTTCAAACTGCAGTTTTCTTTCTGTTGCCCATCTTACCATTTCAATTTCTTTATTTGCGAACACTTACCAGATACAGTACATATCCCCATTCTGGAGCTGTGGAATAAGAAAGGATTCACAGAGTTGCAAGGCTAACATAGTTTTGCCTTCTTTTTCGGCATTACAGATGATATCAATTCCACTCTTACAATCAGTTTTCAATAAATGCTGTAAGAGGAAAAGAGAAATCAGTTCATATCAATAAAAGTATCTAAGAAGCTAGTTGCAATAAATGTTTAAACATTCAAAATGAATTACTTAGATTTCTAGTTTTCTTCTACAAAAACAATGATGACTTGTACAGAAATATTTTCATGGTTACATAGTTTCACTGTACAGCACCTACATTTTACAATGACTACTTTTAATCTCATTAATGTCCACAACCTATAGGTACATATGATCCATATTAGGAAAAGATTAATTCCTTCACCTTAAGAAATAAAATAAACATGAGCATTTTACCTCTAGTACTTTATTTTAAAGGCAAGATCATAATGCTTCTTGGGTTTGTTTTTTTTTTTTTTTTTTTTTACTCCTGGCAAGCTGTGAGCTTGTTGACTTTTATTTGACCTCTTCTCCATCACATCAAAAGTGCAATGTGAATAATACTTATTAATGAGTATATTTTATTGATTTCATCATTTGTTAATATCAGATTTTGACTTAATTCAACATGACCTTAAGTTATGGTGCCAAAAGAAAACACATCTAGATAATGTAATCCTTAAATCTTTGGCATTACTGTAAAAGGAATTTAACAACAACAGTGGGCTACTATTTTTTTTGGTTTTTTTTTTTTTTTTTTTTTTTTTTGGCAGGGTTAAAATGGTAATAGGCAAAAATAGTCTCAAACAATACCTCCCGGAATAGCTGATCTTCTACAGGTGACATAAACAGACATGTGAAGAGTGCTTGATGGAAGTATAAGTCTTTACTGATTTCTGGGTGATTTATACAAGATTTAATAAGAGCCATTGCTTCGGGTATGCGTTCACAAGCAATTAGGTATCTGGCACGTAGTTCAAAGAACAGTGGATTTTCAGAACTTAAATATTTGTTCACTATATTAAAAAGAAAACAGACTCTATTACTCTCAAGAAAAGATTCTCTCAAACTTTGTTCTTTGAAACTTTACCACTAAAATATGGTTTCTAATTAGATTTAACTACTTAAATAGCATTTTCCTTAGTAGGAGTTTATTTGTGAAAAGAATATTCAGTTATATGGTTGGAAAAAGGAAAATAAGAGTGACACCAAAACAGTGCTCAAGAAATATTTGTTGATTTCTTCTCAGTCTAAAAAGTAAATAACAGAAACAAAATTTTAAAAGAAAAAAAATTTTCTTCTTTCAGTTCATTAATATGTTAAAATATGTTCCAAGTAACATGGGTCTATGTCTTTTTAGTCTAAGATTACATACTTTATCTTCTTACTGCTCAATATTTTCTTTAAGATTAAAAGGCTGAATCCTAGTCTGTCACATTAAAACCATGTTAGTTCACATTAATTATAGAGATGTAATCTGAATTAATGAAAAAGTTGAATCACAAGAAAATATATTTTATTTAAAGATAAAATTAATCCAAAAGTAGTGCCAAATAGGACTGCTTATTAATATACATTTATGTATCACTAAGGATAATTACTAATTAATACTTTACACAATTTTAAAATATATAAACACCATTAGCTACATAACTTTATTTAGACCTAACAACAACCTTATGATGGGTATTATGATACTAGCTTTATAGATTGCAAAACTGAGTCTCAGAGAGGTCAAATGACTTGCCCAAGGACAAATAATTAAGTGGCAGAGCAGGAACTGGAACCCATATTTTTATGATTTTGAATCCAGAAGTATTTTAATTACTTATATTTAATCAGTAGCTTCTAAAGTGCTTACAAATGTTTTATTTTGGCTTAAAAATTTGTCTTGCAATTCTGTTTACAATATATGATACTGACTTGTATAGTTAATGCAAAGATAACTTCACTCTGGTCTTTCCCCTAATCATCACCAACTAGAGAAAAGTCATCCATATCAATGAGGCTCTAGAGCAGCTTTTCCCAAAGTGTGAGGTATGCTAGTATAGGTATCAAAGGAGTATTTATTATTTTAATGTAATTCCCAGCCTAAATGGTCATCAGCCCTCAGACCAACCAATAACAGGTTTATTCTAGATTCTACGAGTGAAGCCTAAATCTATCCCTTAAAAGCTCAAACTTTCTTCTCCCCTGTCCTCACTTCTCTTGAAGCTCTGTCCTTGTCTAGCTTCTTCCCCTCTGGACACATGCAGTCTCTTCATAATTTTCTCCAGTCTGTCACCCTTGCCTTTCCTGTATTTGATTCTTCATACTTCTTCAGTAATCCAGCTCTTCCTCCTCAGCTTCAACTCTCCCTTTTCATTTTTTTTTTCTTTTTTTTAACTCCCTTTCCAAGATCCACACCTCAAACACCAGTGTCCTTTTTACCCCTTGGGTTCTTTATAACACTGTCACATATACCTTAGCCCTATCCTCCTAGTTTTGTCCCACCTCCCATCCCTTCAAAGCTCCTCCTCCACTTAACTGCATTCACAACTCACCCTAACCCCTTAACCTGTGACTAACAGAAATAACCAGCTCAACAAAATCTGTGGAATGAAGTGTCTTTCTCACCAAACCAAGGTCTAACTGGTTCCAGGGTTGGGAGGTCTTGTTTTTTTCCCCATTGGCTGTCTCATAACTAAACTCCATTGGCTCTCTCCACACTTTTAAATGTTTTCTACACTTTTGTGCTTATTCACTGTTACTGAGCTTACACTCTACAGTTTTAGTGATCCAAAATGTTCTGGGGTTCAGGAATAATGTGGGGAACATTTTAAAAAAGAATTAACTAACAGCAGTTGACAAAGCCTCCTGCCTTGAAAGAAAAATTTGGCCTACAAAGGACCACTGTTAAATCAGATTGGACAGGAGGTGATATCAAAGAAATATGCAGGTAGTAAGGGTATGAGACAAAACTTCTAATTCATGAAGTTTGGGAAATACTGCTCTAGAGTACTTGGAATTCAAATTTATTCATTCAGTTAGTCACTTATTCACTCACACATTCATCATGTGGTCATTCATTCAATCCACAAATACTTATATTAAGCATCTACTCTGTACCAAGCACTGGGCTAGCTACAGGATATGCAGTAGTAGTGACAAAAATTCAGAGTTCCAGCCCTCATGAAGCTTCCTGTGTAAGGGAAGGGAGATTCCATATGCTTTCATGAAAAGCAGACTTTTTGTTTCTTAAAAAACAGAAAAAGATGTTCCTACTTAAACAGATTTTAAAAATACAACTGAAGTGACAAAAATACCCTCTCTGTAAATAAGTAACATCTAGTAGATGTGTTACCACTCAGAATTTCCATTACGAGAAATAAATGTACCGATCCGGGTGTCAGAAGTCACTTTGGGCCAGGTTACAAAAACACTGTTAATGTGAAAATACATCACTCCCATTATTCAGTATTATAAAATGAAGAAAAATCACTATTACTGCTCTAGTTAGTAAATGAAAGTGTATTTGCTTCTCACAAATGTTGGTTTGGTTTTGAATCTCCTGAAGTACCTATCTCCTGAGATGCTGGCTGAGCTTTAAGGACAGCTTGCAACACTGGATCTTCCCATGGGCCACCATCTCTAATGATTCGAGTCACCAGTTCCAGATTCACATTTCCATATCTGCGGAGGTGATTCTGGCATTCCTAGGAGAGAAAAATCATTTTGGCTCTGTGAATTTAAAGGGGTTAAAAACTAAACTTGATCATCATTGTCAGTAAAATGACTGATGGCCAGTGAGGCAGCTATTAAATTATAAAAGAGAAAGGGTTACTACTGTAACCTAAGTAGGGTGTCAAAACCCCATGAACACAAATAGGCTTTAATGCCAAAGGTTATACAGCAGTATCTGTATAATTGGACTTAGAAAATCCCAAACAGGGATGATGTGTAACCTAAGGGATACATCATTTCTAGGAAAAGAACCAGGTTGCAAAAAAATGAAAAATGTTCAGTTAAATTTATATAAAGGTTCATAAAGTTCCTCTTAACAATGGCAGGCAAGAGCCTGACAAGAAAAAAAGTGTGTGGTACGGCAGGGGGCGTGCGGTGCCTGCTAAATGTACAGTCTCTCTCTGGCTGGCAGGTAGACAAAAGTCTCCCGTCCTGATCTCAAATATATAATCTAAGTTGTGGTAGAAGGCTGCAAGATGGAGATTCTATTTCCCTTTGTTGGATAGTTAGATTTGCAGTTTTGGGATTTAAAAAATGACAGGTTAAAGAAATCTCTAAATAAGTAAATCCAACCTCTGCTTTAGATTTAAAATAAAGATGTATTGTTAAGTTGGGCAATAGTTGTGAATTTGTCCACACATTTTCTGGGTTTTTAAAAAAAGGTATTTGAAATGTTTTTTCAGAGAATCTGCTTGGACTTGTAACATGAAATTTGTAACAAGTCTGTAAGCAATGAATCTTAGTTTACTGAATTTATAAATCTCGTTTATTAGATTTAGATTTATAAGCTTTGTTTAGTTTGATTATGCTTTCTGATTAATTACATACTTTGTTAAATATTGTTGGTTTTTTTTTGAGATGGAGTCTCACTTTGTTGCCCAGGCTGGAGTGCAGTGGCACGATCTTGGCTCACTGCAACCTCTGCCTCCTGGGTTCAAGTGATTTTCCTGCCTCAGCCTCCCAACTAGCTGGGACTACAGGCTTGTGTCACCATGCCCAGCTAATTATTTGTATTTTTAGTAGAGACAGGGTTTCACCATGTTAGCCAGGACAGTCTCGATCTCTTGCCCTTGTGATCCGCCCACCTCGGCCTCCGAGTGCTGGGATTACAGGCGTGAGCCACCGTGTCCGGCCAAGGTATTGTTTTTAAAAATGGTTCAGAGAATCGAATTTGACAATTTAAAAAGATTAACTGAATATCTAGTAAAAGTATTATTTTCAAAAATGCATAAATAGAGCTTAAAGTGTTAAGAAAAAAACTAGATGTAGAAACTGGCGATGTTAAAAAAAAAAAAGTGAGTGTTGTACATCAATCAAAACACAAGCAACTGCCAGAATTCTGTGCTCACAAAATCTCCCAGATATTAAAATCTCTCAGATATTAGTAGCAGTTATAAAGCACAGCTTCAGAATTTAAAAAACATATCTTCACAAATGTTACTTATTAGACGAATCAAGGCTACATATTCAAAGTGGCTACAAACACTTTGCTTTTATTAAACTCTCATATTCTTTCATAATTTGCTGAGATTATATAGTGATTTATATATGCCACATTGCATTCCTGGTTAAAATAGACAAAAGAGGTTTTACTTGTTTTATGAGAGAATAAAGTAGTAGAAGAAATCAAGCTTTAAAATAAAGAATCATTCAGTCAAGTAAAAACATCACTTGTAAATAGTCAAACGTTATGAAAATAAGTATCTTCTAAAAGGTATTTAAGGTTGGTCCCAAATTAAGCAATCAAGCAAACAAAAATCCTATAAACAATGGGCAAGTTACTTAACCTCTCAGCTCTATCAGTCAATTCCTCTGTAAAATGGATACTAAAACACCTACTTCATAGGATTGTTGTGAGGGTAAAGTAACGGTATACGGAGAGTGCTTGGAACAATGCCTAGCACCTCGGCAGCACTCAAAAGACATTAGCTATTATTTCTTCTAGTATTTTAACAGTTTGAATAAATCCTTTAGGGCATTTAATTTCCTTGGCATGAAATTAATTGCTGCATTTCCACATGTCAGCATGTTAAAGCATTCATTAAATATGTGGTAAATATAAAGATATGAATTTAACATACATGGAACATTGTAATGATTCTTGGCAACAGCTTCATGGGTAAAAACAAAGATCACCTGAAACCTCCCAAGGTAAGCAAGGTAGCAAGCTCCCAAATTACTCTAGACATACAGATGACTGCCCTGAAAATTCAACTACTGTAAGCTATCTTTTGGTCCAAGCAAAGCACAAGAAATAAGGTAAGTTGGACACTAGTCCCTGAGTCATTGGTGAGCTTAGTTCTGCTGCTCAGCCATGGGACAATCCATCTTTCTAGTTGTCTAAGGATAGGTGAGGCATCAGTCAGTGCTATGGGACTTAGAACTGGACTTAGACTAAGTCAAGACGTATTTCCAACTTCCTAAAGTTGGCTGAAAATAAGAAACACTTGGACCTCTTTTTAAAAAACAGATTCCTAGGACCTAATTTAGACCTACTGAATCAGAATTTCTAGGGGAAAGCCCTGATAATTTGAATATTTAACAACTCTCACCCACAGGCAACTTTGGAACACTTTTAAAATTACACCTCCCACATTTAGTGTATACTCCCATAAATGATTACATAATGAATTATATACTTGTACTCTTGCCGATCTTTGTTAAAAATTAGTAAACTAGCTTCCATTCCTTTTTCTAAGATAAAAATGAATTATAAATGGTGTTTTTGTGGATGTACACTTCGGGGGTCAAAAATACCATATTTTGGAGAGCACTCCTATAGAGAACAGCTCAGGATAGGAAACAGATGAAATAAAGATTTCATTTTGGTCTGTTTAAAAAGACAAAGGAAGAAAGAACAATAAGCTTACAAATATTTTTTGGCTCCTTGTTCCTTAACTAGAATAGTGGCTTTTTTGGATGATATTCAAGGTAACACCTCCAAAGTGAATAAGGAAGCACTTAAATTACTGTAGAATTCACAACTTATTCTCTCCTTAGGGTATATATACACATTGTATTTTTCTTTCTTTTTTTTTTCTTTTTTTTTTTTTTTGAGACAGAGTCTCACTCTGTCGCCCAGGCTGGAGTGCAGTGGTGCGACCTTGGCTCACTGTAACCTGGGCCTCCCAGGTTCAAGCGTTTCTCCTGCCTCACCCTCCCGAGTAGCTGAGATTACAGGTGCCCATCACCATGCCTACCTAATTTTTGTATTATTAGTAGAGACAGGGTTTCACCATGTTGGCCAGGCTGGTATTGAACTCCTCACCTCAGGTGATCTGCCCACCTCGGTTTCCCAAAGTGCTGGGATTACAGGCGTGGGCCACCATACCCAGCCATACATATTGTATTTTTCTAGAATATTTACTTAAATAATAAATTGTGCCTCTATCTTAACTTAATCCTTTATTAAGTCATCAGTCTATTATTATTGATACCCACATTACACTGTGCTAAATATAATCCCCTTAATTACTTCCATTCAACTTTGTGTCTTTGCCAAAGGTGGAGAGAAAATACAACTCCATCACTTCTTTCAGAGTCCATTTCTTAATGTTTAACTCCAAAAGGAAGATTTCTTTTCCCTGAACTGGTTGCCGTTTTGGAGAAGGCACCTACAACATGTGTCTGTGAAGCTACAGATCAGTGTTCTGGCCATTCTACATAATTGGTCTGGATCCATCAGCAGTTTATCATAGGATGAAAGTCTTACTACTTTAATCTCAAATTTAAGGACTTCTGAACTTACCTACCTACTCATTCACCTATTGCACATCATGAATCCTTTTCTTCAGTCTGGTTTCTCTCACATCTCCCAAAATTCACCTTGTCTTTTCTTACCTATGCCATTTCTTATGTCATTCTCCTACAACTTCCATAAACGTATCTAAATCCTATCTTTTCACAATCCCACTTTCCCCAAGAAGCTTCTACGACTACCTTAATCCATAATAAACTTAATTTCTTCTCCTGCCATATTGAACATTTGTGCTACATTATTATGTTAGAGGAAGGCCTTGCATTACTATCTTAAGTGTTGACATCTTCTTAGGTGGTTAAAAGTTTTTTCAAACAGAGACAAAAAAGGAAAGATGTGCCAGAGAACTTTTTAATCAAAATAACTTTTTAATCAAAATAGGGTTTTATAGAAATCTGTGTAAATGGAAGCACTATGGAGTCTGAATGAAGATTCCAGAATAAAGCTAGAGACCACCACCTATCCAATTCACTCATAAGCAAGTTACTGCAGCAAATTAAGACAAAAATGTAAAAGGTCTTCAATATGGTTAATATTATAAAAACAATATTTGAATTACAGTAGTCTTTATAATACTTTGAAATGAGATGAGAATAATAAATCTTATTACACGTTCATTGGTTATCTCATAGCAAAGCATTTCATAAAGTTATAAAATTTAAGGATGTTATGCATTTTTCTTTTACAAAAAGGCAATCATGTTTAATTTGCCATTCTTTTTTTATGGTAGGTTCCTGAGGAATATTTACCTTGTATTTTCAAAAATTAATCATTCTGAGCTTGCCCATATAAAATAAAGGGGACAGTTATAACAATGAAAGAAGTTACTGTTTTTCAATACAAAGTTTTTACAAAGAAAATAACTTAAAATGAACGTTTGGAAGTATTTGCATTTATTACATGATTGCTGTTGCCAAAAATCAGTATGTCACTTATAATGCTTCTATTATGCCATTAAAAAACTTAAGAATTTTCTGTTGAAAAATTTTCAACTGGAGCATTTTAATGAGTTTTTAATTCATTAGTAAAAGTGGTTAGTATTAAAGAAAACATGGATTGACTTTAGGAATACAAATTTGGTAGTCAAATTTTGCATAATTCACGGAAGGCATTTTAAACTGAGCATCATGATTCAGAAAAGAAAATTTTCCTTTTTTTAATTTTGCTCATCTTTGTTTGGATTTATTATTTATTTAACTTTAAATTCTGGGATACATGTGCTGAACATGCAAGTTTGTTACATAGGTATACATGTACCATGGATTTTCTGCACCTCTCAACCCATCATCTAAGTTTTAAGCACCACATGCATTAGGTACTTGTCCTAATGCTCAGACAAGAAATTTTCTATCAAAAATATCCTTTTAACTTATGACCAAACATCAAAGTAAACTGAACCTAAAATCTGACTTCGTATTACTGTATCACTGTGATACAGTAATTTTGAAAATTTTTCAAAAATACACCATAATCACACTACTGTCAGTGACTTTATACTGTTGAATTTAAAACATTATTTTAGTTTTATCCTTTTTAAATGTACTTTTGTTTTATAACATATATAGTATGAGTACATGTGCATAAGTAATATACGCACAAAGGGGATATGTGCTTAAACTGTATTTTAAAAACTGTATGGTATATCAGAAGTCTGGAGACCCTGGTCTTAGGTATTACTTGTTTTTGTATTTGTGTTTGAGGCTGAATATAAAACTCATGTTTGTCTTCTATTGATTATCATGTCAGTTTTCTTCACCATCTCCTGATTTGTTTGTTCCTTGCCATTTCTACAATTCCCATTCTAGTCTAGGCCTTTGTTGACTACCACTCAGATCACCAAAGTAAAGTTTCTTCATCCCTCCCCATCCCTAATAAGGCAGTCTTTAGAAGGTTTTAAAATCTTAGACAATAAAGCTCTTAAGATAGCAGTATAAATAAAACATTTAAACCTGTGCTTTAGCCATATACATTACTGTAAACATATGAGTATATCTTTATAATAGATTAGGGAATATGGCATAGAAAGAATTCGAATGCTGGGTTGAGAGTAAGACTTAGGTCCTCATTCTGCTTCTATAAACCTCAACTCTGATGGGGCTTAATTTTCAGATATGTTAAATAAGGGAACTGGATTAATAATTTTTAAGATGACTGTCAGTCTCAAAATTATAAAAATGTATGAATGCCTATAAGTTACATTATTTGATTTTTTAAAATAAGTAGAATTATGTATTTACTGAGCTATTTAAGTATACCCTTTTTGGGACTTTGGAGTTGTCCCTTTTTTGCAATTTCACTTACATTCATGGAAGATACTATGAACTCAACCTTGGCAAAAATGTACAGATCCTTTAAGAAAAAAATTTTTTAAACAAGATATCTTTCCAGTTAACTGATGATAACTGAGGTATTTATCCTCTTTAGTCATCTTTACTTAGAACATCTGTAACAGAGAACTGTTTTGCTAGCAGGCAAATAAGTCTCTATCAAATCCTTCATGCCCAAACAAAGGGAGAAGGAGAAAGTTTATAAGTACTACAGTTTAATTTGGTAGATCATGGCCTATGAGACAGTAAAGAAGAAGCTCCAGTGAAAGACAACTACACCTCTCTTATGAGACTTTCTTACCTCTGTGTAATGGGGCTGGCTGCATTTAGTTTGGGTCATCCCTCATTCTCAATGGAAAGAATGCTGTCATGAAAAGCCATATATATATATATACACACACACACACACACACCCCACACACATATATATATGTGTGTGTATATATATGTATATATATGTGTTTTTTTTCTTTTGAGACAGAGTTTCACTCTTGTTGCCCCGGCTGGAGTGCAATGGCGTGATCTCTACTCACTGCAACCTCTGCCTCCCAGGTTCAAGCGATTCTCCTGCCTCAGCCTCCCTGAGTAGCTGGTATTACAGGCACGAGCCACAACGACCTGCTAATTTTGCATTTTTAGTAGGGATGAGATTTCTCCATGTTGGTCAGGCTGGTCTAGATCTCCCAACCTCAGGTGATCTGCCCGTCTCGGCCTCCCAAAGTGCTGGGATTACAGGCGTGAACCACCACGCCCAGCCCATATATCTTATTTTTAATGTGGATATAAAAGTCACTCAGGATTTCTGTCCTTTAGGCTCTGCTGCATGCCTGATGCACTTCTGAGAAGCGGCAACAAGAATGAGATTGATCACACCCCAAATCCCTACCACCTGCTATTTCCTCCAGCCCTTGTTGTTACAAGCATGGGATAGCGGGGGACATGACTGGATACCACTAGAAGTTCTCTCTTTCTCTCTGTATTATTTTTTCCCCTCTCACACATTTCCCTGTTTCATCGCATTCAGTCAATCAAGTATTATTTGTTCCCCCGCCCCCCACCGTCAATCTGGTTTCATCCCTGAGCAATTGACATCAAGCTCCCATCCTAATTTCCAGCATTTATCATTATTATTTTCCCTCATTTTACATTATTTTTGTCATTTCATTGGGAATCTCGAAAACTGCTAGATATAATGATGATGAGGCAGATGCATCATATGAGAAATGTAAACAAAACTACTGGAAGTAAAAGGCTAAGAAGAAAATTTTTATAAGCCAGTAAATGGAACATTTGGCTCTAAGAATGAAGTTTCTTCTAGAAATAACAGAGAGGAAAAATTATAGGTAAGAAGAGTTAAAACTTTTTACTTGAACAACTGAGATTTTAGGAGATCAGAAATTCATGGAAGAAAATAATAAATCTAATAGCATGGTTTTGGTATTGTTGTAAAAATAAAAATCCAGGTAGTAAGACTTGAGAACTCATGCCCTTCACCAGACAGGCTCTACTGCCTACCTTAAAAACAGTGACATGATCATTTTGCCAGGAATTATGCCAAGCACTTTACTCATTTAACCCATAAAGTTACTATGCAGCAAGTATAGTTATTGCCCCCATTTTACAAATAAATAAAGTGATACAGAAATTATGAAACTTGCCCAGGATGACACAGTGTAAGCAGCAAAGCTGGTAAACTCACGGTGGAAATACAGCGGGGGAAAGAGAAGTTTACTCAAATCCAACAAAGAATACCTTGGTATTCAAAGTGTGGTTCAGGGGCTGGCAGCATTAATTATCACCTTGGAGCTTATCAGAAATGCAGACTCTCAGGCCCCCTCCCACAACTACTGAATCATAATCTAAATTTTAACAAGATCCCCAGGTGATCTTTATGTACATTAAAATATGAGTAGGACTGTGTTTGTCCTACTTATAGGAGAAGAGAAAGAACACCACCTTATGCTGGTGTGAATCTGTATGAAAGATGTATGGAGATGAACCACTTGGGGAGCTAGGGTTTGTACTTGCACAGTACAATATATTAAAAATATTTCAAAAAGTGACATTTGGGGTTGTCACTGAATTAGTCACTTATCACAATTAGTGACTATTATCAATGTCAGTCAAAAGCCTGGATAATTTGTAAGCTTGGAAAATATAAGGTTTTAGGGAGGTATACATGAAGATTACATGTTGGCCCTTCCTGAGTTCCCAAGGGCACAGGCCTGGGAAGCACCTACAGCAGAAGCTCAGGTCAGCAAATGAAGGATGTTTCTCTAAGTAAAGATAACATGAGAGCAAAAGGTAAAACCTCTCTTAGAAGGTAGGAGTTACAGGCTCAAGGAAATTCAGAGTAGGAAGAAGCCACAGTAACAAAAGTGGCAGAAATGGCAGAGACTTTTAAAAGGTGGGGTTGGGGGGTTAGTAGATGAGCTTTAGAATCAGCCAGGATTAGAGAGTGTCAAAGGATCAGAACAGGAGATAGAAAAGTATGCAAAACCGTTAACTTTTCCTTGAGAAATTTATTATTTTGATAACTGAATGGGCACCCTGCTTACAAGGGAAAAAATAAAGGAAATGTACCTTCACTAGTGTTATGTTTTTCATACATTTGAAGTGGAAGTTAAATATTGTCCCTCGTCTACTCCAAATATTTCAGTGGTTCCCATTATCAGTGGTCAGCTGACATCTCTATGAGGTATTTCTTTACCTCTCCATTTAATACTGAAATATCCTTCCCCAATATCACTATGCCAGCACTATCCCCATCCTCCTCTATTTTTCTCTAATGAATCTGTCAGTTTTTCATTTATAAGGGTTTGATTGTCTTTCTGTCCCTATACCAGAATTAATAACTCCACAATAGGAGGATTTTTCTATTTTGCTTACTACTGTTTTTCTCAGACCTTAGTGCAAAGCATACTGTGAGGACTCAATAAACATTTGCCGAGTAAAATTTTAAGAATGGATTACCGAGAATACAAGCGTCAAAAAAAAATGGAATGGAAAATTAATAAGTTTTAAATACTTGAATATATACTCTAATTGGAACAGAAGTTCCATGAGAACAGGTATTTTTACCACTTTTGCTGAATGTAAGAATGGTTAAAGTAGAATGTTCAATATAATGTACCTAATACAGCAGTCTGGTTGTCTATAAGCCTTTCTTTTAACACCATGGTAACAAATACAAGATACGTTGTCTGTATATTTCAGTTCTAAATGGGCAGTCAGGGAGACTTCACCCCTAGGGGGAGCTCAAAGTACATCTTCCTTTACTTCACCGAGTGGGTCAGGGTTGCTTCCCAGTAAGTAGTAAAAAGATCAAATGTCTTTCATCTACAGGAGAGGTCTTGAATCTTTTGTCATTCCCTTCTGAATGTACTCTCTTCTCTCCTATACCAAGTGCCCGAAAAAAAAAAAAAAAAAAAAAAAATCTTCTGCCTCCTAGCTGGGGAAAGCTATTATGAGAGAGAAAATCAAGGTACAGCCAAGGGAAAAAGTGGCATGGGATAGACAGCTTGCTTCAAGTCTGGCAAAGAAGAATCGTTTTTCACCAGGGAAAGTTCTAGGAATCCACAAGGGTGGTAGCAGGCTCTTTTCTAGCAAATGTGGAATATGAATTCCAGCTAGGAACTGCTTGGGAATACAGTTAAAAATTAATTATATGAGTTGTCTTTATCAGCCAGTAATAACAGGATCTTAAACACTGTCATGTTAGCAACCATTAAAAACTTACAAGCAATAAATAACCAATAAGCTGTATTTAGCGAGAGCATAATGGTCTATTTTAAGTGTAAACAAAATGTGAAGTAGTAAACTGTTTTTTACCTGGAATGATCCAAGAATATCCTTTAAGGGCTCTTCATAAAACTCATCTCTTCCAAAGAACAGCAGCAACTCAAAGAAACTCCTAGAAAGAATAAGTGAATAACTTTCATTGCTTCTTTGAGTGTTTTGCTCCAATTAAAAGATTATCAACTAGTAACAGCTATCTAATATCAAATATTTGACTTAAAATTTTTTGGTTTAAAAAAATTGTACTGATCACCAGAATTCATATTATGTTTTCTGTAAGATTTTAAAAGAAGTGCCTTCAAGGAAAATACAAAGAAATATACTTACAGTTTTAGAACTATAGAATGAAACAATTATATTACTCATGCCTACTAATGACCACAATGCAATACAATTTAATGGCATACAAGGTCACAACAATGATAGAGCTATACATGGAAGGATGATCTAAAATGAACCCAAAGTCTGGCTTCACCATAATATAATAGGACTCCAGAGAAAATCCAAAATCTCATTTTTTTCTGGGTGATATAAGAGTTGGATAAAATTAACACAAAAACATAAGTTAGAGAATCACCATAAAACTCTTGGCCAACATTTATATTACAGCATATACTAACAACTATATCTAATAAATGACACATGGTTCCTCACACTAAGCTTACCTTGATTATCCCACTCATAACAGGATTGCTCAAATTCTGTAGTTCCTCATTTTTAAATAAATCATTTGGAAATACTGTTACTAAATATGTGCTCTTAATAATTTATGATTCATAAAGAAAAGAACATGAATGATTTCCTAATCATGAGCATGGAAAATTATAAAATTATTTATTGTTTAGCAATCCTAAAGTAGTACAAGTGACAAATCCCTCTAAATCTTAAATCTTAATTCATCTAGCAGATCCTCTAGTGTAACTACCTGAAGTTGTTTTTTTAATAAATGGTTTTTGCTTTTAATCAAAACAAATCACTAATAGACTAAAATTATAAAATATAACTATGAGAATATATATGCTTTTAAAATTAAAAGACCTAAATATTACACAGTTACACACTTACAGCACAATCACCATACTCCATAACCTGACATTTTTATAAATTTGACTACTACAAATTTTAAAATATCAACGGACCAAAAAACTTAAAACCAGTCCAAAGCAAACTGATACACGGAGAAAGATTATTTGATGATTTCCTTAATTTAAATGCTTCTACAAGTTAGGTTAAAAAAAATAAAAAGTCAATAACCTAGTAGAAAACTGCAAGAGAATATTTCACAGAAAATAAATGCAAGTGGATTTTTTTTTTTCAAATAGAAAAACATGCTCTTATTAATTGTCAGGCCAAAATTATAAAGATGAAATACTATTTCTCCTCTCATATTTATGAAAATAAAAGAGATGATGTATTCTATGATGGCTTTGGTGTATAGAAACAGGATTTGATAATCATCTTGTTGGAGGGAATGTAAATGTTCCTATACTCATCACAATTTAAAAGGTACACATACCATTTGACCTAGCAGTTCTACTTACAGAAATTTCATCCTCAAAATATACATACATAAGCTCAAAGACATAAACAACAATATACATTACAAATGGTTTATAGTAGCAAAAAACTGGAAATATACTGGAAATGTCTACCATAGGGTACTAGGTAAATTAAATATATCCATACAATGAAATATAATACAAATATTAATGGAACATTAGTGAGAATATAGCTACATCTATATGAATAAAAAAATTCCAAGATATATTGTTAAGCAAAGACACAGAGATACATATTCATCACATTATCTTTGTGTAAATGGGAATGGAGGTGAGGGGTCAAGGGGTGGAGGGAACATATACACCAATACATAAAGTTTGTACATTGTCAGACTATCTAGCAGGATATCCAGCAAAGCAACTGACTCTGCAAAGGGCAAATAAGAACTAGGGGTCAGAAATGAAAGGCAGAATTATTTTTTGTTATTAATCCTTTTGTAATTTTTCATTTTACTATTAATAAGTATAAAACAAGCCCACCAAAAAGTGCCTCTGGAGTCTTCTCTATTCCTAGTAACAAAGCACTAATTCACATCTATCTCATCTTTAAACATCTAATGGACCTCCACTCTAGACATTCCATACTTACTCAAAATCCATGTTCAACACAGCAGTTATTATGTTCCTAAAACAGAAATGAACCCACTACTCACCAACTTTACAAACTGCTGTTTGGACTGTACCATCTAAAGCACCGATGGTAGTGTGCATGCACCACTACCAGTTACCTAAATAACATGGTCCAACTCCATGATAATGATATTAAAGAGAGAAAAACCACATGCAAAGTAATAGTAAATAAAGGCAAAACACATCAAACCTTTTCCTTAGAGGAAGTTTTAAGGAAGACAGCAAGTACTTATGAAGTAAGAAAAGGCTGAAATTACTGTAAGAAACTGAAATATATGTAGAATTAGAAACCTCGTTTCCAACCTGTTGTATTTCCTATTGACTCTATAAATAATCAACTACATGTTTAGAGATCAACTTGTATAGCCCTCCTTATGGAAGAAAACTCTGTAGGGTGCAAACTGAATGAGTCCAAAATAGTATAAAGTAGAAGCCCATAATAAGTAACAGCCTACAGCAAGGCTAGTAAACTACTGCTCACAGGCCAAATCTGGCCCGAGGAAGGCCAGTTTTTGTACAGTACATGAGATATGAATGGTTAGCCATATTTAAATTTTTTTAAGTCAAAAGAATAGTATTTCATGGTGGGTGAAAATTACATGAAATACAATGATCAGTGCTAATATATAAGGTATTATTGGAACACAGTCATATCCATTTATTTACATATTGACTATAGCTGCTTTCATACCACAGTGGTAGAGTTGACCAGTGACAACACAGACCTATTGTAGGCAGAGAGCCTATAATGTTTAGTATCTGGTCCTTTACAGACCCATGGTCTAGCTGTTTAGGTTTGAATCTCAGCTCCACTATTTAATTGATGAGTATCCCTGGGCAAGTTACTTAATATCTCAATGCTTCAGTTTCTTTATTTATAAAACACAAGTAATAATATTAGTAACCACCTCTTGAAAAGCACTTGGCATAATTCCTGGCACTTAGTGCTATAGGTATTTGCTGATTAATAACATAGTACAACCATTATTTATTAACATGTCACCATCCAGATTTTCTTCAACAATCTATGAGGAAACACAAGATCTTCAGAAGTTTGTTCTGCTCAGCTATACATATGTCAATTTTGTTGAACTGTAACAGACTAATTATTCTTAAACTGTAAAGATTTTTTAAAAATGTCTGATTAAACTCATCAAAAGATTTCTTTCCAAAAATTTATTATTGTATCATAATATTTATCAGTTTTTCATGTTGAACATGTTTAATGTTTCTACAATAAATGTGTTTAATACATTTTTTTACCATGTTTTAATATGTTAATAGTTTATACATTTATAAAAAATTTGAGTCCAAATTATAAGTTATGTACAGTTCATTTACCTAAATTGAAATAATTATCCAGGATATTCCCAAACAAAATGATTTACAGTTCCCCCTTGAATAACGCGGATTTAAACTGTGCAGGTCTACTTATAAACAAACTCAGACTTCTGCTAACCCTGAGACGGCAAGATTAACCCCTCTTCTTCCTCTTCCTCAGCAAATTCAACATGAAAACAAGGATGAAGACCTTTATAATGATCCTCTTCCACTTAAGAATGAATATATTTTCTTTTCTTTATGGTTTTCTTAATAACACTTACTCTCTAGCTTCCTTTATTATAAGAATTCAGTGTATTATACATATAACATACAAAATGTGTGTGCACCAACACTCTGTATTATTGGTAAGGCTCCCTACCAACAGCAGGCTATTAGTACTTAAATTCTGGGGGAGTCAAAAGTTATATGTGAATATGACTGCATGGGGGAGGGTGGTCAGCACCCCAACTCCTGCATTGTTCAAGGGTCAACTGTATATACAGACAAACATAATTTGTAGTAGGACAAATACATGCTAAATGATATGTGTTTTGAATTTTTAAAAAAATCTGTGATACATAATCATACTTATTTGCCTTTCATCAATCAGTATCTTCCTATTTGCTATGCAAGCAAATAACTAGAGTACTACTAAAGTCCCTATTTATGAAACAAACTGATTTTGTCATTTGGATGCTAGGAATTCAGACCATATTTTCCTATATACAGTTATGCATCACTTACTAAAAGGGATACATTCGAGAAATGCATCCTTAGGCCACTGTGTCATTATGCAAACATCAGAGTATGCTTATACAAACCTAGCTGGTGTTGCCTACTATACCTCTAAGCTATATAGTATACAGCCTATTGCTCTTAGGCTACAAACTTGTTCAGCACATTTGTATACTGAATGTTATATGCAACTGTAACACAATGGTTAAGTATTTGTGTATCTAAACACAGAAAAGGTACAGTAAAAGTACTCTATTATAATCTTATGGGACCACTGTCATATATGTGGTCAGTCATTGACCAAAATGTCATTCTGTGGCATATGACTGTATTACAAATGGTAATAAAGTACCAGACTTCCCTAAAACACACAGACAGACATAGTGTGTTTGATAGTGATAACCAGAATTATTATTCTTTTTTGGATTTCTGTAGCATATTAGTAAGTTTTACACTAAAATACAAGAAAGATTTGTGCATTTATCTACCATAGGAAAATTCCACTAAATATGATACTTAACTATCCAAATAAAAGAAATCCACTTAACCAATTTAAGTAAAGGAAAATTAGGTCTACTCTACGTGAGTCAAACAATAATATAATAAACTTTTACCCACATTTTATTTAAACCACTCAACTTTTAACAACTTTTCTATATATACTAACTGAAGCTTTGTTATCTCACAGAAATTTCTATTCAGTAACAAAGAGCATTTGATTGTGGGTAACGCTGACATACTCAACTATTCCAGTGCACTTAATCTTCAAAATACTTTCTTCAGTAACATCTTTACTGAGGGAGGAAAAAGTTAACATTTTGTTCACACACACACACACACACACACACACACACACACAAGTGCCCACTTATCCACAGGGGATATTACCAGACCCCTTCTCTTCCACTGGATGGCTTAAACCACGGATAGTACCTAACCCAATTTTCATCAATTTGAACATGTTTCTGTTCACGTCTCCCACTCACAAATGTAACGCCTTTTCCATCTTAATTAAGCACCTTAACATGCACTGTGTGGCTTTAAATTTTGCAGTTTGAGGTGGGACAATAAAACTAGCATGAGTTTCTTTGTCCCTCACAATTTCAGAGATAGGAAATTTGTTCTCACTGTGAGATTTTAACAACCTCAGCATACAATATTTTTTTCTGAAGTTGAGAACTTTCACCTTTTCAATTGAAGCACTTTATAGCTTCTCTTTGGCATATATGAATTACCGGCATCACTACTCTTGGCTTTGGGGCCATTATTAAGTAAAATAAGGGTTACTTAAACACAAACACTGTGATACTCATGATAGTTGATCTGATAACCTAGAGGGCTACGAAATGACTAATGGGCAGGCAGCGTACACAGTGTAGATACACTAAACAAAGGGATAATTCACATCCTAGTTGGGATGGTGTGAGATTTCATCATGCTACTCAGAATGGCCTGTAATTTTAAAATGTATTATTTCTGGAATATTCTATTTAACATTTTTGGACCATAGTTGACTATGGCTAAAAAACCGCAGAAAGTGAATCCACAGATGAGGGGAGACTACTGTACGGACAAAACTAAAGAAACTGTACATTGTATTTTCCATAGTATGAGTCACTAGGTACCTTTAATAATTCTCCCTCTGAAAGCAATTAAAATGAGCTTGCCTTGGCTACAAATTCAAATGGCTACACCAGTATATTCTTCCCCACATTTCTAGACTAGAAGGAAAACTGCCAGTGTGGACTTGGAGCTAAGCAGAAAAAAAAAAAAAAAAAAAAAAAACTACTTTGAAAATCTTCTCTTGTAGGTTGTGACCTGAATTCATATACCTACATGGTCAAAATATTCTCAAGTGAAGAATTTAGTTAATACTGGTCCCAAGCTAGTAATATCTCCAGGCACCTGACAAAAACAAATGCAAATTCTTTCAATCCAGGCTTCAATTACCACAGATAAATTTATTCTAGACAATACAAACTCACAATATAAACAAAAATAATCATGATAAGAACAAAACCACAACATACAAGGAAACAAAGCACTATGAACAAGGCCAAAAGAACATTAGTCACAGAGACTTTATTAAAATCATAGAGAATATAAAATAAGCTATTATATAGTTTAAGAAATGATGACATTGAAAATATAAAGAACAAGGTAAAATTATCAGTAGTCAAAATGCTTCCAGAAATAATAAAATCATTGAAATTAAAAGTCAGTAGGCAGATTTTATGATTAGATACACCTGAAGAAAAAATTGGTACACTGAAAAAATTATCCAGAGTACCTACCGAAAGAAAAAGAAATGGAAAACACAAGAAGCAAGAATTAAGGAACACAGAGGTGGAGTACACATGTTTAATCATAGTTCTAAAAGGGAAATAAGAAATGTGGCTAAGACATTAACTGGACAAGAATTTTTCACAACTGATGAAAAATCCAAATCCATAGATTCAGGAGAGCCCAGAAAATGCGAACAGAGATAAATAGAATAATTATACATCTAGCTAATCATAATAAACTATAAAATACCAATAAAGAACAGTGGATAAACAGAGAAAGATATAGATTGTTTACAAAAACATGGGAAATTAAATTGGAAAGAAAGGTCCAAGATGCAAATCAGTAAATATATAGGCTAAAGAATTTTGGCAATTTGAAGTACTAATAAAAATAATCTCATCTGGGCTTCAAAAATAGAGCAAAAACACATGACATCAAGCACATAACATATAAGCATTCATTCAGCATTAGTGTTCCAATGTCATTTTACCGGAGGAAGATAAAGTATATAAAGTGTATACCTCAATAAGTTAAGAGCTAAATTCCCCTTAACTAATTTACACATTTACATACAGTAAAAGTATCTTCAAGTTTTTCTGGGGGTAGACAATTTCATTACAACATTGAGTATCTAGGAAACATGAAACAACAAGAGAAATGAAAAGGGACTAGCCAATATTACATTTTGTAAAGCCTCTATAATTAAATCAACATTGTGTTGGCACACGAACAGACAAATAGGCTAATGAAACAAAATTGAAAATCCAAAAAGAGACAATTGTATGTGAAAATTTAGTATATGATAAAAACAGCATCTCATCTCAAATCAGGGAAAAATTCACTTCTTCATACTGGAAAGCCAAATGTTAAAAATTATACAGCACAAATATCAGAAAAAAAAAATCCTTATATAACTTAGTTACTGAGAAATGATTCTTAGCTATGATAAGAAACTCGGAAGCAATAGGGTAACATTAATATATTTTAATTACATTTTAAAAATCTACATGGCTTAAAAAAGCATTAAACAAATTATCACCACATGCAAAGCAAAAGATGAATGAAAAAAAGGGCCGAGCCCAGAGGCTCACACCTGTAATCCCAGCACTCTGGGATTGAGGTGTGAGGCCGAGGCGGGCAGATCAGTTGAGGTCAGGAGTTTGAGACCAGCCTGGCCAACAAGATGAAACCTTGTCTCTACAAAAAATACAATTAGCTGGGGGTAGCTGCACACATGTGTAATCTCAGCTACTCCTGAGGCTGAGGCAGGAGAATTGCTTGAACCCAGGAGGTGGAGGTTGCAGTGAGCCAAGATCACACCACTGCAATCCAACCTGGGTGACAGAGTGAGACTCTGTCTTCCAAAAAAAAAAAAAAAGATAAATGAAAAAACATACATTTTTAACTTACACTACAGGAAGAGCTTAACATCCCTATTACAATAATGAGAAGAAAAATTCCAACTAATTTATAGGAAATAGGATTGACATATACTCAGATAGCTCATGGAAAATCAAACACAAATGGTCTTCAAGAACATCCTAGTCCATTTGTGCAGCTGTAACAGAATACCTGAGACTGAGTAATTTATAATGAAGAGAAACTTACTTGACTCCCATTCTGGCAGCTCATCAGAGCGCCAACACGTTTGGTGTCTGGTGAGGCCCTTCTCTTCTGAAAAGATGGTACGGTGAATGCTACATCCTCTGGAGAGGAGGAAGGCTAGATCATTACATGGCAGAAGGTGGAAGGGCCAAGTGGCAAAAAGGGGCCAAACTCACCCTTTTATAACAGCATTAATCCCACCTATGAGGGGGCAGGCCCTCATGGCCTAATCACCTCTCAAAGGTCCCACCTCTTAATGCTGTTACAATTCCAATTAAATTGCAATATGAGTTTTGGGGGGATAAAGCATACCAAAGGATGTGAGAAAAAGATATTCAAACTTCAGTCACAGTAAGAAAAATACAAATTAAAAATACACCAAGATGCCATTTCTCATTATTAGTTCAGTCAAAAAAAAAAAAGCAAAAGATTGACAGAATAAATTGTGACGAGGTCAGAGGTATACAAGGCCAGATTTTGTGGGTAGTAATGCAAAATGGTACAAGCACTATGGAAGGAACACTGGGCATATTTAGCAACATTACAATTTAGGAACCTACCCCCAAAATCTGGCAAAAATTCAAAAAGAGGTATCCAAAAGGATATTAACCATAGCACTATTTATAACAGGAAAAGAATGTAAACGACCCAAATGCATACCAGTAGAGGACCAATTGACTAAACTATGCTACATCAACACAATAGAATTCATAGAATCCACAGAATACTACAAATTGTGAAAAATGGATTTGGAATAGTCTATCACTGTGGAGTGATCTCCAAGATATACTACTAAGTAAAAAAAGCAGGGTGGAAAAATGTATGTATCTGTTTATCTAAAAAAGGGCATGGCGGCATGGATATGTTATCTGTTAGCTAGACCTTGCTTTTCTGTCAACCGAATTCCTGTCTTTAATAGGCACAGACCATTTGAATTTTATGTAATTTATGTTTGTTTTCTGAAATTGAGTCTTGCTCTCTTGCTCAGGCTGGAGTGCAGTGGTGTGACTCAGCTCACTGCTACCTCCACCTCCTGGGTTCAAGCAATTCTTGTGCCTCAGTCTCCCGAGTAGCTGGGATTACAGGCGTGTACCAACACACCTGGCTAATTTTTGGTATTTTTAGTAGAGACAGGGTTTCACAATGTTGGCCAGGCTGGTCTCGAACTTCTGGCCTGAAGTAATCTGCCCGCCTTGGCCTTCCAAAGTGCTGGGATTATAGGCATGAACCACCGTGCCTGGCTAAATTTTATGTAATTTTTGATATGCTTAGATTAAAACCTATCATCTTAATAGGTTCCTTTGTTCTGTTTATTCATTGTTCTCTTTGACCTCTTTCACCTTCTTTGGGACTGAGCAATTTTAAGATTCCATTTAGTGTCCACTTTGGCTTAACACATCCACCTGTTTTTAGCAGTTACTCCAGAGTTTACAAATATATATGTCTTTAAAAATCCCAGACTAATCTCAAATAATATTATGGTGCTTTAGGTATAATAACCTATGTGCTATTTTTGTCATTCATTTGATTTTAAATATGCTACAAACCAATAATATTTCACTACAATTTTTGCTTTATTCCTGGCATCTGGAATATATGGCCCATAGGCTGCCTGCCAGTTTCTATAAAAATTGTGTTGAAACACAACCCTATCGATTCATTTGTGTAGTGTTTATGGCTGCTTTCTTGCTACAAGAGCAAAAGTGAGTAGTTACAAACAGAGACACTAGGGTCCATGAGTCTAAAATAGCCCTTTTAAAAACTGTTTTGTCAACCCCTGCTTTAGACCATCAGTTATGTTTTACAGTGTTTAAAAATCAGAAAAATTTAATTTGATATTTATCTTCAGTTTTTATTTACCATTTTCAGCTCTATTTCCTTAGATGCATCCAAATTTCTGTCTAGCATCTGGTGCTGCTTATGGAACTCCCTTTAACGTTTTTTGTAGTTCAGGCCTGCCAGAAATGAATTACCTCAGTTTTTGATTAGATACATCTCTCTAGATACATCTCTCTCTTTTACTTTAGAAATATATTTTCTCAAACTGAAAGTCTGGCCAGGTGTGATGGCTCATGCCTGTAATCCCAGCAGAGGCCGAGGCGGGTAGATTACCTAAGGTCAGGAGTTTGAGACCAGCCTGGCCAACATGACAAAATCCTGTCTCTACTAAAAATATAAAAATTAGCGAGACATAGTGGCGGGCACCTGTAATCCCAGCTACCTGGGAGACTGAGGCAGGAGAATTGTTTGAACCTGAGAGGCAGAGGTTGCAGTGAGCCAAGATGGCACCAATGCACTCTACCCTGGGAGACTGAGCAAGACTCCATCTCAAAAAAAAAAAAAAAAAAAAAAAGTTAATACTTCTTTTTTCTTTCATCACTTTAAAGTTGTCACTTCATTGTGTTTTGGCTTGTAATTTCTAAAGAGATGTCTGCTACACATTATCTTCACTCTTCTTTGGATAATGTCTTTTTTTCTCTTCTTACTTTGACCTACTTGTGTTCTAGTTTCTGTAGCTGGATCCTTTTCATTATTTTAAGAAAATTCATGCCATTATTTTGTCAATATTATTCTGCCTCATTTTATCTTCTGAGATTCTAGTAGACAGTTTTAGATTTTCCTAAATTCTTAGACACTCTGTTCTGTTTCTCCTTGCCTTTTAGTTTGAGTATTTCTATGAATCTACATTCAAGGTTCATTCTTTCTTTAGCTGCATTAAGTCTACTAAGGAATCTGAAGGTCTTAGCCATTCTTCATCTGTTACTGTGTGTATTTCCAGAATTTCCATTTGAATCTTCCCTAATGTTTCCATCTCTGTGCCAAAATTTCCAGTCTGCTCAAATGTATTCTGTCTTTTCCACAATAGCCTTTATATCTGGATCTGGCTCTACTGATTGCTTTATCTCTTAATAGTGGTTCTCTCTTTTTTTTTTTTTAATATGTCTATAATTTCTGGTTTTTGAAAGCTGGGCTTCATTATATAAGGCCATTATCCTAAGTGAATTAACGCATGAACAGAAAACCAAATAACACATGTTCTCACTTGTAAGTGGGAGTTAAACATTTTATACTCATGGACATAAAGATGGCACAACAGACACTGGAGACTACTACTGGGGCAGGGGGTAGGATTTAAAAAATAACTAATGGTTACTATGTTTACCACTGGGTTATGGGATCATTCATATCCCAAACCTCAGCAGTATACCCATGCAACAAACTGGCACACATACTCCCAGAATCTAAACTAAAAGTTGAAATTACTATTTTAAAAAAAAAAAAAAAAAAGACAGTAGAGGTTGAAGTAAACAGCATTTATGACTAGAAAGAGGCATGTCTTGTCTTCTGCTAGGGCTTTATTGTGGAGCATATGAGTAAAACCAATCAGAAGTTAAACTGAATATGGGTTTTGTTGTTGCTATCATGATATTCAGTGCACCACTGGCTTCAAATTCTTGCACTGTATGTTGGGTTTAGAGTAGAGACTGAATTGCCAGATATTATTTTAGGATTTGGCCCATGGGCCATAGTTTGTGAACCGCAGTGGTAGAGAAAAGATTAACCATGTTAAGTAAATAAATGGAAGAAACAAAAGAACTTCATCAAGCTTTTGCACGTAAAAAACATAATGTCTGAAATGAAAAATACATTGTATGGTATTAACAGCAAATTTGACATTATAGAAGATAATATTATACTGGGAAAACAAAGGTATAGCAATAGAAAACTATTTAAAATAAAAGAGAAAGACAAAAAACAACTAGAGCTATTAATGAGCTGCAGGACAGCTGTTGTTCCCCTTCAGGTAGCATCCCTGAAGAAAAACATAATAGTGGTTTCTAAAAAAAGTTTTTTGAGGAAATTTCCAAAAGTTGACAAAAATTATAAGCCCACAGATCCAAGAAGCTTAAAATCAAGAAACATGAAGAAAACGACACAAAACACATTACAACCAAATTTCTTAAAACCAGCAATAAACTTCAAAAGACACCAATAAGAAAATGAAAAGACAAGATATAGTGGGATAAATCAAAAATCATGTATCTGATAAAGAGTGTATATCCAGAATACATAAAGAATTCTTAGAGCTCAGTAAGATGACAAATAATACAATTTAAAACTGATCAAAAAAATTGATAGATTTTGTCAAAGAAAATATAAAATAGCAAAGCACACAAAAAGATGCTTACCAACGACAGCACTGAGGAAATGCAAATTAAAACTAAAATGAGATTCTACTGTACAACCATTAGAATGGTTATTATGAAAAAGATAAAAACGTATTAGTGAAGATGTAAAGAAACTGCTACCTCAGTAGGAAATTGGTTAGAATTTTAATCTTACAGTCACTTTGGATATAGAGTAAGAGTTTTACAACACGCTAAACATAAACTAATCATACATCTGACAATTCTATGCCTAGGTATCTACCTAAAAGAAATGAAAAGATGTGGCCACATTAAAACACATACACACATGTCATAGCCCAAAACTGGAAGTAATCTGAGCAGCCATCAATTCCTGAATGTACAAATAAAATGTAATATATCCATATACTGAAATCTATGCAGCAAAAAAGGAATGAGCTACTGATAAACGCTATAACATAGGTAAACCTCAAGAACATTATTCTAAGCGAAAAATAGTCATTTAAAAGACTATTTTACATGACTATTTCACAAAACTATTTTTCAATATTTTCACTTGCTCTAAGTGAAAGTATCCAAAAGACTGCATATCGTATGATATCATTTATATGAAATGTCTAGAAATAACAACTCTATAGAGACAGAAAGCAGAGCAGTAGTTGCCTTGGACTGGGTAGGCACTGGGGACTGACTGCAAATGTGCATGAGGGAGCTTTCTGGGGCAATGAAAATGAAAAACTGGATTGTGGTAATGGTTGCATAACTCTATAAAACTTACCAAAAAATCACTGAATTATAAACTGACAGTGGGTGAATTATATGGAATTTATACTGTTTAATAAAGCTTTACATAAAAAAAGATAACTAGCAGTGGGTAAGGAGTGGGAAAATATACCTGAAACAAGATTGACAATATACCGGTAACTGTTGAAGCTGGGTGATAGTTGCTTCTACTACTTTTACTTTCAAGTATATTTGAAAATTGTCATAATAAAGTTTTTTTTATTATTATACTTCAAGTTCTAGGGTGCATGTGCACAACATGCAGGTTTGTTACATATGTATACATGTGCCATGTTTGCGTGCTGCACCCATTAACTCGTCATTTACACTAGGTATATCTCCTAATGCTATCCCTCCCCACTCTCCCCACCCCACCCCAGGAACCGGTGTGTGATATTCCCCACCCTGCGTCCAAGTGTTCTCATTATTCAATTCCCACCTATGAGTGAGAACATGCGGTGTTTGGTTTTCTCTCCTTGCGACAGTTTGTTCAGAATGATGGTTTCCAGCTTCATCTGTGTCCCTAGAAAGGACATGAACTCATCCTTTTTTATGGCTGCATAGTTTTCCATGGTGTATATGTGCCACATTTTCTTAATACAGTCTATCATTGATGGACATTTGGTTTGGTTCCAAGTCTTTGCTATTGTGAATAGTGCCGCAATAAACATACGTGTGTGTGTGTCTTTATAGCAGCATGATTTATAATCCTTTGGGTATATACCCAGTAATGGGATGGCTGGGTCAAATGGTATTTCTAGTTCTAGATCCTTGAGGAATCACCACACTGTTCATATCCTTACTCACTTTCTGATGGGGTTGATTTTTTCTTGTAAATTTGTTTAAGTTCTTTGTTGATTCTGGATATTAGCCCTTTGTCAGATGGGTAGATCGTAAAAATTTTCTCCCATTCTGCAGGTTGCCTGTTCACTCTGATGGTAGTTTCTTTTGCCGTGCAGAAGCTCTCTAATTTAATTAGATCCCATTTGTCAATTTTGGCTTCTGTTGCCATTGCTTTTGGTGTTTTAGTCATGAAGTCCTTGCCCATGCCTATGACCTGAATGGTATTGCCTACATTTTCTTCTAGGGTTTTTATGGTTTTAGGTCTAACATTTGAGTCTTTCATCCATCTTGAATTAATTTTTGTATAAGGTGTAAGGAAGGGATCCAGTTTCAGCTTTCTACATATGACTAGCCAGTTTTCCCAGCACCATTTATTAAATAGGGAAACCTTTCCCCATTTCCTATTTTTGTCAGGTTTGTCAAAATCAGATGGTTGTAGATGTGTGGTGTTATTTCTGAGGGCTCTGTTCTGTTCCACTACTCTGTATCTCTGTTTTGGTACCAGTACCATGATGTTTTGGTTACTGTAGCCTTGTAGTATAGTTTGAAGTCAGGTAGTGTGATGCCTCCAGCTTTGTTCTTTTGGCTTAGGATTGTCTTGGCAATGCAGGCTCTTTTGTGGTTCCATATGAACTTTAAAGTAGTTTTTTCCAATTCTGTGAAGAAAGTCATTGGTAGCTTAATGGGGATGGCATTGAATCTATAAATTACCTTGGGAAGTATGACCATTTTCACAATATTGATTCTTCCTATCCATGAGCATGGAATGTTTTTCCATTTGTTTGTGTCCTCTTTTATTTCGTTGAGCAGTGGTTTGTAGTTCTCCTTGAAGAGGTCTTTCACATCCCTTGTAAGTTGGATTCCTAGGTATTTTATTCTCTTTGAAGCAATTGTGAATGGGAGTTCACTCATGATTTGGCTGTCTGTCTGTTACTGGTGTATAGGAATGCTTGTGATTTTTGTACATTGATTTTTTATCCTGAGACTTTGATGAAGTTGCTTATCAGCTTAAGGAGATTTGGGGCTGAGACGATGGGGTTTTCTAAATATACAATCATGTCATCTGCAAAGAGGGACAATTTGACTTCTTTTCCTAATTGAATACGCTTTCTTTCTTTCTCTTGCCTTATTGCCCTGGCCAGAACTTCCAATAGGAGTGGTGAGAGAGGGCATCCCTGTCTTGTGCCAGTTTTCAAAGGGAATGCTTCCAGTCTTTGCCCATTCAGTATGATAATGGCTGTGGGTTTGTGATAAATAGCTCTTATTATTTTAAGTTCCATCAATACCTAGTTTATTGAGAGTTTTTAGCATGAAAGGCTGTTGAATTTTGTAAAAGGCCTTTTCTGCATCTATTGAGATAATCATGTGGTTTTTGTCTTTGGTTCTGTTTATATGATGGATTAAGTTTATTGATTTGCTTATGGTGAACAAGCCTCGCATCCCAGGGATAAAGCCAACTTGATTGTGGTGGATAAGCTTTTTGATGTGCTGCTGGATTCGGTTTGCTGGTATTTTATTGAGGATTTTTGCATCAATGTTCATCAAGGATATTGGTTTAAAATTCTCTTTTTGTTGTGTCTCTGCCAGGCTTTGGTATCAGGATGATGCTGGCCTCATAAAAAGAGTTAGGGAGGATTCCCTCTTTTTCTGGTGATTGGAATAGTTTCAGAAGGAATGGTACCAGCTCCTCTTTGTACCTCTGGTAGAATTCGGCTGTGAATCCGTCTGGTCCTGAACTCTTTTTGGTTGGTAGGCTATTAATTATTGCCTCAATTTCAGAGCCTGTTTTTGGTGTATTCATGGATTCAGCTTCTTCCTGTCTTAGCCTTGGGAGGGTGTATGTGTCCAGGAATTTATCCATTTCTTCTAGATTTTCTAGTTTATTTGCATAGAGGTGGTTATAGTATTCTCCGATGGTAGTTTGTATTTCTGTGGGATCGGTGGTGATATCCCCTTTATCATTTTTTATTGCGTTTATTTTATTCTTCTCTCTTTTCTTATTAGTCTTGATAGCGGTCTGTCAATTTTGTTGATCTTTTCAAAAAACCAGCTCCTGGATTCATTGATTTTTGAGGGATTTTTTATGTCTCTATCTCCTCCAGTTCTGCTCTGATCTTAGTTATTTCTTGCCTTCTGCTAGCTTTTGAACGTGTTTGCTCTTGCTTCTCTAGTTCTTTTAATTGTGATGTTGGGGTGTCAATTTTAGATCTTTCCTGCTTTCTCTTGTGGGCATTTAGTGCTATAAATTTCCCTCTACACATTGCTTTAAATGTGTCCCAGAGATTCTGGTATGTTGTGTCTTTGTTCTCATTGGTTTCAAAGAACATCTTTATTTCTGCCTTCATTTTGTTATGTACCCAGTAGTCATTCAGGAGCAGGTTGTTCAGTTTCCACGTAGTTGAGCGGTTTGAGTGAGTTTCTTAATCCTGAGTTCTAATTTGATTTCACTGTTGTCTGAGAGACAGTATAGTGATTTCTGTTCTTTTACATTTGCTGAGGAGTGCTTTACTTCCAACTATGTGGTCAATTTTGGAATAAGTGTGATGTGATGCTGAGAAGAATGTATATTTTGTCGATTTGGGGTGGAGAGTTCTGTAGATGTCTGTTAGGTCTGCTTGGTGCATAGCTGAGTTCAAGTCCTGGATATCCTTGTTAACCTTCTGTCTCATTGATCTGTCTAATATTGACAGTGGGGTGTTAAAGTCTCTCATTATTAAAAAACAAAAAACAAAAACAAAAAAAACACTGTTAACAAAGGTGTGAGAAAATTGTTACTCTCTTACATTGCTGGCAAAAATGTAAACCGGTTCAACCTTTACAGAGGAAATTTGGCAGTATCTACCAAAGTGACAAATTATATTCTTTGTATAAATGTATGATAACTGATAAATTATACTCTTTCATCAAGCAATTAACTCTACTCCTCGGATACATCTAGGATATACAAATATCCTTGTACATATTCCGCTCATACATGGTAATTCATTAAACAGTTGTTGGTAACAGCAAAAGATTGAAACAAAAACTAAGTATCTATTAGTAAGGGGCTGGTTTAATTACATTTTGATATACACATAAGAGTGAAATACTCTACAGCCAATGTGATGACCAGTGTTCTTTCTATGCTGATGGGGAAAGATATCTAAGTGAAAAACGGAGATACAAAACTGTGTGTGTAGTATACTAGCATTTGTCTAAATTGAGAATATGGGGTTTTTTTTCTTATATATGCATTATACATCTGAAAGGAAAATTCATGAAAATAAGTACACTGGATGGCTACAGAAACGGAAACTAGGAAACTAGGGGACAGGTAGATGTAAATGGCAAGGGTATCTCATTGTACACTCTATACTTTTTGCATTTTGAACCATGAACATGTATTACCTACTCAAAAATTAAAAATGAAAAGTGATAAAGATGAAATCTTAAAAGCAAGCCCCTAAAAGTGTACGTTATATTCAGGGAACCAGATAAAAAGCAGATTTTTCATCACAAGAAAATGTGGCCAGAAGACACTGGATGGACTTAAAGTATGGGAAGAAAAAAAAATTGCCAATGTAAAATTCAATAATCAGTGGAAATCTCTTTCAAAACAAAGGTCTTTGGGTTCTGGTTAGGTTTGGCTAAAGGGGGTCAGCGGTAGAAATCAGAAGTCAGGAGGAAGGAGAAACGAGGGTCTTTCTCCCCTAACCCCTCAGCTTTAGGATCCTCTATAGCAGTAGTTCTATCTCTTCAGAGGTACCCTCTCCCACAAATCAGTGCTGCTTCCTCTCATCAACTATCTCCTGTCTGTGGGCTCTAGTAATACTTTCTTTTTCCTTTGTCCCTCCATTTCTAGAGCTAACAGCAACTTGCCACAATTGCCATTGTCCAGGTTCACCATCTCCTGTCTATTCTCTCAGATCATCTAACACCTTTAAAAGTGATTCTATGAGTAAGTTCCTTCTACTGAATTATCTAGCATGGTTTACATTTACCTAACTGAATCTTGACTGAAATATATCTTAATCAAAAAGAAAATGAAGGTCAGTCTGCCAAGCCCTAGACCCGGGAGGGGAGGCCACTACTGATAGCCCAGAGGGAAAGAACAAACTGGGGGTATCTGGGATGCAGTGGCCTTAGTCCTTCAGGTGGAACAATGCAACATGGGAAAGAAAACCAAGCACACAGCTGACAGTTCGTCAGAGAATGGAGAGTACACTGTGGAGAAGGTACTAGACACGCATGTAGTTAAGGGGCAAATGGAGTATCTACTGATGTGGAAAGGCTTTTCTGAGGAGCACAATACTTGGGAATCTGAGAAAAACTTGGATTGCCTTTAGCTCATTTCTTAGTTTACAAAAAAGTTTAAGATGATGAAGGAGGGTTAAAATAACAAACCTGGGGAGAAGTCAGAAAGTAGCAAGGAAATCCAATTTCTCAAACTGTGCTGACAGTACCAAGTCCAAAAAAGAGAACAGAGCAATGATATCGCTCGGGGCTTTGAGATAAGACTAGAACCAGAAAAGATTATTGGGGCAACAGATTCCTGTGGCGATTTATGTTTTTAATGAAATGGAAAGATAGATGAAGCAGACCTGGTTCTTGCAAAAGAAGCTAATGTGAAATGTCTACAAAACTATGACAGCATTTTATGAAGAGAGACTGATGTTGCATGCATACCTTGAGGATGCAGAAAACAAAGAGGAAAAAACAGCAAAGGGCTAAAGGAGGGGGTGATCCCTGTCACTTCTCTTAGTACATAATACATTCACATTCCTGTCTCTTCCCTTCTCCCCACACCCCTTTCTATCCTAAACACGTCGTTGAAAAAATGTGCTTATCACTGTGCTCCACAGGAGAAAAGCTAGTATTGGTTCTCTTTAACATACTGATAGTCCTATTCATAGGGGGAAAAACTAAAAAAGGAAACAAAAGTGAATTCATTGAAAATCATTCCCTACAAAACAAGGAGCAAATTGTTCATTAACCTCAATTCCAAAATTAAAAGGGAAAACCTTTTCAAGGTACCATAGCTTAAGAAAACTATAGCTAATAAGCTTCAACCAATAATTACTAAAAATATATGATTTGCTTAAATATTTTGAATTCTATAATTCTGTTCATTGCTTCTTATATAGCAAACTTGGAAGAAATTCTTCCAGCGCCTTAATCCTGGGATAGTTTCTCGTAAGTTTTCTTTGTAAGAAGCAGTGAGCAAAATTTTGTCAATTTTATAATTACAGAAGCATTTCATGTAATTTTTTTTCTTTTTTCTTCATTCCACAGTAAAAGCTGCCAGTATAATATTGTAGTTCTATAAACCAAAAATATTAGTGGGAAGGAAGTTTAAAAAAAAAGTTCAGATACATAGTTTTTAAATGATCTGACTTAGTACAAGGTTAAGCCATTCAAAATAAAAAAATTCAAACGTACTTACACCATTCATAATGACTATATACATCCTTTAAAGAATAACTTTTAAAGAATAAAGATCTTTCTAATAGTAGGTTGTAGTCAACTGCTTTTTGCTTTAATTTTTGTATATCCACACTGACCAAGAGAACTATCAAGCTTTCCTTCCTTCAGAATAGAAAAACAATAAATACCATTTTCCAAAATGACACATGTACAGTCCTCTAGATTCTGATATATATAGTAATGTGGGTGGGAACAGGGTATTTCTTTTCCCTGATCACTTTCCATCCCTGCCAACACAAATATACCAATTAGTAATCTATCTCTTTGCCCATAAAACAACTATAGTACCAACCACTTTACTCCAAAATCAATAAAGGGAGCAATGAAGACCAAAATTACAGGGGAAAAGATGCTCGTCACAACTAAGACCAAATGCAATACTAAGTTTCTAACGATGGCCAATATAAACAAATGCACTAAGAATTTTTTAATATTGACTTTAGCTACAACAAATTCTATAAACAAAATATTCTAGTGTAATAGGGAAGAACAAAACCATCTCATGAAGTTTAGTAAGAGAAAAGAATTAAGACCACCAACTGCCTCAAATATATATATATATAATTATCTCTTCCTCAGAGAGAGAAGACAAAGAGATAGAGGGCTGGATGGCCTAGATTTTTCTTTAAAATGACCAAGTTCACATGTCACAAATGATTAGTAAAGACAGTAGATACAAAATTGGTTAAGGTGCTGAATAAGTGTTCGTCAATGTAACGAGTCAGGAAGTAGTAAGAGTGCTATGTGCTGTGGAGATGGGCAATACTCATTGAACCCTACAAGACAAACACCTTTTGTGGGGTCCAGACCCCACAAAAAACAAATGTACCTTTATAATTAGACTTTCTTCCTGTATTTCCAAGCCATTTCCTAAATTAGTTGAAAGCCTAGACTTAAATTATAAATGCAACCAAGTAAAACTTGATTATAGAGTAAAGACTGAAGTTAGGCTAGGCATAAATGCTGTGTTTGAAATACAGTACAATTTAGCAACATAATCAGAAAATATCAGTGATCTAAACATTACATGTGTAGTCTAGTCCAAGATGATCTAGCCACTCAAAATAAGAGACTGATTATACCCACTTAGCTCCATGAAGACAAGAACATTTGGTCTTCTCTCTTAGACAACTTGCCAATACACCTTTTAGTCTTTGCCAGTGCACACACCAAATACTACTAGCTGAACTAGTTCCTCCAGTGATTCTTGTGGACCTAGTGGCCGTCAGGCAAATACCTGCTGTGCTATAACTCACCTCTGCCTGGAATGCTGAAATCTATGAACATTTCCTTCCTGTTGGGTAAAAGGAGGTTGTGAAGGCAGCATTAAAATGTGCTTTTCTTTTATGTAAAACTTATAAAGTTTATGTTTTCTGCCTGAAAGTCCACTTAGTTTCAGAGTGTTTGACTTTGTTCCACCTGTGAAACTTAACTTAGGAACCAGTATTTAACCAATCTAAAACAAGGCAAGAGGGAAAAAACCAGTAACAACTTAATTAACTCAATTTGCAAAAGTCCCCCAACTTCTCAGGCTTCGGTTTTCTTATCTGCAAAGAATGAGTTTGAGGTCCATATGCACAAAGCAAAATCTCTGTTTCTTTAGAAAATACAGCTTAGAAGGACAGTCAACCCAGGTAAAGGTAGACAGAATTATAATTAGCTGATTTAAGACAATTCACCACATGACTTTTTATTTCTGTAACATTGGAAATAACACTCAGGTATAAATAAAAGCAGAATCCACTTTCCTTCCCTGTAGACAACACTAGCAAAACTCTAATTTTTCAAGTCTCCCAGCTGATAGAAGGCAGATCAATACATAAGTATAATTCAAAGTAGATAAAGGCTTTTACTAAGGTGGACATATATACCAGACAATACTGCCAGAGAATATAGTAACTTACAATTTTTCCATATAACATATTTTATTTGTAAATGTTATACATATATAAAAGACAGTCTCCTCATTTTTTCATATGTCAAGCAAATAAAAAACTTAAAGTCATGATACAAATCAAAAGAACTGTAAAAACAGATAATAAATATATTGAAATCTGTTAATATCCAGGTGCCTTAAACATTCTGTTTGCCATCCCTAAGAGGCTCTTCTGCTCCTTCATCTAAGTTATTCCTGTCATTCCTTCAGAGTACAGCAAGTTAGCTCACCCAGCACATTTTCACTGACCTCCAAGACAGGTCAAGTCCCTGTTATCCCCTCTCATTGCACCCTGTAATTCCCTCCTAACTACCATTATATAAAAGTGTAACTGCTTGTTTAATATAATATCTCTTAGCTCTGTAACATCTTTGAGAACGAGAATTTATCTATCTTATATTCTCTTTTATCCCTAGAAGCAAGCAGAGCTTTACAGAATAAATAGTTATGCAGTAATTGTTAGAAAAATTTTTTGATTAAATATTTAAATAAAATGACATACTGTTGTAGATTGACTACTCTTTTAGTAGAACTAACATGTTGCTATTTCCCCATTTTTCTTCTGGTATGGAAAATATAATTAACTTCTCTGTAAAGTAAATACAAATAATGCAAAAAGTTTTCCTTCTAAGAAATCTTACTATTTAGTAAGTCATCAACATAACGTATTTCTTTTGACTTATATTGAACATCTTAGATAAGATTTGCTTCTGCTTAACACATTATTTTTTACATGGGCAGTAGTCGAAAAGCTAGTGTATTCGTCCATTTTCATATTGCTATGAAGAAATACCCGAGACTGGGTCATTTATGAAGAAAAAGAGGGGTTTAATGGGACTCACAGTTCTACATGGCTGAGGAGGCCACAGCAGAAGGCGAAGGAGGAACAAAGGCATGTCTTACATGTTGGCAGGCAAGAGAGCGTGTGCAGGGGAACTGCCCTTTATAAATCCATCAGATCTCATGAGACTTATTCACTATCATGAGAACAGCACAGGAAAAACCTGACCCCATGATTCAATTACCTCCCATCGGGTCCCTTCCATGACACATGGGGTTTACGGAAGCTACAACTCAAAATGAGATTTGGGTGGGGACACGGCCAAATCATTTCAGCTAGCAGGCAGTGCAAGAGAAGTCAATAAATGACATATAACCAAAGAACTTTTGAAAGTTTTATAAGAATTTTCACATAACAACGCTAAAATTAGCAAAGATTATATAGATGAAAGAGGGAAAAAATGCCTGAAACAGTAATACTTCTTGCTTACGAATAATTTCTTTTAATACTTATTTTCTTCAAAAATCAGTAGAGAATAACTGAAACAGTTTTGGTAATCTGCAAAATAATGTAAACATTTTCTTTGTTGTGTTATTATTTTTTTGTTTATTATTTTTCTCTACATAACCAATTCTTTAAGGAAATTACTTCTCTCTCCAACACTTCTATGGTTCTGATGGGGCAGCCAACATAGTACGGCTGGGGATATGTTCTGAGAAATGCATCATTAGGTGATTTTGTCCTTGTGTGAACATCACTGAATGTACTTCCACAAACCTAAATGGTATAGTCTACCACACACCTGGGCTACAAACCTGTATAGCATGTTACTGTACTGAATACCATAGGCAACTGTAACAATAGTATTTGTGTGTCTAAACACAGAAAACTAAGTAAAAATACAGTATAAAACAAGCTTGTCCAACCTGCAGCCTGCGTGCAGCCCAGGTGGCTTTCAGTGAGGCCCAACACAAATTCGTGAACTTTCTTAAAACATTACATAATCTTTTTGCAATTTTTTTTTTCTTAGCTTACGAGCTGTCATCAGTGTTACTTATTTTATATATGGGCCGAGACAATCCTTGTTCTTCCAGTGTGGCCAGGGAAGCCAAAAGATTGGACACCCCAGTGTAAAATATAAAAGCTGTTTATGTGTATAGGCCACTTACCATGAATGGAGCTTGCAAGAACGATGTCGCTATGGGTGAGTCAGTGAGTGAATGGTGAATGAATGTAAAGGCCTATGACATGACTATACACTAATGTAGAAATATAAACACTGTATATGTAGGCTGGAGTGCAATGGTGTGATCTTAGCTCACTGCAACCTCTGCCTCCTGGGTTCAAGTGATTCTCCTGCCTCAGCCTCCCAAGTAGCTGGGATTACAGGCGCTTGCCACCACGACCAGCTAATTTTTTGTATTTTTAGTAGAGACAGGGTTTCACCACATTGGCCAGGATGGTCTCAATCTCTTGACCTCGTGACCCACCCGCCTCGGCCTCCCAAAGTGCTGGGATTACAGGCGTGAGCCACCACGCCTGGCCTTTTTTTTTTTTTTTTTTTTAATACTTAAGCTTGAGTAAGATTTGTCAGGTATAATCAAAAAGTTCAAATACAAATACATTCACATATTCCTTCCAGCATCACAAAATAAATATAGTATTTTTAATACAGTTTTTTTTTTTTTTTAGGTCAGGCGTGGTAGCTCACGCCTGTAATCCCAGAACTTTGGGAGCCTGAGGTGGGCAGATCATCTGAGGTCAGGAGCTCGAGACCAGCCTGGCCAACATGGTGAAATTCCATCTCTACTAAAAATACAAAAAATTAGCCAGGCATGGTGATGGATGCCTGTAATCCCAGTTACTCAGGAGGCTGACGCAGGAGAATTGCTTAAACCCAGGAGAAGGAGGCTGCAGTGAGCCAAGATCATGCCACTGCACTCTAGCCTGGGCAACAGAGCCAGACTCCATTCATCCATTCATTCATCCATCCATCCATCCATCCATCCATCCATCCATCAATAAAGGTTTTTTTTTTTAACTGCCTCACTCTTACAAATCTAAATAATACATTCTAAACTCTCCTTCCGTCCTACAATTTTAAATATATACAAATCAATTTTTAAAGAGGCACAATGTACACGCACACATTTAAATTTCTCTTTGGTTTTGTTTTATATTCTGGATTACTGCTTCAGCTTTACGTATTCCAACCTTCCTACAGAACTTTAAATTTTAACCATCATATTTTCTTAATTTCAAATTCATTTTTCATATGTCATTATTCCTTTCACACAGCATGATATTGATGATTTTAATGTTGCACATAACTTCTCAATTCTCTCTAGAAATGCTAATTATAGATTTTATATTTCATTTTTATTTTCAACATTAACACTGTTTCTTTCAAAATTATTTTTCACTTTTTCATTGCATTTTTTCATACTGAAGGCATTTTTGAATATCTGATGATTCTTAGATATTAATATGTAAAAATCAGGCCATATATAAATAATTGGGAGCCCTATGAGCATGAGTCTGGAGTTTCTTGGCTGATGAATTTTTCTTTAGAGTAATTAAGGAATTAGCAGCCTCAATGAGGAATCTGTAAATGCCAGAACGCAAAGGTCATTATTCCAGGGTTAATTTATATAGAGGAAATCAAAAAGTAGTATAGGCTGAGTATCCCTTATCTGAAATGCTCAGAATTAGAAGTGTTTGGGTTTTGGATTTCGTAGTATTTATATTTATACTTACTGATTGAGCATCCCTAATCCAGAAATCTGAAATCTGTAATGTTCCAATGAGCATTTCCTTTGAGTATCATGTTAGCACTCAAAGAGTTGTGAATTTTGGAGCATTTTAGATGTCAGATTTTGGATTATCAGATTAGGGATACTCAACCTCTAATGCTGTTTCCCCACCCCAACGTGAGGTGATTGAACTAAATAAAAAAATTGTAATTAATTTCTTTATCTGCATCCTCCTCAAAATAAATGTTTCACATAATAATACTTATCCTATGAGACATACTCTTGACACTTTCTATTGCAATTTGTAATGATAAGTGATTTTATAAGCCACTGTTGTGGTGTGAGTACAATTTGAGGTATAAATAAGTAACAGATGAAACTGACTTGCTCTGCTGTGTTTCAATGACCATTCCTCTATCTGCTTTCTGTCCCCCAGAAAACTGTAGAAATCATTCATTCACTGATAATCTTTCTCTATTTATTTTCATTCTCTTCTCTCTTTTACTTCTTTACTATAGTTTTAGTGGGTTCTTAGGAGGGCAGAAGGGATAATCACAAATGTTCAGTTTTTAATCTTTAATTTGAAGTTCTCTGTAAGCATTTTTTAAAAACCAGGATTTTCAGCCGGGAGTGGTGGCTCACGCCTATAATCCCAGCACTTTGGAAGGCCAAGGTGGGCAGATCACCTGTCAGGAGTTCAAGACCAGCCTGGCCAACATGGTGAAACCCCATCTCCACTAAAAATACAAAAATTATCTGGGCGTAGTGGTGCACACCTGTGGTCCCAAGTACTCTGGGGCTGAGGCATAAGAATCACTTGAACCTGGGAGGCAGAGGTTGCAGTGAACCAAGATCACACCAGTGCACTCTGGCCTGGGTGACAGAGAGACTCTGTCTCAAAAAAACAAAACAATGGTCCGGGCACAGTGGTTCACGCCTGTAATCCCAGCACTCTGGGAGGCCTAGGCGAGTGGATCACGAGGTCAGGAGATCGAGACCATCCTGGTTAACACGGTGAAACCCCGTCTCTACTAAAAACACAAAAAAGCCGGGCGTGGTAGAGGGCGCCTGTAGTCCCAGCTACTCAGGAGGCGGAGGCAGGAGAATGGTGTGAACCTGGGAGGCGGAGCTTGCAGTGAGCAGAGATCGTGCCATTGCACTCCAGCCTGGGTGACAGAGCGAGACTCCGTCTCAAAAAAAAAAAAAAAAAAAAAAAAAGGAAGAACAACAACAACAAAACAAACAAACAGGATTTTCCTAACCTCCTTCTGGCCTGATGTAAGCTCTCTCTGCTCACTATCTATCATAGCCTAAACTGCTGTATTCTGGGACTTACCATTAGAGCTCCCCAAGGCAATATGGAGAATTAAAAAGAAAAGTAAAGTGCTTGTAGCAACCAGAGGAATCTGTAAATCAAAATTCCATTTCACTATTAAAACTTACAGTAAAATTATGGTTACATGTTCAAAATTAAACCTGAATACTTAAGTGAAAAAATAAACATTACTTTTTGCGGGGATAATTTAGGAAAGGTTTCTTCTTCAGAAGAAATTATCAAAAACAAATTCTCAAACACATCAAGAAAAATAATGCATTTATAAGAAGTAAAAAGTACTTACACAGCAAGGCTACTCAAAACATATTGTACGTGCTCACATTCATCTGGGAATGATGCACTGGCTGTTGTAAAACAACAAAGTGCAGTCTGAAGAACCTGAAGCTGTGGCAAAGGGACCTGCCATCTTCCAGCATAATCTTCAACCACCTGACAGGGAAGCAATCCAGATATTACTACAGAAAATGTTCTCAACATCTCGAGTTTAAAAATTTGCATAAAAGTTACTGGATAAATTAAAATATTAGTTCAGCAGGAACACAGGTGACTGGAGGGAGGGATCTTCTATACTGTTTATTTTCATGACATATATCTGAAAATAAAATCAATTATTATCTTTGAAAAGATGTAAAATATAGTGTATGAATGTCTGTACTATTCAACTGCCATTGCTTTTTTACCAAATTTTGTTAACTAATGCCCTTTATCTCCCATGTCCAGCTTTAGTGAAAATAATATTCAATATTAAAATAGCTAGCAAGTAGAATATAGTAATAAAATTAGAAATGATCATGCATTATCATTATCATTATCATTATTATAAGGCTCTAAGAATTCTGGCAATAAATGAATATTCCGGCAACAAAAGATATATGACATGATACTCTGATTATGAATATTTAACCTGTACCATATTATGGGGAAGAGTCCAGAATACAGTCAGTCTCGGCTCTGTCACTTAATTAGTTTTATTAATCTGGGTAGGTCAACAGGTCATCTTACTTCTCAATGCATTAGTTTCCTTACTATAAAATGGAGATGAAATGCTCTCTGAAGCCAAATTGGGGTAATTTATGAGAAAACATTTTAGAAACATCAATTGCTATGTTGCAAGAATGCTATATTAAAACAATATATTATATTAACAAAATTCATCTAAAACTACTGCCTTCAGGCGAGATTTGGCCTGCCACCTGTTTTTGTACATCCACGACGTAAAAGTGATTTTACATTTTTAAGTGGCTGGAAAAACAAATCACTTTGTGATATGTGAAAATTATATGAAATTCAAATTTCAATATCTACAAATAAGGTTTTATTGGAACACAACCAGGTTTATCCATTTATGTTTGTCTATGGCTGCTTTCCTGCTACAACAACTGAGTTCAGTAGTTGTGACAGAAAGAATATGGCTTACAAAGCCTTAAATATTTAATGTCTGTCCTTTTACAGAAAAAAGTTTGCTGACTCCTGATATATAAGCTAAGAAAACTAGAATACAAAAGGCAAGAACAGTCAGAGCTGAAAAGACTTTTCACACTAATCACTTCCTACTGGGAGACAATTTTCCATGGGTCTCTCACATTTCTACAATTTTTCAAAAAGCCCTAGCTGACTTTATCTTTTTGAAGACATTTATAGCAAGCAGCCTTGAAAAACAGAGATGATGTCTCCCTCCAGAGCAGAGAACCACTTTATATCCAGTATAATAAAGACATTGTCTCCCTCTAGGGCAAAGCTCAGGCAGATATGCTTGCAGACCATTGTAAAAGATTAGGGTTCCTTAAACTTGAGGTTCCTCAACTGTGATGAAAACCTGCTAAGTGTAGCATCCACTTGGGCTACCATGTCAACTGTATGAGACTTGAGGTAGCGAGGGGCACCATCATAAACATGAAACTCATGCTGCTTGCTGTGCCATGATTAATAAAGTCCATTATCTCTGACTCAAGAGTTTCGTGTCTTCTGCCAGCACCTGTAAAACTGTGGCAGACAAACTTGGATAAAAGCTCACTCTTCACAGTTCTCGACAATTCCCAATAGCAATACCAGGTACTCATACATCTTTCCAATGTTTCTGGGAACACATACAGATAAAAAAGAAAGCTAAAGGAGATTGTTTCTGAACTTGTATCTCGTCTGGATCTTGCAGTTCTCACTAGCTGGAAAGTAAAAACCACTACTAACTATGCTGTCATCAGTACAGATGAAAAAAGGAGGAATGTTAGAAAAAACATTTGTAACCTGGCTCTAAATTTGCTCTTCCCTGAAGTCCCTGACTAGCTTTATTGCCTTTCCCTGGTTACCAAACCCCTACTCTGGTGCCACATAAAAAATAGGTACCCGACAGCCTCATATTTTTCTTGTTCACAGTCCATGTCTACTTGCAACCTTACCTGCTCCCTATTTATGGGTTGGGTTTATCTCCTTAGAAGAGAAGCTTTCTACTTTCTCAGGTTCTGTTCTCATTATAGATTCCTTCATTCATTCAGATTCAGCTACCAATGCATTGCCTGGTCTAGCTGAGCCCAAACCTAACACAATACAAGTCCTTGTGGACAACACCTCCATTAGGTTTGCTACAATACCCTGAAAGGGACATAAACAAAATCAACTGAAATTTAGATACCATCTTACATTGTTTAATGTCATGTCAGGCACTGTAATTCATTATAACACTATTTCTCTTTGAAATATTTTCTCTCTATATATAAAATAAGTACATTACAGTGCCCTATTAAAATGAAATTTTTTTCCTGTGCTATGAGAGCTATCATGGGCACTCAGCTAATCTGTGTGTTCTACCAGGCCACAAGGCAGTAAGCACATCTTTCACTTTCTTTCTTTTTTGGTATTCTAGTAGGTTGCCATTAACATAATGGTGGCCAGGATAACGCTGAAGCTGCTGCAAACATATAAGAATAGTGTTTTCCAAGATCTTAAAAACCCACTCTTACTACAGTTCTAACCTTTTAAAGAAAATCGTCTAAGTAGCAGAAGATTAAGGCCAGCAATCTTTATGGATTGTGGAAACCCTTTTCTTATTTTGAAGAACATAACAAACATTACTGTAGTGAATATTTACAGAAATTATAGGAATACTGCTGACAGAAGCAGTAGCCAAAGCCAGATGCATGCTATGATATAAAGGGAGTTGAAGAGGACAGAGCTGATGCCAAAGAAAGATGTTAGACTATTCTAATAATCCGGCAGCACTTTCAAGAGCATATACTCTGCTCTAAATGGGATATAGTATATACTATAAAATGTCATATCTTAATTGACCAAGGTAAATTAATGTGAGAATGAGAGAAGACTTGTCAGTCAAAACTGTCAAAATGTAAACTTAATATAAAACTATTAAGTTAAAATTACATTAAATCATTTAGGAACCCTAAAATACATCATCTAAATTGTTAAGGACTGAATTTTGTCCTCCTAAAATTCATTTGTTGAAGCCCTAACCCTCAGTGGGACTGTATTTGAAGATAGGGCTTTGAGGAAGTAATTAAGTTTAAATGAGGTCATAAAGGTGAAATCCTATTCCAGTAGAATTGGTGGTGAGGAGGAGGAAGAGGGAGGAGGAGTGAGGAAGAGGGAGGAGGAGTGAGGAAGAGTGAGAGGCATGAGGAGGAGTGAGGAGGGGGAGGGAAGAAAAGGAGGAGGCAGAAAGACCTCTCTCTTTCTCTATGCACATTCACCAAAGAATGGCCATGTGAGCACAGCAAGAACAGGTCATCTGCAAGCCATGAAAAGAGCCCTCACCAGAACATGACCATGCTGCCATCCTGATCTGGGACTTCCAGTCTCCAGAACTGTGAGAAAATAAATTTATGTTGTTTAAGCCACCCAGCATTTTCTTATGGCAGCCTAAGTAATATACAACTATTTAAACATATAAAGTGATCAACTAAAATATCGGTATCTGTTTCTTAATTGACCTCTCCTTTTTTGTAATATAACAAAGAAAACTACCAAACATTAGTTTGTCACTAAGCAAACAATGATCTTCATATCTAAACCCATATTAACAGACTAGATCATTAACACAGTATCAAGCATGTCTTTATTTCTATTAGTTGGCTATTCACATCCCTGTTATTCTCTCCTCCCTGAAGACTCCCATTGTCATCAACTTTCCTTACCTCAAACACCTCACAGTTCATAGGTGTCAGTCAAGCTGTTCACTAATATTAAGTTCATCATTTGTTTACAGCGAACCCAGTCACTTTTAAAAACTGATTAACAAGCCAGGCACAGTGGCTCACGCCTGTAATCCCAACACTATGGGAGGCCGAGGTGGGCGGATCACAAGGTCAAGAGATCGAGACCCTCCTAGCCAACATGGTGAAACCCTGTCTCTACTAAAAATACAAAAATTAGCTGGGCGTGGTGGCACGCGCCGGTAGTCCTAGCTACTTGGAAGGCTAAGGCAGGAGAATCGCTTGAACTGGAAGGCAGACGTTGCAGTGAGCCGAGATCGCGCCACTGCACTCCAGCCTGGCGACAAAGTGAGACTGTCTTAAAAAAAAAAAAAAAAATTAACAAACCAGAAGATATGTCACAATGACTCTCCATTTTAGGAGCGTCAAAGAATGGCTGTGATACACACCTGTAGGAATGTGTTGAACACAGACTAATACAATCTGTGCCCTGATAAGTTTGCTAATTTTCTAAATACCTAAAATGTTTTAAAACACATTAGGTTAGTCTTACGCCCTTGAGTATGCTTATGTTATTCATATGTAATGTAGTTGTATATATAAAAATATTTCTTAGCTATCCATTGAGAGATCCTAGAAGCAATGACTCTACAGTAACAGTAACACACTTAGTGCCCAAATCTTGGTCTCTAAACACCATTCTCCAATAAAATGAACAAAGCAGTTGATTCCAGAGCTGGGATAGGGAAAACACAAGATGAGCCTGGAACATCTTGTGTTCCCAGAAAGTAGAGAAATGCTGTGAAAACAACAGGATATGAGAATATGGGAGTCAACCTGAAAGAGCTCCAAAAGGCTAAAGCTGGCACAACTTGAACAACAAAATAATGATAGCATTGGACTTTAATCCATACAATAAAATATATGTAAGTCCATACATATACAAATAATAAATGTTAGCAATGAAACAGCTGTTTCTTACAGTGAAAGAAGGAAAAAGACAGAGAAGCACCACTAGGCAGACACCACAATGACAAATGTTGCAGACAACATCCATGCATTGATGTTAATAATGAGTGAAAGTTTGAGGAGAAGCAGGATTTGCAGTCTCAAAGTATCTCCCCCAAGACATTTATCAACAGATACATAGACAGTAACATTAGAGTGGAAAATCCTCACAAACATAAACTTAAAGCCATCAAGGTAAATATCACCTGTGAACTATATAATAAAATACACTATTATCATGAATCTCTTCATAACAATACATTGAGAAAGACACAATGCCATTTTTGTGGTACTTCTGCCAAAAATGCACAGACTGATTCCAGTCACAAGAAAACATCAGACAAACCCAAAGTGAGGGATATTCTAAAAAATATTAATAACTGATCAGTGTTCTTCAAAAATGGCAAGCAAAGGCAAGGAAAGACTGAGGAACTGTTTGGAAGGGACTAAGGAGAAACAACTAAATACAATGTGAGATCATGGATAACATCCTGGAATTGGAAAAGAACATTAGTGGAAAAATATGAAAAGGTCTACAATTTTGTGACTATTGTACCAATGTTACTCTCCCGTTCTTGATAGCTGTACTGTATTCTGTAAGTCTAAAATTAGTTCAGTTTTTATTTAAAACAAATCTATCTGTTCATCCTTTTCTCTCAAATTTCAATGTTGTTATAGATTTTCTGGATGTTATTTGATAACATAAGCAGATTTCTACATTTACTTTTTCCACTTTATTGCCTATTTGCACCTCAAGATTTGCCCTTGCCTGTAGGTATTATTTTAAGAGTCAGATGGAAAAATAAAGCAGGTAAATTGGCAGCAGAATGGAAAGAGTATAGGCTTTGGAAGCAGACAGACCTAGGTTTGAATTCCAGCTCTGTCACTCATTAGCTGGTAACCTTAGCAAAGTCATTAAACTTCTATTCTAAATTACCTATAAAATGAATTTAATATCACTTTAATCACAGGCCTACTGAAAATTTAAGTAAGACATATATTAAAATATACGATAATTTCTGGCATGTAACAAACAAGAGCTTTCAGATATAAAAATGGTACGGATATAAAGTGCACCATTACTAGTGCACCTTGTTTTAAGAAAAGAAAATGACAAAATCAAGCTTGCTTTAGTGACAATTTCATTACATCATTAAGAACTGGTTCATTATTTGTTTCCAAGTATGATTAATTACAACAAATTTTACTCACTTTTAGCAAGCAAACAGATCACTCCTAAATAAAATCTGAAAACGACTGCTGAGTTTCAGCTATTTAGTTCGATACTCATCTGACAAACAAAGCATATCCTACATACGGCAATATAAATAAAATGCTACATGCCTGAACAGATACCTGAAGACTCACTGTTTTTACAATTCTCCCTGGAGAATGAAAAAGATAAATTGTTTGGAAAAAAGAGAGTCACTTGTCAATTTGACCTTTTCTATCAGGATAATCATGTAATGGAAATCTAAAAGTCATGTTTAAAAAAAAAAAAAAAACACCAAAATGGTTTAGAAATACATTCCAAGTTAAAAGTTGTTGGAAATCTGCAAAGAACATAATCTACAGTAGCAAGCAACTAAAACCTGGTACTTTTGGGGGCTTAGTAAAGCATACTGTTCAACTCACTACTCTTTAAAAGCTGGTATTTATACAACATTAATGTATTTGATAGGTTCTGTAAATGTAATAAGACAAAACCTTTTCAAAATGGAAAATGGAGTAAACATCTCTCTAAAATATTAATATTCCATACAATCATACTGTTAAAAGGAATCTTGAAGATTATCTAGTCCAACCTACCAACCAGAGCAAAAATACCCATTACAGTATCACTCCCAGAGAGTTAACCAACATGAATACTGTTACTGATGGGGAATGCACCATCTCAAATGACAATTTACTTAACTTTACAGACATCTTTATTAGAAGATTCTTCATTATGAAGCAAAAACAGATGTGACATCCATCTATCAGTTCTAGTTTGAAGTTTTAAAATTATGTAAATAAAACATGCAATATCCCATCAAATATTATAAGGCAGCTATCAGATACATCTTTATTATAGTCTCTGCCTAGATTAAATATCTGCTATCCTTTCATCATTTTAACTATTTCTCCATAGTCTACAAAATTTTTAGTTCTCATTAGCATATCTGTCTGTGCTCCAAAATGTGCATGTTCCTCTTAAATAAAGCTCCCAAAATGTAACATAAGACTTCAGTTAACTCTAGTCAGAATAAGTTGGACTATCATCTCCCTGTTTTTGACTCTATGATAATATTAATTTAGTTTGAAGTTACTTTAGGTTGACTCAGCAAAAATACTTTTTCATATAGATCCCATAACTTTTTATAGTTGATTTTTTACGGTATAATTGTACGTTAATCCTCTCACTTTTCCCATTCTTAAGTTTCAGCCCAAACCTTCAACACTGCCTTTTTAGCCAGTACATTAGCATTTCCTCCCAGTTTGTGACACCTATAAATCTGAAAAGTTAGTTTTTTATTTTATCATAAAAGTTGTATACAAAAAAAATTCACACAGAGATATTTATAATAGTACCAAGTTCAGTTCCTTAGCTAACCTTAGAACCATTAATCAGTATTCTTTAGGCAAGAGTGTTAAGTCAGTTACTAATACTAATCCATCCCCCATCTCCCTATCTATCTATAAGAATACCATGAGAAATTCTGTATACAAAACCATGCTGAAATCCATATATGCTGAGTCTGTCATCTCTCTCATATCCATTACCAGTAATCCATTTTTTTAAAGTAGAAACAAAAATTTGGAATGACCTGATTTAATGAACCCATAGTGATGGCTAGAAATGAAGAGCTACCTTTCTAACCATCAATAATTTTGCTCAACATTATATTACTTTTAGTGGTCATCTGTTCCCATAACCTACCTTTTTGAAAAACAGAATATTTCCCCATATTTAGACTAACAGCATGTCTTCAGTTATTTGTATCTTCAAATCTTAAATAAAGTGTTTCCTGTCCCACCCCTCCCCCGTATCCTGGGATGAGATTTAAACTTATTTAAAATACCCTATCAGCTTTCCCTACCTGTTTTGGGCTTTAATACTTTTAACCACAGTTAGTTACTGATTTGAAAATCATTCACCTTGTTAGAAATTTCAAAAATAAAATGAAGTAGTTTTATTTTTCTATGCAAAGCAGAGGGTCTACCCCCTTCATTCACACCAGCTGATTTAATAGAAGATAATGAACATGCACAAGAAGGAATGAAATTAAATAATGTTATAGGAATTAATTCCATCCAAGAGGAAAGAATATGTATCAAAACCCTACTAGTTTAACAAAGAAATCAGTCAGATACTCACAAAAGTTTCAAATGTAATAAGTATTATACTTGCTAATATAGGGATTCCAGAATTAGCATATTAAGCATGTTTTATATCAAATACAAAGAAATTTTACAAACGAATTCAGCCTATGAAGTAGTTTTATTTACATTCACAATAGTCACCTAAAATTCAATATATATACAAAACAAGAGGCTTTGGTGACTCATGAAATACGGTGAAGCTACAACAGAGTATACAAAATTACTTTTACACTAAAAAAAAAAAAAAAAAAACCTTGGTTTTCAGAAATGATTTCCATTAAACACACAGTAAATAACTCTTTGAACCAAGACATTTGACATTAATATTTAAAATCAGTTATGACTTCTTCAGTTTTTTAAAATATTCTGTTAAATTGCATTCTGTTAGTTTACATAAAAATAGTATTAAAGCATGTTTCATTTATCTTTCCTATCTGTTATTTTGAAAAGGTATCCCTATCTCAGAAGCAGTATAATTTTTCTGACATTCCCACAAATGCAAGTTTTTCATAGGTATATTTCATAAATTAAATGAAGAACAATGATTCCCCATACAAATTTAAGTCTGTAACTTTTTCTCTTTTTTGTAGCAACCAACATTTTATAAGCCACGGCAAAGAAATGGAAAACAGACTGCCTATATCGGTGCGTGAAAGAGAGATGAATAGAGAAGGCTAAACAACACAAATTCATTCAGAATCCTCCTCCTCTATTCTGATTCTTGTATTTTTATCCTCTTCCTAAATTCTGGACATGGTAAGTTTGGGGCAAACTTTTTCTCTTTTCCTCTACATTCCTGTTTATAAAATAAGAACTTACTCCATCTCAAAAAATACCAGTGAAAGGATGATTTTCCTCCTTCCCTAAAATTCTTTTACCCCATGGAAGTAAAATCAACAATACCAGTAAGAGTCTATCAGCTCCTGGCCAAGGTTAATGTATTGGTCTGGTTCTCATATCCCTCTTGAGCTGTCTACTTCCACCAGGTTTGAGGCAGGTCAGAGTCCTCCATGTGGCAGCTTAGGTATCTGCCTAAAGATCCAAATTTCCTCTTATAAATAGTAGGTCATTTTAAAGGCTTTTGATGAATTTTGACCCCTGCCAACTTTTCATTTGATTCCAAAATCAGAGCTGAGAGCAGTCTATTAAATGCTTCCTTCATAAATATTAAAATTGGTGCATGGACAAGGGAACCCCAAAATATATGCACAAGAAGTACATGAAGATCAGATTAAAATAAGGGATGAACAAACACCAACTGTAGGATGAGGTTTGCTCAGTTTCAAGAACTAAATTTGTTTAAAAAAAAAAAAAAAAAAAAACAGATGACGCACTCACAATCAACAGTGGAAGAATTAAAGAAAAATAAAAGGAGGGCATACTGATTAAGATAGAAGAGGGACTTCCTTAGGAATAAGAGTTTACTCTTAGAGGCTAGACTAGACAGGTATCAAAAAAGAAAAAGGAGATACATGTCGGAAGTAACTGTACTTAAAGATGAAATTAGAGGAAAAAAAAAAGAATATAGATGTTACTCAAAATAAAGGAAGAGTGACTGTTTACAAATGTACCTAACTGCGGGACAGAAGGTAACGATGGGATGGAAATGTCAAGAGTGAACCAGACTGGAGATCCAACTATGGCAGTATGGCAAAAGCTTGCTTTTTAAAAGACAGATAGAAAGTCTATAATAGGGCCCGGCGCGGTGGCTCACGCCTGTAATCCCAGCACTTTGGGAGGCCGAGGTGGGTGGATCACGAGGTCAGGGGTTCGAGACCAGCCTGACCAACGTGGTGAAACCCCATCTCTACTAAAAATACAAAAGTTAGCTTGGCGTGGTGGCGGGCGCCTGTAATCCCAGCTACTCAGGAGGCTGAGGCAGGAGAGTTGCTTGAACCCAGGAGGCGGAGGTTGCAGTGAGCCGAGATCACGCCACTGCACTCCAGCCTGGGCAAAAGAGCGAGACTCCATCTAAAAAAAAAAAAAAAAAAAAAAAAAAAGGAAAGTCTATAAAAAACCACACCTTGAAGACTGAGACTACTATACAAGTAATATAAAATCTGTAAAGATTTGATAAAAAGCAGGGAGATTACCTTAAAATATCTGAAGCATTTCAGGTGCATTTCAGGTTAATAGTTACTACAAATGACAACATATGGTATGGCACTATGCCATAAAGAAAAGTGCTCCAGAAAGTCAGAGTTAGGTCTCAGGGGAGTGAATGGGAAAAGCTATGCTGAAAAGAAACAAAGTTAAGAGGTCAGTCTTGGGTTCAATGTTGTGCTGGTAAGATTTTTTTTCTTAAGTCAGAGACGAGAGTGAGCAAAATTTGCTTGATATTGAATGCTTTTTGATGAACTTGGAACTCCTTGACTTTCCTTCTCTAACAATATGGAAGACACTACAAGAGACAACTGAAGGAACAAAAAAAACCAAGAGAAAAGAAAAGGAAAATAGGCGAGGCAAATTTAAGAACAGGCTCAAATGTAAACAAACACAAAAACCAGCTGCTTATCTGAAATGACATATCCTACTATTGCTGAAAGAAATGTAACAAAAATGAATGTTTATTCTGCCAATAAAGTAGAACAAATTATGCAAGGCCTAGAATAATTAAAAGCAGAGCAAAGAAAAGGTCTAAAAGAGCAAGCAGCAGAAGAGATATTGTTTTTACTGGGCTCCTAAAAGCGCAGACTTCAGAAACAACAAAAGCATTTCCACTTTAAATACCCATTCAAAGGTTATTATCCAAATAATACAAATATGGGGGCACAAAAAGAGTGTTTTTATGATAGGCCTAAAACTTTCAGGGGGCGTGGCAACACTCTAGGTAGCACAGGACTAAAAATGTCTTGGCACATGTTTGGGGCTAGAGAAATACAGATGCAAGAGCAGAACACAGGTTGTGGAGACTGCAAGGCAAATGACTATGCTTGAAGCTTTACAAACTACAAGTAAGTCATATGCTCTTTGTAACAGGCAGTAGAAGTGGTGCCACTAAACAGATTCCATACTTATTTCAGCATAAGGAATACCGGGAAAACACAGAAGAAATAGAAATTAAAAGCTTTTAATATGATGGAAATCTAAAGTAGGAAACATCAATTAAGATGAGGTACCTAGGGCTACCGTCCATGGAAATTTGTAAACTTTGCAATAAGACAGAAATTAGGATACTACTTTCAGGAAGGAGGAAATAGGGTAAGAGCACCCTCCACAAAATATGGTAAACAGACAGTGGCACAATTAACCACTTGATGAGTTTTCCTAGTAAAATATAAGCACAAGTTATGGCCACTGGCAATTGGCACAACTAACTGGCACACTGGTGAGCCTGGTGAGGTTGAAAACAAAATGCACTTGGTATCCTGTTTTCTGTACATCCATCATCCTTCTGATATCACTAATTTTTACTGGCAAAAGTAATTCCCTGAATTTAGTACATAGTATAGTTGACAGAAATATTAGTATATTTCTAAATTTAATGTGTATTGGGTTGGGTGCAGTAATCAATGTTTGCCCTACTGATCTTCAAGACCCTTAAGAAAGTAAGACACAGGCTGGGCGCAGCGGCTCACACTTGTACTCCCAGCCCTTTGGAAGCCCGAGGCGGGCAGATCATTTGAGGTGAGTTCAAGGCCAGCCCGGCCAACATGGTGAAACCCCACCTCTACTAAAAATATAAAAAGTAGCCGGGCGTGGCAGTGGGTGCCTGTAATCCCAGCTGCTTGGGAGGCTGAGGCAGGAGAATCGCTTCAACCTGGGAGGCAGAGGTTGCAGTGAGCCGAGATCAGCCACTGCACTCCAGCCTGGGAGAAAAAATCAGACTCAGTCTCAAACAAAAAAAAAAAAGAAAAAGTAAGACACAAAAGAGACTGGAAGTTAAAGAATTCTCCTTTAGAAGGCTAAAAGAAGCCACTCCCAATCAGAGGAAGACACCCAAGTTGCAGCTCCTGAAAAAGACCCATCTCTACATCACAGGGGCACATGAGAGACCCACTGGTTCTGATTAAGTAATACTCTAGAAAGGGAAGAATTTGGGATCTTAACGTCTTTAGACTCTAGACTTTAATTTTTCTTTGTGAACTCAAAAATGGGAGACAAATGATCAAATCTGGTAAATTCTTATTTTTGTGGACATTTAGTCCCCTGTACCAAAGCTACTTATGTCCTCAAATTAAAACTGGAAATTTTAAACTAAAAAACTATCATAGGTTAATTAGCTTTCTCAAACACAGAAACTGCCTCTCTTAAAAAGCCTTATACTCTTAAGTACTGAGATATTACTAAAAGGAGAAAATAAATTATGAGTTTTACATTTTGGTAAACTTTACCATAAGTTACTAGAAAATCCACTGCTCTGTTCTTAAAGAGGGATAAATATACTCAAGATTAATAAAAATTACATTGTAGCGACTGATGAACAATTTTTATTCTTCCTTTTTTAAAAAGAATGCACTAACTCTTCAAACCCAATAGAACCAAAACTATGCTGTTCGTTTAGATATCTTAAATTGTTTCTCCCACCATTTATTGTTAATACCATCACTATACTCTCAGATATTTAGATTAGAAACCCAATATAATTTCATAGAATTCTTAGGTGCCTTGTCTCCACTTTTAGCAAAATGCTAAGTACTTTATTGTACGTAATATTCCTTGAAACTGTTCCAGCCACTCCATGTTCATTGCCATTATTCAGCCAGGCCCTCAATTTCTTTTCTGGGATACTTCGATAGCTTACTTTTTTTATGTAGACTTTCATTCTTTACCTCCTGTGGTATCTTAAAACAATATTTTAAGATTAATAATGGCATGACTTTGCCCTTAAATGCTATGTTATCCCACAGAATTCAAATCCCTAAGCCAAGCCTCAATCCATTTTTCCAATTTATTATCTACCAATACTTTATTTTGAGTCTATGTTCTAGTCCAGTGGCTCTCAAACTTTAGCATGCATCAGAATCATTGGGAAAATGTGACAATCAGATTGCTGAACCCTAGTCCCACAATTCTAGATTCTGTAGGTCTGGGTGGAGCCAATAATTTGTACTGCTAATAGTTTGCAGGTGATGCTCATACTGCTGGTCTGCAGATCCACACATTAAGAACCATAGTGCTAATCAATTAACTACTGCCATTCATAAATATGCCATGACAGATTATCTCCTCTGCTTAAAATGTCCACCTACCCCATACTATTTCCTTTCTTCATGCCTACATTTTAACACTAACAACTTTTTTAAGAGTCAAGTCAAATGCTATTTCATCCATTAAAATTTTCCAGATTATCTCTATCAGAAATGGTCTCTCCATGTGAACTTGCATAGGAATTAAAATAATGGCACTAATCACATTTTCCCTATTTTAGAGTTTATGTATATTTATTCATTAATTTATTCAAACCTTAGAGTGCCTACTGTGTACCAAGTTCACTGATGCTTTCATTTTTTTGTGGAGGGATAAGACGTAAATGAATGTATATTAGATGGTGTTAAGTACCTTAAAATAATATTAATAAAACACAGGTAAGGAGAAAAAGAATATTAGAGATGGGATGCTACTTTACATGGGGTGTTCAAGGAAGGCCTCTATCTCTAATAAGAGGCTATCTGAGCAGGATCCCACAGCAAACTATATAGATATCCAAATGAAACATGTTCCTGGCAGACAAAACAAAAGCCAAGAAGCAGATGCATACAAGGAGTGGCAAAAACACTAGTGCTGGTGAGTGTATAGTAATAAAAGAGAAAGTCATAATGCTAGATGGGGCAGGATTATGGAGCCCTGTGGTCCACCATACGGATTTTGGCTTTGACTCTGAGAAAAGTATGGAAGGTCTGGAAGAGACCTCACTTGTATCTTTAAAAGGATCACATTGACTACTGCATAAAAAATAAGCTGAAAATGAGGACAGGTAGAAACAGGGAAATAAAATAATCCAGGAGAAAGATAACTACGGTTTGGATCAGGGTCATAACAGACAGAAATAATGGTTAGATATGCCTTTTCCCCCTTACTAGGTAATTCAGTTCCTTTAGGGCAAGAATTGTGTGGTTTTTCCTTTAAATTCCCTATAATCACTACAATGACGCTTTTCACATAGCACCTATTATTTTCTTAAAGGAATACCCTCTACAATACTCAATTATTGTACTTTATGTATGTAGATTTATGCCTAAGATATCTAAGAATATTCAACTGATATTAAGAAAAAGCAATTTATGTACTGTCTGACAAGACAAATACAGCATTTTATGAGGACTTATAAGTTATGAGTATTTAATAGTTGTTGAAGTTAACTTCAAAATATGAGAGAAGATAAAAAGTCTCAAAAGTTAAGTACAAAATGGCTTCACTTGATACAGAAATTTTTTTGATTTTTTTTTTGAGACGAGTCTCACTCTTGTCGCCCAGGCTGAAGTGCAATGGCGCGATCTCACCTCACTGCAACCTCTGCCTCCCGGATTCAAGTGATTCTCTTGCCTCATCCTCCTGAGTAGCTGAGATTAAAGGAACACACCAGCAAGTCCGGCTAATTTTTGTGGGATTTTTTTGTTTGTTTGTTTGAGGCGGAGTCTCGCTCTGTCGCCCAGGCTGGAGTGAGTGGCGCGATCTCGGCTCACTGCAAGCTCCGCCTCCCGGATTCCCGCCATTCTCCTGCCTCAGCCTCCCGAGTAGCTGGGACTACAGGCGCCCGACACCACGCCCGGCTAATTTTTTTGTATTTTTAGTAGAAACGGGGTTTCACCGAGTTAGCCAGGATAGCCTCCATCTCCTGACCTCGTGATCCGCCTGCTTTGGCGGCGGGATTACAAAGTGCTGGGATTACAGGCGTGAGCCACCGCGCCAGGCCAATTTTTGTGTCTTTAGTGGAGACGGAGTTTCACCGTGTTGGCCAGGCAGGTCTCTAACTCCTGACCTCAGGTGATCTGCCCACCTTGGCCTCCCAAAGGGCTGGGATTACAGCCGCGAGCCACCACACCTGGCCCAATACAGAAGTTTTTAAGAAACGAGATAATAATTTCTTTCTTTTTAAATCAAATCGAGAATTGGGGAACTGCATAATACAGTTTTAGGTGCCAGGAAGGAAAGCAAAAATTGTATATCTACTCTAAGTTTATAAACACAGGATGACAGGATGATATGCAAGAAATCAAAGTAATAAATTGAGAAAAGATGAGTTTTAACATTCTCACAACTCTCTTCTACCTACGTTTTATATCTTTCCCTCCTCTTGATTATGCTTTATGTTTTATACTCACTACATTAAATTTGGATAATATATGAGAAAAAAGTATCCATCACTGCACTGCCCACATATAACTACTATTAACATCTTGATCCCTTTTCTAGCTGTGTGTCTTAAGGTAGCTGCTTAATCTCTCTGAGTCTCAGCTGCATCATTCACAAAATGACGATAAAAACAGTACTTATTTCACAGAGTTGTTGCAAACGATAAATGAGAATCTAGGACAGGAACTGACATACTTTTTCTTAAGGGGCCAGAAAGTAGCTTATGGGCCATACTTTCTCCAACCCAATTATTCAGCCCTGCTGTTATATCATGAAAGCAATCACAGAATATATAAAATTAAATGGGCAAACACCAATATGATTTATTTGCAAAAAAAAAAAAAAAACAGGCAGTGTTGCCTTTGCCACAGTGGTGTATAGTAAAGGTTCATAACTTTTTTTGGTGTGTCTGGATTATTGTTGGGTTGGACTTGTTTGGCAAGTTTTGAAATTCTTAAAAGAATCTGATTGAAAAAAAAAAATTTGGATCTGCTCACCAAGAAAATGCAAATAAAACTTTACATAGACACTGAAAAGATCATTTTTTATGGCTGCATAAAATTTTAATTTATGGGAGATGAAAAGATATTCACCTATTTTAGATGTTCTGGTTTCCTAATTCATTCATTACATTAATTATAATTAATGCTATGAAGAATAGTATTGTGTCCAAATTTATAATTCCTCATAAATGAATGCTATCAGGAAAATGACTAAGTCAAAAGGTACAAATTAGTTTAAGGTTTCTAACATAGCTTGGTAAATTGTAGTCCAGAAAAGCTGTGGTGATCTGTACTCCCATCAGCTGAAAGAGATCTTCATGCTCTCATAAGAATGGAATATATGTAAATTTTAGACTTTAAAAATAAATTCTATAATTTGAGAGATTTGTCAAACCACAGTAAGACTATAGATAAAGGGCAAAAAAGCACATCCATTGTATTTGGGACTAGCAGGATTTCCAGATATTCAAGGTTAAATGTAAATATGGAGAGACTGACAAACTTTAATCATTTATGATAAACATTTAAAACACATCCCATACCCTCCTGCTTTCAAAACACAAGATAATAAACATAAAATAACTTCTACTGGTTTGTAGTCACCATAACTTTTGTATTTTGAGAACTGCTATAATTTGTGTAATATATTATATTACTAAATTATTATATTACAAATATATTATATATACTAAAATACAGTACATTAACACTCTATAATGTCAACTTTCCAAAGCAGTGGTGAATACAAAAATAACTGAAAGACTCTCCATCTAAGTAGTAGAAAAGTCACTGATGTGAATGTTGAAGCTTGTCAATTATATAAGACACTGGGGATATAGTGGTAAGCAAACATTGTCCTGTTTTGTGTAGTTAAGTGCGATGAAGAAAAGTTGTAACTGAGCCATTGTTACTATCTCATCTAAGCATATCACATTCAAGTGGGTTGGGGGGTGGACTAAGAGTTGAGAATCACTTTTTTTTTTTTTTTTTTTAAAAACAGAGTCTCACTTCGTCACCCAGGCTGAAGTGCAGTGGCACAATCTAGACTCACTGCAGCCTCTGCCCCTCCAGAGTTCAAGTGATTCTCCTGCCTCAGCCTCTCGAGTAACTGGGAATACAGACATGCACCACCATGCCCGACTAATTTTTGTATTTTTAATAGACATGGGGTTTCACCATGTTGGCCAGGCTGGTCTTGAACTCCTGGACTCAGGTAATCTACCTGCCTCGGCCTCCCAAAGTACTGGGATTACAGGTGTAAGCCACTGTGCCTGGCCTGAGAATCACCTCTGATGGGGAACTTCTGCTAGATTGAATTTGATTTTTTCTTCTGTTTCACGTTTATGAACATCTTTAGTTTCTGCTGCCTGGTGTCTTTTCAACAGTGTCCATTCCAATGCTTCCACTCAATCAAAACTGCTTTAGTAAGCTACAGTATATATCAAATATATATGCACAGATGATACAATAGATACCAAATGCTTATTCCTAGATATAATACAATGTATATGTATACTGTAGAGGCTGAGTGCACGGGCTGGCTTTTGACTGTCAAACTGGCTAGGTTACAGTCTGATTATCACATACTAGGTACAGAACTTAGTCACGCCATTTCTTCTGGTCTTAGTTTCCTGACCTATAAAAATGAGAATAATGGCACATAGCTTGTAGGGTAGTGGATTAAATGAGCTAAAACAGGTAAAGGACTTATCACAGTCCCTGATTCATGAAAAGCATTCAAAATGAGTTATATACATATATACAGCATATACATATAGAAACTATTCCCATAATAGCTTTCAGATATTAAAAACATTAACATACACACATCAAATCACTAGGAATAGTATTTATAATATTTCAACTTTAGAGTAACCAAAACATACTGGTTAATGTCAATAAACTCTAGTTGTAGAAATACATATTAACAAACTGTACATATTTTATTAGGACATTATATATGCACACTTATTTTCACAGTACACAGGGCAATTTTGTGCACCTGTCTAATTAATATGTACTGATACAACCACTTCTATTCTCCTTTCACTTCTCTGTACTATGTTTGGCCACAAGTGGAGCCTGAAAATGAACCTGTCTGTCCCTTTCTTTTTCAAAGTTAATTAACTGATTTATCATAGTCTACACCCAATCCTGAATGAATGTAATTCATTTTGTATGCCTTCACCTAGACAAATAAGCACTGATGAACAAAGGTACATACTAGTGGTCACTCTGCATTCACAGTGATCAAATTCAAATGGTTCTGTGGGTCAATTCAACATACCTCTCTAATCAGCTACCAACCACCTCCATGTACTCTTAACAAATGAACTTTACTCCTACCACAAAAACTCCTATATAAAGTAACACCCCTCCACTTGTGCTTTCAGTGTTGTCCTTCCTCCCCTTCAGAGGTCTTATAATATAATCCCTTCTTTTGTAGATTCATAGCTTCCTTTCAAATGGATCATTCTCACTAGATTTTAAGTGTACACAGTTCACACCAATTTACTAAAAGAAAAAAAAGAAAAGAAAATTGTTACCTTCAATCCACAATGCCTCCAGTTACCACCATATCTTTCCTTCTCCTTTATAGGTTATTTACACTTACTGTCTATTCCTTCACCTCCCACTCTTGGAACTATTCCAGCCTGACTCCTGATCCCATCACTACACCAAAACAGCTCTGTTTAGAGTCACCCAAGACTCCATGTTAATTCAACGATTGGATCTCAACAGTTTGCAATGCCAGTTACCATTCACCCCATCCTGAAACATTCTCTTCCCTTGCCTTTTGTGACACCACAGTTCTCTGGGTTTTTGAAACCTCTTTAATCCTTCTCAAACTTTATTTGAAGACTCATTCTTTCCTACTGAGACATTCAATTTTGAGGCTCCTCAAGCTTTAGTTTTAAGGTCCTCTCCTTTTCCTAGTCTATTTTCTCTCCCTATGTGAGCTCATTCACACATATGACTTTGAATACCATCCACACAGCTATGATAACCAGACCTCCCTTTTGAGCTCTAGCTTCTGTTAAATCCAGCTATCTTCAAGATCTCTCCTTGGATGAGGCAAAAGCACCTTAAATTGAACATATCAAACCAAACCAAAGGATCTCAGTAGAGCAGAACTTGCCCAAGTATCCAAATATACATAGTCAAGCCTATTAGGTTCCCATTTATAGTATTACATACCTTTTCTTCATAGCACTTACCAAAGTTATAACTGCACACAAAATTGGGCAATGTCTGTTTGCTTACCACTATATCCCCAATGCCTTATATAATTGACAAGCTTCAACCTTCACATTAGTGACTTTTCTACTGCTTAGAGTCTTTAAGTTATTTTTGTATTCACCACTGCTTTGAAAAGTTGACAGTATACAGTGTTAATGTACTGGACTCTAGGATTTCATAAATTATACAATTCAACCTCTCTCAAATTTAGTTTGCCACAATGTCCCACCACCTCCTAATATCTTTAACATTACATATTAATATACAATTAACGTGTCATTCAATGGGCCAGATTTAATTGATCTTATTTTATTTCTTCACATATCTTACCAGACAAATATTTTACTACAGGTTTCGTAAAGTTCTTGTTTTTGTTTATAATTTTTAAGGTATAGTTTAGCACATTTTGGCAGGAAAGCCAGAAAATTCAGTGCCAATCATAACAGTACAAATGGTGTCTTACTTGTGTTTGGTAGAACTGTGAAAAGATGATATAACTAAAAAACTTAAAAGGAATGACTCCATTCAAATATTATTTCCTCCTGCCATTGTATCTACAAAATTAAAATTGAGGTTTTGTTTTTTGTTTTTTACACAGAGTCTCGCTCTGTCACCCAGGCTGAAGATCTCTGCTCACTGCAAACTCCGCCTCCTGGGCATAAGCGATCCTCCCACCTCAGCCTTCCAAGTAGCTGGGACTACAGGTGTGTGCCACCACACCCAGCTAATTTTTTGTTTTTTTGTAGAGATAGGGTTTCACCATGTTGCCCAGGCTGGTCTCAAACTCCTGAGCTCAAGTGATTTGCCTGCCTTGGACTCCCAAAGTGCTGGGATTACAGGTGTGAGCCACCACACTCTGGCCGGGATAGATTTTTTAAGCAATGTAATGAGTGGTTATTTGGAAAGCAATAATAATCATGTATCTAATGAAAGACTATGTATAAAAAAGTCACTGAGGTTTAGAACCTCATTGGTCATTCTAAAATGATGTTCATAAGTTTAACCAATTCATTTTTTTAAAAAAGCATCTCACATGTTTTGGGGAAACAATTAAAATTTCATCATACTCAAAATAACTTTGCACCTATTTGTACAAAATAACCAATCTAGGGCTAGGCGCGGTGGCTCATGCCTGTAATCCTAGCACCATGGGAGGCTACAGTGGGTGAATCACTTGACCTCAGCAGTTAAGACCAGCCTGCAGCCAGGCCCGGTGGCTCAAGCCTGTAATCCCAGCACTTTGGGAGTTCGAGACAGGCGGATCACGAGGTCAGGAAATCGAGACCATCCTGGCTAACCCGGTGAAACCCCGTCTCTACTAAAAAGTACAAAAAACTAGTATGTTCTCACTCATAGGTGGGAACTGAACAATGAGATCACTTGGACTCGGGAAGGGGAACGTCACACACCGGGGCCTATCATGGGGAGGGGGGAGGGGGGAGGGGGGAGGGATTGCATTGGGAGTTATACCTGATGTAAATGACGAGTTGATGGGTGCTGACGAGTTGATGGGTGCAGCACAGCAACATGGCACAAGTATACATATGTAACAAACCTGCACGTTATGCACATGTACCCTAGAACTTAAAGTATAATAATAATAAAAATTAATTAAAAAAAAAAAAAAAAAACTAGTCGGGCGAGGTGGCCGGCGCCTGTAGTCCCAGCTACTCCGGAGGCTGAGGCAGGAGAATGGCGTAAACCCGGGAGGCGGGCAGTCTCGCCTGGGCAACAGGCAATCAGACTCCGTCTCAAAAAAAAAAAAAAAGTACCAGCCTGCAGATCATGGTAAAACCTCATCTCTACTAAAACTACAAAAATTTAGCCAGGCACGGTGGTGCATGCCTGTAGTCCCAGCTACTGGGGGTGGGGGCTGGTGGGTGCTGAGAATCACTTTAGCCTGGGACAGGGAGGCTGCAGTGAGCCTAGATGGCAGACACTGCACTCCAGCCTGAGCGACACAGCCAGCCAGACCCTGTCTCAAAAAAATAGTAATAATAAACAATCTGTGAGGAAGAGAAAATGAAATTTATTTTATATACTTTATTTTTTCTTTGATTATAAAGTAGGTTTAATTTTTTAAAATCTAAAAAATAAACAAATGTAAAAAATAAAATTCAGCCATAAGCATAACACTACAAAGTTAACAACAATTTGGTATATTTCAGTCTTTTTGTTTACAAAAGTGAAACACCTTTGTCCTGTGTCTTTTCAGTAGTTATACTATAAACAGTTTCTTGTATGAATAAATATTCTTTAAATACATGATTGTTTAGGGAGAAGGGACATAGGATTACATTATATGTACTAACTCCCCTAATAATAGTCATTTAGGTGGTTTTCAATGATTTGCTATTACAAATAATGTCATTATGAACAATCAGTTCAACTCAACTCTGAAAGTCAACCTATAAAGGCATTAAGGAGCAACAATAACAACAACAAAAAAAAATTTAGCTCCCCAAATACAGCCATCAACATGATTCATTTGCTTTGTTTTTTCCTAATTATAATAAACAAGTTAATGTCTTTCCAGGGAATTCACCTTTTATGAAGACTTGAAATACCCCAAATGTGACAAAATTTGAAAACTTTTTAAAAAGCTAAAATTTTCATTTGCAATTGAGAAATAAAAATAATTTGGCCAAAAGGAACACATAATGTAAATCAATGTAATTAAATTATTTCTAGCTCTGGATATTCACTACAGAATAGATCAGAAAATAGGATACTCTTTTTCAAAAGTAAGTGACTGCAAATTATTTTCAATACTTTTCATCTTTCATACTATTATTTACTGAGCTAGAAAACTGATTTGAGACTTCTAGTTAAATGTGCAGAGAGAACCACATTTACGTCTGATCCTACTTGAAAACTCCACTAAAATAACAGTAAAAATATTTGTGTTTTAAAAGAGCAAAACCCACAGGACAAAGCAATGAAAAAGGAAAGATATCTACAAATGGGTATTGGAAATTAGATGGATGGGTGGTAACTGACTTAATAGACCCAAGAAACTGAAAGCCAAGCCATCAGTAGAGGGAGTTTGGGAACAAGCTAATATGTGCTTGAAAAAACCCCAGAACCCCAGAACATCTCAGGAATTTGAGGCACCACATACCACCAAAAGAAGTGAAAACAGAGTCAGAAACAAAAAGATCAGTTCAAAATCTCCCCCAGGTCCCTCCCCTAACAAAACAATGGAAACTAACTCCTAATTCTCTGAGAGACTGAACATTTGGACACAGAGTAGGAGGAAGGAAGGGGATAAACAAAAACGCCGTATAATCGAAGTGTACATAGTGAACATGCTCAATAGTGAGATCAATAGTGAGACGTAGGTAGTCCCTACGTCCTTCCTGTACTAGGCCAACTGATTCCATCTAAAACAACTAGGGAAAAAATTACTTATAAATATAGAGGTAAACATCAAAACTCAAAAAGTTGCCAGTGATAGCCTCTGGAGAATAAGAAGTAGAAAAGGAAGAGGACAGGACATGACTGCTATTTTTTGTTATAAGCTGTGGCAAAAAGAAAGGAAAAGAAGGAAGCTGGTTGTTTCAATAATATCTATTCTTGTTTTCTTCCATACTGACAGAATCAAAAATCTAGAAAAATTTCCTAACATTCTTTTCAGATGGGGATCAACTCACAAGATGAAAGTGGGTCACTGAGTAGGATTTAGGACAAGTTGTTTTGGTTTACACCATAGAGACAACCAGCTCCTGCCACTGGGAAGTCAGATGTGATAGTTGGGACTCAAGCAACTACCTTGGATCATGTCACAAACTCAGGATGGTAAGACAAGGATGACTGGTAAGAAAGAGCAAATGATAGTATGGCCACTGTACCATCCCTACACTGTCTATTAAAGATTTTTTTACATAAGAAATAAATGCCCACCTTGTTTAAACCAGGTCTCCATTAGCACCAAAATGCAATTCCTGGTATTTAGGCCTTATATGACTTCTTAAAACTATGTACATTAATAAAAATTAAAGATAAAAATAATCCCAATTAATAGCAAGAATTAGTAAAAATGTATTATACCCTAGAAAACTACTCATAGAGCTCTAATAAGTATTATGTAAATCCTATACCAAGACCAAGAAATAAGGATTGTTTCTTCCTGAGACAAATTTTAATTTCTCTAAATTAACAGACATTAGAATGGATTTTATAACACAATGAGACAAACTCTCTTTTCTGTGAATACCATCTCTTAAGGCAGCTATTACAGTGACTGGCCCATAGTCGTTACTTAAAAAGTATTTGAGGATCATTAAAAACTTTGCTGCCATTTATATCAGCATTACACATATAAGGTACCCACTAAGAGTCCCAAAGTAAGGGTACAGCCAAGTTTCACAACCTCGGCACTATGGATATTCCGAACCAGATAATTCTTTGCTGTTCGAGCTATCCTGTGCGTTGTAGGATGTTCAGTAGCATCTCTAGCCTCCATGCACTAGATGTCAGCAGCAAACCTCAATCATGACAATCAAAAGTATCTCCTGACATTGCCAAATGTCTCCTAAGGGAAACAAAATCCAAGAACCCCTGCCATAGAGATGTTACGAACCCCTGCCATAATTGTTTTATAAATCATTGTGTTTCACCAGGAGCATTCAGCTTTTCTAGTTAAATAACAGAATTTAAGAATTGTAACATTTCTAAATTTTCTCTCAAGTTTAGTGCAAAACACAAATTATAAGCTACCTACAGATTATCTCTAACGTCCCTCCTGAATCCTCAGAGGATTTTACAAGAGAGAAATACTAATAGCATCTACCTATTTAAGTCTATCTGTGTGCTAGGTACAATACTAAGTACTTTATATTCTTCTCTCTTTTTATATTCATGACATCCTTGTGGCATGAATATTAACCCCATTGTAGTATGAAATAATTTTAAATTATATTTCAATCAACATATCAAAATGGTTCCAGAAATTGTTTTTTATTACTCATTACATTCATTCTGGCACTGTACTAAGAAGTATCTTAACTTCCTTAGTTTACAATCAATTTATAACAAATTCAGTGTATTTGGTGACAAAATAAATTGAATCATTAAAACTTTCAGGAATTAGAAAAGTGTTTACAGCACTTAACAAGTCAGACAATAATAGTCTGCTTCTTGAAATATTGTTTACTACTGTGTCATAATGAAAGAGTACTTTATAAACTTTTCATCCATGATACCAAGTTATTTCCAGTAACTTCTTTTTCCTTTCACAGCACTTGCAAAAAAAAAAAAAAAAAAAAAAAACCCTCTATAATTGAGGATTTACTTATAATTTCAATCTGCTTTTCAGCAGAAACTGAAGACTGAGTTCAAATCCCAGCATGTCTACATAATGGAAACTAAGACACATTAACTTGCTCAGTCCTCAATTTCAGCTATGTTACTTGCTGTCTGAAGCTTAAGAGTTAGTAGGTCTTCCATAACAGTTACTTTCCCCTACTTTTCATCCTCAAAGCAAATTAAGTATCAGTTAAGGGCCAGTTTTATTTAAGCATTTATTGAGTCAGCTAACAAGGGCCAAGGGAGGATGTGATAGGGCCAGTCCAACATTACACTGTATCTTCTGCTTTACTTTTCCTTATGGTAAAAGACACAAAAACCGCTCTGGAAAAGAAGTGTTCCTTCCTCTCTCCCTTTGCCCACACAACTAACTGCCAAGAAATTTTGATTCATATTTCCCTCTAAAAAGAGGAAGATAAACCAGAGCCTTTCTTTGAAACACCACTAGGCTGTCTGTATAATTCATGTATTTAGTTAACTGTCACATACCCCAACTGCACAATATCCATTTCATTACTCATGAATAAGTCATTCACTAATAAATACAAATTATTATACTTAATATTAGCCTCAGTAAGTGTCAGAAAACCAAATTTTTAAAAAGAAATCTTCGACTAGGAATTAGATTAAATAATCCCCTGCTTCCCTTACTGACAAATGAAGCAATTACTATGGCAGAATTTTATTTCTGGTACATACAAGTCAAATTAATAAAGGAATATTTTATTCCATCCAAAAGCTTTAATATGAAAAAGGACTTCACAAAGCTCACCTGCAAAGTAAAATCAGGACAGAACCTCAGAGCATATCTATCAGTAATCCAGAGTATTATAAAATATGTAAAGTTTCAGGTAATAAACTATGTTTCAGGTAAAAGTTGGTAACATGAAAGTATGTCAGTCTAACATAATTTAGCAATAGAAAATAAACGTTCATTAAGTTCTTCCTGTTTTATTTCCTTGGATATACAGGAGGTAGGGAAGTCATAAAGTAGTCAACTTCATTTGTTCTTAATATATTGTACTGTCACTATTCAGTCACTGTGTTTTCAGGCTAAATTTGTCATTTATTTTAAAATTTTAGTTGCTCATTATTGATATAAAAAGCAAAACAAAAAAATTAAATAAATTTTCAGCCCCTGAATATATTAAAAATATAAATTGTATCCTAATCTTCAGAAGTTTACAATTCCTATAGATACAAAATCTACCAATAGCGTAGTTCCTAGATGTAAAAGGTATGGTTAGAAAAAACAAGTGCTCTGAAAACAAGACACTGAATGCCAATTTTCAAAATAAAAGTGAATGCCAATTATCAAAATAAAAATACATTTTCAAGAAAGTCATTAAATAGCAATGCCAAAGAAACTGACACACCCTTCAAACCAACTTCTTTATGACACTGGGGGAAAACATGAATTCAAAAGGCAATTTAAATTAAAGCATTAAAAACTTACCTGAAAAATATTAACTCCATCCTTTTTCTTTCAGTGCTTGTAAGGGAATTCTTACAAGCTTTCCCTTACAAGCATTGAAAGAAATTCCGTAGAAGCATTGAAAGAAATGTCAGCAAACATGATGCCCACTTCTCATTAACTTTATTTCCTACTTGTTATCAGAATGAAATTAATAGCTACCTGATTCAAACCCTTCACATATTTATTTAACTATTATTCCTCTTTGACACAGAGTAACTTGTTCAAGGTAGTAATTTCTGCCAGGAGATGGTGGAGCCAGAATCTGAACCCTGTACGTCCAAAATAATAGATACATTTTAAAAGGGATGGGATGGAAAAGGAGCAGTTAAATTTTTTTTTCCCCAAAATAGCTTGCAAAAAAAGATTGTTGTGAATGGGAACAAACCGTTTAACTTATAAATGCAAGTAGATGAGAATTCAGAGTACTCAAACTTTACCTCTAAACAAGTAGGGGTATATTTGCCATATTTGATTACAAACACTTTGAACAACATCAAACCCCTGTGACGATCGACTGAGTAAATAATTTAATGTCACCATTCAGACACTGTATTTTACAGGCTAAATAAAATAAATTATAAATTGAAGGTGAGGGAGATTGGTAATGTTAACCGGAGCAAGAGTTTAAGGAAAATTGCTTTCATTATGAGCAGTTAATTAGAAAAGAGTGCGTGTGTCAAGGGAAGGAGGTTAAAAAAGAAAAAAAAAAAAATGACAATCACACTGCCTTAACGCACCCTCTGTCCGAAAAAAGTAACTAAATCACCGTGGGTCAGCGTCTACGCCAACTGGAGAGCCGGCCCAGCGAGATCTTGTGAGGGGATGACAGGAGACCCTAGAAGAGGGTGAACAGTGGCAGTGACAGGAAAGATGGCATGTCTCCCATCCCGGAAAAAAGGGGAGAACACGGGGGGCAATCGGCGGAGAGGGGAAGGCAGAAAATGTTTCCAGAGGTGCCAAATGAGGTGAGAAAGACCAGGCAGGGTAGGAAACATAAGAAAGGCGGGACTCTGGGGCAGGAAGGTCTGTTTGGGGTAGGGACGGCATGTCAGGACAGAGCTTTCCGGACAGCCGACCTTCCTTCTTTCCAGCCCCTTCATTCCCGACAAACTCTCACTTTCTCAGCAACCCTAAGCCCGTGGGTCACCCTCGCCTTGCTCCCCGCCCCCCACCCCAAGCCGGATAGGTGGAGGAGGGAGCTTCAGCCTCACCCTCCTTGTTCGGGAGGAGCGGGCACTGGACATAGACCACATTCATGGACGAGAAGGCCAGGAGACGCAGAGAGGCCCAGGACTCGGGTGACAAGTCGGGGCGGCCAACGGGCGCCTCACCTGACAGAAGCGTCGGCAGTAATCCCGACTGCTGATCCCGACGCCGCCGCCGCAGTTGCCGCTGCCAGCGCCGCCTCTGCCGTCGCCCGCAGCTCTAAGCCCCACAGGGCCCAGCGGGGACTCCACAATGGCCACAAGCTCTTCTCCGAGGCGTTCGGCCTCTTGATCGCTCTCTTCCTCCGCCATGAGGCTCTCGCCGCCCAGCGCGTACCAGCCCCTGCGCCGCCGCCGCTGTAGCTGCCTAGGCTAACCTCCTCCTCCTCTCTAGTTCCCTCCCCCTTCCCTCCTCCCTAGCCGGACAGGGGCCTCTCGGCTGGGCTCTACTTCCGGCTCCGCCCACCCACGCCCCCAGTTTTCATTGGAAAACGCAAGCTGCCAATCATGCCCATGCCCGCCCTTCTACTCCTATTGGTGAAATCAGCAGTCCGTTTGATAGACCGGCCGACTGTTGGTCAATGCTGCTCGGCGGTTGCTGGGGACCGCCTACGGGCTCTGCCATAGGCGGTGCAGGCGGACGGGGCGCGGCGGGGGACACGGCGGCCGCCGCGGGGCTCGATCGGGCAACGGCGGCGACGGCGGCAGCGACGGATCTTCCTCCTCTCTTATTCCCTTGCTCCTCCTTTTTCCTTCTCTTTTCCTTTCCGGCCGGGCCTCGTCCACTTTCCTTAACGGCGGCCTCGATCCTACGGTACCAAGGAGCTAGGGAGGCCGAGGGTGGGCCCAGCCGTTGGTGCGGGCTCTGGGCCCGGGGCCTTCCGTCCTGAAGCTGGAACCGGGGGCGGGGCCGGGGCACAGTTGTCGGCGGGAGGAAGAGGGAGGAGACGGGAAGCCTGACAGCGGCCGCCTCCGCCAGGCGCCTGCCGCCGCCTCCCTTGAGACTGCCGCCAACTCGGCTGTCGAGTTCCCGGGCCCACAGCTGGGATCTGGGACTCGGCCCTGCCCGGCTAGCGGGGTCGGGACGGCGGGGCGCCGGCGTGCTGGGCTCGGCGCCCGAGGTGGGAGCCCAGACGTCGGGAACGTCCCGCGCCCCGCCTCTCCCGCGCCCCCGCCCGAACCCTGAGGCCTGGGGAGCGGGAGGAGGTGCCAAGCGGGCGGACCACGGAGGAGGACATGGGAGGGGAAGTGTTAGGGTAAACGCTGGGATCGGGTTTGTAGTGTGGAGTTACCTATAAAGTGGTTTTAGAAACACCTTCGTGGTGGCAGTTGTTGACGTTCTTGTTCATCTTTTCAGTCGCCCTCCTTTCGTCCCCCATTTTTTCCTTCCATTTGTTTTTCGTGTTTTACAGTAAAGGCATGACTTCCTGGCACAGCAGGGAAAATCGGGTGCAAGCCCAGAAACTATTTCCCCCCCACCACTTGTTGAAAAACTGATTTGAAGGCATCTCCGGGGTTGAACAAACGGAAAGTGCCAGGATTTGATGCGTCTCTGGTTTTGCTCTGGAGACCCTTCCCTGCTAAGTATCAAGACGAAAAAAACTGGAAACTAATCCGGTAAACATTTAAACTTGAAAACTTATGATGAGTTTTATTTTGATCTAGTAAACGATTTGCTTTTTCTCTTTTGTTGGCTAATTCCTGCACTTTTTAATTTCTTCATCTGTTGAAAATGTCTTTATCTTCTACTGAAAACACTTTTGTTCTTTGGGTGTGTAAACTCGAGCATCCTCTACTGGGTGGAAATTTGCCTCTGCAGTAACACAAACAGACTTTTTGAAATTACAAACACATTGGAAAGTATAGGCCTTTCACATTAGCACAAATGTTTGAGCGTTTTATGCTATAAAGAATTACATGCTTATTGTTTTTGAAATCCAAATGTTTAAAGATACAAGACTTTTTACGTAGAAAGTAAGATTTACGCATTACGGGGCACAAATATTTAATATTTCCCACAACTAGGTTAGAACCATTAATCATAATTGGTACTGATTTGTCGGGGGAGTGTAAAACACATACTATTTACTTAGAATATAAACGTGTAATGGTAAGTATTAGGTAGGAATCATAGCTGTCTTCTGTGCCGTTGCAAACCTGTAGCCTAACACAATATTTGGCAAATGAGAGCTATGCAATTTAAAAAAAAAAAGTGGAAAAAATAAAAGTAAATCTATTAAAACCTATACTTTGTCGTACTTTCAGAATTTCTGTGGAATGTTTAATCTTCTGTGTCCATGAATGTCTGATACGTTGGCAAATAAAGTTCTTTTGAAACAGAGTTCATGTTACCCAGCTATTCTCTAGTATGTATTCATTGAATACTCCATCGTTTCTGATTGCACTTATAAAGCATAATTCTTCAGAGCACACTTAGAATTATTTCTCTATCATATTTCTGCAGACAGAATTCCATCTTGAATTTTATCAAATTCACTTTAACTTCTTAAGTCTTGGTTATTGTAAGAGCCCAAAGGTATGGCCAGGGAACAATTAAGACTTGATGATTTGTCACCTACCAAAATATGTTCATTATCTAAAGGTTTCAATGCCCATAAGGCTGTGATGTTGGTATTTAGTGCAGTGCTCATAAAAGTGTGTTACTATTGTAAATTGAGAAATTATTAGGCTGCTTCTAGATTAAATATAAATATTTGGACAAATAGTGAAGGTACTCACTTTTTCCATCAAATTTTAATTGAGGTTCTGCTGTATACTAGACACTATGTTCTTGATTTTGTTCTTACTAGTTAATAAGTGAAGTAAATGTTAAATGTAATTACTAATTTTAATGGGAAAAGGAAACAAAAAAGTATTGGAGAAATAAGACTGCATATCGTAACACCTTTTAGAAAATAGACGTATACATGCATTACAAAATAACTTACTTTGAACTGTGTATTTTGGATTTACAATTTAATGTCATTGTTGCTGTTAATTAAATTTTTTTTTGTGGTTTTTACTCAGAACAGTTTTGGAAATTATATTCATCTTCATATAGAATTATGGCAGTTTTTAGGCCCACCTGTTTGAAAAACTTTGTCCACAGTTTTCTAAACTCAGTTGTCCCAGAACTGTGACAGGAAAGAAACTCTTTTGAACTTGAATACATATCTAAATTGGATGAGATTAATACAATTTATATCCTGAATGTAATTTATATCCTAAATGTTGACCTGTTATTAGGTTTCCCTAAATAATAGTGACATCTGGGATAGTTTGAGTTCTTTCTTTATAGTCTAATTTATTTGAATTTCATAAAAATCAAGGAATAGACCTGATTGCTACTGCTTAGTAACTTGTTCTAGTTTTGCCTTTCCTTATATATTTCAGGTAAGCTAAGATTAATAGACACACAGTCTACTAATTTAAGTTGTTTTGAAGTATTTAATCTTAAAGTGTTTATATACTGCCTTTTATTGTTCCAGAATGAACTGTTGTTCTAATACTTATCTTTGTTTCTTTTGTCTTGAAAGAACCATATTTATTTAGAGTCAGAATGGAGCGATTTGTGGTAACGGCACCACCTGCTCGAAACCGTTCTAAGACTGCTCTGTATGTGACGCCCCTGGACCGAGTCACTGAGTTCGGAGGCGAGCTGCATGAGGATGGGGGAAAACTCTTCTGCACGTCTTGCAATGTGGTTCTGAATCATGTCCGCAAGTCTGCCATTAGTGACCACCTCAAGTCAAAGACTCACACCAAGAGGAAGGCAGAATTTGAAGAGCAGAATGTGAGAAAGAAGCAGAGGCCCCTGGCTGCATCCCTTCAGTGCAACAGTACTGCGCAGACAGAGAAAGTCAGTGTTATCCAGGACTTCGTGAAAATGTGCCTGGAAGCCAACATCCCGCTTGAGAAGGCTGATCACCCAGCAGTCCGTGCTTTCCTATCTCGCCATGTGAAGAATGGAGGCTCCATACCCAAGTCAGACCAGCTACGGAGAGCATACCTTCCTGATGGATATGAGAATGAGAATCAACTCCTCAACTCACAAGATTGTTGACTAGGAGGTTACCACCATTGTGATCAAGATAAATGTGGAGTATTAAAGTTATGTGTTGATTGTGTGGTTCATTTTTGTATTTATTTCATTTAAAATCATGTGACGCAGAATAGTTTTGCAATGTGTATATAGTTGCAGGCAAAAAAAAAAAAACAAAACACCTCACTGCAAAACTTACTGTTAATTTTAGTCACCAATGGTATAAAGCAAAACCTAGGTTTAGAGTGTGCTAGGATACCTGAAACCTGATGGTTATCTTTAAAATTAATGGTTTTTCTCCTGAAATGTTTGTGCATGGAAGAACTGCCCTGCTTTTTTACCCTGTTGCCATGTATGATTATTCCTTGTAAGATTACTTAATTACTTGGATTGAAGACTAGCCTATTGAAGCTGCTGCCAGGCAACACCACTTAACAGTAACTTATAGGAATTATTTTCTTTAGAGGATCCTCTTCAAAAAGGAAGGGATAGTGGAAAACTGTTCTTATATCTTCAGATCCCTAGCAGAAATGACTGTTTATTTCAAACTACGTTTTACTTGTATATGATGTAGTTACCTTTACTATCTTTCAATTGCATACTTCCCCTGCCCCCATTTTAAAGGCTTATTGTTGTGTTTTGTAGCAGCTTCAAGTGACCAAAAGACTAAAATCTTTCCATGTCGATGCCAAAAGCCAAGGGGAATTTTGCAGTGACAAGATTTTAGTCTCTTACTATGAATACTAATTTCAAACCATAGCTTTCATTTTAAGCATCATCTTGCATTTGCAAACCTTTTTCTATGTCTTGCTGTTAAAAGACTTCAATGTTGGCATTTTTATTTAAATATGTTATGGTTGAGTTTTCTCTTTTTTATAGAGAATTAGTAATGATTTTTTTGGCTGACAGATCAGATAAAATTACTTTCTATTCATTTTTCTATACAACTTTATGAGTTTATTTAGGTGAATAGACTAGAAACAAGTTTACTTTATCTGCTTTGCCTCCGGTGGTACAAGGTTTTTAACATGGATGGTAAACAATTGTCTAGAAATTCTGGCAGGTTTTTTGTAGTGGAGATCTGGCAGTATCCTGCATAACTGTTGGGGTGAGGAAATTGTTCTCTTAAAGATCAACCATGTTCAGGAAATGATCTCTGTTTGAACCTCACTGTCCTGTAAGGTTATCCAAGTAGCTTAGCCTAGCTAAGTTCTATCAGAGACCCAAATTATATTTTTTGAAAATTTAACAGCTGGAAACTTGGACTAGAGCTTTAATAAGAAATCTTAAATTATTTGAAATTCAAGTTAAAAATACTTATGAGATATATTTCTATTACAAAGCAGTGACAAATGATGCCCTATGTGACTTGGAGATATCTTTGACTTTTACCACAAATCTTCATTTATAAAAGAAAAAGCCAAAGTGAAAAAAAGTTAGATTGTGTATTTTTCAGTAACAGCTTTCCATATCTTAAGATTTTTTTACAGACTTAAGTTTCTAATTCAGGTTGTCAAACTGGCCATTTAACTTCAGAGATTTGCATTGTTTTCATTAAAAAATAAGCCTGCCACCAAAACAAATCACTTATCAAAATGTGAACTGTTTTCCTTATGTTCAGTTATGTTAAAGTAGTATAATAAATGCATGCCTAGAGTAGTGCTCTCATTGATGAAGCACGTGTATGAGGAGACCAGCAGCAAAACAGAACCATATGTGTTTTGCATTTACTTCCTCTAGAAAAGAATTTGCAGGCAACCATGTTTAATTTGAACTATCCAAGATGGTAGATTTTAGAAGCTAGGAATAATTGAGTTTTATAGCACTATTTTCAGAATACAAAAAGTTAGATATACAATCATTCTGTTTTTTGAAATTCCATGTGATTGAAACTGCTCCCTATTATTTGGGTATTCATTTGCACTAATGGCAAAATGTGATGGCAGATCAGCTTTGAGAGTGGTCCTAAGCAGTAAACTGGATGATGTTACATTAGAAAAACATCAATAATTCATATTTAAGTTTCTAGTAGTTACTACTGATTTGATAATCACTTAAATTTTATATATCTTAATGTATTTTTCAGACTCCTAATTCCCACATTCACTGTACCTAGGGGCCTGGTCCATTCTGTTAGGATTATATCCTCTCCTTAGAAATGTTTTCCATCTTGTTGTGGGGATTTGGTATTAATGTTTCTTCATTGATTATGAAACTTTTGTTCCCTGAAACTAATTGACTTTGTCTAAAGTTAAAGAAATAAGGCAGAATGATTGTTGTAGCCTGCTCAAACTGATACAAGTCCCTGAAACCATGATTGGCATATGTTAGATAACAAATGAGGATGTCTAAGAGGCATATGCTGCTTTGGAGGTGTAGTGAACGTGTGTACAGAAGTTTTCAATCTTAACTATATAGTGTTAGTGTGATGCTATACTATTGGAAAAATAGCAACTTTTTTCTATTTTATAAGTTGTATGCATAAACATAAGATTTGTAATGTTTCATTTATAAACTGCCTTCTTCAACACATGTTAATAGTGTTTTCTCAAAGTATTGATAGTATGTCTTCCAGAATTTCACGATATGCTTACAGTAAATAGTTCCTAGCTTGTTGAAATGTTAAATTCTTTGTTGGCTTTCTTTTTGATTCTGTGGGGGTGTATAACAAGCCTGAAGGACATTGTAATCATTTCTTACAGGGTGAAAATTTAGAAAGATTGTGTATGAGAGCCTATATAGTTGTTTTATCCATTATCATCTTTGATTAAGACTTAAAAAAAATGCTATTTCCAGTTAATGCATTTGGCCCTATTGAATTTTCAGGGACCAGAAAACATTAAAGAAAAAGTTCTGCATCTTGTAATGGTAACCAATTAAGCTTGAGATTGTTCTGAAAGTATCAGTTGCTTTAAAACTGTTGTAAGTGCAGTTGGCAAGATCTCCAAGCTGAAACTTCCATGTTAAAATTTTGCCTGTAAGAATTTGCACATGAATGTTAATGGAAAACACAAAATAAAACTTAAGATAGCCCAAAACAAAAGCCACAAACAGTTCATCATTTGGTGCTTAGTCTTTGTAAGGGCTCTCTATTGTATGACTTACCCCAGCTACCATTAAGTGACAAATCACCTTAAAACATGTTCATTTGATTCATAACAAGGAAGATTGGGTCTATGATTTTATTGCAACTCTTAGCCTAAAATAAATTGTTTTAGCTTCTGGTCAGCACTGATTAAAATGTGAATAGTGAAGTGGCTATCCTAAACTGGTTTATCTCAACCCATACTATCATAGATTTCTTAGGTAAATACAAATCTTATCTAGTGGTATTCTACTTGTATTCAGAATACTGTATTAAAATTTTACTATTTCATTTTTGTATTCCGTGCTTATTTTTTGCTCACGCATGTATGCTTAGTATAAACGTGTCACTTCTAAAGTTTTGTCTCTTTTAGAAATAAATTTCAGAAAAATTGTTTCAAAAGATTTTGAAAGCACATTTTGTTTTGTGAGTCAATGACAAATATATTTCCTGATTCCAAAACAGCAGAATCTTATTGAGTTATTTTTCTACTAGTTATAGCTCCCTTTTATAATATGAGTCATTAAACTCAATGTAAAAGTATAAAATCTGTCAAATCAGATTCACATCATAGCTACAGATACCCCTTTTGCTCCCAAATTATATAGAGAGTATTTAAGCTTAATCATTGCTTTTAATTGGAAATATTTGTTTTTTTTTTTTTTTTTACTTTTGGAAGTATTAGTTATTAAAGGACCTAATCTGTAAGTTTCACTGTTATATCCTCATTACCACTTGTAACAAAAAATGCATACAAATCAAAAATATTTCAATTTTACATCATTTTGAGGGAAAACCTGCTACTAATCACTTCTGTTTGGCAAAAAGGCAGTTTTTATTTTTTCTGGACTCAAAATGGCAGAAAAGGGCTTAAGTCAATAGTTCTGCTTCCAGTTTATTATTTATTTATTTGTTTGTTTATTTTTGAGATGAAGTCTCGCTCTTGTCCCCCAGGCTGGAGTGCAATGGCGCAATCTCAGCTCACTGCAACTTCAACCTCTCGGGTTCAAGCGATTCTCCTGCCTCAGCCTCCTGAGTAGCTGGGATTACAGCCATGTGCCACCACGCCTGGCTAATTTTTGTATTTTTAGTAGAGACAGGGTTTCACCATATTGGCCAGGCTGGTCTCGAACTCCTGACCTCAGGTGATCCGCCCACCTTGGCCTCCCAAAGTGCGGGGATTACAAACGTGAGCTGCCGCTCCCGGCCCTGCTTCCAATTTAATATTACCAAACCATGAGAGTTCTGTCTTCACTTTTCCTAAAGTGTCTCACCACAACCTTTATTAAATGTAAACCTATTGAATGTGCCTCTGAGTCTTATAAGTTTCTCTTTTTTTCCCCCATTTATGTGTGAATTAAGTTGAATTATGTACCTGTGATAGGTCATGATGCAAGGATACTTCTGGGATCAGACTAGCTAACCCTAGCACTGTGGAAAGCTAAAAAGCTAAAACTAGGAAGTAGAACAAGACTTTGATGTGATGTGTGATTTGCATCATATGAATAACATCACTTCTTTTTTTTTTTTTTTTTTTTTTTTTTGAGACGGAGTCTCGCTCTGTAGCCCAGGCTGGAGTGCAGTGGCCGGATCTCAGCTCACTGCGAGCTCCGCCTCCCGGGTTCACGCCATTCTCCGGCCTCAGCCTCCCGAGTAGCTGGGACTATAGGCGCCCGCCACCTCGCCCAGCTAGTTTTTGTATTTCTTAGTAGAGACGGGGTTTCACCGTGTTAGCCAGGATGGTCTCGATCTCCTGACCTCGTGATCCGCCCATCTCGGCCTCCCAAAGTGCTGGGATTACAGGCTTGAGCCACCGCGCCCGGCGGAATAACATCACTTCTAACGAATTACCCTTCCCATATGTTACTTGCTTTCAATTGTTTTTATGTATACTATTTAGAGTGAATGCTTCTTAGCTCTTCCTTGCTTAAATGTTGGAATCAGATCATTTGAAAGCCCGTGTCCTCAAGCTCTTGGCCAAATTTGAATAATATGCAATCAACTGGTATTTACTGAATCTCTGTCTCTGACACTAGCCACTGGGGGATACAGCAGAAAAAATAATAATCCCAGCCCTTAATGAGCATGCATTCTAGTTAAGAGTCATTGTTATCATATAGTGACCCTGGGCGGTGGGGTGATTAGGGAGGTCTTTGTTTTTTCTAGGCAGCTCCTTTAAGCATTCATCATGAAACTTGTTGCCAGTAAATAGTTATCACTGGTTCATCTGGATTCTCATTTTGTATAGGAAGGGCAATAAAAGTTCAAAATTTGCAGATTTTTTAAAAGGTCTGCCTCTCCTTTGAAAATCTGGTAGTCTATATAATCCATAAAATAATAGTTTTCAGAATCTGTTAGGTGATGTAAGTGACCAATTTAAATGCTTGTAAAGTAAGAACCTGCCACAGACACTTTACTGAAATACAGTAAGGCACTTCATTGAATATTTCATATCAAGATAGTCACTGGTGGATCTATTGACACATTAATGATTATCATAATTCAGTCGTCTGGGTTAGTATGTATATTAGATGATATAGTCTCCAAACCTTTGTTTTTTGTTTTTTGTTTTTGAGACGGAGTCTCGCTCTGTCGCCCAGGCTGGAGTGCAGTGACTCGATCTGGGCTCACTGCAAGTTCCTCCTCCCGGGTTCACCCCATTCTCCTGCCTCAGCCTCTGGAGTAGCTGGGACTACAGGCGCCGCCACAACGCCCAGCTAATTTTTTGTACTTTTTAGTAGAGACGGGGTTTCACCATGTTGGCCAGGATGGTCTCGATCTCCTGACCTCGTGATCCACCCGGCTTGGCCTCCCAAAGTGCTGGGATAACAGGCGTGAGCCACCGCGCCTGGCCTCTCCAAACTTTTAAAATATAACAGGAATCGGTGTGTAATAGACTAGGTTTTTATATCCCTTTTTCCTTTTTGAATGTTTTTCTTTTTACCGTGCTTAGGTAGTACCTATTCAATAGTAATAATGATGATAATAATGACAATTTTATGTATTTTTAATCTAGTAAATTCTACTTTTTTGTTTGTTTGGTTTTTTGAGATGAAGTCTCACTCTGTCGCCCAGGCTGGAGTGCAGTGGTACGATCTCGGCTCACTGTAATTTCTGCCTGTGCCTCCTGAGTAGCTGGGACTACAGGCGTGCGCCACCTTGCCTGGCTAATTTTTTGTAGTTTTAGTAGAGATGGGGTCTCACTGTGTTAGCCAGGATAGTCTGGATCTCCTGACCTTGTGATCTGCCCACCTCAGCCTCCCAAAGGGCAAATTCTACTTTTATGAATATATCCTACAGAAATAAAATAGCAATATATAAAGATATATGTAAAAGGAAGTTCATTTTAATATAGTAGTAAACAACTACAAATATTCTGAATGTCCCTCAGTAGGACAGTGGTCAAAACATTATAACACATCTATGTTATGAGCTGTTTAAGTGACCTAAAATTATGGATCAGAAGAGATGTCTACAGTAATTGCTAGCTTAAAAAATTACAGTGTATTTTCTCACTTTTGAAAAAAATAGAACAAGGCTATATAAGTGCAATATACTTGTACCAGATGAGCAGACACACGCCGAATGTTAAAATCACAGGCAAGTTGTGACACTAAATGGGGCAGGGGGGAGAATATTCATCTGCCTTTTTATACATTCTTGTATGGTTGACTTATTTAAACCAATTATATATTATTTTTGTCACACACAAAATATAAGGTAGACTTTTATTGAAACCTGTTCACACAATAGTGATATCCAAACTGTAAAGAATAGCAATATGACATAATTCATCTACCTTATTAATGAAAATATTAAATCATTTTAATTCTTTAATTTTCATGTAAGAATTTTAATTGATGAGCAAATATTCATTTATTTAATTATTATTATTTTTTTGAGATGGTATCTCACTCTGTCCCCAGGCTGGAGTGCGGTGGTGCGACCTCGGCTCACTGCAACCTCCTCCTCCCGGGTTCAAGCGATTCTCCTGCCTCAGCCTCCTGAGTAGTTGGGATTACAAGCATGTGCCACCATGTCCAGCTAATTTTTGTATTTTTAGTAGAGATGGGGTTTCACCATGTTGGCCAGGATGGTCTCGATCTGACCTCATGATCCGCCCTCCTTGACCTTCCAAAGTGCTGGGATTACAGGCGTGAGCCGCTGCGCCCTGCCTAGCAAGTATTTTTAAGTATCTTTTTTGAATTCTTTTATAAAATTAAGTTGCACCTTTAAAAAGTTAAGGCATCATTATTTTTTCCAAGTCATTCATTACTAAGCAGGTAATTGGGGAGCAGGGTCAGTTTCAAAGCTATGACTTTATTATCCCTGCACTCTAAAAGTAGCCTATGCCTTCTAGATGTTTACAGTAATTGTATAAATTACTCCACTCTGCTTTAATAATGCCTATAACAAACATAAATTTAATCACTACTAAAACCCTGTAGATAGGTTTCAAAATCTGCTAGTTAATGGGAATAAGATCAATGGCATACATATCATCAGGTGATTCTTTACAACTTACAACAATTTCTATATGCCACCTTAATTTTCTTTTTCAGAAAATCAGTATCAGATAAGGATTGGAACTTCATACCTGGTAATCATTTGTCATCTTCCTCTCCAGGAAGATTGCTAATTCAGAATGTACAGTCCTTTGAGTGTTGTTTTCTGCTGAGGGATCACCTAGCATCTCCTTGCTTAGTGATAAAATACTAGTTCCTTTACTACTCAGTGTAGTAGTGGTAATATAACACAGTCAAGGTGCCTTCTTTCCTTATATGAATGGCCATCCGTTCTTAATCTTTCTTTCCTATATTACTTTCTTCTTTCTCTCCTAATGGCTCCTCCTCTCCCTTGCAGATTCTAAATGCTGCCCCTTTGGCCCAAACTTTTAGGTACATCCACGAAATGAAGCAGATTTTTGTAATTCAGTCTTCAAATATTGCCAGAATGCTGCATCTAGTATCTTCATCAAGACATACATGCTCATGTCTCTGGATTCTACATGTCTATAGAAACATATTTTACAATAAAATTTTTTGCCACTATTGTTAGTCAGTTAACCTTTAACTCATGAGGTGAATAGTAATGTCTGTCACCTTGACTTTTGTGTCTGTTAACTGCTATTAACCATGAAGCTAATGCTATATATATATAAGTGTGTGTGTGCGATCAATTTATTGTTTCCTTAAGGCTATATAAAGTACCAATGTGTTAGCATTAGCTTGTTTTAGTCTGTTTTCACACTGCTATAAAGAACTGCCCAAGACTGTGTAATTTATAAAGAAAAGAGGTTTAATCAACCCAGAGTTCGGTATGGCTGGGGAGGTCTCAAGAAACGTACAATCATGGCAGAAGAGGAAGCAGGCACATCTTACATGGCAGCAAGCAAGAGAGAGCATATGAAGGAGGAACTGTCAAACACTTGTAAAACCATCAGATCTTGTGAGAACTCACTCATTGTCACGAGAAGAGCATGGGAAAAACCACTCCCATGATCCAAGCACCTCCCTCCCTCAACATGTGGAGATTACAGGTCCCTCCTTTGACATGTAGGGATTATAAATTGACATGAGATGTGGGTGGGGACACAGAGCCAAACCATATCAATGCCACATTTAGGAAAGAACTAACATTTACAAATATGTTTTAAAATTATATTCAGCATATCTTGGTATCATTTTATTTGCATCTGTATTCTTTTTAGATTTGATATTTTTGCTAAAACAATAGGTGCACACAGTTCTGATTATAAGTCATTTAGCATTATCTGATTTTTTTAAACTGTGTGCACATCTTGTTTTAGCAAAAATATCAGATAAAAAAATCAGATAATGCTAAATGACTTATAATCAGTAATCCCTGCCTCCCCATTCACCTGTTTTAAACTCATTTTGCTATTTCTTCTGATACTTACTTTCACTTTTTATTTCCTTCTTTTTAGAGATGGGTCCCTGTGCTCTGTCACCCAAGCTGGAATACAGTGGCACAATGATAGCTCACTGTAGCCTTGAGCTCCTGGGCTCAAGGGATCCTCCCACCTCAGCCTCCTAAGTAGCTGGGGCTACAGGCAGATGCCACCATGCTTAGCTAATTTTTAAAATATTGTGTACATATACACAATATGGGGGATCTTGGTTTGTTGCCCAGGCTTGTCTCAAACTCCTGACTTCAAGCTGTCCTTCTGCCTCTCTCTCCAAAAGTACTGGGATTACAGGCATGGGCCACTGCACCTGGACTTACTTTCATAGTTTTAAATAATATGCTTATACTACCATTTTTGAATTATCAGTTTTACACATGATGCTTAAAATGAAGATTTTGTTCTCTTTCTACTATTATCATCCCACATTTTTCTCACTATAGGATTTTTATGTAGTTAAAATCAGTAGGCAGTATTTCAGTTTTTATGGCCATGTAAATGATTGCTCACCATCGAACCAAGTAGTACACTGTGATTTTTTTCCCGTCTCCTATAATTTTTCTTAAATCTAATAATTTTATCTTTTTTCCCTTTGTTTTGCATTCTATTTTCTCCAAATACATCAATAGATATGGCAAACACCTATAAATAATCTTTCCAAACACTAATATATGTCAATTAAACTATAAATTCCTTTTTTTCTTTCCTGAGGCCCCCTGTCTCCTTCTTTCCTCCTGCTTATAATTCTGAACTTAGTTTCCTCTAAGTCTAATACAGTGGTTATCATGGGATGTCTTTTGCTTTACTGCTTTTCTGGCTAGTTCCTTCCTTTTCTGTATCCCAGATCCTATGCCTTGCTTAATCCATTGCTTGGCATAAGCATATCCTCCAAAAGCTTCCTGAGAAAGACCCCGAAGGGATATTTCTTAATATCTTGTGTGACTGAAAATAGCTTCATTATTCCCTCATGATTAATTAAAAGTTTGGCTAAGTGGACCGAAAATAATTTTCTTTAATAATATGAAGGCATTGCTCCATAAATATAAATCACAGTGCCCTATTTGGTGTTTTGGTATCTAGAGTTGTATTATGAAGTATAGTGCTTTTCTCAATATTGTTTGTAAATATATAGTGTGATTTTATATTATATTTATAATATGAATATTAACCACCTCAGAAAGAGCAAAGCAGAGATATTCCAGGATGACTGCTGCATTAGACCTGCAGAAATGTAAGTTCAGATTGGAGGAAGAGTAAAGAGGCCTGAGAAGAGAGATCTTCAGAAAAATAAATGTAATATATATTATGTTATATTGTATTATCGCTTTGATAATATACTCTCCTACACTAACTTTATCCTGCTTTGAATTTGTAAGACATCTTTATTCTTTTCAGAACATTTACTTTTATAGGATCCCATTTTAGGTCTATGATTACAATATATTCTGTTATCTCTCTGTGACTATTACAATTTTCTCTTTTTTTTTTTTTTTTTTGAGACAGAGTTTCACCCTTCCACCCAGGCTGGAGTGTAGTGGCACGATCTCGGCTCACTGCAACCTCTGCTTTCCGGTTTCAAGCGATTATCTTGCCTCAGCCTCCCGAGTAGCTGGGATTACAGGTGCCTACCACCACACCCAGCTAATTTTTGTATTTTTAGTAGAGATGGGGCTTCACCATGTTGGCCAGGCTGGTCTATAACTCCTGACCTTGCGATCTGCCCACTTCAGCCTCCCAAAGTGCTGGGATTACAGGCATGAGTCACTGTGCGCAGACAACTATTATAATTTTTTAAAGCTTTCTTCTACTTCTGCATCATCTCTGTTTCCTCTATTTCTGACTGCTTGTTTAGTCTGTCTCTTTCCTATTAGAAACATTGTATTTTCCACACACAGCCTCATTACGACTTTTCCTGTGTACCAAATACCTTAATAACTGAGAAGAAATTCACAGTAGCCTTAAAAGGAACGAAAGGAACCGATGAGCAGATAAGATATCTTGAGGAATTTCTGGACAAGGGAAAGGTTGATTTACGGATGATGAAAAGCAGATTGTATTGAATTGATTGAGAAGCAAAAGAACAGAGAAAATCCAAAGCCCAAAATGCTTCAAAGAAAATCACTTTCTGAAAAAACCACTTCTGAATTCAGAGCAGATTCAGAAAAATGACAAATGAAACTGAACAAAAATGAAGAGGAGGAGATGTTGTCTCTGAATAATCATCAGGGTGAATGATTATACAGTGTCTTACTATTCTTCTTACATATGCTAAACAGAAGGTAGCACTGTTTAATTGTTTAAGAGTAGAATATAAAACCTATAAACTACATTATAATAAAATGAACTGCTTATTATCACTAGTATGCCTTCCGTTATCACATAGAAAGGCCTAGAAAACATTATTCCAAAGAGGAATTTGTGATGTCTAGACTACTGTCAATGAAAGAAAAGAGGCAAATATCTGCCCAGCTCCTAAATGCAGCAAACTCCTTTACTATCTGTGATGATTAACTTTATGTGTCAACTTGCCATGGGTGTCTGGATATTGGTCAAACATTATTTAGGGGTATGTCTATGAGGGTGTTTTGGATGAGATTAACACTTGAATCTGAAGATTGAGTAAAGCAGATTGCCCTCCCTAATGTGCAGGGTTGGGGGCCCATTCAATCAGATGAAGGCCTGAATAGAATAAAAAGACTGACCCTTCCGAAAGTAAGGGAGAGTCTTCTACCACCTGACTGCCTTGTGCTGGGACGTTGGTTTCTTCCTGCCTTCAAAATCAAACTGAAACATTGGCTCTTCCTGGGTCTTCAGCCTATCAGCAATTGGAATGAAGCCACATGATTGGTTTGCCTGGTTTTCAGGCTCACGGAAATGATACCACCAACTCTTCTGTGTCTCCAGCTTGCTGACTGCACCTCTTGGGACCTGTCATTCTGTATATTTGTGTGAGGTAATTCTTTATAATAAATCTCTCTCTCACCCAGATAAATAGATCTTTTTCTCTGTGAATATATACATCCTATTGGCTCTATTTGTTTATATAGGATGGTAACTAATACAAATTTTGTCACTAAGAGTGATTCCAGAAGAACAGAATTTTAACGATGAGTTTTAGAAATTAATTCTGGGATTTCTGGAATTGGGTCTCTAAGATGATTAAATTTGTAAGCACTAATGATTTTATTTTCAGTAGGAAAAGAGCAGTAATAGTTCATGGCATGATCTGACAATGGAGATACACAAAATACCACCATTGGATACTCAACTACTTACAAGAAGCAAGAATCTGTTTATGTATAAGATACTTTGAAATATTTTTGGCAAACTAATGAGTATAATGAGATGGGCTGGTTGCTTCTAATGTCACTGAATAAAGTGGAGAAAGAAAAGAAAACGATGAACCCAGGCATTTGAATTTCCAACTCACGTGCTGCATGAATGACCTAAAAGCTTCTGTGTGTGCCCTGAAGAAGACCCTTAGCTCTGGTACCTGCAGGGCTGAGATTGCTGAGAATCAAACCCAGATTCTCATTCTGTGACTTGCTAAATTACAGTGTAAGTTGAACTCCCAGCCTTGTTAAGTATGAACTGTTAAAGTGAGGATACTGATTGGGAAGGAATGGTATCCTGAAAGTTGGCATGAGCATTTGTGGGAAAGGCCTGATAAACCTCAGTGCCATTGAACCCCTGAATGTCAGTGGGGTCCCTCCTGAACCCCAGTAGGAGAAGCCACTCCACCTTGACTGAGAGCTGCCTCTCCATTCCCATCTGAGGAGATTAACCACACTACCTGAGGAAATTGTAATGGCCTCCACTAAAGCAGTTGCAGTTGCCATGCAAGACAACCATGAGTCTTCTCAGGATTCACTCCCAATACCCTTCCTTGCTTCTTGACCCATAAATAGACTTAAGACCCTAGAGGTTCCTAGAGGTGAGATACAAAGTGTGGCCCATAAGTTGCAGTGCTACACTCCAAAATAATTACTTGGGCTTTTAATTTACACAAGAAGAAATCCAGGGGCAACATATGTGGGAATAGTTACTAAGGGTGTGGGATAATAGTGGAAGAAATATAAAGTTGGATAAGGCCAAATTTATTGATATGAGCCCACTAAGCAGAGATTCGACATTTAATGTTGCAGCTTAGAGTCAGGCCTATGGAGGTCCAGTAATCAATGGAGTTTCAGTTGAGGTCCATCTCACAGTGAGTCCCATGGACCCCTAAGCCTAACCTATGGCTATTCCTTCAGTTCCAGAAAGCTTCTTCAGTTTCTTCAGTTCCAGAAATTGGCACAAATATACTCAACAGCTGACAGAATCCCCATATTGGTGCCCTGACCTGTGGCGTGAGGGCTATTCTGGTGGCAAAGGCCAAGTACAATTACCTCTACCTAAGGATACAATAAAACAAAAGCCAGAGCACATTCCTGAAGGGATTGCAGAGATCAGTGCCCCCATTCAAAGACTTGAAAGACATAGAGGTGGTGATTCCCACCACATCCCCATTCAACTTATCTATTTGGCCTGTGCAGAGGACAGACGGACCTTTCAAAATGACAGTGGATTATTGTAAGCTTCACCAGGTGGTCACTCCAATTGCAACTGCTCTACCAGATGTGGTTTAATTTCTTGAGCAAATGAACACATCCCCTGGTACTTGATCTGAAAAGTGCTTTTTCCTTCATACCTGTCTTTATTGACAGTTTAAAGCAGTTTGCTTTTAGCTGCCAGAGCCAGAAATATACCTTCATGATCCTACTTCTGGGGTCTATCAGCTCTCCAGCCATATGTCATAATTTTGTTCACAGAGATTTTATTGTCTTTCCCTTTTATAAGGGATCACACTGGTCCATGATAGTATGTTAATCATGTGAACAAGAAGTAGCCACTACCCTAGATGTACTGGTAAGACATTTGCATGTCAGAGAAATACATCTGACACAAATTGAAGGCCCATAAAGTCAAGGAAACAAAAGACAAACAAAATAGGGTAAAAATAGTGATCTTCCACCTCAATGACGTTTCTCAGGGTCTAGTGGTGTGGAACGTGCCAAGATATTCCTTCTAAGATGGAGGATAAGTTGCTGCATATGGTCCCTCCTACAAATACAAAAAAAACAAACAAATAAACAAACAAAAGAGCCATAATGCTTCATGGACCTCTTTGGATTTTGGAGGCAATACATTCTTTATTTCGATATGTTACTCCAGCCCATCTAGTGAATGATCAGAAAAACTGCTAGTTTTGCCTGAGAACAAAAGAAGGTTCTGCCACAGATCCAGGCTGCCTTGCAACTTCTTTGCCAGGGCCATATGATCCTGCCATCCAGTGGTGTTGAGAGTGTCAGCAGCAGATAGGGATGCCGTTTGGAGCTTTTGGCAGGCCCCTAATAGGTGAGTGACAGTGGAGGCCCTTAGGATTTAGAGCAAAGCACTGCTATCCTTTGCAGGGAACTACTCTGTTTTTGAGAAACAGCTCTTGGCCTGCTACCAAATTTTAGTAGAGGCTGACTGTTTAGCCATGGGCAACCACTAAGTTACCATATGACCTGAGTGGTCCATGATGAATGGAGTGATATCTGATCTACTTAACCATAAAGTTAGGTGTGTACAGTGGTACTCCATCATCCAACAGAAGTGGTAAATATTTAAATCAAGCACAAGTATCTTACATGAATAAGTGGCCCAAATGCTCATGGTCTCCATACCTGCTACATTACCTTCTCTCTCCCAGCCTGCACCTATGGCCTCATGGGAAGTTCTCTACATTCAGTTGGTGGAGGAAGAGAAGATTCAGGTATGGTTTACAGATAGTTTCACATAATATGCAGGCACTAGCCCAAAGTGAGCAGCTGCAGCAATACAGCCCTTTTCTGGAGGCTGTGAAGTACCAAGATGAAGGGAAGTCTTAATGTGCAGAATGTTGATCTGTGCACCCGGTTGTTCACTTTGACTGGATGGAGAAATGGCCAAACATGCAATTATATGCTGATTCATGGGCTACAGCCTGTGGTTTGGCTAAATGGTGAGGGACTTGGAAGGAACATGATTAGAAAATTGGTGACAAGGAAATCTGAGGAAAGGATACGTGGATAGACCGCTTTCAATAGGCCAAAAAAATGTGGAGATATTTGTATCCCATGGGAATGTTCACCAATATGTGACCTCAGCAGAGGAGGATTTTAGGAGTTAAGTGGACAGGATGGCCTGTTCTGTGGACTAGTCAGCCTCTTTCCCCAACCATCCCTGTCATTGTCCAGTGGGCTCGTGAACAAAGCGGCCATGGTGGCAGTGATATGGACAGGAGGGAGGAGGACAGGGTCCCTGGCAAGGGCCCTACCCTCAAGCCTAGACCTGTGGCCCAAAATGAGAACGGGCATTCCTGTTTTTGCCCCAGACATTGCCTTTTGGCCCACCACAGCCCCCTATCCTCTGCCCATATAAACTCCAAACCCCAGGATCCATGAGCAGAAAGCAGCAGAGTGGTGTGGGAGAGAAGCAGAGAAGAGAGAAAGCATCTGAACATCAAGAGGAGTTCAGCTGGGGGCAGTTGGAGAGGGGATTGACGACGGGATGGCCAAGCTCCAAGGGAAGATCATCTTCCCACCCCATTCCCTCTCCAGCTCCCCATCTCGATCACTCAATGAAATTCCCACAATTACCATCCTTCAAGTCCGAGTAATCTGATTCTTCCTGGATGCAAGACAAGAATTTGGGATGCACTGGGTGTAGGAACCCAAAAAGGCTGTCACACTGCCTCTTTACTGAGCTGTTTAACACTTAAGCTGTCCACAGTGGGAGGGCTAAAAGAGCATTGTAACACCCCTAGACACTGCTGTGAGGCCAGATCCCAAAAGCACTTGCCCTGGCCCCTGCACCTGCTCACCTGCATGCTCCTCTTCCCATAAAGGGTTTGAGTGCATGGTGGCCGAACGAATGAACCACACCTCTGTTGCACGTCCCATGAGGGAGTCAGGGAACTCTCCTGTTTCAGCAGGTTGGAGGTTATGCAGGGGCTCAGTAGTATAAAATCCCACCAACCAAGGCCAACCTGGCTATAGCCACCACTGAGTTCCTGATCTGCCAGTGGGAGAGACTAACACTAATAGGCACAATTGCCTGAGGTGGTCACCCAGCATCTAGTGGCAGGTTACATCGAACCTCTTCCATCATAGAAGGGGCAGCATCTTGTTCTTACTGGAATAGACACTCTTGATATAGATTTGCCTTCCCCCTACACACTATTTCTACCCAATCTATCACCTGTGAACGTATGGCATGCCTTATACACCATAATAGTATTCCATATAGCATTTGTTTTCATCAAGGAACTCAACTTATAGCAAATAAAGTATGGCAACGGGCCCGTTCTCATGCGTTCCCTAGTCTTACCATATTTTTCATCATCTGCAAGAAGCTGTCTTAGCAGAGGGGTGGAATGACCTTCTAAAGACAGGGTTCCAGAACCAGCTAGGTGGCATTACCTTTCAAGGCTAGGACAAGGCTCTTCAGAGGGCTTTATATGCTTTGGATCAGCATCCAATACATGGTGCTGCTTCTCCCATGGCCAAGATTCATGAGTCCCAGAATCAAGGACTGAAAATGGGAGAAGCACCATTCACTAGTACCCCTAATGGCCCACTAGCAAAATGTTTGCTTCCTGATTCCTCAGTCTTATGTTCTGCTGGTCTAGAAGTCTTAGTTCCAAAGAGAGGAATGCTTCCACCGCAAGACACAATGAGTCCATTTAACTGGAAGTTAAGACTGCCGCTTGGGCACTTTGGGCTCCTCATGCCTATGAATCACCAGTCAAAGAAGGGAGTTAGTGTTCTGATGGGGGTGACTGATCCTGACTACCAAGGGGAATAGAACCAATACACAACAATGGTGGTAAGGATGAATATGTCTAGACTACAAGAGGTCCCTTAGGGTGTCTGTTATTACTGCCATGCTCTGTGATTAAGGCCAATGTAAAACTGCAACAATCCAATTCAGGCAGGGCTATACATAGCTCAGACTTTTCAGGAAGGAAAACTTGGGCTACCCATTATGTAAAGAACTATGGCCTGCTGAAGTTTTTGCTGAAGGCAAAGTGAATACAGGTTGGGTGGTGGAAGAGGTAGTTAAAAATACCAGCTATGGCCAAACGACCAGTTACAGAAATGAGAAATGAGGACTATAATTGTCATGAATATTTTCTCCTTATTTTGTTACAAATGTGTGTGTGTGTGTGTGTTTGTGTGTGTACATAGATGGATAAAGCAAATATTTTTGTTTTCTTCCCTGGTACCCCCTTATCATATAAAATAAGGTGTGTTGACTTTACATCATTGTGTGTAACTTACAGGACATCAAGGAGAAGAGTTAACATCATTTCAGGACTTTATCTCCTCTTCTAAAATGTTAGTGTGTTTCTGGTTGTACACAGAATAGTTTTATTATGATAGGAGGAAATATGACCTTGTTGTCTTTTTTGAGATTAAGTATGGTTTAAGGACATGTATATGGGTACCAGGTTGACAAGGGGTAGGTTTATGATAGTTTTATGTGTGAATTGAGTAGGCCATGGGGTGGCCAGCTATTTGGTCAAACTTTATTCTGGGTGTGTCTATGAAGGTGTTTTAGGATGAAATTAACACTTGAATTGGTGGTCTGAGGAAAGAAGATTGCCCTCTCTAATGCGGATGAGCCCTGAATAAAACCCTGACTAATGCACCACTCAAGTAAAGCCTTCCTTCTGGAGGATGGCGAGGCATAGCCTTGTTTCTTTTGTTTGTTTGTTTGTTTTGGTTTGTTTGCTCTTCACCTACATAGGCTTTAGAGTACTGCCTCCCTTATAAAGTTCTTCCATTCAGGGGAGAAGACTGGGAGGAAAAGGACTCACACAGCAGTTGCAAATGAAACCCAGGAAATCCACTTGTATCAGTTTCCCAGGGCTGCTGTAACAGGGCACTATACACTAGGTGGCTTAAAGTAATGCAAATATGTTTTCCCACTGTTCTAAAGATTGTAAGTTTGAAATCCAGGTGTCCGCAGGGTCATTCTTCTCTGAAGCCTACAGGGGAGAATCCTTCCTTGCCTCTTCCTAGCTTCTGGTGGTTTGTGGGCAATCTTTGATGTGTCTTGGTTTCTAGTTGCATGAATTCAATCCTGGCATCTGTTGGCACATGACATTCTCCCTCTGTATGTGGATCCAAATCTCCCTTTTTATAGGGGATCCCAGTCATATAGAATTAGGGCCACCCTAATGACTTCATCTTAACTTGATTGCATTTGCAAAGACTGTATTTCCAAATAAAGTCACTTTCTCTGGGATGGGGTCTAGGATTTCAAAGTATCTTTTTGGGTAACACAATTCAATGCATAACAGAACCTTCACCCATCAACTGAGAGCATCAGTGAAATAGTTTACCACATATTTGACAAAACCAAAGGCATTCACTAACATGGCCAATTAGATGATCCAAGTAACCATAAGAGAACATTTAAAAAAATGAATTGACTATCTTCAGAGAAGGTGTCATACAGCAGGATGAAGTATCCACAAAATAAGAACAGACAGCAATGACAAGGTGGCAATCAGAGGAAAACATAGTTCTTACAAATTAACAAAATTAAAATTTAAGAAACAGTAAATACCAGTGGAAGATTTGGAAAATAAGGTTACAGAAACTCCCCCAAACTATGGAGCAAATGGCAAAGAGACGATTACCAAAGAAAAAAAAGTTAAAAAAAAAGGAACAATTCACCATACATAATGCTATCAGTTAATAGTACCAAGAAGACAAAAATGGAGAAAATGACGGGGATGAATAAACAAATATGCAACTGAGAAAAATTTCCCATAATCTGCTAAACCACAGGTATTGAGATTTCAGAGTGCTCTAAATGTTAAGACAAAAACAAACAAAGGAAATCTTTGCCTTAGACAATTACTTGTGCAATTTCAGAACTATTAGGACTCAAATAAATTTCTAAAAGCTTCCAGAACGAAAGAACGCTGTCTGCACAGGAACTGGCTGTTGCAAACTCTAGGCAGCCCTATGTGCATGATATTCCCTGGCTTTCTGTCTCAGGGTCCAGAAAATGTTCCCTAAAGCTGAGCAGTGATGTAGCATTGGATGGGTATTATACTGTAGAAGTCAATAGATCAATGCTTGAAATGCTGAGTATGAATTATTTTGAAACTACAAGTATATAAAATATACACTTATCCAAACTAGAATTTAGATGTGAGATCAAAATAAATAAATATTCTGACCTGCAAAGTCTCCAAAGGTTATCACCTACAGAACTTCTCTGAAATAATTGAGAATACATAATAGAAATAAATAAATAGGCCAGGCATGGTGGCTCATGCCTGTAATCCTAGCACTTTCAGAGGCTGAGGATGGTGGATTAGGTCAGGAGTTCAAAACCAGCCTGGTGAAACCCCGCCTCTACTGAAAATACAAAAATTAGCTGGGCGTGTTGGCGGGCACCTACAGTCCCAGCTACTTGGGAGGCTGAGGCAGGAGAATCACTTGAACCCAGAAGGCAGAGGTTGCAGTGAGCCAAGATCGTGCCACTGCACTCCAGCTTGGGTGACAGAGTGAGACTCCATCAAAAAAAAAAAAAAAAGGAAAAGAAAGGAGCCACGTTAAAAAAATTCAAAATTAAGGATTTTTACTGATTTACATTGATCTTTCACCAACTAGTCCCAAATAAATTTCTGTTTTTATATTTACGAGAGAATAAATTTCTTCTTAGTGTTATTTATGTGTGAATTGTTCTGTTGTATATTTGTGCGTGTATGTGTGTGTAAGAAATTCTTTGTTATGGGTGACCCACTGTCACTATCTATTATATTTCTGATCTGATATTTTTCTGATGCCATCTTTGTGTCTTTCTAGGAATTTTTCCAATTTCATCTACATTTTCTTATCTGTTGGCATAAAGTTGTTCATCATTTCCCTGTATAATGTTAATTTTTGTAGAGTCTGGATGATGTCCTTATTTCTGATTTTAATAAATTATGTCTTATCTGTTTTGTTCTTGGCAGGGCTTGCTAAAAATTTATTAATTTGTTAATATTTTCAAAGAACCAACTTTTCACTTTATTGATATTCTCTATTTTTTTTTCTGTTTTCTATTACTTATTTTTAAATTGACAGGTAAAATTTTTATACATTTATGGTGTACAAAAAAAGAAAGAGCAGCAAGGTCAGCTGAGGAAGGAAAGTTAGTTTAAAAAAGTAAGAGTTGGCCGGGCATAGTGGCTCACGCCTGTAAATCCTAGCACTTTGAGAGGCCGAGGAGGGGAGATCACGAGGTCAAGAGATTGAGACCATCCTGGCCAATATGGTGAAACCCCATCTCTACTAAAAATACAAAAACTATCTGGGTGTGGAGGTACATGCCTGAGTCCCAGCTACTCGAGAGGGAGGCTAAGGCAGGAGAATTGCTTGAACTCAGGAGGAGGAGTTTGCAGTGAGCTGACATCACGCCATTGCACTCCAGCCTGGCAACAGAGCGAGACTCCGTCTCCAAACAAAACAAACAAACAAAAAAAAGAGTCATGAATACCAACCAGACTGAGCCAAGAGACAGGCATTGACTGATGATTAATAGTTTTAATTAAGTTTTTTTTTTTAAACTTGCTTTCAGGAAATTTAATAGTTTCTATGATTTGATGTTCTGGATTTAGTTAATTTGTCATTTTTTGATAGTTTTTCCTTCTTAGTTTCCTAATAAAATTTCTTTTGAAAAAATACCAACACAAAATACATATGCTGTAAATACAACTGAAGATGTTCAACAAGTCCTGGATGTTAGTTCTGACTTGTGCATATACTATTTGCATAATATGGATGAGTTCGTATCAACTTCTCTGAATCTGTTTTAACTTCCGTGAAATGGCAAGTTTGGTCTATCTGGTCCCCAAAGTACTTTTTGGTTTAACAGTGATGAGAGAAGTTCTGGTATATGTTGAGGTGCTGATATGGTAGAACACTCAGCCTGCTCTTCTAAGAGTAGAGTGTGGAGGTATTTAAATGGTCAGAGGCCAAGAAGGAAAGAGTGCAGACAGCTGTAGGTCTTATGAAATTTCTTCCTGAACTACTCATTTATATTGGTGTATAAATAAGTTAAGCATAAATGTAAAAATATCTTAGTGTCAACTTTAGTAGTGGTGACAAAATATATACAGTGGCGATAATATAAGGTTGAACGGTATACAGCTGTAAGAGTAGTACTCTGAGAACAGAGGAACAAAAAGCTTTCTTTCTGCATTTTTGGTTTTGCACAAAAAAATGTTGAAAAATATCATCTGCAAGCAAGGAGCGTTAAAAGTTAATTGGGCTGTGTGGTAGGTTAAATATGACCCCAAATTCCTTGACATTCCTCCCATCCTAACATGAAGATCTATGTTCCCTCACTTTAAATCATAGTGGGCTCAATGACTACTTTGACAAATAGATGACGGCAGAAATAATGCTATGCCAGTCTCTAGGACTTAAGAAACTCACAGCTTTTACTAACTGTTGCTTACAAAACTCTTTCTGGGAGTTGTAACTTGTCATGTAAGAAATATTATCTTGCAACTGCCATGATGGTAAGGTCACATGTTGGTGCTCTGTTTAATAGTTTCAACTGAAGTCAGCCTTTTAGACTTTTTAACAAAGGTGCCAGTGATTATCTCAATCAATCCCACACGGAGCAGAAGAGTCTCTCAGCTCAGATCTGTTCAACTTCTTCGTCCACAAAATGGTGAGATATAATGTAATGAAAATTGTTGTTTGACACTGCGAAATCTTGGGGTAATTTGTTATGTAGCAATAGATAACCAGAATAAAATGATAAAATGCAATAGATAACCAGAAAGTAGATCCTTTTTTCCCTGAAGTTTTATTGGATTTGTGGTATACCGGAAAGACAGTTTATAAAATCAAACCCTCTAATCTTGGGTTTTTTTTGATGACTTCTTGAATGTTAAATATAGACAGAATTGCCTATACTCTTTTTTGCTCCTTCTCCTTTCTATTTCTGGGTGGCTGGGTTGGCATAGAATTCCTTTAGGTCTGTTTGAATGGTAATCCAAGCCCTATTAGGTAAGATCCAGCCTCTTATTTATTTTTTAAAACTTTATTTATTATTCCTTTGTTTTGTTTTGTTTTGTTTTTGTAGATATGAGGTCTGATGGTTTGGCTCTTTGTCCCCACCCAAATCTCATATCTAATTGTAATCTCCACATCTCTAGGAAGGGACCTGTAATACCCACGTGTTGAGGGAGAAGGTGATTGGATCATGGGGGTGGTTTCCTTATGCTGTTCTCATGATAGCGACTGAGTTCTCACGAGATCTGTTGGTTTTGTAAGTGTTTGGAAGTTCCTCCTCCACTTCTCTCTCTCCTGCCACCTTGTGAAGAAGATGCCTGCTTCCCCTTCTGCCATGATTGTAAGTTTCCTGAGGCCTCCCTAGCCAAGCAGAACTGTGAGACAATTACAGTTCTTTCCTTTATAAATCACCCACTCTCAGGGAAGTTATTTTTAGCAGTATGAAAATGAACTAATACTAGGTCTTACTAAGTTGCCCAGGCTGATCTCAAATTCCTGGACTTGAGTGAGCCTCCCGCCTCAGTCTCCCAAAATGCTGATGTTAGAAATGTGAGACATCTTGCCCAGGCAACCTCCTATTCGAAACAGGCAATTTCCCCCCATATATTTCTGCTTCCATGGTTGATAACATGTTGGAATTGGGAGAAATTCTATATCTGTTTTTTAATCAGCTGAATTGGGATAGAAGAGCTAAGACTTTTAAAATGGAATTAAATTTTTCTACTTAAATTAATCCTGTTTCACATCAGGCAAACTGCTAGATTTACTATTTTATTTTATTTTTTAATAAAATGAGGATAGTAATTTCTACTTTGTTGTGAGGTTGGTAGCAAGTGTATACATGGAAAGAAAGTGCTATAAAACAACTTGGTAATAAATATGACATACAGTATGAAAATAATTTGACCATTAGAATAAATTTCTTCCAAGTTCAAGTCCCATTCTGCTTCGCTTTCTGTTCATTTCAGTTATTACTGAATGCCTGCCATATTTCAGGTTGTAATCTAGATACTGGACATACAAAGATGGATAAGTCATAGCTCTGGCCTTGAGGAGCTCACAGATCAAAGAGGGATTTGGAAATGAAGTCATATATGTAAAATCATATAGCTCCACAACTGAGGCATTGGAAGGGCTCATTTATACATCGCAGCAGCCCTGAGAACAAAACACAAAATCTAGGGAAGTTATTAAGATGTAGAACTCAACAGGAGAGATTCCCCACAAGCACCGAGTGTGACAGGAGACAAATCATATTCTGAAAATCACAGTGAGAGGAGATAACTGAGAACAAGAAAATTATTGTCAAATAAACCCTGGGCAAAAAACCCCAGGTGAATTAAACATGCAGAATTAGCAAAAGCTTCTGATAGGCACAGATCAGAAAAAGGTTTGGTAAAAGGTTGTAAAAGGCTTAGTATAGGATGCTAGTCCTTTGTTAAAGAGGTTTAAAGGGAGCTCAGTTGAACAGTTGATGCCAGTAAGGCAGCAGTGCCCGTAAGGCAACACTGCCAAACTAGACCCTTTCACTCTGAGAAACTGAAAGTGAAACGAATTGCAATAAAATCTAAGTAGCCCACCAAATAACATAAATGCATGCGTATGTATGTTTACCTCTGATCCACAACTGTTCTAAAAGTCGCCTAGTCTCATGTTCAAGGACATATAACACCTCCCCACCCATACTCAGCCAGAGGCCTTTTATAGACAAAACTCACACTCAGCCCCAGCTCCATCATCTTCCAGGCCCTACCTTCTGTCTGCTGAACTTTCCTGTCACTATGCCAGACAGAAGAGTCCAATAGTCCAAGGCTATTTAAATAAAAATGGTATGCTATGATTGTATATGTTGGCTCTTCATTGCTTCGAAAGTATTACTTGAGTATCAGCTATATTCCCAGTATACCAAATCATGTAAATTATATTTTCAACACAAATGTTTCATTTAGCAAATGGTTTTTATGGACTATCTATCATAAGACCTTTGACAGCCTTAATAACTTGAGATCCTGAAGCCAAGATTTCTTTGGGACAATTATTTTTGCATAAAGGAGAGTTCTATTCTCTCTGGATTCCAAAATTGATCACCAAATTTAAGTATGTCAGTTTCTGTACAAAACTATGTTTGGCTTAAGACAGAGCTATCACCAGTTTCAATACAATGGAAAATGCATGAATAGATAATTTGGTTGTTACGTTCTGTAAGTATCTAAAACAGAGATAAATAATATCTCCATTAGGGATAGCCAGTTGTTGGAGCATAAGTAAATAAGCATTTAGATACTAATCTAAAAATGCCTTAAGGTACTTAAGCTACTTTAAAGATCATTAAAATATTTTAAAGTAAAAAAGAGAATTAAAACATTAAAATGTGATAAAAGCTAAGACTTTAGGATTAGATAATATAATGAATTATTTTTAGAATAGTTTGATGTTTGGCTAACTATATTTTTCCATGATTGCCAGCTTTCCTATTTAAATATAAAATTTAAAAATTTATAAAATTGATTATGATGCAATTAAATGTTTTCTTCTGCCAAATATCTGTTTTTAGAATTTTATTTTGCTGTTTACTAGAAAAACATTTCTTATTGGATTATGAGAATTACAAAATCTAGAACTATCAACCTAATACATTTTATACATAAGAATAAATATATTTTGTTTAGATAACTTTAAGTACAAGATGCTGTCTGTATTTTCTATTTACAAATAAACTAGTGACTTTTTTTCATTGCATGTTATTATTTTAATTGACTCATTTGGAATGATAATAATCTAAAGGTTTAAATTGGATAAATACTTATTCAATTTAAATTGATAATATTGAATTATCAAATAGGGGATTGAGAACTTTATGGCTAAAGTTTGCTGAGAGATAAAGCAAAATGAAACCCAAGAGGAAACCTGATTCAGAAAGCAAATCCCAAAATCTTTCAAAGAGAGATGTCCATTAACTTGGCTCTATGAAAGAGTGTGATCTTTATATTACGTGAAATACAATTTCCATTTTACGTGATTAATAGTAAATAGTAGTATGACATTATTTTTTTAACCTCTTGCAAAAATAGTTGCTAGTCTCACTTTTGGATCGTGTTATGCTGTGATTATTTGTACAACCCTCTCTTGTTTAATTTTTGTCTCATTTAACTTTATTATATTTCCTCTTCAGATTCTATTCCCTTTCATATCTAGTCCCTTCTCCCCAGGGTATATTCTAGGAGATTTTTTGTATCTTTAAAAATTTCATAATATTTCTTTTGTATTCACTTGTTTTTAATTTACACAAATGATATTACACTAGGGTTTTCTTGTTTGTTTGTTTTTACTTAACAGCATGTTTTCAAGATCTACCCACTGGCTTTGATTATGTCTAATTCATTATTTTTGACTACTTCATAACATTCTGCAACATGCATCATCACAGTTAACCTATCTATTATCTAGGCGATGAACAACTAAGGTGTCTTCAAGTCCTCACTTTCATAAGTAATAATGTGAGAAACTTGTATCTGTTTCTTTATGGGCATGTATAAGATTGTCTCTGGGCATATTACCTAGAGGAGGTTCTAAGTCATCAATATTTATATGTCCATCTTATATGTCTTCCCAAAGAACCAGGTTTTGTTTTGTTGATTTAAAAAATTTTTTATTTTGTTTTGTTGCTGTTCTCTATTTTATTGTCTTTATCTTTTTTATTTCTGTCCTTTCTAACTTATTGAACCTTAGCTCATTTATTTTTAATTGTTCCAGTTCTGTGATATACTCAAAACTATACTGTTTCTGTGAAGCATTACTTTAGCAATGTTCCATAGATTTGATGTATGGTATTTCATAAGTTCCCCTCCACATTTTTTTTGTTAACCAAAGGGTCATTTAGTAGTGTGCTATTTAAAATCTCCAAACATATAGGCTTATTAAAGGCCTTCTTTTATGCCTAGTTCTATAGATGAGCTGGCTTAATATGTTGGAATAAGCTAAAAATGAACTGCTGCTGTACTATAGACCTACTCAGGTGTGGCCCTGAAAAACAATGAAGAAGAAAAATCCTCCAGGGTTGGGGTTCAAGCAGCACACTAGGTCGGCACCTTTGTGGATAGAGGAGTGGTCTGAAAGAAGACTATATATAACATTTTAGAAAGTGCCATGAAGGTTGTCTCGTGGGTCAGGAGCTCGGAATGAAATTGGAAGATCAGATTCAAAAAAGATTGGGGAAAAGGCTTGTAGATACATCTTTGGTATGAGCATAAAATAAAGGGAAGGATTCAAACAATCAAGTGTACAGAATAACTCATCCAAGTTAGCTAGCCTCTGTTATCTTGGCCATTCCAATGTCCACTATGAACCCACAAAGAGTGGTCATGGTGGTGGAGATGGAGGCTATACATGGGCTCAACAGTACAGGTTCCTCCCACCAACATTAATCTAACTACTGCAGCTATTGATTACATCAAATCTGCCAGCAGCAGAGACTGATGCTGAGTCCTCAAATAGAGATCAACCTTTTGGTAAGTTGGTTGCACTGGCCCCCTTATGTCAAAGGAGGGATGAAAATAGCAGGTGACCAGGATCCACTGGTCCTACCATATACCACATTACCCTCATCTGTAAGTCTGATAGTGAAATGGAATTGTTCCCTTGATCCCTTCGCAGGACTTGCAAAGGGGTTGGCTTGTTTACTCAGTCCACAGTGCTCAACCGCTCATGGAATGGGGAGCACACAGGCGAGCAGGTTCAAGGGCCTAGGACGAGTGCTTTTGGGCGCCGGCAGGAGCAGAAGTCTGTGTGGCCCTGTGGCAACATCTGGGGGGATACCGATGACTCCTGGAGCCCCAGAGGGCATATGTTACAGTGCTATTTTAGCTTTGCCATCCACAGATGGCTTAAGTGTTTAACAACTCAGTTTGACAGCCCTCTGTATCCTGAGCTCTTGTTGGGTGTCCAGGAAGAATCAGGACACATGAACAAATTGAAGATGGTAAATGTGGGGGATTTTATTGCTGATGAAAGTGGCTCTCAGCAGGATGGAGAGTTGGAAAGGGGACAGAGTGGGAAGGCGGTCTTCCCCTGGAGTTCAACCATTGCCAGCTGAACTCTTCTCTCATGTCTAACCATTAAGCTGTCCCTCTGAAGTCAAGCTGCTTCTTGCTGATGTCAAGCTGCTGCTTCTCTTCTCTGTTTCTCTGCCACTCTGCTGCTCTGCTAGTGGGGCCTAGGGGCTTTTATGGATACAGGATGGTGGGCCAGGGTGGTTTTGGAAAAGGCAACATTTGGGTGGGAAAACAGGAATGCATGTTTCTCACTTTGGGCCATGGGTCCAGGCTTGAGGGTGGGGCTTTGCTAGGGACCCTGCCCCTTTCTGGCTAGTATTTCCCTGCCTCTTGTCTGTTTCAACAGAATGTTGAAATGGCCTCTTAACAATAAGCCTTGTGGATGAGACTGTGGCTTTTGAGTGCTGTTTTTTAGGATATGGTATATATTTTGAACCAATGGCCATTATATGTCCTATCACTGTGACAGCTAGAACATATGGTTTCAGGAATAAAGGATAGAAGTAGCAGTGGGTCTTATTATTACTCACAATGCACCACTTTGGAGGTTTGTGCTTTCATCTGCAAAACTTGTGTTATACTGGACTATAGGGGATCAGTAAGGTTCTACTAAATTTGAAGCTCTGGCAGCCACTGGCTATTTTTGGCTCCTCAGGCCAATAGGCCAGCAAACAAAGAATGGAATTGCTATGCAGAAAGTGTAATTGATCTTTAATGTGGTAGAGAGATAAAGTTACTACTACTTAATGGCAGCAAGGAGAATTATGCCTTGAATTTAGGGGATTCACTAGGTTCCTCTAGGTGCTTCTATGTCTAATGATCACAGTGAACAGGCAATTGCAGCAACCATGAACTGATTAGAGAACAACAAAAAGGGGATCAGATCCCTGAGGGATATGGGTCTGAGGTTCATTAAAGTGAACCAATCTCGACTAGAAGTGCCTGCCAAGGTTGAGTGAAATGTAAAATGTCTGCTAAAAAGGTAAGATGATGAATAGCAGTCATAGCCTCAGGCCAACTGCAGCAGAGGAGGCTGCAGTTTGTCCCATTGGCCTCCTATTGTTAGTATTTAATTTCATTTTATTTTAAAATTGTGACTAGCCACTACATTGAAGAATAGTGACTAGATGGAGAGAATTTAATTCAAAGCATGAGTGAATCTGCGCAGTACAGTAAGTACAGTATAGCAGTCACAGCCATATCCCCTATGCAATTATGTTTCCCATACATGCCAACAACTTCTTTACTTGAGGTAACTTCTTTACTTGAGGTAATCCCTTAGCCAGAGGGTTTCCTGGTTGGAGGGTGCTTGGCCTCTGTAATCTCCAGGGAGTTATTGACCATGAGCACAGCTTTTAAACAATGAGGAGTAGAAATTGGTCTTCTCCTGGAGTTTGGCCATCCAGCAGCTGATTTCCACCTTTCTTGATCCTTGAATGGAACAACTCTAAGGCAAATTCTACATCTACTGGAGGGCTCCAGTGAGACCTAATCCAATTGCCCCAAGTGACAACCTGCTTGTTAAGGTATCCTGAATTCAGATTAGTTTTCTGTTATTCTCTATCTCACTTCTGCAGTCCCCTGTTGGTGCTTTTTGAGATTACCACACGCATGCAAACATTTGCACTAAAATCCTTGGCTCAGGGTCTGATTCTGGGAAAATCTAGCCTAACACAATATGGATATGTTCCCTTCCAAGAAGATCAGTATCTTAGCCCTCTTTTAATGCCCACCAATCTTTCTATCATCCTTCAAGTACATTGACATTATTATTAGTTTAATTGCAGAATCCTTATGAGACAAACAGGGGACAGGGAAATACCGGGTAGAAGAGGACAGTTCCCTGGCAAAGGTCCCACCCTCAAGCCTGGAAACCTAAGGACCTAAATGGGAACAGGCAGTACTGTTGTAGTGCCCCAAAGCTGCCTTTTGGCCTGCCACACCCCTCTATCCTGTACACATAAACACCATAAACCACAGGCACCATGAGCAGATGAGCAGATAAGCAGACAAACAGAAGAGCAGAAGAGTGACAGAATGGCATGGCAGAGAAGGAGAGAAGAGAAGGAGTGCCTGAATATCAAGAGGAGTTTGGCTGGGGATGGTCAGAGGGGAGATCGGCGCTGGACAGCCAAACTCTAGGGGAAGATAATCTTCCCACTCCATCCCCTTTCCAGCTCCCTGTCCATCCCACTGAGAGCCACCTCCATCACCCAGTAAAATTCCTGCATTCACCATCCTTCACATCCATGTGTAACCTGATTCTTCCTGGATGCCAGACAAGTAAATGGGTACCAAGAGGGCACTAAGCTGGTTATCACTTAAGCTGTCTGTGGATGGCAGAGGTAAAAGAGCACTAGAGCACACCCACAGGGGCTTTGAGAGTCACAGGCACACATCCCTAGACATCACTGTTGGGCCAAAGCCCAAAAGCACATACCTGGCTTCTGCACCTGCCCGTCTGTGTGCTCTCCCTCCCATGAAAGGTTTGAGCAGCAGCAGCGGCCAAACAGATGAGTCACATCCCTGTCACACGTCCTGTGAGGAGGGTCAGAGAACTCTCCCATTTCACTTATTGATGCATTGTTTTCATTTCTTTCTGTTTTTATTTTTTTTCTATTTTTGACAGTGGTTATATAAAAACAGTCTTACTCATTATTTCCAAAAGTGTTTTCAATAATAGTTTTAGTTTTAGTGTGATAAAATCTCTGAGACTATCAGGGAAACCCATTCCCAATAATTCAATGTATTTCATGTAGGTTCTTTTCCATTTCCCTAAGTGTCAGCTGGTCTGAAAAATAAAGGGAAAGAGTACAAAAGAGAGAAATTTTAAAGCTGGGTGTCGGGGGGAGACATCACATGTCAGTAGGTTCCATGATGCCCCCTGAGGTGCAAACCCAGCAAGTTTGTATTAGTGATTTTCAAAGGGGAGGGAGTGTATGAATAGGGTGTGGATCAGAGAGAGCACATGCTTCACAAGGTAATAAAATACCACAAGGCAAATGGAGGCAGAGAGAGATCACAGGACCAGGGCAAAATTAAAATTGCTAATGAAGTTTTGTGCACGCATTGTCATTGATAACATCTTATCAGAAGACAGGGTTTGAGATCAGACAACCCATCTGACTAAAATTTACTAGGCGGGAATTTCCCCATCCTAATAGGCCTGGGAGTGCTATGGGAGACCGGGGCTTATTTCATCCCTTATGTGCAATCATAAAGGCGGACATTCCCAGAGCAGCCATTTTAGAGACCTCTCCCTAGGAACACATTCTCTTTCTCAGGGCTGTTCCTTGCTGAGAAAAAGAATTCAGCAATATTTCTCCTATTTGCTTTTGAAAGAAGAGAAATATGGCTCTGTTCTGCCTGGCTCTCAGGCAGACAGACCTAATGGTTATCTCCCTTGTATCCTGAACATAGCTATTATCCTGTTCTTTTTTCAAGGTACGCAGATTTCATATTGTTTAAACAATTTGTGCAGTTAACACATTCATCACAGGGTCCTGAGGTGACATACATCCTCAGCTTACAAAAATGATGGGATTAAGAGATTAAAGTAAAGACAGGCATGGGAAATCACAAGAGTATTGACTGGGGAAATGATAAATGTCCATGAAATCTTAACAGTTTATGTTCAGAGATTGCAGTAAAGACAGGAGTAAGAAATTATAAAAGTATTAATTTGGGGAAGTAATAAATGTCCATGAAATCTTCACAATTTATGTTCTTCTGCCATGGCTTCAGCTGGTCCCTCTGTTCGGGGTCCCTGACTTCCCACAGCAGGCAACAGGGTGAGACTCTGTCTCAAAAAAAAAAAAAAAAAAAAAAAAAAAGGAAAGAAAGAAAAGGAAGAAGGAGTTAAATTTAGGCTGAAGTTCTCACATAGCACCAAGAGATTTAATCATTAATAATAACTAACAATTTTTAAATTGTTTGAAAAGTATTCATTTTTTGCTATTTTCAACTTTTAACAGGTATGCTTGTAAATCATGTATTATTTAACTTCTAAGTATTATGGAGTATTAAAATGCACATTGAAAACAAAGATACCAGGCCTTGCACTCAAAGAATTTCAGATGAATTTAAGATGACTGAGACACACACACACACACACATAACAAGAAGATAGGATAATATAGAATATTTTCTTGCAGGAAAAGTCTTGAAAAATTTTGGAATACATATAGTAAGAATGCACTTCACTGCAGCAAAAGTAAGTGTGGCTTTGAACAAAAGTTTGCTTCAGTATAGCTGTTGTGTGACACCTAGTAGCTCTGTGGTTTTTGTGGACCCGTAAAATAAACTGAACTCTGAAAAGCATTTCCACAGTAGTCTATTTTACATAAGTACACTGGTGCCAAACATTTAAGCCTAACCACAGAGTGAAAAAGGCAGGATGCATATAAATATATAAATAAAAATTGAGATGTAAATAATCATAATCACATCACTATAAACCACATGTTTTTAAATAAAATATCTTACTTTTCATATTGGCAGGCTGAGCACTTGTAATTGGAGAAAGCCTTCAAACTAAATAAATATAATCTATTATAAACATAAATAATTTGAATTGATTGGGATAGGGGAGTAGCTATAAATTATTTGATATTTTATCAAATCCAAATTACCACAGCTAAGGCCGGGCATGGTGGCTCATACCTGTAATCCCAGCACTTTGGGAGGCTGAGGTGGGCAGATCACTTGAGGTCAGGAGTTTGAGACCAGCCTGGCCAACATGGTAAAGCCCCATCTCTACTAAAAATACAAAAATAAGCTGGGCATGGTGGCATGCTCCTGTAATCCCAGCTACTCGGGAGGCTGAGGCAGGACAATTGCTTGAAGCTGGGAGGCAGAGGTTGCAGTGAGCCGAGATCACGCCACTGCACTCCAGCCTGGGTGGAAGAACAAGACTCCATCTCAAAAAACAAAAAAAAAATTTACCACAGCTAAAAAGTGTAGCCAGGGAAGTCCTTTATGCTTTACTGAATCAATGTGCTTTAATATAAAAATACACTTATTGAATGAAACTGGAGAACACTATGCAAAGTGAAAAAAGCTAGGCACAAAAAGACGAATACTATATAATCTTAATTATATGATGAATCTAAGAAAGATGATCTCATGGAAACAGAGATTAGGAGGAAGAAGAGCGATTGGGAAAAGGAAGATGTTAAACAAAAGCTACAAAATTTCAGTTAGACTGAAGAAATAAGTTTTAGTAATCTATTGCACTATATGGTGACCACAGTTAATAATAATGTATTGTATACTTCAAAATTGCTGAAAGAATAGATTTCTAACTTTCTCACCACACAGACAAAAAATGCTAAGTTGGTCAGGTAGTAGATGTGTTAATCTTTCTATAATGTATACATAGATGAAAAGATCACACTGTATCCTATAAATACACATAATTACCATTAATCAATTAAAAGTAAATTTTATTTATTTATTTATTTATTTATTTATTTATTTATTTATTTATGTTTTGGGATGGAGTTTCACTCTTGTTGCTCAGGCTAGAGTACAATGGAGCAATCTCAGATCACCGCAACCTCTGCCTCCCGGGTTCAAGCTATTCTTCTCCGCAGCCTCCCCAGTAACTGCGGTTACAGGCATGTGCCAGCACACCCAGCCAATTTTGTATTTTTAGTAGAGATGGGGTTTCTTCATGTTGATCAGGCTGGTCTTGAACTCCAGACCTCAGGTGATCCGCCAGCCTTAGCCTTCCAAAGTGCTGGGATTACAGGTGTTAGCCACTGCACCTGGCTTAAAAGTAAATTTTAAAAATAAACAGTTTAGAAATTAGAATTAATAAACAAACATTGAAATTGTATTTATAAAGAATGTTTCCAAATACAAATGGTTTAAAAAACCAGTTCTCTATGTGATAAAAACCCTCAACAAATTGGATATAGAAGGAACATATCTTAACACAATAATGGCCGTATATGACAAGCCCACAGCTAATACCATTCTGAAGGCAGAAAAATTGAAATCTTATCCACTGAGATCTGGAACAAGACAAGGATGCCCACTTACACCACTTTTTTTCAGCATAACACTAAATGTTCTAACCAGAGCAATTAGACAACACAAAAAAGTTAAGTGCATCCACATTGAAAACAAAGAAGTCAAATTATCCTTGTTTGCAGATAACAAGATCTTATGTTTAGGAAAACCTAAAGACTCAACCAAACTACTCTTAGAGCTGATCAGCCAATTTATTTAAATCGCAGGATATAAAACCAACATACAAACATCATCTGAAAGGGAAATCAAGAAATTCCATTTACAATAGCTACCCCAAAATAATAAAATGCTTAGGAATAAATTTAACCAAGACATGAAAGATCTCTACAAAGAAATCAACAAAACACTCATGAAAGACAGTGAAGAGACCAAAAAAAAAAAAAAAAAAAAAAAAATAGACCATACACCTGAAATAGTTTGGACATGTGTCTCCTGTAAATCTCATGATGAGTTGTAATCCCTGGTGTTGGAGGTGGGGCCTGGTAGGAGGTGATTGTATCATGGAGGCAGATTTCTCAGGAGTGATTTAGCTCCTTCCTATTAGTGCTGTCCTTTCAATAGTAAGTTCTTGCAAGATCTGATTTTTTTCAAAGTGTTGCCACTTCCCCCACCTTGCACCTGCTTTTACCATGTGAGATGCTTGTGCCTGTTTCACCTTCTGCCATGAGTAAAAGCTCCCTGAGGCCTCCCCAGAAGCTGAACAGATGTCAGTGCCAAGCTTGTATAGTCTGCAGAGGCATGAGCCAATTAAGCTTCTTTTCTTCGTAAGTTACCCAGTCTCAGGTATTTCTTTATAGTGTTAATAAAAAAAAAATGATGACACAAGTCTCAATCATTTTAGGAGGTTTATTTGCCAAAGCCAAGGACAGGAACTCATGACACAGCCTTGGGAAGTCCTGACGACATGTGCCTAAGGTGGTCGGGGCACAGCTTGGTTTTATACATTTTAGGGAGACATGAGACATCAATCAATATATGTAAGCGGTGCATTGGTTTCGTCCAGAAGGGTGGGACCAACTCGAAGCAGGGAGGGGGCTTCCAGGTCACAGGTAGGTGAGAGATAAATGGTTGCATTCTTTGAGTTTCTGATACACCTTTCCAAAGGAGGCAATCAGAATGTGCCTCTATCTCAGTGAGCAGAGGGGTGACTTTGAATAGAATGGGAGGCAGGTTTGTCCTGAGCAGTTTCCAGCTTGACTTTTCCCTTAGCTTAGTAATTTTGGGGCCCCAAGATTTTCCTTTCACAATAGTAACACAAGAAAAGACTAACACAATATCTCATTCTCATGGATTAGAATAATTAGTATTGCTAAAATGTCTATACTACTTGTATTAGTTCTCACACTGCTATGAAGAAATACCTGAGACTGGGTAATTTATAAAAGAAAGAGTTTAATTGACTCACAGTTCCATATGGCTGTGGAAGCCTCAGGAAACTCACAATCATGGCGGAAAGCACCTCTTCACAGGGCAGCAGGAGAGAGAATGAATGCCTAGCAAAGGGGGAAAAGCCCCTTATAAAACCATCAGATATCATGAGAATTCACTTACTGTCACAAGAACAGCACGGGGGTAGCTGCCCTCATGATTCAATTAGCTCCCACTGAGTCCTTCCCACAACATGTGGGTGTTATGGGAACTGCAGTTCAAGATGAGATTTGGGTAGGGACACAACCAAACCATATCACTACCTAAAGCAATCTACAGATTCAATAAAATTCCTATCAAAATAGAAATGACATTTGACACAGAAATAGAAAAAAACAATTCTAAAATGTATATGAAACCAAAAAGAAACACAAATGGCTAAAGTAATCCTAAGCATAAAAAGTAATCCTAAGCAAAAAATAAATAAATAAATAAAACTGGAGGTATCACACTACCTAATTTCAAATTACACTACAAAGGTATAGGAACCAAAACAGCATACTACTGGCCTAAAAACAGACATTGACCAGTGGAATAGAAGAGAGAACCTAGAAACAAATCCACACACTTATAGCCAGTTCATTCTTGACAAAGATGACTAGAACACACATGGGGAGAAGGACAGTCTCTTTAATAAATGATATGGGAAAACTGGATATCCTAATGCAGAAGAATGAAACTATATCCCCATCTTTCACTATATACAAAAATCAACACAAAAAGGATTAAAGATTGAAATGGAAAACCTGAAATTTTGAAACTACTGGGAGAAAACATAGAGTAAATGCTGCGGGACTTTGATCTGGGCAAAGATTTTGGAGGTAAGACCTCTAAAGCATAGACAATAAAAATAAAAGTAGACAAATGATATTACATCAAGCTAAAATATTTCTGCACAGCAAAATAAACAATTTTAAAAATTGAATATATATCCTATAGAATGTGAGAAAATATTTGCAAACTATCCATTTGACAAGAGACTAGTAACCAGAATATATAAGGTATTGAAACAACTCAATAGCAAAAAACAAAAATCCATTTTAAAAATGGGCAAAGGATCTGAATAAACATCTCTCAAAAGAAGACATACAAATGGCCAACAGGTATACAAAAAGATGCTCAACATCAATAATTATCAGGGACGTAAAAATCAAAACCACAATTAGGTATCATCTTACCCAGTTAAAATGGCTATTACCAAAAAGACAAAAATAATAAATACTGGCAAGGATGTAAAGAAAAAGAAAAACTTATACACTATTGGCAAGAATGTAAAGTAGTACAACTAGTATGGAAAACGGTATGAAAATCCTCACAAAACTAACAATAGGCCTACCATACAATCCAGCAATCTCACTGATGGATATATGCCACTCCCACCACCAAGAAAAGGAAATCCGTATATCAAGCAGACATCTGCACTCTTGTGTTTATTGCAGTACTATTTACAATAGCTAAGATATGGAATCAACCTACATTTCCATCAACAGATGATAGGATAAAGAAAATGGGGCACATGTACACAATGAACTAGTATTCAGCCATAAAAAAGAATGAAATCCTGTCATTTGCAGCAACTGGATGGAACTGGAGGTCATTGTGTTGCGTGAAATAAGCCAGGCACAGAAATACCAATTATCACATGTTCTCAGTCGTATGTGAGAAATAGAAAAGTTGATCTCATGGAGGTAGAAGATAACAATGGTAATTACCAGAGACTGTAAAGGTAAGTGAGAGTAGGGGAGGAGAAAGATAAGTTGGTTAATATTTGAAAACATACCATTAGATAAAAGGAATAAGTTCTAGTATTCAATAGTACAATAGGAAAATTATAGTTAAGAATAGTGTATTGTATATTTCAAAATAGCTAGAACTTTAATGTTTTCAACATAAAAGAATGGTAATTGTTTGAGGTATCCCAATTGCCCTGACTTGATCATTACATATTGCATGCTTGTATCAAAATATCACATGTACCCCATAAATTTGTATAACAATTATATAACTATAAACATATTTTAAATGGGTAAAAACAATTATGTTTTGAACTGAATTATTCTGTCTTTATGAACTTTCTTGTATAATTTACAAAAATATTCTGAGTTATTGATGTCTAAATTCTTAAATTTTAGTGTTTTGTAAAGCATAACACACTAAAGGTAGAAAATGTTAACTCTGAGTCAGAAACCACTTACAGATTTCTTAAAGCCAAGAAAGTAAACAGGAACAATGTAATCAGTACCACCAAATCTATATCCAAGTTGTAATCTACTGTGGTAAAATCGGCCGGTTTGGTAAACTGTGAATGGGTTAAAGAGGTAATGGTGAGCATTTGCATTCTTGTTTATACAAAATACGTCATGTCAATCCAATAAAGGCAATAAAGGCTATAATAAAAATAACCTATAATAAAAACATCTATTTTTGATAACCCCAAATTCATTTCACTGCAAGCCCTGATGGGGCCAAGAATAGGAATAGGAAAAGTAGAGGATGCTGGATGATGGTAGTACAACTCCATGGCATCATGTGGAAAATTATCAGGTTGCAAGTTCTCTGGTCTGGGCTTTCTACTTAAATACACAACATACATTCATTTATTCTTGTTAGTCCTGGTCCCCCAGAAGCAGACACCAAGATGTAGTCAGAAACTCAAGAGGTATAAGGAGAGTAACACTTGTGCAAGATAAGGAGTAAAGGGAGAAAGAGTAGGCAGAGATAGCCTACAGTCCACCATGCAAGTCCGACACCTGAGAAAGAAAAGGCATAAGGAAGAAAGATGGAGGGGGAAGAGCCTCAAACTGTGGTGCAGAAAATCTCTGTGGTGCAGAAAATCTCAGTGAGCCCAATGGGGAGCTCTAGTGCACAGATTGCTAACAGAAGAGTTTCAAATTGAGAGGAAATTGCCATGACCTAATATCCCTTCTTTGTTTAGTTATCTGGCACCCCTGATGTGCTTAGCGTCGCTAGGGAGCTGACTGAAGAGAGTTGGAGGCTGTCAGCTCACTACACTCTTTGTGGCAGGCTCTCTCTTGAGGAAAGATCTAACACATCTTCATGACTGTCACATTTCCTGTTCAAATTATAGTGGCCCTTGAAGTTTTCTTTCCCCATAATGATAACATAGCTTTTGAATGCCAAATGTAATATATACTATCTTAACAATATGTCATATGGACAATTTGATCTTGCACTTACTGTGAAAATAAATTATATACAAGAAAACTTTCCAAGAAGATGCAAAAAGATCATATATAATGGAGAAATAATTAAACTGACATCAGGCTTCTCAACAGCAACAACAGAAGCAAGGGGAAAACAAAGCAGTAGCTTTTAAGTGCTGAAGAAACTTTAAATTAGGATTTTGTGTCTAGATAACCATTTAAATGTAAGGTAAGTTGAAGATGTTCTCAAGCATATGAAGTCTCATGTGGCTGGAAGTCAGGGACCCTGAATGGAGGGACCAACTGAAGCCATGGCAGAAGAACATAAATTGTGAAGATTTCATGGACATTTATTACTTCCCCAAGTTAATACTTTTATAATTTCTTACTCCTGTCTTTACTGCAATCTCTGAACATAAATTGTTAAGATTTCATGGACATTTAACACTTCCCCTGTCAATACTCTTGTAATTTCCTATGCCTGTCCTTAATCTCTTAATCCTATCATTTTTGTAAACTGAGAATGTATGTCACCTCAGGACCCTGTGATGATTGTGTTAACTGCACAAATTGTTTAAACAATATGAAATCTGGACACCTTGAAAAAAGAACAGGATAACAGCAATGTTCAGGGAACAAAGGAGATAACCATTAGGTTTGGTTGCCTGAGAACCAGGTGGAACAGAGCCATATTTCTCCTTTCAAAAGCAAATAGGAGAAATATCGCTGAATTCTTTTTCTCAGCAAGGAAGAGCCCTGAGAAAGAGAATGTGTTCCTAGGGAGAGGTCTCTAAAATGGCCGCTCTGGGAATGTCTGTCTTTTACAGTTGCAGATAAGGGATGAAATAAGCCCTGGTCTCCCGTACCACACCCAGGCCTATTAAGAGAGGAAATTCCCGCCTAGTAAATTTTAGTCAGACCAGTTGTCTGCTCTCAAACCGTGTCTGCTGATAAGATGTTATCAATGATAATGCGTGCCTGAAACTTCATTAGCAATTTTAATTTTGCCCTGGTCCTGTGATCTCACCCTGCCTCCATTTGCCTTGTAATATTTTATTACCTTGTGAAGCATGTGATCTCTGTGACCCACACCCTATTCTTACACTCCCTCCCCTTTGAAAATCACTAATAAAAACTTGCTGGTTTTGCAGCTTGTGGGGCATCATGGAACCTGCCGATATGTGATGTCTCCCCCAGACACCCAGCTTTAAAATTTCTCTCTTTTGTACTCTTTCCCTTTATTTCTCACACCAGCTGACACTTAGGGAAATAGAAAAGAACCTATGTGAAAAACGTTGAATTATCAGGGGTGGGTTCCCCCAGTAGTTGCCCAGGCTGGAGTGGAGTGCAGTGGCACCATCTCAGCTCACTGAAACCTCTGCCTCCCAGGTTCAGGTGATTCTCATGCCTCAGCCTCCTGAGTAGCTGGGACTAAAGGTGTGCGCCACCTCACCTGGCTAATTTTTGTATTTTTAGTAGAGATGAGGTTTCACTATGTTGGCCAGGCTGGTCTTAAACTCCTGACCTCAGGTGATCCGCCTGCTTTGGCCTCCCAAAATGCTGGGATTACAGGCATGAGTCACCACACTTGGTGTTGTTCTTCTTGCTTGCTTGCTTGCTTTCTCTCTCTCTCTCTTCTTTCATTTTCTTTCTTTCTTTCTTTCTTTCTTTCTTTCTTTCTTTCTTTCTTTCTTTCTTTCTTTCTTTCTTTCTTTCTTTCTCTCTTTCTTTCCTTCTTTCTCTTTCTTTCTTTCTTTTCTTTCTCTTTCTTTTCTTTCTCTTTCTTTTCTTTCTTTCTTTCTTTCTTTCTTTCTTTCTTTCTTTCTTTCTTTCTTTCCTTCTTTCTTTCTCTTTCTTTCTTTTCTCTTTCTTTTCTTTCTCTTTCTTTCTTTCCTTTCCTTCCTTTCTTTCTTTCTTTCTTTCTTTCTTTCTTTCTTTCTTTCTTTCTTTCTTTCTTTCTTTCTTTCTTTCTTTTCTTTTCTTTTTCTCTTTCTTTCTTTCTATACTTTTCGTATTGGTTGCCCTTTCAAACGATGAATACAGATGTTAATTAAAAAATCGTTTCAATCTAGGAATTATGAATATGCTGGATGAGTCTAGATCTTCTAGTCTTTCCACAGTGATCATTTGTAGTCATGGTGGAATTATCTGACCTTGGTAAGCTTACTCAAATATGAAGATGAAATCTCTAACTTTGGCTGGTTACCACTCTGCTTTTTCTATCCACATGCTATGTCATTAACTCTCTTCAGTTTCTTTTTCCCCCAAATGCATGGTGAAACTTCAAAGTTGATATCAACCATACAGGCACATTCTGGGGAAAGTGGTAGCAAGGATTTCAGTCCATGACCTCAGTCTTTTTCAGGCTCATTACAAAGACATTGGGAGGAGGTGTTAAGGTGTTCGTGGGCCCTCTTATAAAAACTTGTGTGGGAATATTAATAGCCTGGGTTTCAGTTAGTAGTAGTTCCCTGTAATATTATTTCAATATAATACTCTATTAAATAAAAACATTTCTCAGATATCTGTAAATCTGTCCATCCTTCTGTAATAGTTTATTAAGCTTTACAATATTTGTCCCAGAACTTTGCTAGGCTACAAGCTAAGGAAACAGGAAAAAATATGTATAGCTTTTGATGTCAAGGAGCTAAGAGGTTTGGAGAAGATGATAATGAAAACAAGAACCATAGGGAAAATAGGTGTTCAAGATAATAGAGGATATAGCAAGAGAAGAAGTTGAATGCTAATCTGGAGTGGAGAAAACTAAGAGAGGTTTTAGGAAAGAGGTATTACTTGAGCTGAGTTTAGAGAATTAATAAAATTGATCAGGGGCTTTAATTTACAAGCAAGTTAAGTGTAAGAGCTGGGGGTAGAGTATAAAATAAAGTTGGAGAGGAGGGCGGGGGCCAGTCTTCTCCATCTTGCTAAGGAGCAAGGACTTGATCCCACACAGGTAGTGGGGAACCACTGAAGGATGTAAACAAGAGAAAATCTGGACCACCCTTGAGATTTAAAAGATGACTTCACCAACTTTTATAGAGGACAGATTGCACTTGGATAGAGTTGGATGTAGAGATAGCAAAGGAGAGACAATGAAATCTTAAACTTGAGACATAGTAATGAGAAAAGGAGAGAAGGGGATGAATAAGAGACCTATCAAGGTACACACTAACTTGATGTGCTCATAAGGGAAAGGAGGGATTGAGGAAGCTTCTCAGATTTCTGGTTTAGTTTGGTTTCTTGGGAGTATAATGGAACTATTAAACAGAAATAGGGAAGCTTAGAAGAGGAGAATGGGGCAATAAATCATAGTAATGAAGTAAGATTTTTACACGTTGAGTTTCAAATGCCTATGGGCATTCAGTTAGAGATGTCCATTAAACTGGTCGCAGGGCTGCCATGAGTTGTTATTGAGGTTGTCCACCATTCTAGCATGCCATTCTCTTGATCTGCAATGTGAATGTTGCTCCCTAGTTTGTGCAGAGCATTGTTTGTGCAGAGTATTGTTATAAGTGGTGACCATGTCACTGGTCTAAAACAGAAGGAAAGGATATGAACGAGGAATAAACATTTCATTTAATCTTTAACAAATTTTTGAGTGTGTGTGATGTGCCAGGCACTTTTCTAGGCACTAGGGATACAGTGGTGAGCAAATCAAAATCCTTGATCACATTGGACTTACATTCTAGTGGAGAAAATACTTATTTGCTCATTTTATTTGCTTTCTTGTTATTTATTTGCTTATTTTATTTGCTTATTTTCTGTCTTCTCCATTAGAATATAAGTGCAATGAGAGGATTTAATGGCAGATAGCAGTATTATTAATACATCTGTAATTAATAAATAAGTAGTCAAGTGGATAACTATTCCAAGTAACTTAAAAAACAGGGAGTCCCTGAAGAAATAGCTGGTTCTAGATTTTAGACAGGAATACAAGAAGATAACCTTATAATATCTTCTTATTCAAGAAAGCAAGTGAGTTACCAAAGACTACGATGTTGTGTATGTCCAAAGGACTCAGGAGCCAACTTGAAGAAACTCTTTATCAACTCAGATTCAGACAAGAGAAGAGCCATGACAACTATTAGGGAAGCAGAAAGGTTTATGATAAGAATTGAATTTATATGAGTGTGGAAAAGCTGGGAAGGAAACCAGAGGATCACATCATTAATGTTTTCAGCTTGAAGCTTGAAGTGGCTTGAAAGGCAAGAATTTGAGAAGAGTGTGAGAAGCTTTTAGTCTTCCTCCCACAGGCAAAATGGCAGCTCATGGAGAGCTCTGTGAAGCCACTGAATATCTGCTTCCACTTCCAACTTCCAAATTTTGCCTAAGTTACATCTGACTCCAAGCCACATAGGGAAGATAATTCTGGGAATTGTAGTTTTCAGCCATAGAAGATATGTCAGGAAATTCTCAAGTAAACATAGGACCCCACTCTCCAAATATGGACAACTTGAATATCAATGATGATATTGACAAATACATCACACAATCAAATCCGTGAGTTAATAATGATCTTAGAATAATGATCTGATAACTGGAATAATGATCTTAAGTCAGGCTGACTGCAAAAACAGCCTAAAGTATTCTCTTCCCTATATTCGTGTTCATTATGCTATGTTGGCAGCTCCTTCCATAAAGAAGTATTTTTCCCCATCTCTTGAACCGGGACTAGCCTTATAACTTGCTTTGATGAATAGAAGGCAGCAGAAAAAACAGTATACCAGTTCTGAATATAGTCTTCAAGAAGTCTTGTGTGCTTTCTGCTCTCTTATACAATTTTGCTTTCTCATTTTTGCAACACTGCCACCACTGTGTGACAAAGTTCAGGCTAGCTTCTTGGCCAATAATAGATTACACGGAACAGAATTAAGTCATCTCGGCTGAGGCCTAGACCAGCCAGCTATCAGCTGACCAACAAAGCTCAGCCCAGAGAAGCCAAACTACGCAGCTTATTTTTAATTCCTATTAAAAAAAGTTTTATTGAAGTATAACAGACACACAATAAACTATACATATTTAACATGTACAGTCTGCTAGGTTTTGATGTATGTGTGCACGCATGAGACCATGAACATGATGAGCATAGGTATCCATCATCCACAAAAGTTTTCTGAAGCCCCTTGGTAATCCTTCCTGCTTGTCCCTACTGGTCCTCAACCCCAGGAGACCACTTCCATGCTGTTACCACACATTAGTTTTCATTTTCTAAATTTTGTATGTGTGAATAAAATAGTATGTACTCTTCTTCTGGCTTTTACTCAGAATAATTATATTGAGATTCAACCATATGGGAGTGCTTATCAATAGTTCATTCCATTTAAGAACAAATTTACCTATTGATGGAATTTGGTTGTTTCCAGAGTTTGGCTTTTACAAATAAAACTGCTATCAACATTCACGTACAAGTGTTTGTATGTATATATGCTTTTATTTCTCTTGGGTGGAATGTGGAATGTTTGGATCATAGAGTAGGTGTATGACAAACTTTTAAAGAAATTGAACTGCCTAAACTGGCAAAGTGCTTGTACTATTGCATATTCCCACTATTATTATTCCCACCAGTATTAAGAACATTCCAGTTCATCCACATTCTCTCCTACATTTGATATAATCAGTTTTAAATTTTATTTTAAATATAGCCATTGTAATAGATGTGGAGTTGTATCTCAATGATTCTGGCTTGTGTTTCCCTGATAACTAATGATACTGATCGTCTTTTCATATGCTTATTTTCCATGTGCTATTTTCTTTGATAAAGTCTCTGGTCAAATCATTTGCCAATTTTTATTGAGCTGTTAATTTTCTTACTATTGAGTTTCTTCAGACTGTCTGAATACAAATTTTTTATTCTATATGTAATTGGCAAATGTGTTATGCTTGTTTGTGGTTTAGAGATTATAGAAATATCAGTTTTTGTGTATTATTCCTCTATTCCGTAGACTTGCTAAGTTAATTTATATGTTCATAAATTTTTTGAAGATTTTATTGGATTTTATTAATAAATAGATTATCTACTCAACTGCTAATAAAGAGAATTTTACTTCTTTCTTTTCAAACCAAGTGCTTCTTATTTATTTTTTCTTGCCTATTCACACTGAATAGAACCTCTAGCACAATGTTGAATAGAAGTAGAAATTTTTGTGATTTTTTTTTCTGATCCTAGGAGGAAGGCATTCAATCTTTCACCATTAAGTATGATGTTAGTTATAGATTTTTCATAAATGCTCTATATCTGATTGAGGATTTCTCTTCTATTTCTATTTTTACCAAGATTTAAACATTTTTTAATTTGATTACTGTTTATTTATTTTATTTTATTTTTTGAGACAGGGTCTCACTGTTGCCCAGGCTGGAGTGCAATGGTGCAGTCTCAGCTCCCTGAGCCTCCTGGCTCAAGTGATTCTTCCACCTCAGCCTCTGGAGTAGCTGGGACTACAGGTGTGCGCCACCATGACAGGCTAATTTTTTTTGTACTTTTTGTAGAGACTGTGTTTTGCCATGCTACTTAGGCTGGTCTCAAACTCCTGGGTTCAAGCAATCTGTCTGCCTTGGTCTCCCAAAGTGCTGGGATTATAGGCGTGAGCCACTGTGCTAAGACTAAGATTTATTTGTTTTTTTAAAATCAGAAATGAGTGCTGTCAAATCTATTGAGATGAACATACAATTCTTAAAACTTGGATTTTTAAAAATGTTAAACTAGCCTTGTATTTCTGGGATAAATACCACACTTGAAAAACAATGGTGAGTCAGGTGCAGTGGCTCACACTTGTAATCCCAGCACTTTGGGAGGCTGAGGTGGGCTGATCACTTGAGTCTAGGAGTTTGAGACCAGTCTGGCCAACATGATGAAACCCCATCTCTACTAAAAATACAAGAATTAGCTGGGTGTGGTGGCACATGCCTTTAATCCCAGCTACTCGGGAGGCTGAGGCAGGAAAATCGCTTGAATCTGGGAGGCAGAGGTTGCAGTGAGCCGAGATTGTGCCACTGCACTCCAGCCTGGGTGACAGAAAACAAATAAACAATAATAAAAAAAAAATGGTGTATTTTTCTTTTATATATTGTTGGGTTAATTTGCTAAAATTTTGTTTAGAATTTTAAATCTATGTGAGAAATACTAGCCCATGGTTTTTTTCCTTATAATTTTTTTTTTTTTTTTTTTCCTCACAGTAATGCTGGCATCACAGAATGGACTGGTATGCATTCCCTTACACTGTGAGGCCTGAGATTCCATGGGTTGCCTTGACATCTTCAAGCCTCCTGGGCTTCCAAGGCCTAGCTGCGTGTTCCTGTGCTCTTATCAGATCTGCCTCCCACCAGTGTGAAAGTTTCTCTGTCCAACTAGTTCTTCTATTAGCTGGACCAATTGCACTCTACCTAGTCTTCAACCTAACAGGTTTTATCTCCCTGTCAGCTTGTAAAATTATTCAAAGAAACCAATCACATCCTCCCATAGGGACCAGTGGTCACCCCACCCTGTTTTCCCTACATAGCCTGCCTCCCACAGTTCCTGCTTTACTCTGTTCCTGAGTGCAAGCTTCATGTGGCCATGTGGCTTGCAGTATCATTTTCCCCAGTCTGTGAGTACTGTATATGTGACTAATCTTAATCTCTTAATCTCTTAGTCTCATCTGTGCAGTGTTAGGTGTTGTGTGTTTGGCCATCTTGTTCTACTCAGGGAGGGGACCCCTCCTTAACGAACAGGGTGAGTAGGAAGTGATTAGAACATGTCTTCATTTCAGTTCTCTAGAAGAGCTTGTGAGGAGTTTGTATTATTCCTTCCTTTAATGTTCGGTAGAATTGACAGTGAAGCAAAGTGGCTTGGGGTTTTCTTTATGGGAAAATTTTAAACTATAGATTCACATTTATTAATAGATATATGGTTATTAGGTTGTAATTTCTTCTTGATTGAGGTTTGGTAGTTTCTGTCTTTCAAGATTTTCTTTTTTTTCCCACTTCATTAAGGTGTGAATTTGTAGGCATAAGGTTGTTTGTATTGTTTGTATTTCCTTATCATTCTTTAGTAATTGTAGATTCTTTCATGAGATTCCCTCTCTCACTGTATCTTCTCTCTTTTTCATGATCAATCTGGCTAGCGGTTTATCAAGTTTATCAATCTTCTGAAATAACCAACTTCTGGTTTCATTGATTTTTCTCTTTCTTACATCATTAGTTTGTGCTCTGGTATTTATGATTTCCTTTCTTCTATGACTTTGAGTTAATTTAATCTTTTAAAATAGTTTCTTAAGGTGGAAGCTAAAGTAATTTATCTGAGATCTTTTTCTCTTCTAATACTAGCTCTTATAATAAATTTCCTCCTAAGTAATACTTTACTGGTATTTCATCAAATTTGTTATGTTCTGTTTTCACATTCAATACAAAATAATTTCTGACTTCTCTTTAGTTTTCTTCTTTAACCTCTAAGTTATTTAGAGTTGTATCAATTAGTTTCCAAATGTTTGAGAATATTCCAGATAACTTTTTGATATTAGATTTTATCACGACCAGTGAACACATTTTGTGTGGCTTTAATCCATTTGAATTGAGACTTGCTTTATGTCTCAGAATACAGTCTCTTTTGATAAGTGTTCCATGTACACTTAAAGAGAATGTGTATTATGCTATTGTTGGATGGCATACTTCATAAATGTCTATTAGGTCAAATTCTAATATTCTATATCATGCATCAGTAAACTTTTTTTTTTTTAAAGAGAAGATGGTAAATATTTCAGGCTTTGTGGGCCCTAGATACTGTGTCACATTATACTACTCCTAAAGTGGAAGCTGAAATCATTTATTCAAGATGCTTTTTCTTTTCTTTTTTTTTTTTTTTAAGACATTCTCCTTGCTCTGTCACCCAGGCTGGGGTGCAATGGCACAATCTCGGCTCACTGCAACTTCTGCTTCCTGGGTTTAGGCCATTCTTCTGCCTCAGCCTCCTGAGTAGCTGGGATTATGGGTGCCTGCTGCTATGCCCGGCTAATTTTTGTGTTTTTAGTAGAGATGGAGTATCACCATGTTGGCCAGGCTGGTCTCGAACTCCTGACCTCAAGTGATCCACATACAAAATCATTCGATGAAATGATTTTGTAACATTAATGATTTTAAAGGCTTTAAACTGTTGGTTTAAACTCTTGGCCTCCCAAAGAGCTGGGATTACAGGTGTGAGCCACTGCGCCCAGCCCTTTCTCTTTTTTTATAATGGCACATAGTACTATCGATTTTCCTCTAAGTACTGCTTTAGTGGTGTTTTCATTTTCATTTGTTACAAAATATTGGCACCTAGTGCCAATTTCCTTCTAAATCCTACTCTTCTGTTGTAATGTGAAAGCAGCCATAGACGCTATCTAAGTGAATGAACTTAGACACAATTTAAGGGATTGCTGGGTCAAATGGTCGTTCTGTTTTTAGTTCTTTGAGGAATTGCCACACTGCTTCCCACAATGGTTCAACTAGTTTACACCCCCCACCAACAGTGTATAAGAGTTCCCTTTTCTCTGCAACCTTGACAGTATCTGTTATTTTTTGACTTTTTAATAATAGTTGTTCTGACTGGTGTGAGATGGTATCTCATCATGGTTTTAATTTGCATTTCTCTAGTGATCAGTGATGTTGAGCTTTTTAACATATGCTTGTTGGCCGCATGTATGTCTTCTTTGGAAAAGTATCTCTTCATGTCCTTTGCTCACTTTTTAGTGGGGTTGTTTGATTTTCTCTTGTAAATTTTTGTATATTCCTTATAGACGTTGGGTATTAGAGCTTTGTCAGATGCATAGTTTGCAAATATTTTCTCCCATCCTGTAGGTTGTCTGTTTACCTTGTTGATAGTTTCTTTTGCTGTGCAGAAGTTCTTAAGTTTAATTAGATCCCATTTGCCTTTTGTCAGTTTTTGTTTTTGTTGTGATTACTTTTGACATCTTTGTCATTGAAATCTTTGACCGTTCCTATGCCCAGGATGGTATTGGCTAGGTTGTCTTCCAGGTCTTCTACAGTTTTGGGTTTTACATTTAAGTCTTTAACTCATCTTGAGTTGAGTTTTGTATATGGTGTAAGGTGGAGGTCCAGTTTTAATTTTCTGCCTATGGCTAGCCGGTTATCCCAGCACTGTTTATTGAATAGGGAATCATTTCTCCATTGCTTGTTTTTGTCAGCTTTGTTGAAGATCAGATGGTCTTAGGTGTGTGACCTTATTTTGGGGCTCTCTATTCTGTTCCACTGGTCTATGTGTCTGCTTTTGTACCAATACTACACTGTTTTGGTTACTGTAGCCTTGTAGTATAGTTTGAAGTCAAGTAGCGTGATGCCTCCAGCTTAGTTCTTTTTGCTTAGGATTGCCTTGTAGACACTGGGGCCTACTTGAGGGTTGAGGGTGAGAGGAGGGAGAGGGGCAGAGAAAATAACTATTAGGTACTAGGCTTAGTACCTGGGTGATGAGATAATCTGTAAATGAACTCCTGTGACATGAGTTTACCTGCATAAAAAACCTGCACATGTACACCCGAACCTAAAATAAAAGTTTTTTTGAAAGGAATTCACAGAATAAAACAATAAAATTGTGGTTGGTTGAATCCATCATTAAGATTTTATCTTAATGAAACAGAATTTTATCTCTAATTGATTCATTGACTTTTTATAGACCCTTAATATTTACAGTTACACTCATGTCTCCAAAGACTTGCAGATGTGGCCTGCCATTTCTCTCTGCTCAAGTCTTGCCTCTATTCCTTTTCTGGATGTGATGCCATCAGGGATTCGTGGGCAGTTTTCACGTGGTTCTGTGGTTACTGATTCTGAACCAGGAAGCCAACATCTCTATGTACACATCACGACCTGTTCATAAAAGATGAAATGATTTTGTAACATTAACGGTTTTAAAGGTTTTAAACCTTTTTTAAAAAAAATCTCTTTGGACTTGTGTTCTGCATTTAGATTGAGATTCTTACAGAAAACCCCAAGTACAATTCATCGTTTATTAGAGAAGATATTTGCCTTTCAGAAAGAAAATGAAAAATGTGGCCTGACTACGAGCTCTTGAAGGCAAGAATGGTATGTTTGTTATTTTTCTGTATTCACAGATGTGATCATTCACGATACATTCACATTGCAGCATGAATGAACAGATGCTTGATAAATGTTGTCCAATTGACTCACTGACTGAGAAATGGATGTTTCTTCATTTGTAAAATATAAAGAATAATAAAGCCTACTCTCCTCTCAAAAACAAACAAAAAAAAGATTACCCTGGTTTTGAGCAATTTGATTGTAATGTACCTTGGTGTATTTTCCTTCATGATTCTTGTGCTTGGGGTTTGTTGAACTTCCTGGATCTGTGGCTTTATAGTTTTCATCAAATTTAGAAAAATTTCAGTTGTATTTCTTCAAATAATTTTTCTTTTCCCCCTTTTGAAACGTCCTTTAGGCACTTATAAATATGTGTACATTAGTCGGTTTCAATTGCGTGACAGCTCACAGATCTGTTCATTACAAAACGTTCCCTGTTCTCTGTGGTTTTATTTTGGATAGTTTCTATTGCTGTATATGCAAGCTTACTAATCTTCCAATCTCTTCTTCTGAAATGCTAATCTGCCATTAACTACATTCAGCATTTTCATTTTACACATTGTGGTTTTAAGCTCTAAAACTTTGGTTGGGGTCTTATAAATATCTTTTACATCTCTATTTAACTTTTCAAATGTGTGGAATACAGCTATAATTTTAAAAATATTGTTGGTTGCTAATTCTAACATGTGCTGACCATTCTAGCTTGGTTTTGATGGAGTGACTTATTTTCTTACTTCTCTCCAGGCCTAATAATTATTTATGGGTTGCCAGATGATGTAAATTTTACTTCGTTGGGTGTTGAATATTTTTGCATTCCTATAAGAATTTTTGAGCTTTGTTCTGGGTTACAGCTATGTTACTTGAAAACAGTTTGAGCTTTTGGGTCTCGAATGTTAGATTTCTTTGATGAGACAAGCTCAGTAGTTAGGCTAGTGCTAATTAATCCCTTTCATTGAGATAAGACCTTTCTATGTACTCTTCCCAATGTTTTATGAATCATAGGGTTTTCTAGTCTGACTCATGGGCATAAGCACTATTCTTGACCACACGTGAATGACTGGCACTGTTGGCTCTCTATATTTGAAATTCTCTATAATAGAATTAAAAAAGGGATAATGTCAGGGAAAGCAACAGAGCCATAATGAGTACTGTTTTAGTTAGGGTGGTCAGGGAAAGCCTTTCTTACGGGATGAGTTTTGAGAAGAGGCTTGATTGAAATGAATTAGCAACATGAAGATTAAAATAAGTTAAGTCTATAGTGTGCTTCAGTTAGAAAGCCATTGATGGCTTTATTCTATTTTACTGTTTTCAGTGGAGAGTGGGGGATGAAGTTTGAGTGAACTGGCTGAAAATGAGGAGGGGAAGACGGTATTCTTTTTGTTTTTGAGACATAGCTTTGCTTTTTTATCCAGGCTGGAGTGCAGTGCAGTGGTGGGATCTCAGCTCACTGCAACCTCTGCCTCCCAGGCTCAAGCCATTCCCCTGCCTCAGCCTCCCGAGTAGCTGGTACTACAAGCATGCACCATCACACCCAGCTAATTTTTGTATTTTTACTAGAGATGGGGTTTTGTCATGTTGGCCAGGCTGGTCTCGAACTCCTGATCTCAAGTAATCCGCCTGCCTTAGCCTCCCAATGTGTTGGGATTACAGGTGTGAGCCATTGTGCACGACCAGTATTATTCTTTCTAATAGTTTAGTAGAAATACCTTTCTAATAGGAAGGGAAGAGAAGAGAGCTGTTTTTCTTCTCTCTGGTGGGAAGGATACTAAGCATCTCTGATACAGTACAGAATTTTCCATGCCTCTGCTTGGAATTATCATCTGACTGTAGCTTGCTTCCTGGGGCCACTTTTTCTGATCCTATTTCCTTTGAATTTTAGGTAGTTTTCTTTCTTTCTTCTTTTTTTTTTTTTTTTTCTGCCTAGTTATCTTCTTCAGCCCTGCATAATTCCCTCCTTTAGGGAGCCACCTTTGAATCTCTTACCAATACCAGGTACCATGTAGAGAGGATTACCAGAATCCTGTGCTGTCGGAGGCTTTTATTTCCTCAGCTTTTACACACATCGATTCTTCAATTGTTTGTCTTTTTACTTGTTTTCTCTCTACTGACTTTTGACTTCATTATTCACTTTCCATTTCAACCTTGTCTTGCCTTTTAGACTAGATTTTCAGCATTGTTTTCTTATCTATAATCTTGTCTACTTGTTGGCCAAAAATTAGGTCCTTTGTATACACTTTCTTGGGACACACTGTCTTGGGATTATTTCAATGCCGTCCCAGGATCTATGTGCTGTTTATTGAAGTTAAGCTACTAAAAACCACACATTAGGTTGTTATCCTACAGTTCTGGATACCTTCTTGGTAAAACTATGGCCAGTTTGTGCTCAAATTAACATCCCCCACGGCTAGCTAACCTGTCATGAGAGGCAGAAAAACATCACTCTTATAACCAGAATCCCTGGGCCCAGTAACCAGTAATAGAGACCAGGGCAGAACTGCTGTTTCTGCATCCAAAGGCGCAACTCCACAGTTCTGGAAACTGTCAGAACACTGTGGTTTATTCTAAAGCACCCACTAAGGCATTTTTTCCAGCAGTTCAGTCCTGCTGTTTTCTAATGTTTTGTGTGATGACATGGGAAGTGTGCATAAAGCACTTTTGTTGAACAATGAGTATGACGATGGTTATCTTGAGAAAATCACTAGGGATCTAGTTTGAATTGCAACTGAATTATCTGCTTCTTACCATGGAATGTTTTTTCTACTTGAAAGAGTGACTGCCAGACAGACCATGGTTATTCAGATGTGTGCATTTGGAAAATACTTTCTCAAAAATGAATGAAATGAACTTGTTACTTCAAGAAAGCGACTGATAGTATTTGTTGTCAATGATAAATGTCAAGTTTTCAAGCAAAGGAGGATGCCTTATATTTATGGGGTTTACTTTAGTATTTTTTTCTACTTAACTTTTCTGTAAATTATCCAAGTGATGGCCAGGAAACGGCCTCTATTAAGCAACTCCTCCCAGACGGTGTTCTGTTATTTGACACAACCAACCGGTACAATTCTTGTTGTGGTAAAGGAGCTATTTCTTACAAAATAGGATTTTAGTGGCCAAGGACTACACTTTAAAAATGTGATTTAGCAATTGTATTATCTTACCAGTAAGGGGCAGCAAATAACAATGTTTGTTGGAAATACTAAGCCATTATTGTACAGTAATTTGGAATCTGTCCTTTTCTTCTTTTGTTTAATGAATAAATCTCTGACTCCTGTCTCACTCTTCCTACTGATGTTAAAGTCAGAGAGATTGAGGATAAAAGGGATATTCTAAAGGGAAAAGAGTAAATTATAACATTTAAACTACAATACTAAGAAAAGGATAAAATCTGCAGTACTTTTACGCTGACAAATGGTGACTTTCTTTTCTAAGTTGGGTCTTAGTAACTGCCATAAACCAAGTATCTACAAAATGTATTCAGTCCACTAATGAATACATTAAAAGTAAAATGAATGAATGAATACCATTAATGAATACATTAAAGGTAAAAGTAATATCTTGCCTTAGTTCGGTATTTCTATCAAAAGATTGGTTTCTCATCTGTGCTTTAGCCATCTAGTTTAATAAAAACTTTTATGTCATTTTAATAAGTATTTATCAAGTACGTACCATAACCAGGGCTGTTCTAGGTATTTGAGACAAAGGATAAGCAAAATAGATTTAATACCTGTTCTTGGGGTACTCTGCTTTAGAGGGGAGAGTTATCCAAACTAAGGGAGGGGTTAGGTAGAACAGAAGAAATGATGAACACCCAACATAAACAGAGAGTAAGATGCTAGTGAAAGGATGGACAAAAGCCCAGTGATTGATCTGGCAACATTTCTTCAGAAACTTCCTTCAAATCTTTCACTATTTTTTTCCCATCACAAACGCTGGTGTGGAATGTAATGTTTTTCTTTCATCTGGATAAAATCTCTATCTCCATACCCTTTTCTGTCTGAAGGATAAAGCTTAATGATTTTCAAGTAGAATTCATTGCTCCATGGATTTCTCAGTGTTTCACTTGACTCAAATTCGGAATCTGTTCTCCCTAACACTCGTTCACCTTAGGGTTAGGAAACAACTGTTGTTGTTGGAGCTGTCTCAATGCTGTGTTGTCATCTTTGAAACATAACTCATTGCATATGGGACTCGTGAGTTCTGTTTCCATGCTGACATCAATATCAAGGTGTGAGTACAACCAAGATGTGATCTGCTGTGGTGCCTTCTGGCGCTCCAGAGGACCTCTGCAGGGCAGCTAATGGGCGTGCACACACGTGCGCGCTCTCTCTGTCTCTCCGACTTTTACATCCTTTCTGGAATCTTTCAGAATCCCCAAGCCAAACCGGGCTATAGGATGCTCACTGGGGCTGCATCAGATCTCTTACAGCCCCTATATCCTGTGTGGCTATATTTAAGAAATTGAACCTATATTCACCTCAAAAAGAAAATTATGTGGAAATATTCTGTGGAATAGAATATTTCAGTTGCTCAGGGTGCCATAAGTAAAGTAGGCTCAGAAACCGTTCACTTTTACAGTCCTTCATATATTCTGGGGGTTTCTATTATCCATACCTATACTTTGAAACTTAATAGTTGGAGGAATTAAATGAGATATACAGTCTTTTACGAGGCTTTTGAACTTGAGGGCTGATATTTGCACTTATTCCAGAAAAGTTTCCTTGAATGAGGGGTAGTCTAGTCAACTAATGAAAAGGAATTTAAAGGAAAAAAATGATTCAATATGAATCAAGCAATGATTTACAATTTGACCTACATGTTCAACTACACTGTTATTTAAGAATCAAAATCAAACCAACACATAACTTCTATCTTAAGTATATTTCTCTTTTCTTTTTACTGCTAATCTTCTCAAAAGAGAAATACCTACTTCTCAATCATCCAACATGTAAAATTTCCCAGTCATATGGCATATATGAAATGGAAACAGAAATACTTTGCAATTTCATGAACAGTCTTATTTCAAGTTTACTAATGTTCATCTGCATTAGAAAGAATACAGAAGTTTCTGTGTTTTCCAGAATTCCAATATTGTCTGTAAGTTTTAGATTCACCTGCAGAGGGCAGCAAATAGCAGTGCAAATCCCTGTTCTTTAAAGGTTTAGACCTCAGGTTTGGTAGTAGCAATTGATTATGCAAGCATGAATGCTTGTTTACGTTACTTAAAATCAATACTGAAAGGTTTTTTTGACGTAAGAAAGATTTTTTTGTGGCTACTTAAAAAAAATAAAAGTAAATGCTGGGCTGACAGTGAAAAAGACGTAGTCAAATTTATTTTTGGTAGCTCTTTATTCCTCTGGTACTTCTAGAGCTTTTTTTTCTAGACAACTATGACTCGCTCACTTAAATAAGTTTAAGGCAGAAACCATGAGAGAAAAGTAAAGCACTGACATTGGTTTTTTGCCTTAGTGGCATTTGCTGAGCACAGAAGATCTCAAGCATTTGTTGTTAAGGGTTCATGAATGGAAGACAAAGCCTATGACCCACTCAAGTTTGACATTATATCAGGAGATTCCTTCTAAACAAAACCAGAACCTAGTGTTATACTCCGAGTTTAAGAATGCATTAGAAATAAACTCTGACAGTAAACTGGAACAAAACAAAAAATTTCCTGTCTTGAAACTTGATTATTCAACCTTGATTCTCCTGGGAGGTGGAAAGACTTTCTCCTGAAGATTTGCAACCACAATTTGGCTTCTATTCAAGTTTGCATCCAGAATTCACACCACCTGGTGTTATGTAACACACACACACACACACACACACACACACACACACACACACTCAAGCAAGAAACCTGAAGCCAATGATTTAGTTTAAATTGATGCAGCACTAATAATGTCCACAAATACCTGACAGAAGCAAATGCTAATCCTCCCATGAAGAAATCCACTTTCATCTCAGGCCTCATATAATGTCCACAGATAAAGTTCAAATGAAAATGAGAAAATTCAGGCCAGGGACGGTGGCTCACGCCTGTAATCCCAGCACTTTGGGAGGCCGAGGTGGGTGGATCACTTGAGGTCAGGAGCTGGAGACCAGCCTGGCCAACATGGTGAAACCCTGTCTCTACTAAAAATACAAAAATTAGCCGGGCATGGTGGTGGACGCCTGTAATACTAGCTACTCAGGAGGCTGAGGCATGAGAATTGCTTGAACCCGTGAGGCGGAGGTTGCAGGGAGCCAAGATCGTGCCACTGCACTCCAACTGGGGCAACAGAGTGAGACTTTGTCAAAAAACAAACAAACAAAAAAGAAAACAAAGAAAAGAAAATGAAGAAAATGAGAAAGCTCAAAGTAAGGAGAAAAAAAATCACTAAATATATAGGGAAACAAGACACTGTGAATGAGAGCAACTATAAACAATATTAAGGCTCAAAAGTCTTCATATGTAGGAATTCTAAAACTGAAAAAATAAAAATAAGCTTGTTTACAATGTTTCACACAAACATATAGAATGGTGAGTAAAAAGTTAATAGATGTGTAAAACCCAGCCGTTCTAGAAATGAAAAATATAATGAAAATGGACGATTTTACACAAAGTTGTCTGTAATTGAGACCCAGAGTTGTAAAGAAACAGAAAATACAAAAGAGACACGAAGGACAGAATAAGACGGTCTAATATTTATCCAGTTGGGATTATAGAAGAAGAGAGAGATAGAGATAGAACATGAGGTAGAAGCTATATTTGAAGATACTGAGAACTTTTTAGAACTTGTGGAATAAAACAAGCATTAGATCCAGGAACTCTAGTGAACGAGGATAACTTAAGAGAAGTCAAAGTTAGAGGTTCAGCAAATTGCAAATCATTACACAAGAAAGAAGAAAAAAAAATAGAAAAAAAGAGGAAAATATTCTTAAAAATTTGATGGAATTTTTTCTGAGTAAGAAATTTATCCAAATCCCATTTCCTGCCATGTCCCTAAGAAATAATTTGTCTTATTCTTTTCCCCAAATACTTGGACAAGAGCTAGAAAAACCTGTACTGTAAATCGTATTCCTGAATAAAAGAAAATGAGAACATTTTTTTGGGGGGGGGATGGGTCAATTAGAAAGGTTTTATCTTAGTTGACACCTGTTAGATGTTTCTGGAGCAGTGTCAAGACGTGATGTGGACACCTCTATCTTTGAACAGGTAAACGTGGTATTACGTTTGTGCTAGTATCACAAAATTAAATTCAGCTGAGCTAAGCTGACAACGTACAAGATACAATTTGATCTGAGAAAACCACCGTGCGGCATAATGGTTACCAGCAAGCTGAGTAACAGGCAATAAACAGTCCGGTTATTCTACAGTCAATTTACTTCTGCATGAACCCAGTCGCTGATGTGAAGGGGAGGGGTCAGCGTAGTTAGGGAATTTGAGGCTCCTGTGACTGCGCATGCTCTAAGCTCCAAGCCCACAACCTCCTTTGAACGAAGACTACCGCCAACGCTAGCGCAAGGGGGCAGATGTGGTTGTGGGTTTTGTCCCTGCAGAGCTAGAAAAATAGTCCATTTAACATCTCAGCAAGCAAGTCGCAGGAACCTTCCAAAGCTCCACCCTCTAAACCGCAGCTGTATATACGGAAGTGATACTGTAATCAAAATAAGGAGGAGGAGGGGGAGAGGGGAGAAAAGGGGATACAAAGATACAAATAAAAGCAAAAAAACTTCACTTTTCTCGAGTAAGTACAATTACCTGTTCACAAATATTTGGGAATAGGCGCAAAGATTTACTTTAAAATAATTTTTTAACATAGTTTCCTTAATAATTAATGAAGGTATACCTTTCTCTATTGAATACTTGCAAACATACTTATTCAAAGAGCATTCATTATAACTTTTTCTTCTCATTCTCTTAAATGCCAACAATGTTTTTCGCTTTTTCTCTGTCAAGATTTATTTTGGGAGGGAAAAGTTGAAGGAAACTTTCTCAAAATTTAATACATAATTCTACGTGATTACATTCAAAACTGTTCTTGCAAGATTTGAATTCAGAATATTATTTAATAATATTTCAGTAACTATGTTTACTTATTTTTTAAAAATTTAAAAAAGGAATTGTCTAGAATATTATTTAGTTATGATATTTCAGTAACTACATTTACTGAATTTTGTTTCATTTCAGAAAAATAAAAGGAATTGTCTTTGTTCTATATTGAGTTTTAAAAATGAGAATGCTAACTCTTTTGATTTTAGTGAAGTGAGGTGAAGGACCAGAGGTGAAGTTATGGTAGGTTTCATGGTCAAATGAAGGAGACTCATTTTAAAGTTCAGGCTGCCACAAACACTTTGGACAAACACTTGGACACTTTAAATTCATGTCTACTGCACACCGTTATTCTTCCTTTGTAGTTTTCTTAACAGGATGCTATAGGATGTTTTGAAATCATTAAGTTAAAGCCAACACTCGTTATTTGAAGAACATGGTTTATTTCATATTATATTATATTTTTGGGCTAAGCAACATTAAATTCCAGCATAGATTTATTTTTTTCCCACCCTCAACAACAGCAACAAACTGAGCAGATTATACCTCATAGATTCCTAAAATTCATGTTTGAACATTCTCTGTAGTTTGGGCAATTGGTGTTAAAATTGTTAAAATAAACTTGACTGTTTTTTCTTGTCTTTTTTTAAATGAAAGAAAACAACTACTATATATTATTTTTCATTAATGGGAAAATTTTGAGAAAGAAAATGCATTTAAATTTTGGCTCAAGTTTAATTGCATACATACACAAGTCTCGTTCAGACAATACTCAACAGAAAATACAAATATAAGAAATCTGTTGTTCAACCTGAGCCTCTAAACATTTTGCATATGATATACTAATAAGAACAGGGAAAAGGACAGTCAATTCCTAATATATGCATGCATTTATAATTGAAGTTATGTTTGTGTAAGTATGGCAAGTAGAATAGATAGTATTTAAACCTTTAGATTGATAGGATGACAAAATAGGAAAAAACCCCAAAGCTTAACACAAAAAGTCATTGTTGAGTTCAGTTTCATATTTTGAAACACTGAAACGAATAGAAACACAATAAATCAATCTATAAACTTGCAATTTACCTTTTATTCCCTTTTTTCTAGGATATGTAATGACAATACAAGTTTGTGAACAGAGGGACAACCATGACGAACAGGCTTCTTGGAGAACAAGGCGAGTCCAGTTCAGTTGCCAGAGTTAACATATAGTGTGTTTCCTGTGATTGGTGTGGTTCTCAGGTGCTTGCTGTAAATTTGGGCAGTGTTAAAGGGTTGGCATTTCTATGTTTGGTCAACCTGATAGTGCTTGTACCATAATCATATAGGATGGTGAAACAGGTGTGGGACTTAAGTCCTTAAGAAATTTAAGATCTAACTTTTTAAAATGTAAAAGATCTAATCTTTTATATCATTAAGATTTGATCTTTTAAGATGCTTGAGTTAAGCGAAACTCATAAGAAACTGGTAAGTTGTTTCTCTAGCCTTTAAAAATATATGGAGTGAGTTCTATAATTCCTCAAGAGGTAAGAGCTGTTTCTTTTGAGCTGAAGAACATATCACATTTCCTATTTCATTGCAGAGATATTTCCCTACTTAAAAATGTTATCCTCTTTTCATCCACACAAAAATTGTGAAACAGAGGGGGTTGGGGCCAGCAAGGAAGTTATGAAGAAAAGTAATTTCACACTAGGTGGGCTGGAAGCCAATAGCTTAATTTTAATGTGACCAAGTAGATTATTTATTATTTATATCTGTTTTAATATAATAATAATTATAAAGACAATAATAAAAAATATTGTCTTTAAAATAGGTGATTTAAAGCATATTGATATATTGCATAAATGATTAATAATGTATGATTAGCAAGCAGCTTTTTGAAATTTATCATTATGCATAGACATTTCCAGAAAATTAGTGTTCTATGAATTTTATGTATTTCATTATCAGTAAGGTATTCTCTAATCCTTGAAAAATAAGCACTGCTTTTCTATTTTTAGCAACCTCTCAGTTTCCTTTTTGATAAGAGCTCACTTGTATTTCTTTTATTACATATAGAAGTGAAGATAAACATTTGGGATATATGTGGAAGGGACAGAAATAAACACATGTCCTTTAGGTAACTTACAGTACTCTTTATAGTTGGTATAAAAACCAAACACTCATGAAGAAATTGGAGATATTTAAAACAAATAAGGAATTATTGGAAATAATATTGAGAGATACTGACTTCAAGCGCAGTATGGATTCAGTTTCAAGGAGGAAGTGAAATTGAATCTGTACTTTGAAGGATAAGTTGCTTAACATCAAGGAGGTGGAGGGCACTTCTTGTGGGAGAGGAAAACAAAAAGCCTGAAGAGCAATGGAGACAAGAATGAGGAAGGCACATGGTGAGGACAGGGGAGAGAGGGACCAGACTGGAGAAGATAGCATTTGTTGGGACTAAGGAGGACAGTGGGAAGTAAGATATTCCAGAGAGTGTACTTTGCTTATAAAGACCCTAAAAGCCAAGCAAGAGAGTCTGGATGCAGTGAAATAAGCAACAGAGAGACACTGATATTGAGTAGTTCCTTAAGTATTAATATTTGCATATAAATGAGTAGTATTTTTTCTAATACTTAATAGAACCTGAAATTACACCTCTAGTCTTGTTTTCATCAACTTAGAATTTTCATTTCAAATGAAAATTTCACCTTTATTATTTAAAGGATTGAAATAAAGCCCTAATCTAGAACATATGAAAAAACGTCTCTGAATGCATCAATAGAAGAAATTGCTCCTGGAATAATTGCAGTTATGAATTCAATAAGGTAGCATTACATTTTTCTAGAAAGCTAAACAAGCTTTGAGCATGCCAGTCTTTTAGTAATAAGGATGGCAGTATAGAGCAAAGGAAAAGACTGTGAGTACCCACAGGGTGGTATTTGTGGCTGTGTATGGGGTTATTGGGAGTTACTGTTCTACCATGGAGAGCCAGGAGCAGAAGGCCATCGACGACTTACCGGCTCTTCTCCACACTCAGAAACAGGAAACACATAATGCAGAACACCAGGTTGCATGTCAAATGCCCTCTGACTCACTCCTTAGTAGGGGGAATAGTGATAAAGAATGCAAATTCCTATTTTGTAGTCTTTTAGCATTTTTTCAAGAGCATTTGCTTTATTTCACTTTATCTCCGTAGTTGTTCATCTCTAATCTGAAGAAAGCAGGTTAGATGAAAGTTGCTTAGCATCAAGTTAATGATTAGCAGAAGAACCATAATTCAACTTCAGCCTTTTCTGATTTCAAATCTGGAATTTACCTTTGTAACAAGCATCTTTGGTGATTCTTATGCACATTGCTTTGGTTTTCTATGTCTATATAAATCAGTAAGGTAATTTTAGTGTCCTTGCAGAGGAAGAAACTCTGCGGTAAAAATTGGAACTGAAACTAAAAACAAGTTTTGATGAAAGATTGCTTTGACAAGATTTACCATTGTTACTGTTGATAAAATAATATGCTTTTTACTCAAACAAAAATTTTATCGTTTGTGGCCTAACCAAAGTGTGTAAATTCTTTGAAAAAATTCTATTCTTCCCAGATTGACTTCAAGCATGCCACATTTTGTACGGAGAAGATATTCTGTATGAATAACTCAGTATTTATTATAATGCTGGAAAATATTTCTCTCAACAATAAGTTTCTCTCATTTAAAATAATGAGAGAAAGCATATTGACTCAAAAGAGCAAGAAAAATTATCACAATATCATAAGAAAATATTTACTTTATTGATGACAAAAATATTAGTTTGTTTTTAGAATATTTTCTGGCAAAATAAAGGTCTGAATATAATCATTTTAGTTATCTAGTTATTACAGTCTAGGACCACATTTTCTGAAACAAATTAATATGGACACGTTTTGAATTGAGCAGGATTACTTTTGAAGGACTTCAGGATATGTTAAGGAAATATTTTTCTTACTTCCTTTGTACTGCAAAGCAGTAAACCTAATTCTTTGACCTATAAGTTAAAAATAGTCTGGTATAAAGTCATCAGAAAATGGTTTCTTCCTTGACGTAGAGGAATGTATTTCAGCAATAACCTTATGATAATCTCCACTTTCATGCTATTGGGTGGAGCAAATCAATGCATTGCCTAGTAATTGGCTTCCGATTAATTCTCCATTTAGTTTTGACACAGGACTCTTTGGGTACAGAGGGACAAGCTTAACTTTGAGCCTGTGAATGTGGGGATGATTCTGTGCTAAGGGAATTTTAAAATTTGGAACTGACATAACTGATATAAACAAGGGACATACCACTTAGGGCAAGCTGAGGATGGGTGGGTGGGGAATCAAAGTCACTACAAAAGGGAAAGGAAACTGGTTTTGGAGATTCAAAATGGAAATCGGCTCTACTTAAGGATGGACCCACCGACTGCCAGGACTTGGATAAACTGTGCTATAGATTTGACCCTGTGTGTTTATTGTAAAATAGAACAAAACCAAAACCAAAAAAATTCAATTAACTTAGACAATCCATATACTTAAACCAGTTCTACAGTTAAGACCATATTTCACAAGCAGAAGTGAATTTTCAAGCCTAATTTTTACATAGGTATGTCTCATGGTAGAGTATTGGAGTGAATTTAGTTTTTAGTAGTGTGACTTTCTGCCTTTCTTTGGTGTCTTTTCCATGCCTTTCATCACTTGATAAATTTTAGAGGAGTGGAGCAAAAATAAAATTTTCACTTAATTTTCTAGTGCCAGTATACGTAAAATTCTAGCAGGAGGTAACTCTTCCTTATCTAGTATTTAGCTATTTCTATGATATTTATATTTTCTTTTTCTACCTTATCAGTTAAATACATAAATTCTTATATTGCTATATTTGTTATAGGTGCCAAATATATATATATATATTTCTGTAAAAATGCTTAGCTATTAGTAACTTGGAGGATTTTTCAATGATAGAAAAATCTCGTTGAAATCCTACGTATTCAGAGAAATATATCATGTTAATTGTAATCTGTCCTTCATAAGTTTCAAAGAAAGTACAAATTATAGATGATTAATCTCTACGTAACCCACCTGACCCTACCACTTTAAAGATATTAAAGAGAGGCCAGGTGTGGTGGATCAAGCCTGTAATCCAAATGCTTTGGGAGGCCAAGGTGGGAGGATCACTTGAGGCCAGGGGTTTGAGACCAGCCTGGGCAACATAGCAAGATGTCATCTCTACAAAAAGTAAGAAATAAAAAAAATTATCCCGGTGTGGTGGTGCATGCCTGTAGTCCCAGCTACATGGGAGGCTGAGGTGAGAGGATCACTTGAGCCCCAGGGGTTCAAGATTGCAGTGAGCAGTGATTGCACAACTGTACTCCAGTCTGAGCAACAGAATGAGACTTTGTCTCTAGAAAAATAAAATGGGCCGGTTATGGTGGCTCACACCTATAATCCCACCACTTTTGGAGGCTGAAGTGGGAGGATCACTTGAACTCAGGAGTTTAAGACCAACCTGGACAACATGGTAAAACCCCGTTTCTACAAAAGATAGATAACTTAGCCAGGTGCAGTGATGCATGCCTGTAGTCCCAGTTACTCGGGAGGCTGAGGTGGGAGAATGGCTTTAGCCCAGGAGGCGGAGGTTGCGGTGAGCCAAGATCACACCACTGTACTCCAGCCTGGGCAACAGTGAGACCCTGACCCAATAAAATAAAATAAAATAGCTAAATATTCATATTCATATTTTTTGATGAAGGAAGGCATGTTCTGTACCCTCAGTATGTGGGGGAAACACATAGATGAAGTGACAATAATTGGAATTTGTTGTGGTCCTTTGGATCATACACAGTAATGATAAACTTGATTCTCCTCTGAGCTCTGAAGGGATCTATGACTTTGTCACTTACAGTGTTATTTTCCTTGATTTGGGTCTCAGTCCAACTCAGACCAGAGGGCAGTATCTGTATTTGGGTGAGCCTTACTCAGCTTGGGTTGTTGATGGGTTGTGTCGCTTAGTTTCCCAGTACAAATACATAAATGTCTGAGATGGGTATAAATAAGTTAACTTAACAGATAATTTTAACTTTAGCAAAGTCATTGAATGAAGAAATCACAGAATTAAATTTTGGTAAGCGAGAAGAGAAGGGAAAGAGAAGTAAGCAGAGAATGACAGGGACTATGGCCGACTTTGGCCTGTCAACATAGCATAAGGGCCCTTGGGCGGTCAAGTGAAGTGAGGACAAAAGAGATGGCTGGGACACTCGTTTACCTGTCAGTTTTGAGGTCAGAGAGAAACCTCATCTACCTGTCAGTGTTGCTTGAGCCAGACGTGGTCATTAGTATCTATGAGCTCTGACATGTCTTTATGTGTTTAACATACCCAAAAAAGAAGTAACTGTTTCACCAATAGGCCCTTTCTGTTGGGTTCTTCATTTTGGTTAAGGACGTCATCTCAGTGACTGACGTCTCTCCCTCTGCTTGCTTATTAAAGAATTTGTTCTAACCTGAGGATTGTACTTCTTTCGTTCCATCGTTCATCTGTTTCTTTCTTTTCATTGCCATTGCTAGAATCAGGTTCAGGACTTCATCACCTCTTGCCTGGATTATTGATTTGCTTTCTAACAGGAAGTCATTATATCAATAATAACTCTGCTTTCTCTCTGATGGAATTGAGATAGAACCAGTTTTCTTTCTTTTTTTGCTTAGATTCACTCTAGACTTGTAATATTTTTGCTAAAAAGTATCAGTGATTACCCATCATTACCAATAAAATTGACTGTAGACTTTTTGTTCTGACATTCAAAGTCAGCCACAAAAATGCCCAATTTTTCTTTTAGGCTCCTTTTCCTCTATTGCTCTAAATAGTTGCCAAACTCATTGCTATTTCATGAACATGCCCCACCAAATACTTACGTGGTGCAGTTTGTATCCTGATGTTGCCATCACCTGGAGTGTGCTCTTCCACTTCTCTTGCCCCAGTGCTGTGTACTTGACATGTGTTCCAGATACATTCTTTGTGAAACATTTCTGATTTTTCTAAACAAGATGTAATCAGTTTTTCCTCTGTACCATCATAACTGTGTAAACAACTTCCATGCTAGATTTTAGTTTGCTCTTTTCTATTATAGTTTTAATTTTTCTTGTTTCTCCTTTTAGACTGTAAACATACTCAGGGAAAAAAACCTGTATTTTATTATTTCCTGTATTTTCTATCTAGTATATGTCTCAATGCCTTGTATAAAACGGGAACTCTGTAAATGTTTGTTAGATTGAGAGTAATTTGTCACAGATATATATATATATATATATATATATATAGACACATACACATACATAAAATAGATGTAATGTGCTTTTAAGCACACCATCAGGAAGGAATATTTACAATGCACATAAAGGTACAACTTAAAAAAAGGTATATATTGTTTTTCAAATGATCTTGGTTGATGATACATCTTCCCAAAGATAGTCTATGACCTTGCTGGTTTAAATAGAATAAAATTCTCTCAAACTCATGGTTCTATTGTTTTCAAATCCTTATGTAAATATGGGAGAAAAACTTATGGAATTGCTTTGGCTCACTGAAGTAGTAGAGTGACTAATTATAAAAACATATATAAGTGTGTACATGTATTAATTAGTGCAATATGAGTCTTTTTGCCTGTTCATTTCTATCAGTTGGAAAAGTAGAAATATTTTAAAGTCAAGGGAAAGTTCTAAAAATTTCCATTACCTTCTGTCTAATAAAGGGGAAATAATGTTTAAATCAAAAGTACAGAAATACTGAAGTGCAAAGTACCACAGACAATTTAGTTAGTAACTGAGCTTATTAACATTAACAGAAATGAAATACATTTTATACTTTTAAAAAGATGTTAAGAGTATAATAACTGTGGTGAGTAATCTATGATATTTAGTGCCTTAAATTTGATTCCTAAGTAAACAAGGAGCAATTATAACAACGTCACCCATGCCCCTTTGTTGAGTTATTGTTACTAAGGTAAGGCTTTGATTTCAAATGCTGATAATATATGGATATGGTAATATTATTCTAGAAGTTTATTTAAACAAACATATTAAATATGCACAAGTTCAGTATCAAATTATTTTGCTGTACCTAACCCACTTTATGATTACTCTTTACTACCTAAACACAAGGACAATTTCAAGCTCTGACTTTTTTACATTTTCTCCAGTCACACTAAGTAAGAGTTGCCTCCTTCCCCCTCCCTTTTGCTCAGGGTGAGATGGAGAAGGGACAAGAATGGAGATAGGTGAAATGTGTGCTTTGTGATGAATTATATTTTCTTCTACAAAATAATAGAATTATATTATAAAACAATAGGACTAGATAGAAATTATGGAGGGAGGTATGTTGTTAATTGAAAACTCCTCTATAATTATTGTGAGACAGACTAGATAGAAATTATGGAGGGAGGTATGTTGTTAATTGAAAACTCCTCTATAATTATTGTGAGACATAAACATGGAAAATCACTGTCATTAATATTGTGTATATATGTATTTTTTTTTCCAGTCAACTTTTTAGGAACATTGCATAGGCAAAATATTGTTTATAACCTACATAAATTATTTTCTAATTTTGAGTCCCCTAGAATAATGGTGATCAATAAATTTTATATTCACATTGCTATTAAAATATAAATTATAGCCTTATCATTTTAGCAGTATTCAGGTATTTCCCTCTAAAAGCTTAAGTGCTTTATTATTCAGCATTCATCTAGTTACTCCTCCCCTCAAAAACCCCCATCCTTCAATAATAAACATTTTAAAAACTAGCATCGACATCGCACAAGTTTTTGGAATGCTTTCTTGAAGTCTTCATTAAAGATGGTGTAAATCAGTGGATTTATAAGCGAATTGAGATATCCAAGCCATGTCAAAAAATTGGACATTTCTTCAGAAATTTTACATTTTTCACAAACATTAACAACTAATTCTTTTACAAAAAAAGGAAGCCAACATATTACAAATGCACCCAAGATTAATCCCAGGGTAGTGGCTGCTTTCCGTTCTCTTGTACCTGAGATCTTTTGTCTTCTCCAAGATTTCTCATGCTTGAATTCAGACCTGAGACTCCTCACTGTGCTATGAATTTTATCAAAGTCTGTTGATGGGTCAGTTAAAGACTTTTCTGGTGCATACGGTGTGGAAACTGATTTAGCGCTTTTCTCACCACTCTCCAAAAGGACTTGGCCATTCACCTCCTCCTTTGAAATCCTACTTGCTTGTCTCTTGTGGTATAATGTCTTTGCTGCTCGATATATTTTGTAGTAAAGGATCAAAATCAATGCCAGTGGGATGTAGAAAGCTCCAAATGTTGAGTAAATGGTGGAAACAATGTGGTCGTGCTTGATGATGCATTCATCATCTCTGCTAGTTCCTTGGTGCCTCCAGAATAGAGGAGGCATAGAGATAAAAACAGATATAATCCAAACTACTGTAATCATAATGCCAGCATGCTTCGGAGTCCTTTTCCTGGCATACTCAACAGCATCTGTGATTGCTCGATACCGATCCAAAGCTATAGCTGAGAGATGCAAGATGGAGCACGTGCAGCAGGTAATGTCAACACTCAGCCAGATGTCACAGACCACTTGCCCCATAATCCAGCTCTCTCTCACAATGTACACAATGCTGAAGGGCATCACCAGGACAGCCACAAGAAAATCTGTGACTGCAAGAGAGCAAATTAGATAATTGGCTGGATGGTGCAGCTTCCGGGTCACAATAATTGCAGCAATCACAAGGGAGTTGATAGTGGTTGTCATCAGTGCCAGCCCAGAGAGAGTGAGGGACACCAGAATTTTGGACGGCATTCTGTTTAACAGTTCCTCTGACGTCAAGTTTTGATCCGATGAATTTAAGAAATCCATTTTCTTTGTTTTAAAAGATTAATGTTGCTGAAAAATGGATACCTGTAACAAGGGAAGAGAAAAAACAGTTCAGAGAAGGCTTCAAGAACTTTTCCTTTCGGAATAATTTTTAAAAAGTGTATGTTATGTTTTCCCAGAATATTCTATATATGAAAAAAATGAAGTTCAGGTGGGAGGTTTTAGTTTTCCTTTTTATTTAATTTAAGAAATTCAATGAGAACAGTAAAAAAAAAAAAACCCAGTAAATTCCAAAACATTCTTAAAATATAGGTTAAATACAATAATTTTTAATGGATACACTAGTTTGTTACTCAGTGAAATCTCTGGCATTATAGAATTGGTTTTTAAAACTGTATTAACTCTTGCTATGTTTTTCTCTTTGTCCATGTCAGAAAAAGTTTAACAGTGTGGCAGGCCCGGTCTCACTAACACAGGCCTCCATAACATCTGTCTCAGTACTACTGACTGAGTAGTTAAGTTAAATATTCAAAGCTGATAGAGTCAGTGCCCTTATTCAAAGACTGGAATATAACAAAGAGCCCACCAAGAGTTTTGCCTAGGATTTTCCTAGGCTTGAAGCATGACAAAATAACAAAGGAATTCTTAACAGGATCCATTTAGGACTAACAAGTGTTATTGGGGGTCTGAAGAAACTCCACAAACGAGTTTACTGGGGTCTAAAGGAACTCCCCAAGCCTTTATGATTTAGCAGGAGACAAGAAAACGGTCATCACCCCAGCACCTTAGACCCATTTAGATTAAGTAAACTTACTGAGGCTCCAGAAGAAGGCCTTCAGGACTCAGGCCTCAGCTATAAATGAAAAGAAGTTAATCTTCTTTGTGTTTAGATGAATGCACACTTACACGCAGACATATGGCTTAGAAGGCGTTTAAGATCTGGAAAACGTTGTGATTTCCAGGTCTTTTCGCTGTAACCGGTTACAGAAATGAAAACTCTCTTCCTCCCCAGTTTATCTGCATCTCGTTACTGGGCTGTGAAAATAGCAGCCCGACCCTCGGTTTGGTGCGGGAACAAAAGCACGTGCCATTTGTGCACTGTATGATGTAATATGAGAAAATATTATATTAAAAACAGTATTCAAAATAATAAACAATTTTGTACTTAATTGAAAGTTACGTAGAGAACATTATCATTAGGCTTGTGGAGACTAAAGGAACTTTTAATATATTTTATGTCAAGCTAAGGAGGTTATATAAAGAGAAATAGCAAAAAAAAAATTAGTATATCCTTAGGATTCCATGATCATTGTATGAAATTAGGAAACTGTCAGAGTGCTTACTTGTCTTTATGGATATAAGTAGTTAATTTGGTTTAAAAAGATAAAATAAGATTAGTTGGAGTCAAATAATTATACAACACTACCCATTATAATAATGACTACTATGACCAAACAACTCAGTTACCAAAGAAACTTGCTAGTAAGGACAGCTCCTAATGGCACTCACCCTGAACTAGAAATTCTTCTTCTGTATAAGTCACCATTGTAATGTCCAGGTTACCTTGCTTCTGAAAAAGGACTCTCCATTCATGGCTTATAAGTTTTGCTTTAGTCTGTGATATTAATTACAAGTCAATTAAGAACATTTGGACTATAATAAAATAGGATTAATATCTTTGATAAATAGCATATTATTTTTTATCAATCCTCTTCTCTTTAATAACTTTTTAGCAGTTACCTATATTTTAGGAAAGGACAATATGGAGACCTGATATTTTATTCTTAGTTAGAGCTATTAGTATATTTGCATATTCCTTAAATTAACTTTAAAGTAGTTCTATTTTATTGGCACTGATAAAATAATACTTTAAAATACTTAATATTTTTATATCAAGTACTTCATAAGAATATGAGTAATCATACATATAATGTGGTTAGGTATATTATAAAACACCTTGAACCGGGCCTGGTAGCTCATTCCTGTAATACCTGTACTTTGGGAGGCTGAGGTGGGCAGATCACTTGAGGTCAGGAGTTCGAGACCATCCTGGCCAACATGGTGAAACCCCGTCTCCACTAAAAATACAAAAAAAAAAAAAAAATTAGTAGGGCGTGGTGGCACATGCCTGTAGTCCCAGCTACTTCGGAGGCTGAGGCAGAAAAATCACTTGAACTTGGGAAGTGGAGGTTGCAGTGAGCCAAGATCATGCCACTGCACTCCACTCTGGGCGACAAAGCGATACCCCATCTCAAACAAACAAACAAAAAAACAAAACAGAAAACCTTGAAATGCAGCATATTTTCTATTCTATTCTACTTTGGGTACCAGTACTAAATTTAATTTTTAGTAACTGTTTGGGTTAACAGTACTAAATTTAATTTTTATTTTCAGACATTCACTGAAGGCAAGTGCTGTTAAGCAAATTGAGTGGCAGAAGAAATTTGAATACCTGAAAAAGAGCGATTGTCTACTGGGTATTTGAGAAGTAGTTGTCTTTCTTTTTTTTTTTTTATGTCAACATTTAGCCAGTTTTAAAGGGCAACTAAGACAACTCCTGGTAAAGAATGGAGGTTAAAGTCTTAGAAATTCTAAACCAGTAGTTCTTGAATTTGGAGTACCTCAGAATCACTTGGAGGGCTTGTTAAAGCAAATTGCTGTGTCTCACCCTCCGGAGTTGGTGACTCGGTAAGTCTGGTGAGCCTGGGGATCTAAAATCTACATTTCTAACAAGTTCCCGGATGATACTGATGCTGTCGGTCCAGGGAGTCAGGTTTCTGGGCATAATCAACAGGTTGTTTCTCATCGGTTTGTCTAATTTTTTTCAATGCTGCCACATCTGTGGGTTTCTCTCTCTTGATTTTTGTCCTCTGAATTTCATACTATACAGTTTTTTCAGTGTCTCTCATTTTTACATTCTTATTTCTTGGAGTTTCCTAAATAAATTATCTTACACTGGCATGCATATATATATATATATACACACACACATATATATGTGTGTGTGTGTGTGTGTGTATATATATATATATATGCATTTCCCTATTTTTATTGCTATCTTCATCCAGCTCTTGGACTTTATTTTCTGGGTCTTTTAACTCCCCTTCTCTCATATTATTTCTATTCTTTTCAGCCAATATGAAAGTTATGCTCTGACCATATTTCCTAAAATTAGTATTGGATCACAGGGCCTATGATGTAATGGTGTGCTTAGGCACCATCAGGACAGAAATTAAAATTCTTGATATGTGTTTTTAGTATCAGTGAACCTCACAGTCTTTAGCTATTTTCCCTGGAAACATTTATAGAAGGTCAGTGATTACATGTAAAATGCTTACTTCAAAGTCAACAGGATGTATTAGTAATGTGGCAAATTAATTTCTACTTTACTTCCAATATTTCCTCTATTCCCTTATCATAAAATTTGCACTAAATATTAAATTAAAAAAACTGAATATTTTCTTAATTGGTTAATTCCTTTGGAATGGTGTTTGTTTGTTTATCTATTTTGTTTATTTTATTTTTTTGAGACAGAGTCTCACTCTATACCGCAGGCTGGAGTGCAGTGGCATGATCTTGGTTCATTGCAACCTCTGTCTCCCAGGTTCAAGCAATTCTTGTGCCTCAGTCTCCCAAGTAGCTAGAATTACAGGCGCTTGCCACCACGCCAGGCTAATTTTTTGTATTTTCAGTAGAGACGGGATTTCACCATGTTGGCCAGGCTGGTTCAGAACTCCTGGCTTCAGGTGATCTGCCCACCACGGCCTCCCAAAGTGCTGGGATTACAGGTGTGAGCCACCATACTTGGCCTGCAATGGTGTTTATTTCGTGCTATGGGAATTGATTTAAAAGTGCTGACAGTTTTCATAATATGAGCAAAAATAACTTTTCATTTTAATTTGCCTGATAAGAGCTCTTCAAGAGATGATTCCGAAATTACCTTTTGAATACAATTTTAAACAAGAGAAAGTGTCAGAAAGAGTTATGTGAGTTTCCAGAATAAAAATTAATTATGTAGCAAAATTGACAAGCTTAAAATTAGAAGGTGAATTAGTTGATAATTCAATGGATTTCCCTAAGCATCAAGTTGTAGCATTTAAATTAAGCTCAATAAAATGGTACCTAATGCCAAGAAAAAAAATAAACATTTGGGGTCATATTCTAGAATTATATGACAAAATTTATCTGTCATATAATTATATTGTAGCTTTCCAGAAATCTTGTTAATGTTAAATTTAGAACTGTAATTAATCTTCTGATAGTTGTATTTATAGACAACAAAGAAAATAGAAAAACAAAGGCAACCAATGACATTGGGTTTTATTTTTAGTTTTCTCCTATTTCTCTTGCTATTTACGATGATAAATGTAATAAACCATCTACCTTTATTAATTTAGACATGGCCTCTGACCAGGTTTTTTTATGTTCCTTTATATCTTAAGTTCCTACTGTGCATCCTTATGGTGCTAGTGACTACTTCTGGGTTACTGGACATAGAGTATGTTACATATATCCCTCCTACTCTTAGAACATAGACTGCATTCTATATTTGAATGTCTCCACTGGGAAAGAATCAAGATTAGTTTGTAAGTAGAGCCCTCAGTCTCATGTGTTATATACAGCCTTCTTGATAATAACAGAGAAAGAAGACTTCCCCAGGTTTTATTCAACATGAATATTTGCCAATTTGTTGATTTAGCTGCATGATGCATTTACTCCTCTGCTTACTCAGTTTTTAAAATCTAATGCTTATTTACATTTAGGTGTTTGTTTGATCTTGATATCCAATTATATTGTCCTCAAGATTAAATTACTAGCTCCTAGCCACACAGTTTAATTCATTTTATATTGTAAATAGCCTGAGAGGGCTGTCATACACAAATAGTTTTTGTAATAACATTGTGAAGTAAAATTCAATTCTGTCGAGACCTCATGAATACCTACAAGTTGGCTGTTTTAATTAGAATAACAATAACATTCATCTTTCCTGAGTGTTTACTTCTGCATGCAATGTACTAAGTGCTTTCCATGCACTAACCCATTTAATCCTCATAGCTAACCTCTGAGGCAGGTACAATTATTGTCTTTCTTTTCATAGATAAGATAACTGAAGCACAGATGTTTAATAATCTCTACAATGACAACACAACAAATAATTGGTAGAAAAATCTATTCTTCTACCATCATTTTTCTCTCTGTCAGAGGTGGATTACTGAATAGTTGTATTTCAGTCATGAGGCTTATCAAGTAACTACTTCTTCTTTTCTTTTTTTTTTTTTTTTTTGAGACGGAGTTTCCCTCTTGTTGCCCAGGCTGGAATACAATGGCGTGATCTCTGGCTCACCACAACCTCCGCCTCCCGGGTTCAAGTGATTCTTCAGCCTCAGTCTCCTGAGCAGATGGGATTACAGGCATGCACCACCACACCCAGCTAATTTTGTATTTTTAGTAGAGATGGGGTTTCTCCATGTTGGTCAGGGTGGTCTCGAACTCCCAACCTCAAGTGATCTGCCTGCCTTGGCCTCCCAAAGTGCTGGGATTACAGGTGTGAGGCACCATGCCCGGCCCTCAAGTAACTACTTTTTCTATAAAATAAAGATTATATAATAAAATGAGAAGGGTGTTCAAATGTAAGCAATTATCCAATAAAATTAATGTTTAAGGTAGCAACCAGGTCTACATGTGTTGATTGTAACAGTAGGAGTGTATTCATAGCTCTTTCCATTTTTTTTTACTGCCTTTTCAACTCTGAGACTTACCTTTTGCTCTTATATTTCTTTGCTTTCATTTATTACTTTAAGAACTTTTTTAGTGAGTGTTATTTTTGTGCTAATAAATAAATCTGAGAGTTATAAAAATACCTCTTTTGGCCGGGTGTGGTGGTGCACACCTGTAATCCCAGCACTTTGGGAGGCTGAGGCAGGTGGATCACCTGAAGTCAGGAGTTCGTGACCAGCTTGACTAACATGGCGAAATCCCATCTCTTCTGAATACAAATAATTAGCTGGGAGTGGTGGCACATGCCTGTAATCTGAGCTACTTGGGAGGCTGAGAGAGGAGAATTGCTTGTACCTGGGAGGTAGAGGTTGTAGTGAGCCAAAATTGTGCCATTGCATTCCAGCCTGGGCAACAGAAGTAAAAGAGCAAAACTCTGTCTCAAAAACAAACAAACAAACAAAAAACCTCTTTCCTACCACCACCAAGAAAAATCTACCCCTGGACAAAACAAAACAAAACAAAACAAAACAGCAAAACAAAACAACACTTTGTACTTGTCATTAAGAAGCTAGCTTTGGCAATGAAACCTCTTAACATATAGTTATAATACAATTATACAATGCAATAAGGGCATTATGGAGATATATATAAAGTATCCTGGAAATACTGGTGAGGGAGAATTAATTAATCATACCATGATTAAACAGGGAAGGCCTTTGCAGGTAGAGGAAAAAGTGTGAGCAGAAGCAGAGGCATAAAAATGCAGGATGCATCAGACATGTGAAATTAGCAGTCTGATGTGCTACCTACTTACTGCAAAGGCACTTTAGGGCTAGAGTTGGAGGTGAGAGATGAAAATTCACTGAGGAAGACAAAGAGGAGGCTTGCATGCCACGACGAGGACACTAGGTTTTATTTTGTAGGCAGTCAGAAGTCTTAGCAGTGTTTAAGAAGGTAAGTGAAGGGATATCTGAGTTTTGGCAGAGTGGGGTGTGTAGGTGGCAAGGTACGGCTTGAAGAGAGTGGTGCTGCTGCTCCAGAGAAAGGCGTAAGCAAAAGATTAAAGAACGCTTTCGAGAATATAGCTGAAATTATAACCTTCAAAAGGTAACTGGAATAAAAATGGTCGATTTTTTTTACTCTTCCATTAGTGCTTGAAAATTAGGGTTTGTATTGCTAAGTAAAACATAATTCAATTTATTCAGGATTGGATCAAGAATTGGGCTGCAGACTGGGGTCCAAGGCCAACGGAAAAGGTTGGTGGGTGTGCTGGATCAGTACTAGTTTCATAAAACAGCTGGCCAGAGAGGGCAACATGCTGAGAAAATAGGCCAGCATTGATGGTCCTGATGAGCTTCAGGAGCAGGTGTAAAGTGGGCTCAGGTAATGTGCAAGGATGAAAAAAAGATGAGATTGTAGTTAGATTCTGAGCCTGGGATTGTAGAGCTTTGAATTTAGGGAGCGATTGCAGGGCTGGAGTATGAAAATGTGTAGGATTGCTGTGTAACTCTTCTGTACCAGTGAAGACCTGCTTACACAGAGAGATGGGAAACCGCAAGGCTTTTACAGCACTTCAGTCCATGGAACCTTGCCTATATTTGCCATGTATATGTATACATTTTCTTTTCCCTATATTTTTAAAATCACTGCCTGCTGGATCTGGCCTCTAGGATCCTGACGTATACTTCTCAGATTTGTACACTTAACTTTTTGACTTTGAATACTCATCCCTTCCCACAATGTCTTGCTTTAACCGTCCATGTCCAACTTAGGGGTGTGCTTGTGTTTCCTAGATGTCTGACCTATTCCTTCTTAGTTTATGAAGTATCTTCCCTTTAGTTTGTCTATTGGCTCCAATGCCTTCCATCCATTTCATAAGCAAAATATATTCACCTGCTCCCTAAGCTCCCCCAAATCTCGTCTAATCATGGCACCAGTCTTGAAGTCCATGATCTCATGTATTGTATCAGGTGAAGAAACAGATGAGGCTCCACTTGAGGCTGCAATGCCACTTGACTCAGAGAGCTGTGAACTACACAGGCATTTTATCTGTTCTCCAATCCTTTATATGTAATGGTGAGTTGAGGGCAGGATAATTGCAATAGACACCTCCATTCAAAAAGATAAGGAAACGGGAAACACATAGTGGCCACTGACCTGAAATTCACCCAGACAAATATTATCAGAGCGCTCTCCTCTGAGGGTTAGAAATTCACCGTCATTAGTGTCCACTTCTGCTTCCTCATTTGGTTCTCTAATTCACTGCACTCCACGGCTCTTGAAACCCTCTCCAGGCTCTTGACTCTGCTCTTGAACAGATCCTGTCTGGTCTCTGGAAAGCAGTCTGGATTATAGCTAGATAGCCTTCTTAGCCTGCTTTCTGCCGACAGAAAGTCTTTTCATTTTGAGCTTTTTCCCTTTTAGTCCAAGTTAGTATAGTTTTCTTCAAAACTTTGTGTCTCTCTATGAATTGGATTGACAGTCACTACATGCCCCAAATGTCACATGCATAATTCTTTCCAAGACAGACTTTCTTCTTTTTCGGACGATTTCAGACTATTCTTAGACTATTAGGGCTGTGGGGCAACACCCTTAAGATTTTTAGAAGTCCCTTTCTCTAGCTTAGATATGTAGAAAATATCTGAGATATTTAAAAATATCTAGATATTTAAAAATGTTTAGAAAGAGCAGGGAGCAGTGGCTCATGCCTGTAATCCTAGTATTTTGGGAGGCCAAGGTGGGTGGATCATTTGAGGTCAGGAATTTGAGGCCAGTCTGGTCAACAAGGTGAAACCCCAACTCTATTAAAAACACAAAAATTAGCCAGGTGTGGTGGCAGGTGCCTGTAATACCAGCTACTCGGGAAGCTTGGACATGAGAACTGCTTGAGGTGGAGTTGCAGTGAGCTGAGATCTGCCACTGAACTCTAGCCTGGGTGACAGAGTGGGACATTAAAAAAAAAAAAATTGGAAAGAAGAAAGCATTCTAATTTTAAATTGAATTTACATATACACACACTTCATTGCTCAGATGGATCTGGTTATTGTTTTCAAGAGACACCTGCTTGGTAGTCTGCTACACTTGAGAAAATAAATTGCAGCAATGACAATCTTAGAGAAAATGACACCACATTCAATGAACACACTGAAACCAGCTACAGGAGTACCTGGTGTGGAAAAGAGAGCAAATACACGTGTACAGACTCAGTAGGTTGTACTATTTGCTTTGTTTGACTGTTGCTGAAACCTAAAGAGAAAAGAAGTTGAGTATGTGGGGTGGAACGTAAAGGAAGGGTGGGGAGATATGGCAGAAGTGGAGTTGTGAAGGTAACAGAAACTGATGTTTATTCCTGAGATTATGACTTCGGCTAATTAAGAGACTATCAACTATTGTGAATAAAACGCACAATTGTGGCCAGGCATGGTGGTTCACGCCTGTAATCCTAGCACTTTGGCAGGCTGAGGTGGGCAGATTGCCTGAGCTCAGGAGTTCGAGACTAGCCTGGGCAACATGGTGAAACCCCATCTTTAGTAAAATAAAAAAAAAAATTACCCAGGTATGGCAGTGTGTGGCTGTAGTCCCAGTTACTCAGGAGGCTGAGGCCAGTGACTTGCTTGAACCTGGGAGGTGGAGGTTGCAGTGAGCTGAGATTGTGCCACTGCACTCCAGTCTGGGCGACAGAGCAAGACTCTGTCTCCAAAACAAACAAACAAACAAACCCAAAACATAAAACAAACCCACAAGTGCTAGTGATGGCAGTGATGGCCCATCTGGAGAGGCTGCCGCAAACCTACCAGCTGTGGCAGGTGCGGTGCAGGCTGGGTTGTGCACTTCAGGGAGCTGGTGGGAGTTGGGAGCAGGTGAGAACCCTGCACCCTTCTGAGTTGGTAGGGTGGGAGCCCCATCCCCCAAGTGCAGCAGCAGCCCCCAGCTATAGCTGTGGACATGGACATTCCTATGCTCTCAGGGTCATGGGAACCCTCTGTGCCCCCGAAGGCTCAGAAGTGCCTACTCTCATTGCCTGATCTCTCCCTACTCCCAGTGCCCACTCTCATTTAGGAGCAGAGTTGAAGCCGAGCCAAGTGCTGTGTGTATGCTCGAAGCAGTGCTGACATGTCAGCCCCCTGCCACCTTGGCATCCTCTGGACTTTGGGCACTGACAAGCATGGGAGGGAGTCCAAGGGGGAACCGAGGGCAGCTCGGTGCAGGCCTGCAGACGCCTCTCAGCATGAACAGCCTGAGTGCCATGGATGATGTAACTGATGGTGGCAGGAGGCAGACAGGCTCCTGGGTGGAAAGGAGCAAGCCCCCAGTGAAACTCCACCTTCAAGTCAGGGATGGCCTGAAGCCTGGAGGCTGGGCTGCCTGTTCTGTAGCCAGGAGTGAAAACTTATGGTGCTTTTTCCATGGCTGCTCATGGACCAGTCAGAATGCACTTCCTCCCTTCTGAAGCCCATGAAAACCCTGGACTCAGCCAGACTTGGAAAGATGACAGGATGACCTGCCCATGGATAGGAGCTACCCACTCTGGGTCTCCTCTCCACTGAGGGCTGCACAGATGTTGGGATGACCTGCCTACAGGCAGAAGCTACCCACTCCAGGTCTCCTCTCTGCTGAGGGGTGGAGAGATGCCATCAGGACGACTGCCTGCAGATAGGAGCTACCCACTCTGGGTATCCTGAGAGCTGTAATATTGCTCAATAAAGCACTCCTTTGCCTTATTTCCTCTCCAGTTGTCCATGTACCTCATTCTTCCTTGAAGCAGAACAAGAATTTGGGACCCACTGAATGGTAGAACTGAAAAAGCTGTAACACAAACAGGGCTGAATCACACCCTGCTGCTTGCCACAGTGTGGGCAATGAGGAGAGAAGAGCTGTGGCCTTTCCAGGAGTCCAGACCTAAGGGCTCCCTGAACCAGGGCTGTGACACTCTCTTTGGGGCTCTGCAGTTCCTGGCATTTTCAAGCTTCCGGGTACCACTGTATTCTCGTCATCTAGATGTGGGTGCCCATAGCAGAGTCTGCTTGCAGAGCATCTGATTCAGCTGCAGGGTTGCACAGAAGTGGCACCTGGGGCTGCCTGCCCTGCCACAGCAGACAGCATGCCTGGCTGTGTGCAGTAGCTGGATCCCCTACTCACTTGCTTATGCACCCCTTGCTGCTCCACTCCATGCCTGGCTCACCCTTGGAAGGCATGGAGTCTTGGCTGACAGCCAAGCTGAGAGCAGCCTGCCAGGCTGAGTGGGCAGAACAAGCCCAGTGGGCCGAATAAAATTCAGGCAAAGGTGCCACTGGCCACAGAAGCTTCTGGCTGGAAAAGTGACAACCTAAGGATCCTGTGACATTTTTGAGGGCTCATCCAGGATCTGTGGAGGGGTGAGTACTAGCAGATTTGCTGCTTTATGTCCAGTTTTCAGAGTCCCTAAACTCTACAATCACCAGAATGAAAGGAAAATACTGGGCCTCTGTCGGCCAACTAGAAATGACTATCATTGCTGCTGGACTTAGGACACATAGGACAGGCTTGCCAGGGAGAACACTGTCAATCCCCCATCACCCTCAGGTGTTGGGAATGTGAGATTTGTTCCAATCCAGTTTCTCTTCATGGAGGTCTAGTGGTTGTGTGGATTGGAAGGAGGTCCTGGGGCAACTGAAGGTATGGCTGAGGCTACTCCTTGGTGTTATCCAAAAGCTCCTGGACTAACTCCAGTCCCTGACTGCCCATTAAGGTATACCACTAGGACCCTCAGTCTTTCCCCTCCCTCCCTCCCACCCTCTCTCCCTCCCTCCCGTCCGTCCTTCCTTCCTTCCTTCCTTCCTTCCTTCCTTCCTTCCTTCCTTCCTTCCTTCCTTCCTTCCTTCCTTCTTTCCTTCCTTCCTTCCTTCTTCCCTTCCTCCCTTCCTCCCTGCCTCTCCAGTCCCTGATTGCCCATTAGAGTGTAGCATAGGACCCTCAGCTTTTCCAATCTCTCTCTTTTCCTTCCTTTCTTCCTTCCTTCCTTTCTTTCTTCCTTCCTTCCTTCCTTCCTTCCTTCCTTCCTTCCTTCCTTCCTTCCTTCCTCCCTCCCTCCCTCCCATCCTTCCTTCCATCATTCCTTCCACTCCAGTCCCTGATTGCCCATTAGGGTGCAACAATAGGACCTTCAGTCTTTCCCATATCTCTCTTTCTTTCTCTCTTTCTCTCCCTCCCTCCCTTCCTCCATCTCTCCTTCCCTCCCTCCCTCCCTCCCTCCCTTCCCTGCTTCCTTCCTTCCTTCCTTCCTTCCTTCCTTCCTTCCTTCCTTCCTTCCTTCCTTCCTTCCTTCCTTCCTTCCTTCCTTCCTCTCTCTCTCTTTTTCTTTCAAGACTGCCATGGCCACTGTCCTCTTCTTTACATACAATGTTAAGGGTGTTGTTACACACCACAAAGATAATATCACTGGGTAGAATGAGATTTTGGCTGTCATCAGTAGTGTAAATCAGAACAGTGTAGTATCTGTCTATCTTTAGAAGCAAGGAGGATGTCACAATTGAGACTTTTCTTTCCCATACTCAAAAGGAACCCATTTGCATAGGGCAAGAGGCTTTTCCCCCCAGGCACCTTTCCCTCCTCTGCACTCAAGTTGTTTCTTTCTTTCCTCCACTGTGTCAGGAGTCAATACAGTCCTGTGAATACAGGGAGCTTTTTTATGTGAGATATTGATTTTTTCCTTTTGGGAAGCATCTGATTAGGCCAGGTCCCCAATTCCCAGGACTCCTTTTCTCTCCCTTGTTTGGGAGGACTTGGTTCTACAGTGTCACCTGCTTATGATAAAGAAGCAATGAAAATTAAGGGGGATCTTGGCAAGTTTTCAGATGACCCTGTCAGGTATATAGAGGCTTTCCAGGACTTAATCCAAGTATTTAAACTCTCCCGGATAGATGTCATGTTACTTGAATCAGATCCTGACTACCATGGAAAAGCAGGCTGTTCTGCAAGTGGCAGAAAATTCTGGGGATGAGCTTTGTATCTCACGTAGTGCCAGGGAATGGGATGAGCCTTATCCAGTTGGAAGAATAGCAGTACCATTAGAGTACTTTAAATGGGTCCCCAGTGATGAAATGGGAGAATGGAAGAGAAAACACTTTCAGGTGGGCATACAGGAGGGAGGGCTGACGTAGGACTAGAACTAAGCCTCTCAATTACTCCAAGCTACCCATGATACTCCAGGGATTAGATAAGAATCCTACTGCCTTCCTGGAAAGGCTAAGAGGGCCATTGGTAAAGCAGACCTCTCTCCTAATTCAGTTGAGCGACAATTACTCCTGAAGTGTGAACGTATTATTTAGGCAGTCCCAGATATGAGGAAGCTGCAGAAACAGGCCATGGGGCTGGATAGTGCATTAGGGAACCTCCTGAAAGTGGTCATCTTGCTATTTTACAATAGGAATCAGGAGGAGGCCCAAGAGAGGGAAAGGAGACACAGGAAAAAGGCAAAGGCTCTAACAGCCACCTAACAGGCTCACAAACCCCAGGGTCCTTGGGACGCATCTGTTAACTGCTACAAATGTGGCAATCCAGGGCGTTTTAGGAAGGACTGTCCAGACAGCAGGAGGAAGCCACCTTGAACCTGTCCAGTTTGCAATGGGGACCACTGGAGGGTGGATTGTCCCTAGAGACACAGGTCTCTGGGTCCAGCCCAAATCGTCCAGCAGGACTGACAGGTCCCAGGGCTCCTCTCCCTGGTTCCAGTGGTTCAGAAGTTGAAGGGAGGAAGTTGGACCTCTCCCTGGACACTGGAGCAGGAATTTGAGTTCTCTTCTCCAGTCTGCCCCCTGCCTCTCTTAGCATGATCATGGGGGCGTATCTCAGGAAAACCTTTAACCTGCTATTTTTCCCAACCCCTTAGTTGTAGTTGGGGAGAGCTTTTGCTTATTGTTCTCACCTTTGTTCTGTTTCTCACCATAAGGTGTTTTTGTCAAGGACTCTTTAATACTGAATTCCCAAAGGATTATCTACTCCCCTAAATAGCTATTTCTCTCTTAAAATTTAATTGTCCCTCTACAAAATTCAATTTCTTCCACTAGGGTGAAACAGCTCTAGCCACAATATTGTTTTCCAAATAATTAGTCCATTTTTTTTTTTTTAAGATTTTTTCCTTTTAGCTCCTCTTTTTATAATACTCATATTTGGTCCATGCATACTTACCCTCCTTGTGAAATTTGTGTCTTCTCACCTAGAGGCCATCAAACTCCAAGTGGTCATGCAACTGGAGCCTCGGACAATGACTCCCTTTTAATGGAATAGGCATCTGAGAGAGATCTGACTGTCATTTTCCCCAAAACAATGCTCCTTGTCAGCATGAAGCAGTTAAAAGCAGTCGTTGTTTTTAGTGCCTACTGCCTCCCTGGAGAGGCTAAGAGGGCCCTTGGTAAAGCACACCTCTCTCCTAATTCAGTTGAGGGACAACTAATCCTGAAGTGTGAACTTATTATACGTATTATTTAGGCGGCCGCAGATATGAGGAAGCTGCAGAAACAGGCCATGGGGCTGGATAGTGCATTAGGGAACCTCCTGAAAGTGGTCATCCACCCTAACAGCAGCTGTATGTACTTCTTAAGAGTGGGAATTGATGGCAGTGGCAGCCCGTCTGGAGCAGCTGTCAGGAAGGTGCCAGCTACAGCAGAGAAGGTGCGACTGGGGCCATGTGCTCCACGAAGCCAGCAGGAGCCAGGAACAGGTGGGAACCTGCCACCTTCTGAGTTGCTGGGGTGGGCGTCCTACCTTTCTGGGAGCAGCTGTAACTGTCTAGCTGCAGCAGTGGACCTGGGCATCCTTGCACTCTTGAGGGCCTAGGAAGCTCCCCTGCCCCCTCAGGCTCAGAAGTGCCTGCTCCTACTGCCTGGCACCTGGCACCCTGCTCCCAGCACCTGCTCCAATTTCAGAGCAAAGTCGAAGCTGAGCCCAGGCTCTGTCGTGACCTGACCGGGTGTCTGTGCACTCAGGTTGGCACTGACAGCCCCCTGCCACTCTGGCCCCCGCTGGGCTTTGGACACTGACGAGCATGAGAGGGAGGCTGAGGGGGTGCTGATGGGCTGATGGTGGCTTGGCATGGACCTGCAGGCAACCCTTGGCACGAACAGCCTTGGTGCCATGGACAACATGATTGATGGCAGTAGGAGGCAGACAGGCTCCTGTGTGGAAAGGGGCAGGTACCTGGTAAAACCTCACCTTCAAGTCAGGGTTGACCTGAAGCTTGGGGGCTGGGGTCCCTGTTCCATGGCCTGGAGTTAGAACTTGTGGTGCTTTTTCCAGGTCCTCCCATAAACCAATCAGCACTCACTTCCTCCCTTCTGAAGCCCATAAAAACCCCTGGACTCTGCCAGACTCACAGAGACATTGGGACGACATGCCTGTGGAGAGGAGCTATCCGTTCCTGGACTCCTTTCCGCTGAGGGCCACACAAATGTCAGGATAACCTGCCTGTAAATAGGAGGTACTGCGTCTCTTCTCCCCTGAGAGCCACAGACAACCTGCCTGTGGATAGGAGCCAACCACTCTGGGTCTCCTGAGAGCTGTACTTTACTGTATTGTACTGAGAGCTGTACTGTACTGAGAGCTGTACTGTTACTGTATTGTACTGAGAGCTGTACTTTACTGTATTGTACTGAGAGCTATACTGTACTGAGAACTGTACTGTTACTGTATTGTACTGAGAGCTGTACTGTACTGAGAGCTGTACTGTTACTGTATTGTACTGAGAGCTGTACTGTACTGAGAGCTGTACTGTTACTGTATTGTACTGAGAGCTATACTGTACTGAGAGCTGTACTGTCACTGTATTGTACTGAGAGCTGTACTGTACTGAGAGCTGTACTGTCACTGTATTGTACTGAGAGCTGTACTGTACTGAGAGCTGTACTGTTGCTCAATAAAGCAGCCCTTCACCTTGCCCACTCTCTAGTTATCATTCTTCCTAAACGTGGGACAAGAACTCAGGACCTGTCAAATGGTGGAACTGAAAGAGCTGTGACACAAACAGGGCTGAAACACAGCTCCCCCACTCATCAGGTTGTGGGTGATGAGAAGGAAGGAAGAACTGTGACCCATCTGGGAACTCAAGGAGCGGTGCACTTGAGATGACACGCTCTTTGGGGCTCTGCGATTTCTGGAGTCTTCCAGCTTCTGAGTGCCATCATGTTCCCCTCATCCAGAGGTGGGTGCCCACAGTGGAACCTGCTTGTGGTGCATCTAATCCAGCTGCAGGCTTATATGAAGCTGGCACCTATGCCAGCTCCTGGAGCTGCCCGCCCCTCTGCAGTTGCAGCTGTGTGCAATGGCTGGACCCTGCGCTCACTCACTCACTAACCCTTGCCTCTATGCATCTAGCTCTCCCTTGGCAAGCATGGGATCTGGTCCAGTTGTATGAACTAAGTGCAGCCTTCCAGGATGAGTGGGAAGAACAAGTCCAGTGGGTCTGAGTAAAACTAACGCAAAGACGCCACTAGCCACATTGGCTTCAGGCTGGAAAAGCGACACCCTAAAGATCCTGTGACACTAGATTTCAAGAAAAATTAATTTAAAGTGACTCCCCCACATAATAGTGTGAGCTCAGGAAAGTCATTTCAACTTTAAAAGACTCAGCTTCGGCCGGGCGCAGTGGCTCACGCCTGTAATCCCAGCACTTTGGGAGGCCAAGGTGGGTGGATCACGAGGTCAAGAGATCGATATCATCCTGGCTAACATGGTGAAACCCTGTCTCTACTAAAAATACAAAGAAAAAAAAAATTAGCTGGGCATGGTGGCAGACGCCTATAGTCCCAGCTACTCAGGAGGCTGAGGCAGGAGAATGGTGTGAACCCGGGAGGTGGAGCTTGCAGTGAGCTGAGATCGCGCCACTCACTCCAGCCTGGGTGACAGAGTGAGACTCTGTCTCAAAAAAAAAAAAAAAAAAAAAGATTCCACTTCATTATCTCTAGAGGGAAAAAATAAATGTCAAACATTATGAAGGGTTGTTGAAGATTATATATAAACCTGTCAGGTACCTGGCTTCTAAAACACTTAATATTTTTATTTGTCATCTGGAGTATAGGGCTAGCAACTCTACCTTTAGGATTGAGGTTAATGTTGTTAATCGTTATGAAATAAGTCTAGCTGGGTAAAAAGCATTTTAATTTTTACCCCAGTCTTCCTTTGATAGTATCTGTAGTACCATCATTGTCTAATATCAAGTTTTCTAATTCTACAATATGTAAAGGGGATGGTGGGAGGAAATACGGTACAATTACCATACATGAGGAATGGGGTACTCTCTCCTATTATGTAAGTTAAAATGAAAAACAGGTAATGTCTTAGCAAGCTAGAGATGGAAATTTTGAAAGCTTATGGTCGTGATCTTTTCCTCCGCCTTGACTACCATTCCCTCTCCTTGAGTAATAAACAAGGCAAATAGTTTTCTCCATGGTGACATTGGATCTAATAATAGATTATGTAAGTGGTTATCACCAGGAACTACACAAAGGGTCTGGGTATTCTGTGCCCTCACTGGAAAGTTACTAAAACGTTGTTATTTAACTATGTGCAAGATATGAAAAATATTTTAAAACTTTTGTTTGTAAAGTTAGCTATCTGATAAATATCTTAATCTAGGGAAAAATATTGAGTTGGACAAGGTCTATCTCAAAATGGGGGGTGACAATAGCTATTTTTCTTAAACATGAATAAAAACATTATGTTAAATTATTTAGAAAAATGACATGCTTAGGGTGTGTTAAAACTTAATGAAAGCTGTTGTGATGTTTAAAAGAAAATTAATTTTAGTGATGATATTTGATTTAACAATTTCAGTTTTTTTTTAAGAGATGGGGGTCTTCCTATGTTGCCCAGACTTAACTTGAACTCCTCAGTCTCCTGAAAAACTGGGATTATAGGCATGTGCCATGGTGTCCAGCTAGATTTTTTTTGGATCAATAATAATTAGTGAACCAAGCTAAGCTGGCAAAGTTTAAGCAATTTCAAGTACAACATATTTATTTCCCTCTCTTTTATTTTTGTTTTTTACTAGCACCAGGAATTAGACTGTTACTTATATTTTATACAAATGTAATTAATGGAATAAAAGGTATTTCACCTGATCATAATGTAAGCTCTTCCATTGTATTCCATTTTTCTTTTGAAAATATGTTAAATTAAAAGTATTCATTCTCTTCTTTAGTCTTCAATCTACTTTTTCTCTTTTGATTCTCTTAAGCTTTATACTGAAAGTGCATTTTACATCAGGTAGGCTTAATAAGTACCAGATGATTAACTGAGTAGCATAAATAAGACAAATGATTAATACTGACATTTATCGGGCACTCATGGCTTGGTGGGGCTGGTGCAGACAGCAGAAGTCTAGTAACATAGCGTGAGTGCTAATTGCTCTCAGTTGAAATTGGGCAGTTGATTTGTCATCTTCAATTAATGGTATTACAGAATGTTCAGCACTCAACACAAGGCAGATGTTATATGGTCACGATTTGGAGCTCTGCTCATATGCAATCTGGTCTTTCAGTCTGCTCACTAACCAAGGCTGTCAATGAAAATATGAGGAAAAACTTACCTTTTAAACTTGGATAAGGCAGGCAGTGATTGGCTGAGACTTGTTTAGTATGTTTAGTATCAGTGTACACTGGCTTTATCTAAAGTTGAAAAAGGCCATGATTTTAAATAAGAAGGGTATCTTTCTATTTTTATTTTATTTTATTGGCTTTACTTAATGCTGTAGAATAAAATATCTTGTTTCTTCCTGTTTTATACAGTAAATTATCATGGAATGCAAAGATACACACTGAAGGACGGGACATAATTAACATACTAACGTATTGAGATTCAGCTCCAAGATAATTAGGACGCATTTGTCTGTATTTGAATGACAAGAAAGGAGAACTTTCTTCAAGTACTTTGACTTAACATTCTTTTTACCATTTGAGAATACTGAAATTGATACCAAATAGTATCAATTCTCCAAGATTTTTGGAGAAAAATCCAAATATTGGATTCCAAAGTTTGGATTTTTGCAAGGTTTGGATTTTTTTTGAGATTTGGATTTTTTCTCCTTTTTGGAGATTTTTGGAGTGTTTGTTTTCTCCAAGATTTTTGGACTAGCATTTTAAACTTAAGAAGTTCTTATGCAGTTACTCTGATTACTTCTGGACTTCGTTGACTTTGGTTACTACTGTAAGAGTAGCAATTATTATCTCTAGGTTGAAAGAATTTTAATACATAAGCACACTTGAGACAGATACTAATAAAATTCTTATGTTTTAGAGAAAATTATAAAAGATTATAGAGTATGTTGGATATTTCAGAAATGACATGGTTAAAGGATGATGGATTTATATATTCCCTAGCACAGAACAAATCTGAACTGTCATCTCAATGGAATTAAAAAATACTGGAGAACATAAATGCTAAACCTTTGAACTTGTTTCCTAAGTTTGGAGCATCAATCATTCAATGTTTATTAAGCAATACAGTGTGTGTTAGTTTCTATATGTAATACACGTGCATAAAAGATGCAGCTCATACAATCAGGAAGAACATTGCTTATCAGTAGTTTAGGAAAAGACACGTACACCTACTCTGCAAACGTTTATTTATCCACCATTATAGTTGGCACTCTGGATATAAAAAGAATATGGCCTAAAACATTTTCTCAAATAGCTCACTATTACATATAGGAATCACTGCAATACGATGAGATAAAGGCATTCTGGTAGTCATTTTTAAAAAAAGATTACCAGGCATCTAAACCTGTTTTTCTTATACTAGTAGAGATACTAGCAGCCATATTTGTTGTTAAAAATATACAAATGCTTCTATACCAGTTGGTAAATAAAATATTAAGACTGTAACAAGCAGTAAATTTAATAACATGAACTCTGAAATAGACTCATTAGTACAAGCCAGTCAAAACAACTACGGAAAAATTGTTCTCTTAACATCCATTGATAATAGAAATATTGAATATGGAAAAATCTTGGCAGATTTTAAAGGCCAGCTTCAGCTGATAGCAGAAGCTGAGGGAGGATTCAGCATGATGAACAAGATAGCTGCTGTTAAGACATTTTCTCTACTTGAGGCCACAAGTTCTGCAAAGATGTTGCCCGTTGGCCACAATGAGGTGGGAAATAGGATCTGGGCATGGCTTCTGCATGGAAACTAGTTTCCCTGGTTGCCTGCTGAGCAGACGAGGTTTCAGCAGTGGCATAAGCAATTATCATCTGCTGCTCGAGAGTTGTCTGTCACACCAAATTGGCACTGGTGGCTCGTTGGGACTTGTCTCTGGGTCCAGGTCATGTGTAATTCTGACATCTAAGTTCATACCTGGCCACAGTGAACAGGCATCCCGTCTAGACTATTGATTAAGCTCCCTTACCCACACCACATCTTTATAAATAGTTCTTACATAAATATGTTCTTTCTGCATTATCCGAATTTGAGCATGCCATCGGTATTTCCCATTATGAACCTGATGGGTAATAAAAATCATAACTCCTTGGCAATGACTGTTAACTAATAATAATGATTAGTTTAGTAGGGCATGTGTCCAAAGGCAAGTAAATCCTAGTAATTTTACAGGAGTTTCCAGGAAGTAATGTTTTATTTTTATTTTCTCTCTGGACAGGCAGCAGTGAGTATTTAAGCCTGGATCTCTTGAAATCCCTTGCATCCACATGAGACACAAAGCACAATTTATTATCTGAAGTAGCCTATGCATTATATGTATTAATGAATGTGTTTTTTAAAAGCCATTATCATGCATAGATGGTTATGGCAGTTTTGCCTGGGAGGAGTAGAAAAGATGTTACACTGAAGTTTTAAATTTAAGCTAGGCTTGGGTAATTAGTTTATTGACTCAATAGATGGTTGGGGGGAGTAGGCTGCAGAGAGAGTCTTTTTGGGAGAAGAAATAGAATTTGCAAAGTTATAATATCAGGAAGAGTATGGTAGGAGAATAATTTGAATAGGTTACGGCAGCTGAGGATTGAAAAGTTGAATGGAAAGGAAGCTCTTTACATACCACAATCCTGGAGGCAATGGAGAGCGACTGAAGATGAAGCAGAATAGGTAAAAGATTAGAGACCACGATAGGGATTATTATTACTTATCTTTTTGATATGGAGTTTTGCTCTTGTCACCCAGGCTGGAGTGCAATGGTGCAATCTTGGCTCACTGCAACCTCCGCCTCCCGGGTTCAAGCGATTCTCCTGCCTTAGCTTCCCGAGTAGCTGGGATCACAGGTGCACATCACCATGCCTGACTAAATTTTCTTTTTGTATTTTAGTAGAGATGGGATTGGCCAGGTTGGTCTTGAACTCCTAACCTCAGGTGATCTGCCTGCCTCAGTCTCCCAAAGGGCTGGGATTACAGGTGTGAGTCATCACACCAGGCCAGTTATTATTATTAAGTAGTTGAGATGACAGACAATGAGACTCTAGCCAACAAAATGAAACAAGGTGATGGAGAGAAAGAAAACAGGTTTCAGCTTCTTAAGTGTATGACACAATTCTATAGCTTATTTTTGGAGGGGAGAAGGTGAGACTTGAGGAAGAAGGAGGTTTGATTCCTACGTTACTCAGTGGGCAACTAGTGGATGATAATGTCGTTTACCTGATTGGGAACATAAGAAAAGGAGGTTTAGAAGGGATTGAAAAGGATATAGGGTCAGGGAAAGTAATAAGTAGTTTCAAACACATTGAGACTAAGGTATCATGAGATAGCCCACATGGAGTTGTCTAGAAGACAGATCTGGATTGAAATGTAATTTAAAACACATAAATGATTAATCCAACCTTGTGCATCTATAGTCACCAGAGATTGGTGAAGACAATATATTGAAGGATGAATAAAAGATGAAGAAATCGGGAAAATATATGTGAAGTGTTCATTTAAAGATTTGGTTACTAACAAAATACTTCAAATTTAGAAATTTGAAAAAAGGCAAACAATAGGTGGAAAGTTGAGAAAATTGATTTTTTTAAAACACGAAGATACTTTGATATATGTATGTGGTAACGGAACTAAATCCGGCAAAGTAAAAATTTGAATTACAAATTTAACCACCATTTATAATTTATTATATGTCTTCCCTCATTAGAATGTAAGATCTAGAAGGGTGGAGACTTTAATCGCTGGGCCTAGAACAAAATTTGGTTCCACTAGTCACTCAAAAATTGTTTAATAAATGAATGAGCGAATGAAAAACACTGTGTGTTAATTGAGGGTGAGGAAAAGCATGCACACTTACACATTGCTGACATAGATTGGTAACCCCAGGGAGACAATATGGCAATCATTTTGATCCAGTCATTCTAAAAACTTTCCCTATAAATAAATTTGCATGTGGTATGAATGAATATGTATATCAATAGAAGTAGGCAAGTAAGTTATTGTATATACTTAAAATGAACAAAGCAGCTCTTTATATTTTGATATGAAAGAATTTCCAAAACATATTTTAAAGTGAAAATAAGTGCTGAAAAGTGTACACGGCAGGTTACTATTTATGTAAAAACAATGTACTTGCTTATTTGTATATGGAATATTTCTAGAAAGATACACAAGAGGTGGTTAACTGTGATTGTCTCCAGGGAATGTATGTCTAAGAAAACAGTTTGGATAGACTCTAAAATTTTGCACCCATTATAGATTTGTTACTTATTTTTAATTTAATTTAATTTAATTTAATTTTGAGACAGGGTCTCCTTCTGTCACCCAGGCTGAAGTGTAGTGGCATGATCACAGCTCATGTCAGAGTCAACCTCCTGGGCGCTGGTGATCTTCCCACCTCAGACTCCCCAGTAGCTGGGATTACAGGCACTCCCCAGCATGCCAGGCTAATTTTTATAGAAACGGGGTTTTGTCATGTTGCCCAGGCTAATCTCAAGCTCCTGGGCTCAAGTGATCCTCCTGTCTCGGCCTCTCAAAGTGCTAGGATTACACGTATGAGTCACCATGCCTGGCCATTGCTACCTATTTAAAAAAAAAAAAGAGTGAAACGAACCAACCAAATGTATTGAATACTTCGATTGGTGTCAAATACTTTTCCAAGTACCTTACCTTGTCCTATTTGAGGTCAGAAAGAAGAAGGTAAGTGAAGGAAGTAAATTTACAGCTGGTGAATATGTGAGCATGTATGTGTTAAGGTGGTGGTAGAAAATGGCAGAAACTTAAGGGTTTTCATGTGTCCTAATTTCTATTTTCTCTTTGGATGGAAGGTAGTGTCATCTGTGGAAGGGGAGGAAGCAGGGATCATGAAGGTAGAGGAACATTCAGCACAGTTGCTATAGGAAGGAAGGTGAACAAAGGCAGATAAACGAATTCTGTGTATCATTTAAAGTTGAATAGGCATCAATCTATACTACTGTGCAATTTTTCTTTGGAAGTGTTCAGTAGCCATGTAAGAGTGGAAAAGAAACATTGTTGGATTATATATGTTGCTGTGGGGAAGCACATGGTAACAAGAGAGCTGAAGATATTAACAAAAAAGTAGCTAAAGTCAAATGTAAATAAAGACATCAATAGGGAAATAAGTTTAGATTATAAAGGAAGGAATCAGTGTCTTGAAAACAAGGGTGAATTTCATTAGTTGAGAGAAAGTGAGAATTTCAAGGCAGAGCTCTTATCTTTTCCGATTGATCACAAAAATTCTCCCCTCAGGCCACAATTTTTTGGTTCTCATCCCATAGGCTCTGAAGGGAGCCCTCTTGAGTAAAATTATTTTAGAATAGTTCCAGCTATTTCCTGCACGGCCCTCGCTCAGGGAAACATTTATATTTCTCATGTACATTCCCACTTTGGGCTTTTCCTCTACCTCAGCAATTTTCAAAGTGTAGTTTCTGGATCAACAGCATCAGCATCACCTAGGAAATTTAAGAAATGCAAATTCTTGTCCCCATCCCTGACTCTGAATCAGAAACTTTGGGAATGAAACTCATCAATGTGTTTTAACTCCTGCCCCCACCAGGGGATTCTGATACATGCTTAACTTAGAACCATTGTTCTAGCTGTTCCCCTATATCTTACCTGAGATAACCACTTGGTTAATTAACTCCAACTCCTTCAAATCTTTGCTCAAATTCCCGTTAATTAACTTCAACTCCTTCAAATCTTTGCTCAAATTCCCACTACTCTGCTTAATTTTGCAACCTACATTTACCTCTCATCCTCCATGAATTAGTCTGTTCTCACACTGCTGATAAAGACATACCTGAGACTGGGTAATTTATAAAGAAAGACAGGTTTAAAAGACTCACGGTTCCACGTGGCTGAGGAGGCCTCACAATCATGGCAGAAGGTGAAAGGCATGTCTACATGGCAGCAGGCAAGAGAGAGAGCATGTGCAGGGGAACTCCCCTTTATAAAACCATCAGATCTCTTGACACTTATTCCCTATCATGAGAACAGCATGAAAAAGATGTGCCCGATGATTCAATTACCTCCCACTGGGTCCCTCCCACAACATGTGGGAAACACAGAAGCTACAATTCGACATTTGGGTGAGGACACAGTCAAACCATATCATTCCAACCCTGGCCCCTCCCAATATCATGTCCTCACATTTCAAAACCAATCATGCCTTCCCAACAGTTCCCCCAAATCTTAACTCATTTCAGCATTAACTCAAAAGTCCACAGTCCAAAGTCTCATCTGAGACAAGGCAAGTCCCTTCTGCCTGTGAGCCCATATAATAAAAAGCAAGTTAGTTGCTTCCTAGATACAGTAGGGGTAAAGGCACTGGGTAAATATACCCATTCAAAATAGGAGAAATTGGCCAAAACAAAGGGACTACAGGACCCATGCAAGTCTGAAATCCAGCAGGGCAGTCAAATCTTAAAGCTCTGAAATGATCTCCTTTGACTCCCTGTCTCACATCCAGGTCATGCTGATGCAAGAGGTAGGTTCCTATGGTCTTGCGCAGCTCTGCTCCTGTGGCTTTGCAGGGTACAGCCTCCCTCCCGACTGCTTTTACGGGATGACATTGAATGTCTATGACTTTTCCAGGCACACAGATGCAAGCTGTCAGTGGATCTATCATTCCAGGGTCTGGAGGATAGAGGTCCTCTTTTCATAGCTCCACTAGGCAGTGCCCCAGTGGGGAATCTGTGTGACAGCTTTAATCACATAGTTCCCTTCCACACTGCCCTAGCAGAGGTTCTTCATGAGGGCTTCATTCCTGCAGCAAACTTCTGTGTGGACATCCAGGTGTTTCCATACATCCTCTGAAACCCAGGTAGAGGTTTCCAAACCTCAATTTTTGACTGCTGTGTACTTGCAGGCTCAATACCACGTGGGAGCTGCCAAGGCTTGGGGCTTGCACCCTCCAAATCCATGGCCCAAGCTTTACCTTGGTCCCTTTTAGCCAGGCTAGAGTGGCTGGGATGCCAAGCACCAAGTCTCTAGGCTGCACACAGCAGGGGGGCCCTTGGCCTAGGCCAGGAAACCATTTTTGCCTTCTAGGCCTCTGGTCCTGTGATGGGAGGGGCTGCCACAAAGGTCTCTGACACGCCCTGGAGACATTTTTCCCATTGTCTTGGAGAGCAATATTTGGCTCCACATTAGTTATTTTAAATTTCTGTAGCCAGCTTAAATTTCTCCTAAGAAAACGAATTTTTCTTTTCTACCACCTTGTCAGGTGGCAAATTTTCCAAATGTTTATGCTCTGCTTCCCTTTTAAACTTAAGTTCCAATTCCAAACCATATCTTGTGAATACATAAAACTGAATCCTTTTAACATTTAAGTCACCTCTTGAATGCTTTGCTGCTTAGAAATTTCTTCTACCTGGCCAGGTGTGGTGGTTCATGCTTGTAATTCCAGCACTTTGGGAGGCCGAGGCAGGTGATCACCTGAGGTCAGGAGTTTGAGACCAGCCTGCCTAACATGGTGAAATCCTATCTCTACTAAAAATACAAAAATTAGCTGTGTGTGATGTCAGGCACCTGTAATAGCAGCTACTCGGGAGGCTAAGGCAGGAGAATTGCTTGAACCTGGGAGGTGAACCTTGCAGTGAGCCAAGATCATGCCATTGCACTCCAGCCTGGGTGACAAGAATGAAACTCCATTTCAAAAAAAAAAGAATTATTCTGCAAAGTGCCCTAAATCATTTTTCTCAGGTTCAAAATTCCACAAATCTCTAGGGCAGGGGCAAAATACCACCAATCTCTTTGCTGAAACATAGCAAGAGTCACCTTTACTCCCGCTTCCAACAAGTTCCTCATCTCCATCTGAGACTACTTCAACCTGGACTTTATTGTTTATATCACTATCAGCATTTTGGTCAAAGCCATCCAACAAGTCTCCAGGAAGTTCCAAACTTTCCCACATCTTCCTATCTTATGAGCCCTCCAAACTATTCAAACCTATGCCTGTTGCCCAGTTCCAAAGTTGCTTCCACATTTTCAGGCATCTTTACAGCTGTGCCCTACTATACTGGCACATATTTACTGTATTAGTCTATTCTCATGCTGCTGATACACATACCTGAGATTGGGCAATTTATAAAGAAAAAGAGGTTTAATGGACTTACATTCCACATGGCTTGGGAGGCCACTCAATCATGGCAGAAGGTGAGAGGCATGTCTTCCATGGTGGCAGGCAAGAGAGAAAGCATGTGCAGGGGAGCTCCCCTTTATAAAACCATCAGATCTCATGACGCTTTTTCACTATCATGAGAGCAGCATGGGAAAGACCTATCCACCCTGCCATGGTTCAGTTACCTTCCACTGAATCTCTTTCATGACACATGGGAATTATGGGAGCTATAATTCGAGGTTTGGGTGGGCGCAGTCAAGCCATATCACTCCTCAAGGTACCACTTTCCCTGTGTATTTTTTTGTTTTGTTTTGTTTTGTTTTTGTTTTTTTTTGGGACAGAGTCTCACTCCGTCACTCAGGCTGGAGTGTAATGGCACAATCTCAGTTCACTGTAACCTCCGCCTCCCTGGTTCAAGTGATTCTCCTGCCTCAGCCTCCTGAGTAGCTGGGATTACAGAAGTGTGCCATCATGCCTGGCTAATTTTTGTATTTTTAGTGGAGACAGGGTTTCAAAATGTTGGCAAGGCTGATCTCAAACTCCTGACCTCAAGTGATCTGCCTGGCTTGGCCTCCCAAAGTGCTGGGATTACAGATGTGAGCCCCCGTGCCTGGCTGAGGTCTTGATGTTTTCATTCAGGAGGGGTACTATAAGAAAAAGAGTTAAATAAATGTCATTTAACCCATTTCTATTTAAATTTCTTCACTATTAGGATAGACTTAATATTTTCATTGTATGTAGTAGAACTTTTCAGCCAATACATTATGTAAATAATTCTGTAAGCAAACTTCATTTGTAGGTTTAATTTATTTGCATTAACTCATATACCCTTAACTACTAAATAGCATAAAATGGGAGTATATGAGTTAATGCAAATTATTTCTTGGAAATCCTCAGTAGCCATATGAGAGTAGAAAAGGAACACTGTTGGATTATATGTCTTGCTGTGGGGCAGCACAAGGTATTTTTGTAAAACGTGTGATGGCATTCTACTCTTACCTAATTAAGAGTATGTGAGCTAATGTACTTAAGAAATTTTCCATGCCATGACAAAGCAGTTATCTTTTATCTTATTAGTCTTAAGAAGTATGTAATGTAATTAATGAGCAAGTATTTACTTTAATTCTTAGATAACTAATGAAGATGATAAAAATCACTTGAATTGAGTCATCAACTTAAAATTTAACTCATTTACCATTTTCTGTCCAATATTAATTGTCATAAAACAAGGTTAAAGAAAGTACAATGCAAAAAGTGTCCAAGTGACAGACCATTATTTTTCTATCAAAGGTGAAGTTTAACATGCAACAGACATAAGACATCACATTTAGCCATCAATTTTCTTCTTTGGATAGAAAAAGCTCACAAAAGTGGGAAAGACTGATCCAGAAGTTAGTTATATAACAGTTCTGGTATCTTTCTGCCAAGCTGTGAATTGTTTATGTCTACCCAAATTTATACATTGAAATCCTTACTCCGGAGGTTATGGTATTAGGAGGTGAGGTCTTTGGGAGGTGATTAGGTCATGGGGGCAAAGCCCTCATGAATGGGATTACTGTCTTTATAAAAGAGGCTTGAGAAAGTTCCTTGACTCTTTCTATTACATGAGGTTAGAGTGAGAAGGTGGCTGTCTATGAGGAACATAGGCACCGAATCTGCTGGTGCCTTCCTCTTGGACTTCCCAGCCTACAAACTCTGAGAAATAGATTTCTGTTGTTTATAAGCCACTCAGTTTATGTAATTTTGTTATAGTAGTCTGAATGGCATAAGAGGCTCTTTTAATGTCCTATTATGTCTAGGAGGAGGAAGACATAATATGAAGTCCCTAAAGGACATTTTAGTAAAGAATTTAATAAGCCATCTGAGATGCAAGGAAGCTAAGCGAAGAGGGTGTAGTGTTAGTTTCAGCTGATGTGGCTCTAATCTGTGTATAAACAGCTTTAGTCAATAAGCTTTTGGCATTGATTTGAAGAACAATTCAGAGACACATTTCTTGCCTTAACACTCCTTGCTAAATTTTGTATTGTGTAAGCTATCTAAAATTAGTGCTTTGAGGATATAATCTCAGGCATTTGTGTTAATTCTGTGCTTGTTTAGTATCTTCTTGCAAAAGTTGTTCCAAATAAGGTGCATCATCAGTTATTATCTTAAAGACATTATTACCTTGTGTCCCTGGAATATGTCTATTGACTTTATTTTTAAGAAGCCAGCATACTATCAAAAGGCTTTTTAAGTGTATGGAAGGTCCAAAAGGAAATGATGTGCCATTTTCAAATCTTGCTTTAGTCCAATTTAATCTCACAATTTTCATCCTCCTATTTCATAATTTGACAACACTTAGGTCCTTTGGATTGATATTTAGTTTTGCAATATATGTGAAAAAATGTGAATTGTGCAAAAAATGATAGGAGATGTGTATCAAACAGATTTTGAAACATCTTTTTAGACTCCATAATGTAGAATATTATTTGCTTAGAAATGTATGTCACCAATTCAGACTTTCTGCAAGTTCATGTTATTAACTGAATTAATCTGGGTTTATGAAAGACATTACTGTTTATAAAAAATGAAATCCAATTAAATCAGCTTAAGAAAAAGAGGTCGTCAACAAGTGACTTCACAACACACAGGGACAGTATATTAGTCTGTTCTCATGCTGCTAACAAAGACGTACCTGAGACTGGATAATTTATTTTAAAAGAGAGGTTTAATGGACTCACAGTTCTACGTGGCTGAGACCTCACAATCACGGCAGAAGGCAAAGGAGGAGCAAAGGCACATCTTACATGGGAGCAGGCAAGAGAGCTTGTGTAGGGGAACTCCCCCTTATAAAACCATCAGATCTCATGAGACTTATTCACTATCAAGAGAACGGCATGGGAAAGATCCACACTCATGATTCAATTGCCTCCTACAGGCTCCTCTCATGACACCTGGGAAATATTGGAGCTACAGTGAAGATGAGATTTGAGTGAGGACACAGCCATACCTTATCAGGTGGGAAACAAAGTATAGCTGGGCTACTCAGAGGACTGGAAAGGAAACTGGAAAGGAAGATCTCTTACTATCATTCCAGATCCTAGTGGTCTCTCCCATCCACATTTTTCTTTGCTTCTCTTTCCCTTTACTAACCCTCTGTTTTCAGTCCTGGCCCCGGTGTTGTATAACCTTTCTGTTCAACTGTGTGGCTTCATCCAGCAGTTAATTTACTCAATAGCTCTCTGTCCTATTGGTAAACTCTGAGAAGAGGGTTTGGATTGGTTTCAGAGTAAGGTGCTATCAGACGTCATCTGGAGAGTGGAGTCAGGAGGGCAGCAAAAGGAATTTCAAAGAAGGAGCGATTACTCCAAACTATGTTGATTAACTTTAAATATCAAATAGTGTTTTAGAATTTTATTACTTCCATACTGCTTATTTTTTGTTGGTATGCTTATGGCCAGGGTAAATAAATGACATCAGAGCTATAGGAGTGATTTACTTTGGCCTCATGTATACCCAGAAGGAAGGAATTCACATTAAGGGTGAGGAATATATTATCGTTTTATATTCTAGTATTCAAGGACAATTATATAGCAGTTTTATAGTTAATCCAAATCCTTAGGTGGAAGTAAGTGGAGAACTGTGATAATTGAGTTAAAGCACCTCGCAGCCAATTTTAGGGAAAAAGAGCCTCAAGGGGCTTGTGAGGGTGTTAGAGGAAAAAGACATTAGTTTGGGTTCCTGAGTCCTGCTGCGAGGAAAGCAAGGAAAGCTGGCCTGGACTGGAGAAAGTTCCTGGAGCTAAATGAAAGAAAGATGCATTTGACTCCTTAGTATTAATTTCTGAATTATTAAGGAACTCCCACCAAGTATGAACCTGGTGCTCTGGGGCTCTGAAGAGTAAGAATGAAGTATAGACCTTGCTTCCAAAGGGTTTACAACTCAGTTGGAAACACAAAGCGCATATGTTGCTAGATAGGTTGGGATAAACCATGCCATACATTTACAGAAAGTTAAGATCTCTAACCCTGAGGTGCCAGCATAGATGCTTTTTCTCAAATCCTTTCACTTCCATTGGGAAGATGAGGGATCATAAACTCAGAGCTTCTTGGTTCTCAACTACAAAATCATGGATTTCCTACAAAGACCTAATATTGTAGAAAACGTTTGAGGCCCACAGAAATGTCGAAAGGCATAGAATCTGGAGGTTGCTGCGTTGGAGGAGAGAGGATAGTTATTGTCATCCTGGAGGACAATACACAGCAAATGGCTCATTGTTTTATTCCTTGTGGAGTTTCACTTTTGGGACAAATAAAGATTTAGTGAAAGTAACTCTGAGTTTTAAAAATTCTTTATGTTTAGGCAATTAGGCACATCAGGATAACTCAGCATCTTCTTCTTGACTAATATATTATAAGAAGCTTTCCTAGAGATAGTTGTGGCAGGAACAGCTCTATTTACAGTGCAATACTTTCTCAGAAATAGTATAACTGTTTCTGATTATTGTCCAGAAGCACAGGAAAATATTCTTAGGATAGATTTGGCTTGTACATTAAATTATCAACTATGAAAACCAAATCAAGAAAACGAGGATGCTTCAATAAAGAAAAAGTCCAATACTTGACATTTGGTACATTTATTTAGCCAGAAGGTTAAAAATGTCACTAACCCTTGCCCAAGACCATTAATTTTCCATGTATTAACAAATTTTGTAAAATACCATTATCAGAGTATAAATCAGTATTTTTAATCTTTAGCAAATTACTGAAGAGGATTAAATTACACATAATTATTTGCTCTATTAAGAATTTATCAAGAAAGTAAAAAATGTAATTTTCAGTGTTGTTAAAATGATATTTATTGTCTATTAGTATCACTAGGTTAAACTACAACCAAAGAGAGAATATCTGGTGAGGGGAAGGTTGTCTGCATTTGCTTAAGAGTTATTTGGAAATAATTTAATTTTCATTATTTTAAAATGTTCTTTCCAAGCAAGGACAAAGTAAATTGTCAGTTGTATTCTGTGTTTCCATTTTTTCCCATTAGTGGGATACTTCAGAGATTCTGTATTCTGTCTATATAAAACTGAAGAGTACAAACATTAAAATACAAATCAATACCATTTGTAGTTTTCAAAGGAACTTCTGATTACTTCATATCCTGCTAATATAAACATAAAAGAAAAACATCTCTTATGTTTATAATGAATGAATTCATAACACTGGCATACATTTAACTTCCTTTTTTATTTTTAGAAATAGTTCTCTGACAGCACAATTCTCACATGTTGACTTAAATATAATGAAGTTCATGTCGTCTCTTTTGTGCATAAATTTCTCTCTTGGCTTATCTTTAGTTTTATGCTAAAAGAATTTTACATTTATTCAAATAAAAGCTATTTATTGATTCGTAACACAAATAAATTGCAGTTTGAAATAGGTTTTGTACCTATTTTTCACACTGTCAATCTTTATTTCTCTAAGCAGTTCATGCAAAATTTAATTAAGATTTGCTTTTTAGTTTTCCATTTTCCCCCTTGAATATTACTGTCCTAAGTAGTAGCCAAATCAGCTATTCTGAATTCTCAGACTGGTCCTAATTTTCATCATCTGTTTGCAAAAAATCCAAGTTGTCTCTCTTTCTTTTTCTCTTTTGGCATGCCAATGTTTGAAAACTAGAAAAGTATCTGTTTTTCTTTGCTTATATTCAATAGACGTCATTTTTGATGCAATGTAGATAGCGCATTGAGGTTGCCAGGTTTAGCAAATAAAAAAATAAGAATGCTCAGTTAAATCTGAATTTCAGATATACAATGAATAATTTTTTAGTATGTCTATGATATTGCATGGGACAGGCTTATACTGACAAAAATATGTATTGTTTATCTGACATTCAAATTTATCCTGCTGTCCTATATTTTATCTGACAACCCTTATACATTTTGTCATAGTTGGTAGAATTTCTGTTAACCTTCTATTCTTTTTTTAGATCTTATCACCTCTCTTTTATACTATCTCCATTATTTTCCATTTTTCAGGTTACAAAATAAGAAAACAATGGATTTGATTGTATAATTTTTTGTCACACAGTGAAGTTGTCTCGCTGGGTGAGATATTAGATACTATATTCACATGTAATACATTAAAGTTCAAAAAAATTTTTAAGTTATGTTTTATTCATTCATTCATTCATTCATTCATCCATTCATTCAGAATAGAGATGGGTCTCACTATGTTGCCCTGGCTGGTCTCAAGCTCCAGGCTTCAAGTATTCCTTCCATCTAGGACTCCCAAAGTGCTGGGATTATAAATGTGAGCCACAAAGCCCAGCTGAAGTTATAAAAAAATTTAACAGCACAAGTAGCCAGGATACTGATGACACTTTCAACTTTAAATCTCTAGTTTAACATTTTGTCTCAAAATTTAAAATCTCTCCTACACCTTTTTGGCTTCCTCCTTTGATTAGAGTTGGCTTGGAATGTGGTCTCTTCCAATGACAAGGAGGAGTATATCAAATTAATTTTCTTGCTTTTGACTAGTCATCAATAATATAATTCATTAGTATTCTCAATCTGTGCTCTTTGCACTTGGACTACTATAATTGTTGATTGGTGCTTGTAGTGGGGAAGGGGTGGTCAAATAAAATTGGGAAATCCTGGGTAAAAAAGGCATCTTGACTGAAGAACTCTGAAACTTCAGTATTTTACTTTTCACTGGACATCACTAATAGGAGAACCGCAGTATACTGCTTTTCTCTAATTTATTTGACATCAGAAAGTTTGTGTGTGTGTGTGTGTCTGTGTGTCTGTGTGTGTGCACGCGCATACCATACCAAGTACATTTTTTTGCAACATTAAGAGTTTTAGAAAACACAGTTAGGAAATTCTAAAGAGGGTTCCAGCAACTTTTTATCTGATTTCCAGGTCACAAGTGGCTTAAAGAGTAAACTAGCACGAAAGTCATTAGTAACCAGTCTACCACAATATAGGTCGGGCTGCATCAACATGACAGATTTCAAATGGCTCACTCTGATTACAGATGGGTTAATTTAAATTTAATAAACCCAAGTCCAAGTAACAGAGAATGGGAAAGGCATAGAGGTAGGAGAAACTTGGAGCTAATCTTTGTTGTGCACTTACTGTGGCACTTGAATCCATGCAAGATGCTTTTATATAATTTATATAAATTATGACTTCATAATACCCTCACAACAAAAATATAGCCTTATGTAGATGAGGGAACTCAGAATGGTCTAGTGATTTGTTTATTGTCCCATTATCAGTTAAAACTGCACAACTGAAATTCAATACAGGTTCTGTAGGCTTCAAACGCATATTCTTTCCCTACTCACAAAAATCCACTTAAAGTCGATTTCCTTTGGCTTCTGCTATTCCTAGAAGGACCTGGACTACTCCTTCAGTTTTGAGAATTACTGTCTAAAGAAGCAATGATTCTTCCATTTATAAACCATCTGGGCAGCTACTATTTTCTGATACTTACAATGACCACTTCTTTTTGTGATTTATTTAGGATGTTTTCCAAATTGCGTATTAGTAACCACTCACAGGGGTAAATGAAGGCTCATCAAGTAGTGAAAAGGCAGCTGTTCTCAATTTGCTGGCTGCCACTGGAATCATCTAGTGACCTTTAAAAATGTTGATGCCTGCTTTTCAGCCCCACAAATTCCAATTTAATTGATTGGGGTATGGCAAAGGACTTGGGATTTTAAAATACTACCTAGGTGATTTTAATGTGTAGCCAGGCTGAGAACTATTGTTTTTTAGGGATCAAGATGAGAATGTAAGTATTTCCATAAAGAAGTAAAAGAAATAATGTTACTATTTATTTAACAAGCCCAATGTTTTGAATAGCTGCTGAATTTAAGGACTTTTTCAGGTGGAAAATAAACAATTTAAAGTTTGATGTCTTTTTCTATATAAATGATATTTGTATTCATTTGGGGAACCTGTTTAAATATGTACTTATTTCACTAGTGAGGTTACTGAGTCATTCTTATTTAATCTGTAAAACACATAATTCTAAAACAAAACCATGGCGGTCTCACATCATATCCCAGTGTAGATTTAATTATTACACTAAGAAATTCACATTTTCAGAGCAGCATGAGCTATCCCTAAATCAATGTCTTAAATCCTTTCAACAATGCACTTTTTACATCTCATATTTGTCTCTCTCATATTGACGTCGTTGAGGGTTTAACAAAGTGAATTTAAGTAAAGTACCACTCTCTTGATGTAACTACAGTATTTTTCAAACCATTCTTTAATTTTGGAAGTTAATTTTTTTTCTAATTGGCAAAATTGCAGAAAAAGAGGCTCTATTAGATTTCTACTAGAAATAATCTACTTAAATATTAAAGTAATAAAGTGATCATACAATGGGTTGAAAACAAAGCATTCTAATTGCCAGGCTTTGGCAATGAATGGATGTAGGAAGCAAGGGATAATCTGGATATTAGAAGGAGGGCAAAAATGTATGGTGTACTAATTGCCTTATACATTACAGTCTCATTAAACTCCTAATAATACTAGCATTTAGGTACTATTACTATTCCAACCATACAAATGCGAAAATTGAGTCTCAGAGAGCAGGTTTTGAACTCAGTTTATTTCTAGAGCTTGTGGTACTAACCATTATATGTCATTGCCTTCCTCTGAATGATAATATTTTCTGCTTGAGTGACTAAGAGATTGATTACATCAAACAACATAGATATGTAACTCAAGTGAATTAAAACTTTCAGAGTAGGGTATCAAGGTAATAAGTTTATACTTAGACATATTTAATTTGGGTGCAGGGATTTTACCTGAGAAAACAGTCATTAGTCAGTTGACAATATGGATCTGACAATCACTTGAAAGTTCAGAGATGAGGAAGACGGAGTACCAAATGCATGGTGCTCATGGTTGAGAAAGTGGCAGTGGATAAAATAAGGGAGGAAATATAAAGTAAAAAGAGTTTTAACATATGATCTTGTTGGAACACCTCTAATTGTGACGCAGATAAGGCACAATTGGATTGGCAAGAAAGATGGCACAATAACAAAGAGACTACATCACAGAAACCAAGAGAAGAGATGTTTTTAAGAAAGGAATGGTGATAGCAGTGTCAAATGCGGCAGAACTGGACTAGGATAAAGTGTGGGTAAAGGGATACTGGATTTGGCAGTTAGAAAGTCATTAGCAATCTGCTAAAGAATGATTTTAATATCCTTGTAGGGCTAAAATGGAGACTAGGTTAGCCTCCAGAATAAACAAAAAGTGTCTGTTTATAATTAGTTAATGTTTGTGGAGTGCTTCCTATAAGCCATGTGCTGCTCAAGGGTTTTACATGTTTTTAATGAGCTAACAACCCTACTTGGGGATTCAGTGTACTCAAGGGCACACAGAATTAAAGAGACACAAATAGGCACTCCAACATATTAGAAGTTTTAAAAAACTCTTCTCTAAGCGAATGATGGAACAATTAGACCAGAAAACAAAACAAAACAAAACCAAAAAAAACAAGACCAAAAAAACAATCACCCAAAGAGTTTATATATAAAGGATCTAAACAACACAATTTTCCACCTTGGTCTAATTTATATTTAGAACACCCAACAACTGCAGAATACGCATAAGATATTTAACAAAATCGTAAGTATTTGAAAATTGAACAACATATATCTAAATAATCCACAACTCAAATAAAAAATTACAAGGGGAATTTAAAATAGTTTAAACTGAATGTTAATAAAAATACCGTATGTCAAAATTTTGGGAGACAACTAAATTATTCTTAGAAGGAATTTAGAGCTTATTATTTATATTAGAAATCAATGACCTATGGTTTTATCCTAATAAACTAGAAGGAGGAGAGCAAACTAAATCCAAGTAGAAGAAATAAAATAATCAAATAAGAGCTGACATCAAAGACATAAACAACAGACAAAAGAAAAAAGTCAAAAGATGTTTCTTTAAAAAGATCAACAAAAGTAATGGAATTCTAACTATACGGATTAAAAAAAGTCAAGTCAACAATATCAGAAATGAAAAACGGGTTTTCGACATAAATCATATGAATATTAAAAGGATAAAAAGAGAGTATTAAGAGCACTAATGTCAACAAATTAGGCAACTTAGATAAAATGGACAAATTCCTTGAAAGATGCAAAGTAATAAAGTTTACTGGAAAAAAAAATAGTTAAGTTGGAGAACCTTATTTAATTAGTCATTAAACACCTATCCAAAAGGAAAACTATGATTCCATATGGTTTCTTTGGTAAATTCTATCAAACAGTTAAAAAAGAAGCAATATAAATTTAATACAAACGCTTTCAGTAAATAGAAGAGAAACATTTTCATCTGATTTTCTGATTTCATAATTATCTTGAGACCAAAACCAGAGAAAGACACAAAAAACAAAACCAGAAAAAGACCCACCGTCCCCGTGAAATTAAACTTTAAAATCCTTACCAAAATATTAGCAGCTGAATCCTGCAATATTTACAAAGGATAACATATCCTGACCAAGTGAGATTTATCTCAGGAATGAAAAGTTACCTTAAGATTAAGAAATCAATCAATATAATTTAACTTATTAAGAGAATGAAAGAGATATACCATGATATCATTTCACTGGAATCAGAAAAAAATCCATCTGATAGAATTTAACATCTATTCCTGATAAAAAAAATTCTTAGAAAAGTAGGAATAGAAAGGAACTGCCTCCATCTGATAAGAGGCATTTATAAAACATCTGCACCTAACATCATGTTTCCTTCTGAAAGTCTTAATGGTACTCTTCTAAGACTGGGAACAAAGATGCTTACTTCTACCGTTTCTATTCAGTATTGTATGTCATAGACCTGGCTAAAAATGCCAGAGAAAATAATTCATGAGGATCAGAAAGAAAAGATAACACTGTCTCCATTTGGAAATGATGAATCTGTTTACTTTGAAAATCTACAGGAATCTAAAAATCAACTGTTAGAGTAAGCAAATTTTACCAAGTTGCAGGACACAACGTTAATAAAAATCAATTGTAGTTTTATATAATAGCAGTAAATAATTGGTAAATGAATTTTTTTAGAAGTCATATCTAAGAATACTAAAATCATAAAGTACTTGGGAATTAATTTTTCAAAGATATACAAACCATCTGCTCTGAAAATTATAGAACATGGTTGAGAGAAACTTAAAGAAGACCTAAATAAATGGAAGGCCTATATTTAAAGACTCAGTGTAATTAAAATGTTAATTATTCTGAAATTTATCTCTAGATTCCACATAGTCCCAGTCAAAATTCAAGTGGGGTTGTCTTTAGAAGCTGGCAAGCTGGTTCCAAAATTTACATGGAAATGTAAACATATTTTAGGAAAGAACATAGTTTAAGATACACAGTTCTTGATTTCAAGACTTACTCTAAAGTTGTAATACAGACAGTGTGGTATTGGTGAAGAGTAGAGACATACGTCATAGCAATACTTTAAAGAGTCCTCAAATAGACTTGCAGATATATGTTCAATTGATATTTGAAGATGGTGCCAAGATAATCCACTGGAGTGAAGGAAAGTCTATTAAATACCTGGTTATCCATATGAAAAATAATGATTATCAGTTCTTTACAGATACACAAAAATTAACATGAAATGAATCATAGACATAAAAGTCAAAACTATAAAGCATATCAAATATAACATTGGAGAAAATTTTAGCTACATTAGATTAAGCAAAGGTCTCTTAGTATAAGGGAATACAAATTATAGTGGAAAAAATAATTAAATTTGATTTTACCAAAGTGTAATAAAGCTTCTGATTTCTAAAAAACAGTTAAAAAATAAAGTCAAGCCACAGAATGGGAGACAATACCCGTAAGACTTGAGAATTATTTACATGATAAAATATTTGTATCCGGACCATATGCAGAACTCTTATATGTTAACAGTAAGACTAATAATTCATTAAAAAAACTCACTTAAAAAATAGACACAAAATTTAAACAGATACCTCACAAAAGAAGATATTTGAATAGCCCAAGTCTCAGGGAATGTGGTCAACATCACAGTCTTCAGGGAAATATAATTTTAATTGATAACGAAATACCAGTTTATACTCATTAGAATGGCTGATGATAAAAAGATGAAAAATACCTACATTGGTGGAAATATGGGGTGTACAGAATCTTCATGCATTATTAATAGTAATATAAAATGGTACAACTACTTTGGAAAACTATTTGGCATTTTAAAAAAAGGTTAAACATATATGTCTGACAATATGACCCAGCCATTCCGTTGCAAGGACTTTACCCATGAGGAATGGAAGCATATGTCCACAAAATATCCTGTACATGAATGTTCATTGTATTCATAATAGCCTCAAACTAGAAACAACCCAACTCATCAATGGTGAATGGATAAAAAAGATGTGCCATTCACACAATTGAATGCTACTTATCAATTAGTACAAAGCAGCAAACTACTGATACATGCAACATGGATGAATCTCAAAATCATTATGCAGAGTTAAAGAAGCCAGACATAGAAAGGGTCCATTTTGTATTATACTATTTACATAAAATGCAAACTAATATGGGTGCAAAAAAGCAGATGAATGATTGCCAGGGTCCAGAGACAAAGGCAGGGAAGGCCTGCAAAGAAACCTGAGGAATCTTTTAAAGGTGGTTTGAATGTCTATTTTGATTATGGTGGTGACTTCAGGATATACATAACCATTAAAACTCACAGAATTTTGCATTTTAAATTAATATAATTTAACTTATGCAAATTATTCCTCCATAAAGTTGGTGAGGCAAAAAACAAAACAGATGGACACCAAACAACTGAGACAGTAAAGCAGGGGTAGCTAGAGTCCAGAACATTCTCCAAGCAGAATGTAGCATAAAGTAGAGCAAGTGTATCTTGGAGACACCAGAAGATCTACAAATACTACTTGTGATGTTGAATGGGGTTGAAATCAGGAAAATGAGTTGAAAGTTTAATAAGTTCCTTTCACTACTTTAAAAAAGTTTGTGTCAGAAATAGCCTACTGAATTTTTGCTGTGATAGATGATGACTTAGTTTATTACTTCCATTATTCCACCTGCTAAGCCCCATTCTCCATATATGTTTGTACCAGTATTTAAAATGTTTTAATTGGTTATCTTCATGGCTTTCAGTAACACCCTATCAATTTTCTCTTTGTTTTCATTAACAACAAAATGTAGGTTTTGACTCTGTACTGTGTGAAATGATATTCATCAACCCCTATTGATCCCTTAAATTTTCTTTTGCTTTTTTTTTTTTTTTTTTTTTTGAGACGGAGCGTCTGTCGCACAGGCTGGGGTGCAGTGGCCGGATCTCAGCTCACTGCAAGCTCCGCCTCCCGGGTTCCCGCCATTCTCCTGCCTCAGCCTCCCGAGTAGCTGGGACTACAGGCGCCGCCACCGCGCCCGGCTAGTTTTTTGTATTTTTTAATAGAGACGGGGTTTCACCGTGTTAGCCAGGATGGTCTCGATCTCCTGACCTCGTGATCCGCCCGTCTCGGCCTCCCAAAGTGCTGGGATTACAGGCTTGAGCCACCGTGCCCGGCCTCTTTTGCTTTATACTACAGAATTTCTTCTTTTACATTGTTGAGGTTCATAACATTTCTCAATTTTCTTATCATTATTAAGTTTACATAGCTTAGAACAGGTTTAATCTAAAAAGTCAAATACATAATCGTGGCTATGTAAATATTATTTATTGCAGAACCAGTGGCTACTAATATTATACGTCTCATTTATCAGCTTTTGTCTTTCTTAGAGTTTCTAGTTTTCCCACTTTTTAATTGATACATAATATACATATTTATAGTGTCCATTTGATATTTTGATACATGTATATAATGTGTAATGATCAAGTCAAGTGATTTAGGATATATATCACCTCAAACATTTATCATTTATTTTTGTTGGGAACATTCATATCTTCTCTTCTAGCTATTTTGAAATATATAGTATATCGCTGTTAACTATAGTCATCTCACTGTGCTATCAAACGTACAACTTACTCCTTCTAGCTGACTGTTCATTTGTATCTATTAACCTACCTCTCTATGCTGTCTCCACTTCCCCACCACCCCACCACCCATTCCCTGTCTCTGGTAACTATCATTCTATTCTCTACCTCCATAAGATTAGCTTTTTAAACTTCCACATGTGAGTTAGAGCTTTGACATTTGTCTTTCTATGTCTGTCTTATTTTACTTACCATAATGACCTCAATTTCCATCCATATTGCTGCAAATGACAGGAGTCCATTCTTTTTAATGACTGAATAATGGTCCATTATGTGTATTTACCACATTTTCTTTATCTGTTTATCCACTGATGGGCACTTAGGTTGATTCCATATCTTGGCTATTGTGAATAGCATTGCATTAAACATGGGGGTGCAGGTATCCTTTTGATATACTGATTTTCTTTGCTTTTGATAAATACCTACTAGTAAGATTGCTGGATTGTATAGTAGTTCCATTTTTAGTTTTTGAAGAAATCTCCCACTGCTTTCCATAATGGCTGTACTAATTTACATTCCCACTAATAGCATGTAAGTATGCCCTTTTCTCTGCATCCTTGCCAGCATTTTTGTTTGTCTTTTTGGTAATAGCCATTCTAACTGGGGTTAGATGATATTTTATTGACTCGCATTTCCCTCACGATTAGTAAAGTTGAGCAGTTTTTCATATATCTGCTGGCCATTTGTATGTCTTCTTTTGGGAGATGTCTATTCAGATTCTTTGCTCACTTCTTTTCTTTCTTTCTTTTCTTTTTCTTTTTCTTTTTTTTTTTTGCTGTTAAATCAATTCCTTTATATTTTCTGGTATTAATCTCTTGTCGGATAAATATTTTGCAAACATTTTCTCCCATTCAACAGGTTGTCTCTTAAATCTGTTGATTGTTTTCTTTGCTGTACAGAAACTTTTTAGTTTAATATAGCCTCATTTTTCTCTATTTTTGTTTTTGTTTGAGCTTTTGAAGTCATAGTCATAATATCTTTGCTTAGACTAATGTCCTGAAATGTTTTCTCTATATGTATTCTAGTAGTTTTATAGTTTCATGTCTTGTGTTTTAAGTCTTTAATACATTTTGAGTTGATTTTTATATATGTTGAGATATATAAAGATTGGTTATATGATTTCTGTAAACCTGTATCCTCATTTTTCTTAGTTATTACTTATTTTGATGAAAAACATACTCAAGTAATTGTAGAAAATATACATGAGCTAGCTTTTATGTGTCCTTGTATGGCTGAAAATGTGGTGTAATTAGCATGGGAAAAAACAAGTTAAAACGCATAGAGGTAGCCGCCTCTGGAGAAAGCAATTGGGATTTAGAAGAGACGTGGCGGGTGACCATTGCTTTTCACCATCCCAAAGCTTGCATTATATTGATTATAAATATTTAACAAAAGTTCCTGGTGACTTGCTTTATGCATTAACCATTTTCAGAATTTTGTCAGAAATTACACGTGTAAATTGCAAATGATGCAAAACAATTTGAGAAACAGGTTTTTAAATTTCTATGCGAAGTTATCATGTCCTTTATTGCTCTTAGGGCTGATTGCAATTTACTGATGCTGGTAATGTTTTAGCACTTTTTGTACTTGTCTTTACATCTTAAAATACTTTTATGAGGAAGACACTATTTTTAATCCCCATTTTATAGACGAGAAAAGTGAGGCTCAAAGAGGTTTCCCAAAGTCTGCCTGTTTCCATATCAACATCTGTGTTGTATTAATGAGATTCTGAAATTCTGGTAGCCTCAGTTGCTCTTTGGGGATGAATTAAATGCTTTAGAAACTATAAAGCCAGGTATAAAAACTGATAAATATTAGAAAGGTCTAATTATTGCTGTTGTTAAAAAATAAATTTTAAAATAGTTCCATTTTGTTGGTGCAAGTTAGTAAAATACAAACACGCTTCATTCAAGTCTAACCTGAGTCAGTGTAGAATGGGACCTTGTCTACTTTAAATATTGATATCAGGACTCAACTTGAGAGGATATGAGTTAATGCCACTTTGAAAACAATCTTAACCAAGATTTCCTTTAGTAGCTCAATAGATTAACTGTGGTACATCCAGACAATGGACAATTATTCAGCGCTAAGAGGAAATAAGCTATCAAGTCATGAAAAGACATGGAAGCAATGTACATGCATATTACTAAATGAAAGAAGCCAATCCAAAAATACTACATGCTGCATGATTCCAACTACATGACATTCTGGAAAAGGCAAAACTATGGAGTCAGTACAAAGATCGCTGATTGCCAGGAAACAGGAGGAGATGAACAGGCAGAGCATAGAGGATTTTTAGGCCAGTGAAACTACTCTGTATGATACTAAAAGTATGTATATATATCTATCATATACAAAATGATGGATATATATATCCATCATATATATGCATATAATTATATATTTGCCTACATCTATAGAATGTACAATATCAAGAGTGAACCCTAATGTAAACTATGAACTCTTGATGATGATGTGTCAATGTAGGTTCCTTAGTTGTAGCAGATATCCTACTCTTGTGGGGGATGTTGATAATGGAAGAGGCTATACATGTATGGGGCAGGTAGTATGTGAGAAATTTCTGTAACTTCCAACCAATTTTTCTGTGAACCTAAAACTGCTCTAAAAATAAAATCTATTAAAACAATTCTGCGGTAATGTACCAACACACTTTAATTTCTTTAGTAAGTATTTATTGAATGGTATCAACTTCCTCATGCTTATTTTACTTATTTTTATTATGAGAAAGGTAATGGTATTGACCTCATAGGATTGCTAAGAGGATTAACTAAAATGATGCATCTGAACTGTACAGTGTCTAGCGCATAGTAAACTTTAGTATATTACTATTGTTCATAGTAATGCTGTTATATGTATTCGACATTATGCTTGATATCTTTGATAGAATGGTGTGCAAAAACTTACAGTCTGAAATCACAGAGATCATATGTAACCTGAATCCACCTGCACTTAGCAGTATTGGAGTGAGAGTAAAACAGTTGTTAGGGTTTTCCAAGTGTTGGAGGTTGGCTGTCGGATGGGGAAATTTGAGACAGTGGAGGCTTCTGAAAGCAGAACTAATGTGAAAGTCGCAGATACCAGGATGAAATTACTTTTGTTAGATCCAGACAAAACAGGGCCAGGAAGGACGGAAGGAGAGGAGACACATTTATATCTGAGATAAGAACTTGTTTCCAAGGACTGTCTAAATACCCTTAATGCATTTCCTGCTTTGATAAGGCTTATCACTAGACATTATTTAGGACTGCATTAATTCAGACACAGCGTTCTTAAAGAACACTTGACCAGTAATGACATCTCCACCAATGAATTGACAACAACTCTGACTGTGAAACTCTGAAACCAATGAACTCTGTTTCTAAGCAGCACATATAGTTTTTTTTTGTTTGCAATAAAAGCTCCCCTTTCCCCTTCCCATACCAAATGTACTGATGGCTTGCTATTCCATGCATTCCAGATTATAATCATTCTTTTTATTCTCAAGTAAACCCAATATATTTAGAAATAATACTCTTTACTCCTTCCTTTTTTTTTTTTTTTTTTTTTGAAAGTGGACACTATCATTATTGAGGTCTAAGATAAATCTGTGAAAAAATGACATCAGGGCATCCTGATCAACTGAAGAACCGGAAGGAGTCAAGACTTGGTTATGTATGAATGAAGCGTTGAAAGAAAAAAAGAAAAGATGGTTTTAGAGTACCAGATTTTGGAATTAGGTTTTCAGTGGATTAGAGTGGTGTAATAAGGAAGTCCAAGACAGAACTTTTGAGAGGACAGAATAGAATATCCACAAACGTTGTTTGCTATGGTTTGCATATAGTTTATTTATTTACACCAAATCTCATGTTGAAATTTTATTTTCAGTTTGGCAGTATTGGGAGGTGGGGCCTAGTGGGATGTGTTTGGGTTGTGTGGGCAGATCTCTTATAAATTGCTTGGTGCCATTCTTGAAGTAGTGAAAGAGTTCTTGCCTTTGTAAGAGTACATTGGTTCTCAAGGGAATGAATTAGTTCCTGGGAGAGAAGACTGTTACAAAGCTAGGGTGAGCCTCAGGTTTGGTTCCTTCTCATAGATGCCTGCTTCCCCTCTGACTTTCTCTGCGGTGTTTTGAGGTAGCACAAAAGCCCTCATCAGAAGGTGAGCAGATACCCGCCCATGCTTCTCGTCCAGCCTGCAGAACCATGAGTTAAATAAACCTCTTTTCTTTATAAGTTGCCAAGCCTCAGATACTCCTTTATAGCAACATAAAGTAGATCAAGACATTGTTCGAATTGGGAACTGTGAGGTGACCCTGTCTTATGTTTTGAATTCCCAAGGGCTCTCACAGAAAATGAAAGAAAATGAAGATTTACTTGAAACCTATGGTCTCTGATATTTAGGTCAGTAGATGGTAATTAGAGTGGTTACAGGAAGGGTGATGTAAAAGGAGATGGTATGGGTTTCAAGAGTGAGGGGATTTTGGAGTCATGGTGAGAAGGCAAAGGTCTGGAAGTGGCAATAAGAAACAAAAAGACTGTCAGTCATCCCTTCTGGATTCAAGAAATAAAAAGGAGAGATAATTGTGGCTTTTATTTGAACTTTATAACCTGCAATTAAACTGTTTGCTTTCTCAATGTGACTTCTTTCCCTAACACATACATCAGACTTGAAGGAAATCTGTGTTCCTTTAAAGGCGCCTGTCTTTCTGAAGGAGTCCTCTTCTCCTAAGCACTGGGTAGAAAAAGCTTTGATTTATACCTTACAAAGACCTTTTCTAGATATGCAGTGTCAGACTTTTAAACTGCTGCTATTAGAAACTGACTGAGCTGTCAGAAGTAGAGGTACTTAGGTAATTAATAATTGCATAAGTAGTTAAAATGAAATTATTTGTAAGACAGTGTTAGAAACTACCCTAAAGGATCTTTGCTCTACTTGGCAATACAATTAGCTTCTATCATTGTGTGTGTGTGTTTGTCTGTGTATATACAAACTCTTTTGGCTTTGAAGAACAAATTTACATACACACTTTATCAAATTCAAGTCTAGTTCGAGAATTTTTTTTTAAACAGTCATTTCCAAAATCTAAGCAGAGCTAAACACTGATAGGATATAAATAGATACACAATTTGGTTTACAACAGAATGGTTTATGAAACTGATCTGAAAATAAATATACTGCTGAATAAGACTTTAGTGTTTAGCACATTCAAGAGGGTTGTTATTGTGCATTATTCAGTACTTCTAAAGCAAGGTTCCATAATATGGCTATTGGTACTAAAAATATGGTATAACATTTAAAATTAAAGTCTTCTCAGAATAGTTCTCAAATAGTAATATTAAAATAATAGTATATTAAAAAGACTGGGTACAATGGCTCATGCCTGTAATCACAGAACTGGGAGGCCAAGTTAGGCAAATCGCTTGAACCCCAGAGTTCGAGACCAGCCTGGGCAACATGGCAGAATCATCTCCACAAAAAATAAGCAAAATTAGCTGGGCTTGGTGTGAGCCTGTAGTCCCAGCTACTTGGGAGGCTGATGAGGCAGGAGGATTGCTTGTGCCCAGGAGGTCAAGGTTGCAGTGAGCTGTGACTGTGCGACTGTACTCCAGCCTGGGCAACAGAGTGAGGTCCTGTCTTAAAAAAAAAAGCATATAAAAAAGAATTCTAGCTGCCAGGAGAATTGAAATGTGCCTTTCCTCTTACTTGAGACTTTCAATTTATGCATAAATAAATGTAATGAAGAAGTAATTTAACAGGATAAATAAATACATTTTTAGATACAATAAAATACAATGTCTCGGAGCCTCTTTATTCTAGTGACCTCTGCCTTTCTAATTAAGTATAGCTACCTTTTGGTCTTTCAAGTTCATTTAGTTCACAAAAGGTATTATAATAATTAGTTAGGATGCTCTGAAATTGGGGAACAGATCAGCAAAAATGAATGAAGCACTGAAAATAGTCAAATTTATGATTCAGAATCTTTAAAATTGAAGGCTAAATACTTTTTTTACTTTACTTTTCTAAGATGATAGGATAAGCCTTAATGTTTTATAACATTTTTCAGAATGTATTTTTTTAATGGAATAAACATCCAAGATTAGTAATACTAGATAGGATTTTTTTCACTCATTGACAAAAACATACATATGAGTGGTTTAATATATTTTTAAAAATAGCAGAAAATTTCAGCCTGACCAACTCAAATGTTGATTTTGCACTATTAAGACAAATTTAAAGTGACATATCAACATTATTTTATTTGAGTGTATTAAGAAATATATTAGCATTTCATTAACCAAATTTAATAACTATGCTTATCAATAAACATAATAGTTATATAATAAATATGAAGACGATTAATATTTTTGAGCAGTTACTTTGTGTCAAGCATTTTAGTTTTTACTTTATTTTATTTTATTTTTTTTTGAGATGGAGTCTCACTCGGAGTGCAGTGGCACGATCTCGGCTCACTGCAAGCTCCGCCTCCCCGGTTCTCGCCTTTCTCCTGCCTCAGCCTCCCGAGTAGCTGGGACTACAGGCGCCGCCACCACGCCTGGCTAGTTTTATTTTTTTATTTTTTTGTATTTTTAGTAGAGACAGAGTTTCACCATATTAGCCAGGATGGTCTCGATTTCCTGACCTCGTGATCCACCCGCCTCTGCCTCCCAAAGTGCTGGGATTACAGGCGTGAGCCAATGCGCTGGGCCACATTTTGGTTTTTACATACATTATGTCAATTAATCTTCACCCCAAAATCCTACACAGTGGATGTTATTGTTATCTCATTTTATCCAAAGGGTTACAGCTAGGAAGTGGCTATTGCTGGCATTTTTGGGTCCAGTACTCAAGCTTTTCCATACCATGCTATAGATGCTCTCTTATATTTTTTGTACCTTTGACGTATGTGGTTATAACTGAGAAACATTTCTATGTTTCTAAATGTTATGACTTTATGTAATACTGTATATGAAAATAGTTCCTTTAAAGTTCATTGAAAAAAAGAAAATTATCAATTTCCTCCTACACTTACAATTACAACTTCAGACTTGGAGAGGAAAAATTTATTTTTCACTTGTTTGTGAAGAGAGAACTATTCTAGTATTCCACATATAATCGTGTCATCTTTTTTTCTGTACTTTGACATTTAAGTTAATAAGATTTGAATGTAGAAGACTTCTATCTAGCATAGTCCTTCCCGTAATAAAAATTTCAAATTTCTCTGAATGAATGAAGAGAAGAATATATGATAGCATTAATATTACTTTAAAGGCAAAAATATGCTAAAAACACTACAAATTGCTGAGTTTAAAATATGTTTTATTTTAATAAGAATTCAAAGCTACTCATTGAAAGACACACTTGAAAAGAAAGGCAAAATTTATTCTTAGATTCAAAATATTCACAACCGTTTTCAACACAATGATTAAATAATGAAATTAACTTTTCAGAGTATTTAGGGACAGACCTATTGCTCCTTCCTCACTCCTTTCTCTGATTTAATAATATATATGTAAATTACCTCTATCTTTTCATCTATATGTGTTAGGTACATTACATTTTCTTTAGTGTAGATAAGCATTTGATTTTAGAAAAGTTAGAAAAACTTATATTTGTTTTATTCTTATAAATAAAAATAAATGATTTTTGCCTATTAGAAAATGTTATGTTCCTTGGGTACAAGACTTCAGGTTCTTTTATTTGATTATATTTTTAAATTATTTTTCAAATTTATAGAACTTCAAAACAAATCAGTATACTAGGAAAAATAAATAACATATTGGCATTGCAGTTGTAGCTTTATCTCTTTACCTTCCTTACCAAATTACTGTATTTTTCTGTGAATAATCGATGTGTACAATGAAAACCATGAGACATTTCAATATTCTAAGTATGACATTATAACAGAATATTTATTATGTAAAATCAAGTATAATCCTTTAAATTCCATGCTAATATTCAGTATTTTCAAATTTCATTTCTTTGATTCTTATTAAAAGGATGATATTTGTATAGTTTATATGAACTAATATATTGTCAGTATTTCCCCAAATATCAATAAAGATTCCGTAAGTCCTTATTAAAAACATTTGTGAGTCAATCAATCATGCTTCGTATATTTTAGAAACATTATTTTCCAATTATTGAAGACATTTTTATTACAAAATATGTAAACTTAAAAAACAAGAATTAAAATATGGAAGGGAAAAACCAAACCAAAACGAAACAAAAAACCCGCAGAAATATGAAGACCACAGATCATTGGAAAGGAGAAATAAAATTCCCATAATCAACACTATAATTTTTTTTAAACTTTTATTTTGGGTTCAGGGGTACATGTGGAGGCTTGCTATATAGATAAACTCATGCCATGGGGGTTTGTTGTATCGATTATTTCACTGTCCAGGTACTAAGCCTAGTACCCAAAGGTATTTTCCCTGTTCCTCTCCTTCCTCCCACCCTCCACGCTCAAGTAGGCCCCAGTGTCTGTTGTTTCCTTCTTTCTGTACATGAGTTTTCATCATTCAGCTCCCACTTCCGAGTGAAAACATGTGATATTTGTTTTCTGTTCCTGTGTTAGTTGGCTAAAGATAATAGCCTTCAGTTCCATCCATGTTCCTGCTAAAGACATGATCTTATTATTATTTTTTTTTGTGTGGCGTAGTATTGCATGGTGTATTTGTGCCACATTTTCTTTATCCAATCTGTCATTTGTGGGCATTTACATGGATTCCATGTCTTTGCTATTGTGAATAGTGCTGCGATGAACATTTGTGTGCATGTGTCTTTATGGCAGAATGATTTACATTCCTCTGGGTATCTACCCTATCATGGGATTGCTGGGTCAAATGGAAGTTCTGTTTTTGGCTCTTTGAGGAATCACCTTACTGCTTTCCACAATGGCTGACCTAATTTACACTCCCACCAATAGGGTATCAGTGTTCCTTTTCTCTGCAGCCTCGCCAGCATCTGTCATCTTTTGACTTCTCAATAATAACAATTCATTCTGACTGGTGTGAGATGATATTTCATTGTGGTTTTGTTTTACATTTCTCTAATGATATTGTGTTTTTTAAAAATATGCTTGTTGGCTGCATGTATGTCTTCTTTTGAAAAGTGTCTATTCATGTCCTTTGCCCACTTTTTTTTTTTTTTTATTATACTTTACGTTCTGGGATACACGTGCATAACGTGCAGGTTTGTTACATAGGTGTACACGTGCCCTGGTGGTCTGCTGCAACCATCGACGCTTCAGGTAAGGTGATGCCTCTTGCTTTGGTCTTTTTGCTTAGGATTGTCTTGGCTATTAAGGTGCTTTTTAGGCTCCATATGAATTTTAAAATAGTTTCTTCTAGTTCCATGAAGAATGTCATTGGTAGATTGATAGGAATAGCATTGGATCTATAAATTGCTTTGAGCAGTATGGCCAGTTTAATGACATTGACTTTTTATACCCATGCGCATGGAATGCTTTTCCATTTGTTTGAACCATCTCTGATTTCTTTGAGCAGTTTTGTAGTTCTACTTGGAGAGATCTTTCACCTCCCTAGTTAGCTGCATTCCTAGGTATTTTATCCTTTTTGCCAATTGTGAACAGGACTGTCTTCCCGATTTGGCTCTCCGCTTGCCTGTTGTTGGTGTATAGGAATGTTAGTAATTTTTTTCGCATTGATTTTTGTATCCTGAGACTTTGGTGAAGTTGTTTATCAGCTTAAGAAGCTTTGGGCTTACACTGTGGGACTGTCTAGATATAGAATCATGTCATCTGCAAACAGTGTTAGTTTGACTTCCTCTCTTCCTATTTGAGGCCCTCTATTTCTTTCTTTCTCTTTCCTTCTCTCTTTTTCTCTCTCTTTCTTTCTTTCTCCCTTCCTCCCTTCCTCCCTTTCTCCCTTTTTCCCTTTCTCTTTCTCTCTTTCTCTCTTTCTTGCTTTCTTTTCTGTTTTGAGGTGGAGTCTCACTCTGTCACCCAGGCTGGAGTGCAGTGGCACGATCTCGGCTCACTGCAACCTCTGCCTCCTGGGTTCAAGCAATTCTCCTGCCTCAGCCTCCTGAGGAGCTGGGACCACATGCTCGCGCCACCATGCCCAGCTGATTTTTTGTATTTTTTTTGTAGAGATGAGATTTCACCATGTTAGCCAGGATAGTCTCGATCTCCTGACCTCCTGATCCTCCTGCCTTGGCCTCCCAAAGTGCAAGGATTACAGGTGTGAGCCACTGTGCCCGGCCCTATTTCTTTCTTTTACCTGATTGGTCTGGTGAGGACTTCCAGTACTATGTCGAATAGGAGTGGTGAGAGAGGGCATCCTTGTCTTGTGCTGGTTTTCAGAGGGAATGCTTCCAGCTTTTGCCCATTTGATATGATGTTGGCTGTGGGTTTGTCATAGATGGCTGTTATTGTTTTGAAATATGTTCCTTCAATACCCAGTATAGAGATTTTAACATGGAGGAATGTCGAATTTATCAAAAGCCTTTTCTGCATCTACTGAGACAACCATGTGATTTTGGTTTTAGTGCTGTTTACCTGATCGATCATATTTATTGATTTATGTATATTGTACCAACCTTGCATCCCTGGAATGAAGCCTACTTGATCATGGTGTTTAACGTGTTGCTGGATTCAGTTTGCAAGTATTTTGTTGAAGATTTTTGCATCAATGTTTACCAAGGATATTGGCTTGAAGTTTTCTCTTTTTGTTGGTTTCTGTCAGGTCAGGATGATGCTGGTCTCATAGCATGAGTCGGGGAGGAGTCCCTCCTCTTTAATTTTTTTGGGTAGTTTCAACAGGGGTGGTACCAGTTTCTCTTCGTACATCTAGTAGAATTTTGTCGTAGATCTATCTGGTCCTGGGATTTTTTTGGTTGGTAGGCTATTTTGATTCAATTTTGGAGCTCATTATTGGTCTGTTCAGGGAACCAATTTCTTCCTGGTTCAGTCTTAAGAGGGTGGAGAGTCTAGAATTTATTCATCTCTTCTAGGTTTTCTAGTTTGTGTGCATAGAGATGTTCTGAAATGAAATGTGTATCTCAGTCAAATGAATGGACTTGTGTGTATAAATCTCCTAGTGGGTAGTAAACAGGCTTGCTTAAGAGCTCTGGCTATCCTGAATCCCCAAACAAAACATTTCAGTTGTTTATGCTGTGATTTAATGTATGAAATCAACTAAATTATAGATTGTTGTGCTTCAAAGGTCACTCTAGCTCTTATTTTATATTTTATAATTTACCATCTTATAGATCTTTTGCTGAAACTGTGGTCAGAAACATCACAGATGTATAAAAGATAATAAAAATTATCTTTTTCTAATTCATTTATTCATTTATTAAAACATTAAGTGTTTATTATATTTTGTAATGTGGTCAATAACTAGATGATAAGTTTTTAAAAAAGATAAATCCTAAAGCAGTCATGGAAACCCAAGTGGCTTAGAGGAAGCAAAATTATTAATCTTTCAATTGAATACAATTGTATTCTATAGTGTCATTTACAAATCTTTTACCTTTGTTTGCTTAACTTCCTATATTAAAAAGTTACAATAGAGGACAAAAAATTTAATTTTAGAATACTGAATGCACAATTGTATTCTTTTAGAAAATTATTCTTGTGTAAAACTTCTCAAAGTATAAAATATATTATTTGAGGTGTGTGATAGACCGAAGGCATCAGCAAACATTAAAAAATCCTCAAAACAGGCCAGGCGCAGTGGCTCACACCTGTAATCCCAGCACTTTGGGAGGCCGAGGTAGGCGGATCACTCGAGGTCAGGAGTTTGAGACCAGCCTGGCCAATATGGTGAAACCCCATCTCTACAAAAATAGAAAAAGTAGCCCGACATAGTGGTGGGTGCCTGTAATCCCAGCTACTTAGGAGGCTGAGGCAGGCGGACCACTTGAACCCAGAAGGCGGAGGTTGCAGTGAGCTGAGATCATGCCACTGCACTCCAGCCTGGGTGACAGAACAAGCCTCCATCTAAAAAAAAATTCCTAAAAATGTGGGAAAATATTATTAAGTCAAAATTTTTTCAGAGAGAATAATTATTTGTCCAAAGCATTTCACTTGCAGCCCATAAAACTTCTAACACAAAGATGTTGAATAAAACCTTTCATAATTTTATGATTTCAGAATATTTTTCAAAAAAAAATGGAAAATTAAACAGTGAAATGGTTTGTTTTTAGATTATTCTCTAACTTTAAATTTTAATTTGAGTACATTAGATAGAAAATTTTAACCCAGTTAGGATTTTCAAGTAGTTGATTTCCAATTTTGGAGGTAGGTCTTTCGGCTGAATGAAGCAGTTTCATTTAGTGGAAGACCTTTTTTTAATTCTTGTTTCTCATTTAGTGGAAGATCTTTAATGAGGATAAGATACTTGCAGGAGCCTCATCCTGGTGGAATTATTTAGGTAAAAACTGGGGGAAATGCGGATAAGTTGCCTGCTCTCCTTTGAGAGGAAAGAAGAGTGAAACTGATGCTTAAAGAGCAGTCAAGGCAATGCAGAGTCACTAACAATGGAGCCTGTTGGTGAGAGACAATGATGGGAGTATGGAGGAAGTAGGATGCTACCCACATTCCTTCTCTTTTTTCTCTTAGTTTTTGGGTCCTTGTTAGTACTTCTCATGTTGTTGTCTCTGCCTTTAGAGTCCAGCTTTTGTGAAGTAACAGTTAAGAACCAGAGATGGTGGTTCACACCTATAATCCAAGCACTTTGGGAGGCCAAGTCAGGAGGATCACTTGATTCCAGGGATTTAAGACCAGCCTGAGAAATGTAGTGAGACCTTGTTTCCATAAACAAATGAAGAAAATTAGTTGGGTCTGGTGGAATGGGGCTTTGGTCCCAGCTACCTGTGAGGCTGAGGTGGGAGGATCACTTGAGTCCAGAAGGTCAAGGCTTCAGTGAGCTGTGATAGTGCCACTGTACTCTAGACTGGGTGACAAAGTGAGACTCTGTCTCAAAATGAAAACCAAAAACAGTTAAGAGCATGAGCTTTAAATTCAGACATTCCGAGTTTTTAATGCAACACTGTACTTCTTAGGCTGTGAAGTAAATTGCTTAACTTCCCTCTTGGGGGTGATGTGAAGATGAAAAGAGATACAGCATTGCAAAGTGCTTCAGTCTTATGTTTGATTACTCAGAGACAGATCCTGGAATGAAGATTTGCATGGACGTGATCGTTGAAGTCATCTTGGGAGAAACCAACAAAGGAGTCAGAGACGAAGTCAAGCAAAGGTGTGACTTCTTGTAAAGTCCCACTGAGGATAGTTTCTACATGACCCTAAATAGCACCTTAGAATAGTCATGACTGATCCACAGGAGCTGAGGTTTCATGACTGCACTAGCCCGTCATTAGCCTTTGCCTTGAGATCAGGGAATAAAAACTCCCAAGCACTTCTGGTTTTTTTACAGAGACAAAGCAGTTCCAGATGGTTAAGGGAAGGGCAGTCCTCCATGGAGAGTCAGAGATGTGGACTGTTGGAGTGGGGACGGAGGGTGGGCATTAGTGATATGACAGGATTCAGGTGAAACACCAACAGTGTATGCTACAACTTTGCACAGTGCTTGGCAATGTTAAACTCGCAGCATGTGTTAACCCTTATTGTTATTTTTCACACTATTTTTCTCTTTCATTCATTCTTTATTACTGTTACTTCACTAGTGTTTTCTTGATATGCTTTGATTAACAGTTACTGTTCATGGGTTCAAGTAGGTCAAGATAGCTCACTGATGAATAGCTTGTGGTTAGAAAGAAGTATGGGGAAGAAGACTAAGAATGTGGGCCAAAGACTAACCAGGTATTATGAAGTGACATACAGCAGGAACAGTTTTCCCAGGGACTGGAAAAGCTGACCAATAGAAATTTAAGGTGGCAATATATAAAATGATGCCAGTGGAATACATGTGTAGGCTGATCCCAGGAAGTCTTGTCTTCTCATTATAATCTGGAAAGTATCTTGGCAGAGCACGTTACTGCCCATGACTTTCAAACAGCTGGAATGGAATTAATTTCCTTGTGTGTTGGTTTAAAGAAAGACTATGGCACAGTATGCAGTCATTAAAAAGAGTTATTTGACTCAGAGGAATTTCTGGAAGGTCTTATTCACTTATCGAGTGAAAAACCGAGATGTACAAAAGTGTGTAATATAATTCTGTTCTTGTAAAACATCAACAAAATGTATAGATGTGTATGTAAATAAGTGTATATGTATAGGCATGTGTGTAAAAACATAGTAGTAGTAGTTCACATGTATATAGTGATAATTATGTGCTAGGCACTGTTCTGAATATTTATTATTATTATTATTATACTTTAAGTTCTAGGGTACATGTGTACAATGTGCAGGTTTGTTACATATGTATACATGTGCCATGTTGGTGTGCTGCACCCATTAACTCGTCATTTACATTAGGTATATCTCCTAATGCTATCCCTCCCCTCTCTCCCCTCCCCACAATAGGCCCCGGTGTGTGATGTTCCCCTTCCTGTGTCCAAGTGATCTCATTGTTCAATTCCCACCTGTGAGTGAGAACATGTGGTGTTTGGTTTTCTGTTCTTGTGATAGTTTGCTGAGAATGATGGTTTCCAGCTGCATCCATGTCCCTACAAAGGACACAAACTCATCCTTTTTGATGGCTGCATAGTATTCCATGGTGTATATGTGCCACATTTTCTTAATCCAGTCGGTCACTGATGGACATTTGGGTTGATTCCAAGTCTTTGCTATTGTGAATAGTGTTGCAATAAACATACATGTGCATGTGTCTTTATAGCAGCATGATTTATAATCCTTTGGGTATATCCCCAGTAATGGGATGGCTGGGTCAAATGTTATTTCTAGTTCTAGATCCTTGAGGAATCGCCACACTGTTTTCCACAATGGTTGGACTAGTTTACAGTCCCACCAGCAGTGTAGAAGTGTTCTTGTTTCTCCACATCCTCTCCAGCACCTGTTGTTTCCTGATTTTTTAATGATTGCCATTCTAACTGGTGTGAGATGGTATCTCATTGTGGTTTTGATTTGCGTTTCTCTGATGGTCAGTGATGATGAGCATTTTTTCATGTGTCTGTTGGCTGTATGAATGTCTTCTTTTGAGAAGTGTCTTTTCATATCCTTTGCCCACTTTTTGATGGGGTTGTTTGTTTTTTTCTTGTAAATTTGTTTGGGTTCTTTGTAGGTTCTGGATATTAGCCCTTTGTCAGATGAGTAGATTGCAAAAATTTTCTCCCATTCTGTAGGTTGTGTTCTGAATATTTTACATATATGATTGATTCATTTAATCCTCACCAAGTCTATAAAGTGCAAAAATCCTCAACAAAATACTGGCAAACTGAATTCAGCAGCACATAAAAAAGTTTATTCACCATGATCAAGTAGGCTTCATTCCAGGGATGCAAGGTTGGTACAACATACACAAATCAATAAATATGATTCATTACATAAACAGAACTAGGAACAAAAACCACATTATTGTCTCTCAGTAGATGCAGAAAAGGCTTTTGATAAAATCAACATCCTTTTGTGTTAAAAACTCTCAATAAACTGGATATTGAAGGAACACATCTCAAAATAATAAGGGCCACCGATGACAAACCCACAACCAACATCACACCAAATGGGCAAAAGCTGGAAGCATTCCCCTTGAAAACCAGCATAAGACAAAGATGCCCTCTCTTACCACTCCTATTCAACATAGTATTGGAAGTCCTGGACAGAGCAATCAGGCAAAGGAAAGAAACAGAGGGCATCAAATAGGAAGACAGGAAGTCAAACTATCTCTGTTTGCAGATGACATGATTCTATATCTAGAAAACCCCATAGTCTAAGCCCAAAAGCTTCTTAAGCTAATAAACAACTCAGCAAAGTCTCACAATACAAAATCAATGTCTAAAAATCACTAGCATTCGTATAAAACAGCAATAGCCAAGCTGAGAGCCAAATCAGAAAGGCAATTCCAAAAGGATAAAATGCCTAGGATTACAGCTAACCAGGGAGGTGAAAATTCTCTACAAAAACACTGCTCAGAGAAATCGGAGATGATACATAAACAAATGGAAAAACATTTCATGCTCATGGGTAGAAAGAATCAATATTATTAAACTGACCATACTGCTCAAAGTAATTTATAGATCCAATGCTACTCCTATCAATCTACCAATGACATTCTTCAAAGAGCTAGAAAAAACTATTTTAAAAGTCATATGGAGCCCAAAAAGAGCCTGAATAGCCAAGACAATCCTAAGCAAAAGGAGCAAAGCTGGAGGCGTGATGTTACCTGATGTCAAACTATCCTACAAGGCTACAGTAACCCAAACAACATGGTACTTGTACAAGAACAGACACATAGACCAATGGAACTGAGTAGGGAGCTCAGAAATAAGTCTACACATTTACAACCATCTGATCTTCCACAAAGCTGACAAAAACGATTAATGGGGAAAGAACCCCTTAATCAATAAATGATGCTGGGATAACTGGCTATCCATATGCAGAAAATTGAATCTATAAAGTATTTCCTATTATTACCATTCCCAATACACAGAAGTTAAGTGAATGTTGGCTACAGTAACCAAAACAGCATGGTACTGGTACCAAAACAGAGATATAGACCAATGGAACAGAACAGAGTCCTCAGAAATAATACCACACATCTACAGCCATCTGATCTTTGACAAACCTGAGAGAAACAAGAAATGGGGAAAGGATTCCCTATTTAATAAATGGTGCTGGGAAAATTGGCTAACCATAAGTAGAAAGCTGAAACTGGATCCTTTCCTTACTCCTTATACGAAAATTAATTCAAGATGGATTAGAGACTTAAATGTTAGACCTAATACCGTAAAAATCCTAGAGGAAAACCTAGGTAGTACCATTCAGGACATAGGCATGGGCAAAGACTTCATGTCTAAAACACCAAAAGCAACGGCAGCAAAAGCCAAAATTGACAAATGGGATCTCATTAAACTAAAGAGCTTCTGCACAGCAAAAGAAACTACCATCAGAGTGAACAGGCAACCTACAGAATGGGAGAAAATTTTTGCAATCTACTCATCTGACAAAGGGCTAATATCCAGAACCTACAAAGAACTCAAACAAATTTACAAGAAAAAAACAAACAACCCCATCAAAAAGTGGGCAAAGGATATGAACAGACATTTCTCAAAAGAAGACATTCATACAGCCAACAGACACATGAAAAAATGCTCATCATCACTGGCCATCAGAGAAATGCAAATCAAAACCACAATGAGATACCATCTCACACCAGTTAGAATGGCAATCATTCAAAAGTCAGGAAACAACAGGTGCTGGAGAGGATGTGGAGAAATAGGAACACTTTTACACTGTTGGTGGGATTGTAAACTAGTTCAACCATTATGGAAAACAGTATGGCGATTCCTCAAGGATCTAGAACTAGATGTACCATATGACCCAGCCATCCCATTACTGGGTATATACCCAAAGGATTATAAATTATGCTGCTATAAAGACACATGCACACGTATGTTTATTGCAGCACTATTCACAATAGCAAAGACTTGGAATCAACCCAAATGTCCATCAGTGACAGACTGGATTAAGAAAATGTGGCACATATACACCATGGAATACTATGCAGCCATCAAAAAGGATGAGTTTGTGTCCTTTGTAGGGACATGGATACAGCTGGAAACCATCATTCTTAGCAAGCTATCACAAGAACAGAAAACCAAACACCGCATGTTCTCACTCATAGGTGGGAACTGAACAATGAGATCACTTGGACTCAGGAAGGGGAACATCACACACAGGGGCCTATCATGGGGAGGGGGGAGGGGGGAGGGATTGCATTGGGAGTTATACCTGATGTAAATGACGAGTTGATGGGTGCAGCACACCAACATGGCACAAGTATACATATGTAACAAACCTGCACGTTATGCACATGTACCCTACAACTTAAAGTATAATAATAATAAATAAATTAAAAAAAAAAAAGTTAAACAGCTAGTAAATTTTGAAGCTGATTTTCATCTAAAAATAGATGAAACCAGATATAAGTAATCTGGTTGCAATATATGTTATATGTTGCTTGTATACAATTATATTACTGTGGAGCCAGCAACAGGAGGAGGCTTTGCCCTGAAGAAGAGCTTCATAACTGTTTTGCTGAGAATCAGTGCATTTTTCTCTACTAGTGACATGCCAGGTGCCATGTGCTTTCTATTCTTGGCTGTTGGTTACTTTTACACTCACTGCAGCTACCAACATCATCTAAGTTGGGGGGGAACACCTCATTTGTTTCCAGACAATAGCTAATTCCTGTTAGACTTGAGTTCTCACTCACCAAATCTAAATCTGTCATACTTTGTATGCTTCTTTACCTCCAGCTGACAGGTGATATGAGGAGAAAAATGTCTCATTTCTCCAAACTTACATACTACCTTCTTGTAAATAAAAGTCGATATGATCTTATCACATTATCACCAGTAGAGTTGCTCAGAGCAGCTTTTAGGCTCAGACAGCTCTTTTTCACTGACGGCTTTCTTGGTACCTGGATTACACTGGAAGTGAAATGCTGTACCCTTACACACAGAATGTATATTTCTTTCTTCTTCTTTAAAAGTTAATGTTTTCCTTTTTTTCCTCCTGTTTATCAGTGGTCTTGCTTAGTTTCTGTATTATCTTGTAGAAATAAAAGTAAGCTCATAAAAGACAAATGGGTACATGAAAGAATGAATAGTCCAAAACCAAAACATAAAATAGGAGAATCAAAAGCTGTGGAAGGTGGTTCATTTCAGCATTGATACTAATGGTTCAAATAATTATGTGTGCACCATGGCAAATAGCAGGACTTGGGTCTGGAATATAGATTGATTATGCAAATGAATGTGTCTGTATAAGTGAAAATATTCATTTTTAGGGACACACAAAATCATATTTAGTCATGAAATAAAAAAATATAAAATAGTATATGAACAAGTGATACAAAATCACCTATATTATTACTTATAAATGCCACAGCTGTCCAAATAAAATGTTCAATTCACAAATTTCACCATATAGCTGAAGAAACCATACATATTTTTCAATTAAAAGTAAATCAAGGGCCTGGTGTGGTGGCTCATGCCTGTAATCCCAGCACTTTGGGAGCCTAAGGCAGGTGGAACACTTGAGGGCAGGATTTTGAGACCAGCCTGGCCAATGTGGTGAAACCCCATCTCTACTAAAAATACAAAAATTAGCCAGGCGTGGTGGTACATCCCTGTAGTCCCAGCTACTTCGGAGGTTGAGGCATGAGAGTTGCTTGAACCTGGGAAGCAGAGGTTGCAGTGAGCCGAGATTACACCACTGCATTACAGCATGGGTGACAGAGCAAGACTCTATCTCAAAAAAAAAAAAAAAAAAAGCAGATAAAGATATTGAACTATTGATATTTGTACATGTAATTTAAGGCATAGAGAGTGATTTATGAAATCATTTATTAAGTTTATTGCGGCACTAATGGAGATTATTTACATATTTCTTGATTACCTTTGATATAAAAATTTTAAAAAGCTTTAAAATTAATGCACTGGAGAATCATCCTCTGTAAAATTATTTAACTAGTATTAATATTTATGCAGTTTATTGAAGTCCCATTTGTTATGCACTTTTACCTGTGAGAAGAATGATAGCATCTCTCTTATTTATGTGTGTATCTCCAGTAATTAGCACTATGCTTTGTACAGGTAGGCATGAATAAGTATGTGTTGCATAAATAAACAAATGCAATAATTTAGTTGAAATATTTGATTGGTATTTGTAGAGGTGGTACAAATGATTAGAAAGAAATGTCAGAATAAATTTGTACTACAAAGGTTCATATTCTTTTTTTCTTTCGTTTTTCCAGTAAAGGTAGCTCTATAAAATGTGATTATTTAGATTTCTAAATATAATATACCATTTAGGAAACTCAAATGGTATAATATACCTTTTTTTAAGTGAGATTATAGAGATCAATGGAAGCCTTATTTTTTTATGACATATTTTATGGATCTGTATTACATGTGCTTCTTTTCACTGGGAACATTCAAAATATGGACTGCTGAGCATATTTTTAAAATATTAAAAAATTATATTTACATTTAAAACCAAGATGAATAGATATTTTTCTGTAATCAACATCAAACGACCTGTGATCAACATTAGGGGTCTTGTTTTCCCCTTCCTTTCACAATCCTCTCTCGTGCTCCAGGAGATAACCATCTTTTAATCAATCAGCTATTTTTCAGGCTCTTATTGTAACCACATCCTTTGCAGACTCACCGGTGATCATCTGCACTTAAGTTGTGGCATATACCCATGGTACTAGTTTTTTTGTCCGACAGGTTGGAATTTCTGAGTTTGGGCAAGTCTTCTGAGAGTCCTCTACAAAGCCCAGGCTGTGGCTTTCCACCACTCCCCTGGCAATTTTTCTCTTTTCTCTTTTCATCAAAGCAGTGGCAGCAGATTCTACCAAAGCAGCAACTCTTGCCATTCTTATCACCTCTCCCAATTCTCAGACTTGATTCTGAGCCATTTTAACTAACTTATATTTCCTAGTAGATCCTGAGGAGAAATATTTTACTGAGTAATCTTCAGAAGAGAAGATAGCAGTGCCAGGATACCTTACCTATCACCCTGTCTTCCTGATTGTTGAACAGGTGTGGGTAGCAACTCTTCCTAAGTGAAACAATATTTTTTTATTTTATTAAATTTAGTATTATGAACCCCCGTGGGTATAGTGACAATAAATCTTACCAGTAGAGGTCAATGGCTCTTTTCTAGCTTAAAGATCTTTCAGTATAAAACGATCTTTCTTTATACACTATATGAGGGCAATATTTTTCCCAGAGACTAAAAGAGAAGAAATCAATGTTATTTAATAATTCTTTTTCATTTACTTCTTTGAAATTTACTATGTAGTAGGCATTTATGCTTTGTCTAAAATACAAAGATTAATGAACAATGTTTCATCAAAACAAGCTCACAGGTTAGGGGACATATAAATAAACTAATCATTAGAATATTATTAGTGTTCTGATAAAGAGAAAAATGGAATGCTGTGGGAGCATAGAGGAGAGTCACCTACATGAGACTGTACTGATAAGTGTGAAATAGTAAAGATATGTTCCAAGTGGAATTTTCTCTCTGTACATATCCTACTGTCTAATCTAAAATATCTAGTTAATCTAAAGTCCCTATTAAACTTCAGAGTCAACACTGAATGAACTGCAGTGAGTACTTTTTAAAAGGATCTTGTATATAACTTAAGGTAGAAGACCTATTAATACCAACTTTATCCACTGACATACTCTCATTTCAGTAATGTCAAAAGCATGTGAATATGTAAATACAATTACATTTCTGTAAAAAACATGGATTTAAGCCTATGTCTTAAAATATGAAATAAATGTATCTGCTTTTAGGAAAAGCAAAGTGTAAGTAATAGATGATATCAAGATAGCTGATTGGAGGTGTCCAATGCTCATCTTTCTTTATTAAAAAATGACAAAAACAACAAATACATAACTACATTTCAAGTAAAGTATCTAAGGGAGAACACTGGAATTCAGTAAGAAGCAGCACAGTCTTCTGAAGCACAAAGACTCAAGATGGCAGCATAGAGAGAAGTAAAGAACCCCGCCAAGATTGTGAAGAAATGGTAAAGGGGAGCTCTCTAGCAGTGTCCAATACCACTACAGATACCTGCAATCATAGCTACAGAAAAAGACCACATTCCATGCAGGCCCTGAGCCACATAAGATGATCTTTGGAGTCGAAGTGGCTGCACTACTCCAGAGAAGAAAGCCGTGCAGGGTCCCCCTACTCTCCAGGATGGAAGCTGCTATGGCATGACTTCATTTTGAGAACAGAGACATTGTTATGGTGCATTGTAACCTGGGAGCTCCTGCATCTCCACATTCCTAAGACCCTCCTTTTGTTCTACTTTTATTTCCCTATGCCCACGCCAAAGGCTAGAACACCATTACCCCAGTTAGATCAGTGGTACAACTGTGACTGTAGTACTTGAGGCCATACAGTCCCCTGCATCCCCCAAAAGAAGTGGTCCAGCACAGCAGGGAGGTCACCTCCAAGACCCAAGTAACTGATATGCACATCCTCTAGAACCCAAGGACTGACCACCCAGCACCCACAACTGCCAGTGACTCTGCCTCCACAACCAGAAAGTTGTTCTATGTGCCCCCTAGAGCCTGAGGACTGGCCTGCCCAACATCTGCCACCATTGGTGGCCCCACTCCCTTGACCAGTGGAGCCTTCCAGAGCCTAAGAACTGGCTTGCTCAGCAGCTCCATCCCTTAGCAAAGCCACACTGCTGCCTCAACAAACACCCACAGGCTAGGTCACTGGGGCATTTACAGTTACCACTGATGTTGATTACAGTTGAAGAAATCATGAGGAGACCAGAAAATAAACAGAACAAAAAAGAATGAATAAAACCTATGGGACTTAGGGAGCACCATATTCACATAATGAGAGTTCCAAGGAGAAGAGACCAAAACTAAAAAAAAAATATTAAAAAGCATAGTAAACCTATTTAATGACATAATAACTGAAAATTTCCCAAGTCTTGAGAGAGTTAAATACATCCAGATCCAAGAAGCTAATAAATTCCTCAATAGATTCGACCCAAAAATGTCCTCTCTGAGGCACATTGTAGTCAAATTGTCAAGTCACAGATAAAGAGAGAATTTTAGAAATAGTAACAGAAAAGCATCAAATCACATATGAGGGGACCCTCATTAGACTGACAGCAGATTTCTCAGCAGAAACCATACATACCAGGAGAGAATCGGATAATATGTTCAAAGTGCTGAAAGAAAAAATACTGACAGCCAAGAATAGTGCACCCAGCAGTGCTATCCTTCTGACACTAAGGAGAAATAGTCTTTTCCAGACAAGCAAATACATGGAATTTGTCACCACTTGGCCAGCCTTACAAGAAATGCTTAAGAGAGTCTTAGATCTGGAAGTAAAAGGACAATAACTACCATCATGAAAACACATGAAAATATAAAATTCACGGGTAGAGCAGACACAAAACTGAGAAAGAAACCTTGTCACCACAGAAAGTCACAAAACTGGAAAGGCAAGCAATAAGAAAAAAAGCTACACAAAACAAACTAAAAACAATTAATGGAATTAATTATACAAGTTAATCTATCAATAAGAACCTTACAAGTAAACATTAAATTTTCCAGTTAGAAGATATACACTAAGTCAATGGATTAAATAATCATAACCTAATTGTATGCTTTGTAAATAAAAAATAAAATTGCAAGGCCCTCAACCATCTGGATAGACCGCTCCTCTCATTCAAAGGTTAACAGAGTTAAATCAGGTTAACCAGAGTTAACCTGAAAATCTAGTTCAGGCCATGATGGAAGAAGGGGTTGGACATGCCTCATTATATCCCTCCAGCATTAACATTAACATAGACTTTAAGTTTGATAAGACATATTTATAATCTATTCTCTCTGAAGCCTGTTACTTGAAGGCTTCCTCGGCATGATAAAACCTAGGTCTCCATAACCCCCTATTAATATCCAGACATTCCCTTCCGCTGACAATAACTCAACCAATTGCCAATCAGAAAAATTTAAAATCTGTCTATGATCTGGAAGCCCCTGCTTTGAGGTGTCTGCCCTACTAGATCAAACTAATGTAAATCTTACATGTATTTACTAATATATTATGGTTCCCTGAAATGTATTAAAGCAAGTTGTATCCTGACCACCTTGGGCACATGCCATCACAACCTCCTGAGGCTATGCCATGGGTGTGTCCTTAACCTTGGCAAAATAAACTTTCTAAATTGACTGAGACCTGTCTCAGATATTTTGAGTTCACAACTTCTTCATACAGGACATTCACTTCACTTATAAAGACACATGAGTGAAGATATTTCATGGACTAAAATGGAAAGGATCAAAAAAGATATTTCATGCAAAACTGAACCAGAAATGAGCAGCAGTAGCTATAACTGTATCAGATAAAATAGACTTTAAGTCAAACACCATGAAAAGAGACAAAGAAGGTAATTTTATAGCAATAAAGAGATCAATTTGGCAAGAGGATATAACAATTGTAAACATATATGCATCTCAAACTGGAGCACCCAAATATGTGAAGCAAATATTATTGGATCTAAAGGGAGAGATAAACTCCACTGTAATAATAGTTGGAAACTCCAACACTCTACAGCATTGGAAAGAGCATCTAGACAAAAATTCACTAAAAGGCATTGGATTCAAACTGTACTATAGACAATATAGAACTAAAACATTTATAGAACATTTCATCCAATTGCTATAGTAAATTCTTCTCATCAGTGCAAAGAACATTTTCTGGGATGGATAATACGTTAGGCCACAAAACAAGTTTCAACAAATTTAAACAAATTGAAATCATATCAAGTATCTTTTCTGACCACAATGGAATAAACCTAGAAGTCAGTAACAAGAGAAACTTTGGAAAGTGTACAAATAAATGGAAATTAAACAACATACTGATGAATGACCAATGGGTCAATGAACATATTAATAAGAAAATTTAAAAAATTATTGAAACAAATAAAAACAGAAATATAGCATGCCAAAACCTATGAGCTATGGCAAAAGTAGTACTAAAAGGAAAATCTATAGAAATAAACATTTACAACAAAAAGTAGAAAGATACCAAATAAACAACCTAGTGCTGAAAAAACAACCTAGTGCTGAATCTCAAGGAACTGGGAGAGCATGAGCAAATCAAACCTCAAATTAGTAGAAGAAGAGGAATAATAAAAATCAGAGCAAAAGTAAACAAAATTGAGAATAAAAATTACAAAATACAAATGAAACAAAAGTTGTTTTTGTCAAAACAATAAAATCAACAAATCATTAGTTAGAAGAAATAAGAAAAAAAGAGAGAGGACACAAATCAAATCATAAATGAAAAAAGAGACATTACAATGGAAACCATAAAAACACAAAGGCTCATAAAAATCATAGGCTACCATGGACAATTATACATCAACAAATTGGTCAACCTAGTGGAAATGAATAAGTTCCTGGACACATACAATTTACCAATGCTGAACAGGAAGAAACAGAAAACCTGAACAGACCAAGAACATGTAATGAGATTGAATCATTAACAAAAAGTCTTCTGAAAAAGAAAAGCCCAGGATGAAATGGCTTCGTTGCTGAATTCTACCAAACTTTTAAGGAAGAACTACTACCAATATTTCTCAAAGTATTTTAAAAAATTAAAAACTTGAGAATGCTTCCAAACTTATTCTACAAGGCCAGCATTACCCTGATATCAAAAGCAGACAAGGACACAACATAAAAAAGAAAACTACAGGCCAATATCCTCAATGAACAGAGATGCAAACATCCTCAACAAAATACTAGTAAGCCAAATCCAATAGCACTTAAAAATAGTATACACCTGGTCAAATGGGATATATCCCAAAGATGCAAGATTGGCTCAACACATGCAAATCAATAAATGTGACATATCACATAAATAGAAGAAAGGACAAAAATTATAAGATCTTCTCAACAGAAGGAGAAAAAGCATTTGCTAAACTTTAATATCCCTTAATGATAAAAACTCTTAACAACATAGGTGTAAAAGAAACATACCTCAAAACAATGAAGTTCATATGTGACAAACCCACAGCTAGCATCATACAGAATGTGGAAAAATTAAAAACTTTTCCTCTACGAAGTAGAAAAAGACAAAGACGATCACTTTCATATCACTTTTATTCAACACAGCAGTGGAAGTCCTAGCTAGAACACATAGGCAAGAGAAACAAATAAAATCCAAATTATAAAAAACAAAGTCAAATTGTCCCTGTTTGCAGACATGATTTCATATGTAGAAAAACCTAAGGATTCCATCAATCAACTCTTAGAACTGAGGGAAAAAATCAGTAACATTGCAGGGTACAAGTTCAACATTCAAAAATCAGTAACATTTCTAGATACCAATACCAAACGAGTTAAAAAAAATAGAAAAAGCAATCTCATTTATAATAGCTATAAAAAATACCTAGCAATAAATGTAATCAAGGACCAAAAAAACTCTATGATAAACGCTATAAAACACTGATGAAAGAAATTGATGAGGACTCCAAAATGGAAAAATGTCTTGTATTTATGGATTGTTAAAATGATCATGCCCCACAAGAGATCTGCAGATTCAATGCAATCCTTATTAAAATACCAATAACATGCTTCACAAAAATAAAAAAAATTCTAAAATTCATATGGAAACCACAAAAGACTTTAAATGGCCAGTGGAATCCTGAGCAAAAGAAGAAAGCTGGAGGCATCATACTACCTGACTTCAAAATATTCTAAAAAGCTATAGTAACCTAAACAGCATAGCAGTAGCATAATAAAAGATACATAGACCAATAGAACACAATAGGGAACACAGAAATAAATCCACATATTAACAGCCAACTGACAGATAAATATTCCAAGAACATGCACTAGGGAAAGGACAGTCTTAATGAATGTTGCTGGAAAAACAGGATATCCAGATGAAGAATGAAACTAGATCCCATCTCTCATTATATATAAAAATTTACTCAAAATGGGTTGAAGACTTACATGTAAGACTTACATGTAAGACTAAGAAACGACTAGAAGAAAACATAAACGCTGCATGACATTGGCCCGGGCAAAAACTTTATGAATTTTATAAATAAGATCTCAAAAGTACAGGTAACAAAAGCAAAAACAGATAAATGGATTATACCAACTTAAAAGCTTCCGCACAGCAGAGGTAACAATCACCAGAGTGAAGAGACAATCTGCAGAATGGGAGGAAATATTTGCAAACAATTCATCTGACAGGGGCTTAATATTTACAACATAGAAGAAACCCAAACAACTCAAAAGAAAAAAAATTTGATTTCAAAATGGGGACTGATATAAATAAAATTTCTGAAAAGATTCCTATAAATGGCCAAGAAGTATATGAAAAAAATGCTCAACACCACTAATCAGGAAAATGCAAATCAAAACCAAAATAACATATCATTTTATCCAAGTTAGACTGGCTATTGTATAAAAACAAAAATAACAGATTTTGACAAAGATGGAGAGAACGGGAAACTCTTATGCACTGCTGGTAGAAATGTAAATTAGCATGTTCATTGTGATGAACAGTATGAACTTTCTTCAAGAAACTAAAAGTAGAACTACCATATGATCTAGCAGTCCCACCACTGGGTATATATCCGAAGGAAAGGAAATCAGTATGTTAGAGATATCTGTACTCCCATGTTAATTGCAATACTATTCACAATAGCAAAGATGGAATCAACCTCTGTGTCCATCAGAAGATGAATGGATAGATAAAATATACTATATATACATAATGGAGTGCTATTGAATCACTAAAAAGTGAATTCTATCAATGTTGGCAACATGGACAACCCCGGAAGTCTTTATGTTAAGTAAAGTAAGCAAGGCACAGAAAGACAAATAGCAAAATGTTTTCACTTAATATTTCTGTGGGAAACAAGTCAATCATAGAAGTAGAGAGTGGAATAGTTGTTACTAGAGGCTGGGAAGGATAGAGAGGAGAAAGGGTAGGGAGATGTTGGTTAACGAATACAAAATTACAGCTAGATAGGAGGATTCTAGTGCTCTACATCACTGTAGAATGATGAGACTCAACAATTATTTATTATATAGTTTCAAATAGCTAAAGAGATGGTTTTGAATCTTCCCAACACAAAGAAATGATAATGGTTTGAGGTTATGGATAGTCTAATTACCTTGATTTGATCATTACACATTGTAAACCTATATGGATATATCAATCACACTGTACCCCATAAACATATACAATTATAGCATGTGTATAAAAAAACCCATGTTATATCTTAAGTTAAAATGTTCATGACCTTCTGGAACTTGCCTTGCACATAAACCATACAATAATCCCGTAGTTAATATTTTGCCTTTGTGGCTAATATCAAACAGAAACCAAATTCTTATGATAAATGATAATCTACTCCTCACATGAAAGAGTGTAAGGTAAATCCAATCAACGTATTTAAACACTAGATGCCCTGTCATTTTTAATTTTTATATAGGCTGTTAACACAACAGACAGAATTACATTCTGTTATATTGAATGGTTTAATCTGAATTTTAATGATTCACCTCCAACCTCTAGCAATAGACATCTACTTGTAGGTCATCAACAAATATGGAAGATAGCCTCACTATTTCAGTTATAATGAAACAGTGTGTCTAGATAGCCTCACTATTTCAGTTATAATGAAACAGTGTGTCATGTATATAATATACAGAATAACATTAAAGACCAAGTATTGAGCTTTAGGGGATGCCATGTGAGACAGTAAGATAGTAAATTAAAACCTAAAGAAAGGATAATCAGAAAGAAAGAGGAGAAGCAAGAGGGCACAGTATCATCTTAGAAAAAGTGCATTTTTTTAAAAAAGTTTTATTTTAGGTTCAGGGACAGATGTGCAGGTTTGTTACATAGTTACTCGCATCATGCGGGTTGTTGTAGAGATTATTTTGTCACTGAAATGCACTACTCAATAGTTTATTTTTATTTTTATTTTTTATTATACTTTAAGTTCTAGGGTACATGTGCACAATGTACAGGTTTGTTACATATGTATACGTGTGCCGTGTTGGTGTGCTGTACCCATATGTATACGTGTGCCGTGTTGGTGTGCTGTACCCATTAACTCGTCATTTACATTAGGTATATCTCCTAATGCTATCCCTTCCCCCTCCCCCCACCCCACGACAGGCCCCGGTGTGTGATGTTCCCCACCCTGTGTCCAAGTGTTCTCATTGTTCAATTCCCACCTATGCGTGAGAACATGCGGTGTTTGGTTTTCTGTTCTTGTGATAGTTTGCTGAGAATGATGGTTTCCAGCTGCATCCATGTCCCTACAAAGGACACGAACTCATCCTTTTTTATGGCTGCATAGTATTCCATGGTGTATATGTGCCCCATTTTCTTAATCCAGTCTATCATTGATGGACATTTGGTTTGGTTCTAAGTCTTTGCTATTGTGAATAGTGCTGCAATAAACATACATGTGCATGAGTCTTTATAGCAGCATGATTTATAATCCTTTGGGTATTTCTTGTGGAATAGTGTCAATAGGATTGGTACCAATTTACCTTTGAATGTCTGGTAGAATTTAGCTCTGAATCAATCTGGTACTGGACATGTTTTTGTTGTTGTTGGTAGTTCTTTACTTACTATTTCAATCTCTCTGCTTATCATTGGTCTGTTCAGGGTATCTAACTCTTCGTGATTTAAGCTAGGAGGGTTGTAGCTTTTCAAGAATGTATTCATCTATTATTGGTTTTCCAGTTTATGTGCATAAAGGTGTTCATAGCAGCCTTGTATGATCTTTTGTATTTCTGTGGTGTCAGTTGTAATATCTCCCATTTCATTTCCTATTGACCTTATTTAGATTTTTGTCTCTTCTTTTCTTGGTTAATCTTGCTAACAATCTATCAATTTTACTTATCTTTTCAAAGAACCAGATTCTTGTTTCATTTATCTTTTGTATTTTTTTGTTCCAATTTCATTTAGTTCTGCTCTGATCTTGGTTATTTCCATTCTGCTGCTGGGTATGGGTTGGTTTCTTTTTGTTTCTCTAGTTCCTTAAGGTGTGACTTTAGATTGTCTGTGCTCTTTCAGAATTTTTGATGTAGGCATTTAGGGCTATGAAATTTCCTTTTAGCACCATCTTGACTGTATCCCAGAGGTTTTCATAGGTTTTGTCATTACTTTCATACGGTTTGAAGGATTTTTAAATATCCATCTTGATTTTATTTTTAACCCAATGATCATTAAGGAGCAGGTTATTTAATTTCCATGTATTTGCATGGTTTTGGAGATTCCTTTTGGAGTTTATTTCCAGTTTTATTCCACTGTGGTCTGAGAGAGTGCTTGATATAATTTCAGTTTTCTTAAAATTATTGAGAATCATTTTGTGGCCTATCACGTGATCTATCTTGGAGAAAGTTCCATGCGCTGTTGAATAGAATGTTGTTGGATGGAACGCTCTGTATATATCTGTTAAGTCCATTTGTTCCAGGGTATAGTTTAAATCCATTGTTTCTTTGTTGACTTTCTGTCTTGATGACCTGTCTTGTGCTGTCAGTGGAGTACTGAAGTATTATTGTGTTGCTATCTCATTTCTTAGTTCTATTAGTAATTTTTTTTAATAAAATTGGGAGCTCTAGTGTTAGGTGCATATATATTTAGGATTGTGTTATTTTCCTGTTGGACAAGGCCTTTTACCATGATATAATGTCCCTCTTTGTCTCTTTTAACCATTATTGCTTTAAAGTTTGTTTTGTCTGATATAAGAATAGCTACCCCTGTCCATTTCCATGAAATGTCTTTTTCCACCCCTTTAATTTAAGTTTATGTGAGTCCTTATGTGTTAGGTGAGTCTGCTGAAGGTAGCAGATAGTTGGTTGGTGAGTTCTTATCCATTCTGAAGTTCTGTATCTTTTAAGTGGAGCATTTAGGCCGTTTACATTCAAGGTTAGTATAGAGATGTATCCAGAGAAACTAAGTTACCATTCCATTCATCATGCTATTTGTTGCCTGTGTACCTTGTTTTTTTGTTTTGTTTCGTTTTGTTTTATTTTTGCTTTTTAACTTGTATTTTTTTATAGGTCCTGTGTGATTTATGCTTTAAAGAGGCCCTTTCTTGATGTGTTTCCAGGATTTGTTTCAAGTCTTAGAGCCCCTTTTAGCAGTTCTTGTAGTAATGGCTTGGTATGGTGAATTCTCTCATCATTTGTTTGTCTGAAAACAGACTGTATCTTTTCTTCATGTATGATGCTTAGTTTCTCTGGATACAAATTTCTTGGTTGACAATTGTTTTGTTTGAGGTGGCTGAAGATAGGGCCCCAATCCCCTCTAGCTTGTAAGGTTTCTGCTGAGAAATCTGCTGTTCATCTGATAGGTTTTCCTTTATAGGTTACCTGGTGCTTTTTTTCTCACAGCTCTTAAGATTCTTTCCTTCATCTTAACTTCAGATTACTTGAGGGCCATGTGGCTGAGCGGTTATAGTATTTGCGATGAGTTTTCCAGGTGTTCCGTGTGCTTCTTGTGTTTGGATTGCTAGGTCTCTAGCAAGGCTGGGGAAGTTTTCCTTAATTAGACCTCCAAATTTGTTTTCCAAACGTTTAGATTTCTCTTCTTCCTCGGGAACACCAATTATTCTTAGGTTTGGTCATTTAGGATAATCCTAGACTTCTGGGAGGCCTAGTTCATATTTTCTCATTCTTTTTCTTTGTCCTTGTTGGATTGGGTTAATTCAAAGACCTTTTCGTTGAGCTCTGAATTTCTTTCTTCTATTTGTTCAATCTTATTGGTGAGACTTTCCAGAGCATTTTGCATTTCTATAAACATGTCCGATGTGTCCTCAAGTTTTGATTGTTTTTTCTTTATGTTCGCTATTTGAATATTTCTCCCTTCACTTCTTGTATCATTTTTTTTTTTTGGGTTTCCCTGCATTGCACTTCACCTTTCTCTGGTGCTTCCTTGATTAGCTTAATAATTAACCTCCTGAATTCTTTTTTAGGTAAATCGGATTTCTTCCTGGTTTGGATTTACTGCTGGTGAGCTAGTGTGATTTTTTTTGGGGGGAGGTGTTATAGAACCTTGTTTTGTTATATAACCAGAGCTGGTTTTCTGGTTCCTTCTCCTTTGGGTAAGCTTATCGGAGGGGAGGTCTAGGCCTGAAGGCTGTTGTTGAGATTCTTTTGTCTCACAGTACGTTCCCTTGATGTAGTACTCCCTCCCTTTTCCTATGGATGTGGCTTCCTGAGAGCTGAGCTGCAGTGATTGTTGTCTCTCTTCTCGGTCTAGCCACCCACCAAATTTACCTGGCTCTGGGCTGGTACTGAGGGTTGGTTGTCTGCATAGCAGAGTCCTGTGATGTGAACCATCCTTGGGTCTCTCAGCCCTGGATACCAGCACCTGTTCTGGTGGAGGTAGCAGGGAGGTGAAATAGACTCTGCGAGGGTTCTTAGCTTAGGTGGTTTAATGTTCTATTTTTGTGCTGGCTGGCCTTCTGCCAGGGGGTGCTGCTTACCGTAGAGCATCAGCTGTGGCAGTATGGGGAGGAAACGGTGGTGGGCGGGGCCCGAGAACTCCCAAGAGTATATGCCCTTTGTCTTCAGCTACCAGGGTGGGTAGGGAAGGCCCACCAGGTGGGGGCAGGGGTAGGTGTGTTTAAGCTTAGACTGTCTTTGGACAATCTTGCTGGGGCTGCTGTGGAGGATGGGGGTGAGGTTCCCGAGTCACTGGAATTGTGTACCTAGGAGAATTATGGCTGCCTCTGCTGAGTCATGCAGGTTGTCAGGGAAGTGGGGGAAAACTGGCAGTTACAGGCCTCACCTGTCCCCCACACAATCTGAAAGGCTGGTCTGACCTGCACGGTGCCCTCTCTAACAGCACTGAGTGTGTTTCTAGGTCGTGGGTGAGCAGGGCTTGAGAACTTGCCCCAGGATACCCACCTCCGCTGTGAAAGAAAAGGGCTTTGATTCTTCTCCTGCCCATGGAATCTGCATATCAAATTGATGGCCTCTGCCGAGTTCTGGCCAGGAGGCTTCTCGATCAGTTCAAATTGTTATAAAATTCAGCTGGAGATCTCCTCCTCCTGTGGCCTTTTCCCAGTGCTTCTGGCCGCCCTCCTGAAGGTCCTCTGTGAGGTCAGGCAAAAGCGGCTTGGTAAGGGACCCAGTGAGCTTCCAGGGGTTTTCCTGCTGCCTCCTCTACCCCTGTGTTATGCTGGGCTCTCTAAATTGACTGAGCTCCAGGTAAGGTCAAAATCTTCTCTTGTAATCTAGGCCTTCAGCTTCCTGGACAATCTCCCTTTCCCACTTCCACAGTTTGGGCATCACAGTATTTGGGGTGTCTGCCGGGTCCTGCAGGAGCAATCCACTTCCTTCAGGGGGTCTGCGGATCTTCTCAGGTTTCCTGATTTATTCCTTCAGTCGTTCTAGAGCAAAAATTCATGATGGGAGCCTCCACATGCTGCTCTGTCCGTCCAAGTCGGAGCTGCAATCTAGTCCTGGCTCCTGTCTGCCATTATCCCTTTGATACTTTGTTTTCTGTTCCTGTGTTAGTTTCCTAATAATGGTCTCCAGCTTTACCCATGTTGCTGCAAAGGACATGATCTCATTCTTTTGTATGGCTGCATAGTATTCCATGGTGTATTTTTTTGTACCACATTTATTTTATCCAATCTGCCATTGATGGACACTTAAGGTTGATTCCATTTTTTTTTTTTTTTTTGCTATTGTGAATAGTGGTGCAATGAACGTATGCATACATGTGTCTTCATAACAGAACAATTTATATTTCTTTGGGTATATATCCAGTAATGGGATTGCTGGGTCAAATGGTATTTCTATTTTTAGGTCCTTGAGGGATTGCCACACGGTCTTTCACAATGGTTGAACTACTTTACACTCCCACCAACAGTGTATAAGTGCTCCTTTTTCTCTGCAACCTCACCAGCATCTGTTATTTTTTTACTTTTTATTAATAGCCATTCTGACTGGTGTTACTGGGTCTCTCATGGTGGTTTTGATTTGCGTTTCTGTAATGACCAGTGATGTTGAGCTTTTTTTGGTATCACTGTTGGCCACATGTATATCTTCTTCTGAAAGGTGTCTGTTCATGACCTTTGTCCGCTTTTTAATGGTTTTTTTTTTTCTTGTAAAGTATTTTAGGTTCCTTATCGATGCTTAATATTAGACCTTCGTCAGATGCATGGTTTGCAAAAAATTTCTTCCATTCTGTAGATTGTCTGTTCAGTCTGTTGGTAGTTTCTTTTGTTGTGTGGAAGCTCTTAAGTTTAATTAGGCTCCATTTGTCAGTTTTTGCTTTTGTTGCAATTGTTTTGAGGTCTTCATCATAAAATATTTGCCTATTTATCTGTCCTGAATCATATTGCCTAGGTTGTCTTCCAGGATTTTTATAGTTTTGGGTTTTACATTTAAGTCTTCAATCCATCTTGGGTTGATTTTTTTATGTGGCATAAGGAAGGGGTCCAATTTCAATTTTCTGCATATGACTAGCCAGTTACCCCAACACAATTTATTGAATAGGGAGTCCTTTCCTCATTGCTCGTTTTTGTCAGCTTTGTCAAAGATCAGATCATTGTAGGTGTGCAGCCTTATTTCTCAGCTCTCCACTCTGTTCCATTGTTCTATGTGTCTGTGTTTGTACTAGTACCATGCTGTTTTGGTTACTGTAGCCCTGTAGTGTAGCTTGAAGTTTACTAGCATGATGCTTTCTGCTTTTTTTTTTTTTTCTTAGGATTGCCTGGGCTATTCCGACTCTTTTTTTTTTTAAACTTTATATGAACTTTTAAATAGTTTATTTTTCTAGTTCTGTGAAGAATGTCACTGGTGGTTTGACAGGAATAGCATTGAATCTGTAAATTGCTTTGATCAGTATGGCCAGTTTAATGATATTAGTTCTTTCTATCCATGAACATTGAATGTTTTTCCATTTGTTTGTATCATCTCTGATTTCTTTGAGCAGTGTTTTGAAGTTCTACTTGTAGAGATCTTTCCCCTCCATGGTTAGCTGTATTCCTGGGTATTTTATCCTTTCTTTAGCAATTGTGAATGGGACTGCCCTCCTGATTTGACTTTCATCTTGGCTGTTGTTGGTTTATAACAATACTAGTGATTTCTGCACATTAATTTTTTATCCTGAAACTTTGCAAAGTTTTTTTTTTTTTTTTAATTAGCTCAGGGAGCTTTTGTGCTTAAACTATGGGGTTTTCTAGATATAGAATCATGTCATCTGCAAACAGGGATAGTTTGACTTCCTCTCTTCCTACTTGGATGCCCTTTATTCTTTCTCTTGCCTGATTGCTCTGGTCAGGACTTACAATAATATGTTCAATAGGAGTTGTGAAACAGGACATTCTTGTTATGCTGATTTTCAATGGAATGCTTCCAGCTTTTGCCCATTCAGTATGATGTTGGCTGTCAGTTTGTTATAGATGGCTCTTATTATTTTGAGGTATATTTCTTCGATACCCAGTTTATTGAGGGTTTTTAACATGAAAAGAAATTGAATTTTATCAAAAGTCTTTTCTGCATCTACTGAGAGACAATCACAGTTTTTATCTTTAATTCTGTTTATGTGGTTAATCATATTTACTGATTTGTTTATGTTGAACAAATCTTGCATTCCAGGGATAAAGCCTACTTGATTGTGGTGGATTAGCTTTTTGATGTGCTGTTGGATACAGTTTGTGAATATTTTATTGAGGATTTTTGCACCAATATTCATCAAGGATATTGGCCTTTTTTGTTGTGTCTCTGCTACATTTTGGTGTTAGGATAATGCTGGCTTCATATCCCTTCTCAATTTTCTGAAATAGTTTTGGTAGAAATGTTAACCAGCTATTTGTACAACTGGTGCAGTTCTGCTGTGAACCTGTCTGGTCCTGATAGGCTATTTATTACTTATTCAGTTTTGGAGCTTGTTAATTGTCTATTCAGGGAATCAATTTCTTTTTGGTTCTGTCTTGGGAGGGTATATGTGTCCAGGAATGTATCCATCTCTTCTAGGTCTTCTAGATTGTGTGCACAGAGGTGTTCATAGTAGCCTCTAATGGATGTTTGTATTTCTGTGTGGTCAGTGGTAACATCCCCTTTACCATTTCTAATTCTATTTATTTGGATCTTCTCTTTTTTCTTCTTTATTAGTCTAGCAGTGGCCTATCTTGTTATTTTTTTTAGAAAACAAACTCCTAGATTTGTGGATCTTTTGAGTGTTTTTTCGTGTCTTGATCTCTTTCGATTAAGCTCTGATTTTGTTTTTTTCTTGTCTTCTGCTAGCTTTTTAGTTTGCTTTTGCTTCTCTAGTTCTTTTAGTTGTGATCTTAAGTTGTTAATTTGAGATTATTCTAACTTTTTTGATGTAGGCATTTAGTGCTATAAATTTCCATCTTAATATTGCCTTAGCTGTGTCCCAGAGATTCTGCTTTGTTGTATCTTTGTTCTCATTAGTTTCAAAGAACTTGATTTCTGCCTTAATTTCATTATTTACTCAAAAGTCACTGAGGAGCAGGTTGTTTAATTTCCATGTATTTGGATGGTCTTAAGCAATTTTTAAAGTATTGATTTCTATTTTTATTGCTCTGCAGTCCAAGCGTGTGTTTAGCATGATTTCTGTTCCTTTGAATTTGCTGAGGATTGTTTTATGTCTGATTGTGTGTTTAATTTTAGAGTATGGGCCATGTAGTGATGGGAAGAATTTATATTCTGTTGTTTTTAGGTGCAGGTAAGATTCATTTGGTCCAATGTTGAGTTTAGGTTCAAAATATCTCTGTTAATTTTCTGCCTCAATGATCTGTCTAACACTGTCAGTGAAGTGTTGAAGTCTCCCAATATTATTGTGCGGGAGTCTAAGTCTCTTTGTAGATCTCTAAGAACTTGCTTTAGGAATCTGGGTGCTTCTGTGTTGGGTGCATATATATTTATGATAGTTAGGTCTCCTTGTTGAATTGAATCCTTTACTATTATGTAATGCCCTCCTTTGTCTTTTTTGATCTTTGTTGGTTTCAAGCCTGAAAAATAATGATGGTTAGATGCCACAAAATAGGTGGCAATGTCTTAACCATGTATGTCTTGTCATGCCCGAGGGGCTCTTCCATCCTTGTCAAGGAGTGTGGTAACCTTTTCTCCTTTCATACAACACAGGAAAAGTTTCAAGTTGTAATTGGTGCCAAATAATTTGGGATAAAAAGCTTCCTTAAATTTATCAAGAAAAGAGAGAATGTATACTTAGAAGAGTAATATCAATAGGTATATGAAGAATAAGAAGGCATATGTTTAGATATTTAAACAGCTAAAAGAATATATAATATAGAAAATTATTATAGATAACATAGGATACAATTTTGGCAGGAAGTATGGTACAGATTGTAGTTATTCTGTATTAAGAATAGATTCATCTCTTAATCAGTTAATATGTATTAATCAAATAATAAGAAGAATAAAAGACCATGGAGTATGCTTAAAGAAAGCTGGATAGTATACTCTTTTGTCATTTTCCTTTTTCTCTCGCTGAAGACCTGCATGCTAGTGTAATGGTTGGAGCATCAGCAGTTCTTAGACCAACTGAGAGACCTTGAAAATAAAGTCATGAATCGAGGACTATAGCAGAAAGGTAGGAGCCTGGATTCCTGAAGACATTGTGGCGCTGTCAGTTTAGACCTAGGTTTGAAGCTTAGCTTCTTTACATAAAAGAAAAAATAAACTTCTATCATGGTTTAGAAAATCTTATTTTTTATTTCTGTTTTATGCAGCTGAACTTGTTCTTTCTGATAAAACTGATTTTGCATCTCCAAGCCTCTTGAATTTTACAAAGTGTTTGTCACTAGTAGGCTTCCAAAGGGAAAGAGAATGGGAAACTGATTTGATGCACTGTCTTTCCAATGCATATCAGTGAGTTGTTCTGCTTTTATTTTAAGCAGAGGAAGCATATCGTGAGCACTTAATGAGTTGACTTTTTTGACCGTTAATGGAAGTATGTGTGGTCATGAAGAAAGATTTTGTAATTAGATACTGACCAGAGGTATACTGAAGCACATTGGCTAGGTTACACTGTAAACCACCAGCATTTCAGTAGCTCAAAGCAATACAACTTATTTTTGCTCACTATACATATTCAGCATGATTTGACTGCGGATTCTTTTCCATATAGTCACTCCACACCCTATACTATCTCCTTTGCACAGCAGGGGAAGAATGGGCTAAAGAGTTGGGCACTAGTATTTACCACTGGTGACTCACATGTTCCCTCACATCTCATTTGCTAGAATTAGTTACATGAACATGACTAACTCCAAGAAAGGAAGCAGTATAGGCTTCCTCATACACAGAAGTAGGAAAGAGCTGGATATTTAAAAACATTAATTATATCTACTACTCTACTAAAACATAAAATAACCTGTGCAAACACTTTCAATGCACAAATACGTTTTTATCTTTTGTTAAATTAATTTCTTTAGAAAGGTTTTCCTCTAAAAAAGAACAAAATAAACCATTGCCAGATGAGAATTTCTACAAGATTAATCTCTCTTCGGCAGGTGAAAGACACTTTAACTGAGAAATAACAAGTCTCTTTGTTTAAGAAACAGATGAGCACTAAATCTTAAAGATTAACAAACACCCACACAAGTTTATTCATCCATTCATTTTGTAGACACTGATTGAGCATCTGCTAAGTGCGGTTCTGATGAAACCTATTGAAGTTAGAACGCAGGGTGCCAGATTTAAAAAGGGGAAATGGACATGACTCTAAATATTTCTAAAATTCTTTCTCTAAATAGAATTTTATTCAAAATACAGAAACTACATTATAATCTCCAAATACATTTACGTTACCAGATAGTTCTTGGAAACTAATTATATTACTATGATTAAAAATATCACAGTGACATTCATCCCAACTGGGAAACGTTTAACAGAATATATTTAAGAAAACACGTCAGAATCTCTGGGCATAAGGTACTGAGAAGACTTTCCTGACCAGCTGACTCTAGCTAGCTGCACACACATTTCATAGTAATAACTTAGCAATATGGTTATTTTCCACAAAATAGAAATTCACTGGTTTTTAATTTAAGAGATATCAATCTACTTCTTTTGTTTTCTTACGTGGTATTTATTGAACTGTTCTACATAAAGTATCACTGTATCGGAATCTCCTATGACAGATTAATAGTAACATAAAGCTATATTTCAAATATCAAATTGAATAAAATCTCTGATGGGAAACTTCTCAATAGATAGGTTGCCAATTATACTTTTATGTTCTATATGTGTTGGTATAACGCTTCTGGAAAGATTTGAAAAAGTATTTCTCCAGATCCGGATTATTTTCTTAGGATAGATGACTTGAAATGGCAATATGAGTTCAAATTTATAAGAACATAAATTTAAAAGAATAAATTCAACACATACTTTCAAATTGTTTCCAGACAGAAACTTATGCTAATTTGTACTCCAACATATGAGCACTCTACTGATGGCTCTTTATTTTGGTTAAAAACTTTATCAAAAATTATTCTTTCTTTGCTATTCCATTGCTTTCATCTTGAGAAGGTACTTCTCTATTCAGAAACCATGTTATTACTTACCTATATTTAATTCTAGTATTGTGATTTTGTTTTACTCTATTGCCTCCAATCTATTTAAGTAATATTTACTTTATTCCTTTAAACTGTAGGTTCTTGAGAGCAATGACTTTCCTGCATACTTTTTAAACAAGAGTCTGTCTCATGGTGGATATGGTGTGAATATTTCTAGGATAAATGAGGACTATGATGACTTTTACCTTTTGAACATCTCATGAATTTTCTATGCCTGAACATGATTTTTCAAATCAATTTTGTTTTAGACAAAACGCCATTTTAATCTTTTAATTATGAAAACATAGCTATGTTGATTTCATATTTTTTGGCGTGTTTAAACATACAACCAACAAAGGACTAATATCCAGAATCCACAAGGAACTCAAAAAAATCAGCAAGGAAAAAACAAACAATCCCATCAAAAAGCGGGCTAAGGACGTGAATAGACAATTCTCAAAAGAAGATATACAAATGGCCAAAGAACATGAAAAAACACTCGACATCACTAATTATCAGGGAAATACAAATCAAAACCACAATGCAATACCACCTTACTTTTGCAAGAATGACCAATAATAAAAAAAAAAAACAGATGTTGGCATAGCTGTGGTAAAAAGGAAACACTTTTCATGTTGGTGGGAATGTAAACTAGTACAACCACTATGCAAAACAGTGTGGAGATTCCTTAAAGACCCCAAAATAGGACTACCATTTGACCCAGCAATCCCACTCATAGGTATATACCCAGAGGAAAAAAAGTCATTATATAAAAAAGATACTTGCACACACATGTTTATAGTGGCACAACTGGCAATTGCAAAAATATGGAAGCAGCCCAAAAGCCCATCAATCAACAAGTGGCTAAAGAAATTGTGGTATATATATATATACCATGGAATACTACTCAGCCATAAGAAGTAACAAAATAATGGCATTTGCAGCAACCTGGATGGAACTGGAGACCATTAGTCTAAGTGAAGTAACTCAGGAATGAAAAACCAAACATCATATGTTCTCACTTACAAGTGGGAGCTAAGCTATGAGGATGCAAAGGCATAAGAATGATACAATGGACTTTGGAGACCTGGGGGAGTGGGTGAGAGGGGGGTGAGGAATAAAAGGCTATACATTGGGTACAGTGTACCCTGCTTGGTTGATGGGTGCGCCGAAATACCAGAAATCACCACTAAAGAATTTATTCATGTAACCGAATACCACCTGTTCCCAAAAGCCTATTGAAATAAAGAAAAAGAAAGAAAAAAGTCAAAAGAATTCTTCATTAATTATAGTTCAGTTTGGTAGGCAGCATTATTTATCAGGAGACTGTCAACAAGAAAAGATTTTTATTTCAAAATTGAATGTGAGAAAACACTATAAAATTATTCTCTTTCTTTGCTCTATAGGAATTATGGAAATATTTATCATAATAATCACATAATGACTTGTTCAATCATATTATTTCTAGTTTCCTGAAAGTGCTTGTTTTTTACAATGCATACAGTTTCAATACAGATAAAGAAGGGCAGGCAAGTTTCACATAAGGCCTTATACATAAAAAAACTTCAATTAAAGTTAGTTTCAGAAGACCAAATTTCAAAAGTTACTCTACAGCCTTAACCTTTGGTATTTTTACCCTGAATTATATATTGGAATGCTTTTTTTTTTTCCCAAATGACAATTTAGCATTTTATGTTCTTTTTTCTTTTACTGTAAAATAAAGCACAACACAATAATGTATAGTTCAATTAATCCTTATAAGGTGAATGTTCTTGTAACAATCATCCAGGTCAAGAAATTCAACCTTGCCAGCCATCCCAAAGTCCTCCTTTTTTCCTGATCCCAGTTGCCTTCATTTTTCCTCCAACAGGAATCATTGTCTTGACTTAAATCCATATCATATCTCCGTGTTTCCTTGCAGTTATCACCCAAATGTGCATTCACAGGCACCACATTTTAGTCTTCAAACATTCTACTTCAAAGCTTTAAAAAATGCTGTCTTTGCACCAATTTCTCCAAAGAAAGATTAGAATGATAATTTCCATTTATTATTATTATTTATTTTTTGCTAAATAAATTCTTTAGAAAAGGTTACACCTCTGAGTCCTCCTTGAATGGAATTTACATTGCTCTCACAGTCACACAAAACAGAGACAAATTGTAATAACATTCTTTAGAAGAAATTCATTTCAAAAAATACGTTTCAGTGACAGTCAGTATTGTCAAAGGGGGCATCCCAACTTTCTACAATTTGTTATGATAGCAATTATGTCTTTGTGTAGACTGCACAAAGTTTCTGTTACTACTAACCAACCTATATACTCATGAAAAAGAAAATGTACATGTTTTAAAAATTAAGGGGCAATGAAAATGTCAGTGAAAAAAGTCAGGTTTTGAGTAGAGAATTTGGTTGAGTCTAAGCCAACAATTAATGTAAATGGCACCAATTTCCTTTTCTTGGTGATTTTTTTTAGACAATTTTTTTTTGAGGGGGGTTCTCACTCTGTTGCCCAAGCTAGAGTGGCACTGGCGTGATCATAGCTCACTGCAGCCTTGAACTCCTGGGCTCAAGAAATCTTCCAGCTTCAGCCTTCTGAGTAGCTGGGACTACAGACATATACCACCAAGTTCAACTAATTTTTAATTTTTTTTTAAGAGATGGGGTTTTGCTATGTTGCTCAGGCTGGTTTCAAACTCCTGGCCTCAAGCTATCCTCCCACCTCAGCCTCCCAAGTAGCTGGAGTAATAGGTGTGAGCCATCATACCAGGCCTGGACAAACACTTTTATTGAAACAAAACTATATTGAAGAATACATAATTCATCACTGCACAGCTTTTATGAATTTTTATGAAGGAAAAATATTATAAGCCACCCCTCAGATCAGGCTGTAGGACACTATAAGCAGTCAAAATAATAAGTATCCCTATGTGTCCTCCAAAACATTATCACTCCAGCCTCCACAAAATGTAACCACTATACTAAGTTCCATCAATCTAGGTTAGCTTACTGGTATTTGAAACATGGAATAATGTGGTATAATGTGTATGCATTCTATTGCACTTGGCTTCCTTTGCTCAACATTGTGATAGTGAGTTTCATATTGTTGCATGCAATAGTAGTGCTTTTTCTTGCTGTGCAGTATTGTATGGTATGACTATACCACAGTTCATTTATTCATTTTATTACTGATGGACACTTCGGTTGTTTTCAGTTTTTGCTTCATTAAAAATAATGCTGCTAGGAGCCTTCTTCTACTTTTCTTTTGGAGAATATATATATATATATATATATATATATATATATATATATATATATATATATATATATGTACACATTTCTGTTGAGTAAATAGAAAGCAATGAAATTGCTTAATGAAAGAGTATTGAGTGTCCCAATTAGCAGATACTGCTAAACAGTTTTCCAACAGAATTTTTTTAAGTGACTTACCTGGGTTCACTCAGCCAGGAAGCAGTGAACAGAGATTCAGAATCTGCATTGTATCCACTATGCCATGCATCGAATAGCTGGAGTGGATGCCTTTTTGCTGGTGTTACATTTTTGCCTCCTGGTATTCTTGCTAATTGCCAGTCCACACTTCTCATCTCTTTTTTCTCTCTCTCTCTCTTTTTTTTTTTTTTAATTACACTTTATGTTCTAGGGTACATGTGCACAACGTGCAGGTTTGTTACATATGTATACATGTGCCATGTTGGTGTGCTGCACTCATTAACTCGTCATTTACATTAGGTATATCTCCTAATGCTATCCCTCCCCGCTACCCCGACCGCACAACAGGCCCTGGTGTGTGATGTTCCCCTTCCTGTGTCCAAGTGTTCTCATTGTTCAGTTCCCACCTATGAGTGAGAACATGCAGTGTTTGGTTTTCTGTTCTTGCAATAGTTTGCTGAGAATGATGGCTTCCAGCTGCATCCATGTCCCTACAAAGATATGAACTCATCCTTTTTTATGGCTGCATAGTATTCCATGATGTATATGTGCCACATTTTCTTAATCCACTCTGTCATTGATGGACATTTGGGTTCGTTCCAAGTGTTTGCTATTGTGAATAGTGCTGCAATAAACATACATGTGCATGTGTCTTTATAGCAGCATGCCTTATAATCCTTTGGGTATATACACAGTAATGGGATGGCTAGCTGGGTCAAATGGTATTTCTAGTTCTAGATCCTTGAGGAATCACCACACTGTCTTCCACAATAGTTGAACTAGTTTACCCTTCCACCAACAGTGTAAAGGTGTTCCTATTTCTCCACATCCTCTCCAGCACCTGTTGTTTTCTGACTTTTTAATGATTGCCATTCTAACTGGTGTGAGATGGTATCTCCTTGTGGTTTTGATTTGCATTTCTCTGATGGCTAGTGATGATGAGCATTTTTGCATGTGTCTGTTGGCTGCATAAATGTCTTCTTTTGAGAAGTGTCTGTTCATATCCTTTGCCCACTTTTTGATGGGGTTGTTTTTTTCTTGTAAATTTGTTTGAGTTCTTTGTAGGTGCTGGATATTAGCCCTTTGTCAGATGAGTAGATTGAAAAAATTTTCTCCCATTCTGTAGGTTGCCTGTTCACTCTGACGGTAGTTTCTTTTGCTGTGCAGAAGCTCTTTAGTTTAATTAGATCCCATTTGTCAATTTTGGCTTTTGTTGCCATTGCTTTTGGTGTTTTAGACATGAAGTCCTTGCCCATGCGTATGTCCTGAATGGTATTGCCTAGGTTTTCTTCTAGGGTTTTTATGGTTTTAGGTCTAACAGTTAAGTCTCTAATCCATCTTGAATGGATTTTTGTATAAGGTGAAAGGAAGGGATCCAGTTTTAGCTTTCTACATATGGCTAGCCAGTTTTCCCAGCACCATTTATTAAATAGGGAATCCTTTCCCCATTTCTTGTTTTTGTCAGGTTTGTCAAAGATCAGATGGTTGTAGATGTGTGGTATTACTTCTGAGGGCTCTCTTCTGTTCCAATGGTCTATATATTTGTTTTGGTACCAGTACCATGCTGTTTTGGTTACTGTAGCCTTATAGTATAGTTTGAAGTCAGGTAGCGTGATGCCTCCAGCTTTGTTCTTTTGGCTTAGGATTGTCTTGGCAATGCAAGCTCTTTTGTGGTTCTATATGAACTTTAAAGTAGTTTTTTTTCCAAATCTGTGAAGAAAGTCATTGGTAGCTTAATGGGGGATTGCACTGAATCTATAAATTACCTTGGGCAGTATGGCCATTTTCACAATATTGATTCTTCCTATTCATGACCATGGAATGTTCTTCCATTTATTTGTGTCCTCTTCTATTTCATTGAGCAGTGGTTTTTAGTTCTCCTTGAAGAGGTCCTTCACATCCCTTGTAAGTTGGATTCCTAGGTATTTTATTCTCTCTGGAGCAATTGTGAATGGGAGTTCACTCATGATTTGACTCTCTGTTTGTCTGTTATTGGTGTATAAGACTGCTAGTGATTTTTTCACATTGATTTTGTATCCTGAGACTTTGATGAATTTGCTTATCAGCTTAAGGAGATTTTGGGCTGAGATGATGGGGTTTTCTAAATATACAATGATGTCATCTGCAAACAGGGACAATTTGACTTCCTCTTTTCCTAATTGAGTACCCTTTATTTCTTTCTCTTGCCTGATTGCCCTGGCCAGAACTTCCAACACAATGTTGAATAGGAGTGGTGAGAGAGGGTATCCCTGTCTTGTGCCAGTTTTCAAGGGGAATGTTTCCAGTTTTTGCCCATTCAGTATGATATTAGCTGTGGGTTTGTCATGAATAGCTCTTATTATTTTGAGATATGGTCCAACAATACCGAATTTATTGAGAGTGTTTAGCATGAAGGGGTGTTGAATTCTGTCGAAGGCCTTTTCTGCATCTATTGAGATAATCATGTGGTTTTTGTCTTTAGTTCTGTTTATATGCTGAATTACGTTTATTGTTTTGCATATGTTGAACTATCCTTGCATCCCAGGGATGAAGCCCACTTGATCGTGGTGGATAAGCTTTTTGATGTGCTGCTGGATTTGGTTTGCCAGTATTTTATTGAGGATTTTTGCATCGATATTCCTCAGGGATATTGGTCTAAAATTCTCTTTTTTTGTTGTGTCTCTGCTAGGCTTTGGTATCAGGATGATGTTGGCCTCATAAAATGAGTTAGGGAGGATTCCCTCTTTTTCTATTGATTGGAATAATTTCAGAAGGAATGGTACCAGCTCCTCCTTGTACCTCTGGTAGAATTCGGCTGTGAATCCGACTGGTCCTAGACTTTTTTTGGTTGGTAGGCTGTTAATTATTGCCTCAATTTCAGAGCCTGTTATTGGTCTATTCAGGGATTCAACTTCTTCCTGGTTTAGTCTTGGGAGATTGTATGTGTCCAGGAATTTTATCCATTTCTTCTAGGTTTTCTAGTTTATTTGTGTAGAAGTGTTTATAATATTCTCTGATGGTAGTTTGTATTCTCTGATGGGGTCGGTGGTGATATCCCCTTTATCATTTTTTATTGCATCTATTTGAGTCTTCTCTCTTTTATTCTTTATTAGTCTTGTTAGCGGTCTATCAATTTTTTTGATCTTTTCAAAAAACCAGCTCCTGGATTTATTGATTTTTTTGAAGGGTTTTTTGTGTCTCTATCTCCTTCAGTTCTGCTCTGATCTTAGTTGTTTTTCCCCTCTGCTAGCTTTTGAATGTGTTTGCTCTTGCTTCTCTAGTTCTTTTAATTGTGATGTTAGGGTGTCAGTTTTACATCTTTCCTGCTTTCTCTTGTGGGCATTTAGTGCTATAAATTTCCCTCTACACACTGCTTTAAATGTGTCCCAGAGATTCTGGTATGTTGTACCTTTCTTCTCATTGGTTTCAAAGAACATCTTTATTTCTGCCTTCATTTTGTTATGTGCCCAGTAGTCATTCAGGAGCAGGTTGTTCAGTTTTCATGTAGTTGAGCAGTTTTTATTGAGTTTCTTAATCCTGAGTTCTAGTTTGATTGCACTGTGGTCTGAGAGACAGTTTGTTATAATTTCTGTTCTTGTACATTTGCTGAAGAGTGCTTTACTTCCAACTTTGTGGTTAATTATCGAAAAAGTGCCATGTGGTGCTGACAAGAATGTATATTCTGTTGATTTTGGGTGGAGAGTTCTTTAGATGTCTATTAGGTCCATTTGGTGCAGAGCTGAGTTCAAGTTCTGGATATCCTTGTTAACTTTCTGTGTCGTTGATCTGTCTAATGTTGACAGTGGGGTGCTAAAGGCTCCCATTATTATTGAGTGGGAGTCTATGTCTCTTTGTAAGTCTCTAAGGACTTGCTTTATGAATCTGGGTAATCCTGTATTGGGTGCATATATATTTAGGATAGTTAGTTCTTCTTGTTGGATTGATCCCTTTACCATTGTGTAATGGCTTTCTTTGTCTCTTTGATCTTTGTTGGTTTAAAGTCTGTTTTATCAGAAACTAGGATTGCAACCCCTACCTTTTTTTGTTTTCCATTTGCTTGGTAGATCTTCCTCCATCCCTTTATTATGAGCCTATGTGTGTCTCTGCACGTGAGATGGGTCTCCTGAATATGGCACACTGATGGTTCTTGACTGTTTCTCCATTTTGCCAGTCTGTGTCTTTTAATTGGAGCATTTAGCCCATTTACATTTAAGGTTAATACTGTTATTTGTGAACTTGATCATGTCATTATGATGTGTCAACTTGATCATTTTGCTCATTAGTTGATGTGGTTTCTTCCTAGCATCAATGGTCTTTACATTTTGGCATGTTTTTGCAGTGGCTGGTGACGGTTGTTCCTTTCCATGTTTAGTGCTTCCTTTAGGATCTCTTGTAGGGCAGGCCTGGTGGTGACAAAATCAGCATTTGCTTGTCTGTAAAGGATTTTATTCCTCCTTCACTTATGAAATTTTGTTTGGCTGGATATGACATTCTCGTTTGAAAATTCTTTGCTTTAAGAATGTTGAATATTGGCCCCCACTCTCTTCTGGCTTGTAGAGTTTCTGCGGAGAGATCTGCTGTTAGTCTGATGGGCTTCCCTTTGTGGGTAACCCAACCTTTCTCTCTGGCTGCCCTTAAGATTTTTTCCTTCATTTCAACTTTGGTGAATCTGACAATTATGTGTCTTGGAGTTGCTCTTCTCGAGGAGTATCTTTGTGGCATTCTCTGTATTTCCTGAATTTGAATGTTGTCCTGCCTTGCTAGGTTGGGGAAGTTCTCCTGGATAATATCCAGCAGAGTGTTTTCCAACTTGGTTCCATTCTTCCCGTCAGTTTCAGTTACACCAATCAGACGTAGATTTGGTCTTTTCACGTAGTCCCATATTTCTTGGAGGCTCTGTTCATTTCTTTTTACTCTTTTTTCTCTAATCTCTTCTTCTCGCTTCATTTCATTAATTTGTTCTTCAATCACTGATACCCTTTCTCCCAGTTGATCGAGTCATTTACTGAAGCTTGTGCATTTGTCACATAGTTCTCGTTTCATGGTTTTCATCTCTGTCAGGTCATTTAAGGACTTCTCTACATTGGTTATTCTAGTTAGCCATTTGTCAAATCTTTTTTCAAGGTTTTTAGTTTCTTTGTGCTGGGTTTGTAATTCCTCCTTTAGCTTGGAGAAATTTGATTGTCTGAAGCCTTCTCTCAACTTGTCAAAGTCATTCTCTATCCAACTTTGTTCCATTGCCGGTGAGGAGCTGCATTTTTTTGGAGGTGGAGAGTTACTCTGATTTTTAGAATTTTCAGCTTTTCTGCTCTGGTTTCTTCCCATCTTCGTGGTTTTATCTACCTTTGGTCTTTGATGATGGTCTCATACAGATGGAGTTTTGGTGTGGATGTCCTTTCTGTTTGTTATTTTTCCTTCTAACAGTCAGGATCCTCAGCTGCAGGTCTGTTGGAGTTTGCTTGAGGTCCACTCCAGACCCTGTTTGCTTGGGTATCAGCAGCAGAGGCTGTAGAAGAGTGAATATTGCTGAACAGCAAATGTTGCTGTCTGATCATTCCTCTGGAAGGTTTGTCTCAGAGGTGTACCTGGCCATGTGAGGTGTGAGGTGTCAGTCTGCACCTAGTGGGGGATGTCTCCCATTTAGGCTACTCAGGGGTCAGGGACCCACTTGAGCAGGCAGTCAGTCCATTCTCAGATCTCAACCTCCATGCTGGGAGAACCACTGCTCTCTTCAAAGCTGTCACACAGGGACATTTACATCTGCAGAGGTTTCTGCTGCCTTTTGTTTGGCTATGCCCTGTCCCCAGAGGTGGAGTCTACAGAGGCAGGCAGTCCTACTTGAGCTGTGGTGGGCTCCACCCAGTTTGAGCTTCCTGGCCACTTTGTTTACCTACTTAAGCCTCAGCAATGGCGAGCACCGCCCCCCCAGCCTTGCTGCCCCCTTGCAGTTAGATCTTGGACTGCTGTGCTAGCAATGAGGGAGGCTCTGTGGGTGTGGGACCCTCCAAGCCAGGCGCAGGATATAATTTCCTGGTGTGCAGTTTGCTAAGACCCTTGATAAAGCGCAATATTAGGGTGGGAGTAACCCAATTTTTCAGGTGTTGTGTGTCATGGTTTTCCTTGGCTAGGAAAGGGAATTCCCTTCCCCCTTGCATTTCCCGGGTGAGGTGATACCTCGTCCTGCTTCAGTTCTCGCTCATTGAGTTGCACCCACTGTCCTGCACCCACTGTCTGACATGCCCTAGTGAGATGAACCCGGTGCCGCAGTTGGAAATGCAGGAATCACCCGTCTTTTGTGTTGCTCACGGTGGGAGCTGGAGGCTGGAGCTGTTCCTATTCGGCCATCTTGGTGCCACCTCCTCCTTTTCTCCTCTCCAATGAATTTAAACCTTTTTACACTCTCATCAGCAAAGTAAGATTTCCACTTGCTTGTCATTGTCATGAACACTTGGAATTGTCAGCCTCCTAAATTTTAGGTATTTTGTTAGGTGTGCAGTGATATCTCATTGTGGTCTTTTTCTGAGGATTAATGAGGCTGTAAACCTTTTTTAAATGCTTATTAGCTACTGCCTATCCTTTTTTGTGAAATATTGGTTCAAGTCTTTTCCTCATTTTGTGTTTAACTGGATTTTCTTTTTTATTTTTAGAACTTTTTAATATATTCTGCATATAAGGGTTTCATCAGCTAGATGTATTGCAACCATCTAGTAACCATGGCTTAACTTTAACATTCTTAAATAATCATTTGGTTATTAGACATGATTAGCTGTAATCAAGTCCATCTTTGTCTTTTTTTCCCTCTTTTTGTCCTGTTTATAAAACTTTGACCTACCCAAGGTCATGAAGTATGTTACCTTCTAGATGCTTTATTGCTGTCTTCTTACATTTAGGATTATGATTTATTTGGAATTGCCTTTTTTTTCCCCCCCAATCCTTTAGGGTAGGAATCAAGATTCATATTTCTCTCCAGTGAAATTAAATTTTTCTGGAGCAATTCATGAAAAGAATAACTTCCCCCTTTGCATAGTGGTGGTATGTTGATTATAAATCAGGTGACTATTTCTGAGTGAGTATCTTTTTAGGGTCTCTGTTTTGTTCTATTGTGCTAATTTCCTGTCCTTACAACACCACTAATCTTAATTACTGCAGGTTTATGTATTTGATATGTGATCATTTAAGATGTGTGGTTTTTATTGTTTTATGTATTGAAGAGTATGTTATATATAAATTTTAGATTCCAATTTCCACCTAAATTCAACTGAAATAATTTTGATCAATTTGTGAAAAATTAATATATTTATAATATTGATGCTTTCTAACTATGGTTTATTACTGCATATATTCAGATCTTTATCTTAGTAATGTTTGGCAGTTATTTTACAGAGGTCATGCTGATCTTTTGTTAGATTTAATCCTAAGTACTGGATACTTTTGAAGCTAATGTATCAGAACCTAAATAAAATATGTCACTAGAAAAGTCATTCCAGACTGGAAACAGATGATAGAGGAAACTAGATATCCTCCTACAGAAATAGTTATTCTATAGAATACTAAGTAGAGACCTTTTTTTTTTTTCCATTTTTGGAGAGTATATATGTAAATTGTTAATATTTAAGGAACAATTATATCTAATACATAATCACTTAAGCAGCTAGCTTAATTTCATTCCCTACATCTGTCTTAATATTACAAATAATAGTAATAATAATAGAAAGTTGAAGCCAGAAGTAAGCCCCTTAAGAAGTCTAGAAAATCTCAGGCCACTACTAATTATTGGGTGGCTTGTACAACAGAAATGTATTTTTCTCACTTCTGTAGGCTTGAAGTCCCAGATCAAGGTGTCAGCATGGTTATTTCTTCTAAGATCTCTCTCCTTGGCTTGCAGATGGCTATTCTTCTCTCATCTCTTCATGTGGTGTTTCTTTTGTGTGATGGCGTCCTAATCTCCTCTTCTGATAAGGGCACCAGTCATACTGGTTTGGGAACCCAACTCATGAGTTCAATTTATCTTAGTTACCACTTTAAAGCCCCTATCTTGAATACAGTCACATCCTGAAGCCCTGGATGTTGGAAAAGGTTTCTTGCCATAATTTCAACAAATGATGGGGTATGAAAACAAACTAAAGTAACAGAATATTTTTCAGATGTTTAATTGAGCCATATAATTGTACTCTAAAACAACTGTGTTATTGTAAAATAAGTGCACTGTGGCAAAGTCACACTTGATACTGTGCTTTTTCTCTTTCCTTCTGTTGGTACGTCTATCCTAGACCCAGTCCTTGGATGTCTTTCTCCTCTATGTGTACTATCATGGCATTTCTTACTATGTATGTATATATCCTCATGACTTCCAAACTTACCTATTCTGGGATCCTATACATATAAACACAACTATCTACTTAAAATTTCTGCATGGATGTCTAATACACATCTCAAATGTAACATGTCCAGAAACAAATTTCTGCTCCTTCCTCCAAACCTGCTTCTCTTGCTATCTTGGTTAGTAGTAACTCTTTCAGATGCTCAGTATAAAACCCATGGGGACTCTCCTTAACTCTTCTTCTTCTCTTTTGCCGTATATATTTAACCCATCAGCAAATTGTATTGGTTCTAACTTTAAAATATATTCAGAAACAAATTCTCACTGCCACCTCTAGAATCTCTCAAGTCCACTTCCCATTATCTCTTGCACCCAGGCTTATGTTATATTCTTGCTAATTTTTTCCCTGCTTCCACCCTTACCACCTTCAGTGACGGAGCAGTCAGAGTCACCCTGCTGAAATGTAAGTCAGATCATACCCCTCCATTGCTGTGGATCCTCCAATTACTTCCCATCTTGTTTAAATTAAAGGTTTCTACAATGCCTGATTCCCCCAAACTTGTCTGAATTAATTTCTGACAACTCTTTCCTTCACTCAGCTCCAGCTAGATGGGCCTCCATGCTATTCTCTGAACAGAGACGGAGTGTACTTTTTGATTCTTCTGCCTTAAAAGTTCTTTCCAATATATCACAATATATCTTTTCTATTGCCCCCTTCAGATCTTTGTTTAAATGGCATTCAATCCACGAGACTGTGTGACTGTGTTGTTTAAAATTATAACATTATACTACTCCCTTGCCTCCTTACTTCCTTTTCTTTATATTAATACTACTTATCCCATTGAAAATACTATCAAATGAACTGGATTATTTTGGTTTTTATCTGCCTTTCTGCACACATGTGTAGAGCCTATGTAGATAGTAGTTTTTATTTATTTGACTCATTGATGCATTCCCCACATATAAATGATAGACTGTGGTTTTTGTTAGGAATCTCGCTCTGCCACCCAGGCTGGAGTGCAGTGGTGCAATCTTGGCTCACTGCAACCTCCATCTCCGGTTCCAGCAATTCTCCTGCCTCAGCCTCCCGAGTAGCTGGAATTACAGGCACAAGCCATTATGCCTGGCTAAATTTTTTGTATTTTTAGTACAAATGGGGTTTCACTATGTTGGCTAGGCTGGTCTCGAACTCCTCACCCCAGCTGATCTGCCCGCCTCAGCCTCCCATAGCCGGATTACAGGCGTTGAGTCACCGCACCCGGCCATGATATACTGCCTTAATGCAATAATTAGGCTATTTAAAATTACTATGTAAATTATAGAAATTACAAAAGGATTTAGCTTTCCTACAGAGCTTTAATGTTTATAAACATATAGAAGTAATTCCTACGTAAATTAAAAGGTATTCAGCTGGTTTCCATGTTATGACAAGTAAAAACAAAAATGAACAAACTAGCTACCAGGAATAGGGAGGTGTGGGAATTTCTAAAATGCTGTTTTAATGCAAGAATTCTGGTAGTATTTATGATGGCTAAAGAAAAGTGAACCTAAACTATACCACAGTGTATAAACAAGGCTGATGACACAAAAATACTGAGGATTGTCACCTTTGTGTCTGAGACTGAGGATATAAGTTGTTCTAGTTTCCTTGATACATTATTTGGCTTGCCTTGCATTGTCAAAGGACGGTATTTACTGAAGTTATTTAAATTAATTTTGAGAATGAAAAATTCATAAGGCTGAAAGAGGGCCATAGAAGATAAAAATTAGTTCACAGAAAATGTAATGTCAACGCTTACTTCCTGGAGCATGTTAATATATTCTGTTTTGTTCTTCACAGCAGAATCTTGTTAGAATTTCAGAACAGAAAAGGAAATAGATTCCTTGTAAAGAGACTGACTGTGTATCTTAGGTAGGAAAAACATACACAAAAGTAAATGTTTTGCCTCAGAAATAACTCGTATAACACTTTCAATATCCAAACATTTATTTTTAAAATACAATTTGGATTTCTCTGAGTTGCTTATAAATAAGCAACATTTCTTATAGGAATAATTTCAGCAAGAAATAACTAAGATGAATACATAAAATGTTATATGTATGCAAATTGAAAACATTTAAAAAAAGAAATACCCCTCAGGAAAAAAAAATATTGGTCAGCTACTATATCTAACTAGTTATATCTGCTAGCCTAGTGTATGGTAGTTACTGATTTTATATTTCTAAATGAAAAAATAAATTCATCTTCCATATAAAATTATTTTTATAATTAAACTACAATGTTAGAGAAGAATTGAATCACATTACAGTAACATTATACCTTTATCTTATTAATAGTTAATCTGTCGAGGCGTGAATTATGGTTTTAGTTTTATGACATATGCCAATTTCTTCCTACCCATTCTCGCTTTGCTTAGAAAAAAACATCAGCATGAGCTAAAACAACTTTTAAAGACTAAATGACCTACACAAGGCCTCAAGAGATTTCATAATTTTGGGCCTTATTTTCTGTATCTGTAAAATAAAAGGCTAGGAGTAGAAGACCTAAGATGAATTCCAGGCTCTATCATCCCACAACTCTAAGACTGCACAAATAACTCACCTGATATAGATCTGTAGTAATCTCGCTCAGATCTCTTATCACACTGTATTGTAATCTGGGTTCTTATTTATTTTTAGCCCATCTTGTTCCTTGGTAATACTGGAAGGGGATTTCCACTCTGTCTTACCTACACCCATCCAACTATCCATCTAGTGGTACATGCATCTATTTTTCATCCACCTATTTATTCATCTAACAATCCACTCATCATCCATCCTTTGATCTATTCATCTGCTCATTTATTCATCAACTAATTATTGATCACTTGATCTGTGTCAGGCTTACACTGTTAGGGAGACATGCATGTAATCCAATTATAACATAGTGAAATAAGTATAATAAGCAGGTTGCATAAAGTAATATGCATCCCAAAGTTGGTTGGAGATAGATAAGAAAAATTTCCTAGAGGAGGTACCAGGAAGAATTTCAGGACACTGTGGGAAGATAGAATGGAAGTGAAGAAGTGATGTATGCAGGAGTGTGAAAGAACATGAAGAGTGGATAAAACAAATTGTTGCTTCTGGGAAAGTCCACGTGTGCTTTCACGGAGAGGCAGGAAACAGGGAGGTCATAAGAATTTAGGCTGGATAAATTGGTGTCATCAGATCATGAAGGGTTTTATATGCCATAGTGGGTACTATTAAGTTAATGTAAAATCTTCATAGGACAGATATGAGTTAATAAGCTCAAAATGAATAAAGTAATATTTTCATGGATCACAATATCCATTAAGAAATTAAAAATGGTTTTTGTTTTTCTTTTAAACAAAACTGAATAAGCCCTCTTATCTGACAAGGTTGCACTGATATATAGCCTGTTTATTGAAGAAATATATTTGACCTTTTTTTTGGATTTCACATATAAATGAGATCATGCAATATTTTCCTTTTTTGTGTGTCTGGCTTATTTCACTTAGCATTCTGTTTTTTTATGTCTATGTTGTAGCAAATGGTATAATCTCCATTTTAAAGGCTGAATTATATACTATATATAACATATATATATGTTTATATATTATATAAACAGTTTCTGTAACCATTTGCTCACTGCTCATTGGCAGGCACCAAGGTTGTTTCCACATTTTGGCTATTGCGAATAATGTTGCAGTGAACATGGGAGCACAACATCTTCAACAGGTGGTCATTTTATTTCCTTTGAATATATATCCAGAAGAGGGATTTCTGGGTCATATGGTAATTCTATTTTGAATATTTTCGAGGAACGTTCATATTATTTTCCATAAGGGCTGCAATAAGCTACATTCCCACCAATAGTGCACAAGGGTTTCCTTTTCTCCACGCTCTCGCCAACATATATCTTTGTCTTTTTGATAACAGCTATCCTGATGGGTATAGTGCCTTTGGCTTTGATTTACGCTTTCCTGATGATTAGTGATGTTGAGCAACTTTTCATATACCTGTTGGCCATTTTCGCATCTTTGGAGAAATGTCTATTTAAGTCCTTTGTCCATTTTTATTAGGTTACATATTTTCTTGATATTGAGTTGCTATATGCATTCTTTATAAATTTTGGATATTAATCCCTTTTCAGATCTATGATTTACAAATACTTTTTCCTAATCTATAGATCACCTTTTCACTTTGCTGATTGTTTCCTTTGCTGTGCAGAAGCTTTTCAGTTTGATGTTGTCTCATTTATTTAGTTTTGCTCATTTACCCTGAGCTTTTGGTGTGATAGTCAGGAAATTACTGCCAAGGCCAGTTAGATAGACCTACTTTTAAGTTTAAATCACTTAGTGTTCTTTGAGCTAATTAATTTGAATAAAGATACACAACATGTTCTATCTTGGGCAACATCATGTAACGATGTGATTATAACTGTCAGACACAGTACCTGGCACACATTAGAAACTCAGATGAAACAGTAGATGGACTGTATGTCCCTTCTCTGAAGCCTGGTTAGGCTCTAGGCTCCTTCCCATTCTTCAGAAGGAGGCCCAGGCTGCTGCTATGACTATTGGTGTATGCATTGAGCAGGTAAAGGTCTTTTCAGTTAATGTCCCTGAGGTGAGATTGATTGACTGGTGAATAGTCAGAGTGGTCGTTGTTGAGCAGCACTAGGAGACAGCAACATTGAGAGATAAAAAGGCCATCTGTTGTCCTTAGCAATGTCACTGTTTCAAAGTGGGGGAAATAAATGATTCATAACCGTTTCTCTTTCCCATTTTATTTTAAAAAGTATTTCTAATGTAACAATATAGATATTTTAAAGCACTCTTCTTATAAATACATCTTTTGGAAGGGCTTCAATTCATTGCTACTATAAATCACTTACTCATCACACCACCTGCCAGTGTTTCTCTCTCCCTGCCTGTCTTTTTTCGGTTCCAGAGCTATTAACTCTTATCTTACCTGTGCCAAATGTTATGAACGATTAGAAAGATGTCAAAAATTCACCAAAGTCTTAACTTCATTTTAAGGAGTTTCTAGAAATGATAAATGCTCAAGTAAGGAAAAGTTTTTCTATCTACAAGGATGACATATTCACTCATTGAATCTGGCAAATGAGTAATGTAAAGATGATGGTTGAAAACTATGAGGTGCAGAAATTGCTTAAACTCAGTTTCTTTTCTTCTATAACTTGAACTTGCTATTAATCTGGTACAATCCAAAGATGTATTTTGTATCATGAGGAAATCATTCCTAACAGTCAAATTCTTTTGAAGAGAAAGATCATTTAGTATAATATATTCAGATCATATAATATCCAACAGAGAGTTGGTATCTCATCAATATTATTTGTGTGTATATGTACACAAATAATATGTGCATATGTATGTATATGTAATACAGGTATATGAGCTTCTTTTCATATACCTGTTGGCCATTTTTGCATCTTCTGAGAAATGTCTATTCAAGTCCTTTGTCCAGTTTTAATGTGTATATTTAATGTGTATTAAATGTGTATTTAATCTGTATAAAGTGTATATATAAATATTTACACACATATTATTTCATCTACTTTTCACAAGAGTCCATGAGATAGGGGATACACTTCATGTTATTAAGAGAGAAATCAAATAGCTTGGTCAGTGTTATCCACCTAGTAAAAGGCAAACCTACATCTGTGACTTCAAGTCTGTGCTCTTTTCATCACCCCTGTCTGAGTAGATACCTTTTCAGTTTTTGAAGTTTGCAAACTACTTAATCCCCTTTAATCCTTTAGGAATAATACCCAATTTACTATTTTGCCTTTTCAATAGTGATAGTAGTAATAATACCATTCACTAAGCCTTAATCGTGAGCCAGGCATCACGCTAATAATGCAGTACACACTATTCTATCCTTTCAAAAACTCCTTGAGGTATTTAAAATGACCGACATTTGTGTAGCCATTCTTATTTGCTAGTGGCTTTTCTCAGCAGTTTTTTCAGCATATTAACTGTCTTAATCCTCATGTGATTTGTATTATTTTATACCCATTTTACAGTAAGGGAAACTGAGGTATAAGGAGACTAAGTTATCTTGGTTAAGATAGCCCAACAGGCAAATGCAGAGATGAGATTCACATGGATCCAGAGTCCTTGCTCTTTACTTTCATTTTGAAAATGAGGCTGGGCACTCCAGCCTGGGCGACAGACAGAGACTCCATCTAAAAAAAAAAAAAAAAAAAAGAGGATGGGCGCCATGGCTCATGGCTCACCTTTGTAATCCCAGCACTCTGGGAGGCCAAGTTGGGCAGATCACTTGAGGCCAGGAGTTCGAGGCTAGCCTGGCTAATATGGTGAAACCCTGTCTCTATAAGAAAACACAAAAATTAGCCAGGCATGGTGGTGTGTGCCCATAATCCCAGCTACTCTGGAGGCTGAGGCAAGAGAATGGCTTGAATCCGGTAGGCAGAGGTTGCAGTGAGCAGTGATCATGCCACCACACTCCAACCTGGATGAGAGTGAGACTCTGTCATTGCATGTTCTTACTCATAAGTGGGAGCTAAGCTATGAGGATGCAAAGGCATAAGAATGACACAACAGACTTTGGGGACTCAGGCAGAAAGGGTGAGAAGAGGAGGAGGGATAAAGACTACCATCTGGGTTCAATGCATACTGCTTGGGTGATAGGTACAGCAAGATCTCACAAATCACCACTAAAGAACTTACTTACGTAACCAAATACCACCTGTTCCCCCTAAAACCTATGGAAATAAATAAATAAATAAACAAATAAATAAAAGCTATCCAAAGCAGAAAGGAAAAAAATGAGCAAACAACTCACAAAATTTAGGTAAACTGAGGAAGATGATTTGGATAAAATTGGCCAGGTAAGGACTGTAATGCAATGTGTATGGACAAGTGGCCAGTCTCAAGGAGCATATGCACCTTTGCTTATGTAGCATTATAACAAAATTAATGACATAACTTGTAATCATTTTAGATGGATATTTGCTTTGTCTTCTTAGAGAAGAATGCAGAGCATAACTTTCTGAGATGACTTAGGAACAGTCTCGTGAAAGAACACCTGTTATTGTCACGGATTGCAAAGCAAAGATGCTGTCAAGAGCCACTGCCATGGATAAGGTTATTCGTACTAGCATTAAATCATCCCAGGCCACTGCACTTGAACACGTCTTCTTCGTGGCCAGGCATTCTGGCCAGCCACTTGCTGCTGTTGACATTGTGCCTACCTCTAGCAGCCTTTTAATTTGGTATGCTGAAATCAAGTATCAAATAGATGAGTCAATGGATTGATATTTCTCAAATAATAATCTGCAAAATTGTAGAATCTAAGGATGTATTAGGATTCTTTGACTTTTTAAAAAAATGAGTTAATATATTACTCAATTTAGCATTGTAAATTAAGCACGTAACTGTAGGTGGAATCTTTTTGAGGAATGATAAACAATGTGAACAGACTCATACATGTACTAGAATTCATGCTTGGGGTTGATACCAACAATTTTGGCGATTCAGAAATATACTTATTTTGTTTAATTATACTTGATAGGTTTGAGTTTCCAAGTAAGTGACTTATAGATAAAAAATACTAGTAATGTTTGTGTATATATCACTCACTCTTCAGATGTACTGTCACTGGACTAGAAATTAAAGTGCATCAGGACCAAATCCCTTTATATTTTTAGCCAATTGTCCCTTACAATTAAAAAACTTTATCAACTGTATTACAAACTTTAAAGATCTACACTGTAAAACATTCTATAATAAATCATACTTAACTTACACATGTATATATTTTTCCTTTTTTGGTATGTTCCCTTCTCCTTTCAGGAAATTAATTAATTAATTATTCATAGGAAATTTTGACAAAGGTAGGCCTGACAGATGATGGTAGCAAACTGTTTTTTATTTAACAATTGTGATATTAGCTACATCCTATAAATATTTGCGGCTATGCCCAAGAGATCCACATGCAAACTAAATGACCTTTATTACAGTATAGAGGAAAAAATAGCCCAAAAAGAGTGCACAATGATATAATTAATTGTGTTTTATGCATTTGAACACGCAGTATTTTCTAGATAATTAAAACCACAAGTGAATCTAAGTTGAAAATTAATGCCATGAAAATTAACATTTCTGGAACACCTACCATGTGCCTACGAGTGTACTGGGTAGCTTTATAGATGTTGTTTCCTTTCAAGCCCGATTTTATCCCCTTGTTCAAGATGAGAAAATTGAAGGTCAGAGAAGTTATATAAAAATATCTTGATTTTGAATTCAGGTCTCTGATTTTGTAACCCAAATTCTTTCCACTGTGTCTTGCCACCTTTGTGGTAATTGTAAAGCAAACAAACATAACAATGGATCTGGATATTAAACTGAAAAATTTTAATAATCATTGGAAATAAAAATGTTAAATGAAACAGATAGAGGCTTTAACATCTCCTAGGGAAAGTGCCAGTAACAGAACTAAACTAATTTTTGCTGTTTTGCAGCATACTCCATTTTATAGCTTTCACAAATTTATCTATGCCTTTATTGTATCATAACAATATTTCCCTGATTACAAATCTTTGGCTTTTTATCTAAATTAAATAAAATTATGCCAGTGATACAGTTTATCCCCAATAATAACAGAAGTCACAGAGCTATTGATAGGTTCTAAAAAGGCAAAAGGAGGCTGATACCAAAGATGGGGTTAAAACACTCATGTGAGTTTAATTTGATTTTTCCCCTTGAGGTTTCCGCAAGATCCAGGAAATAAGAGAAGATACTACTATGTGGGAGGGTGAAAATATGTCTTGAGTTGGCAGTTCGACAGGAACGTGAGCTTGCCTTAAGTCATCTGTGTTTCTCCCTCTCCTGGCGTTGTACAGTAGTCAGAGACTAATTACAGTGGTGATTATAAAGTTAATGAAGTTGGAAAATTCCTGGAAATAATTATGTCTGAATGAATGGGATAAAGAATGTGACATACAAGACATAATGACTAATCAGACACTGAAAGACCTGATTTTGTGAACATTCCTTCATGAAAAAGAGCTCAGTGAGAGAAACATATCGAGAAACAACCAAGTATCAATCACTTGACCTGAAATAATGATGGGTCTGACAAACAAGAAAGTAAAACATAAAGAGGGTTTAGAAGACAACTGGATAATAAGCAGATTCTTTGAGGTGAGTTAAGGATACTGAATCCAAATTCTTTTCAGGCAATGAAAAGTAACGTAAGGGTTTTGCAGGAAAAGGAGAACATTTGGAAAGTTCCATTGTTAAAAGAAAGGAACTTAGATTAGATTTGTAAATTATTCTTGTTAGGTGCTTGAAATGCTTGAAGGATTTAGGTGTTAAAATTTGTAATTGAAATTTAAAATGTATAAAGAAATTGAATTAATGAGGTTCATAAGTGGTGTTAAATGTTTAGGGAAAATTAATCTGTCGACTATGTCAACTGAGCACTGATCAAAGAAAAAAAGGGAGAACGACTTTTTTTTACTTTAACAAAAACACTCAATTTATATGTACATTTACTAGATATCTCTTTGAAGATTTGAAAAGAATTAATTTAAATTATAATTTTAACAAATTGAATTCAAATTAAAGTGAGTAACTGTAAGTACTCTTTTGTGTACATATGCATAAAATTGTCTTGGACATTAAGAAATAATTGAGCCGGATGTGGTGTCTTATGCCTGTAATCCTAGCACTTTGAGAGGCCAAGGCAGGGGGATCACCTGAGGTCAGGAGTTCAAGACCAGCCTGGTCAACATGGTGAAACCCCCTTTCTGCAAAAGCACAAAAATCAGCCAGGCTTGGTGGCAGGTGCCTGTAATCCCAGCTACTTGGGAGACTGAGATGGGAGAATCACTTGAACCTGGGAGGCCCAGGTTGCAGTGATCTGAGATCATGCCATTGTACTCCAGCCTGGGCAACAGAGCAAGACTCTGTCTCAAAAAAAAAAAAAAAAAAAAAGAAAAGAAAAGAAATAATTGATTTGTAGTCAAATCAGGGATCGCTTTCAGCTGGAACTTTAGTCCTACCATCAGTATTTGTGTACTTTTTAAAATAATAAACTCATTTTGGAATAACTTGAAACAATAAGACTTGCATTTCTCATCCCATCATGTCAGTGGGTACATGATATCCATATGACATTACTGGTGGTGTTTATCTTGATTACTAAGTTAAGGTAGTTTTGCAAGTTTCTCCACTGTACAGTTAATATTTTTCCCATCTAATACTCTATTCTAAATCTAGCCCATACTCAAAAAAAAAAAAAAAAAAAAAGGATCAGGAGCTAAATTTCACCTTCTGGAGAGGGTAGTTATTTACATACATTGTTTGGAATTCTTCTGGAATAAAAGCTTTGTTTCTTGTTTTGCAATTGTTTACTAAACCTCTTAGAACTCTAATCTCTAACATTACTCACGCTTCACTCCGCAACAGATTGTTGTGAGGACCCATAATAGAGATAAAAATTTTATAAAAGCTGCAGAAGTTGCAAGTGATTATATTCCCTCAGGTATATTTCTGAGATTAAGTATAAACATATATATGTAAAAATAAGAGTAAATTGTATTTTAGTGTGTTAATGCACTGAATATCACTTTGAACTATTTTTGCTTCCTTCAGTTGACACGAAGAGCAAATCCTTCATCAATGAAGTGCAGATTGTGGATTTGGATGACACATTCTTTAAAAGAAGCACACTGCATAGGTCTTATATGTTTACCTTATATTACCTGGGTACATACAAGGTATATATCTGGGTATACAAGTACACACCACAGGGTTCTAAACTTTCCACTGAAATAATAAGATCACTTTGTGTCTTTTGACAATTTGATACCAGGAAATATTTATAAAGCATTTTTATGACATTTTAGAATGTGTTATTACTTTCATAAAATCCAAATTATGTTTTCAATGGAGGTGCCTGGTGCAACACTTGTGATCTAAACTCAAAGGCTATCATGTCTAAATGACAGTTAAATTATTAGTCTCATTTTCATATCAGAATTTTACTTGTCAGATTCAGCAAGTTGGCAATTACTGAGTGCAATAGGTTTCCAGACATTAAATAATAAAATGGTAAATGTCAAATTACCAAACATGGCTCATTTAAAGGAAACAAAAAAATCAAATTTTATATGGTTTGGATTATCAGGCAAAACAGCCCTTGTTTTCAAAGGATCTTTAAATAACTGCCTAACATTTTCCTTGTGACATCTCAAACCCAGATATGTGAGGTTTTTTTTCACCTCCAAATCTTCTTAGTCAGAACACTTGTCCTAATTTGGAGGAAAAAAGAGATGTTCTCTATGCTTAAATTGATAAAATTAGATCTTTTGTGTTTTAGAAACAGTGAAGAGACTTGTTTGAATATCCTAAAATCTAAACATGAAATAATCTTCTGTTATAATTGGGGAATGGCAGGTGATAAGATGAAATATATATATATTTTTTGTATTGCAAATTTAGTTATTCACAATTTTATGAATATAACTTCTGCCTTAGTCTGTTTAGTGTTGCGCTAAAGGAATACATGAGGCTGGGTAATTTATAAATAAGAGAAGATTATTTAGTTTATGGTTCTGTTGGCTGGAAAGTTTAAGACTGGGCATCTGGTGATGACCTCAGGCTGCTTCCACTCATGATAGAAGGTGGAGGGGAGCTGGGGTGTGCAGAGATTACATGGCCAGAGAAGCAGCAAAAGAGAGTTGGGGAGGTGCCAGGCTCTTTGTAACAACCAGCTCTCATGAGGACTAAGAGTAAGAATTCACTCTCTTGCCCACCAGGAAGAGCATGAATCTATTCATGAAGGAAATTCCCCCATGACCCAAACACATACCATTAGGTCCCACCTCCAACAACGGGGATCACATTTCAATATAAGAATTGGAAGAGACAAACTATAGCACTTTCTGTTCTTCCTAAAATAAGAGTAATTACAGATGCTAATTTTTTTTTGAGTCCTTATTTTGTGGTAAGTACTGTGCTAAACACTTTAAGCTCATTATCTCACTTAATCTTTACAAAAACCTTAAGGTAGGTAGTTTTATGCTCCCCATTTCACATATAAGGTCAGTCAGTTTAAAGGAAGTTAGACAGCAAGGAATGAACAAGAAACAGACCACAGAGCTTATGCTCATAGCCACTAATTATTTAGTGTTATACTTCCACAATATAATTCAATAACTGCATTTCCCAATATGAACATTTGTGACATCAGATGGAATTTTGATGAAAATCCATAAAGTCCATATTCTTTGTCTCACAATGTTTTTTTCTCATACTCAATGTATTTAGTAATTTCATACTTCTATTTTATTTTATTTTTTTATTATATTTTAAGTTCTAGGGTACATGTGCACAACATGCAGGTTTGTTACATAGGTATACATGTGCCATGTTGATTTTATGCACCCATATAGTGATGTTCCCCACTCTGTGTCCAAGTGATCTCATTGTTCAATTCCCACCTATGAGTGAGAACATGTGATGTTTGGTTTTCTGTCCTTGTGATAGTTTGCTGAGAATGATGGTTTCCAGTTTCATCCATGTCCCTGCAAAGGACACGAACTCATCCTTTTTTATGGCTGCATTGTATTCCATGGTGTATATGTGCCACATTTTCTTAATCCAGTTTATCACTGATGGACATTTGGGTTGGTTCTAAGTGTATGCTATTGTGAACAGTGCCACAATAAACATGTGTGCCTGTGTCTTTATAGCAGCATGATTTATAATCCTTTGGGTATATACCCAGTAATGGAATGGCTGGCTGGGTCAAATGGTATTTCTAGTTCTAGATCCTTGAAGAATTGCCACACTGTCTTCCACAATGGTTGAACTAGTTTACCCTCCCACCAACAGTGTAAAAGTGTTCCTATTTCTCCACATCCTCTCCAGCACCTGTTGTTTCCTGATTTTTTAATGATTGCCATTCTAACTGGTGTGAGATGGTATCTCATTGTGGTTTTGATTTGCATTTCTATGATGGCGAGTGATGATGAACATTTTTTCATGTGTCTGTTGGCTGTATGAATGTCTTCTTTTGAGAAGTGTCTGTTCATATCCTTTGCCCACTTTTTGATGGGGTTGTTTGTTTTTTTCTTGTATATTGATTGAATTCTTTATAGGTTCTGGATATTAGCCCTTTGTCAGATGAGTAGATTGCAAAAGTTTTCTCCCATTCTGTAGGTTGCCTGTTCACTCTGATGGTAGTTTCTTTTGCTGTGCAGAAGCTCTTTAGTTTAATTAGATCCCATTTGTCAATTTTGGTTTTTGTTGCCATTGCTTTTGGTGTTTTAGACATGAAGTCCTTGCCCATGCCTATGTCCTGAATGGTATTACCTAGGTTTTCTTCTAGGGTTTTTATGGTTTTAGGTCTAACATTTAAATCTTTAATCCATCTTGAATTAATTTTTGTATAAGGTGTAGGGAAGGGATCCCGTTTCAGCTTTCTACATATGGCCAACCGGTTTTCCCAGCACCATTTATTAAACAGCAAATCCTTTCCCCATTGCTTGTTTTTGTCAGGCTTGTCAAAGATCAGACGGTTGTAGATCTGTAGTGTTATTTCTGAGGCCTCTGTTCTGTTCCATTGGCCTATATATTTGTTTTGGTATCAGTACCATGCTGTTTTGGTTACTGTAGCCTTGTAGTGTAGTTTGAACTCAGGTAGTGTGACACCTCCAGCTTTGTTCTTTTTGCTTAGGATTGTCCTGGCAATGTGGGCTCTTTTACGGTTCCATGTCAATTTTAAAGTAGTTTTTTTCCAATTCTGTGACGAAAGTCATTGGTAATTTGATGGGGATGGCATTGAATCTACAAATTACCTTGCGCAGTATGGTCATTTTCATGATATTGATTCTTCCTGTCCATGAATGTGGAACGTTCTTCCATTTGTTTGTATTCTTCTTTATTTCGTTGAGCAGTGGTTTGTAGTTCTCCTTAAAGAGGTCCTTCACATCTCTTGTAAGTCAAAATTCCTAGGTATTTTATTCTCTTTGTAGCAATTGTGAATGGGAGTTCACTCATGATTTGGCTCTGTTTGTCTGTTATTGGTGTGTAGGAATGCTTGTGATTTTGCACATTGATTTTGTATCCTGAGACTTTGCTGAAGTTGCTTATCAGCTTAAGAAGATTTTGGGCTGAGACAATGGGGTTTTCTAAATATACAATCATGTCATCTGCAAACAGGGACAATTTGACTTCCTATTTTCCTAACAGAGTACCCTTTATTTCTTTCTCCTGTCTGATTACCCTGGCCAGAACTTCCAACACTATGTTGAATAGGAGTGGTGAGAGAGGGCATCCCTGTTTTGTGCTAGTTTTCAAAGGGAATGCTTCCAGTTTTTGCCCATTCAGTATGATATTGGCTGTGGGTTTGTCATAAATGGCGCTTATTATTTTGAGATATGTTCCATCAATATCTAGTTTATTGAGAGTTTTCAGCATGAAGGGCTGTTGAATTTTGTCCAAGGCCTTTTCTGCATCTATTGAGATAATCATGTGGTTTTTGTCATTGGTTCTGTTTATGTGATGCATTATGTTTATTGATTTGTGAATGTTGAACAAGCCTTCCATCACAGGGATGAAGCTGACTTGATCGTGGTGGATAAGCTTTTTGATATGCTGCTGGATTCGGTTTGCCAGTATTTTATTGAGGATTTTGCATCGATGTGCATCAGGGATATTGGTCTAAAATTCTCTTTTTTGGTCATGTCTTTGCCAAGCCTTGGTATCAGGATGATGCTGGCCTCATAAAATGAGTAAGGGAGGATTCCCTATTTTTCTATTGATTAGAATAGTTTCAGAAGGAATGGTACCAGCTCCCCTTTGTACCTCTGGTAGAATTCGTCTGTGAATCCATCTGGTCCCGAGCTTTTTTTTTGGTTTGCAGGCTGTTGATTATTGCCTCAATTTCAGAACCTGTTATTGGTCTATTCAGAGAGTCAACTTCTTCCTGGTTTAGTCTTGGGTGGGTGTATGTGTCCACAAATTTATCCATTTCTTCTAGATTTTCTAGTTTACGTGCATAGAGGTGTTTATAGTATTCTCTGATGGTAGTTTGTATTTCTGTGGGATCAGTGGTGATATCCCCTTTACCATTTCTTATTGCATCTATTTGATTCTTCTCTCTTTTCTTCTTTATTAGTCTTGCTAGTGGTCTATCAATTTTGTTGATCTTTTCAAAAAACCAGTTCCTGGATTCATTGATTTTTTGAAGGGTTTTTTGTGTCTCTATCTCCTTCAGTTCTGCTCTGATCTTAGTTATTTCTTCCCATTTTCTTGCTTTTGAATTTGTTGTTGCTTCTCTAGTTCTTTTAATTGTGATGTTAGGGTATTGATTTTAGATCTTTCCTGCTTTCACTTGCGGGCATTTAGTGCCATAAATTTCCATGTACACACTGCTTTAAATGTGTCCCAGAGATTCTGGTACGTTGTGTCTTTGTTCTTATTGGTTTCAAAGAACATCTTTATTTCTACCTTCATTTCTTTATTTATCCAGTAGTCACTCAGGAGCAGGTTGTTCAGTTTCCATGTAGTTGTGCAGTTTTGAGTGAGTTTCTTCGCAGGTTGTTCAGTTTCCATGTAGTTGTGCAGTTTTGAGTGAGTTTCTTCACACTGAGCTGTAATTTGATTGCACTATGATCTGAGAGACAATTTGTTGTGATTTCTGTTCTTTTACATTTGCTGAGGAGTAATTTACTTCCAACTATGTGGTCAATTTTGGAATAAGTGTAATGTGGTGCTGGGAAGAATGTATATTCTGTTGATTTGGGGTGGAGCATTCTGTAGATGTCTGTTAGGTCTGCTTGGTGCAAAGTTGAGTTCAAGTCCTGGATATCCTTGTTAACCTTCTGTCTCATTGATCTGTCTAATATTGATAGTGAGGTGTTAAAGTCTCCCATTATTATTGTGTGGGAGTTTAAGTCTCTTTGTAGGTCTCTAAGGACTTGTTTTGTGAATCTGGGTGCTCCTGTATTGGGTGCATATATATTTAGGATAGTTAGCTCTTCTTGTTGAATTGATCCCTTTACCATTATGTAATGGACTTCTTTGTCTGTTTTGATCTTTGTTTGTTTAATGTCTGTTTTATCAGAGTCTAGGATTGCAACCCCTGCTTTTTTTTGTTTTCCATTTGCTTGGCAGATCTTCCTCTATCTCTTCATTTTGAGCCTATGTGTGTCTCTGCATGTGAGATGGGTCTCCTGAATACAGCACACTGATGAGTCTTGACTCTATCCAATTTGCCAGTCTATGTCTTTTAATTGAGGCATTTAGCCCACTTACATTTAAGGTTATTATTGTTATGTGTGAATTTGATCTTATCATTATGCTGTTAGCTGGCTATTTTGCCCATTAATTATTGCAGTTTCTTCCTAGCATCGATAGTCTTTACAATTTGGCATGTTTGTGCAGTGGCTGATACCTATTTTTCCTCTCCATGTTTAGTGCTTCCTTCAAGAGTTCTTGTAATGCAGGACTGGTGGTGACAAAATCTCTCAACATTTGCTTGTCTGTAAAGGATTTTATTTATCCTCCACTTATGAAGCTTAGCTTGGATGGGTATGAATTTCTGGGTTGAAAATTCTTTTCTTCAATAATGTAGAATATTGGCCCCCACTCTATTCTGACTTTTAGAGTTTCTACCAAGAAATCCACTGTTAGTCTGATGGACTTCCCTTTGTAAGTACCCGACCATTCTGTCTGGCTGCCCTTAACATTTTTCCTTCATTTCAACCTTGGTGAATCTGAAAATTATGTGTTTTCGGGTTGCTCTTCTCAAGGAGTACCTTTGTGGTGTTCTGTCTTTCCTGAATTTGAATGTTGGCTTGCCTTGCTAGGATTGGGGAAGTTCTCTTGGATAATATCCTGAAGAGTGTTTTCCAACTTGGTTCCATCCTCCCCGTCACTTTCAGGTACACCACTCAAACGTAGATTTGGTCTTTTCACATAGTCCCATATTTCTTGGAGGCTTTGTTCATTTCTTTTTACTCTTTTTTCTCTAAACTTGTCTTCTTGCTTTATTTCATTAATTTGATCTTCAATCACTGATACCCTTTCTTCCGCTTGATCAAATTGGGTATTGAAGCTTGTGCATGCATCACGTAGTTCTCATGACATGGTTTTCAGCTCCATCAGGTCATTTAAGGTCTTCTCTCCACTGTTTATTCTAGTTAGCCATTCATCTAATCTTTTTTCAAGGTTTTTAGCTTCCTTGTGATGGGTTCAAACATCCTCCTTTAGCTCGGAGAAGTTTGTTATTACTGACCTTCTGAAGTCTATTTCTGTCACCTCGTTAAAGTCTTTCTCTATCCAGCTTTGTTCCCTTGCTGGTGATGAGCTGTGATCCTTTGGAGGAGAAGAGGCGCCTTGGATTTTAGAATTTTCACCTTTTCTGCTCTGGTTTCTCCCCATCATTGTGGCTTTATCTACCTTTGGTCTTTGATGTTGGTGACCTAGAAATGGGGTTTTGGTGTGGGTGTCCTTTATGTTGATGTTGATGCTATTCCTTTCGTTTGTTAGTTTTCCTTTTAACAGTCAACTCCCTCAGCTGCAGGTCTGTTGGAGTTTGCTGGAGGTCCACTCCAGACCCTGTTTGCCTGAGTAGCACTAGCGGAGGCTGCAGAACAGCAAATATTGCAGCACAGCAAATATTGCTGCCTGATACTTTCTCTGGATGCTTTGTCCCAGAGGGGCACCCACCTGCATGAGGTGTCAGTCAGCCCCTAATGGGATGTGTCTCCCAGTTAGGCTACATGGGGGTCAGGGACCCACTTGAGGAGCCAGTCTGTCTGTTCTCAGAGCTCAAACACCGTGCTGGGAGAACCACTGGTCTCTTCAGAGCAGTCAGACAGGGATGTTTAAGTCTGCAGAAGTTGTCTGCTGCCTTTTGTTCAGCTATTCCCTGCCCCCAGAGGTGGAGTTAACAGAGGCAGCAGGTCTTGCTGAGCTGCAGTGGGCTCCACCCAGTTCGAGCTTCCAAGGCTGCTTTGTTTACCTACTCAAGCTTCAGCAATGGTGGATTCCCTTCCCCTAGCCAGGCTGCTGCCTTGCAGGTGGATCTCAGACTGCTGCGCTAGCAGTGACTAAGGCTCTGTGGGCTTATTATCTTTTCCTGGGTTATTACAATTCCAGTGGGCAGGCTCATTAAGATGAATTGGTAAATCTCCGATTACAGTTTACAACTGTTCACATTGAAAATCCCAAAACTAGAGAAAAACTGAAAAGAGTAGTAAAGTGAGAACTCATATAAGCTTACCTATTTTTGTTACTTTGCTTTCTATTTTGTCTCTCTGTCAGCTTCTCTCTCTCTCTCTCTCTCTCTCTGCCTGCCCACCATATATGGACATACTCCTCAGTACACATACACAAACACACACACACACAGACACAGACACACTTTGTAGTTGAACAATTTAAGAGTTAGTTGCAAATTTTAATTTTAGGTATCAATGAATAAATTGAAGAAATATTTTTTGAAAAGAATTTACTCCTGTAAAGAGAGTAATCCAGTTAATTATTTCTAAAAGCAATCCTTTAATTATGCCAGGTTTCTAATACTCACTATTTATCCTAAGAAAGTAAGTTTTCCTTTATTCAATTTATATTTTTGGCATTTTCTGTATGCATTTTTGTTGATGATGTCTTTTAAAGAGTTGATTCATTTTGATGAAAATTATCCTTAAAAATTTTTTATTGAGATTAATCTATGTACAATGAACTACATCCATTTAAAGATACAATTTGATACTTTCTAAAGACATATACAACTTTAAACCACACCACAATTAAGATACGAAAGTTTTCTCTTTCTCCCCAAAGTTTTCTCATGCCCCTATTCAGTCCATCATTCTTGTTGTCCTGCACCCAGCCTATCACTTACCTGTTTTTATGCCACTATAGAGCAGTTTGCAGTTCTTAAAATTTTGTAAACTGAATCACAATGTATCAACTTTTTTCGTGCCTAGCTTTTTGCACTCAGTAAGAAAAGTTAATTTTATTGGGCCTTAACTCTCAGATTTTCATTTTATATGAAAAATACTGTTTAGATGTTAAATTTTATATCTCTTTTAAATAGGAGGAAATATATTAGAATCACCAGACAGGAAATTTGTAATGTTCTGTTTGTACATTTTATAGTTATGAATAGATAACAGAAAAAAATATGCTATCATTACAATTTATGTATTATTAATGGTGTGAGAAATAAGATAGGCTGATGTTGTAAGTATAGAAGCTAAAAAAATCTTGTTTAACTAAACTTTACTTACAAATTAATGTGTCAGTTTTATGTGACAGTGAAATATTCATTTTATGGAAATATGGGTGATACTTTATAATGTATTAGAATAAATTATGAAAAATTTGCTTCTTGAAGTAAAAATTTAAGAATCTTGAGAAACTGGCATATTTTTCTTTAATGAACAATTCTACATATCCTAGAATGTTGTTATGATGCCATTACAGTTAAATTTAATTAAAAATATCATTCAAGGGTATGTGTGGGAAGGGAGAGGGGTTGTGTGCTAGGGAAGATTCTTGGCTAATGCACTACCAGGTTGGCATTGCAATAAGGTGATTTTACGCATAAGGAACCTCTGTAAAGCTATGGAGAGTAATGGGTTAATACCCAGTAAGTTAAAAAAAAAAAAAAGATATTTAATATCTTGATATACATCAGTACTAAGAATGATGTTGTACAAGCAAAAATGGGAAGTTAAAATATGATTAAATGCATTATACTCTCAGGGTGAATATTTTAATTGGGAATTTGCAAATTTTTATTGCAATAAGTCAAATTTTAATTCTGTTTAACAATTACTAATGCTATACAACATGATTCCACTTAGATTGCAGATTATGTTACCACTTTTGACTTTTAGCATTCTTTTAAACTAAAGAAAAAGAAATTACTTAGCTGAAATCTTCAGGTAATCAGGAAAAGATTCACAGTATATACTATTTGAAAAAGTTCTGTATGATTACTGTGCAAATACTTAAATAGCACAAATCAAAATTTATTTTCTACTTAAAAATATTTCTATCTATATTTACATATACTTAACAGTTGTTTTAGGTGTTAATTACATAATTTCTGCAGAAAGATGAAAAGAATAACAGACTTCCTACTGTGTTTCAGAATATTAACAAAGTGAATGTTGCTTTTCTCAACTACAATATGACACCTATGAGATGAACTATAGTTCAAGCAAAGATCTAAAGCAAGACATAAACCAACGAGCAACACATAACTTTTACTTAGTGGAGGAAAACAGTCTAAACATATTTTTTTTTGTTTTTATTTTTCTCTTTACTTTTCTCCATTTCAAAAAAATCTCTGTGTGTGTGTGTTTGCGTGTGTGTGGTGTGCGTGTGGCGTCTGCATGTGTATACTTTCAAAGAGCAAGATCAATACAACAGAGTAGATCTGAAAGCACAATGCCTCCTCATTTCTACTTAGAGATATGATGGGCATTTTTTAAAGCTTACTGCCTCTGCCTCATCCTACAATTTTAGGTGAAACAAAACAATGAGCAAAAGTAAGAGTCTGATTCATTTGAGGAGGGCAGAAATTCTCTTTTATTCTATCTTTGTCCTGCTGGAAATAATTTTTTATCAACATTTCTGTTTCAATTAGACATTTCACATACACATAAAATGATTTAGCATTTACTTCCTGGGTCTACCAGGCTTCTTCTGGGAGCACTACTCTGGACACTGTTGCAATACAACCATCTTAAGTAACATCTACTGTTCTTCAAGATGATTTAACGCTCAATGATCTGGATCATAAATGGTCTGAAATTGCGTACTGGACTCCTGACATGTTTCAGCTGAACTTTTTCAAAGCAAAACCTCTGCTCTAGAATGACTAATTTTGTTATTGGTTACAAAAGTCCTCTTATTTTTACCTCAGAGCCCGTTCCTAGACTCTTAATCTATTCAAACTTAATCCATTCTCAAGACCCTGTCTATTCTCTCTTTTTCATTAAAACCACTATCAGTCATTCAAGTCTATACTTATTTCCTATTGGTTAATCGTTTTAGAAGACCTTAAATAATGAGGTATTAAAACTGAGAGAGAAATTGGGTAAACTTTATAAAATTCATTGTGTTGGAAGTCTGAAAGAGGTGGAAATTTAGAAGTGGACAGGAAGGGAAGGAGCTTTGCTAGACATTTCTCCGTTCTCTTATCTTTACCCAAAGATAAACATTGTTCATATTTTCATTGATTTCTTCTTCTATGCAAGCCTGCTTTACACATTTGAGCTCATCCTCCATGTACAGTATAGTATAGCAGCAGCTGGGAGCTTGAGCTTTAGAGTTAACTCAGTCAGATGAAGCTCTGCTCTTACTATTAATGGCTGGGGCCTTGGATATCACTTAGATCCTTGAAACCTCAGGTTCCTTATTGGTAATGGGAATAATAATAGTGCCCTTTTCATGTTTGTTGTCAAAATGATATGATATAAAGCAATAATATATAAAGTGCTTAGCACATTGTAATAACTTACTCATCATTAACTTTTACATAAAAATTAATAATTTATTAAATAACTTCTTATGTAACTAATAAATCCTCCATTTATAGTTTTGGAATGGTTTTTCTTTCAATTCACTGAAAATTGAGTGGGTACCCAATCAATTTTCAGTGAGTTGAAAGGAAAAGGGAAAGGACAAATAAAATTCATCGTCTCCTATGATTAGACACAGCACAGGGCTAGAAAACTCAGGCACATTACTCCATTTAATCCTTATCACATACTAAGTAGTGGGTAACATTATCTTATTTTCTTTTATTAGAAACAAACAAACAAACAAACAAACAAAAAACAGGATTGGAGAAGTAATATCATTTGGCTAATGTCCTAGAACCTGTATGTGGCAAAATGATGGTTTCTTTCCAGAGATTTTAACTCACTACAAATCTTGTATTCTTCTATATCAGTTTGTTCTCCTCTTTTAGCTGAAATAAATGGAATGACTCTATGAAAATAGGATGATTCATTCTAAATAACTTTGTAGACTATATATTTAATATCCTAGGCCTAAAATTACTTTTTGAAATGTTTATTTCTTTTTTTATTTTAGTAAAAAGCACATATAATTAAATTTACCATCCTAATCACAATTTACCACCTTCATGATTTTTAAGTGTACAGTACAGTTTTATATATATGAACTTTATGTGGCTTTAATGAAAAAGTGGGAATGAATAGGGCCTTAAGAAACAAGTTAAGTTTGAATAGACTGAGAATCTAGGATATACATATGAACTATATATATATATATATATGTTGTTCTTCAATAGATCTCTATACAATTTACACCTTGAAAAACTGAAACTCTATATCCATTGAGCAACAAATCCTGTCTCACAGCTCTCCCTGGTCCCTAGCAATAACTACTCCACTTTTAGTTTCTGAGAGTTTGACTATTTTGTATATCTCATATAAGTGGAACCATGCAGTCTTTGTCATTGTGTGACTGGCTTATTTCACTTAGCATTTTGTGGCTTATTTCATTTAGCATTTGTCATTTTGTGATCGGCTTATTTCACCTAGTATAATGTCTTCAAGGTTAATCTATGTTTTACTATGTGACAAGATGTCTTTTTTTCTTTTCTTTTTTGAGACAGAATCTCGCTCTGTCACCAGGGCTGGAATGCAGTGGCATGATATCGGCTCAGTGCAACCTCCACCCTCCAGGTTCAAGAAATTCTCCTGCCTCGGCTTCCCAAGTAGCTGGGACTACAGGTGCCCACCACCATGCCCAGGTAATTCTTTTTGTATTTTTAACAGAGTTTCACCATGTCAGCCAGGATGGTCTTGATCTCCTGACCTCCTGATCTGCCTGCCTTGGCCTCCCAAAATGTTGTGATTACAGGCGTGAGCCACTGCGCCCAGCCATCTTTTTTTTTTTTAAGGCTGAATAATATTCCCTTGTATGTATATACCACATTTTCTTCTTGTTTTCACATTTTCTTTATCCAGTCACCCATCAGTGGACATTTAGGTAACTTCCACTTCTTGGCTATTGTGAATAATGCTTCAGTGATCATAGGTGTGGGAACATCTCTTCAAGATCCTGTTTTCAATTATTCTGGATATATATACCCAGGAATGGTATTTGTGGGTCATGTGGTAATTTTACTTTTGTGAGGAATGTTCATACTGCTTTCCAGAGCAGCTGCACTATTTTATATGCCCATCATCAACACACAAAGGCTCCAATTTTCCACATCCTCCCAACACTTGTTGTTTTATGAGTTTTCTAAATAGTGGATATTCTAATGAGTGTGCAGTGATATTTCATTGTGTTTTGATTTACATTTCTCGATGACTCATGATGTTGAGCATCTTTTTATAAGCCTATTGAGTATTTGTATAACTTAGGAGAAATGTCTATCAAGTCTTGCCCATTCTTAACTAGGTTATTTGATTTTCTGCTGTTGTGTTCTCTGAGTTCTGTACATATACTGGGTATTAACTGCTTATCAGATATGTGTTTTATAAGTGTTTTCTCTCACTTCATAGGTTGCCTTTTCACTCTGTTGGTTGATTCCTTTGCTGCGCAGAAGTTTTTTTGTTTTTTTGTTTTTTTTGAGACGGAGTCTTGCTGTGTCACTCAGGCTGGAGTATAGGCGTGTGATCTTGGCTCACTGCAACCTCTGCCCCCTGGGTTCAAGCAATTCTCCTGCCTCAGCCTCCCAAATAGCTGGGAATACAGGCACCCACCACGACGCCTGGCTATTTTTTGTATTTTTAGTAGAGACGGGGTTTCACCATGTTGGCCAGGCTGATCTCGAACTCCTGACCTCAAGTGATCCACCTGCCTCGGCCTCCCAAAGTGCTGGGATTACAGGCGTGAGCCACCACACCTGGCCTGCTGTGCAGAAGTTTTTAAGTTTCATGTAATCCCATTGTTCTATTTTTGCTTTTGTTAACCTGTGCTTTTGGTGTCATATCCAAAAAATTATTGTCCAGACCAATGTCAAGATGCTTCTTCCCTATGTTTTCGTCTAATAGTTTTACAAATTCAGGTCTTCCGTTTAAGTCTTTAATCCATTTTAAGTTGATTTTTATATATGGTGTAAAGTAAGAATTTAACTTAATTATTTTCATGTGGATATTCAGTTTTTACAACATCTTTGGTTGAGGAGACTACCCTTTCCACATTGTGTAGTCTTGGCACCATTATTGGAGATTATTTAACCATATGCTTCTGGGCTTTCTATTATGTTCCACTGGTCTATATGTCTGCCTTTATGCCAGTGCCATAGAGTTTTGATTGCTGTAGCTTTGTAATACGTTTTGAAGACAGGAACTGTAAGATTTCTAGCTTTGTTTTTCTTTCTCAAGATTGTTTTGCCTATTTGTTGTCCTCTGAGATTCCATATAAATTTTGTGGGTTTTTTTCTATTTTTGGAAAAAAAAAAAAAAATGCCATTGGGATTTTGGTAGGGATTGTATTGAATCTGTATATTGGTTTGGGTAATAAGGGCACTTTCACAATGTTAATAAATCTTTTAATTCATGAATATGAGATGTCTTTCCATTTGTTTTGTCATCTTTAATTTCTTTCAGCCATGTTTTGTAGTTTTCCATGTACAAGCCTTTTCCTTTCTTAGTTAAGTTATTCCCAAGTATTTTATTCTTTGTGGTGCTATGGTAAGTGGGACTGTTTTCTTAATTTTCTTAATTTCGTTTTCAGATTATTCATTGTTAAGATATGAAAATACAAATGATTTCTGTGTGTAGGCTTTGTATCCTGCAACTTCGTTGAATTATTCCACTAGTTCTGACAGGTTTTTTTTTTTTTAAATTTATATGTATGCGTAGAATCTTTAAGGTTTTCTACATAGAAGATCATAGTATCTGTGAACAGAGATACATTTATTTATTCTTTGCCAATTTGGTCACTTCTTTTTCTTTTTTTTGCCTAATTCCTCTGGCTAGGAACTCCAGTATCATGTTGAATAGAAGTCATGAAAGTGGACATCTCCTTGTCTTGTTCCTAAACTTACAGGAAAAGCTTTTACTTTTTCACCAATGAGTATGATGTTAGCTGTGAGCTTGTCATATATGGCTTTTATTATATTGAGGTAATTCCTTCTATTCCTATTTTGTGGAGTGTTCTTTTCATGAATGTGTGGTAATTTTTGTCATGTACATTTTCCACATCTATTGAAATAATCATAGAATTTTTATCCTTAATGTTAATGTGGTGTATTACATTGACTGAGTTTTGTAAGCTGAGCCATGCTTGCATTTTAGGAATAAATCCCATTTGGTGATGGTGTATAACCCTTTTAATGTGCTGTTGAATTCAGTTTGCTAGTATTTAGTCAAAGATTTTTGCATCAATATTTTTGATGGTTAATTATATATGTCATTGTGACTGTGCTAAAGAATGCCCAGATAGTTGATAAAACATTATTTCTGAGTGTGTCTATGAGGGTGGTTCTGAAATAGATTAGCATTTGAATCAGCAGCCTGAGTAAAGATGACTGGCCTTATCATCTTTACTCATAATACATCTTTACTCATAATACATAATGTATTATGAGTACATAATACATAATGTACGTAATGTATTATCAATGCAGGTAGGCATCATCTAATACATTATATCTTGAATAGAAGAAAAAGACAAAGGAAGGGGTATTTTCTTCCTGTTTGAAGTAAAGCATTCATCTTCTCTGCTCTCAGACATTAGTGTTTCTGCCTCTTGGGCATTCAGACTCCGACTCGTACTTACACCATTCATCTCCTCCCTCCACTCTCATGGTTATTAAGCCTTTGGACATGGACTGGGACTTACCCCATTGGCTCCTCTGATTCTCAGACTTTTGGACTTAGATTAAGTTATACCACTGGCTTTTCTAGTTCTCTGGCTTGCAGATGGCAGATAATGGCCCTTTTTGGTCTCTGTAAGCATATGAACAAATTCCTGTAATAAATCTCATAAATATATTTCTCTCTATATATATGTGTGTGTGTGTGTGTGTGTGTGTGTGTGTGTGTGTTCATCCATCGTATTGATTCTGTTTCTCTGAAGAACCTTGACTAATAAAATATTCATCAAGAATATTGGTTACTAGTCTGTAGTTTTCTTGTAGTATCTTTGTGTGGCTTTTGTATCAGCATATTTCTTGCCTCATAAAATGAGTTTCAAAGTATTCCTTCCTGCCATTTTTTTTGGAGAGTTAGAGAAGGATTGGTGTCAATTTTTCTTTTTCTTTTTTTCTTTTTTATTATACTTTAAGTTCTAGGGTACATGTGTACAACATGCAAGTTTGTTACATACGTATACATGTGCCATGTTGGTGTGCTGCACCCATTAACTCATCATTTACATTAGGTATATATCCTAATGCTATCCCTCCCCCTTCTCCCCACCCCACAACAGGCCCTGGTGTGTGATGTTCCCCTTCCCGTGTCCAAGTGATCTCATTGTTCAATTCCCACCTGTGAGTGAGAACATGCGGTGTTTGGTTTTCTGTTCTTGCGATAGTTTGCTGAGAATGATGTTTTCTAGCTGCATCCATGTCCCTACAAAGGACACGAACTCATCCTTTTTTATGGCTGCATAGTATTCCATGGTATATATGTGCCACATTTTCTTAATCCAGTCTGTCATTGATGGACATTTGGGTTGTTTCCAAGTCTTTGCTATTGTGAATAGTGCTGCAATAAACATACGTGTGCATGTGTCTTAAAAATTTGGTGGAGTTGTCTTGTGAAGCCATCTGATCTTGGGCATTTCTTTGTTGGGAGGTTTCTGATTACCGATTTAATCTCCTTACTAACCATAGGTCTACTCAAATTTTCTATTTATTCGTGGTTCAGTCTTGATGGGTTGTATATTTCTAGGACTTTATCTGTTTCTTCTAGGTTATCCAATTTTTTGGCAATGTAATTGTTCATAGTAGTCTCTTATAATCCCTTTTATTTCTGTGGCATTAGCTGTAGTGTCTGCTGTTTCACTTTTAGTTTTTGTTATTTAGTCTTCTCTTTTAGTTAGACAAGCTCAGTGTTTGTCAAATATATTGATCTTTTCAAAAATCCAACTCCGAGTTCTGTTTATTTTCTATCACTTTTTCTATTGTTTCACCTTTTTATGCTTTAATTTTTATTATTTCCTTTCTTCAGTTAACTGTGAGTTCACTTTGTTCTTATTTTCTTGCTACTTGCATAGTAACAAGAAACTTGCATAGAAAATAAGTCAGGTTGTTGATTTGAGAGCTTTCTTTTTATTTAATGTAGGCAGTTGCCACTATAAACTTTTCTTTTAGTATTGCTTTTGCTTCAGACATAAGTTTGGCATGTTGAGTTCTCCATTTCATTTGTCTCAAAATAGTTTTTAATTTTCTTTGTGATTTTTTTCTTTGATTTATTGGTTGTTCAAGAGTATGTTGTTTAATTTCCACATATTTGTGTATTTTACAATATTTCTTTTGTTATTGGTTCTATGTCCATTTAACTGTGGTCTGAAAAAACGTTTTGCATGATTTCAGTCTTTTCAAATGTGTTAAGACTTGCTTTGTGACCTAACATATTACCTATCCTGAAGAATGTTCTGTGAGCTCTTGAAATAGTTCATTCACTGTTGTTGGGTAGAATATTCTGTATATATGTTTGTTAGGTCCAATAAGTCTGTAGTGTTCAATAAGTCTGTAGGGTTGTTCAAGTTCTCTGTTTCTTTATTGACCCTTTGCCTGGTTGTTTGACCTATTATTGAAAGTGAGATACTGAAAACACCTACTGTTAATGTGCTGCTTCCTATTCTCCCTTCCATTCAATATTTGCCTCATATATTTGCGTGCTCCCTTCTGCCTATAGAATTTCTGCTGAATAAGTCACTGATAATCTTATGGGAGCTCCGTTATATGTCATGAGTTGCTTTTTTCTTGTGGCTTTCAAGATATTTTTTTTTTTTTGCTTTTGATTTTTGACATTTTGATTATAATGTGTCTGTCTAGCTGTGGGCCTCTGTGGATTCATCCTAGTTGGAACCCATTATGTTACTGAATTTAGATGTCCATTTTCTTTCTCAGATTTGGAAAGTGGTCAGATATTGTTTCTTCACATAAGCTCTTTGTACCCCTTCTCTTTCTCTTTTCCTCCTGGGACTTCTGTAATTTATATACTTCCCCAGTAATTTATATATTTTATATATATATATATAAATTTATATATTTATATATATATATATAAAAAAATATATATATTTATATATGGGACCCCATAAGTCCCATAGGCTTTTCTTCATCCTTTTTTCTTTTTCCTTCTCTGACTTGATATTATGAAATGAGGTCTTTTCAAATTCACTGATTTTATTCTGCTTGATCATGTCTGCTGTTGAACTCCTGTAGTAAATGTTTCATTTTAGTTGTTGTACTCTTCAGCTCCAGAATTTCTGTCTAGTTCTTTTTAATAGTTTCTATCTCTTTATTTATAGTCTCATTTTGTTTCTGCATTATTTTCCTGATTTTTAAGGTTTCTATCTATCTGTGTTTTCTTGTAGCTTACTGAATTGTAAAGATATTTATTTTACATTTTTTGTGAGGTAATGCATTGATCTCCATTTTTAGGGTTGGTTTCTGAAGATTTATTTAGCTTCCATGATTGAGCCATATTTCTCTGTTTCTTCACATGATTTTTTTTTTTTTTTTTGCTGAGATTTGAGTATTTGATAAAGCAATCACCTCTCCCAGTCTTCATGGACTGGCTTCATACAAGAGAAGACTTTCACCTATCATCCCAGCCAGTGATTCTGGGGACCTTTCAAACTTTTCGGGGCATGCATTTTCTCTGGAATTGTGTATACAAATTTCCAATTAGAGATGTATGTTGGATCCTTTTTCAGAATCTTGTAATAACTTGCTTCTTCTAGCATCTACCTGTGTTACTGTGGTTTCTCTGGTGCTGCCACAAACTCCAGAGCTCTTCTTTGTTCTTAGTGACCCCTAGGCATCCAACGTATGCTGTATCTCCATCAGTGCTCTGAGTCAGACGAGACAGAAACCAGTTCCTCAGGCAGCCCCATGAAAAGCCAGAACATTTGTTGTGTGTTCTACTTTGTTTCTCTCTCCCAAGAGAGAAGCTGTCAATTGGGCATTTTTTTTTAATTGCACCAAGCTGTGCTGGTTTGGGAAGGGCTATTATGAATGAAATCCAATAGTTTCTCTTAATTGTTTCATTTCAGTTGTTCTCGGCTTGATGCATGTCTCTGGGTATGGCAACTTCTAAGCTGGTTTCTGAAGTCCTTGTAAAGCTTTTTGGCTAATATACTGTTATTAAGTTACAGTCTTAGTTGGAGAATTTTTCCGTCTTGCTACTGTTGCTCTGAAAGTTTGATTTCTTTACACAAAATCTGGAGCATCCTGAGAATACTCCTTGAGATATAATGATAACTTGTGAGGAAAGTTTTGACAATGAATCTTACATACTCCTCACTTGGAATATAGATCTTGCTTTTATTATTAAAATAATTATAGAAAACTCACTTATAGTTTTCAGTTGTGAAGTATGTACAATACCTGTCACATAGATGGTGCTCAGTAAATATTTGGCTTCTTCCCCTTTAAGAATAAAATGTTTTAATGTAAACAGAATTTCATTGCATTTTATATGTAGCAATCATTGAAAACACATAATTTAGAAATAATTTTTACTGTAGCTTACTAATGATGGGATAGCAAATTGAGAATTGTATCTTATTTGATCAAATGTGGTAATGAATTAGAATAGGAAATTTTCATTCGCATCTATGATGATTAATTTATGTGTCAATTTGGGCCACATGGTATCCAGATATTTAAACACACATTATTTTAGATGTTTTTGAGAGGTTGTTTTGGGTGAGACTAACGTTTAAATCAATAGACTGAGCCAAGCAGATTGCTCTTCCTAACCTGGGTAGGCCTCATCTGATCAGTTAAAATCCTAAATAGGACCAAAAGGCTTGTCCTCCCACAAGTAACAAAATTTCTCCTGCTTAGTATCAGTTCTCCTTGTGTCTTGATTTTGGCAACCTTTGAAGTAGAACTCTGCTGTTTCTTAGGCCTTTGAACTTGAACTAAAAGTACATCATCAGCTCTCACTGGTCTCCAGTTTATCGACTCACCCTGAACATCTTAGGACTTTTCAGCCTCCACAGTTGTATAAAACAGCTCTTTAGAATATCTATCTATCTATCTATCTATCTATCTATCTATCTATCTATCTAATCTACCTTCTTATTGGTTCTGTTTTTTTCTGGAGAACCCTGACTAAAGCACTCACCTAACATACTATGGTATGGACAGCTTTCAAATAATGTTCATGATAATTAAACTAGGAGATACAAGGGCCTATTTGAATTAGCTGGACATATTAATATATATTTAGGGTAAGTGCTATGGGTTTCAGTAGTTTATTTGCATTATAAAGCTGTTCTATTATATATATTCGTAGTTGTATGTGCAAAATTTAAGACTGTTTCTTAGGTTGTGATAACAATAAAGTTCAAGGATTGAGGGAAGTTACTTTCTTCCTCGTTATCTTACTATTGTTTATTCAAATATGAATGCACATGTATAATAGATAGCAACATTTGAAAAAATTCAAAGGTCAATGCTATTTCGTTTTTTCTTTCTTTTACATTGTTAATCCTTATATTAAAAATCAACACCTTATATTTATTATTGTTCATGGATTACCAATAATTTAAAAAGTCAAGACTGCATAATGTTCAGATAATTGACTAGAATGTTTGTTGTAAGTAAATGTACATTGATACCCAGTGCAATTAAGCTAACTTCATGGACTTGCTAGATCCTTAAGAGGATTTAACTGAACTATGCACTTTATAGAGAAAAAATGAAAATAATAAATATCATTGTTTGCATGATAGATGCAGGCTTAAGAGCAGACAGAGGTTTTTCTCTAATTCTCTGGTAAGGCTATCTATTTTGGAGTTTCATTTTATTTAATTCTTATCTAAAATATATATTCTAATTTTTTCCTGAAGTTTTGAAAAGTTTAAATTTTATGATAATTTAGATAGGCAATATTTTACCTAAAAAACAGAATATAATCAAGATACCAAATGTGAATAAAGACAAAAAATACTTTAAGAAAACCTGCTACTAATATTTGTGTTGCATTCATTCTTCTATTTAATCATGCCTGTCTTAGCCACTTCTTTCTCTAAGAAAATCCTTTAACAAGTGTTAGTAGCTACCATATATAAAGTGAAATCACATCTAACCCAAATTTCAATCAGAGAAAAAAATCATACAATTAATGCAATTAGTTCTTTATAGTTTTTCATGAATTGGTTAACTGTTAATCTGAGTGAAAGTCATTGGTTTTATTATCCAATAAAAAAATTAAAAGGGCTAGAAGAAACAATGAGATCCCATGAATGTCAGAAATCTCCAAGCTAAAAGCCACTATGGCAACAAAATCATCTTCTAAAGAAAGTGTCAGAGGTTGTACATATTTTAGTTGATGAATTGATGTGCTTAACTAGAGAAAGACAACGGTTAGTAGTGCATTAAAAAATAACACGGAAGAAAATGCAAAAACCTAAAATAATAAATGGATCTTTTAAGGCAAACCAGATCATAATCCATAGTAAAATCATCTATATTATTTAGAGCTAGTTTATTCCATTTGTACAGCAGAATCACCATTTAAATATAAACTTCTAATTCATGATTTAGAAAAGAATAAAGGGAAACTATGAAATCAAATCCAGATATGAAGTTTTCTGATGGAATTATTATATATCAAGATCCCTATTATTGTGTACAATGTGGTACCATTTTAAACCTCAACCATAGTGTATTTCTCCAGTGAAGAAAATTAGAACACTTTTAGTAATATGATTTAAGTAGAATTTGATATTATTTAAACAAAGAAACTCCAAGTTGCATAGAAGAATTGACAGATTTTCACTGGATAGCAGACCTCTAGTTTCCTGTAGTGAGGACTGCATACATCTTGGAGACATATATACGTTGGTTTTCAGGGGGTGGTCACTCAGAGAAAAAATATATAATTAATTTTCCTGGAGTATATATTTTACTTTGATATTTTGGAATAAATATTCGATTTTTGCCACTTTTGAAAAAATGAAAATTGAGTCTTGTTTTTCCTGCCATTTTAACTACTCTGAAGAGATCTGCATGGGTGTGTGAAAAAAAGAGCAAACCTGAGAGAGACAGACAAAGAGAGAGAGAAAGGTAAGATAGAACATTTCAATGTGCAATGAGAGATTTAAAAGTTTGATACCTCTATGTTCTGCAAGAACTTGCTGTTTTTACTACCACATTCTTATCAACGGTGAAAATGCCAAAGAATGTGAAGCCAACACCATTGATGCACACAAAAAGTGCAAATGTGCTGCCCTAGGAAGCAACGAGATTGAAGAGGGAATTTCCTAGCGAGTTCTGGAAGATTTCATGGCTTGGCGTTTGAAAAAATACTTTGACACATTACGAGCTAGTATTAAGTTTTTGAATTCTATAATACTTCTCATGGATCAGTTCAGTTTTTTGCAACAATCATATTGCATCAATATTTTGTTTATAAACTTCATTATCTAAGCTATTACTTCAGGTTCAAACTGATGTTTTTAATAGAAAATACTGCTCAGGGGAAAGCATAAAGAAATATAGAAAAGTGGTACTATGCACCTTTTCTTCCACCTTAACAACGCTGCTCCCTGAACACACACACACACACACACACACACACACACACACACACACACACGCACGCACACACTGGTGCTCATGTATAATAATGTGCTCTAATAAATTCTAACCCAAACAGTTTTCCTGCCCTTTGGAAATAGGTTAAGAGAAACTGTAGTCAATAACTGTAAGAAAACAAACATTCAATTTTGCAGGAAAGGCACTTGAAGTTTTTTGGTTTGGGGTTTCTGTTTTGCAAGTATGAGAGAAAAACTGGCTACAAGAAACAATAGAGTGGAAAGCGTAATCAAACTAGCAAACTCCTTGTTTTCTGAAGTGTCCCTGTAGGTTAGTTACTGAATTCCCTTACAGTGTAAAGGTCATAGTGTTGGGTAAAATCTGGCGATGGCTTGTAGTACAGATAAAGACATATTTTAATATTCTCCAAAAGCCTTCTAAAGGAGCTAGTTATTTTTCAGTCAAAGGATTTATAACTTTGCTTATGGATGCATTAGAGCTAAGATAACTGCCTGATCAGTCTCTTTCCATCAGGACTCTGAATCCAAAGTCATGCTCTGACTAGCAGCTCTAAATCCTACCTGAGGAGACATTCGGACCCTACCTCTGATGGGGCGTATGTTTGTAACACCTCAATACAAAATATCTGCTTTTGCATTTGACTCCTTTATTTTAAGTATTCTAGTTGGAAATATTGAACAATTATTTGACATTGTCTCAGGACACTGGATTATTGATTTATGGAAATTATTTTACAAAACGTTTTTCATTTTCCTCACGTTCCTCATTGGTCCTCCTTTTAGAGAGAAAATGTCTGGGTTAAGGAGGCTAGAACAGAAAAACTTAATTGGAAAAATTTTCTGGCATTGCATCATAAAAGCAAGGAAGTATTGGGAAGGATGTGCAGCAAATGAAGCCCTCATTCATTACTGTGATTGATAATCAGCTTTTTGGTAAGCTGTTTGTCAGTATCAACTAAATCTGAACATATGCAAGCCCCATATGCCAGCAGTTCCACTGGTGGATATATATGCAACAGGAATTTATATACATTAACACTAAGAGGCATGCACCAAAATGTTCATAGTAGCCTATCTGTAATAGTCCCATGCCAGAAACAACCAAAATATCCACCAAGAGTAGAACAGATACATAAAATACAATTTTTTATATGAGAGAAATTATACACTTGGGAGAATATTATACACTTGGGAATAGTGTTAAAATGAATAAAGGTAACTGAATAAACCATTGCTACATACAAACCATTTTTATGATTCTCAGAAATATAATGCTGGGTGAAAGAAACTAAACACACAAAAAATTCATATTTATTGTGTGTTCATATGTAGTTCTAGAATGAGGAAAACTAAGTAGTGATGGTAGCAGTCAAGATAATTATTAGCTTTAGGGAAGAGTGTTTATGGTGACTGGGAGATGGCATAAGATGATTGTTGGTGGCACTGATAATATTCTATTTCCTGATCTGGATGTTGGCTACTATGGTCTGTTTATCTCGAGAAAAATTCATCAAGTGGTACACTTGTTATCTGTGCATTTTTCATAATATATTTTGAATTTCAATAAAAATATTTTCCTAAAAATATCTGACAGCAAGAGAGACTGCATTAGGTACTAAGAGAGTTATTATGAAAGAAAATGAGTGATACAGGTGATGATGTAAGGCAAAAAAAAAAAAAAACATTGTTTTATTTGAATTTGACATATTGAAGCAAGTAAATAAAGTCACCAACAAGTTTAAAAATGAATATCAAGGCTTCTGGTATGACCAAATAACTCAGATTAACCCTTAGACCAACCTTCATGCAGATAACAGTTATATTTTATCTCTGAAGAAAGACAAAACTTCCTGAAGACAGTAGACACTGTCAAAAAGCAGACAGATGCTAGAAGAAAATAAAAACTTTGTAGAAGAGAATTATGCTAAATGAGTTTTCCAGATATATTGCTTTGCTTTTCTTTCTTCTTCTTCTTCTTTTTTTTTTTTTTTTTTTTTTTTGAGATGGAGTCTCGCTCATTCACCCCGGCCGGAATGCAGTGGCTCAACCTCAGCTCACTGCAACCTCCACCTCCCAGGTTCAAGCGATTCTCCTGCCTCAGCCTCCCAAGTAGCTGGGATTACAGATGCTCACCACGGCACCCAGCTAATTTTTGTATTTTTAGTAGAGATGGGGTTTCACCATGTTGGTCAGGCTGGTCTCGAACCCCTGACCTCGGGCGATCTGCCCTCCTGGGCCTCCCAAAGTGCTGGGATTACAGGCATGATCCACCATGCCCGACCGATATATTGCTTTTCAACTGATGACAGGCACCAGTCTTCATCTTGTAGGGGAGCTAAAACTCCAGTAGAAAACCTACAATCTTTCTAGCTTGAAGAACCTGAGGACAGAGTTTGGGTCAACCATAGTTGCTGAATAATGTCAGATAAGATCCTGGAAATAAGAGAACCTGTAAGGGAGGGTCCTGAATTCTATGTATAAACTCTAGCAGTTTTCTGGCTGACCTGAACAACATATATGTGGTGCAGACTCCTAGAAGCATATCTCACGCTAAAGGAGTGAACTGAGATTTGGGCTGCCACCATCGCAAAGAAGGTAGTTTGAACTTTAAACTGGCTATGGTAGGCCAAATAATAGCTTTCCAAACTGTCCATGTTCTAATACCCAGAAACTGTGAATATGTTAAATTACATGAAAAAATGGAATTAAGGAAGCAGAGGGAATTCAGGTTGCTAATCATTTAACCCAGAAAAAGGGAAATTTTTCTGGATTACATGAGTGAGCCCAATGTAATCATAAGGGTCTTTAAATGTGGAAGATGCAGGCAGAAGTATCAGTTGCAGAGTGATGCAATATGAGAAAGAATAGACTAGCCATTGTCGGCTTGGAAGATGGAAGGTGGCATGAGTCAAGGAATGTGGGCAGCTCTTAGACGCTGGAAAAGACAAATATATATATATATATATATTCTGGGTTGGGGGTCTTCAGAAAAGAATGCAGTGTTGCTAGTGCATTGGCTTTAGCCCAGTGAGAACCATTTCAAACTTCTGATGTCCAGAACTGTAAGATAAATATGCATTATTTTAATCCACTTAATTTTCAGTAATTTGTTACAAAACCCACAGAAAATAATACAGATTTTTTGTACTGGAAGTGGGATACTACTGTTACAAATATCTAAAAGTGTAGAAGTGGCCTTGGAATTGGGCAATAAAAGCTGGAAGAATTTTAAGGACCATTATAGAAAAACTGATTTCCTTGAAAAGGCTGTTAGTAAAAATATGGATGTTAATAACTGCTAGGGAAAACTCAGAAGGAAATAAGGAACATGTTATTGGAAACTGGAAAAAAATAAATCCCTGATATATAGTGGCAGAAAATCTAGCAAAATTATATTCCGCAGGTATATGGAAAGTAGAATTTGTAAGTAATGAATTTGGATATGTAGCTGAGGCTATCTCATCCAAGCAAACGTCAAAACTGGGCTCTGATTTCTTTTTGCTTCTTATAGTAAATTATGAGTGGAAGGAAATAAAATGTTTGGAAAATCATTAAACAAAAAGTACTAGGATTTGATCACTTTGGAAATTCTCAGCCTATCCAGATTGCAAAAGACACTAAAAGATTAACTGTCAGGAAAATGTGCTCTGGAAACCAATAAAACCACCCCCAAACTCAAAGCAAGTGAGGGTATGGTTGGATGACCTTTTGCTAATCCTTCAGAAAGATCATTAGGTCATAAAATTCATTCATATAAAAGACTCTTTGAAAAAAGTAAGTATGTGGCCAGGCACAGTGGCTCATACCTGTAATCCCAACACTTTGGGAGGCCAAGGTGGGTGGATCACTTGAGGTCAGGAGTTTGAGACCAGCCTGGCCAAAATGGTAAAACCCCACCTCTACTAAAATACAAAGATTAGTGGTGGTGGTGGCACATGTCTATAATCCCAGCTACTCTGGAGGCTGAAGCAGGAGAATTGGTTGAATCTAGCAGGCTGAGGTTGCAGTGAGCTGAGATTCTACCACTGCACTCTAGTCTGGGTGACAGAGTGAGTAACTGTGTCTCAAAGAGAAAAGAAAAATAATTAAAAGAAAAGAATAAGTATATGAGTCAGATTAGCCATTTCAACAGAAGTCAAAAATAGAGAAATTAAAGAAAAATGATGCATTATATAGAGAAAAACACACAATTTCAATGATTGCAGACTTTTCATTAGAGACAGTGGAAGTCAGGAGAAAGCAGACCATAAAGTGCTGGTTTCTAGAAAAGATCCGTGGAAGAGGCACTCGCCTAATGAAGTAAATGTGTATGACATATATTGGAGATCCATGCATTGGTCTTGAAAATTTTATATCAGCAGAAGCACTGCCAGTTTGAGTTAAAAAGTACAGAAAGAGTACAAAATAAAGGAATGCTGTTTGTCTTCCAAGATTCTGTATGTAAGATAAAAGATGGTAAAACTACTCAGCTTCAAACACATATTATCTTTCACAATAGGGAATGATTGTTCATGAGGGTTCGGTGATCCCAGAGGGCAGATTGTTAAATTATAGAAAACTGTTTTCAGGTGTTAAAAACAAATGACGTTTACTTGGTTGGATTTCAAAATTGCTTGGGATTGATAACTTATCAACCAAGAATTCTATATCCATTGAAAACGTTCTTAAAGAGTAAAGGTAAATTACAGACATTTTCAGGTAAATGAAAACCAGTACATTTGCATTATAAAAAAATGCAAAAGAACATTATTCTGGAAGATGGCAATTGATACCAGATGATTCTTCAGGAAGGGATAAAACACATTGGAAATGGTAAATATGTGGTTAAATATAAGAGGTTATTTTTCCTCCTTATAATTTGTTTAAAATACCATTAATTGCTTACAGAAAAATTATAACATTTGATTGTGGGATTTATAACATATTTAAATGTGATATACCTGAATGGAATAAAGGATAAAGAAATAAATGGACCTATATGGCTATATGGTTTTGATATTTTATGTACAGTGATATAATATTAATTGTAACTAGAATGTGAAAAGTTAGGAATCACTAGAGCACTTGTCTAGCATTATTTCAAAGAATTATACCTAAAAATAATAAATAAAAATTAATATCAGCAAAAGCTTAGAAAAACACAAATTGATGTAAATAGAAGAGCTATGGAAAGGAATTGGCCATCTAATTTTCACCATGCAATGGAAAAGAGCTATTTATGTGTTTTCTAAAGTATTTATGAGCTCCGAGGCCTCAAACTTTAGCAAGAGAAATTTAAATCTTATATAATAAGAACTGTGAGGCATGTTAAATATTGTTATTCTGTACAAGCACAGAAAGTGAATTGTGTGTCTATGCTGGTAAAAGTCAATAATAATTGTTAGTATCATATATGTATGGAAATACAGTCCTTGGAAAGTATAAAATGAATGTGGCAATAATTTTGATTTTTTTCTAATTGAAGATTAAGGAAAATTGTCATTTTCAAGGAGGTAAAGCTCTTCATCCTTACTTGTGGGGCCTTATTTTCTAATGTAATTATTTAGACTGTATTCAAAATGGATTTAGTATTCACAGTGATAGGAAGAGTGAACAAAATGTTCTTAGTGAGTAAATTTAATTCTTAGTAAAACAAGTGGAATCACCATCTCAACTTTTTACTGATGAACAAAATCCAAAATTGCAAACTTTCTTAGATATAATCGTTTCTTAATTGATAATAATATTTTATTTTTTTTGAGATGAGATCTCACTCTGTGGCCCAGGCTGGAGTGCAGTGGTGTGATCTTGGCTCACAGCAAACTCTACCTTCCGAGATCAATCAATTCTCATGGCTTAGCTTCCCGACTAGCTGGGACTACAGGCACCCACCACCACGACTGGCTGATTTTTTTATTTTTAGTAGAGATGGTGTTTTGCCATATTGGCCAGGCTAGTCTTGGACTCATGGCCTCAAGTGACCTGCCCATCTTGCTTCCCAAGGTGCTGGGATTACAGGCATGAGCCACTGCAACTGGCCTGATGTTAATATTTTTTATGTAAGTCAAAGTAAGTCACTTTGGCATTCTCTTATGCAGTTACTTATTTGACTTCTCACTTACTAACAATGAGTCTAAGGATTTCTGAACACAAAATTTAAATATTCTAGTCATTATGCCATGTCCTTGTGCAAGCAAATGAATGCTGAACTATGATTGAGAAGAATTCAATATGCTTTTCTGATTCTTAGCTTCAACCTTAATAAAATAGAAAAAAATGGATATCTCACTACGTGTATTACTTCACTGATGACGAGAGGGAAAAATTTAATATAAAATTCAATATACACGTTAGTTTTTCAAAGCAACTAAGAATGGCTTTGAATTTAGAAAATAATAACAATTCATAGGGAAAAAATGTGAGTGCCAAAGGAAGCATGTCTGAATAAAGATGTGGCCTGATGTCAGAGTTCTATTGAGAAAGGACAGTGAAATAATTCCCAACCCAACATAATGTTCTCTGCAAAAATACAATCCAGTATATGTTATGCCTCAATTAAATAGCAACAAAAACTACAACCCAGTGTGTCACGGCACAATGTATTTACATGTTGTAGAAGCACCCTTGTATTTATCAATTGCTATAGTAAGTTTTAAAGTATGATTATTGCTTTCAATCTAGAAAAGAGAGTTGATTTTATAGTGACTTAATTTCATTTAAAACTTTCAATTTTCCACTTTAAAAATGCATATGCTACCTAGAATGTTATTAATGTAAAATGGTATATGCAGATTATTATGATACAGATTTCTCAGCAAAATTCTATATCTATGCAGAATATTTTGAAATTTTCTAAGTTACCTTCAATGCCAAAGTGTATATTTTTCATAACTGGCCACTTCTGAAAGATTACATCCTTAGGAACCACATTTGCAGTGAAAATTAAATGTTCATATTTCTCCCTTTTTGTTATTATTGTTGTTTTTATTCTTGTTTTGGAGTCTATTGGATTTCTAATAAGATATCAATTTAGGTCAAGGCATAAATATTCATGATTTTGATCTCTGGATGAAAATGCAGAGTGAAATATCTAATTCTTTCCCCAGCTTTATTGAGGACTAGACTTGCAACCTGAAAGGAGATTGAGCTTGCCTCAGTTATGATTCAGAATTTGTTGGCTTTTATCAAGATATGGCCTAGGCTGAATGAATTAAGTTAAAACGTAGTGGTGTGTGCCTGTGTGAATGCAGCAAGATGGAGGCTGAGCCACTGTGGAGAGCACACAGGCTCTGCCTAGGAAACCTCATGCTTCTTCTATGCTTGCCACACCAGATGTTGCACTTTCAGCAGCTTTTTAAGTTCATTGAGCATTGCTGAATCACCAGCAATAGGCCAGGCTGCTCCAAGGACACGTAGGTAATATAAGTTCATTTCCTGAAATGATTACAATTTTGTTAATATGCTTTCATTGTGTGATTGTTCCTACAAAATTTGATTTGGTAAATCTTAAGTGCCTTATTAAGGGGCAAAGAATGCTGAAGTACTTAGCTTCCAAAGCAATGATAACTGTTATTCAAGTTAGTATTAAAGCACTATCTACAGCAAAATTTTAAAATCAGGATAAATGTACATGCAAGACAACCTCAATCACCTAATCAATGATATGTAAAATATTACTTTTGGTGCTACCAGCAGATACAGATGAAATCAGTAGAAACAACAGAACGGTATGTGATTTACTTGCAAAATTAATTGTGCAGAAAATAATGATCGGAATTTAGAAAAAGAGGAACACCTATTAAGCTGGGTAGGTATAAAACAAAGGCAAGAAAAGAAAGGTCTGGCTTCTCTGGTAGAATTACATACACCACAAAACTACTCTCTAGAGTGGTGCTTGTCAAATTCTAATGTGTTGAATGAATCTTCTGGGGATATTTTAAAACATAGATATCGGATTCTGATTGGGACAAGGTTCTAAATGCTTTGTAAGCTCCTAGGTAATGCCAACGTTGTCTACTAAGTTCCTAAGTAACGTTAATGTGTCAGAGACCACACTTCAGAGCAATTTATGTAACAACTTTTCTCTAACATAACCCCTTCCTCAGAAATGAGATTTATATTGCTATCTGGCATATTGATAGTGACACTGTTTTAGGCAAGAACTTAATCCTTAGGAATAAATATCAAAGTAGTAGATAATACAATTCCTTAGCTAAAGGAGATGGGAGAAAGAATGTTCCTTTAATTTATGGCTTCAGTGTATCCTTAGGATTTTATCTAGAAAAAACAATCAATATCATATGGCTCTACAGATGACATTGATTTGTGGTTCTACTGTAGAAGCAGCATTCTTTTAGTACCTCATTCCTGTTGCTGTCTGTAGAGTGGCACACTACATATCAATAAACCAGCTGGTCTTCTTGTCCTACCCCCAGAACCCTGAGTTGGGACAATTTAGAAGTATGAAGTATTTTTTTTAGACTGAGTGACTGTTTACTTGAGACTAATACACTATAGTGATGGACAGCAACAATAAATTCCTGTGCCAAAATTTCTCTTTTTTAGTTTAACTTTTTTTTTTTTTTGACATGGAGTTTCACTCTTGTTGCCGAGGCATGATCTTGGCTTACTGCAACCTCTACCTTCTGGGTTCAAGCAATTCTCCTGCCTCAGCCTCCCAAGTAGGCTGGAATTACAGGCACCCGCCACCAAGTCTGGCTAATTTTTTGCATTTTTAGTATAGACAGGGTTTCATCATGTTTGCCAGGCTGGTCTCGAACTCCTGAGCTCAGGTGATCCACCCTACTTGGCCTCCCAGAGTGCTGGGATGACAGGCATGAGCCAGCACACCTGGCCCAAATTTTCTTAAACTCAACAAAGGAAATGCACTGGTGAAAACAAAAACTGTTTGTCTCAGATCTGTAATTTCTGCAGCCGGATTTGTAAAGGAACTAGAAATAACGTGACCCATTACAGAGAATGTGCTAACTTTTATGGTAAAGTATTTCTTTATCATTCTTAGTAAAGGTATCACACTTGCTTTTAGGCAAAAAGGAGGCTATGAATGAAAGTTACACAAAACATTCCATGGTAAAAAAAAAAAAAAAAAAAAAAACCCAGAATATCCATTTATTTCAGAAAAATTAATTTTACAAACAACTACAGGTGCTTGCAAGAATTGAATCAACCACATCCATAAATGTAGTACTTTAGTCCCCCAAAATATAGATACTGATTCTCAAGAAAGAGTTCATGTTAGACACGGGATTAGGATGAATCTATAAAAAGTAAACCATGGAGAGGAAAAAAGCTGAACTGATGTGAAGGGCACGCCACGTCGACAGACAAGCTCACAAGAACAGATCTGTCTTCCTGGGCAAAGCAATGTAACATGATGGCTGAGGGTGAAGTTTTTCTTGACCCAGTCCTAACATAGACAGGCTTCTGCAGACGTTCACAGAGAATCACAGGCCATGATGACATAGAACTATTCAGTCTTGGGCACACTTTGTACCCGTTGAGGTACACAAAATTTTACAGTGCTTTATACATGCCTTTGCTCAGTAAGATTGTAGACTTGCACTCAACAGATCGGGTGTATTTATCAAGCCATAAACTCCTTTGTCTACAACAAATCATTTAAGGTTTACTGAAAATAATCAGAACAGAGCCCGAGTTTGTGGGACTAGGGTAGAGAATAGATTAAAATTCGTTTTCTCCTTTTACTATTGCAATCCCTACCAAAGGACTGATAGAGTAATAATACACTTTACCATTTTTCTTTATTATTATGATTTTTTAACTTTACAACATAAGAATACTGAAGCAATTCAATTGAATAATAAAAATAGTAGTGATATTACCATATCTTGTGGTAGGCAGAGTAATAACCCCCCAAAAAGTTCCATACTCTAATCCCCAGAGCCTGTGAATATGTTCCCTTACATGGCGAAAGGGAATTTGCAGATGTGCCTTAATCCATAGAATGTACAACACCAAGAGTGAACCCTAATGTAAACGATGGACTCTGGGTGGTGAAATGTCAGTGTAAGTTCATCAGTTGTAACAAATGTACCACTCTGGTGGGGAATGTTGCTAATGGGGGAGGCTATGCATATTTGGGGAAATATGGGAAATCTCTGTACCTTCCTTTTATTTTTTCTGTGAGCCTTAAATTACTCTGAAGAGTCTTTAAAAAGACTTGGGATAGAGATCATGGACATTTACAAGACATACTAAAATATCTTCTTTAAAATGAGCTATTCCCTGTTTTTCTATTTTGGGTCTATTTATTAAGGAAAAATATCACTAGAATTATTCTTTCTTTTGGAAGGTATTTGTCATATGTCATAAATCTGCATGACTGGCTTTAGGTGGAAATACTAATTTTAAAAACATGAATTACATATTTTATATTCTTCCTATTCAGTATTCTCTATACTTGGAATGCAAATTGTAATGATTTAGTAATCTGTATTCTATTTTTTTTCCATAACCAGATGTTTGGTAAGAATTTTTTCTGTTTATTGGAAAATATTTTAATTTACTCCAACATAAAAATATTTGTCAAGTTGTATTTCTGAGAAACCTGAGACAGTTTTCTCTGCTTGTCTCCATTCTGCCTGATGCTCATTATGCTCTTCAAGCAGAAAAATAAAATAATAATAAATAATAAAATAATTTCTTGGTTTCACAGAACAGTCCTAGGTACAGCCATATCATAAAGAAATACAGCAAGAAATAAAAACACTAATAAGTCTGGGGAAATAACAGGATGACATAAGCTGTAACTCTGTGCAAACATTGGCAGGATCAGTGGAAGCTGGTACACATCGTTAATGTTGTGCTTCAGGGCCATTATAAAGAAAAATAAGTGTTACTTGAACACAAGCACTGTGATACTGCGAGAGTTAACCTAATACTGAGAGGGCTGAGTCACTAATAGGCAGAAAGTGTGGATAGTGTGGATACACTGGACAAAAGGGTGATTCACATTCCTGAGAGGGACACAGCAGGATGGAGAGAGATTTTATCATGCCACTCACAATGACGTACAACTTAAATCTTATGAATTGTTTGTTTCTGGAATTTTCCACTTAATATTTTCAGACCATGGTAGATTATGGGTAATTGACACCAGGTACAACAGAACAGCAGATAAGACAGAACAACTGTATAAGTAATACAATGGACAGAGAAAAAAAGATTCTAAAAATATGGCCCCCTAATGTATCCCACTTTTCTCCCACTGTCAATATCAAATCAAATTCAATCTACCATTCAGACTTGCTGGGGGAGTTACAGAAAAAGCGATTGGAGGATTTTCATGCTCTGTTTTGGAGAAAGGCGTGGAAAGCAGCCTTGGAGGCCTCTGGGGTAAAGATCTGAACAAAGCTTTTTCTAGGAAGAACTTGATCCATGAGGATCCCTGGATTATCAGGAAAAGGAAAAGATTAATAAAAGTTCCTCAGATCTCCATGTTCTGTCTTTAGCAAGCCAAAGAGTAATTAAACAGGTGAGATCTAAATTCTATCCCCACTTAAGGCTTCAAGAGCACAAGGGAACAGAGGAGCAAAGAGTCACCTCCAGATGCTTTGGGAGACTGACAAGCTGATGCTAATGTACCACTGCATACAAGAGAAGTTGCCATAGCACCATCCACTACTGACTGTCTGGGTAAGTGGAGCAGAAGCCCATTGAATATATGAAGAAATGTATAACATGTCTAAGTGGGGAGAAGATAACAATGAGAGAGAGAGAGAGAAAGAGAACATACAACTAGGAAAGATGTTCTAATGAATAGATCTGCTTGAGGAGACATAAAGCAACCTGACCAAAAAACAGCAACCACAACAGATATCTGAAACATTCAGGAACAAAACAATAACATTTCTAGAATGACAAACATAATTTTTGAACAAAAAGTTAATAGATATGAATGTCAAGACACATCTTAAATTAGTGGGCTGAAATTTCAAGAGGAAGAATGTCTCAAACCACAGAACAAAAATGCAAAAAGAGTATACCAGTAGGTTCAATTTCATCTGTTGCAAAGAAATTTTTATTTTTTCTGACTATAATCAGTAATAATGAAAATACATAATAAAACTGTGTTTTTCCAAATATGTTACTACATAGAATTTAAGAAGAAAGGAGGATATCAAAACCGGCATTACATTTTTAAGGAATTAAACATTTAAACTTTCACATCAGAATGAATGAAAAGCAACAAAAATTGTACTCAGAAGCAAATATGCTTACCCTAAGTATTAAAGAAGTCAGACTAAGAAATAATAAATATTAGGAGTAAAGATAGATAAAAAGGAATCAGTGAAGATAAAAACTAAATCAATTATTTAGAAAAAATCTTGGAAATTAAAAACAAGTCTCAAATCTGATTCTTATAACTCAAAACAACTAATGAGGTAGATAAGACACAAATAAATACATTCAAGAAAATAGAAAATCACAACTATGAAAAAAGAGAAAGGAGTCCTCAAACTATAATTCTTTTAAATAGAAACACTAAAATAATTTTCAGGAAATGCTACATGAAATATATTGGAAATGGGGTTTAAATTCTACATAAATGATTTTCTATAAAAATATAAATTACTAAGATGAGCATAAGAAGAAATGAACAAAGTGAACGATTGCTGTAGAAATAAATGTACAGATATTAAAATGATGACATTGAAAAGGTACCAGGATAACATAGAGTTATAGCCAAATTTTACTGGCTTTTAAGAAGCAGTCATTCATGCATCTGACAAAGGTCTAATATCCAGCATCTAAAAGTAACTTAAACAATTTTACAAGAAAAAAACAAATAGCCCCATTAAAGAGTGGACAAAGGACATGAACAGACACTTTTCAAAAGAAGCATACATGTGGCCCACAACTGTATGAGAAAAAGCTCAATATCTCCAATCACTAGAGAAATGCAAATCAAACCTCCAATGAGATACCATCTCATACCAGTCAGAAAGGCTATTATTAAAAAGTCAAAAAACAATAGATGTTGGCAAGGTTGCAGAGAAAAAGAAACGCTTATACACTGTTGGTGGGAGTGTAAATTAGTTCAACCATTGTAGAAAGCAAAGACCTCAAAGACCTAAAAACAGAAATACCATTCGAATCAGCAATCCCATGACTGGGTATAAACCTAAAGGAATATAAATTGTTCTACTATGAAGACACATGCAGGCAAACGTTCATTGCAGCACTATTAACAATAGCAATGACATGGAATCAACCTAAATGCTAATCAGTGATAGACTGGATAAAGAAAATATGGTACATATACACCATGGAATACTATGCAGCCATAAAATGAAAAGATCATGTCCTTTGCAGGAACATGGATGAAACTGTTATCCTTAGTAAACTAATGTAGGAACAGAAAACCAAATACTGCGTGTTCTCACTTATAAGTGGGAGCTAAATGATGAGAACACATGGACAAATAGAGAGGAACAACACACACTGGGGCCTACTTGAGGGTGGAGGGTGGGAGTGGGTAGAAGATCGGGAAAAATAACTAATGTGTACTAGGCTTAATACCTGTGTGACAAAATAATCTGTACAACACACTCGCATGACATGAGTTTACCTCTATAACAAACAAAGAAACTAACAGAGTGGGAGTCTATAGAATCTGAAGTCGAAGCACATATTATAAAATCTATTGAGTGGAATTGATCTGAATATTTAAAAAGCCTAATGAAAGGCTACTCGGGAGGCTCAGGCAGAGAATTGCTTAAACCCGGGAGGCGCGGGATGCAGTGAGCCGAGGTCGCGCCACTGCACTTCAGCCTGGGCAACAGAGTGAAACTCCGTCTTAAAAAAAAAAACAAAGCAAAACAAAACAAAACAAAAAACAAACCTATTGGTTTGAGTTGCTGAATTGCTAATGTTCAGAGATTTTTCATTTTACAGAAGAATGAATATACAATATAAGCTTAATGGGAATGAAGAAATTCTTTTCCAATCTAATCAACTTTTAATTTCAGGAAGAGAGGGGAAAAACGTTACTAGGAGTGAAGTCTAAGCAGAAGCTCTTGGGAAATCTTCAAAAGATGAAATTTATGTTAGTTTAGTTTTTTTTTTTTTTTTTTTTTTTCCGAGACGGAGTCTCGCTCTTGTTGCCCAGGCTGAGTGGAGTGGCATGATCTCAGCTCACTGCAGTCTCTGCCTCCAGGGTTCAAGCGATTATCCTGCCTCAGCCTCCTGAGTAGCTGGGATTACAGGAGCGTGCCACCACATCTGGCTAATTTTTGTATTTTTAGTAGAGACGGGGTTTCATCATGGTGGCCAGGTGGGTCTCGAACTCTTGACCCCAGGTGATCTGCCTGCCTTGGCCTCCCAAAATGCTGGGATTACAGACGTGAGCCACTACACCCAGTCCTATGTTAGTTTACTTTTTAAGGTCGTTGAGCTTCACAGAAATCTAGAATTTCAAATACCATATAGACGATGCATTTTCTTTAAACTAGTTGCTCCATTGACAGAGTTCCCAACTCCCCTTGCACTTTCATATATCTGTTAATACAATTAGTGGGAGAATGGATTAATATTTTAGTTCCTGTTAAACATATAATGCAATTGTAAGTAAAAAAGAATATTCACTGCCAGATTTGATTAAAAGGATTGATTAACAATGGGAATTTCAGGGACTAAGAAAATCCTAGAGAAGTTTTGCTTTAATGTTTACAAGAGATTCTATTTTTTATTTATTAAATTTTTAAAAGTTTTATTTTTAATTGACAAATAATTTTGTCATATAATAATTTTATTAATAATTGACAAATAACAATTGACAAATAATTATATATTTATGGGGTACAATGTAATGTTTTGCCATGAGTGTACAATGTAGAATGATTAAATCAGGCTAATAAGCATATGTATGATCTCAAATATTTATCATTTCTCTGTGCCAAGAATATTTAAAATCTTCTCTTTAAAATAAATAATACATAATTATTAATTATATTTTCTTTGCTGTGCAATGAAACACTAGAACTGTGTGTCTCTTATCTAACTGCAGCTTTGTAGCCACTGACCAGCATCTCCCCTTTTCCCATCCACACTCTCTTCAGAGCCACTGGTAACTATCTTTCTATTTTCTACTTCTATGAGTTCAATGTTTTAGATTCCACATACAAGTGAGATAATACAATATTTGTCTCTCTGTACCTGGTGAATTTAACTTAACATAATACCCTCTAGGCTCAGCCATGTTGTTGCAAATGACAGAATTTCCTGTGTTTTTAAAGCTGAATAATATTTTATTGCATATATACACCACATGTTAAAAATATTCATCTAATGATAAGCAATATTGAGTTATTGAGAATAATGCTGCAGTAAATATGGGGGTGTGGATATCTTTTCAGCATATTAATTTCAAGTACTTTGGTATATTCCAGTAGTGGGATTGCTGGATCATATGTTAATATTATTATTATTATATTGGGAAGCTTTAATACTTCCCAATTAAATAACAGGAAGCTTTTTACTGTTTTCCAGAATGGCTGTGCTAATTTACAATACTATCAACCCTGTATAAGTGTTCCCTTTTATATACAGTATAAAGCTTCCCTTTTTTCCATATTCTCACCAACATTTATTTTCATGTTTTTCATAATAGCCAGTCTTACAGATGTGAGGTGATCTCTCATTGTATTTTTAATTTGCATTTCTCTGATAATTACAGTTGAGCATTTTTTCATATATCTGTCAGCCATTTATATGACTGCTATAGAAAATATTCACAAACTATGCATCTGACAAAGGTCTAATATCTAGCATCTATAAGGATCTTAAACAAGTCAACAAGCAGAAAACAAATAACCCTATTAAAAAGTGGGCAAAGGACATGAACAAACACTTCTGAAAAGAAGACTCAGCAATCCTGTTACTAGGTACACACTCAAAGGAAAATATATCATTCCACCAAACAGACACATGCACCAATTTGTTTATCACAGTGCTAATCACAAGAGTGAAGAAATGGAATCAATCTAGGTGTCCATCTATTTGTCCATCGGTGGTGGATTAGATAAAGAAAACATGGTAGATACACACTATGGAATACTATGCAGCCATGAAAAAGAATGAAATCATGTCCTTTGCAGCAACATGGATGCAGCTGGAAAACTATCCTAAGCAAATTAATGGAGAAATAGAAAACCAAATACTGCATGTTTTCATTTACAAGTGGGAGCTAAACATTGGGCACACATGGTCATAAAAATAGGAACAATAGACACTGGAAAATACAAGATGGGGGAGAGTTGAAAAAAACTACCTATTGGTTACTATGCTAACTACTTGGGTGACAGATTCATTTATACTCCAAACCTCAGCGTCGCACAATATACCTTTGTAATAACCCTGTACATGTACTCCTTGATTCTAAAGTAAAAATTAAAAGTGAACAAAACAAACAAAAAATTCCAATGATATTTTTTTAAAAGAAAAATATCCTAAAATTTGCTTACAATCACAAAAGACCCCAAATCATCAAAGCAATCCTGACTGAAAAGAGCGAAGCAGGAAGCATCACACTAGCCAACATCAAAATATATTACAAGACTATAATGATCAAAACAGCATGGTACTGGCATAAAAACAGACACACAGAACACTGGGACAGAATACAGAACTCAGGTGTAAATCCATACATTTTTTATAAAGTTGCCAAGAATACAAACTGAGGAAAGGGAAGTCTTTTCAGTAGATGGTGTTGGTAAAACTGGACATCTACATGCAGATGAATGAAATTAGATCCCTATCTTACACTATCTACAATGAGCAACTCAAAATGAATTAATGACTTAAACATAAAACCTAAATTGTAAAACTATTGAGAAAAAAACACATAAGATATACAAAAAAGTTCCATGACATTGATCTAGGCAATGATTTTTTTGAGTATGAACCCAAATGCACAAGCAACCAAAGCACAAGCAAAAGAAAAAAAAAAAAAAAAAAAAAAAAAAAAGATTAAATCAAACTAAAATGCTTCTACACAGGAAAAAAAAAAATCAAAAAGAACAATTAACAGAATAAAGAGACAATTCTTGGATTGGGAGAAAATATTTGCAAATTATACAGCAGATAAGCAATTAATATCAAAAGTATACAAGAAACTCAAACTACTCAACAACAAGGAAACAGCCTTACTTAAAAATGGGCAAATAATTTAAGAATTTTTTTTTTTAGGAAGGAAGTTTTCAGACTCAGATTATGGCATTAAGGAAACTGTTCATTCCTTCCAGATTTTGCCATTAGATTTGAAGAAAGTGGAGTTATTCCAATTGTGTTTTCATAATGCATGTGCACAGTTCAACTGGTTTTCATTTCAGTCCATTATTGAGAGGATATTGCAACAATTTAAATGTAAAATTCTTCAGCTACAATGTAACAAAAGGTAATCACAGCAATCAAGGAAAAATTATTGCCATATACAATAACTTGAATGGATCACAAGGGTATTACGTTAAGTAAAATTAAAAAAAAAAAAGCCAATCTCAAAATTTCACATACTGTATTATTCGACTCATATAGCTTCTCAACATGACAAAATTATAGAGATGGAAAACAGAGTAGTGATTATGAGCAGAAAAGAAAGAATTATGGAGAGAGGTTGAAGATAAATGGGGGCAGGGGATATTTGGTAGATTAGGGTCCCTGAAGTGGCTGGCAGGGATGGAATACAGAACAAAGAGAAAATGTTTATCCTGACACGGGTAGGGTCCCTCTACCATTGACAGGAGATAGAACATTATAGGAGTGGTGTTTTGACTAGTAGCCACTTCCTCCAGCAAATACTCCAGATGATCAGCCCTTAACATCTTTCTTCCCTAATGGTCAATTTCTATTAGCAATTATTATATCATTAAGATTCTTTTTCTTTATTATTTAATGAATGTAGCTTTATTGAAGTTTGACTCTGGTTTCTCTCAAGAGATCTTAAAGTAAATAAGCATTTTATGTTCTGAAATAAATTGTTCCATAACCTCAGTTATTATTTCCATATAGTATCCACATGGATAAAATCTAAAAACATTTGAGAAAGAAATAAGAAATTCTAAAAATATAAGAAAATGGAAATGAAACATATTGATTATGGATAAGAGATAAAATATTTTTCAATAATAGCTATACTGCAACAATAATATTTTATTGTCTAAAGTCAAGGAAGAGCTGTAGCACATTCAATGCCACTTAATGCCAGAAAATGGGCTAAGTACCTTCCACTTAAAATATATGTGATATTTCCAATAGAAAATATGAGGTGAAAAATTAGAAAATTGTCACACATTATATAGTATGCCTTTAATAATAATAAATTAATAACAGATTATCCAATGTATTTAGAATCCTTTATATTCATGTATTTCTACTGTTAAACTGTGGAGGACATTTTTGTTTTCCTCTGTGGAGGATCCAGTTTCCTCTCTGTGAGTAATGGTGTCTTTATTTTCCTGAGGGAAATATTCCTCTCTATTTTTTTCCCTTGTGGTTTGTGTAATGTTGGACACATACCCAGCTTCCAGGTTGTGAACTTGCCTCAGACTGGCTTATCAAATAATTACAATGATGCTCAATTTCAGATTTTTGCTGGACCTGTAAGGAAAGAGGTCCCCTGTTCTGCTGGCACTGTTAAACTAGTAAGGTGTGATCCTGGAGTTGCTGACGACTGCCTTATTTCTATAAAATAATTCATAATAAAGTGAACACAGAGGAAAGCAGAAGTGAGAATATGGAAGAAGAATTATGACACTGTGAGATTCTGATTCCTTGACCTGTTCAGTTATGTAAGCTAAATTCCTTTTCTTCTTTATTAACAGAATAATTGGTTTGCTAATAATTGCAACTAAAAAAAGTCTATTTAATAGTAGTGAAAGTGAATATCCGTGAAATTTAGGAAATTAATATTGACTAGTAAACCATGTTAAGGAAAAAAGTCCTTCTGAATTCTTTGTAAACATAATAAATCTGTGAAAAAATTTGATGTTTCTTATCATAAAAAACTAACAATATATCACTGACATGAAATGTTCTTCCCATAATCTACAAAGTATCATTTTATTTTAATGATACTATATTAATAGCTTAAAGATAAAACTTACTATAATTAATTTTTAATTGTGGAACTAAGGATAGGAATAAGTAGATACTGAAATACAAGAGGAAAAAATGGGCTTCAAGATTTTGTCCTGTTTTTCGTTTTTCTCTCATGTTTCACCCAAGCTCTCTGACCCTTAGTTTTAGAAGATGTAGGAGACAATTGGTACATCTATTTAAAACTTTTTCCTCAGAGAGGTATCTGGAAGATCATTGAATTTCTTCTCGTCAGTGCTGTGAACTTTTCTAAGATTGGGACACTCTGAATATAACTTGGAGTTATAATTCGACGGGAGATGTCAACATTCCAAGAAATACCAGTCTTTAATAAATTGCAAACGAATGAAATTTAAAATATTAGGAAATTCTGTAGCTTCACCTTTATTCAACACTTACTGGATGAATCTATTATTCATAACAAATTGAAACACCACTTATGGATATTAAAATTATTTTCTAAATAAAATTGAGTGACTCAACGTGAAACAAAAATAAAATCTTCTGAGAAATTGTTTACTAGAACACATTATTTTATGACTCTTAGCAAAAAAAAAAAAGCTAAAAGAAAAAATACCCTTTTTCATATCAAAAAACTCAACATCTCAATGAATGAGAGTATTCTCTTGCTAATGATAATTTTATGAGTACATTAAGTTTACTGACAACCTCAGATCTCTAAGATAACAGAATAGAATTATTGCCTTTCCTAAAATGGTGAATTGGTTGACTAGAATTACAAAGATTCCCTAAAGGAAGCTGAACACTAGCATGGAATCCATCTGGCCAAGGGCGTACATGTTCACCACTTTGCAGATAATAAAAGAAATGAATGGGGGGGCGGAGCAAGATGGCCGAATAGGAACAGCTCCAGTCTCCAACTCCCAGCGCGAGCGACACAGAAGACCGGTGATTTCAGCATTTTCAACTGAGGTACTGGGTTCATCTCACTGGGGAGTGCCGGACGATCGGTGCTGGTCAGCTGCTGCAGCCCGACCAGCGAGAGCTGAAGCAGGGCAAGGCATCGCCTCACCTGGGAAGCGCAAGGGGGAAGGGAATCCCTTTTCCTAGCCAGGGGAACTGAGACACACAACATCTGGAAAATCGGGTAACTCCCACCCCAATAGTGCGCTTTAAGCAAACAGGCACACCAGGAGATCATATCCCACACCTGGCCGGGAGGGTCCCACGCCCACGGAGCCTCCATCATTGCTAGCACAGCAGTCTGCGATATCACGGCAAGGCAGCAGTGAGGCTGGGGGAGGGGCGCCCGCCATTGCTGAGGCTTAAGTAGGTAAACAAAGCTGCTGGGAAGCTCGAACTGGGTGGAGCTCACAGCAGCTCAAGGAAACCTGCCTGTCTCTGTAGACTCCACCTCCGGGGACAGGGCACAGTAAAAATAACAAAAACAGCAGAAACCTCTGCAGACGCAAACGACTCTGTCTGACAGCTTTGAAGAGAGCAGTGGATCTCCTAACACGGAGGTTGAGATCTGAGAAGGGACAGACTCCCTGCTCAAGTGGGTCCCTGACCCCTGAGTAGCCTAACTGGGAGACATCCCCCAGTAGGGGCAGTCTGACACCCCACACCTCACAGGGTGGAGTACACCCCTGAGAGGAAGCTTCCAAAGCAAGAATCAGACAGGTACACTCGCTGTTCAGCAGTATTCTATCTTCTGCAGCCTCTGCTTCTGATACCCAGGCAAACAGGGTCTGGAGTGGACCTCAAGCAATCTCCAACAGACCTACAGCTGAGGGTCCTGACTGTTAGAAGGAAAACTATCAAACAGGAAGGACACCTACACCAAAACCCCATCAGTACATCACCATCATCAAAGACCAGAGGCAGATAAAACCACAAAGATGGGGAAAAAGCAGGGCAGAAAAGCTGGAAATTCAAAAAATAAGAGCGCATCTCCCCCGGCAAAGGAGCGCAGTTCATCGCCAGCAACAGATCAAAGCTGGACGGAGAATGACTTTGACGAGATGAGAGAAGAAGGCTTCAGTCCATCAAACTTCTCAGAGCTAAAGGAGGAATGACGTACCCAGCGCAAAGAAACTCAAAATCTTGAAAAAAAAGTGGAAGAATTGATGGCTAGAGTAATTAATGCAGAGAAGGTCCTAAACGAAATGGAAGAGATGAAAACCATGACACGAGAAATACGTGACAAATGCACAAGCTTCAGTAACCGACTCGATCAACTGGAAGAAAGAGTATCAGCGATTGAGGATCAAATGAATGAAATGAAGCGAGAAGAGAAACCAAAAGAAAAAAGAAGAATAGAAATGAACAAAGCCTGCAAGAAGTATGGGATTATGTAAAAAGACCAAATCTACGTCTGATTGGGGTGCCTGAAAGTGAGGGGGAAGATGGAACCAAGTTGGAAAACACTCTTCAGGATATCATCCAGGAGAACTTCCCCAACCTAGTAGGGCAGGCCAACATTCAAATCCAGGAAATACAGAGAATGCCACAAAGATACTCCTCGAGAAGAGCAACTCCAAGACACATAATTGCCAGATTCACCAAAGTTGAAATGAAGGAAAAAATCTTAAGGGCAGCCAGAGAGAAAGGTCAGGTTACCCACAAAGGGAAGCCCATCAGACTAACAGCAGATCTCTCGGCAGAAACTCTACAAGCCAGAAGAGAGTGGGGGCCAATATTCAACATTCTTAAAGAAAAGAATTTTAAACCCAGAATTTCATATCCAGCCAAACTAAGTTTCATAAGTGAAGGAGAAATAAAATCCTTTACAGATAAGCAAATGCTTAGAGATTTTGTCACCACTAGGCCTGCCTTACAAGAGACCCTGAAGGAAGCACTAAACATGGAAAGGAACAACCGGTACCAGCCATTGCAAAAACATGCCAAAATGTAAAGACCATCGAGGCTAGGAAGAAACTGCATCAACTAACGAGCAAAATAACCAGTTAATATCATAATGGCAGGATCAAGTTCACACATAACAATATTAACCTTAAATGTAAATGGAATAAATGCTCCAATTAAAAGACATAGACTGGCAAACTGGATAAAGAGTCAAGACCCATTAGTCTGCTGTATTCAGGAGACCCATCTCACACGCAGAGACATACATAGGCTCAAAATAAAGGGATGGAGGAAGATTTACCAAGCAAATGGAGAACAAAAAAAAGCAGGGGTTGCAATACTAGTCTCTGATAAAACAGACTTTAAACCATCAAAGATCAAAAGAGACAAAGAAGGCCATTACATAATGGTAAAGGGATCAATTCAACAGGAAGAGCTAACTATCCTAAATATATATGCACCCAATACAGGAGCATCCAGATTCATAAAGCAAGTCCTTAGAGACTTACAAAGAGACTTAGACTCCCATACAATAATAATGGGAGACTTCAACACTCCACTGTCAACATTAGACAGATCAACGACACAGAAAGTTAACAAGGATATCCAGGAATTGAACTCATCTCGGCAGCAAGCAGACCTAATAGACATCTATAGAACTCTCCACCCCAAATCAACAGAATCTACATTCTTCTCAGCACCACATCGTACTTACTCCAAAATTGACCACGTAATTGGAAGTAAAGCACTCCTCAGCAAATGTACAAGAACAGAAATTATAACAAACTGTCTCTCAGACCACAGTGCAATCAAACTAGAACTCAGGACTAAGAAACTCAATCAAAACCGCTCAACTACATGGAAACTGAACAACCTGCTTCTGAATGACTACTGGGTACATAACGAAATGAAGGCAGAAATAAAGATGTTCTTTGAAACCAATGAGAACAAAGATACAACATACCAGAATCTCTGGGACACATTTAAAGCAGTGTGTAGAGGGAAATTTATAGCACTAAATGCCCACAAGAGAAAGCAGGAAAGATCTAAAATTGACACTCTAACATCGCAATTAAAAGAACTAGAGAAGCAAGAGCAAACACATTCGAAAGCTAGCAGAAGGCAAGAAATAACTAAGATCAGAGCAGAACTGAAGGAGATAGAGACACAAAAAACCCTCCAAAAAATCAACGAATCCAGGAGTTGGTTTTTTGAAAAGATCAACAAAATTGACAGACCACTAGCAAGGCTAATAAAGAAGAAAAGAGAGAAGAATCAAATCACGCAATTAAAAATGCTAAAGGGGATATCACCACCGACCCCACAGAAATACAAACTACCATCAGAGAATAATATAAACACCTCTACGCAAATAAACTGGAAAATCTAGAAGAAATGGATAATTTCCTGGACACTTACACTCTTCCAAGACTAAACCAGGAAGAAGTTGAATCCCTGAATAGACCAATAGCAGGCTCTGAAATTGAGGCAATAATTAATAGCCTACCAACCAAAAAAAGTCCAGGACCAGATGGATTCACAGCTGAATTCTACCAGAGGTACAAGGAGGAGTTGGTACCATTCCTTCTGAAACTATTCCAATCAATAGAAAAAGAGGGAATCCTCCCTAACTCATTTTATGAGGCCAACATCATCCTGATACCAAAGCCTGGCAGAGACACAACAAAAAAAGAGAATTTTAGACCAATATCCCTGATGAACATCGATACAAAAATCCTCAATAAAATACTGGCAAACCGGATTCAGCAACACATCAAAAAGCTTATCCACCATGATCAAGTGGGCTTCATCCCTGGGATGCAAGGCTGATTCAACATTCGCAAATCAATAAACATAATCCAGCATATAAACAGAACCAAAGACAAGAACCACATGATTATCTCAATAGATGCAGAAAAGGCTTTTGACAAAATTCAACAGCCCTTCATGCTAAAAATGCTCAATAAATTCGGTATTGATGGAACGTACCTCAAAATAATAAGAGCTATTTATGACAAACCCACAGCCAATATCATACTGAATGGGCAAAAACTGGAAACATTCCCTTTGAAAACTGGCACAAGACAGGGATGCCCTCTCTCACCACTCCTATTCAACATAGTGTTGGAAGTTCTGGCTAGGGCAATTAGGCAAGAGAAAGAAATCAAGGGTATTCAGTTAGGAAAAGAAGAAGTCAAATTGTCCCTGTTTGCAGATGACATGATTGTATATTTAGAAAACCCCATTGTCTCAGCCCAAAATCTCCTTAAGCTGATAAGCAACTTCAGCAAAGTCTCAGGATACAAAATTAATGTGCAAAAATCACAAGCATTCTTATACACCAGTAACAGACAAACAGAGAGCCAAATCAGGAATGAACTTCCATTCACAATTGCTTCAAAGAGAATCAAATACCTAGGAATCCAACTGACAAGGGATGTAAAGGACCTCTTCAAGGAGAACTACAAACCACTGCTCAGTGAAATCAAAGAGGACACAAACAAATGGAAGAACATACCATGCTCATGGATAGGAAGAATCAATATCGTGAAAATGGCCATACTGCCCAAGGTAATTTATAGATTCAATGCCATCCCCATCAAGCTACCAATGAGTTTCTTCACAGAATTGGAAAAAACTGCTTTAAAGTTCATATGGAACCAAAAAAGAGCCCGCATCTCCAAGACAATCCTAAGTCAAAAGAACAAAGCTGGAGGCATCACGCTACCTGACTTCAAACTATACTACAAGGCTACAGTAACCAAAACAGCATGGTACTGGTACCAAAACAGAGATATAGACCAATCGAACAGAACAGAGTCCTCAGAAATAATACCACACATCTACAGCCATCTGATATTTGACAAACCTGAGAGAAACAAGAAATGGGGAAAGGATTCCCTATTTAATAAATGGTGCTGGGAAAATTGGCTAGCCATAAGTAGAAAGCTGAAACTGGATCCTTTCCTTACTCCTTATATAAAAATTAATTCAAGATGGATTAGAGACTTAAATGTTAGACCTAATACCATAAAAATCCTAGAAGAAAACCTAGGTAGTACCATTCAGGACATAGGCATGGGCAAAGACTTCATGTCTAAAACACCAAAAGCAATGGCAGCAAAAGCCAAAATTGACAAATGGGATCTAATTAAACTAAAGAGCTTCTGCACAGCAAAAGAAACTACCATCAGAGTGAACAGGCAACCTACAGAATGGGAGAAAATTTTTGCAATCTACTCATCTGACAAAGGGCTAATATCCAGAACCTACAAAGAACTCAAACAAATTTACAAGAAAAAAACAAACAACCCCATCAAAAAGTGGGCAAAGGATATGAACAGACATTTCTCAAAAGAAGACATTCATACAGCCAACAGACACATGAAAAAATGCTCATCATCACTGGCCATCAGAGAAATGCAAATCAAAACCACAATGAGATACCATCTCACACCAGTTAGAATGGCGATCATTCAAAAGTCAGGAAACAACAGGTGCTGGAGAGGATGTGGAGAAATAGGAACACTTTTACACTGTTGGTGGGATTGTAAACTAGTTCAACCATTATGGAAAACAGTATGGCGATTCCTCAAGGATCTAGAACTAGATGTACCATATGACCCAGCCATCCCATTACTGGGTATATACCCAAAGGATTATAAATTATGCTGCTATTAAGACACATGCACACGTATGTTTATTGCAGCACTATTCACAATAGCAAAGACTTGGAATCAACCCAAATGTCCATCAGTGACAGATTGGATTAAGAAAATGTGGCACATATACACCATGGAATACTATGCAGCCATCAAAAAGGATGAGTTTGTGTCCTTTGTAGGGACATGGATGCAGCTGGAAACCATCATTCTTAGCAAACTATCACAAGAACAGAAAACCAAACACCGCATGTTCTCACTCATAGGTGGGAACTGAACAATGAGATCACTTGGACTCGGGAAGGGGAACATCACACACCGGGGCCTATCATGGGGAGGGGGGAGGGGGAAGGGATTGCATTGGGAGTTATACCTGATGTAAATGACGAGTTGATGGGTGCTGACGAGTTGATGGGTGCAGCACAGCAACATGGCACAAGTATACATATGTAACAAACCTGCACGTTATGCACATGTACCCTAGAACTTAAAGTATAATAATAATAAATAAATTAAAAAAAAGAAAAAAGAAAGAAATGAATGATATCTCCTTTTCTGCTGGGTGGAATCCTGGAGAATAATATCTAGAATTTTTATAGGTTTAGTGTAGTTTTAGTGTTGGTTCGGTGTAGGCTTAGTTCTTGTGACCATAAAATTATCACGTTAGGATCCTTTGCACTGGCACACTACAGCTAATGCAAGGGTGCGGGGAAAAGAAAGAGAGATCAGACTGTTACCCCTTGAGTCACCACAGCACATGTCTCTTGCAAGGACAAGGTTGGTGGTAGGGTCATAGATTAACAGCATCTCAAATACAGAACAAAATGGAGTCTCTTATGTCTTCTTTCTATATAGACACAGTAACAGTCCAATCTCTTTCTTTTCCCCACACAAGGGTCTGAAAATGCCCCAAGGAATGTTCCTCATTTGCTTTATAATGTGCAGACCCAGAGGGTACAGACAGCTGATAGGTGCCCAGGGAAAGCCTTATTCACAAAGAACAAAAATGGCTCTAAATAATGGCTCAATTTATCTGTAATTTGGATGTCTCTTTAGGGTAATGTATGATCCAACCATTGATGAAATTCATGCTAAAAAGGAATTTGGTCTCAAGAATAGGGAAATGACATTTAGTCTTTTATGATAGGAATGCTACTTCTTGATTTAATACTAGAAGGAAGTAGAGGAAATTGAAAAATAATCAGCCAAGAACATTGCTAAGTGCTTTTTATGCATGGTCTATTGTGACTTCCAAAGTTTTTGAGACAGATATTATCAACTCCATGGCATCACTATGAAAATAGGGGTTCAGATAGCTTCTTTAACTTGTGACGGCATCATATTTCATTATGTTGTAATCTGGCTTCATGGAATTATAACCAGTGTGACCAGGCTCAGAGAAGTCCCACACTTGGGGTTTAATGCTCTGTGGTTGCTATCTTGAGATTCTTAGTCATTTCGTTTTGGAATTTAGATGCCATCTCCATATTTCACTCCTGTCTGCCCTGGGGGTGGGGTTGGGTTTGGAGGGGGTTCTTGGGGGTAAGGGTTCTTCGCCATTGCCAGACATTTTCCTTTTGCCTTGAGCCCCACAAGTTATGTAGCCAGTCCTGAGCAGAGTCACGATTTAAATCCAGTTCTGCCTAATACCAAGAACCTCTGGAGCAGGAACCAAGATGTAGGGTCCAGAACGAAAATCCATTTCCTAGGCTTAGAGAAGTACGGAGAAAATGGCATTGAATTCGGAGTTCAAACACCTATCGATGATTCCAGATACATAATTTACATTTTTGTAGCCCTCTGGGCAAGACAATCTTTCTAAACTGAGGCATCCGTAGACTTTCTGTAAAGGGTCAGATATTAAATATTTTCAGCTTTGCAGGCCATATGGTCTCTGTTGCAGCTACTTAACTCTATCATTGCAGCACAAAAGCAGCCATACAAAATACTTAAACAAATGAGCATGGCTGTTTTCTAGTAAAACCTTATTCATGGATACTGAAATTTGAATTTCCTATAATTTTTATATGTCATAAAATCTTACCAACCTTTTGATTTTTAAAACAATTTTGAAATGTAAAAACCCTTCCTAGTACCAGGGATGTAAAAATAGGCAGCAGGCTGGATTTGGTCCTGCAGGTTATACTTTTCAGACTTCTGGTCTACGCTATTGGTTTTCATTCATTCATATGTCCATTCATCACTGTTCAAAGTGTGTTTATAACTGGATTAGGCATTAGGGATCAAAGGACATGGATTTGTATGATGTAGACCTTGAAGTTCTTAAGCGCTACCTCATGTTGACTTTCCCAGGCCTAAACAAACAAATGAAAACAAACTAATGGGAAATAGCTTGGGGAAAAAAGAGAGCTAAGTCTTTCCTAAAATAGCATCTGCTTTTTAAGTCCCAAATTGTTTTCATTTTTAATATATGTATATATTCACATTTATATGAGTATTTGTGTGCATATATATACATATATACACATACATATACACACATATACATGTATTATTCACACCTTATGTGTACATGTACATATATGAATACACACACAGTATTTTACAATTCTGAATTAGAAATTCAATCACATTGCATGTATAGCATAGTGATTAGAGGAATCCAGCTTGGGTTTTATATACAAATATATCATCCCTGTCCTAGAAATAACAACCACTGAAATAAATTACAAACAGTACTATCGGATAGTTTGTAACAATTAGGAATACTCATCCTATTAAGTAGTTTCTTGCCATATGTAACACAAAATGTGCACCTGAGTAGAGCAGCCAATCTATATATTTTTTGAAGATAAAAGATAATTTTTCTTTAAAGACAATCAGAAGTGAACATGTAAGCTCTGATTACAGAGTTAATTGAAAATGGAAGTCAATACTTTTTCAGAGAAAAAAGCTTAGAATCTTTGTGCAAGTATCAACTACAGACAAATATAAGAAGGACTTAAAAAAAAAGTGCTTTAGGCCGGGTGCGGTGGCTCACGTCTGTAATCCCAGCACTTTGGGAGGCCGAGGCGGGTGGATCACGAGATCAGGAGATCAAGACCATCCTGGCAAACACGGTGAAACCCCGTCTCTACTAAAAATACAAACAAATTAGCCGGGTGTGGTGGTGGGCGCCTGTAGTCCCAGCTGCTCGGGAGGCTGAGGCAGGAGAATGGCATGAGCCGGGGAGGCGGAGGTTACAGTGAGACGAGATTGCGCCACTCACTCCAGCCTGGGCTACAGAGCGAGACTCCGTCTCAAAAAAAAAAAAAACCACAAAAACAAAAAAAAAGTGCTTTATAGGCCAGATATGTGGTGGATTATGCCTGTAATCCCAGCAGTTTGGGAGGCCAAGGTAGGAAGACTGCTTGGGGGTGGGAGGAGGACTGCTTGAGGCCAGGAGTTTGAGACCAGCCTAGGCAATATAGTGAAACCCTAGCTCTACATAAAATTTTTTAAAAAATTAGTCAGGTGTGGTAGCTACTTGGGAGGCTGAGTCAGGAGGATCCCTTGAGCCCAGGAATTCAAGGCTGCACTTAGCTACAATCATGCCACTACACTCCAGCTGGGCAATACAGCAAGACCCTGTCCCTATTTTTTTTTAAGTGCTTTATAAATACAACGTGGGGTCAACTGAGTTTCTTGTTGAAACAGTATACTGTTTCCCTGGTTCCAGCTCAGAGGTTCTGACCCAAAAGGTCAGGAATGAGGCCAAGAAATTTGCATTCTTTTAAACAAGTAGATTAAGATATTTTAATATAGCAAGCTCAAGGACAACACTCGGGAAATGGCTTTAAAAGAAAAATAGTGAAGGTTTTCACTTTTTATATTTCCCGAGTTCCAGTTTGGCAACATTCTGGATACTTAAGGGAAGGAGAAGTCTCTTCACCCGATATGCCTTTATCTAGAATCACCTCCGGAAGGAAGCAGAGTCTGCTGGTGGAAACAATGACGATATTGCAAGCAGAACTGGGGCCAGAAGAAAACACTGCTGAGAAGAACAGAGTGTTATCCTTTGCAGCTTAAAAATTCTAAGCAAGAGGCAAAAATCTCTCATATGCAGCTTTTCCTTGACGGCTGGAGAAAGGTGTCGTTAAGACCCTCACACCTTAAAGAACCTTTGAGTAAGGAAACTGTGATTTCAAGACACTTAAGCCCTGTTACAAGAATCTGAATACAAAAGCAAACAAAACAACAGACAGAATAAAACTTGGCAAATATTTTCTCTATTTATCTACTCATTATACAGAAGGTTTTCATTCCTGGAACTCTTGATAAAAGTTTCAAATAACTAAAATATAAGTTTCAAATAACCCAAATATAACTTTCAAACATTATTTTGTTACTAATATGTAATCTTGATAATGGCAAATGTGAAAGAAACTCTGACTATCTGACAATGATGCGTGCAGCTTGATTCTCCCAAAGAGGTGAAAGTTTTTGTCTATATTCATGAATTCATTCGTGAACTAGTTACTGTGATGAGCAATTCTTACAAGAAGGGGTATTCTGGCCGTGCGCGGTGGCTCATGCCTGTAATCCCAGCACTTTGGGAGGCTGAGGCAGGCAGATTGCCTGAGCTCAGGAGTTCATGACCAGCCTGGGCAACAGGGTGAAACCCCGTCTCAAATACAAAATACAAAATACAAAAAATTAGCCGGGTGTGGTGGCGTGCGCCTGTAGTCCCAGCTACTCAGGAGACTGAGGCAAGAGAACTGCTTGAACCCGGGAGGTGGAGGTTGCAGTAAGCTGAGATCGCGCCACTGCACTCCATCCTGGGCAACAGAGCAAGACTCCGTCTCAAAAAAAAGAAAAGAAAAGAAAAAAAAAAGAAGAAGGGAAATTCTTCTGTGTGTGTTTGTGTGTATAATACATATTATACATCTACATTACCTATAATTAATTATTTCTCCTATCACATTAATTTAGTGAAGAATACTTTTCTAAATTATCCTTGCCTTTGACAATGCTTTTAAGACACATGGAAGATATGGATTTTAGCTTTAGTTATTGGATACGAGTTCTCTTTTAGCTTCTAAGCAGGTGGCACCGTATAGTGGTTATGAACACAGGCTCTTGGCATTAGAGAGCTTGAAATTCTTACCACCTGTGTGACAAGTAATTTAATCTTCCTAATTCTGTTTCCTTATGGGGGTGAAACTAGTACCTATCATACTGTTAATAGTAATAATAGTGCACGGCGATGATTTTGGTACCTACTTCATGCAGTTGTGAAGATTACAATAATCCATTAAGTTTCAAAAATTTAGCAGTGTGGCTCATGAAAATATAAAATAAACGTGTCAAAGATATTATTCCATTTCTTAATTAATGAATAAACCAATCAGATGGCAAGGCTGATTCAAAGAGCATTTTGAAGATCTGAATATTTATAGGCCTTTTGAGAAAATATTAGTATAAGATTTCTGCGTATGAGTCAAAGCTGGTTAATGATGCCCTATGGGATAATAATCTATAGCACTGAAGTTTGTTTTTCTTCTGGATAGAAATAATTTGTAGCTGTGTTGGGAAAAAAAATCTACAAGTAGACATGGAACTTCACGAAGTCTGAAATTTTCCTCAGTAGCAGTGAATTTAACAAATTGTATTTCCTAGATGATGAAATAATTTGGAGTGGGCCTGTTAGATACTGAAAGTGCACCCCTTCTCTTGTTTACATGTCTTGAATAATTTTTCGACCAAGCATGGTGGCTCAGGCCTGTAATCCCAGCCCTTTGGGAGGCTGAGACAGGCGGATCACGAGGTCAGGAGATGGAGACCATCCTGGCTAACATGGTGAAACCCTGTCTCTACTAAAAATACAAAAACTTAGCTGGGCGTGGTGGCAGTGCCTGTAATCTCAGCTACTCGGGAGGCTGAGGCAGGAGAATGGCGGGAACCTGGGAGGCGGAGCTTGCAGTGAGGCGAGATCGCGCCACTGCACTCCAGCCTGGGTGACAGAGTGAGACTCTGTCTCAAAAAAAAAAAAAAAAAAAAAAAAAAAAAAATTCTTAATATCTTTTAAAGTACAAAGACGCTACTAAACTTAGTTACTAATATTTGCATTTTATTTATTTTGTAGACCAAAATATTTTATTCACCTTAGATTATTACTTCATTGGAGCATGATGTTTGTCCATCATATTAGCAAATTCTTCTCTCATATATAAGAATATTTAAAGAGTTATTTAGGGTGTACTGAGACCATGCACTACCAGAAGCCAGAAAAATAGCTATGAATTTACCATCTCCATAGATTGATTCATTGATTAATTTTCCATTTATTAACTATTAATTCAGTTTCAGCCTTGGAGGATATTACACTGCATAGGACACAGTCCCTTCTTTCATGGAACTCCATGTAATATGATTTATATGTAGTAGTTACTTAAAACTAATTTCTACTTCAAATATCAATACATGTGCCATAAACATTGCTTAGAGAAAGAACTCATTGTAAAATATTTTTCAGTAATATTGATTTTCACCCAGGAACTTCTTTACTTGACTTTAAATCTCTGGTGCAAGTCCATCTGTCTCTTAATGCAAGATACAGGTGGTGATACGGTGTTGGTGTTCACAGTTAGAGCTCTCTAATGCTACACATTATTTTTCTAAAACATCCAAAACGTTTTTCTGTGTAAAAATATAAAGTAACCAAGATTCAGTGAGATGTTGCTAAATGCACTTTAATGAGATCTTCTCAAATCTATTTTGCTGCCACTAATTTCAAGATACTTATTTTTTCAATAAAGGATTATTTCCATAGATTGCATGAGAAATCATGAGAAATTAATGTCTTCATGATGATAAACCAGAGCATAGGAAAATGAGATAGTGAATATTAAAGTTATATCATAATACATAGTTTTATGACATGACCAAGAATATTCCTATTATTCTGAAAATATACTGATGTGCATATGCTGATGGACTTATCACTACTTCATGTGCTTTAGTGAGTCCATACATATGCATATTTTTTCAGTATTAAAAAACATACTGCCTGGAGGAATTTACACATGATTGAATAGATTTCATTTTATGTCATGGTTCTGAGGAAAACTGTTCTACTTTTACACCAGAATGATATAATACCAGGACACGCATATTTTTGCACACAATTTCAAGGAACTTACAGACTCTCTAGAATTATTTCGAGGTGAAACAAATATGTCACAAAAAGACTATGTCAACATTAAATATTTAACTACCCAAGATTTTGTTTTTATGTTCTACCAAATTATTTTCAAAATAAAAATTCATTTTCAAATGAAATATAGGACTCAATTTATTTTGTACATAAGACTAAAAAATGCTTAAATTAGGGAAATACTATTGTATATATCAGACTAAAGATTATTTTAGGATAAAAAATTTTAAACAAGGAAAAGTGATTAGTCAGTTTTTAAAGATCATAGTTATGTTTCCGTTGCAAATATTAATTACTGACTTTAATTGAGCATATCAGTAATCTATGACATACTTACAAATTGTATATACCTTTGATTAAATAACGGTAAATTACAAGGATAAATGATGTTATTTATTTTATTAAGTAACATCATTATTTTTGCAAATTTCCTTTTCTAAAGGAAGACCTATATATTATCTCTATGAGCATAAAAGTGTGTTTTGAATGAGTGGCTGGTTCACTTGAAGCAAAAAAGAGTAGTTAATAACATGTTTGGTGAGTGGAGCACAAGTGTGCAAACATAGATGAATAGTTCCTTAAGTCCCTCAGGACAGTGTGAATGTGCAAATGCAGTCAGAGAGATCCCTAAGGAAAGAGGGAATCCCAGAGTAATGACCGTGAAGGCTAGTGGTCCGACTGCCTTCTCCTGAATGGGGAGGCTTTCCCCTTGGCCAAATTTGGAGGACTTGGATTTCAGCGTTTTAAGGAAGATCACAGCGTTTTAGGCACATTCTGAATATCACATATGCTTCATTTGACAGTCTCAGTACTGGATTTCAGATTCTGCTTGTTACATACAAATGTAGAATATTACTTATATTTAAATGATAATAAATGGAACTAATTTTTTTTGTTTGTTTGTTTGAGACGGAGTCTTGCTTTGTGGCCCAGGCTGGAGTGAGTGGCGATCTCGGCTCACTGCAAGCTCCGCCTCCCAGGTTCACGCCATTCTCCTGCCTCAGCCTCCCGAGTAGCTGGGACCACAGGCGCCGCCACCACGCCCGGCTAAATTTTTTTTTATTTTTAGTAGAGACGGGGTTTCACTGTGTTAGCCAGGATGGTCTCGATCTCCTGACCTCGTGATCCGCCCACCTCAGCCTCCCAAAGGGCTGGGATTACAGGCGTGAGCCACCGCGACCGGCCGAAACTGATTTTTAAAAGAAATTGGTGGATAATTTCCAGGAAGGTAACCACACCAGGCCCAGTGAAACTGATTTTTTAAAACAAATTGGTGGATAATTTTCATGAAGGTAACCACACCAGGCCCAGTGAAACTGATTTGTAAAAAGAAATTGGTGGATAATTTTCATGAAGGTAACCAACAATAATATCAGAGTTTGGAGACCAAACTGAGGTGCAGCAAACAGGCAGAAGAACGTGTCTTTGGTTCTTTTCTCTTTGAAAAGGCTCATCACTCAACCAAGAGGTAAAACAAAGATAATCCAACACAGCAACAGCCACAGAAGTCTCCTTCACAGCCTCACAAATACAGCATAGGACAGATCCTTTATTTATTTATTTATTTGATTTTTTTTTTTTTTTGGTATGCTGACTTTGCCACAATACATTTTAAAAAATTACTTGTCCACCCTAGAAATGAACCACATGTCAGCAAGTGATTTTCTGTTGATGAAAAGCACCTGAAGAATCCAGGAAGAAAAGGGAAACATTTATTTGTTTTGTTATTGGGAAGGGATGGATTTGGTAAAGTATGACATAGTTCTAGCACTGTTTCATCCAGAAGGCTGAATTAAATATATTAATCTATGTTTTCAAGTAACAATAGAACAGGACATCTTTTTCAGAAAACCCACACACTCAAAAAATGTTTTGTATTTAGTTCTGTCTTAGAACATCTATTGCTATTATAAAACTAAAATGAAGATATACTTCATTTAAAATGTTCAAGGGTTAGATGTAAACTTTGTGGTTGATTCAAGTGCTCAGGTTTCTGATTTCCGTCTTTCTGGCTGCTCTATTCAGTACCTAATTTACTGCTGATCAGCATTTCTTCCTTGGGTGAGGTGTCAAATAAAAGGTGATAAAATCCACACAAATTAATTCTTAGCTCTAAGCAATGTTAAGAGCTCATTGGGAGCAAAGGTTTAATGTGCTCTTTAAAATAAAATTTTGAAATATCTTTAAATTCCAATTTTCCATTCCCGGTTGTTGTGGATAATTAAAAGTTGTATTTATACTTAAACTGAATTTGTTAGAAAATTCCTTTTAAAGTAAGAGAAAGAGGCTAAAAACATAACTAATCGACCTTGAATGACACTCCCAGTTTATGTTATGCCAGGAAATATAAGTTCCTCATTTTGTCAGTTATTTTACAAAGTGGGTTTTTGAAAGTTCTCATCTACCAACTGAAGAATGCAGAATGCAGAGACAAGCTATAAATTACTAGACTTTTTGAGAAATGGAACAGAATTTATAAAATGATCTTATAATGAAGTAAATAATATAAACACATCACAGATATGGGAGAGAACAGTGCAATTACCCTCCTCTACCCGGATGGAACTATAGAACTCTTCAAACCTAGTACACATCTACCATAGAGTAGGCTTGCTTGCTACATATTTAAATGCTCGGCTCTCTCTGGCCCTTACCTGAGTGATGAAGATCCTGTACAGGTAGCCACGGAAGTTCATTAAGTTACCCCGGGAGAGAAGGGTACAGTTCCTGTGAATGTGTGGTGCCTTTTTTCCTAGTTGTACTGAAACTATGATACAACAGCTGAATGCGAGTTATTCCTAGATCACCTCACCCTTTTCCAAGCAAGGAGGTTTTCTCTCAGGACCGTCATGGCAGGGCTATGTTTTCTGGCACCAACTTGCAATATAAAAGAATTTAGGAATAGAATGTGAGTGCGTATTTGGAAGGTTGTTAAATTATGCTTCATTGCTTTCCAATTCATTTATTTAAAAAACTGGAAAAATATGATTAATTTTTCTAAGGATTTTTTAAACAAAGGCTTTAGAATTTCTCAACTTGAAATCTCAATTATGCAATGCTATTTTCATGCAAATGAGAGAAGCACACATACTGCAGTTTTCTTCTAGGTTTTAAAGTCTTGGTGTTTAGAATTATATAAAAATAGTGCTTGCATTAAAAATTACACTTGTTTATGTCAGAGGATACAAAATGGTAGCACAGTTTGACAAAGAAAATTCAGCTAAAAATGTGACTGCCTGGGAAAGAAAAAAAAATTAACTTGATAAGGGCAATGAAAATAGTGATAGTGGAAGTGGGAGTTGAGCAATGAGAACACAGGGATGCAGGGAGGGGAACAACACACACTAGGGCTTGTTGAGGTTTGGGGGGAGAGGGGAGGAAACTTAGAGGATGGGTCAATAGGTTCAGCAAACCACCACGGCACACATATACCTATGTAATGAACTTGCTTGTTCTGCATATGTATCTTGGAACTTAAAGTAAAAAAAAAAAAAAAAAAAAAAACATTAATAAAGAAAATAATGATAGAGGTGGCTCAAACATGTAATTCCCACACTTTAGTAGGCTGAGGCTGGCAGATGACTTGAGCTCAGGCGTTTGAGACCAGCCTGGGCAACATGGCAAAAACTTGTCTCTACAAAAAATACACAAATTAGCCAGGCATGGTGGCCCATGCATGTAGTCCCAGGTACTTGGGAGGCTGAGGTGAGAGGATCTACTGAGACCAGGAGGCAGAGGTTATGGTGATCCAAAAGCACACCACTGCACTCTAGCCTGGGTGAGAGAGCAAGACCATGTCTCCAAAATAGTAACAATTATAGCAACACCTTCCATTATCTGCTACTTGTGGACTTTCAAGTACATTCTAGATGCTGTGGTCTGTTATCTATTCAAGGAATTTACAGGATAGTGGGTAAGACAAATAGTACCAATATGGCAAGATACAGGCTTAAAGAGATGTATCAAAGTGCACTGCAGGGATAGGAACACTAAGCTGGAAAACACCTACTTTCTGAGATAAAGCAAAGATTGGCAATGCTTTGTAGAGGACTTGATCTGAGAATAATGGGCGTTGACAGCACATTTAAGCAGGGAAAAGCATTCTAATTGGAGATGCTGGCTGTGGAAAGTACCGAGGATTAAAAGAACATGGACTTTATGAGAAAGCCAAGCAGGCAAAAAGAATGACTAGCAAAGCTGATTTCATAAAAATATGCAAGGGTAGAGTAGAAAAAGCTATGAAATATTTATTTTTGCTTGTAACCTAGGGGAAACCAATCACTGATATATGAGCAAGAAAATGGCATGAAGAGAAACAGTTTCCAGCTATTATAGAAAGAAGATTTGCAGAAGCATTGATCAAACAGGTTCCCTGAGACAGAATATGGTCTCACACAGGTTCTCTAATACTGTTTGAGAAATAAAGATATCCTTGGTCGCCAAATGATGGCAGGACAGGAGAACTAGGAAAGCAGGCAGAGTTTCTGCAGACAGGTTCTGGTACCATTGATGGTGCCTAGAAGTGGTAGGAGAATGCAAGAAGGAAATTATCCTCTAGTGAGCGTTCAATACATTACAGCAAATATTTTTTAATACACATGATCTTATTTAGTCTTCACAACAATCCTATGAAATATGAATTATTATCTTAAAGTAAAACACAGTTAAACTAAGTTCCAGAGAGGCAAACTTATCCAATACTACACCACTGATAGAGGTGGTGGTATGCCCCTAAAATGGGATCTAAAACCCTGCCTGTCTGTCTGGTATCACAACTTACACTCTTTCTGTAGAATCTCCTGTCTCAAATGGTACCTCTGTCGTTGGGTATATAGCAACAAGACAACCATTTTGCTTTCAGGGAGAAGGCTTTGTGACATGATTCTAAGCTAATTCCTCTCTGATTTTATGGCAAAGTGGTGGCAGTGTTAGAAGCCAGGTGAGTGCACCTCTGTGAGACTAAAATGGGTTAGTTTTTAAAGGCAGCCATGGTACTAATGAAAAGAGCATAAATCCCAGAACCATTTTGTATGATGAATTGAGAAGATAAAGTAACCAACTGGATATATGAAATGAAGGAAAGCCAGGCATTAAGGAATGTCTCTTCTGGCATGAGAGACTGGAGAAAGAACCATCAAACAACATACGGAATATAGAAAGGGAAACAAGCACCAGGTAAATGTGACATGAAAGCAACAATACATATTTTAGTGATTATTAGATTCAGGAGAGAAAAGTCAGGGATTTTACAACCGCACATTTCATATATGTCTGGTAATTAATATATTTCAGGCCCAGGCAAACTACAATATAAAGGGCTGTAAAACTCATTATCAGTGAGGTCAGGACAGCTCTGAGGACGATTATTTGGGATCGTTTAAATATACCATACACAACTGTAAGTTCTGAAACAGACACTACTCTTGTGATGGGAGAGATGCAAATCACGCTTGAGAGTCCACTTATTATAGCTGTTGTCTGAAAGGTTGTTAGGGCAAATAGGACATTACAAAGAGTAGGAAAACAGATTTATTGCCATGACATATTTTTATGTGCTTTGACTATTGCACAATTTGAAATAATTGGCATAATAATACTTCTTATAATCACTATTATCAAGTCTGAACATCATTTTTAGTTATGGGAAGAAAGACACAAAATCTGTTCATCAGTGTAAACATTCAGAAGCTAGAGAGGGGTAGCTGGAAACATGAAAAATTCAAAATAGAATCAAAAACAGTTTCTTTTGCCTTGTTTTGGGAGCTTTCATACTTATAGAATTATCTTGAGTTGAAAACAGAATTTTATTATTTATTTGAAATAATTTGACATTTTTGACTCTGAAGTCAAAAGTAATGCCAAGAATGTATTTCATAAAGAAATAATGTGCATATGAAAACACACCTATACACATGTCCCAGTCTAGGACGCTGATGGTCATATGCAGCTGTCAATCTCATTCCCATCAATTCTAGGCCTGTTTCATTCAGGGATTCATATTACAGCTATCAACTCATTCATTCATTCGCAAGGTTTATTGAGTGCTTACCATAATTATGCTAGGCACTATTCCAGTTCAATATATTGACTTAAGAATAAAACTGAAAAAAAATATTTTCCTAATAGAGAGAGAAACGTAAATTAACAGAGAAATAAAATTTCTAGGAGGGATAATGTGCTATGAAGAGTGATAAGTAAAAAGGCCTGTTTTATGTAAACAAGCTTGAAACACTGGCCAGGGATCCAATCACGTAGCATTTTAAAGGGCATCATTAGGGGTATGTATTGGAGTAGGACACATAGGATTTGCTGATGGGTTGGACATAGGTAAGACCCCCAAATTTTTGGTCTAAGCAACCAAGGGTATAGTAGGACTATAATAGGAAAGATTTGGGGAGGAACAAGTTTAGATGGAACATCAAATAGTTAAGTTAGTAGATATCTATTTTGAAACATTAAGTAGACATACAAGGAGAGATTTATAGCTCTTTGATATCTAAGTAAGAAATCATAGGGGATTCAGGGCTGGATAAATATCTGGGAGACTTTTGCATATGTTAGCTTTTTTTAATTTTATTTTATTTTGGAGACAGAGTCTCACCCTGTCACCAGACTGGAGTGCTGTGGCGCCATCTTGGCTCACTGCAACCTCTGCCTCCCGGGTTCAAGTGATTCTCCTGCCTCAGCCTCCCAAGTAGCTGGAATACAGGCACACCGCCATGCCCAGCTAATTTTTGTATTTTTAGTAGAGACAGGGTTTCACCATGTTAGCCAGGATGGTCTCCATCTCTTGACCTTGTGATCCACCCATATCGGCCTCCCAAAAGTGCTGAGATTGCAGGTGTAATCTCACCGTGCCTGGCCTGTTTTTGTTTTTTTTTTTTTTAAACCTGTAATCCCAGCACTTTGGGAGACTGAGGGGGATGGATCACTAGAGCTCAGGAGTTCGAGACCAGCCTTTGCTGGGCATAACAGTACACACCTGATGCCTGTAGTCCCAGCTACTAGGGAGGCTGAGGTGGGAGAATAACTTGATCCTGGAAGGTGGAAGCTGCAGCGAGCTGTGACTGTGCCACTGCACCCCAGCCTGGGTGAAAGCATGAGACCATGTCTCAAAAAATATATATATGGGACCCGTTGAGAAAACCTGAGTGGAGATATGGATAAAGAAAGGAAGAGGGCTGAAGATGTATTCCTAAAGTGTTCCAACATCTAGAGGTCTTGAAAAGGAAGATGAGCTACAAAGTAGACTTTGCAGGGGCAAGCGGGTCTTGAATCAGTAACTGTTGATATTTTCCATCATAATTGAGAATCAGTGTACTTGGAAAATAAAAACTTTTAAAAAAGAATACTAAGGAGAATGGGTACCATTGAGATTTTCAAAATCTAATGTGTAGAATTATAAATTACTATAAACTTACAACATTTGCAATAGACAGTACATTACTGTCAACCATTTAATTAAAAAATCATTTATTAAATATATACTTTTAGCTTTGTGACAGTAGCTTACGTGACATATGTCATGCTGTCTCTTAAAGATATTAAAATCCATATATGTGACAAGTGACTATCTTATGGTTGCATTAATCTTCTAAATAATAATGTGCATTTATATAAAACTTAAAATTTTACAAAACATTCTTTGACTAACCCAGAAAACTGTGTAAGATTGGGAAGGTAAATATTATTGTCACCATTTCCCTAAGAAGCACTCTGGATTCAGAGAGGCTAATTGATATGAATAGTATTATCCAGCTAGGAGCGAGCAGATCTGTGGCCTGAATGAAGATATTAGGGCTCCTAATCCATTGCTGTTCCCAAGAGTAACATTTATTGTGTTGTTTCATTTCTTATGTACACATATAATTGGAGGCAACACGTATGGGTTGTGCAGGTTGTGCATCACATGGATAAGCCATGAATGGTCCCATCACACTGGGCAATAAGCAACCTGAGCAAAATAAGCAGTAGCTGTTCTTAAAAATCAGACTTTGCCTCAAATAAACTCTGAAACATGGAGATGTAAGAGTTAAAACCAGTCTGTCATCTCACTGAGGGTAGTTATCACCCTGCCAAATCATATAAAAGAAAACATTAAATTTTCAAAATCATTACTATAATTGAGAAGATGGCTAAATATAAAATCTGCAGGTTTTTATCTGATTTAGTATTTTATGTCTACCTTTCATTTTCTATAAGCATTTTTCTTAATTCATTTTTTCTTTGATTTATGTTCACTTGCCCAAATGTTCTCTTAACACCATTTCCAAGTCTCCACCCTGTTTTCTTCCTGTTGGCTCCCGGACCCAGCCTTCCTTTCACCTTGAAATACTATTGGCCATTAGTGAACCAATGATCAGTGGGACTGGCCTTTCCTGGAAGCAGGACCCATATGGACTTTCATCCCTCCAGAGTCCATTTTGCATTATGTTCTTTGATTTACCACTTTTTTTTCCCCCCCACTAATTGTCAATTTAGTTTTCTTCATGGTTTAAAGCTGGGAATGCTTACCGTATTGTGGTAGACTGAATTGTGCATTCGCATCACCATTTTGCCTCCTCATGTTCCTGTTCTTTTGAGAAGTTCATGAAAGGCTGACGGTCCAATTCATTCTCCCCTAAACGCCTTAAAAAAGAAAAGAGTGAAACAAATTATTTCTTTTCTATTCTCCTGAAATTTTCCCAGCCATAATATACCCTGGCTGATCTACTGAAACAATTGTTACCTTTCTTTTCCCCTCTCTGACCACTAACCACTTTTGAAATAAAATAATCAGGTTTAGAAGTCAAGAAAAGAAAAAAAAAAAAGTCTTTTTTGGGGGGAGATGAAGATCAGCTGTAATAGCTGCATTATAAAATGTAAATAAATGAGAACATTTGGCTTATTCCTTTTGTAATTAACGTTTACTACTATCTATTAGATATTTGATTAGAGAATAAAGTAGATAATTGGAATTAAATTTAACTATGACATTTGGGACAGTGGTTTCTCTCCTCGTGGCACTATCATCCCCGACACAGGGGAGCGGGAACAGTGTTATCAAATAACTAAAAAGCCAATCGCTAATATTTTGGGATTTGAGGGATGATGGAAATATATCTAGAAAGTAAGGGACATCACGTTATCAACATTACGAACATTTTAATATAAAATAAGCGAATGGCATGCTACATTCTATGCTTTGTGGGATTCAAAGTAGGGTATCATAAGATGAAGACTGGATATGTAAGATAGGCTCAGTTTCTCATGAGAAGACGAAAACAAACAGATGACGCTGCCCTTTTCTATTTCATAGAGTAGACATGAGCATCAATGCAGGTAAGGTACTTGGAAACACTTTGGAAAATAAAAGATTCAAACAAAAATGTAACTTATGGGTTTCTGGAATTCTTTACAGGGGCTTTCAATTAAAAAACAGTGCAGAAAGCTTATGGATCTTATAATCTAAACAATATATTTCATATAATTTAATTTAAACAATCTCTGTGCACCAAAAATATACATCATTCATTCTTTAGTATTTTTAGGTAGAAGTAAAACCTTGAATAAAGCACAACTGGTATGAAATATCAAATATTACCAAAGGGTTGGTTTATTCATTGGGAATTCTATTATTTGTTGTCTAAATCAGTTTGAAAAGTCAATTATTACCTTCAGTTGAAAGACAATTAGTTGATTTGACATATTCAAGAATGCTTACTGACTGACTTTTGATTTAATCATATACCACTCAAGATAAATTTTAATTTGATTTACCTGTTAATAGTCATGCAGAACTTTACAAAACATAAATAAGGCTATAAATACCATTGTTACGTGAATCTGTAAATCTTAGCCACTTTATTTTATGTTCATTCCTTCCCAATTAAGAAAGAAAACTGGTAATGCTAATTATAATAAATTTATTAAATTGGTTTTAATCAAGTATACTAATATTGTATACTTTCAAGTATTTGAGAGCATACCAACTCTCAAATTTAGTAAAATTTACCTTTTAAATTTAAAGAATGTGAAGATATTTTATGAAGTACTATTGAATAATTATTCTAAAACTTTTTAGCATATATCCAAATGACTAATTACATCTTTGATGGTATTTAACTATCTTGTTTCATATTTCTTGACATCTTGATGACATACATATTTGGGCATAAATCATGTTAAAATGGGTCATGATTCCAGGAAACCAAGTTATTGGAATCTTTAGTCATATCTGTTATTTTATCTTTGATCATCATGTTTTAGGATTTGGACTTGTTCATTATTATTATCTTTTGAAGTTGGGTTAAAGTGTTTCTATTCCTCCAAAAGAAATTCACACATCTACACAGAAGTATAAACAAGCAGAATGTTAAAATTAAGAATTAAATTTATATATAGCATTGTAATAACCTTGAAAACAGGTGCAGTAATTTTAAGAGTTAAATTGTTTGCATTTACTATTTAACTTTTTTCTCATTGTACTTAAATCTGTAGTTTGTCAACAGTAATAATACATTTTTGGTTGAAAAACTAATTAATATTGAGTCTCACTTTGGGAAATTTATAATATATGAAAATATTTTTGCTCCTATTAGCTAATATTCTTTTATCTTATATGCATTTTAAAACTTTATAACCTTATATATTGGCATGATGGAGATACTGGTCAGTTGTAAAGTTTGTTCATTAATAAATAATTCACATATTCCAATTTTAATTCTTTATACAACTTGCTGAATTTCAGCATAGGTATGAATGTGGAAAATAAGCAGAAAAATTATTTGTAACAAAGGAATAGCATAATGATGATATCCAAAGACTTTTTTAAAAAAAAAGGCAAGAGAGAAAACAAAACTGAGAATTTAGTTAACATGAGGTAATTTGCTAGTATTCGTCCAGGATGCCAGAATATTCAAACATACAAACTAGATGAAAAATAAAACTGCCCTCTAGAAATAAGTCAAAAGATGAAACAACCAGCATAAACATGTAACATATTCCACAGTTAAGCAAAAAAAAAAAAAAAATCTTATTGTATAACAATGGGATTTGTATACCACAAACACGAATACCTATATGTGTGTCTGGTTGTGGGAAAATGAAAACAACCATGCAAGTTCATAGTGACAATTGGTAACATTATTTTAAATAGAACCTTGGCAGTATCCAATGCCTCCCCCCAAATTACTGATAGATTATTGCTGATAATCTTATTGCTGATACTAAACATGCAGAGATAATTTAAATGAAGTAAAACAGTGTGCACATGAGATAAGTCACTGAACTGTGTTTCACAGTGAAAAACTGGGAGTAAAGTCTCTCTGTTGTTCTGTATGTAACAGGATATTGCAGGATATTTTTTCTGTTTCCTGGAATTGTAGGCCAAAGCTGAAGACGGAGGGGAACGAGTATGCAATATATGTTTATTAAACCAGCAATAAGGTGCTAGTTGTTGAGGCTGGTTAAATTCCTGCAGAGCTTAAGGAGTAGATTCCAAGTTACCCAGGTATACCATGCTTTACCTCCAACACCTGGGACTCTGGTGAACAAATGAGGGGTGTAGGGTGCAAAGTTAAAGAAGCACTTGCCCAACCCTGAGTGAGTGCCTTCATAAATTTTGCACTCTAGGCTTCTTTCCCATTGGACAAGGGTTTGGCCTGTAGACTTGATAAGATATGCCTGTAGATGGGTAAACAGGGGAAAGCATAATTTGAGAGAAGCAGGGCTAAGGAAATAGAGGACAGGGTTCTGAGAAGAGAGGGGCAGTGGAGGAGCCTGTTTGCCTACTGTTTGGCATGGCAGGACTGCAGGTCTCTTGTGGATCAGGTGCACATCTAGGATGACATTTAGGTTTGAGCCATCATCTTCCACCATTCCTACTGCTCCCCAGATTTTTCTGCTGCTGGAGAAGCCTCACTTTGCAAGTAGCTTTCTTGGTGCAGTACTTGGCAGGATGGCTTAAATAGAGGTATGTTTTAGGTTCTTCAATTGACATAGGAAATATGCAACCCTGCTGTGCCAAACAGTGGGCCTGAAGCTGCTCCATTGTCACCCTTCCTTTATGCCCATTCCCTTGTGCATCTGTTATGTTTAAAACTCTCTGGTCTGTATGTTGATTTGTATCGATAATGTAAATGCTAGAAAAAACTTGAAGCTTTTGTCATATATATGAATGTATTTAGTACAGCTCTTTGCAGGTGGTATGATTCATTCAGAGGGCTGCTTTACATCTTAGCCAAAGTCTCTTTGCTGAGAGCTTCTTCAACAAGATGCAAATAGTATGTGCAGAATCCCCAAAGTTAAACTGTTTGTATAATTCATTAAAACAGCCAAGGATAAATTACAATAACTCTTGTTTTTCTTAAAACCTAAAATTGTAGAGTGCCATTTCTGAAGGTTATCAGTTTCCACAGAATTTGTACTTGTCAATTCCATCTTTGATGAAAAATATTTCTCTACTAACTCTCTTGAATTTGATAGAGCTGTGCTTTATATAGCATAACTTCATCAATAACATGAGCAATAGTACTGAGGTGGCATCGGCAAACCAATAAATGATGAAAACTTTGCCATACAGTTACATCATCTCAGTAGTCTTACCATTTGTCTACTTTAACTTTTTAAATTTAAACTTTCTTTATGTCACTTGGAGTAAAGGCATCTACAAGATTGCTCACAACAGCAGCAAAGTCACATTTAAGCTATGTGTCTCATTTGTAAAATTTAAGTTTGCAGTATTGCCGAAAGTGTTGGTTAGTTCATATTCAAAACGACAACAAAACGTCAGAGCACTCAGTAATGCAACAAGTGTAGTATTCCCGACTGGTACGGTTTCAAGGACTGGTAAATAATGTTTTGCTAGCTAAAATGCATACCATTCTGTGTAGGAATTTGCAGTGGGAATGGTAAGAACTGTTGCCTGACTTTTCTAATTGAATATCAACTTTGTATTGCTTTTGATCATGTCTATTACCATTCAGAAAGTTATTCTCACTATCCAAGACACTTGGTATTGACTGTTTTTGTATAATGATATACTGCACACTATACAGAGATGTACTTATCATCTTTCAAGAATTTAAAATATAAGATAATAATGATGTAGGTTAATATGATTTAAAACACATTGTCAAATGGAATAACTGTCTCCCCCATGATAGCATTCAAGTATGGGGGTACCAAATCAGCAAAGTTGATAATTTTTCCACACATTGATACATATAAGAATTAATAAAGATAGGAAATCCAGCAACATTTCATTTTATTTGTGGGATATCTTGTGTGTGCACTCACACGTGCATGTGTGGCTATCTGAAACTTTAGTAAAACTATAAGCTCCTGACATTCAAATTGGTCTATTTTTCTACACATAATACCTTACATTTATAAATACCTTTGTAACCAATATTGTTATTTTGATACCAAAATATTATGAGATTTTAAAGGGGGGAGCATAATTATTATATCCATTTTTCAGGTAAGTAAACGAAAACACAAAAAAGTTTAGAGACTTGACCAAGATGGTATTACTAAGAAGAAGATCAGGTAGTATTAGTTCATTGAGCTTTCATTTTCTAGTTAAACATGCATTTGCTGATTCTGTTAACCTTATTTTAGTCACTAGTCACTACGTACAGAAGGATTAAAGGCATGTTCTTTGCTCATTCAGACTGAGGATGGGGGAGATATTTTGTAGACATAAACTATACATACATATAGTAAGTTCAATTATAAATTTATATAAATAACAGCTGTAGAATCCCAGTAAATTAACTAGCAATTTCTGCAGACACTCTAGGTAGCTTTTATTGAGAATATGATTGTTAAGTACTTCTGAGCTGAGAAAATCAAAATGGTAAATTAATCTGGTCTAGAGGTAAAGTTGGAAATGCACACGGGGCCAGATTGTAAAGAATGTTTACATCAGGTTAAGAATATTTGATTTTTCACTCTTTTACCCATTTGCTTTTTGCCACTTCCTGTTGACCTCCAAGTACTACCAAAACAAAAAACAAACAAGCTAACAAATTCTATAAAATATAGAAACAATGCTTAAAATGTAAAAAAAAAGTCAGGAGAGCATTGCTATAGAAACTAATTAAAAATATTTCCAGAAATAGTTTCTGTAAGTCATGGTAAAATGCTGCCAAATGATAAGACAGGATGAGGGCTGAAGATTGTTTTGTGCATTTATCAATTTGGAGGTGACTGAAGATTTCAGTAAGAACACTCAGAAGAGAGTGGTATTTCCATAGCCACTCAATTAAGGCCTTCTTCTTGCATAGAATTGTGTTTGGAAACTTAGTTCTTTCCTTAATTACATTTTCCTGTCATGTTTCAAATTTGCTCAAGGTTCACTTCTCTGCACATGAAACTGAAAAATGAATCTAAACTAGTGCATTTCATGAGAGTAGATGGATTAATTTATCCCTCAATGAAAACTTGCATTTAATAATTGCCTAGATAACTTTTGTTTTATATACCAGAAAAGGCAAAAGCCCCTTCACTGATATGCTGCAACGAGGGAGGTGAGTGAAATGCTGGGGGCTGGGTGTCACTCTTGTTTTTAGAAGGAATGTTACTAAGACATTACCATATGCTATATGAAGAATAAACCATTGACATCTATAGTAATCAATAGCTTCTAAATTTGCCTTCAGTGTAAAGTAAGGCAAGAATTTTAATTTGAGAATGTCAAATAACTGCAGGAACTTACATTTTCCATCATGTTACTTCCCTTGTCAAAAACTTTCAATGTTTCTTGAGTGATAAATTGTATAACCTTAGATCATCAATGTAAACTGGTCATCAGTTCCTTCTTCTATACAAATGGCATGATGCTTTCTTTTTAGTATCATTTGGGATTTAAATAAAACATAAATAAAGCAGTTAATACAGTGTATGCATCTTCAAATATGGTCATTATATAGGAAATAAAAGACAGATCCATAGGCTCATTTGCTAACCTAGTACCAAGCTAGTACACTTCCTGATGCTACCCTAAGCTTACTTTGCATTTGGAATATGTTAAGCGACTTACCTTTTAATTAAAAATTAATCTTTTCTACTTCTGTATCAGTTTATATATATATATATATTTTTTTGATTCACCCACAATCTTCTAAATCTGACCATCTTCATTCATTAAAACACTGCAGACATATTTTTAATGTCAGGTTTTAAAATCACCCCTGTTTATTATAGCCAAAAGTTATTTTCTTTCATGAATTCCCATGACACATCATTCCCACCTTTTACAGAATTGTATTTTTGTGGCAAATACCATAGGTTGGCCCACTCAATACCCCTTCCACATTCTTTGACTTCCTTTTCCTGAATCATAGAGGCTACACAATAATAAGTAACAAAATCGGGTCATGAAGATTATCCATGTGTCATTGCCCATAGCTTTTTACATTTTGTCAAAGATGGAAAGGAAAATGAATTTTGGTATTGAATTCCTCCTTTGGTGCCTGCATTTCTCATGAACTCTCCCTCCTATATAAGAGTAATTTTCAAGTAGCTACGTAGGTATATTAACAACTAGAGTCATATCATTCCCTTGCTAATTATAATTCATATTCTGACTTCAATTTATATTTTCTATTGAGTAAGGACAGCTAGAAGGAAACAAGTGGTATAGAAGCTGGAAGAAAAATAATAATTCCTATTTATATACCAGATACATTCATGTTTATTGGCTTTATTGTGTCTTTTAATCATTTTAAGATGTTTGCTAAATAGTTCCAATCTTGCAATATTTTACAGATGGATAATTGAAGCCTTAATATTTGGAATCAAAAAGGATTAAACTCAAAGAAACAGGATAGAATGGTGGTTACCAGGGGCTGGAGAATGACAGTTGGTCATAGATCACAAAAATATGAGTTGGATAAGAGGAATAAGTTCAAGAGCTCTATTGTATAACATGGTGACAATAGGTAATAACAATGTATTCTATACTTGAGAATTGCTAAGAGAGATTTTAAGAGTTCTTAACACAAATAATATATGAGGTAATACATATGTGAATTAGTTTGATGTAGCCATTCCATAATGTATACATATTTCATGTTGCACACCATAAATATATACAGTTTTTGTCGATTAAAAATAAATAAATGAAATAAGACAGATAAAGTAGGTAATTTTGTTAAAATCGCATACTAGGTTACGATGCTGGGATTCAAATCTGTGAGTTTTTGATTTTATGATCTCAATCATTTTCAACTTTACCACATTGCCTCATTCGTTACTTTAAATGTGAAAGTGAGTACCACTAGGCACAAGACACCTTTTACCTTTACCAATTAGATCTTATCTAGCCTAGTAACCACTTTTTAAAATGCTGTAAAGATTATCCCAGTGGTTTTCTGGTGTGTTAGGCTGTTTAGCACTGCTGTAAAAACCTGCACAAGACTGGATAATTTGTTAAAAAGAAAAAAAAAGAGGTTTAATTGAGTCACAGTTCCACATGGCTGGAGAGGCCTCAGGAAACTTAAAATCATGGCAGAAGGGGAAGCAGGCATATCCTATATGGTGACAGGAGAGACAGCATATGAAGGAGGAACTGTCAAACATGTGTAAAACCGTCAGATCTGATGAGAACTCACTATCATGAGAACAGCATGGGGGAACCACCCCCATAATCTAATCACTTCCCTCTCTCTACATGTGAGTATTACTGGTCCTTCTCTTGACACATGGGGATTACAATTTGAGATGAGATTTGGGTGGGGACACAGAGCCAAACAGTATCATTCTGTCCCTGGCCCTTCTCAAATCTCATGTCTTTTCACATTTCAAAACCAATCATGCCTTCCCAACAGTCCCCCAAAGTCTTAACTCATTTCAGCATTAACTCAAAAGTCCACAGTCCAAAGTCTCATCTGAGACAAGGCAAGTCCCTTCTACCTATGAACCCATAAAATCAAAAGCAAGTTAGTTACTTTCAAGATGTAACGGGGATACAGACATTGGATAAATGCTTCCATTCCTAATGGTAGAAATTGGCCAAAACAAAGGGCCTATAGGCCCCATACAAGTCCGAAATCCAGTAGGGCAGTCATTAAATCTTAAAGCTCCAAAATAATGTTTTTTGACTCCATGTCTCAAATCCAGGGCATGCTGATGCAAGGGATGGGCTTCCACAGCCTTAGGCAGCTCCTTCACAGGCTGATATTGAATGCCTGTGACTTTTCCAGGCACACAGTGCAAGCTGCTAGTGGATCTACCATTTTGGGGTCTGAAGGATGGTGACATCTTCTCACAGCTTCACTAGGCAGTGACCAATGGAGACTCTGTGTGGGGGCTCTGACCCCACATTTCCCTTCCACATTGCCCTAGCAAAGTTTCTCCATGAGGGCCCTACCCCTGCAGCAGACTTCTGCCTAGACAACCAGGCATTGCTATACATTGTCTGAAATGTAGGTGGAGATTCCCAAACCTCAATTCTTGACTTTTGTGCACACGCAGGCCCAATACCACGTAGAAGCCACCAAGGCTTGGGGCTTGCACCCTCTGAAGCAACTGCCTAAGCTGTACTTTGGTCCCTTTTAGCCACAGCTGGAGCTGGAGCAGCTGGGACACAGGGCACCAAGTCCTGAGTCTGCAAAGAGCAGAGTGGCCCTGGACCAGGCCCAAGAAACCATTTTTCCCTCCTAGGTCTCTGGGCCTGTGATTGTAGGGGCTGCCACCAAGATCTCTGATATGCCCTGGAGATATTTTCCCCATTGTCTTGGTGATTAACATTCAGCTTCTCATTACTTATGTAAATTTCTGCAGCAGGTTGAATTTATTCTCAGAAAATGAGTTTTTCTTTTCTATTGCATCACCAGGCTGCAAATTTTCCAAACGTTTATGCTCTGCTTCCCTTTAAAACCTAAGTTCCTATTTCAGATCATCTCTCTCAAGTTCAAAGTTCCACAGATCCGTAGGGCAGGGGCAAAATTCCACCAGTCCCTTTGCTAAGGCATAGCAAGAGTGGCCTTTGCTCCACTTCCCAAGAAGTTCCTCATCTCCACCTGAGACCACCTCAGCCTGGACTTCATGGTCCATATCACTATCAGCATTTTGGTCAAAACCATTAAATAATCCTAGGAAGATCCAAATTTTCCCACTTCTTCCTGTCTTCTGAGCCCTCCAAACTCTACCAACCTCTGCCCATTACCGAGTTCCAAAGTTGCTTCCACGTTTTCTGTATCTTTATAGCAGTACCCCACTCTTTGTACTAATTAACTATGTTAGTCCATTTTCACATTGCTATAAAAGACTGCCCACGACTGAGTAATTTATAGGTTTAATTGACTCACAGTTCTGCATGGCTGGGGAGGCCTCAGGAAATGTAAAATCACAGCAGGAGAGGAAGCAAGCATTTCTTACATGGTGGCAGGTGAGAGTGCATATGAAAGACAAACTATCAAACACTTATAAAACCATCAGATCTCATCAGAACTCACTCACTATCATGAGAAAACATGGGGGAAACTACCCCCATGATCCAAACACTTCCCTCTCTCAACACATGGGGATTACAATTCAAGATGAGATTTGAGTAGGGGCACAGAGCCACACCATATCATTTGGAGATTACTTTCACTGGCTCATGAGAATCACTGGGCGCATTTCTTTCTGACTCTGTGTTCAGTGACTTCATGCTGGGAGCTTGAAATTGATCATGTTGGGAATATTTACACTATGGAAATTGGCAAACTTCATGAATCAGGGCTTTTCCTCTTTCTCCCCAAGCTTTGTTTTTAAACATTTCCCAGAACACCACTAGTCAAAACACTTTCATTTGGAATACATCTTTTCATAATTTTAATATTAACACTTTTCTTTTGCTATTATATACAATTCAGGACTGTTTCATCTGTTGACATTTGAGAAATCATTGTCATGTCCTTTATGTTTCAAAGACATCCCATTATTAAAAAAAAGCCCAGTAATTTCAATTTTTCCCTATTTACTCCTAGATCTCCTTTGTTCTTTTTTTAAAATTGCAGTTTCAATGTGCAGTCCTGCCAAGAACTATCACATTGAAGTAGTTTGAGTGTTTGTCTGTAGGGAGGCTTTTTTTTTTTTTTATTAAAATAGAATTCCATTGAATAACCTGGAAGTAAATGAACTGCAAGGGTAGATCTATGGTAAATCATTCAGAGAAACCAGTGAGCCAGAGTACTGGATAATCTCCAATTTTGCCACTATGGTTCATATATAATTTTAAGTATTTAATATATGATAATCCAAGAAGTATGAAATGAGGAACATTTCTGAACTAAGGGAAAAAACAAATTAATAAGTTATCTGAAATCAGGATTACTTTCTAGTACCTACTATATGGCCTATTGGCACATAAAAACAAAGTCAAGTTATCTGGGGAATAGCAAGAGGAAGTTTTAATATTCTAAGCTTGTAAGAGCTGATAGAAGATCTATCTCAGATGAGTTCCATGTCAGTATATACACATACTAGTCAAATGCTTCTTAAAATTAACTCCTGTGCAAAGTAACTGTGATTTCTTCTTCACATGAAATATAAACTGTGTCAAAGTCACAAGTTGGGGAACATACATATTTTCAAGATTGCATGTACTTCCTCATCTACCTGAGTTCAGATTGAAATACTTTATAAACCAGTAAAAGAGGAAACAACAGAGCCATTTTTAGAAAATGACTAGTGATACCAATATCTTCCTGGTCAAAGTTTCAGGAATTTCCATTGAAATAGTGTGATTCAGTTTGATGGAAGCCACAGAGGATGGAAATATAACAATATTAAATTTCACCTTCAAAAAAGCTGTCTAGAAGGTAGATAAAGATAATGCTGGCTGATTCAATCTTCCACACCCTGAGTGAATGGGTCAAAGAATGGCATCAAAAGAAAGTATGGGGAGAAATGGAAGTCATTTCTATGCCCACTGTCTGCTTGGGACCTTGGGAAAAATGCCTACATCCAGAAATGTGTGGTTTGGTCAAGCGTAAAATGAGGCACTGCTAAAGTTTATTATAGTAAAGACAGCAACATCAAATGGAATGAACAACGACATTTCCGATGAAAGAAGTTTCTTTTGGGACTGTTTTTTCCTTCCATTTCCTGTCAGGCTATAAGATCTGAAAATGCTAAGGAATTCAAAGCATGACCTATATCAGTTTCTAGTAGAATCCATATAAACTCCATTTGGCTATAAGTTAAAATTGACTAAACATGTATTTTTTCCAAAAGAAGAAATAAATGAAGAAATTATTCATCCATAAAAAGAGACAATGACAAAAGAGAAAGAAATGACAAAAGAAAAAATAAAACACTGAAACTTGTTTGATCAGGTAAAATGGAACCTGATATTTATGGTAGCTAATTAAAAAATAATGTGAGTTCATCTACTGAAAGGAAAAACATAACCAGATTGTGTATCCAGATTGGGTAAAAAAATTTAACAATATTTTGCTTTTAAGAAAAATTCAATAAAATGACTCAGGCCCACAAACTTTAGGCAGACTTAAAGGAAAAATAATAAGGCTAACATTAGACAAGATGAATGTAATAAAATAAAGTAAATTTCTCATAGAAATATCGGACAATCATGTATTTTTAAGTGCCCCCAAATCGAACACCATAGCATACAAATAAGCATAAGATGGTTAAGTCCAGTGGAAGATAGACAAATATTATTATAGAGGGAGACTTCAGTGCATTTCTAGCAATCATATACAATAACATAAGAATATGGAATGCTGAATACAATGCTGTGTTATCAGTGTAGTATCCAGTATGTAATTTGCTGTTTGTCAAATGTACAGTGGTACTTATTACAAATTAAATGCATATAAATCAAAAAAGAAAAGCTTAGTTAAGCATGTCAATTAGAAATCATGCTAACTACATTTTCTAGCCAAAATGCAATATTAAAACTGTGCATCAACTGAAAATACTTAAACATAAAACTCCAAATATGCATGTTTGAAATAGCTTCTTAAAAATAACTTTTTGAGTCAAAGAAGGACCCTTAATTGAAGGACACACTATTTGGTTTGCACGATTGAGAGTGATTTATAATACTTAAAATGGGCTAGCTCTCTAAATATAATTATATGCTATTATTTAGTACATGAAGCAGAAAAAATATTGCTGAGTTAAAAGTTTTACATTCAAAGTATTGTCTATTATTTTTAACCCCATTTTCTATGTGATGATATATTGACTGGTTTAAATAGCCAAGAAAATCAAATAAAAATCTATTCATATTAATAAGAATTAAGCAAATTAAATAGATAAAAGGTAAATGAATAAAAATATATGACTTTTCTGTAAACTAGCCGAAATCAAAAGAAAATGTAATAATATGTTAGGACCCAAAACAAGTCTCAACGAACTTTTAAAAATAGAAATTACACAAAATATTTTCTCAGACTACAATAAAACTAGAAATCAATAAAAAGAGCAACTTTGTAAACTATACAAATTAAATAACTTGCTCCTGAACAACCACTGGGTCAAGGAAGAAATTACAGTGGAAATCAAAACAATTCTAGAAACAAACAAAAATTCAAACACAACATATCAAAATCTATGGGATACGGCAAAAGCAGTGCTAAGAAGAAAGCTGATAGAATAAATGCCCACATAAAAAAGTAGAACGATTTCAAATAGACAATTTAAAGATGCACTTTAAGGAGCTAGAAATGCAAGAACAAACCAAATCCCTAATAAGTGAAGGAAAGAACTAATAAAGATCAGAGCAGAACTAAATAAAGTAGAGGCAAATGAAAAAATGCAAAGGATAAATGAAATGAAAAGTTTGTGTCTTGAAAGATAATCAAAATAAATAAACCACTTGATAGATTAACCAGGAAATAAAAGAAAGAAGGCCCAAGCAAAATCAGATATGAAAAAAAGACATTACAACTGATATCACAGATATGCAAAGGATCATCAGACACTATTATGAACAATTATACATTAAAAAATTAGAAAATCTAGAGGAAATAGATAAATTCCTGGACTCATACAACTGAACAAGATTGAATCAGGAAGAAATTAAAAATGTGAACAGATCAATAACAATAAGATTTAATTAGTAATAAACAGTCTCCCAACAACAGAAGTACAGGTCCTAATGGTTTCACTGCCAAATTCTATCAAACTATTAGAGAAGAACTAACTCCAATTCTCCTCAAACTATTCCAAAAAATTGGAGAGGAGAAAATTCTACCTAACTTATTCTATGATGCCAGCATTATCCTGATACCAAAACCAGACAAGGGCACAACAAAGGAAAACTACTGGCCAATATACTGATAAACATAGATACAGAAATTCTCAACAAAATACTAGCAAACCAAATCCAACAGCACATAAAAAAATAATATACCACAATCAAATGGGATTTATCCCAGGGAAGCAAGAATGGTTTGATGCATGCAAATTAATAAACATGATACATCACATCAACAGACCGAAGTACAAAAAACATATGATGATCTCAATAGACATGGAAGAAGCATTTAATAAAATTCATCACATCTTCATGGAAAAATTTTTCAACAAACTAGGCATAGAAGGAACATACTTCAGCATAATAAAGGTCAAACATAACAAACCCCAGGTAATACCATGCTGACTGAAGAAAGACTGAAAGCCTTTCCCCTAATAACCAGAACAAGACACAAGGCTGACAATTTTCACCACTCCTATTTAGTATATTACTGGAAGTCCTAGCAAGAGCCATCAGGCAAGAGAAAGAAAGAAAAGGCAATCAAATTGGAAAAGAAATCAAATTGTCCCTCTTTGCTGATGATACGATCTTATATATAAAAAAAACCTAAAGATTCAATCAAAAACTCTTAGACCTGATAAATTCAATAAAGTTGCAGAATACGAAATCAGTGTATAAAAATTGGAATCATTTCTATATGCTAATTAATGTACTAATAAATAAATCAAGAAGGCAATCCCATTTACAATAGCTACAAAAATAAAAAATACCTAGGAATAAATGTAACCAAGGAAATGGAAGATTTCTAAAAGGAATACTGCAAAACACTGTTGAAATAAATTAAAGGGGACACAAAAGGAAAGATAGTCCATGCTCATGGATCAGTAGAGTAAATATCCTTCAAATGATCATACTGCCCCTTGTGATCTACAGATTCAATGCAATCTCTAACAAAATACCCATGAGATTTTTTAGAGAAATAGAAAAAAATTCATAAAATTTGTGTGGAACCTAAAAGAGCCCAAATAGCCAAAGCAATCCTGAGCGAAAAGAACAAAGCTGGAGATACCACACTACTTGAACTCAATATATTACAAGGCTATGGTAACTAAGATAGCATAGTACTAAAACAGACACAGAGACCAATGGAATAGAATACAGAACCCAGAAATAAGTCTACATATTTACAGCCAACTGATTTTTGTCAAGGGTTCCAAGAACATACATTGAGGAAAGAGTCTCTTCAATAAATGGTCTAGGAAAACTGAATGTAGAAAGTGAAACTAAATTAATCTCTCTCACCATATCCAAAATCAACTCAAAGTGGATTAAAGACTTAAAGGTTAGACCTAAAACCATAAAAACCCTAGAAGAAAACCTAGGCAATACCATTCAGGACATAGGCATGGGCAAGGACTTCATGACTAAAACACCAAAAGCAATGGCAACAAAAGCCAAAATAAACAAATGGGATCTAATTAAACTAAAGAGCTTCTGCACAGTGAAATAAACTACCATCAGAGTGAACAGGCAACCTATAGAATGGGAGAAAATTTTTGCAATCTACCCATCTGACAAAGGGCTAATATCCAGAATCTACAAATAACTTAAACAAATTTACAAGAAAAAAATCAAACAACCCACCAAAAAGTGGGCAAAGCATACGAACAGACACTTTTCAAAAGAAGACATCTATGCAGCCAAGAAACACATGAAAAAATGCTCATCAGCACTGGTCATCAGAGAAATGCAAATCAAAACCACAATGAGATACCATCTCACAACAGTTAGAATGGCGATCATTAAAAAGTCAGGAAGCAACAGGTGCTGGAGAGCATGTGGAGAAATAGAAACGCTTTTACACTGTTGGTGGGATTGTAAACTAGTTCAACCATTGTGGAAGATAGTGTGGTGATTCTTCAAGGATCTAGAACTAGAAATACCATTTGACCCAGACATCCCATTACTGGGGATATACCCAAAGGATTATAAATCATGCTACTATAAAGACACATGCACACGTATGTTTATTGCGGCACTATTCACAATAACAAAGACTTGGAACCAACCCAAGTGTCCATCAATGATAGAACTGGCTTAAGAAAATGTGGCACATATACACCATGGAATACTATGCAGCCATATAAAGGATGAGTTCATGTACTTTACAAGGACATGAATGAAGCTGGAAACCATCATTCTGAGCAAACTATCACAAGGACAGAAAAGCAAACACCACATGTTCTCACTCATAGGTGGGAATTGAAAAATGAGATAACTTGGACACAGGGCAGGGAACATCACGTACCAGGGCCTGTCATGGGGTAGGGGGATTGATGAGGGATAGCATTAGGAGAAATACCTAATGTAAATGAGTTAATGGGCACAGCAAACCAACACAGCACATGTATACATATGTAACAAACCACATTATGCACATGTACCCTAGAACTTAAATTATAACAAAAAAAAGTAAAAAAAAAGTTTTAAAAAAAGACTTAAATGTAAGATTCAAAACAATTAAGCTCCTAGAAGAAAACAGGCAAAGCACTTCAGGACATTGGTTTAGGAAGAGATTATGGCTAAGTCCTCAAAAGCATTGACAACAGAAACAAAATTGGACTATATTAAACTAAAAATCTTCTTCACAGCAAAGCATTAATCAGCAGAGTGAAGAGACAACCTGATGAATGGGAGAAAATATTTGCAAACTCTTCATCTGACGAGGGACTAATATCTAGAATATATGATGAACTCAACAGAAAAAATAAAACAAATAATTCCATTAAAAAGTGGGCAAAGGACAAGGAAAATGTAAATCATAACCACAGTGAGTTATCATTTTACCCAGGTTAAAATGGCTATTTTTAAAAAGACAAAAAATTACAGGTGCTCATAAGGAAACAGAGAAACAGAACTTTTATACACATTGATGGGAATATAAATTGTACAGCCACTATGGAAAACAGTATGGAGATTTCTCAAAAAACTGAAAATATAATCCAGCAACTCTACTACCAGATATGTATTCAAAGGAAAAGCAATTAGTATATCAAAGCATACCTGTACTTAAATGTTTATTGCAGCATTATTCATAATAGCAAAGATACGGAATCAACCTAATTGTCCATCAGTGGATGAACAGAAAAAGAAAATGTGGGATACATACACAATGGAATACTATTTTCCAATAAAAAAGAATGAAATCATGTCATTTGCAATCATATAGATGAAGCTGGTGGTCATTATGTTAAGAGAAATAAGCCAGACACAGAGACAAATTTCATATGTTCTTACTCATATGTGTGAGCTAAAAGTAGTTGATCTCATAAAAGAAATGAATGTGCGTGTAAATGAGGCAAAGAAAAGTGTTTGGTTAATGAGTACAAATATGCAGTTAGTTAGAAGGCATAAGTTCTAATGTCTGATAGCAGAATATGGTAACTATAGTTAGCAACAGTGTACAGCACATCTGTTTTTATTTTATTTTATTTTTTTAAGTTCCAGGGTACACATGCAGGAGGTGCAGATTTGTTACACAGGTAAATGTGTGCCATAGTGGTTTGCTGCATTTATCAACCCATCACTTAGGTATTAAGCCCAGCGTGCATTAGCTATTTTCCCTAATTCATATTTCAAAGTAGCTAGAAGAATTTGAAATGTTCCCAACACATGGAAGTGATAAATACCCAAGCTGATAGATACTCTAAATAGCCTGACTTGATCGTTACACATTTTATCCATGCAACAAAATATTATATGTACTCTCTATATATGTAAAATACTATACATCAATTTTAAAATAAAAAATGATATGAAACACACAGGAAAAACCCGAATAAGAAATGTGTGGAACTCACAGGAAGTCAATTATAAAACTTTATTGACAAACATGAAACATCTAAATTAATTGAGAGACAATGTATTTCCCTGTGAGAAATCCAGTCAGTCATTTCACATTCATCTATACTCAAACTGCTATTCTAATAAATATCTTAACTTTTTTGCTATCTCACAAAATTGCCCATGCTCACTAAGGAGGAACAAACAGAAGAGAATAAAGAAAATTTTGGAGAAGAGTGGTAAAAAAAATCCTTGCTCTACAAGTTGTTAATATATTATAAAATTTACAATAACTAAAAGTAATATATTCCTGCTGCAACAATCAAATAAGGGAGCAATTAAATAGAACTCATCATGTTAAACAGAAACACCCAGTAGATGGTAAAATTAATGTTTCATAACAGTTGGGATAGAATGACTTTCAAAGACATGGCATTAGTGTTGACTCTAGAAAAAAAGATTATGATAACAACTTATCACACATGATACATAAAAATGAATTTCAGCTTCATCAAAAGTCTAAATTAAAATAAATAAGGTAATAAAAATTAGAAGATATAAAGAAATGCCCAACAGATCTTTAGATGGAAAGTTGCAAGCTTACTGTTGGTTTTAGAAAACTGAAACCAAACCAAAGTAAAAAAGTTGAAATGTTAAACTACATAAAATTTAAAATTACTTATCATCAATAATTTCCATGAAACAAGTTCCAAGACATCAACGGAGGAGAAAATTTGCAGCATACAACAGACAAAGCTTTGGAAAAACAAATACTTCTATAGTAATATGAGCAAAAAGCACTGCCAGATAACTCAAAAAGGAGGAATTCAGGTAACAACAAAAGTAAGAAAAATACTGATATTCAACTTTCTAGATAATCAAATGGGAAATATACTAAAATCAAGAATTGAGATATATAATTTTGGCTATCAACTCAGCAAAATTTTTTATAAAGCTAAGATATACCACTCAATAATACTCAATTGTTTTTTGAGAATGTTGTTGTAAAATTTTAGAGAATTTTTTTTCTTTTTTGAGCAATGAGGTCTTGCTGTGTTTCCCAGGCTGCCCCAACACCTGGGCTCAAGCATTACTCACATTTCAGCCTCCCGAATAGCTGGGACCACAGGCATGCACCACCAAGCCTTGCTTTTATTTTATTATTTAAAAAGTTTCATAAATATATGCATGTTTTCAACAATGAAGAAAATGTTATTAAAATAAAATCACATTTTTATATATCAGAAACACCTGCACGGTGAGAAATGAGAAACAAAATACTTTTTAGTTTTAAGTGTAAATATTGCAGTTCATTATTATTTTAAACCTGACAAATAATAAAAAGATAAAACACATAAATGAAATCAAAGGAGAATACAGTTTTTTGTCTAGTAACTTAGGGTCAAAGAGCAACAAAATATATAGCTGGAAAATGATAGGACTGAGTTGTAATGTGGATTTGTGTGCCCAGTTTCACCATTTATCTGCTCTTGGCTATAAAACAAACCATCTCTGGGAATCACTTCCCTCTTCTGTAAAATGGGGATAATCCTTCTTGTCCACCCTTGAAAATAACATGTAATAAAATATCTAAATGAAACCGTAAAAATAATCAGTTTATTCTCAAGTTACCATGATTGTACTCATGGAATTATATATAGTTCTATATTATTCTTCTACCTACTCAATTGTTTGTATACTAGGCAGAAGAATTCCTTCTACTTTTCATTTTGGAAGATCTGATCTGACTTTTATATGCTTTAGAATTCATTCACTCAGAAAGCACTTCCCTACTGTAACACGAATTGTACATATTTTGTATCTTATGTCAAATTAGATGCTTATTCTGAGTAATGTTCCCATATATGACACTGGTTTTACCGTAACCTTTCTGAATATCACTGCAGAAGTGAAATTGTCTACTTACAATTTCACAATAGTATGATGCTTTCATATACTTTTTTTTTTTTCATTAATTTTAACCATGACCTGAGAAACTTGGGATATAACTTTTTTTTTCTTTTATCATACTTTAAGTTCTAGGGTACATGTGCACAATGTGCAGGTTTGTTACATATGTATACATGTGACATGTTGGTTTGCTGCACCCATTAACTCGTCATTTACATTAGGTATATCTCCTAATGCTATCCCATCCCCCTGCCCCCACCCCACGACAGGCCTCGGTGTGTGATGTTCCCCTTCCTGTGTCCAAGGGTTCTCACAGAGAATACTGTAAACACCTCTATGCAAATAAACTAGAAAATCTAGAAGAAATGGATAAATTCCTGGACACATACACTCTCCCAAGACTAAACCAGGAAGAAGTTGAATCCCTGAATAGCCCAATAACAGGCTCTAAAATTGAGGCAATAATTAATAGCCTACAAACCAAAAAAAAGTCCAGGACCAGACGGATTCACAGCCGAATTCTACCAGAGGTACAAGAAGGAGCTGGTATCATTCCTTCTGAAACTATTCCAATCAACAGAAAAAGAGGGAATCCTCCCTAGCTCATTTTATGAGGCCAGCATCATCTGATACCAAAGCCTGGCAGAGACACAACAAAAAAAGAGAATTTTAGACCAATATCCCTGATGAACATCAATGCAAAAATCCTCAGTAAAATACTGGCTTTCATACACTTTTTAAAAAGTGCCTCAATCTGGACAGAATTTCCCCCCTTAGATCCTGAGGATAGCAATGATGTTCAATGAGACATTGCACCTGCTTTTAGTGAGAGGGTAAATCGGGAATATATATATAGAAAGGAAGTTTGCATAGAATTGAGCTAAATCTTGGTAAACTTCTTTAAGACAAAAATGAAGTTTGTAAGGATTTTAATCCATACACTTGAAGGCCCTTTCCAGGATTATGACTAAGATAAATAATATTTTTTCGCTTCTGATATCTTCTAAAATTGATGGTGACTGAGTGAACTTAATCAGGAGAGAGAGGGGAAAGGAAAATTCACAGATGAATTTGAGAGAAAATGGATTTTGGAGCATTTGAAATCCTGGTTCCTTTTCTCAAAACAGAAAGTCTCCAAATCATACAATCTAGACTTTATTTATGAAAGGTAAGAATAGACAGCTCCATTGCTTTTATTTCAACCAGAATTACTAAGATTGAAGGGTCCTCCTTGGCTTGTCAAGCAGCTGCCAAGATTCTAAAAAACTGCCAAAAGATGCCTTGAATTATTAGTGCTGTCTTGTGGTAGCTGCACTTGATAAAACATAAACAGAATGTTGCAATGGGCACTTTCCAAATCTGCGACTTATTATTTCAAACATTATTTAATAAAAAGGCATGAAAATATGCAACTAACCTATTTACTTTTACATGTACCATAAAACTGATCTCCCCTTGCTTGTAAGCATGTGCCAAATTTGTCTTTTTCTGATGTTACTTAGCTATTAATACAATGGTCAGGAACTGTGCTTCCTATGATAATCAGAAAAAAATCAAGCCAGGAGTGATGGCTCATGCCTGTAATCCCAGCAGTTTGGGTGGGCCGAGGCAGGAGGACTGCTTGAAGTCAGGAATTTAAGACTAGCCTAGGCAATATCATGACATACTGTCTGCACAAGGAAAACGGAAAAATTAGCCTCGCATGGTGGTGTGGGCCTGTAGTTCTAGCTGCTTTGGAGGTTGAGGTGGGCAGATCACTTGGCCCCCAAATTTCAAGGCTGCAGTGAGCTGTGATCATGCTACTACTGCACTCTAGCCTGGATGACAAAACAAGACCATGTCTCAAAAAAAAAAAGAAGAATGAGAGAAAGAGGAAAGAAGCAAGGAAGGAAGGAGGGAAGGAAGGAAAGAAAGAAGAAGGGAGGGAGGGAGGGAGCAAGGGAGGGAGGGAAGGAAGGAAGGAAAGAAGAAGGGAGGGAGGGAGGGAGCAAAGGAGGGAGGGAGGGAAGGAGGGAGGGAAAGAAAGAAAAATAAAGAAAAGGAAAGAAGGAAGGAAGGAAAGAAAAAGAAAGAAAGAAAGAAAGAAAGAAAGAAAGAAAGAGAGAAAGAAAGAAAGAAAGAAAGAAAGAAAGAAAACAAAGCCATGCTTTATATATTTTCCTAAATATCACAAATGACTTAAAAACAAACTATTAAAGGATCAAAACATAATTATAAAATAAGGACTTTTCATGTCTAGGTATTTGGATATAATCTCGACTAGTTTAATGTATATACTGCTTTTTACTTCTATAAACTATCTATCTCCAATACGAAAGGAAAATATCTTGGATCCCCAAAATCACTAAGGAAAACTCAAGCTGCAAGCTGCTTAGGGCAAACCTGCCTCCCATTCTATACAAAGTTATCCCTCTGCTCACTGAGACAGCCTCCTTTGAAAAGGCTAATCAGAAACTCAAAGGAATGCAACTGTGTGTGTCTCACCTATCTGTGGTCTGGAAGGTCCCTCCCCACTAGTCTTCCTTCCCTTGCTTCAAGATGTCCCGCCTTTCCAGACTGAACCAACGTACTTCTTACATATATTGACTGATGGCTCATGTCTCCCTAAAATGTGTAAAACCAAGTGGTGCCCTGACCAGCTTGGGCACATGTCGTCAGAACTTCCTGAGGCTGTGTCACAGGCACACCCTCAACCTTGGCAAAACCAACTTTCTAAATTAATTGAGACCTATTTCAGATTTTCTGGGTTCACACAAACAAGATTTTATTCCACTAATTTTTCACTATAAGTATGCTACTACACTGATATACTATAAGGTATAAGATGAGGAGATAACACAAAAAGAAAAAGAAAGATTGAAGCTAAATTAGCGCCAAAGACCTTTGAATCCTAGATAAGCTAGAAAGGTAAGCCTCTGCAAAAGATGAGTGCTTATTAATAACTCCAGATTTAACTCAGATATTTTTGTTCAATATTGGTTGACATTGTTTTGAAATAGATGAAAGTTTGATATAAGGAAAATGTAACCCCATATTCATTTCCAAAAAAGGAATAGAAATAACTATAGTAATGTAAATTTATATTGTATACAAAAAATAAAGGCAGTTTAAAGTGGGTTATTGAGTGAGGCTATATACTTTTCATTTCTTGATATTTTGTTATATAAGAGAAACAGCCATCTGTCTTAAAGACTGTAGGTACAGAAGATTACATTAGGAAGCTTCTCTGGGGTTTTATTTTGTCTTTTTATGAAAAAGTTTGAAAGAGAGAAATGCCATAGACAGAGTCACCAATGAACAGAGAAAGACAATTTTTTGAGATGATTTCTAGAAAATCACTCCTACTCAACGGTAGTTGTAAAGTGTTACATAACATGGCTTGTTTACAGTTCCTCTTAACTTAGGCAACAGGGGAGTCACAGAAGTTTCCCTTTGATACTGTTTGTGCTGAGCACTACAGTTCATTCAGTCTGTAAGATACAGACAGAAACGACTCCATTTCTGCCTTCCAGGTACTCACTAGCCTAACTGGAGAGAACAGATATGTAAATTAATAAAATACAAATAGCATGGTGAATGCACTATGGATATTTACAAAAGGTTCACAGCTAGTTTAGAGGAGTGAATTACTTTTTAGCAAAGGAAGAAGTCTGGGAAGGAAAACAAATCCATGTAAATTTCGGCAAATGACTAAGAATTTGCCAGGTGGAAGGAAGGATATTCAGAGCTGAGAGAAGAAAGGAAAACCTTTGTCAGAGAAGTGTGAGTAGTTCCCTATTGCTGAGCATAGCTAGTGGGCTGGCAAGGAAGAGTGGCTGGAAGTAAAGTTGGAGCAGGAATTCAGAGGAAGAAGGACTTGGAAGGATGAGCTACAGGGCTTGGCTTGTTTCCAGAATGACATGAGGAGCCACTAAAGGATTTTAAGCATGAGACAGAACTAATCCCTAAAATTAATTTGGTGGCAGTATGGGGAAAATGAATAATGAGGGCAAGGTTAGATTCAGGGAGATGAGTTTGGAAGGTATTAAAAGAGTCTAGGCTAAGCATATTGACTAAATAAGTAATGAATGATCAGGAAAGTATAGTATATTTGAGACACCCATCTAACAGTAGACTGACTGCATCCAGTTGAGTCTGGAGGAAAACTTTAAAAAAGAAATTTGGGAGAGTCTCTCTAATAGAGTATGGACTATATGAGGCTTAAACATTTAGGGGAGAAAGATGAGTTTAATTATGAACCTGTTAACTGAGCATAGAGGTCATCCATCTGTCCATGTCACCATCTTAAGGGCTTTTAGTTTAATAGGGAGGATTGGGCTGGACATGCAGAAGAGAGGGGAATTTACCCCAATACTGGGATGTATCCTACTGGTGCTACTCAGTGGACTACTTGTACAAGCTCATGGAATTACATAATGTTGTATCAGATAGTGACGGTTTTATTCTCCTTTCAATTTCCTTTCCCTTTGGATTAACCACTTCAAAGACTTCTAACTTGGTGGAAATTTGTTCTTAACTTTTGCTCATCTACTTTTTACTTCAAGAGAATGTTAGCCTCAGGCTCAAGTCTTTTAGCTGACAATAAATACCTAATTAAAATTTCATAGTATCACTATGTTGTTTGCTAGATTCTTTTTATCATTTCATCTTATATGTTTGGAGTAGTATCCATTTTCCATTAACAATATTGATAAGAATTTTATTTTTATTGATATTTTAAAATATGATTCAATTTAAAGAAATGACATAAAGAAGAAATAGTGTTGCGTGCAGGTCTGAAAAAAATCATGAAGGCAGTATGTATAAGGACTTGGATATGCAAAAGGGGACTATTAGTGGGTAATGCTAGAACTGAGAGTCACCTTCACATTTGGACAAACTAGGATTCATCATCTCATTTGGAGTTGCTGAAATTACAGTAACTGATGAAATTTTTGTATAAGAAAGTCTAGGAAAGATTCCCAGCTCTCACTGATGGGCTTCAGTGGTCTGCTAATTGTCTAAAATTATCTGCAAATATTTGTATCTATGTGCATTTTTCCCTTGGGGAGAAATGACATAGTTTGTTTTTATTTTCATTTTTTCCTGTTTTTGTTTTGAGACTCTCAAAGGGATCTTTGACCAAAACGTAAAATGGAAGTGAATGAACAAGAGAGCTAAGAATGGGCAATGGAAAAGGATCCCCAAACGAATGGAGAAGTAAAAATCAAAGATACCAGTAAGGGGACCGAGAGAGTGCTGTTAGAGATTTCACAGGAAAGACAAGTATCTCTGAGCCTCAGGAAAAATAAGGCATGAATGATTAATGGTTAGCTCTGTCCAGTGTTCCTGAGTCGTTCAGTGAGCTGAGGTTTCAGGGATCAGTAGCTTCTGATTTAATAATATAGTGACTGTTGCCAAAGTAGTTTCATGGGTTGGTGGGAGTGGAATCCGTCCTGTGATGGGAGAGGAGTTAATGGGAGTGGAGGAGCTGGTGACAGGAAATAAAAATTAGCTTTTTTTTTTTTTTTTTTTTTTTTTTTTTAAGAGAAGATAGCTGAGCAAAGATCAAATGGGACTCTAGCTATGGCGGTGGGGGCTCAGGGTCATGACAGCTTTGCTGTTTTTATGGATGGGAGTGATATAATCTTAATACCTTTAAATAACAAAGTCATGAAATACAGAAGAGGCTCAAGTTGCAGGTGGTTAAAAGACTTGTTTATGAAGCAAAATTCAGATTGGAGTGGGGGCAGTTGTGGGACCCAGAGCAGAGAGGGTGGTCAGCATGGCAGTAGACCTGGAGGGAAGCAGAGGAGCTGAGCAGATAGACATACAGGAGTTGGAACTGGTGAGGGAGATTCATTCCTGAGAACCTCTGAAGTCCCAGTAAAGGACCGTCCTGAGACTGAAGGGAGAGGGGGGCAGAGACAGTGTTAGTTTGGAGCATGTGGGAAACTGGAGGGAGTGGCAACCCATGGTAAGAAAGACTTGATGAGAGGTTGACGATCTGAACAACAAGACCTGAGACTTTATGATGCCATCAACTGCAGTCGTTCATACAACTGTCCCAAGCACACTTAGCTTTAGGAATGTAGGATGCTGGCCAAAGGACAGATCCAAATCTGGGAGTTTCTGGGAAATGGCACTGTCCCTGTTCCTCATCCTGCTAGTTCCCTCTCTTACTAGCACCAGGCATGCCATCCCCTACCACTTATTAAAGGATTTGCTCCCACAGTAGTCCTTTCTGTGCCCCCGTCAACTTTGCCTTCTGTGTAGTTTATCCTCATTGGTTTACTTCTGACATTAATAACTCCCATTTTAAAAACAAGTATCCAAGGCCCACTCCAGCTACTTTTAATCTTCTTTTTGAAACTTTTTCAGAGTTATGTTATACATAGTATTCATTTCCTTATAACCCATTCTTTATTTTCTTTTATATTTTAAACTACATTTTTTTTTTCAGATTCATGTGTGAAGTTTTATTTAGGGTTTTGAATAGCTAATCTATGTGCACATGATTCAAAGGTATTAAAGTATATAAAAATAGAGTTTATCTTCCTTCTATCATTTTACCCTACCATCCAGTTTCCCTCCTTGTAGAAAACTACTATTATCTACTGTTTTTAAAATATATTTTCACATAAAGGCTCATTTTTCTTTGTTCTGTAATAAATGAAAGTATTTCAAACATACTGCATTGCAACTTTTTCTGCTAACTTAGCAGACATTGCAGATCTTTTAATTTTAACATATGGAAAGCTACCTAATAATTTTAACACCTGGACAGTATTCCATTGAATATATATACAGTTGTTCCTAGTTATCTATTAGGCATAGGCCCACGCCCCCCTCACCCCACCCAGTGAATGCCTCAAACCATGAATAACTCCAAACTCTCTATATATACACTATGTTTTTCCCTATCCATACATACCTATGGTAAACTTTAATTCATAAATTAGGCACAGTAAGAGATTACCAACAATAACTAATAACAAAGAACAATTAGAACAATACTCAGAATGACATGCAATTTACAACATGATTTTTGTATGTCTGAGATTTTCCATTTAATATTTTTAGACTGCAGTTGACTGCCAGTAGCTGAAACTAGGGAAAATGAAACTGAATAAGGAGGGACTACTATATATAGATTATTTGGCTTGTGTTCTATGTATACGTATTTATGTTGTTTTCAATTGTTTGCTTATATACAAAACTGCAAAGAGTAACTGTGAACATCTATTATTATTTTACTTAAGTGCAGACATATCTGTAAGATAAATTCCTAGAACTGGAATCACTAGGTCACCAATCTATGTTCAACTCTTAAAGATCAATCTTGTCACTACCATTTTGACTGAAATAGCTTTTATGAAGGTAATGTAAAATTCCAAGATAATTCTTTCCCTTTACATAATTTTGTACTTTAGCAACATTGGACACAGCTGATCATCATTTCCTTTTTTCTTTAAAAAAAAAATTCTTCTTTTGGCTTCCATAATATCACACCCTTCTGGATTTTTCCCTATTCCACTAACTGCTCCTTCTCAGTTTCCTTTTATGGCTCCTACCCTCTTCAATATCCATATTTTGGACTGCTCTAGAACTCTTTTCTCAGCTTGATCCTTTAAATACATTCTTCCCTGAAATTATTTCATAAAATCCCATTCTTTTAAATGCCATTTATATAATGATGACTCACACATTCTTATCTCCAACTCTGGCTTTTTCCTTGAGCTCTGTCCCATCTACCCCTGTTATGCCTGCACCTGGATATCTAGTAAGCGGCTCAAAATGTAACTGTTCCTTAGTCTTCTTTTATCAGTTGGTGACAACTGCATTTTTTTTCCTGTTGCTCTGGTCATAAATCTAGACATGAGCCTCAATTCCTTTCCTTCCAACACCAGCCATATCTAATCTATCATCAAGTCTTGTCACCTTTGCCTCCAAATACATCCAGAATTCACACACTTCTCACCATCTCTACAATACATCCTGGTTAAAGACTAGGCTGGCAAACACTAGTGACTGTCTGACAGCCTTCTTCCTTCCCCTCTTGACTTCCAACAGAAACTCTCCACAGAATAGCAAGAAGTCATTGGTGAAACGGTTTCCTGCTGAAATGCTTTCACATCTTCCCACTGTACACAGAAGAAAACAGGACCTCTGTACCCTAGGTTAAATGGACACATATTACTTCTGAGAGAAGGACATAACACAAAGAAATTGGAAAGATTATGAAATTCATAGAGTTTCCCCTTTTACATACTCACTGATGTAATTTTTGGCTATTTATGTTCATTTCTAGGCTCTAAAATATGTCCCTTTTGTTCCTTTTCAAGTGGAAGGATCATGTCTGTTTCAGATGTCAATTTTGAGTTTTCCTACTGCACTTCAAGGGTTCTTCACTTTTAGATCAGAAATTAGTATTTCTTCTCTAATTTAAAGCTGAGGGAATGGAAAAGCAAAGTTTCCACTTCCAGGGCACAGGAACTGTGGTTCTAGGTTGGATCACTACATATGTTTCCCTAGGGGTTTCTGGACCTGGCCACTAAAAGATTAATAGTGCTTTCAGCTAACAACCAGAAGGCAACACACAGCATCTTGTTTACCCTGCCTCAAACAGCATCCCATCCATCTTTCATATAGGAAAAGAAAGAGAATCCTGCCATGGTTTTGCAAATATCGCTATGTCCATGTTGTTTTACATTATCCAGTTATTACTAATGTACCAGAGAGTGCCCTTCAAACATCCTTAAAATGATTCCCGTAAAAGTTAATCAAATTAAAAAAAAGACCACATTTGCTAGATAAGAAAATTTAAACTATCACTCCTTTTATTTCGGATTAAGAAGTAAGTTGGCCAGGTGCTGTGGCTCACGCCTGTAATTCCAACACTTTGGGAGGCCAAGGCGGGCAGATCACAAGGTCAGAAGATCGAGACCATCCTGGCCAACGTGGTGAAACCCCCATCTCTACTAAAAATACAAATCAGCTGGGCGTGGTGGCACATGCCTGTAATCCCAGCTACTCAGGAGGCTGAGGCAGGAGAATCACTTGAACCAGGGAGTCAGAGGTTGCAATGAGCTGAGATTGCGCAACTGCACTCCAGCCTGGGTGACAGAGAGAGGCTCCATCTCAAAAAAAAGAATCAGTTATAATTTTGAAAGTCTTTGGAAAAATATGCACCCAACTTTAAATAAAAACAAAATATTTTCTAAGAAAAGTATGTGTATAATTTTAATTAACAGCTTTATAGTAGTCTTTATAAGAACAATAAAACCTTAATATAACTAGTTAAGTAAAACAATCATTTTTAAAAAGTGAACAAATTGACTTTACAAATGTGCTGTTGCTCAATCCCACCCATTTATATAATAAAATTTGGCTAATGAGGCAAAAATGGCAGAAAGTGCATTATTCTTTAAAGTCCTCATTCCAACAAATAAGTTATTTGTATGTTGTTGAAAGGGAACAACCCCTTAATATAACTTAAGCTCATTAGCTCTGTAATAAGCCCACGTGGATGAAACGTGAATAAATGATTCATACTAACTGAAAGATGTGTGGAAAAATACACTGAACTTCCTTGGATTAAAAATTAGTAAAATAAGTTATTTTCACAGGAACTCCTAAGTTAATATTAGGCAAGTGTAAAATTTATTCTAGAAACATCCGAGTTTGTTCCTTCATTGAACCACCTCTCCCAAAGCTTAGAAAACCCCTTTTGATGGCAAACAGTGAATAAATACTTTCATTCTCAAGACTGACTTTGAAACAAAGATTAGAACGGGGTTGGGGGGGAAGCAAGAACGACTCTTTCCTTAGGGAGGGCACGAAGTGGTGATGCTTGGACCTGTTTATGAGTTTTGGGAGGGGAAAATGGAGAGGAGGAAGAGGAAGAGACTGTAAGCCCACAGGCGATGGCAGAGTCTTCCTCAGATTTGCTTCTGCTGTGGATACCCTCACTTTATCAGCGGAAGGTAGCCCAGAGTCCATTCCACCTCTCGCAAGAAACACACAGACAAATGGGGCACACCAAACGTAAGCATCATTAGACTGTTGATCATCAAATCAAATTTCAAAGACTTGTATGTAAACGGAACTAGAGCGAAACCCATTTTAAAATTTGTACTGTTTTCCTGTTTTTTTTTTCTCTCTCTCTCTCTTTTTTTTTTTTTTTTTGGCATAGCACATCTTCTAAAATTTAATCAAATTGCAATAATTATATATCTGTTCCAGAAGATGGGGGAGAAGTTAATGCCACCTGCTTATGTCATCTTAAATATTCACCTAACAAATCATCTTAACTATATTACCATCGTCAAGGTGCCTGGGAAGTAATTAACATGCAGGAAAAACAAAATCTATTCCTTAGGGCTTCTTCCAAAGTGCCTGTCCTTGGGAAAGGCTCTCTTATCCAGGGCCCCATCAGTGGCCACCTCTTTCATGCAAACTGAAATAACCTCAACATCAAATCCAGCATTGGAATCTCCCCAAATGCCCATCTCCGTTTGCATTTTTTTCTCGTCATCCCTGAGGTCTCCCAGCCCCTTTAGGGGCAGGAACCCTGAGGATGAACCCTCATTCTGTCGGCCTCTCGAATTCCTCTTTCTCTTTTTCTTGATCATCCCTCCAAACAGGAAGGCGCCAACAACCCTACCTTGAGTCAGACCTGCGGCAGCCAGGCAAGCTGCAGCTGCGAGGTGGAAGCTCTCTCCGACCCTTTTACCTCAATGGTTCGTACCCGCGGGAAATTAAGTTGGAAAACTGCAAGCGATTTCCGATCTACGGCTTCTTCCAGCTCCTCACATTTATCTTACCGTCCCCCACGTGAATCCTCCCAAGATCCCACCGAGAGATGGATTCGAAGACTCTCCCCTCTTTCCACTGCTGGATTCTGGCCCGTGCCCGGTCTCTCTCCACCCCAGCGGCTCCCCGAGGTAGGAGCGCCGGGAGCCTGCGCCCTCAGTGGGATCTCGCAGGCTTGGACTGCCACCCCTCGCCCTTGGGCCCGGGTCAGACCCCTCCCTCCCTCCCAGCCTTGACCACTGTCTCCGCCTAGCACCACGAAACTTCGCCCCCAGGGAGCAGGGGTTGTGGGCAGAAAGAGGAAAGGGCAGTTCTTGAATTCCTGCGCTGTTGGATCAAAGTAGTGTGGGAAAGGACTTGGCGCCGGCTTCCCAGCGTTTCCGCGGAGAGCAGGCGCTGTCCAGCCTCCCACTCCCCATGTCCCCACGCCCCTTCCCCACCTGCGCGCCAGCTGCGGGCGTGACGCGCACTCCCGGGCTCAGCGCTGTTCCGCACACTCACCCCCGGCGCTCCCTGCAGCAGTCGGAGCTGGCAAGGTGGCGCCCCCAGCCCCGGGGCGCGGGAGGGCAGGGGCGACCCCACGGGGCGGGAGGACAGCGGCGCCTGTCGCCAGCTTTCGGGGCTACGGCGGTGACTGCGCGCGGGGGAAGTCTTGCGCCGCCCTTGCGGGTCCCGTGCGCCTGCGGGCAAGCGGAGGTCCGAGACTCTCCAGCACGCCTAGCACCCCTCTCTTCTTGCCTTCCTCGCTTCCTTCCTTCAACACCCCTCTCTCCCTTTCTCTCTTGCTTCTGTCACTTTTTCGCCTCCCTGCCTCTTCGCTCCTCCGTCTTCTCCCTCCCCTTTCACTGATGCGTGGAAAAGGGCGGGGGAGAAAAAGAGTCCCGTCTCTTTAACTTGAGTGGTACCTTGGAGATTATCTGTTCATGGCATCTGAAAATGACGTGAATCACTTTTCCGAAAACATTTAAAATAAAATGATTTTTGCCTCATATTTTTTCATCTTTGCGTCTTCTTCCCAGTGACTCTTTTTATCCAGCTGGGTGGCTAACAATGAGAGACGTCAGATAAAGAAAGCAAAACGGGAATTATAGGTAGCGGGCTTTGGAAGTGGGATCGTGAACAGCCCTTGAGTGGGCCCAGGAATTAATTTACCCACAATTTCATAAAGAAGGCACTTTCTGAAAAAGAAGTGGTGTTGGAGCATGAGAAGGAAGATAGGCAAGAGAATAGGGTCAGGATTTATTCACAATTTTATTCTCAGGCATCTCTGATGGTTTATCCAGGAGATGCTTTAGCATATGCTTGTAGTGCTTTGACCCGGAGAGAATATGTGAACTTTTCCGTTTCTGGCCTTAAATCTTTTTCGACTAATGTTTGGTAGCCTGAAAAGATTCCAGTTAGCCTGCCAGGAATTCCCCAAACCTGCTTTAAAAGACCTTAGAAACTTGAATGCTTCTTGGAAAGTGGCAATTTTTCACCACTGGAGCAGGTCTCCAATGCTGAGAAAGATGGGACATTTTTTTTTTTTTTTTTTTTTTTGGACAGAGCACCGCCTATGTAGTCCGCAGATGCACCTTCCCAAGACTGAGTTTTACTCTGAGATTGATTGTCTTAGATTCATATTCCCAGAAGAGAGCTACTGTTAACGAGAGGTCTTTTCTGTTCTCCCATTTCCCAACTCTAAGTTGATCTTAGCTAGATGAGCCTTTCTTATAGACCAAGCCTGGGCTTTCCAGCCCACCTTCCATCCATTGGTGAAGTCATCCATGATATTCTTCTGGTGTCATATATTTAAATGAGCTAGCGTATATCAAACACTAAACATAATGCTTGGCACTTAGTACTCAGAAATGTTAGCAGAAGTATGGGTAATGATGTCAGATTATCATTAGCATTTATTTTATCTTTTAATTCTCTCACATAATTCTTTAGCCTCAATTTCCTATCCCGTGACTTGCCCAGTTCTTGTGTTTGTCCCTTAGAAATATATGACAGTGTGTTTATGGCTACTCTTAGCAGAGGACAGTGAAAATAATTTCAGAGGAAGTCCTGATTTATAACTTTCATAATAGGACACAGTAATTTCTCTGGAAGATATGATATTGACCGCCTTGATTTTACATTTGTAACTGAAAGTAATTTGTAACAAATCTTGTAGATGACAGCCATGGATAAAGTCCAAAGTTATATTTCGTCAACAAGCAGATTAGGAATATCTCCACTTTATACACAGAGTTTCTGCAATTATAGTGCAAACAGCAGGTTGTCCAATAGGAACCAACCTGCAATCTGGAGAACCGAAGACCTCAACTTTAAGATGTTTCCAGATGACATATTTGAACTTACACAGTTGGAGTTTACAATTTAATGATATATCTCGGGAGTAGTTATGTTAAGTGAAGGTGCGGAAAATACCCCATCTATGATGCAAAAGGAATATACGGTTTCAGATGTTTCTGCTGTTGCCACTGCAGCAAACAAAGTGGTTAGGTATCGGTGATGAAAATGCACCTTGCCTGCTGCAACAGGACATTGTGCCCTAGAGGTATTCCATTTGCTATTCAGTGCACAGATATGTAACCTGGCAGGCAGGACACAGTCACAGCACTCAGCAAGGGATTCTGAGTAGCGGATGCCATAGAATTAACACTGTAGGCTGCTGCTTTAGATAGACTACATTTTAGAGGCCTCGCTCTCAGTGAGAAAGAGGCCAGAATCTCAGTTAACTTTTAAGTTCACTGCTTTTAAGTTGTTTAAAGTGAATTAAAGTTCAGACAAGTTCTTTCTGAATGCTTAGGAGAAAGATCCAGAAAACATTGGTGCTTTTAAGATCTTATTTATTTCTAATTTTAGATACACAGAATGAGGGACATGTCTTAATAGGCGACACACTTATTGTCTGTTCTTTGAGCTTTTGGCAGAAAGGATATTTTATTAAGGACAAATTGCACTAATTTGGTGATATCGATCTCAGTTTAAGACGAAGTTGAATCTCTCTTGTTCTTTTCAATTAAGCTGACTGTGAACTGTAAAAAACAGTCACAAAGTGTAAAATTAAGGAAAAAAAATCCAAGAAGTTGTAAAAGGATGTAAGTAGTGTAGACAAAACTAGTACAAATAGTGCAGGCCTAAATAGCATAACTCTTAATAGTTTATGTTTTTCTTGAGTTATTTGGTTAACTGCGGAAGACTAACCTCATTTCAGATATCTCATAAGATATACTGACTCATCCCATGACATCAAAAGGTCAATTTTTAGGTGCATTATTTTAAGTACCTTTTAACTGTATTTTGAAAAAAATACTGCAGAATAAAATAAAAATTCGCAATGCAAATAAAAGCAATCAAATAAGCAACTGCTTCCTGGCTTATGGGAAAAACATTTTAGTTTTTTTTATAATTAGTCAGATGACTGTGTGCAATCATTAAATTCAGGTAATTGCTTACTTCTCCTTTTGGAAGGAAGTCAAATAGAAAGATATGAGAATGTTAAATAAATATACTTATAATTTAATAATTCCATAATATGTAGGTTAAGACTGGATTGGAAATAATCTTTATTTGCTTGTAAGTAGAAAATATCCCTAGGCTATTCTCTAGAAAATATTATCATATCTAAAGCACTGACCAAAAATTGGGTTTATCATTTAAATTCATTTTTTATAGAAATATTTTTAAAATTTTTAAATTTTTTATTTTATTTTATTTTTTCAATTCTTATTTTAAGTTCTGGGGTATATATGCAGGATGTGCAGGTTTGTTACACAGGTAAACATGTGCCATGGTGGTTTGCTGCACAGATCAACCCATTGCCTAGATATTAAGCCCAGCATCTATTAGCTATTCTTCCTGATGCTCTTCCTCCTCCTGCATACCCCCTAAAAATGACAGGCCCCAGTGTGTGTTGTTCTCCCACATGTGTCCATGTGCTCTTGTCGTTCAGCTCCCACTTATAAATGGGAACATTCAGTATTTGGTTTTCTGTTCCTGAGTTAGTTTGCTGAGGATAACAGCTTCCAGCTCCATTCATGTCCCTGCAAAGGACATAATCTTGTTCCTTTTTGTGGTTGCATAGTATTCCATGATATACATGTACCACATTTTCTTTATCTAGTCTGTAATTGCTAGGCATTTGGGTTGATTCCATGTCTTTGTTATTGTGAATAGGGCTTCAATGAACATGTGTGTGCATGTATCTACGTAATAAAATGATTGCTAGGTCAAATGGTATTACTGCTTCTAGGTCTTTGAAGAATCACCATGGTCTTCCACAATGGTTGAATTAATTTACACTCTCACCAACAATGTAAATACATTCATTTTTCTTTACAACCTTGCCAGCATCTATTATTTCTTGACTTTTTAATAATTGCCATTCTGACTGGTGTGAGATGATATCTCATTGTGGTTTTGATTTGTATTTCCCTAATGACCAGTGATGTTAAAAATCATAGACATTCCCATTCTAGTTCGATAAATTTACGAGTTATTTTCCAGACATATGCAATATGTCTGGAATGTGACAGATAGTGAAGGAGATGACTGAATGAGAAGGTCCCAGGTGGGTCATTATGCAACAATCTTGTCTTTGGCTGTAGTTAGCTCATCTCTAATATTGGGTGGGTCAGTAGTGAACAAAAGAACACAAGTATCAGAATGATCTCTTATCTGTTGCTGCAGTGTTCCTTGGTGCCAGAACTGAAAGAATTGTAGCACAACGTTTTGCACATGATAATGAGTGATATGGCTGGGCAAAAATGTTAAACACTATGTGATTTGCATCTACTGTGATGGAAAAGTAACAGTTGATCAAATTTACTTTAAATAGATACTAATGATACTAAACTACTATATAATCAAACTCTCCAGCTAAAAACCCATTATCTCAAGACATAGTCAATGTCAGTATATCCATGCCTCTTGAAAATTCTAATGTTATTCTCAGTTATATCATAGTTGTATTTTACCTAGAGTCATTGTTTGTATTAGTCTTAATACTTTCAATACCATTTCATAATCTCTCACTTATCCTGTATGTGGTAAGGCAATAAGAAAATTTTAGTTATATCTCTGCATTCATGATAAATCTGGTCATAAATGTCACAAAGGACCCTTGCAGTAGACTTGAATTAAATTGGCTGTTGATTTCATTTAACCATTAACCTGCTTGATGACTTAAAAAGATACTTAATTTCAATTCAATTCAACATCTTTCAATTTCAACTTCCTAATATTTAATATGAGAATAAGGCAATTCTATCCATCTCCAGAAGTTACCTTGAGTATACCAGAGCGTAGTATATGGACTTTTGTAAAAAGGGTAATGTATTTCACAGTATAAGACCAAATTTATGTGATGAATCTAGCAATAAAATCATAACAAAACCATCTGGCTTTTGTTGGAATATCAATAAAAACACCTGATGGAGTATCTTAGAATCTGCTAATCTTTGGGTTAAAATTTTGTCCTGTCAACACAAAGCAAATTTTAAAGGGAAAATATTTCATAGAAATGTAAATTGCTACTATAAAGCTTCAGGACAACCAGATAGGGTGACTTGTATGCATTTCTACCAGTGGCTACTCCGTCAATTGTAGTACCCTATGATAACATTCAGAAAAGTTGTATATATATATAAGGTAAACAGATTTTTCCCTCTTCTCTTCACAATTGCTACTGGTCATTTTTATGTAGTTATATAGATAATACCAAAACAAAATAAAGATGCTTTTGAAAAATCAGGATAAAACTCATACTGGATAATTGCCCGTTCTTCATAGTATGTGTAAAATAGTGTAATTAATGTCTACTCCTGGAGTTTTACTAGAACAAAAGAATAGACCCTGAGTGCTTGACATGGAACCCAATTATCCCAAAACATTAGCAATTAGGAGATTGTTTAATATGTGTCCTTGATGGAGGAAAAAAATATGATTATTTAGAAAATACTATTTGTTACATCTTTATATGTATTCTTCTGGTGAATGTGAAATGAGACAAATTAACTAACAGCTTGCTAAAGCTGTTGATGTGTTATTATTGCTTAATTAAATGCAATACTTGAAGGGTTTTAATACAATTTGTTCAAAGCTCATTGCCAATTCTTTAACCATTTAAAATTCCTTTATCATAATGGCACAAAGTTGGAAACAGCCCAATCCAGCTGTAGATTAACATGAATGTGCTCTACTGTTACAATTGTAGTCCTACTAAGATCATCTGATGAAGTAGAAAGTTTCTTTGCAATAGAGTTTACATATAAGTCTTTTAGTTTTCAAAGGGAGAAAAGGTTTTCAATATTTCTAAATTATACAATTTTTCTTATATGATCTTGAAAAGTGCATATTTATATGTGTAATTGCATTAGTTAGTTTTAAAGTATGTCTTAATCCTTCTTTGGGAAGAAGACTCTCCCAAACATTTAATTATTTTTTCCATATGATGCCTCACACTATGCCTGTCTTATTATTTTGTCATTTGTCATACTTCGTTATATTTTATCTCTGTGTGTATGTTTGTACATGGCTCTTTTCCTCCAGAGTTTTCGCTGCACTAAGGAGAGACTGTTTTTTTCATCTTTGTTTACCCTTAGTAATTTGCCTAGTACCTAGAAAGGAGAGTCACTCAGTAATATTTGAAATGCATGGGTAAATGAAGGTATCAGGTACATATCTTTAACCTTTACATTAAGTGAGACATATCAGCTGCTATTTTCCAAACAATTAGTATTTAACAAATGGTACGAGTTATCAAGAGTCTTTTCCAATATCACCCAATGATGTTACATAAGATAGCCCTCTCCTCCTACCCAGCTACCCACTCTCTGCTTTATATGTTGGAAGCATCTTCAAATGTCTGGTGTCCTTTGGATGTCCATTCATATTCAACAGTGGACACAGAAGATCTGTGTGCCAAGGTGCATCTTCTTAAGACAGGGCTTCATTAAATTTGGTTGGTTAGTGAGCTGGTTATTCCGTGAGCAAAAGAGAAGCTATTCTCTGGGCTGTTCAATTACTATAGTTAAGAATCTTCTAGTTTTCTAGTTTTTTTTTTTTTCTTGGAGATATTCTGGGAATAGTAAGGAGTAATGGAACTGGAGATTCCACTCTTTATTACTACATAGATCTTTATTTAACCCACCTATGCTGTGCCTTGTACCTGGTAAATCTCCAATTTCTCTCCTGGAATGAGACTAGAGAAAATACTGCCTAGCTACAAAGCATGGTCTTGGGACCCAGCCATGGTTTTCCATAGCATAAAAGACGTATAACCTGTTTTCAGCTCTGTGCTACACCTCACCTTTTCAGATGCCGTGTGTTTTTTAGTGCCAAGCCTTTCATGAGTACTCAACGGTGCACCACCACTCATTTATCTGCTCTCTTTCATTATCTACCAATTTTTCTATCTCCTAGAAAAATACAGAACTGTCTTTTCTGTTTTCATGTTATTTCATTCCTGTGGCTTAATGTCATTTCCTTTCTTTACTGCCATTTTAGCAGGGGTGTTATGGATGAATGCACAAAAACATGATGCTTAATTAACCTTTCAAAGTTAGAGAAACTCTCTGTAAAATAGATAGGCAAATATTTGGGCCTAAGTATTATGAAATATTGTATACTATGCTCTGTCACAGAATGGTATTACAACATATATAGTTTATGTGTGTTTTTCCTATGTTATTGTCGTGACTATAAATCTCCATTTAAAATATTGACAGAGTAATAATTATTTGCTTTCAGTTGCATGTTTTTTCTTGCTCTTCCTCTCCTTTTTGAAACTTCAATTTCTATGTCTCCTGTTTTCTACACATCAAACTTTATTTTCTTTTCCAAATGGTAACAGAACTGTGAGAGAATTATGTTACCGTGTAATGATTTACCATTGGCTTGAATTCAGTTATTTATGTTTACTTGCTCCCATATTGTATATAAAATAAAAAATATTTGCCATTTCATAACTGTTTGATATGAAATAGAAAGGAAAAGTTTTTTAGCTACATCCTCCAGTAGGGGCTAGAAAACTATCCTATTAAGTAATGCAGTTTGAATTATCCTATTGGCAGAGCTTCACTGGAATATGGCAAACTGGCAGTAATGATCACTTTGTATGATAATGATTATTACTACTACTTCTAGTAACAGCCACCATTTGAGTCCAACACCATGCCAGATACAGGAACCTCATATGTATTGTGAGGGTAAGAGAGAAGTATTAGTGTCCCCATTTCACACACTACAAATGGTTTTTCCTAGGGTCAACGAGCTAGTAAGTGGGATATATTGGATTGAAACCATCTTATGACTGATTTCAAAGTATACTTTTCCCCTAAAATACCATTAATAAAAAACAAGTATGCATAGTTATGTAATTTTAAAGTCAACAATGCTGCTGAGAGTAGTTATGTGGACAATTAATATTTTAAAGTTTGAGTTGTTGTTTTTATAGAATCTCTAGCACAATTCTACCAGCTCAAATCCCAGCCCCTTACCTTGGTGCTCAGCTTTGTCCCCAGGCCTGTTCTTTTTCTTCTGCCCATTCTCTGCTTCTTTACTGTTTCACTAGTAGAAGCTCATAGCCCAGGTACAGTCTTTTTTGTATAACAGCTTTACTGAACTGTAATTTATATACTATAAAATACACCCACTTAAAGTCTGCAACTCAGTGCCTTTTAATATGTTCAGAATTGTACAGCCAACATCACAATCAATCTTAGATAATATTTGTCATCCCAACAAGAAACTCCATACCCATTAGCAGTCACTCTCCACGGTCTGTCCCCTTGTCCTAGGCAACCACTAATCTACCTCCTATCTCTATAGACTTGCCGATTTTGGACATTTTATATAATTGGAACCATATAATTTATAGTCTTTTGAAACCTTGCCACTTTCACTGAGCATATTTTTCAAGGTTCATCTATGTTGTAGCATGTGTCAGAACTTTGTTCAGTTTTAGTGTAGAATTGCATGGATATCCCATATTTTTGTAGGAATGACATATATTTTTATTTATCCACTCATTAGATGGAGGGCATTTGAGTTATTTCCAGTTTTGACTGTTATGGATAATGATGCCATGCACACTTGTGCAGAAGTTTTTGCATAGTCATATATTTGTATTTAATTTATCTCTATCCTTAGGAGTAGAATTGGTGATCATATGGTAACTCTATATTTAACCTGTTCAGGGACTGCCAGATTGTTTTCCAAAGCATCTGTACCATTTAACATTCAATGTGAGGGTTTCAATTTCTCCATATCCTTGTCAAATGTGTCTTTTTAATTATAGATTTCCTACTGGGTGTACATGGTACCTCACTGGTGTTTCGATTTGTATTTCCCTAATGAGTAATGATGCTGAGCATATTTTCATGTGCTTATTGGTCATTTGTATAGCTTTTGAGAAATATCTATTCAAATATTTTGTCTATTTTTAGTTGTATTATATAATAGTAAGAGTTTTTAATATATTCCAGATACAAGTCCTTTATTTGATATATGATTTGCAGACATTTTTCTCCAATTCTATGGGTTGTCTTTAAAAAATTTTTAAATTCAAATTATAGTAGTATATATTTATGGGGTATGAGGTGATGATATGATTTATGAATACAATGTAGAATAATTAAATCAAGCTAATTAACATATCTAACACCTTAAATACTTATTGTTTTTTGTGGTGAAAACATTTGAAATTTATTCTCTTATCACCATGCTGTGCAATAGAACTCAAAAACAAAAACAAGAAAAGAAAGAAAACTCAAACTTATTTTTGCTGTCTAACCGAGGCTTTGTATTACCCCCGGCCCTCAGCCTCTGGTAACCACCATTATACTCACTACTTCTATCAGTTCAATTGTTTTAGATTCCACATAAAAGTGAGAACATGTAATATTTGTTCTTTTGTGTCTATCTTATCTTATTTAGTGTAATCGTCTCTAATTCCGACCATGTTGTTGTAAATTACAGAATTTCTTTCTTTTGTAAGGCTAAATAATGTTCCATTGTGTATATATACCACATTTTCTTTACCCATTTTCTACGGATAAACACTTAGCTTGATTCTATATCTTGGCTGTTGTGTATAGTGCTACAATAAACATGAGTGAACAAATATATCTTCAGCATACTGATTTCAAATCTTGTGAGTAAATGTCCAGAAATATGAGGGCTGCATCATATAATAATTCTATTTTTAGTTTTTAAGGGAATCTCCATACAGTTTTCCTTAACGACTGTACTAATTTACATTCCCACCAACAGTGTATAAGGGTTCCCTTTTCCTCACATCCTTACCAACACTTGTTATCTTTAGTCTTTTTGATAATTATCATTCTGAATAGGTGGGAGGTGATATCTCATTGTAATTTTAATATACATTTTCCTAACGATTGGTGATATTGATCATAATTTTACATATACATTGGCCATTTGTATGTCTGCTTTTGAGAAATGTCTATTCAGGATCCTTGCCCACTTTTTAATCAGATTATTTATTTTTCTTCTACAGAGTTGTTTGAGTTGCTTATATATTTTAGGTATTAGACCCTTATCAGATGTATTTTGCCAATATTTTCTCCCAATCTATAGGTTGTGTCTTCATTCTGTTGTTTCCTTTGTTATGCAGAAGCTTTTTATTTTGATGTGATCCCTTTTATCTATGTTTTGCTTCTGTTTCCTGTGCTTTTGGGGTCAAATCTAAAAAATCACCATCCTGACCAGTGTTGTGTGAAGTTTTTCTGCTATGTTTTCTTTTGGTAGTTTTATTGTCTCAGGTCTTACGTTTAAGTCTTTAATATCTTTTGAGTTGATTTTTGTGTATGGTGTAAGATACACAATACCTGATTTATTCTTTCACATTTAAATAATCAGTTTTCTCAGCAGTATTTATTAAAGAGACTGTCATTTTCCCATTGTTTATTCTGGGCACTGTTGTCAAAAATCAATTGGTGGTACATCCCTGTGTTCATTTCTGCGTTCTTTATTCTTCTGTTCCACTGGTCAATGTGCATATTTTTATGCCAGTACCATGCTGTTATAATTACTGTATTTTCGTAGTGTAGTTTGAAATTAGATAGTGTGATGCCTCCAGCTTTGTCCTTTTGGTTCATAATTGTCTTTATTATTCAGATTTTTTTGTCATTCTTACAAATTTTAAGATTTTTTTTCTGTTTCTAAGAAAAGTGACATTGGAATTTTGATAGGAATTACATTGAATTTGTGGATTGCTTTCAGTAGTATAGACATTTCACAATTCATATTTTCATCATACGAATTCTTTCAGTTCATGAACATGAGATATCTTTTCATTTATTTGTGTTTTCTGAAAGTTCTCTTAACATTTTATAGTTTTCAGTGCATAAGTCTCTCACCTTTTTGGTTAAAGTTATTTCTAAGTATTTTATTTTGTATAGCATTTGTAAATTGGATTGTTTTCTTGATTTCTTTTTTGGAAAGTAAGTTGTTAGTGTATAGAAATATTAGTGATTTGGGTGTATCAGTTGAGTATCCTGCAACTTTACTGTACTCCCTTATTAGAGTTCTAACAGTTTTTTGGTCAAACCTTTAGGGTTTTCTATGCACAGTCATGCAGTGCATGAGGACATTTTGGTCAACAATGGATCACATATATGATGGGGGTTCCACAAGATTGTAATACTATATTCTTATTATACCTTTTCTGTGTATAGATACACAAATGCTTCTCATTGTGTTACCATTGCCAGTAGTATTTAGTATAGTAACATTCTGTACAGGTTTGTAGTTTAAGAGAAATAAGCTATAACATACAGCCTAGGTGTTTAGTATACTATACCATATAGGTTTGTGTAAGTACACACCATGATGTTCACACAATGACAAAATTGCCTAAGGATGTATTTCTTAGAACACATTCCCATCATTATGTAATGTTTGCTGACTAAGATCATATAATCAGCGAACGGTGGAAATTCCACTTCTTCGTTTTCTGTTTAGAAGCCTTATTTCTTTCTCTTGCCTAATTGCTCTGCCAAGAACTTTCAATGCTGTGTTGAACAGAAGTGGCAAAAACGGGCATTCTTGTACTTGTTTCAGATCTCAGAGGAAAGGATTACAGTTTTTCCCCATTTAGTGTGATGTAACCTGTAGTTTTATCATATATGATCTTTATTGTGTTGAGGTACGTTCCTTCTATAACTAACTTGTTGAGAGTTTTTATCATGAAAAGATGTTGAATTTTGACAAATGATTTTTCTGCATCTAATGAGATGCTCATATGGTTTTTGTCCTTCATTCTGTTAATGTGATAATCATAATGTGTTAAATCACATTTGTGTCCTAGGTATCAGTTCCACTTGATCATGGTGAATGGTCCTTTTAATGTGTTGTCAAATTCCATTTCCTAGTATTTTGCTGGTATTTTGTTGAGAATTTTTTCATCTATGTTCATTAAAGATATTGGCCTATGATTTTCTTTTTTACGATACCCTTGTCTGGCTTTGGTAAGACAGGGTAATGTTGGCCTCATAAATAAAGTTTCAAAGGATTCCCTCTCCATCAATTTTTTGGAAGTTAAGAAGGATTGGTATTAATTCTTTAAATGTGTGGTGGAATTCGGCAATGAAGCCATTAGACCTGAGGCATTTCTTTGATAGTAGACTTCCTATTACTGATTAAATCTTCTTACTCATTATTGTTCTGGTCACGTTTTCCATGGGTTGTCTTTTAACTTTCTTAGATAGTGTACTGTGAAGTTTTCAAATTTGATGAAGTTCAATTTATCTGTTTTTATGGTGTTGTGCTTTTGTGTCATATCTAACAAGGCTTTGCCTAAGCCATGGTCATAAAATTTACTCCTATATGTTCTTCTAAGAGATTTAGAGTTTTAGCTTTTACACTCATGTATTTGACCCATTTTGATTAGTTTGTGTATCTAATGTGAAGAAGAAATCCAGCTTTAATGTGAGTATTCAGTTCTCCCAGCGTTATTTGCTCAAAAGATGATTCTCTTTCTGAATTGTTTTATACCTGTTGAAAATCCATTGATCATAAATGTAAGGGTTTACTGTTTGACCCTCAATATTATTACATTGAGCTATATATTTATCCTTATGCCAGTAGTACTCTTCCCTGATTACTGTAGCTTTGTGATCAGTTTTGAAATTGAAAAATGTGAGTTGTCCAAATTTGTTCTTCTTTTTCAAGATTATTTTTACTATTCTCCATCTCTTGAATTTGGAGACTGAGAATGGTAAAATTTTCAAACGAATTTTAGAATTACCTTGTAAATTTCTTTACAACTGGGGTTTTGATAGGCATAGTGATAAATTTGTAGATCAACTTAGAGAGTATTGTCATTTTAACCATTTTTGTCTTCCAATCCTTGAACATGGAATGGCTTTCCAATTATTTAAGTCTTTTTTAATTTCTTTCAACACTATTTTGTGGTTTTCAGACTATAAATTTTATGGTTCTTTAATTAAGTTTATTTCCAAGTATTTTATTATTTTTCATACTACTGGAAATGAAATTCTTTTTTTGTTTCTTTTTTTTGGGATTATTTATTGCCAGTGTGTAGAAATACAGCTGAATTTTTTAGATTGATCTTATAACCTGTAACCTTGCTGAACTTCTTCAATAATTTTAATAAATTTTGAGTAGAATCCTAGAAATTTATATAAGGTTATATAGCTCTGCAGTTATAGTTTTACCGTTTTCTTTTCAGTTTGCCTACTTTTTATTTTTTCATTTTCTTGTCTAATTGCCCTGGATAGCACCTCTAGTATGACACTGAAAAGATGTGGTAAGGAGAATATCTCTTTTTTTCCCTGATCTTAGGAAAAATCATGTAAGTTTTCACCATTAAGTATGATGGTAGCCATAAACTTTTCATAGATCCTTTTTCTTATCAAATTGAAGAAGTTCAACTTTATTCCTAGTTTTCTGAATGTTTTTCACTAATGGGTGTTGGTTTTGTGGCTTTTGTCCTTTATTATATTATTAAGGTGTATTGTAATAATGAATTTTTGAAGGTAAAACTAACCTTACATTTTTGTGATAAATCCAACTCAGTAATGATATGTTGCTATATGTTGTGGGTTCTGTGTTTCTAGTATTTTGTTGAGAACTTTTGTATCAATATTTATAAGAGATATTGGTATGTAGGTTTGTGTGTGTGTGTGTGTGTGTGTGTGTGTGCATGTGTGTGTTTTGCTCGTAAGGTCTTTTTAATTAAGAACACTGTCCTCATAGAATAAGTTAGGATACGTTACTTTTTTAGGTTGTGGAGAAGTTTGTACACAGTGGTATTAATTCTTAAATGCTTGGTTAAAATTACCAGTTAAGCTATTTGAGATTCTGCTTTTCTTTATGGGAAGTATTTTAATTACAAATTCAATCTCTTTACTTGTTATAGATGTAATCAAATTTTCTATTCCACCTTGAGTCAGTTTAAATTTTTTTTTTATCTATACTTTTTATTATACTTTATGTTCTGGGATACATGTGCAGAACATGCAGGTTTGTTACATAAGTATACATGTGCCATGGTGGTTTGCTGCACCCATCAACCTGTCATCTACATTAGGTATTTCTTCTAATGCTGTCTCTCCCTTAGCCCCATACCCCCGGCAGGCCCCAGTATGTGATGTTCCCCTCCCTGTGTCCATGTGTTCTCATTGTTCAAATCCCACTCATGAGTGAGAACATGCAGTATTTGGTTTTCTGTTCTTCTGTTCCTGTGTGGGTTTGCTGAGAACAATGGTTTCCAGCTTCATCCATGTCCCTGTAAAGGACACGAACTCATCTTTTTTATGGCTGCATTGTATTCCATGGTGTATATGTGCCACATTTTCTTTATCCAGTCTATCATTGATGATCATTTAGGTTGGTTCCAAGTCTTTGCTATTGTGAATAGTGCCGCAGTAAACATCCATGTGTATGTGTCTTTATAGTAGAATGATTTATAATCCTTTGGATATATACCCAGTAATGGGATTGTTGGGTCAAATGGTATTTCTAATTCTAGATCCTTGAGGAATTGCCACACGGTCTTCCACAATGGTTGAACTAATTTACACTCCCACCAACAATGTAAAAGCATTCCTATTTCTCCACATCCACTCCAGCATCTGTTGTTTCCTGACTTTCTAGTGATCACCATTCTAACTGGTGTGAGATGGTATCTCATTGTAGTTTGATTTGCATTTCTCTAATGACTAGTGATGAACTTTTTTTCATACGTTTGTGGGCTGCATAAATGTCTTCTTTTGAGAAGTGTCTTTTCATATCCTTTGCCCACTTTTTGATGGGGTTGTTTTTTTTCTTGTAAACTTGTTTAAGTTCCTTGTAGATTCTCGATATTAGCCCTTTGTCAGATGGATAGATTGAAGAATTTTCCCCATTCGGTAGGTTGCCTGTTAACTCTGATGATAGTTTCTTTTGCTGTGCAGAAGGTCTTTAGTTTAATTAGCTCCCATTTGTCAATTTTGTCTTCTGTTGCCATTACTTTTGGTGTTTTAGTCACGAAGTCTTTGTCTATAGAATTGAATAAGTAGAAGAAATTCAGAGCTCAAAGACGAGGTCTTTGAATTAACCCAATCCAACAAAAACAAAGAAAAAAGAATAAGAAAATATGAACAAAGCCTCCAAGAAGTCTGGGATTATGTTAAAAGACCAAACCTAAAATAACCAGTGTTCATGAGGAAGAAAAGAATTCTAAAAGCTTGGAAAACATATTCAGGAGTATATTGGAGGAAACCTTTTCTGACCTTGCTAGAGACCTAGACATCCAAACACAAGAAGCACAAAGAACATCTGGGAAATTCATTACAAAATGATATTCACCTAGGCACATGCTCATCAGGTTATCCAAAATTAATGTGGAGGAAAGGCTTCTAAAACCTGTGAGACAGAAGCACCATGTAACCTATAAAGGAAAACCTATCATATTAATAGCAGATTTCTCCATCAGAAAACCTACAAGCTAGAAGGGATTGGGTCCCTATCTTCAGCCTCCTCAAACAAAATGATTATCAGCCAAGAATTTTGTATCCAGCAAAACTAAGCATCATATATGAAGGAAAGATACAGTGTTTTTCAGACAAACAAATGGTGAGAGAATTTGCCATTACCAACCCATCACTACTAAAAGGAGCTCTAAATCTTGAAACAAGTCCTGCTAACACATCAAAACAGAACCTCTTTAAAGCATAAATCACACAGGACCTATGAAACAAAAATACAAGGTAAAAAGCAAAAACGAAAAACAGAAAAAGCACACAGGCAACAAAGAGCACAATGAATGCAATGGTATCTCATATGGCAATACTAACATTTAATATAAATGGCCTAAATTCTCCACTTAAAAGATACAGAACCACAGAATGGATAAGAACTCACCAACCAACTATCTGCTACCTTCAGGAGGCTCATCTAACACATAAGGACTAAGATAAACTTAAAGTAAAGGGGTAGAAAAATGCATTTCATGCAAATGGACACCAAAAGAGTAGGCTTATATTAGACAAAACAAACTTTAAAGCAACAGCAGTTAAAAGAGAGAATGAGGTACATTATATAATGGTAAAAGGCCTTGTCCAACAGGAAAATATCACAATCCTAAGCATATATGCATCTAACACTAGAGATCTCAAATTTATATAAGAATTACTAATAGACCTAAGAAATTAGATAGACAGCAAGCAACACAGTAATAGTTGGGGACGTCAATACTCCACTGACAGCACTAGACAGCTCACCAAAACAGAAAGTCAACAAAGAAACAATGGATTTAAACTATACTTTGGAACAAATGGACTTCACAGATGTATACAGAACATTTTTATCCAACAACTGCAGAATACATATTCTACTCAACAGTGCATAGAACTTTCTCCAAGATAGACCATATGATAGGCCATAAAGCAAGCCTCAATAAGCTTAAAAAAATTGAAATTGTATCAAGCACTCTTTCAGACCACAGTGGAATAAAACTGGAAATTCACTCAAAAAGGAACTTTCAGAACCATGGAAATACATGGAATTTAAATAACCTGCTCCTGAATGAGCACTGGGCCAAAAATGAAATCCAGATGGAAATTAAAAAAATTCTTTGAACTGAATGACAGTAATGATAAAACCTATCAAAATATCTGGGATACAGCAGAGGTGATACTAAAAGGAAAGTTCGTAGCCCTAAGCACCTACATCTTAAAGACTGAAAAAGCAAAAACTGACATTCTAAGGTCACACCTCAAGGAACTAGAGAAATGAGAACAAAGAAAACCCAAACCCAGCAGCACAAAGGGAATTACCAAGATCGGAGTAGAACTAAGTAAAATTGAAACAAAAAAGACAATACAAAGCATAAATGAAACAAAAAGCTGGTTATTTGAAAATATAAATAAAATTGATAGACTATTAGCAAGATTAATTAAGAAAAGAAGAGAGAAAAATCCAAATAACCTCACTAAGAAGCAAAACAGGAGATATTACAACTGACATCACTGAAATACAAAAGATCATTCAAAGCTGCTATGAGCACCTTTACACACATAAACTGCAAAACTTAGAAGAGATGGATAAATTCCTGGAAAAATATAACCTCCTAGCTTAGATTAGGAAGAATTAGATACCCCGAACAGACCAATAACAAGCAGTGAGATTGAAATGGTAATTGAAAAATTACCACACACACACACAAAAAAAGAAAGTTCAGGGCAGATGGATTCACAGAATAATTTTGCCAGACATTCAAAGAATTGGCACCATTCCTTTTGACACCATTCCACAAGACAGAGAAAGAGGGAACTCTCCTGAATGTATTTTATGAAGCCAGCATCACCCTGATACCAAAACCAGGAAAGGACATAACCAAAAAAGAAAACTACAGACTGATATCTTTGATGAACATTGATGCTAAAATTCTTAACAAAATACTAACTAACCGAATCCAACAACATATCAAAAAGATAATCCACCATGATCAAGTGGGTTTCATACCAAGGATTTAGGGATGTTTTAACATACACAAGTCAATAAATGTGATACACTACATCAACAGAATTAAAGACAAAAATCACACGATCATTTCAATAGATGCAGAAAAAACATTTGACAAAATTCAGCCTCCCTTTATGATTAAATCTCTCAGCAAAATAGGCATACAAGGGACGTATCTTAATTAATAAAAGCCATCTATGACAAACCCACAGTCAACATAATACTGAAAGTAGAAAAACTGAAAACATTCCCTCTGAGAACTAGAACAAGACAAGGATGCCCACTCTCAGCAACCTTCTCCAACATAGTACTGCAAGTTCTAGCCAGAGCAATCAGACAAGAGAAAGAAAGGGCATCCAAATTGGTAAAGAGGAAGTCAAATTATCACTGTTTGCTGAATATCTGCTTGTTTACCTTGAAAACCCTAAGAACTTCTCCAGAAAGCTCCTGGAACTGAGAAAAAATTCAGCAAAGTTTATGGATATAAGATTAATGTACACAAATCAGTAGCTCTTCTATACATCAACAGCAAACAAGTGGAAAATCAAATCAAGAACTCAACCCCTTTTACAATAGTTGCAAAAAATATATACTTAGGGATATACCTGACAAAGGAGTGAAAAGACCTCTACAAGGAAAGCTATGCAACACTACTGAAAGAAATCATGGATGAGACAAAAAAAAATGAAAACACATCTCATGCTCATAGACGGGTAGAATCAATATTGTGAAAATGACCATATGGCCAAAAGCAATCTACAAATTCAATGCAGTCCCCATCAAAATACCACTGTCTTTCTTCACAGAATTAGAAAAAAAACTTCTAAAATTCATATCAAACCAAAAAAATGCCCACATAACAACAGTAGGACTAAGCAAAAAGAACCAATCTGGAGGCATCACGGTACCTGATTTCAAACTATACTATAAGATTATAGTTATCAAAACAGCATGGTACTGATATAAAAATAGGCACATAGATCAATGGAACAGGATAGAGAACCCAGAAATAAACCCAAATACTTACAGCCAACTGATCATTGACAAAGCAAACAAAAATATAAAGTGGGGAAAGGACACTGTTTTCGACAAATGGTGCTGGGTTAATTGGCTAGCCACCTGTGGGAGAATGAAACTGGACCCTCTTCTCTCACCTTATACAAAAGTCAACCCAAAATGGATTAAGGACTTAAACTTAAGACCTGAAACTATAAAAATTCTAGAAGATAACATTGAGAAAACCCTTCTAGACATTGGCTTAGACAAGGATTTCATGACCAAGAACCCAAAAGCAAATGCAACAAAAACAAAGATAGATAGCTGAGACCTAATTAAACTAAAGAGCTTTTGCACAGCAAAAGGAACAGTCAGCAGAGTAAACAGAAAACCCACAGAGTAGGAGAAAATGTTTGCAACTGTACATCTGACAAGGGACTAATATCTAGTTTGTTGTAGAAGCAAACTCAAACAAACCAGTAGGAAAAAACCGAACAATCCTCTTAGAAAGTGGGCTAATGAATAGACAATTCTCAAGATATATGAATGGCCAACAAACATATGAAAAAATGCTCAACATCACTAAGAATCAGGGAAATGCAAATGAAAACCACAATGTGATGCCACTTTACTCCTGCAAGAATAGACATAATGAAAAAAATTAAAAAAAACAGTAGATGCTGACATGGGTGCGGTGAACAGGGATCACTTCTACACTGCTGGTGGGAATGTAAACTAGTACACCCACTGTGGAAAACAGTGTGGAGATTCCTTAAAGAACCGAGAAAGTAGTACTACCATTTGATCCAGCAATCCCACTACTGGGTATCTACCCAGAGGAAAAAGAAGTCATTATTCAAAAAAGATACTTGCACATGCATGTTTTTATTCACTATTATTCTAAGTGAAGTAACTCAGGAATGGATAACCAAACATGGTATGTTCTCACTGATACGTTGGAGCTAAGCTATGAGGACACAAAGGCATAAGAATCATTCAATGGACTTTGGGGACTTGGGGGGAAGAGAGGTAGCGGGGTGATGGGTAAAAGACTATAAATATGGTGCGGTGTATACTGCTCGGGGTGATGGATACACCAAAAGCTCACAAATTACCCCTAAACAGCTTACTCATATAACCAAATACCACCTGTACTCTAATAACTTATAGAAAAATAAATAAATAAAAATAAATTTAAAAACAGCTGTAAAGTAAAAAGGCTTGTTTTTATGGCCCAGCATATTGTCTCTCCTAAAGAATGTTCCTTGTGTGCTTCAGAATATGTACTCTGCTATTGTTAATGGAGTGTGCTATAGATGTGGGTAGGTCTAGTTGGTATATAGTGTTGCTCAAGCCTTTCTTACTGATATTTTTCCTCGTTGTTCCATATCTTAATGAATGTGGGGGTAATATATTCTTTGAATCTTATTGTTGAATTGTTTTTCTGCTATGTCAGTTTTTGCTTCATATAGTTTTGGGACTATGTTGGATCTGCATTTATCTTACTTGGATTTCATTTTACTTTTGAATATGTAGATTTATGTTTTTAATAAAATTTGGGGAGTGGGCTGAGAGGAGCCTGCCAGCCAGGATAGGAGGCAGTCACTTGTTCGGAGGGTCTCCAGATGGGTATTTGCAATCTATTCTTAAGCAGGGAGTAGACTCCACACTCAGACCTGAGAGGTGAGTATGATGTGTGCTCCAGCTGTAAGTGTGGTTGTTGGGTGCTCCCCTTTCACAGGACTGGACTGGGAGGCGTGTGGCCTGGGAGCTATGGTTTTATCCTGGGCAGGGAGTTTAATGGCATTAGCAGTCTTATGATGTGAAGACAAATTGCTTGTGACTTGCCTGGCTGTCTCAGCTTGCTACCAGTAACAGGCCACAGGAGGGAGCCCACTAAGTGGAGAGCATGGAATGGAGGCACTACTGCATGCTAACATTTGGAGCCCAAACTGCCCCTCCTTCCCTATGTTAACTCATAGGACATCATCAATTGCTCCATTTCTTCCTGGAGAGTTCTCCAGAACTGCCTTCTAACTCCCATCAGGGCCAGCACTTGCACCTGCCATTGCATAACCCAAGTGCAGACTTGCTTGTCCTAGTCCTGCCAAGCTTTGCAAACCCACCCCCGTCTTGGAAGCAGAGCACAGGATTGGAAACACCGGAAGTTCCAAGGCCCAGCCCATCACCTGGGACACCCAAGTATATCTCCTGGTTATCAAAGATCAAGCATAAACTCGACTGCTACCACTGCAGCTGGCTTTCACTGACAAGTGCCACCTACTGACTGGCAGGTCAACATGCACAGCCCATTACAACATCTGCTGACACAAGTGCATGGTGCTCATAGTGTCCCACAAAACAATTACACAAAGGAGAAAGAGAAAGAAACAAAATGGCAACACACTTGAACACCAAACCATAAAGACAAAAAGAAAAAAAAAGAAACAAAGAATCTACAAAGCAACTAGATAACAGTTAAGATTATGACAGGAAAAAAAACTTCACATATCAATGCTAACCTTGTATATAATTAGGTTAGATATTCCATCTAAAAGATATAGATTATAGAAATGGATAAAGAAATAGGAACTAACTATATATTCTTACAAGAAACTTGCCTTACTTTTAAAAACACTTACAGATGGAATGTAAAGAGGTGGAAAAAGATATTTCATGAAAATGGAAAGCAAAAGTGAGCAGTAGTGGCTATATTTATGTAGATAAAACAGACCTCAAATAAATAATAGTTTTAAAAAAGACAAAGAAGGTCATTATATAATAATAAAAGCATCAATTCACCAAGAAGATATAATGATCCTAAATACATATGCACCAGCACTGAAGCGCCCAGATTCATAAAACAATTATTAGACCTAAAAAAGAGATAAACAGCAATACAATAATAGTGGATGACTTCAATGCCCTACTGACAGCGTAAGACAAATCATCAAGACAGAAAATCATCAAAGGAACACTGGACCTAAATTGGACTTTAGAACAAATGGACCTAACATATATTTGTAGAATATACAACTGTAGAATATACATTCTTCTCATCTGCACATGAATCATTCTCCAAGACAGACCATATGTTAGGCCAGAAAACAAGTCTTAAAAAATTTAAAAATGTAAAATCATGCCAACTATCTTTTTGGACCATAGTGGAATAAAAATAGAAATCAATGTCTAGAGGGACTCTTAAAATGATACAAATATATGGAAATTAAGCAACATACACTTGGGTCTTTGGCTAAATTAATCTTTGGGTCAATGGCTAAATAAATACAAAAAATCTAAAATATTTTTAAATGAATGAAAATGAAGATATAACATACCAGAACTTTTGGGATACAGCAAAAGCGGTGCTAAGAAGGAATTTTATAGCATTAAATGCCTACATCAAAGTAATAAAAAGATCACAAGTTAACAACCAAAAATTTTACCTCAAATAACTAGAAGAACAAGAACAAAACTAAGCCAAAAGCCAGCAGAAGAAAAGAAACAACAAAGATTAGAGCAGAACTAAGTGAAATTGAGAACAAGAGAACAATACGAAAGATCCATGAAATGAAAAGTTGTTTCTTTGAAAAGATAAACGAGATTGATAGATCACTAGCAAGATGAACCAGGAAAAGAGAAGATCCAAAATACACATATTCAGAAATGAAAAAAGGAGACATTACAACTGATACCACAAAAGCAAAAAACAATCATCAGAGGCATGTGAAAAACCATACATGCACAAACTTGAAACCTGAGGAAATGGATAAATTCCTGGGAACATACAACCTCCCAAGATTGAATGATAAAGAAATAGAAATCCTGAACAGACTAATAAAAGTAGTGAAATTGAATCAGTAATTTAAAAAATCTTCCCCTCTAAAAAGCACAGGAGCAGATGGATTGACAGCCAAATTCTATCAAACATCCAAAGAAGAAATGATACCCTTCCTCCTAAAACTCTTCCAAATAATCAAGGAGGAGGTATTCCTCCCTAACTCATTCTATGAGGCCAGTATTACCCTGATACCAAAGCCAGGCAAGAACACAACAGAAAAAACTCCAGACCAATATCCCTGATGAACATAGATGCAAAAATCCTAGCAAACCTAATACTAACAAAGCAAGTCCAATAACGTATTGAAAAGATAATTCATCATGATCAAGTGGATTTTATTCCAGAGATGCAAGGATAGTTTAACCTATGCATATCAATAAATGTGATTTGCCACATAAACAGAAAACAAAAATCATATGATCATCTCAATAGATGCAAAAGAAGCATTTAATAAGATTCAGAATCCTCTTGATATAAACCCTCAACAAGCTAGGAATAGAAGAAACATACTTCAAAATAACAACATCCATATAAGGCAGACCCTCAGCAAACATCATATTGAATGGGGAAAAATTGAAAGTATTTCCCTTAAGAACTAGAGCAAGACAGGGATGCTCATATTCACCACTCCTATTCAACATAGTACCAGAAGTACTATGATTGCCAGAGCAATCAGGCAAGAATAATTCAAGAATAATTATATGGATGTTCAAAATAATAACATCCATATAAGACAAACCCTCAGCAAACATCATATTGAGTGGGGAAAAATTGAAAGCATTTCCCTTAAGAACTAGAGCAAGACAGGGATGCTCATATTCACCACTCCTATTCAACATAGTATTGGAAGAACCTGATTACCAGAGCAATCAGGCAAGATTAAAAAAAGGTACCAAATTGAAAAAGAGGAAGTCAAATTATCTGTTTGCTGATGATATAATCTTACATATGGAAAACACTAAAGTGTCTTCCAGAAGACGCCTAGATTTGATAAATCTAAAGTTTCAGGATACAAAATCAATGTACAAAAATCAGTAGAATTTCTACACACTAGTAACCATCAAACTGAGAACAAAATCAAGAAACCAATCCCATTTGCAATCACTACAAAAAATAAAATACTTGGGAATATATTTAACCAAGAAGATGAAAGATCTCTACAAGGAAAACAGCAAACATTGATGAAGGAAATCATAGATGACACAAGCAAATGTAAAAACATGCCATGTTCATGGATCAAAAGAATCAATATCATTAAAATGATCATACTTCCCAAAGCAACCTGCAGAATCAATGCAATTTGTACAAAAAATCAACATCATTTTTCTCAAAATTAGAAAAAAATCCTAAATTCATATGGAACCAAAAAAGACCCTAAACAGCAAAGAACACCTAAGCAAAAAGATCAAAGCTAGAGGCATTACATTAATGACTTCAAATTACCTCAGGGCTATAATAACCAAAATAGTGTGGTTCTGGTATAAAAATAGACAAATAGATCAATGGAACAGAGTGGAAAACCCAGAAATAAAGCCACATACCTAAAGCCAACTGATCTTTGACAAAGGCAACAAAAACACACATTGGGGAAAAGACATCTTATTCAATAAATAGTACTGGAAAAAATGGTTTGCTATATGAAGAATTAAACTGGATTCTTACCTCTCACAATATACAAAATTAATTCAAAATGAATTAATGACTTAAGTATAAGACCTGAAACTATAAAAAAATAGAAGAATACCTGGGAAAAACTCTTCTGAACATAGGTCTTGGCAAAAAATTCATGACTAACACCTCAAAAATGAATTTAACAAAACCAAAAATAAACAAATGAGATTTTATTAAATTAAAAAGCTTCTGCATAGCAAAAGAAATAATGGAGTGAACAGACAACCTACAGAATAAGAGACGATTTTTGCAAAACATGTATTCAACAAGGGAATAATATCCATAATCTATAAGAAATCCAAACAGTTCAACAACAATTTTAAAAATCAAATAACCTCATTAAAAAGTGGGCAAATTATATGAACAAACATTTCTCAAAAGACATAGAAATTATCAACCAAATGAGATATGATCTTACACCAGTCAGAATGGATATTATTAAAAAGTTGAAAAACAACAGATGTGAGGCTGCAGAGAAAAGAGAACACTTCTACATTGTTGGTGGGAATGTAAATTAGTACAATCTCTACGCAAATATCTAGATTAGGTAATTAGTACAATAAAAAGCTATATGTTGTCAATTATAAGTGGGAGCTACATAATGTATACACATGAACATAGAATGTGGAATAATGGACATTGGAGACCTGGAAGGTTGGGACAGTGGGAGAAGGGTAAAGGGTGAGAAATTATTTATGTACTTTATTTGGATGATGATTATACTAAAAGGCTAGATTTTACCACTACACAATATATCTGTGTTACAAAACTGCATTTGAACCCCCTACATTCATACAAATTAAAAAATAAGTTAAAGAATAAAATAAAATTTGGGAAGTTTTCAGCCATTATTTCTTTGGATATTTTTCTTCTTTTTTCTTAAATTTGATACTCTTTGCCAGGGTAGTCTTTGAGACTCAGTTTTGGTTGTCATTCCAACCCAAGAGGACCCTCTTACTACCCATCGCTGTCTTTAGCTCTCTTTGTTAGATTTCTATATGGGAAATTGTTTAGCTCACACTCATGGAACTCCCATTATCCTCTTATTTGTTTTCAAGATTGTCCCTAAGCTTGAAATTCCCCATACTCTTTTCCAAATGAAGTCAGGTCTTTTGGGGAGTGTTTCAGAGCTCTCTCTTCTTCTTGTCTTCTCTTCCCATGAACAAAATCTGTGCACCACTGCTCTAAAGCTGAGTGTAGGGATATTGGTTCACTTGTCTTTGAGTGACACACTGTTTTACAAGCAGGAAACTGGTGGGAATTGCATACCTTTGTTCTTCTTAGTTTGTTCCTCCCAGCATGGAATGGACAAGCTCACTCAGACTTACGGGTGAGCTGGGATGAAGGTTAACAAGTTCTCAGCATTGTGCAACTCCTGTGACTGGGGTTTAGCTTCTGTCCTAGAATGGGGGCTAGTTGAAACTGTCAGTTATTCTTGCCTTGGAATAGGGCTACTGTAACAGAGAGCTGGGTGGCATGAGAAACGCTGATAGCCTGCCTCTCCTGGGAGATATTCTAGATTTTAATTGACCTTAATTCTCCTAAGAGATATTGCAGCTGGAGGGAGAGGGAGTCTATGTTCTTGGTTGCTCCTGACTAGATTGAAGCTTCTACTATGCTTAGGTGGGAGGGAAAGGAAAGAAATGGGTCATTGTTCACATGTCACAAATGCTCCTTTTTCTTATTGTGTGATTATTTAGATTGTCTTGAATAAATGTTTCTTTATTTGCTGTATGCTTTTAGGATAGTTTGCAGTTTTTAAACATATGCAGACATACACACAAACACACACATACTTTTCTTTCTTTAAAAGGTATGCTTTCTTCACTGGAGACAGGGTCTGTGGAGTTTCTTACACCAACATTTGGAAGATAGGCTTAGGATTGGCAGGGAGGGGTTTGCCTCCTTGCAAACTATAACTTCTAGACAGCGGTTCTTAAAGTGATCTGTGGACACACAGTAGTCCCTGTGACCTTTTCAAGTTTACCACAGGCTAAAATAATAATAATAATAATGATAATTATTTTGATAATAATGTGTTATGTTATTTTACTTTTTTCACTGTGTTGATGTTTCCAACAACAGTGGAATAGCAATGGGGATAAAACTATGGTGTCTTGGCATGAATCAAAGCAATGGAATCGAACTCAATTAATAGTCACTGTCCATTACCACCACTCAGTCATAGGAAAAAAAATACAAGTTTTAATTAAGAATATCTTTCTTGAAGCAATAAATATTAATTTTACTAAATCTCTACCATTAACCATGTCGTCACTTTTGTTACATACCAAAATATGACAGTTGTTCTGAGAGAAAGCATGTGTACCATTGTTTAAATTACAAGCTAAAATAAGTCTTTCATGAAATAAAAGTTTTTTTTTAACTTGGAAAAATTATGGAGAAAGTTTGTTTATTCAGATTTGAAGTTTTGAGACTTTTTTGTCAAAAATGATGAAATGGGCTTGTCACTTCAAGGACATTAAATGGCAATATTCTCTCAACAATAAGATGTGAGATATCAACCTAAAATTAAAATTAGAATGTCTATCACTTTGTTATTCTAGTACTTAAAGACTTTTATCATAGAATTGGTGGTGATATTAATTAACAGGATTGTTAAAAACTTAGAGTAATAAGAGAGTCAACATTTTGTAGGTATGAATAGCTTAGTAAATCAATGTTTTCCAAATGACCAATGCGTGGTCTTATAAAGTTATGACTGGATAAAGAACTATTCAAAGTCCAAGAGAGGCATATAAATTTTAGTGTAACAGAGTTTATAAAGTTCATTGACATGGTTTCCTATTTTACATTGCAACTACCTTTTGAGAAACTATGACATGATGAGTATTGATGTAGCATTTAAAAATAATATTCACAATCATCTGAAAAGCCTATTAAAATGTTCTTATCTTTTCCTACTACATACCTGTATAAGACTGTATTTTCTACATATATTTAAACCAAAACAACATATACCTTGAATGCAGAAGCATATATGAGAATCCATTCATCTTCTAGTACTTGACATTAAATAAACTTACAAAAATGTAAAATACTTACTTCTTTTTGTTTTGAAAAAATATATTTTCATAAATACATATTAATTATATCTTACATAATGAATTCACTTTGGTTTTTGGAAAAGGAATTGATGTTTTAGAACTTTCTCTGCTTTAATTTTGAATACAGTAAATATTGATATTATATATGTCAATATTATACCACTCATATAAACAGTAGCTGTTTGGGTCCTCAAAAACTTTTAAGAGTGTAAAGGAAGAGAGCTAGGGCAGGGGTTGGCAAACTTTGGCCAGCCTGCAGACTGAATTCTGCCCTCTGCCTGTAGCCTGTTTTTGTGTGCCCCCAGAACTAAGTATGGTTTTCTCATTTTTAAAGGGTTAAAAATAAGACAAAAGAAACAAGATACAAAAACAAAACAAAATGAAACTAAAAACCAGAAAAATATGTGACAGAGACCATGTGTGGCCTGCAAAGTCTAAAAATGCTTTAGAGAAAAATTTGTCAATCCCTTTTCTAGGTCATCAAACTTCTTTTACAACATCATTTTCCAACAGTGTTTCAAATTATTTTGTTAAATAAAACATTTTCCTTCTCTTTAGAGGAAACTTCTGACAGCTAATTTTTTTTTTTTGCAATTTATTAGTAATTTTCACAAAAATCAAGTTTTCTAGATAAGGATAGTTCCACTCTTCAGAGTTTCTATTTTTTTATTTTTTTATTTTTTATTTTTGGACATTCTATTCATTGGGAAGGAGAGAGGCACCACTAGAATTCCAAATGGAATACATTTGGGATTCTAGATGTTCTGCAGTTAGCAGAACCATCTCACACCGGAAAAAATGCTTCCATGCCTTATAACTTTTTGATCTCTCTCATCAGATTCTTAATTAGATTTGGGCACATTTTATTTCAGTGAGCCTATAGACTAAATCCAGAGTACTTATTAAACAAACCTTTGTACACAGGCTTAATGTACACTGAATTGTGAAGGAATACAATATTATGAATATATGGATACCATTCACTCATTTATTATTTATTCAGTCATTCAACAAATATGTAGCGACTAAGTGTTAGTAGTTGTCTGATGTTATGGGAATACATACATTAACAAAAATGAAAAAGAAAAAATATTATTGCTTTCATGGAGGGAATGTATTGTCAAGATCAAGATAGTTTAAATTATGCTTTGGTGACAAGCAACCCTCTAAGCTCAGTGGCTTAACACAACAAAAGTTCATTTCTCACTCACGGACACACTGCGAGTCCATCATGGTTTCTAGAGGTGATGATATTCATGAGTCACTCAGGAATCCAGGTTGATGGAAACTCCTTTATTCAGTAATTGGGCCTTCCAAAACACATAGCCTCCTCCTTGAATACTTCAGCATGGGAAGAGACCCTACTTTTAATGTTTAGCCTGGACATGGTGCATGTCATTTTGACTAGAAGAACTAGTCACATGAATATAGGCCATATAACCAACTGGCCTTGCTTAACTTCAAATGATCTGCAAAATAAGGGGGGCACATTAATGTTTGTGAGCAATAGTATCTCTGGCACAAGATACAGAAAATAAATCACATTTTTAAAAAAACCTGTACAGCATACTATAGAAAAAAAAGTCAAAGAAGAGTAGAGAGTGCAGACTATGATGGGAAAGGTTGGAATTTTAAACAGACAGTAGGATAAGGCCTCACTCAAAAGGTAACATAAACAAAGTTTTAAATAAAGTAAGGCAATAAGCCACGTGTCTATCTGGGAAAAATGCACTCCAATCAAGTGGACAGCAAGTGCAAAGATGATGGACTAGAAGAGTCCTGGTATGTTAGAGGAAGAGCAATGAGGACAGTCTTGCTGAAGAGAACTGAAAGGAGGAGAGGTTAGGTGAGATGAGGTCAGAGAGGTAAAGTCTGGGGGTGTAGTGGTTAACTTTAGTGTGTCAGGCCATTTTAGGACTTTGGCTTTTATTCTAAGCTGGAAATACACTGAATGTTATTAGATAGATGAATGTGGTTTTTTTTGTTTTTTTTTTTTTTTTTTTTTTTTTTTTGAGACAGAGCCTCGCTCTGTTGACCAGGCTGGAGCACGGTGGCATGATCTTGGCTCACTGCAAGCTCCGCCTCCCAGGTTCATGCCATTCTCCTGCCTCAGCCTCCCCAGTAGCTGGGACTACAGGCACCCGCCACCACGCCCGGCTAAGTTTTTTGTATTTTTAGTAGAGACGGGGTTTCACTGTGTTAGCCAGGAGGGTCTCGATCTCCTGACCTTGTGACCCACCTGCCTCGGCCTCCCAGAGTGCTGGGAGAATGTCATATTTTAACAGGACCACTGCTACTGTGTTGAGAATAGACCTGGAGAGACAAGGATGGAAGCAGTGAGATCAAGCAGGAGATTATGGCATAATCTATGTGAACATTGTTGGTATCTTTTATTAATGTGTAATAGAGGGGTGAGAAGTAATTGAACTCTGGATATGTTTTGAAAGTAGAGTTGAGATTTGCTAAAGGTAGGACATGAGAGAAAGGAATAAGTCAAGACTGAATGGAAGGTTTTAGCATGGACAACTAAAAGAATATTTGAGGTCTGGATAGAATAAATTTGAGATACTTATTGAATATTTAACTGACAATGTTTAGCAGGCATTAGATCTAAGATTCTGAAGTTCAGGGAAGAAGTGCAGAATGGGGATAATGTTCTGGGCAACAGGCAAATAGATAGTGTTAAAGCCATGACAGGAGAAAGAAGATGCCCAAGAATCAACACATGGGGCAGATACTATAGTAATAAAATATGAAACAATGAGAGGGAGAAAATCTAGATAAGGTAATGAGAACAATTTTTGTAAAAGAATAAAGAGGAGCACTTCCCATTTCTCATAGAAAGTTTCTAGTACTGGCTGGGCGCAGTGGCTCAGGCCTGTAATCTCAGCACTTTGGGAAACTGAGGTGGGTGGATCACCTGAGGTCAGGAGTTGGAGACCAGCCTGGCCAACGTGGCGAAACCCCATCTCTACTAAAGATACAAAAATAAACCATGTGTGGTGGGGCACGCCTGTAGTCCCAGCTACTCGGGAGGCTGAGGCGGGAGAATTGCTTGAACCTGGGAGTCAGAGGTTGCAGTGAGCCGAGATAGCGCCACTGTACTCCTGCCTGGGGGACAAAAGCGAAACTCCCTCTCAAAAAAACAAAAAGAAAAAAACAGTTTCTAGCACTGATATGGCAGGGGGGCAGGGAAGTGCTAGGTAGAGAAGGGCGGGGTCCCTGGCAAGGGCTCCACCCTCGGGCTTGTGCCCATGGATCTAGGTGAGAACAGGCACTCCTGTTTTCACAACCAAATGTTGCATTTTCCGAGACCACTCTGTCCCACCACACCCCCTACCCTATGGCCATATACACCCGTGAGACCGTAGCGGGCACACAAGCAAGCACTGGACATCAAGAGGAGCAAAGGAGCAGAACACACCGACAGACACCACAGACGCCCGCAGGCCATCGACGGTGGGTCAACGTGGAATTCGGTCAGGGACAGTCGGAAGAGAGTCCGGCCGCTGAGTGGCCCAACTCCACCGCAAGACCACCTGCTCACTCCATCCCCCTTCTGGTTCCCCACCTACCTCGCTGAGACAACTTCTACTACTCGATAAAACCTTTCACCCATCCTCCAAGCCCACGTGTGATCCGATTTTTCCAGTACACTAGGGCGAGAACCCAGGATACAGAAAGTCCTGTGTCTTTGCAGTAAGGCAGAGGGTCTCATTGAGCTGATTAACACACGCCGCCTGCAGACAGCAAAACTGAAAAAGCACACTATAACACAAGCCCAGTGGGGCTTCGAGAGCTGTGAACGTTCACTCCTAGACACTGTCGTGGGGTCGGAGCCCAAAAACGCTCCCCACGACCCGCCCATCTGCATTCTCCTCCCTAGACGTGAGCCACACCCCTGTCGCACCCCCTGCTAGGGGGATAACGGAACTCCTCTCGTTTCAGTACCATCTGAATAACTTTGTTGTACATTTTTTGTGGCATACTTCTGCTGGCAATGAATTTTCTGTTTTTCTATGTGTGTAAAATATCTTTTGTCTCTATTTTTATGAAAGCATTCTTGCTGGGTTTAGATGATGAGTTGAGAGATTTCTCTTCTTTTTTAGACACAGGGTCTTGCTGTGTCACCCAGGCTGGAGTGCAGTGGTGCAATCATAGCTCACTGTAACCTCAAATTTCTGGTCTCAGACAATCCTCCTGCCTCAGTCTCTGGAGTAGCCAGGTCTACAGACATGTGCCATCATGACCAGCTAATTAAATATATATACATATAAAAATATATATATATATAGAAATAGGGTCTTGTTATGTTGCCCAAGCTGGTCTTGGCCTCCAGCAATCCTCCTCCCTTTATCTCTCAAAGAACTGGGATGCTGAGATTTTAGGTGTGAACCATCATGCCTAGCCAAGAGGTTTCTTTGTTGAAAAACTATTTTTTTTCTAGCAGTTTTGTGTTCATAGCAATATTCAGAGGAAGTTTCTGAGATTTCTATATATCTCCTGCCCCCATACAGTTAACATAATTTACATTAGGGTTCATTCCATAATTTACGCAAGAGTTTATTCATAGTGTAGTATGTTCTAAGGATTTGGAAAAGTGTATAATGACATGTATCTATTATTATACTATCATACAGTGAAGTTTCACTCCCCTAAAAATCCTTTGTGCTCTACCAATTTATCATCTCTCTCTTCTTCCTAACTCCTGGACATCTCTGATCTTTTTACTGACTCTATTGCTTTGCCTTTTCCAGAATGTCATACAGTTGGAATCATACAGTATGTAAACTTTTCAGATTAGCTTTTTCCACTTAGTAATATGCATTAAAGTTTCCTTTGTATCTTTTCACGGCTTCATAGCTGATTTCTTCTTAGTCCTGAGTAATATTCTATTGTCTGTATGTACCACAGTTTATCCATTCACCCACTGAAGGACCGCTTGTTTGCTTCCAAGTTATGGAATTGTGAGAAAAGCTGCTATAAACATCTGTGTGAAGGTTTTTGCATACACATAAGTTTTTAACTCCTTTGGGCAAATATTAAAGAGAACAATTGCTGGATCTTATGGGAAGAGTATGTTTAGTTTTATAAGAAACTACTATCCTGTCTTCTGAAGTAGCTGTATCATTTTGCATTCCCACCAGCAATGAATGAGAATTTCTGTTGCTCCACATCCTCGACAGATTTGGTTTTAGTGTTCTGGATTTGGCCATGCTAATACATGTGTGGTGGTATCTCATTGTTGTTTTAATTTGCATTGTCCTGATAAAGTAAGATGTGAAACATCTTTACATGTGCTTATTTGCCATCTGTATATCTTCTTTGGTGAGGTGTCTGTTAAGGTCTTTGGCCCATTTTTTAATTGTGTTTTTCTTTTCCTTACTGTTGAGTTTTAAGAGTTCGTCGTGTATTTTGGATAACACTTATTCATCAGGTATGTCTTTTGCAAATATTTTCTCCCAGTTTATGACCTGTCTTCTCATTCTTTTGACATTATCTTTTCACACAGCAGATATTTTAAATTTTGCAGAAATCTAGCTGACAAATTCTTTCTTTCATGAATCATGCCTTTAGGGTCATGTAAAAAGTCACCACCGTTTCCAAGGTCATCTAGATTTTCTCCTGTTCTGTTATCTAGGAAGTTTATAGTTTTGTGTTTTTCATATAGGTCTGTGATACATTTGAATTAATTTGTGTGAGTGGTGTAAGGTTAGTATCTAGATTTATTTATTTATTTTTGTATGTGGATATCCAATTGTTCCAGTATCATTTGTTGAAAAGGCTATTTTTGCTCTATTATATTGCTTTCTTCCTTCATCAAAGATCAGTTGACTGCCTGTGGGTCTCTATTTCAGGAATCTCTTTCTGTTCCATTGATCTATTGTTCCCTTCTTTTGCCAGTGCCATAGCATATTGATTGGATAGCTTTACAGTAAGTCTCAAAGGTGAGTAATATTAGTCCTCCCACTTTGTTCTTCTCCTTCAATATGTGTTGGCTGTTATGTGTCTTTTCCCTCTTTGTATAAGCTTTAGAATCAGTTTGTTGATATCCGCAGAATAATTTGATGGGATTTTGATTGGAATTTCATTGAATATATAGATCAAGTTGGGGAGAATTGAAATCGTGACAACATGGAGGCTTCCTATCCACAAACATAAAATATGTCTCTATTTATTTAGCTCTTCTTTAATTTCTTTTATCAGAGTTTTGTGGCTTTTCTCATATAGACCTTGTAATATTTTGTTAGACATATTTGTTAGTATTTTAGGTTTTGGGTGCTAATATTAATGGCATTTTAAATTCCACTTACTACTTGTTGTTATATAGCAAAACTTTTGCATATTAACTTTGCATCTTGCCACCTTACTATAATTGCTTAGTTGTTCCAGGAGCATTTTGTCACTTCTTTCAGTGCCTGGCATCTGCTCCAGGTAAGCAAGTACTTGTGTCCAGTTTGTCCTTGGCTTTATTTGTGTTTGCAAAGATTCAGAGTTTGTTGTTTGCTCTGTGACATCAGTTATACATTGTATCTCAGTCAAGTTATAATTTTAAAGATTGTCTGAGCTTTTTGTTGTTGTTGTAAGAGTGAGCATAATACTCTTTTCAGTATTCTCTACCATAAATCAAAGATCTCAATTAATATAAAATGCTTAAATATCTTCTGACCCCACAGAATTCTATTAGAAATCAATAATGCTTGATTCTTATAATTGATAATTGACAATAAAAATAATTAAACTATAACATCAAAATTTGTTCCACATCAAAAATTGTGTGGTATATCTAATGCTTTTTTTTGAAGAAATATCCTCTAAGTTTAAATGTTTATATAAAAAATAAAAAAGATAAAAAATCAGTAAGCTGAGGTTTTATATCAGGCAGCTAAATCCAAAGAAAGTAGAAGGAAGGAAATAGGTAAAGTAAGAAGAGAAGAGAGAAAAATAAGTGAGAAAGAAAAACAGGCAAACAATGGAGGAAAGTAAGAATATATTTAAAAATTATTAAACCTCTAACTAAACTGATCAAAGAAATAAAAAGAGATAACACAATCACAAATATCAGGAATGAAATAGGAGTTATCACCACATATTCTAGAATATTAAAGGATACTAAGACAATGTTTGAAATTCCATTATATACTTAGAGGATACTGCATCATAAGCAAGTGGTGTTTATTGAAATAATGCAAAGTTGGTTTGACATTCTAATATAAAATAATGTCATCCATCATAGTAACAGGTTATAGGAGAAAATAATATGATCATTTCAGTAAATGCAGAAAAGCTTTTGATAAAAATAAATCTGCATTTATGATTAAAAGTCCCAGTAAACTAAGTTGAGATCCCTTTTATTAGGTTCAGGAAGTTACTTTCTATTCCTAGTTTGCTTATTTGGTGTAAGTTCACGATGGCTGCCTTGATTCTACTGTCTCCTAATCTGTTAACTCCCAGAGAAACCTATGGGGCTTACTGGATGTGAGCACATATAGGGTGGTGAGGGCTACTCACAAACCATCTCTTCTATAGATGTTGCTTTACAGGATTTTAAACAATTTAAAGATAATAATATATGTCCATTATATAAGTTTCAAGAAGCATAGGTTTAAAAAGTCAGATGCTAAAAATCCCCACAAATTCTTCCATAAATACGAGATATTTTCTATACATTTTGTCTTCAATGAACTTTTTTTGACATTTTAGTTTTTAATAAATTTACATGTAAACACACATAGAATTACTAAATATTTTAAACATTCCATGGTTATAGAGTTTTTTACATATTCATCTTCATAAATTAAAAAAAATTTTATAATGTAGAAATAACATAATTTACATAAGAACTTATCATTAGAAATTTAGGCTGTTTCTAATTTTTTGCTGTTATAAACAAACCTGAAATGAATATTCATATAATATATATGGCTTTTCATTATCTAATATAAAATTTTCTAATATCTTTCTTGGAGTTATTGCCAACATATTTGTAAATTATATTTTTAAATTTACATAGTTCACTTCTTCCTCATTTTTTAGTTTTTAGAAATCTTTCCCTTTTAATATGCTTCCTAAATGACTGTTTATAGTTTTCTAATGTTTTTATTTTAGGTTTCCTTAATATCATAAAATGTAATTTATCTGTGTCTCATTTAGAATATGTTTTTAAATCTTTCACCTATTGTGAGTTTATATGCCTTTCTAAGAATACCTGTTCTACTGTTTTCATTGCAAAGATTATTGCCACTGTCAGAGAAAAAACAACATAACCATTGAGGAGTTTTACTATTTTATTTATTCATCAGCAATTATACCTTTGGTCCCAAACACTGAGACTATCTTTCTTTATCTTATTCCATTTAAACTCATTTCAAAAGAAAATCAAAAAAAGAAAAAGAATAGTTTTTTCTTTTATGTAGACTTGTAGTAAGCCTCATTTTTGTCTTAAGACTGTGAAATGCTATAATTAGAAGTCAGTTCCCTTGTTTCATAACTCGCAGGGAAGTGGTACTTTGGATTTTGAAATATTGCCTTCACAATTTATCTACTGTTTAAATTTGGACTATTCAACTTCTTTTTGCCTCAGTGTTTGCATCTATGCAATGGAGACAACATTCCTCCTATTGCATGGGTTTTGCATAATTAATTAAACAAGTTAATTTATATAAAGAGCCAAGAATAGTGTCTGGTATACAGAAAATTCATTAAATATTAACTATTATACTTATTTTAAAAACCTGCACTTGCAGAGAACTCCTTGTGCAACACCATTTTGGTACTTTTGCTTGTTTGTTTATTGTTAAGAACCACACTTCTTACTCAACATTTGGATTATATATACAATCAAATTTTATTTCCTAGAGCTTCCTAACTTTCTTTTTTCATATAGTCTCTTCCACCCCAGAGGCTCATTTCATAAAATTATGCCAATTATGTTTGTTGGACTTTTGAAAATCTGCCTGCCTTAAGTCTGGAGGACATTCAAAATATAGCCCAATGCTTCTTTAAAATGCATAAGAATCATTTGGGAGATTTTTAAAAAGTGTAGATTCTGATCTGGTCAGTTTTAGATGAAGCTTGAGATTGTGAGTTTCTAGCAAGCATGAAGGAGATGGCAATGTTGCTGCTGGTTTCAGGGCTACACTTTGTATAAGGTACTAACCTATTCCTTTGTGATTAAAACACATTTGCTTGCTCACTTAGTCATCCACAAAACATGAAGAAGCAGCTCTTTGCCAGTCATTGAACACCTGACTGGGGACACAATGTTGAACAGAGTCTGAGGAAATGAAGTTTAATCAAATCATCACAGAAATACAAACAAAATTACCTTCTCTCCCTGTCCCTTCTTCCCTGCACACAATGCTGAGAGCTGAAATGTATGTCTTTGTCACGAAGCTCATCTTCTCTGTGGAGACAAGGTGACTGGGTCTCCCACTGGTGTGCCACTTTCTGCATCTTTTTTTTCCCCGCTCATATTTTCTCATTTTCCTCTCCTACTATGTACTTTCTTTTCACCCCCTTGATAACAATGATGTAGATCTACTCAATGTACCTCTAGGTTGCAGCTTTGCTCTACCAAATGCCCCGACCATCTGTTTTTCTCTTTGTACAATGCAGACTGCTGAATGTAGAGTGTAGCTTCCTATCTCTTCATTCATAATTAGTATTTTAAGTATGTTTGAAGCATGAAAGACTTTAAAAGAAGTATATTATTGCCATTGACACTGATAATTTAAGGAATTTTAGAATGGCATACAAGCTAATATAAGCATCTAATATTGAATTTTTATAAAACATGGCTATAACTTTGCACACAAAAAACAGCTATAGTTTGGTTAAACTGTATCAGACTTGCTTTGGTATGTTTCATAAGATAATGTTTGGCTAATTTTCATTAGAAAAAACTATATGAGACTTGTTTTAATATGTTCAATAAAATATTGCTCAGCTAATTTTTTAAATAAAACATACAGAGATACCCTTCCAAAGAACAACAATAAAATCTCCACTCGATTTCTAATAAATTGCATATTACTAATTAAATGAAAACATTCCATGACATTTACTGTGTCACCCCACATATAGTACCGTATAATTAAGAAAATATTTGATACTCAAATTTGGAAGTTAGCATTCTAGGATAATGTTTGTTATTAACACGTATCATTTTACGTGATTAGCCCATAACATTTCATCGGAAATATTAAATATTTTTTCTAGTCTATGGCAACCACACATGCAATTTGAAATAATTTAAAATGACTGCAAAACTGCAGCAATGCTATCCAGTTTCAGAAAAAAAAGTGATTTGCAATTAACTTGAAGATAAATAGCTGTATCTTTGATATTAACCAGCTGCAGTATACCTCTGCCAGACTTCACCCCAGGTTAAATGTCTACACTATGCATATTAGAATTTAATGGGTAAGTATATATATAAACTTCCATCATTAATTTCTTATGTGAATAATAATGTGTGCATAATAAAAGCCAACACAACCCATTTAATATGGGCAGTTTTAATATTCATAACCCTGTTTGCCATTTGGCAAGTCAAAGTAGTCAGTGAAAGTCAGTCAAGCTGGTTTTGGATTAACTAACATTTTTATGCATAAATTTGCTTATATAGCTGATGGACATAATGATAAACTCACTCAAGAAACAGTTGTGTACTTTCCAAAAATGGACAGTGTGATAAAATGGACTAAACACATGCCATTGAATATGTAGGTGTAGTTTGACCACCATCTGGTTATATAGGTTTAGACATTAGTTTATTTTTCATTAAAATGAAGAGATTAGATTAATTGTTCTCTGAGGTCCAATGCTGCTTTAAATTTTGATGGGACTATTGAATTCTCCATTACTTTTATGGTTTGCATTTGCAAAGAATCACGATATTTATGGTGTTTTGTTTCCTCCTACATATTTGCCTTGCAATTGAAACAAACTCACACCAGGAGGGCATAGTCCTGTCAGTTTAACAAGTCTTTTCATGTGTAGTTAAGAGTAATAGCTTATAGGATACTTTAAAACTTTATTTTCTGTAAAAATTTAAATCTCTGAAAAGATAACTGCAAATAAAATGTAGCTCCTCATTTGTATCATCTACAAGGTCATACAAGTATATGGTTTCCAGAAATAAAATATTATTATTAGCTGATCCCAGGCCCACATAGCGTCTAGAAAATGGCGTGAACTCTTATTTACCATTCCTATTGATTATCTCTTAGCTTGATGCTGGACAATCTAGGAGCCTCTTCTCCGTCTAATCAAGAGGTTTTCTTTTGTGGAATCTAAAGAGTTGAGAGGGTTGGGCAATGGAGAAAAACAGTAACAGAGAAAAGAAAATTCTGGCCTGACTCATACTGTTTAAATAGCAGAAATTCTGTTTAAAAGGGTGGAAATATCATTCTGATTATTATTTAAGGAGCTTAGAATGTCAGTATAATCAACAGCCTTTTCCATTATACTTGCATTATTGTCAAAGACTAATCTAATCCTGGTTTTATTTTTATTCTAGAGAAGACACAACTAAATCAACCTATGCCTTTTCTTCCCCCCAGGACTTTGGATGATGCTTACATTTTACTCTTAGACCTCTAGCCACCATCCAAACTCAGGAAATCTTTTGATAGCTTGAGTGCTCTTCTCTCTTCTCCCCTCCCTGTTCCTCGCCTCCTTTCCTCTCCCCTTCTCTCCTCCCCATCTATACCTCTCATCTCTCCCTACTTCCCTACCTCCTTGCTTCCAATGACCATAAAACTTTAGTCTATTGTTCATACTTAATATATTTGATAGTTTAACAACTCAGCATCTTTTCTTTGACAGAAACCTGCCTTTAAATTTCATATGGCCTTGCAGAGGTTAAAAGCATGACAGTATCACGACTACATAGTATGTCATAAAATATTATCTATATTCAATGTAATTGTAGTACTGAGTGATGTTATGGCATTCAAGTTTTTCAAAATCAGTAATTCACATTTATCCATCTATCCATCCATCCATCCATCTATCCATCCATCCATCCATCCATCCATCTATCTGTCCATTTTTCTATCCATTCACAAATGTTATTGCATATCCACTTTATGTTGGTATCAGTAATTCACATATGGATTTATCCATCCATCCATCTGTCCATTTTTCTATCCATTCACAGATGTTTTTGCATATCCACTTCATGTTGGTTATTGTATCTTTGTTGTAACAAAATAATGAGAAAATCACAGTCCTTGCTCTTGAGATGCTTATAATAGAATTGTTACTACCTAAACTTTTTTGTTCACCAGTAAAAGTATGACAAAGTAAGATTGCATTTTCTAAACATGCTAGGCGATAGAGACTTTATTTTGTGCTGTGGCAGATGGTACTTACCTACCCCAAATCCATGTCTTCCCTTATTTTTTATTATTGTACTTCTATTCTGAATTCAGGAGAACAATCATCACAGCCCTGAGTAATGCATAATGTTTGGTTTAATCCAGTTGCTAGAATCCTCTTCTTTGTTTTCCTAGTCCTTTTTGAAGTTAAGAATGGCCGTTGAGACCTTAACAATTGTATGTTTAGGAGTTTCCTTTCTTAAATAGGGAACAGTGGTGGCCAACATCATTCTTCCTAATATTTTTTAGCCTTGAAAGCAGACAGGATGTCTGAGATATATTTTGATCATAATCTGGGATTCATAGGAAAAGATCACATGATAAAGATGTCACAACAGAAGAGACAGAAAAAGCAATTATTTGATGATGTTATAGAGCTGCGGAGCCAACTACAGCTACCTCCTACTTTCAGATTTCTTACTCTGTGAGAAAAATAAACCCCTACTAGTGAAAGTCATTATAAATTTGGTTTTCTGTTACTTATAATGGAACACATTTCTAATACATACACATATACAAAAAGATCAATGGAGGGTGTAATATGGTAACATAATAGCAACTCTTGCAGAACAAATTTTGTATTTCTAACAAACAAATTAAATGGATCATTGGTATGAGCTTGGATATAATTACTTATCACATTAATTTTTGTTTGTATTTGGATTTGAAATGCAGTACAAAATATTAGTAATTTATTCTTAATAGAGGGTGTAATCTCTTCTGTAGGGATCAGTGGTAGTGGCTACACATTTATATATATATTTTTCCTACTTTCCTTGCCTTCAGAACTAAAAGCAAGTTTATTAACTAAGGATGAGAAAAGTTCAGTAACTTGAACTTCAAAGGTACTCAAGGTCTCGCTACAATATGAATTTTTTGTTTGTTTGTTTGTTTTGAGACAGTGTCTCACTCTGTTGCCCAGGCTGGTGTGCAATGGCATGATCTCTGCTCATCACAACCTCCTCCTCCTGGGTTCAAGCAATTCTTCTGCCTCAGCCTCCTGAGTAGCTGGGACTACAGGTGTGCACCACTATGCCTGGCTATGTTTTTTAGTTTTAATAGAGACAGGGTTTCACTATGTTGACCAGGCTAGTCTCAAACTCCTGACCTCGTGATCTACCCGCCTCAGCCTCCCAAAGTGTTTGGATTACAGGCATGAGCAACCGTGCCCAGCCTGCAATATGATTTTTAAAAGTAAGACATTTTATTACTCTTGTTGTGGGTCATGAACTGTTTTTCTTTATTTATATGATTATTTACGTGATTTATATGATTAAGAGACATTTGAGGAACAGACAAAGGGCAAGAAGGATGACTGTAATTTTGTACTTACTTATAAAAAGGGAAAGACTCAATTTGTGTTTTAAATTTCATTCCTTCACAGAAAATATTGATGAAGTGAGTCATTAGAGAAATCTTGCTTAACTGAAAAGCAGTTCCAACTTTATTATCAATACAAAGGACTTTATGGGATTTCTATATCTATTTATGATCCGGAAAAGCTAATGCTGTGCATACTCAAAGGTGTAGTGTTAAACTTGAGATCTCGTTAATGGGCGTTTTTCACACTTATTAAAGAGCTAACTGCTAAAAAAGACTTCATATTCAAAGGACCTTTATTCAGTTAAAGCAGATGACAATTGCCATGGGTGGAAGTTGAGGTCATATGGAGTTGTTGGTATATGTTATTCGTATAATAGCTATAATGCTAAGAAAACCCAATAAAAGCTAGAAAGATAACCCTACGATAACCCTGAAGTGTTTTTTTTATGGTATAGGCTCTTGAGGTCTCATGGAAATAAACCAAGAATGATTTGAAGTTATTTGCAAGTTATTTTACCTTTATTTATAATATCATCCTCTAAGTTGGGACTGTTCGGTTCTCCCCTGGGAGCACTTGCAAGCACATATTTGTTAAGTACGTAGTGTGTTTCAGCCACTGCTTGTGTTATTGGAGAAGCACAGGTGATATACACCGCTGCTGGTTGCTCAGTGCTTACAGTTCATATGGGAGAAAAACACTTTAAAAATAACACAGTTCAGTAAGACCGTGGAGCAGAGCTCCTATGTCTGACTGGGAAGGTCAGAAACAGTCAACCACAGCCAGGGGTGGGGGCTCATGCCTGTAATCCCAGCACTTAGGGAGGCCAAGGCGGGCGGATTACCTGAGGTCAGGTGATACAAAAATTAGCTGGGCTTGGTGGCCTGCACCTGCAGTCCCAGCTACTCTGGAGGCTGAGGCAGGAGAATTGCTTGAACCTGGGAGGTGGAGGTTGTGGTGAACTGAGACTGCGCCACTGCACTCCAGCCTGGGTGACAGAGTGAGATTCTGTCTCAAAAAAAAAAAAAAAAAAAAAAAAACAGTCAACCACCTCTTTCATATCCTATTCAGGACACACTTCTCCATTTGTGCTCTTGATTCAAACTTATCCCAAGTCCTCTAGAACCCTCTGAGTCAAGTTTGTTGTTGTCTTTCTTACCTGTATTTTGAAATGGTTTTTCTCTAGTGTTCTTTTGTCGCACAGCCTAAACATGATCATTCTCACCTCAAAAATATAAGATGTCTTGAGACGGGCCTCTCCAGAGTGACTTACTTTTTCTTATCCTGTTCTTCAGGGCCATGATTCTCAATGTTTCACACTACAGTTGAGGTCTTTACTTCCTTTCATTCCTAATGCTGAGACTTTGCCCTCACCACTGCACTGAAACTGCTTTGTTAAATGTGAGAAATGGCCCATACAGATTCTGAGCTCTGTTAGATAGGAGCTTTGCCTGTTGCACTATGTATTCTCAGCCCTCAGAACAGCACCTCATACAGAGTCAGACATTAATAAACATTTGTAAATGAATGACTGATGTCTTTTCTTGCTTTCTGTTTATTGGTAATCCTTATTCTCTCCTGGTCATTCTTTCCCTCCTTGGTTTCTGTTACAGCATCCTTTTAGTTCTCCTATTACTTTCCAGGGAACTTCCTGTATTTCATTTATTGGATAATTTTTCCTCTGCCCATGCATGAAATATTAGTTCTCTTTCTGAATTTTATTCTTTTTTTATTATGACTCTTTAGGTATTTATGGTTCTCAAATTCACGGTTCTAATCCCCAAGGTTACTTCGAGTATATCCAGTGATTATTTGACATCTCCATTTATATTTTTTACACTTGCTGCAAAATTGCCACGGCCAAATCTTCTTGAAGGTTATTTGGCCCCTAGAATTTCCTGTCTAATCAAAGACACTATATCCAAAACCCTGTAATCTATTGATAACCGTATAATAATCTCCTTTTTGGCTGAACCCTCCTCCCCAGGCCAAAAATCATTAAGTCTTATAGGTTTAATTTTCTCATTATGTCTGGTATCTGATTCTTCAATCAATTGTCTGCAAGAGGCCTTCCTCATCTCTCATCTGGGATACTGAAGTAGGTTTTTGAGAGTCATCTGACTATAACCTTCTTCTTTTCAAATTCTTTCCATACCTGTGGCTTGAATGGCCTTTCTAAAGTATAAGACATAATAATACATCTCTAACTAAAATATTTCAATGACTTCTATAGGGTGCTGTATTAGAAAATTTAACACAGACTATATCTAAATGATAAAGTAAATGGACTGAATCTTCTCACTAAAATACAGGGTGAGACTTCTACACTTTTTACCTGCTTTGCTTTTGATTCTCTCTTTTCTCTATTAGCTTCATCCTTAGGCTTATTTTGTTCAGCTGAACATGGGACGAGGAGCCTTCTTTTTCAGAAGAAGTAGAGTTTTAATCAATTCTCACAACTATATAAAAAAGCCCTTAGCTGCATACTGACTGGACCTTCTTCTTTAAACAAATCCCGTGTGTCTTCCTCTGGACCCCCTACGAGGGCAAGGAGAGTGGTGGCCTCTACCTTTGAACTCGGAGTACGTAAATCCCACATGAACATTTTTCAGCAAAATGATAAGAAAATACCTGAGCTTCTGTAATTAAATTAGTTACTTTTTATTGGTATAATGGAAAAATTGGCAAACTATTTCACTGCTTTAGATAAAGAAATTGTTCTAATTTATACAGTTGGGGAGCTGGGAAGCCACAATGATAGTTCTCAATATATAGAACCAAGAAGACTACTTAAGTAGGTGATTCCTTCAGTGACTCTACCTAAGTGACTTGGAGATGTGAGCAATGGAATGCCTTGAACTCTGTAAAAAAGACACGGTATAAATAGAGATCATTAATTGGCCTGTATCTTGCCTCAAATGCTTAATAAAATAGTATTAGTTACCACTTTTACATTTAATTTTTCTGTTTGAAAACAGTCTTTCTTGTGCTAGTCAGACATTTCCATCTAGGGAGTATAATTCAAATCATCATTTCCGCACCAAGTCCACTTTCTTTAACAATTCCAAGGCTTACTCCTACCACAAGCCATTAAAGTAGGAAACAAAAGAGGGTTTAGCTCATTGTGATCTGGAAAAGATGTTGCCACAGCCTCTCAAATGCCACACTCGTGGCAATTAGATGTTTCGTTTTAAGAAATGTGATTATCTGCTTCTGAATAAATCTGAATAACAACTAAGTAAACAATGTGATAATAGACTCAAATGAAATAGCATACAATGCCCATCTTTTTTTCCCCTAGAAGGTCTAACATAGCTCCTAGAAATTAATTTCACTCTTTGGCTGTGTATCTGCAAAGAACTTCCAGAATATACTTCATGATTGGAGGAATTAATATGTGAAAATCTACATATGGAGCCTGAGCTGGGCCAGTGCTTACAGCACATTCACTTCACTGACAGGGACCTAACACCTTTCAGAATCTCACACAGCCCTCATGTCTTAGAGCTTGAGATGGAGCAGAGACCTTCTTATGGGCCTGCCAGGCATCCCCCCACCAGGCATAGAAATAAAGAAAAATCTTGAATTTCTCCAAGGGAAATTGCAGATATCTAGCTAGCCCTAGGAAGTAAATAAGCAACTTGATAAACAAGATGGTAATAGTAACTCAAAACAATAGTCAAGGAAGTTAGAGTCAGGAGATGTTTTGTTCTCTGTAGAAACTAAAGACGACATCTTAACACAATTCCTTCAATTGTGTTTTAGAAATCCAGATCCCCACCAAATTGGTCCACTGGGAGGCAGACCTCAGGTAAGGAGGAACAGATGACTAAACTCTGACCACCATTCTTTGTTACGAATTTCATCCTGAGGGATCTGGAGAAAGCACACCCACCCACAAGCCAGAGCTATTCTTTTCTGCTGATCCCAAATTTTAGACAAAGCATCACCTTTTTAACCAATTACAAATCAGAAAATCTTTGAATCTACCTATGAACTGTGCCCCTCTACCCCTTTGAGATGTCCCGCCTTTTCAGGTCAAATTAGTGTGTAGTCTCCATGTCTTGATTTATGACTTTGCCTGTAAACTCTGCATCTCTGCCTTTTAAACCTCCATCTGAAAGCCATTTGGGAGGTTGAAACTTAAGCATTAGCTGCCTGATCCTCCTTGCTTGATGGCCTGCAAATAAAGGCCTTCTTTTCTCCCACTGCAAATCCTAGTGTGGATATCTGGTCTCAGTGTGTTGGGCAAACAGACTCCAGTTCAGTTTGATGAGAAATTTTGTCAACAAGAATCCCATTGCCTTCTCTATATTTGTAAAAATACCAAGTTTAGCATTTGATAATAATTAATAATGTGCTTTATTTCTATAAGTAATTGTAAAAATGTAAGAAATTTTATCAAAAATACATAGTCTTTTACCTAACATAAAGATAAACTCTCAGTTATATTTTGGAATAAAAAAATAAAAGTTGGCAAACTATTTTTCTAACTTAATTTTAATAGTAAGAGAGTTATGTTTTTCAGATTTTGGAAGGGGTTTTTACATTTCTATAGCTTTAAATCTAAAAATAATGAGGCATAAATTAGTACTGTACCATATTATAATTTTTAATGACTAAATTGATAATCCTGGTTTACCATAAATGGTTAAATGTATTCCAAATACTTTGTTTAAGAAGGCAAGAACATAGGCAATGTATTTTTAAAAGATACTGCTTTCAAATATTTTAAAATATAATACATTTCAATGCTTTTAAAGATACTTCGGTAATCTCTTACACAGTATTCAAAAAGACATTTATTCTTTTAGAAATATCAGTGCTACAGTAATGATCATTTAGTTCAAATCTCTACGTTTCTTTAGGTTCAGAAATTTAAGTAACATGGTTACTTAACCTTATACTGATAAAGGGTTTTGAATGCTCAATTTGTATCTATGATTGTAGATTCCAAAGTCCAACTTATTTTCAGTACATAAGGTAGTATGGGCAAGATTCTCCTTTTTATCTCATCTTAAAGACAGTTAGAAGCTTAAAGTTTCAAATAATAAATGACCAAAGAAAAATAATGAACAAATTTTGAAGAGGACTATGTGCTCGCAAATGAGACGTTCCCGATAAGTCCTGCTCTTGCAAACGAAGCAGGGCGTTCCTCCCCTGCAAACAGGGAGGACAAAGGAGCCAGCTGTAAACAGCAGACCCTGGGGCCTTGTTTATGTGTAAACATCTTGAAAATCCAGAAAGTCAGGGAAAGGTCAGAAAAACAACAATGTGTCTTGTGACTTGGCAACATTCCACAAACGACTATATAAAATAAAGCAGAGCGTGCCATTCGAGGCGGCCGCCATGTTTGTCTTGTCTTGTGTTGTCTTGTGTGTTCATTCCTTTGTTTAGGAAACATGCGGACCCCAACAAAATTTACAATTGTATCATCCAAAATTTTAAGTAAAGCCTGAAAAATGAATTTATTTATAAGAACTTTTATAAAATGCCAGGAATTGTGACAGATATTTTTATTTCATTTGTCCATTTCAGTAACATTATCCACATTTTCAGAGAAGTAAAAAAAAAAAAAAACTATAACACTGAAGGGTTCTGATTTTCCCAAGGTCATTCCTTTCTTAAGTGGCATATCTGAAATTTGTACTTACGTCTTTCAGATATACTCTATATGATTGCCAAGACCATGTTAATGACAGAAATAATCTATGGTGACTTGTATCAGATCATGCCGGCTGGTTATGAAAATATGAGCAATCCTATACACACATTAGTTTAATTTCACAAATTTGTACCACTTTTTCTAAGTGAATGACTTCCATTATAGGTAAAGCTTCCCACATAATACTTGTGAATAATAGGTCAGTTATCTCCCCAGGAAGTTTCCCTAAGGAATTGAGAGTGACCAGTTTGAATAGATTTCCACAATCATCACTCACAAGTTACATCAATTAAAGACTGAGTTCCCTTAAACACTTGAAGGCCTCGTAACCACTCCTAAGTTGCACATCATCACAGTTTCTGTAAGGACTGGGCAGAAACAAAGTACCATGAAATTTGGTTTCTTCCATTTTAGGATAATGGCCCAACTTTTGGAAAGTGTCCCAAGTCTGGCATGTGTTGGTTGGCCTCTGTGTCAATAACAGAATTCTTTCCTTTATGTTCAGCTGATGATCATGGATGTGTCATGAATTAGTAAGGTGGTGAATCCATGTAGTGATTGTGGCTACTTGGACAATGCAATCTTGATCAGCAGTATAATTCTAGCTGGTTTCATCAGGGAATGTACACTTGGCATTGCCATCTACAAAAATGACTGCAATAGTTCAATTAGCAGCCTGAATTTGTTTTCATACTACATGGCACCAAAGAAATGTGTCTTTAATCTGAAATGTGTCTTTAATTTAATCCATAGTTTTTCAAGTGGCTGGCTAAATCCCTAGCCTTTTGCAACAGGTCAAAAGTCAGTGAAAGTATAGCAAGGTTTATCAAGGGCAGTATTTGACTGATCCTGGGAATGGCTTCAGATCTGCTCACTGAGTTGACCAACCACATCTCTTTTGAGTTTGGAACAGGTGGCAGTGAGTGTGAACACCTGCAGAAGCCTTGTACACATGATCAGCTTTCAGTTTAGCAGTGCCAGTAAATCAGGTTCAGGTATTTTGAGAAATCTCAGCTATGTGAGGACTCCTTGGGCTGTTGAGTAGACAGCTTTTCTTCTGGTATTGGAATGGGGAATAAAGTATCCCCTTTGCCTTTTGCCATGATTATACGTTTTCTGAGGCCTCCCCAGCCATGACTGTGGGTCAATTAAACCTATTTCCTTTATACATTACCCAGTCTCAGGTACTCTTTATAGCAGTGAGAAAATGGACTAATACAGAGTCCATTTTGACTAAAAAGTCAAGTCCATGTCTTGATTAAAAAGACAAGGTGTACTCAATAAGCCTCTCTTGTCAAGTGGAAATGGCATATTTATCCTGCCCACAGCAGAATTTTGGCTTTACATGAGAAAGTGGCAGCTGTACCATAGTTTCAGGAGGGGCTAAAGTTAATAATGGCATAAAAGTACCATCCCAAGAGTGGATATAGATTCTTGAAAAGAAAGTGTTGTTTATAATTTCATGAATCCCCCATGTGGGACCTATGTTACTCAGGAGATACTGATTGACAATGTCCCTCACAGGGTCTCCCCACCATCTGCTGTAACTCCTACTTCATTCTGAAGAGCTGAGTCTAATTCTTGTTCTTGGAGAAAATGTCTTGAGGCAATTTGGCCAATTTTTCTGGTTCTGCAAGGTCACCATTGGCTCCACAGAGCATCAGAGATATAGCTATAAGCATGGGTGTGGGAAAGAAGTATTGACAAATGTTGTATGAGGAAGCTGTGAGAGATGAAGCCTTCCTCTACTGTTTCCAATAGACTTATTAGTATGGGTAAGAGAAATGGTGATCAAATCATCATCAGAACCCTCTCAGGAGGATAGAAAACCAACCAGTTTAGAGTTAAAACAGAACATTGTCTTTCACAGGGAAGACTCACAGGGCAATTCTGAAAGGCAAAATATTCATATTTCATGCTCACTTTGGCAGCACATGTACTAAAACTGGAACAATATTGAGAAGATTAACATGGTTCCTGTGCAAGGATGACACAAAAATTCATGAAGCATTTGTATTTTTACTGAGACAGGGTCAATTCTGCACATATCAATATTAATCTTGAATGTAAATGGGCTACATGCCCAAATTAAAGGGCACAGAGTGGCAAGCTGGATAAAGAAGAAAGACTGAATGGTATGCTGTTTTCAAGAAACCATTTCTTATGCAATGACACCCTTAAGCTCACAGTAAAGAGACGGAGAAAAATCTACCAAGCAATTTGAAAACACAACACAGCAGGAATTGCTATTCCAATTTCAGGCGAGATAGATTTTAAACCAACAAAGATTTAAAAAAGAGAAAGATGAGCATTACTTAATGGTAAAGGGTTCAATTATTTCACTGCAGATTATGTTCTCAAGGTTCATCCATGTTGTGGCATCTGTCAGAATTTTCTTCCTTTTTAAGGCTGAATAATATTTCATTGTGTGAATGGACCACATTTTGCATATCCATCCATCCAGCCAGCCAGCCAGCCAGCCATCAGTGAGCACTCGGACTGCTCCCAAGTTTTAGCTGTTGTGAATAATGTTGATTTGCATTGTTTTAAATAGCAGAACTTACAGAAGGGATGAGAGAATTTTGATTCACTGGCCCTCTCTTCCATGGACATTCTAGGCTCAGAAGACTGGGTTACTAATAGGCAAAAGCTGAGAAAACACTTTTAAGTTTGTCTTGAGATGTCTGTTGGCTTCTCAGCATTTTACTGAACCTGCAATTTAAAATGGCCTCTTCTACCTGCTGATGGAAACAGATGCTCAAAAAGTAAAATAGAGCAAGTTTACCTGTTTTTTCATGGCTGAGATTCATTCTGTGTATTTTTAAGCACAAGCAGATGCACCCTTGCTACAAGATAAACCAGAATTCTTCATGGCCAGGTAGTCTGAACCTCATTTAAAGGTACCTACAGTAAGTCAAATACCAAAGGGACTTTTTACTAGGAGTTGTACCCTACAAGGTGGTTCTGGATGACAGGATTATAGGGGGGCTCTGTTGCTAATGTTATACTCTACCTACAGAAACCTGTGCAATTTCAGAAACAGTGGCCTGCCAGGGGTGGGGCGTCCAGGGTCAGTGAGCTCTACTTATCAGGGCACTGCTGTCAAGTATCACTTGGAATCCCTTGGGAAGGGCAGTAGGGAGAACATTTTCAGGGATGCATACCTGAAGTTACCTGTGCTTCTCCTCTGTGTAGTGAAAACAGTGAAGTGTATAGGAGGATGTCTGTGAGTAGTCCAGCTTAGAGAATTTGGCTTTGGTGGATTGGAAAGGCAAACCCAGAAATAATTAGTGGTATATTTAACATATTTATTAGGAACCAAAGCCAAGAATCCTAGTGTTGCTAAATGGTCCTAAGTGGTGTTTGCTTTTGCATTGGGACAGGAAATATTCCTTATGCCTAGTGATTATTCATTTTATTATTTATATCAGGTTTACATGTTTAATGTCACATCACTTTTTAAGATCATTTCTACAAAATCTAATTTTTTTTTGTTTTCTGTAAATATTGTGTACAAAATCAATGTCACACTTGGCAAGAATGAACAAATAATTTTATTATTTAAATAACTTCAAACTGATATTCTGTATAGGCATTTTCTTATCATTGTTGAACATGATAAATTGCTGTTTATTCAGTTTTCTTTCAGTTCTAATAAACACACATGCTCCTTTTTGTATGCACGTGACACATTTAATGTTCTTTTAATCAAGAATGATTAAGTGAAATGGCAGGATTTTCATCTGATCTGTTCAAGTTCTGAATTTGAGGAGATACTTTTTTCTCATTTTCATTATTTTGATTAAAAAATAAATCTTCATTAAATTAATCATTTGTAGTATCCTGTATGCTAAACTTAGCTTGGTCATGTTTAAGTAAAATCTAGTTTCTTTCATTTTTTTCACTTAAATAAAAATAAACAAATTACCATTCTAAAGAGTTTATTTTTTCAACTTGTTTGGCTCTTCACTTTTATGTATACTATTATGACATAAAAGTGAAACTCACTTTCAATCATCTGAAAGACTGTAATTGTTTTCCCAGTATAAAAAATTACATTTTCCCCAAAATATATTAATGTAAAAATAACTAAAACTTATTTCCAAAAAGTTTTATCTTGAAATTAAAATGCAAAATATAACTTATACATTATAATTTTCAAAAAATATTTCAAATCATTGTATTCAACTGAACATTTTAATTTAATGTTCTCATTTAATTAAATCCTATTAAACATTTAATAAAATAATGCTCTTTTACATATTACATGAAAGTGAAGTATTCATATGATGTTAAGTCTAGACCTAGTAATGAGAATTGTTTAATATAATAAATTTGTCATGTCTACCTTCTATGACTGTTAGGGTTGTATGTAGAATGGGAATTTTTTTGCTCCGTGAGAATGTATTGTATTCATGCCGACAAGAAGAAATTGACTAGTTAATTATATTGGTTTTTCTCCTATTTAAGCACCTCTGCTATTCATATCCTCCTCTCTCTCAAGCTGTGTTTGTGTCAGATAGGGAAGCTATAGAATTCACACACTTTCTGGCAGTTGGATGCAATCACCTTTTGTTTTGGAGGACATGGGCAAGAAATGTTTAAAAGCTTTTTCTTGGGGCCTGAACAATTATTAGGCACAAGAGTTGATGCTGATGTTTAGGGTTAGGGTTATAGATTCTGTTATTAGCACTGAGTGTTGAATTCTGAGATTCAGAACCCATTTTTTTTTTAAATAAATGATATTTATGATATGTGAGACTCTCTAAAACTTATGACCCTGATCAAAGATTCCTTTTGCCTGGGTCTATGGGCAACAATGGGGAAAATGTCAATTTTATTTTTTCTAATATATAAGTGAATAAATTGATCTATTCATTTTGTCATTCTATTTTTTAATAGTTCAATATTAACTGTACCATGGAGAACATTGTCACACTTATAAGGCTTTACTTTCAGAGAAATAGTTGAGAGTCATTTCGAAGAGTGTGAAGTTAAGCAGAATTTGATGATAAAATCTGATTTTCCCTCCTTGTTTCTATTTCAAAGATAAAATCCTGCAAATTTTAGCTAATGTAAAATATTTTAAATATATTTTACTAAGTTCAATTAAGTTACTGTATTCAATTTAGTTGAATAAATGTTCAATTTTTAAAATGAGTTAAAAATATTATTCTAGAATGTGATTTTTTTTTTTTTTTTTTGCTTGATAGCAAATGAATTTTGACCAGTAAGACAGTGAAGCAATGTCATAAAAATGAAATACTAATCGGAAGCTCCTGTCTGCATTGGTCGATCTGACAAGTTGTGTATATAGAAACCAACCTATATGGAGACACGAATGTCAAAAGAAGTTTTACTGACTATAGAAATATGAGATGGCCATTATATATTCTTCAAGAAAAAAAAAATATGGCAAAGGATAATAAAGGTAATACTGCTAAAAATATCCAGATTGTATTGAAGAAAATTGTGAAAAGAAGGACCAGAGTCAAGGTTATTTTTCTAGGTTAGTACACTTGTTAAAACATAATCATGGCCGGGTGTGGTGGCTCACGCCTGTAATCCCAGCACTTTGGGAGGCCAAGGTGGGTGGATCACAAGGTCAGGAGATCAAGACCATCCTGGCTAACATGGTGAAACTTGTTGCTACTAAAAATACAAAAAATTAGCCAGGTGTGGTGGCATGCACCTGTAGTCCCAGCTACTCAGGAGGCTGAGGCAGGAGAATCGCTTGAACCCAGGAGGCGGAGGTTGCAGTGAGCCGAGATTGTGCCACTGCACTCCAGCCTGAGTGACAGAGTGAGATTCCATCCATCTCAAACAAAACAAAACATAGTCATATTGGCCGGGCACGGTGTCTCACCCCTGTAATCCCAGCACTTTGGGAGGCCCAGGTGGGTGGCTTACCTGAGGTCATGAGTTTGAGACCAGCCTGGACAACATGGTGAAATCTCCTCTCTACTAAAATACAAAAATTAGCTGGGCGTGGTGGCAGGTACCTGTAATCCCAGCTACTCAGGAGGCTGAGGCAGGAGAATCGCTTGAACCCGGGAGGCAGAGGTTGCAGTAAGCTGAGATCATGCCACTGTACTCCAGCCTGGGTGACAGGGCAAGACTTCATCTCAAAAACAAACAAACTAAATAAAACCATAATTATATCAATGGATGAGCCCACCAACCAGTAATGCAAATAAAATGCAAAGCTGAATTTATTGCTTACTTAGGTAAACAATAGTTATGAGAGTCCAGCAAAGTCTTCTCAAGCAAAGCAGATAATTAATCTTACACAGGACTTTGGGGGATGCATAGTGTGGAGGGAATGGTAAATTTTCAAAGGTAGGAGTGACCTAATGCCAGCTTTAGAAATGTGGTAACTCAGAAGAGAATGTTGTTAATTGGCTGCTATGAGATTCAGGTTTATTGGAGTATGACCGTTGCTGATTTATTAAATACATTTAAGATGTGCTCTTCTGGTTATTTGTGGTTCTAGAAAAAGATTAATTTTTCTATGGTGAAGGAAATGATAATATTTCATCCCAAAATGTAGTTCTTTGACATATTTTGAGATGGTTATTCAGAGAACCAGCATACAGAGGTAATCCTCCAGAGCGTCTTTTGTGAGGGATGTTTGCATCTGAAGAGAATCTGGGCCAGGTGTGGTGGCTCACGCCTGTAATCCCAGCACTCTGGGAGGCTGAGGCGGACAGATCACGAGGTCAAGAGATTGAGACCATCCTGGCCAACATGGTGAAACCCCATCTCTACTAAAAATACAAAAATTAGCTGGGCATGGTGATGTGTGCCTGTAATCCCAGCTACTCGGAAGGCTGAAGTAGGAGAATCACTTGAATCTGGGAGGCAGAGGTGGCAGTGAGCTGAGATTGCGCCATTGCACTCCAGCCTGGGTGACAAGAGTGAGGCTCCGTCTCAAAAAATAAAAAACAAAATAAAAAAAAAAAAAGAGAGAGAATCTGGCACTGATGCAATCAGGTTTTCTCTGAGACCCTCCCTTGTCCAGATTTAGGAAAAATTAATTGAGAGACTGACACCTTAAAGGTCTGAAAGAAACATTTACCATCTATTCTCTCTGAGGGCTGCTACTTGTGAGTAGACCCCTTTGCTAGCCATGCCTCCTCGTTTCTCTCTCTTATAACCTGTTTTGTTACTATGACTTGACTTACTTCCATAACCTGGTTTTGACCAAGATCCAAGCCCCCATTCTTTCTATAACCTCAAGGTGGTATACAAGCTTTTGTACTCCATTGGGAGTTGGAGTAATCACTCTGAGGTTCTTTCTTTGCACAATAATTAATTTGTATGTCATTTCTCCTATTTATCTGCCTTTTGTGAGTTTTTTTTTTTTTTTTCAGTGAAACTTCAGAGGATGAAGAGAAGGCTTTCCCTTGGCCCCTAGAGTAGCCATTTTAACAAATAATCACCAGAACCAGTCTTAAATCTATGTCATTATTATTTTAATAGAAATAACAACTGGCTGGGCACACCTATAGTCTCAGCACTTTGGGTGGCTGAGACAGGAGGATTGTTTGAGTCTAGGAGTTCAAGACCAGCTGGGGAAACATGGCAAGAACATATCTCTACAAAACATTAAAAAAAAAAACAAAAACAAAAACAAAAACTAGCTGGGCATGGTGGCACACACTTGCTGTTCTAGCTCTTAGGAGGCTGAGGCAGGAGGATCACTTGAGCCCAGGAGTTCGAGGTTATGGTGAACCATGATCATGCCACAGCACTCCAACCTGGGACAGTGAGACCTTGTCTTTTTTAAAAAATTAAAAAGAGAAAAAGAAAGAAAGAAATAACTTCTCAGTGACTTACAGAACATTCAGGATAAGGAGTTTTGCATGAAGATGTATTCAAAATATTTTATAACAAATGACAAAGTTTTTTTTTTTTTTTTTGAGACGGAGTCTTGCTCTGTAGCCCGGGCTGGAGTGCAGTGGCCGGATCTCAGCTCACTGCAAGCTCCGCCTCCCGGGTTTATGCCATTCTCCTGCCTCAGCCTCCGGAGTAGCTGGGACTACAGGCGCCCGCCACCTCGCCCGGCTAGTTTTTTTGTATTTTTTTTAGTAGAGACGGGGTTTCACGGTGTTAGCCAGGATGGTCTCGATCTCCTGACCTCGTGATCCACCCGTCTCGGCCTCCCAAAGTGCTGGGATTACAGGCTTGAGCCACCGCGCCCGGCCAACAAAGTTTTAACTTTGTGATTAAGGTTGAGTAAACAAAGTAAAAAAAATCTACAGATTTCAGGACTAGAGGAGAAGAGGCTATGGAGAAGGAATTAAGAAATACATTCCTTGTTCATGGGAAATTAGAGAGTTTATTACTTTTTCTAACCCACAAAGAATTTTTTTTTTTTTAAATCACAAAGAAGTGAGTTCGTGAAGATATAATTGATTTTCCTTTTGGATCCAAAAACTTTAAGGCTGTTCTATGAGAAAAAATAAGCAGCTTTGAGAAGTGTAAATTAAAGATGTCATTAATTCAAAAACCACAGGACAGTGATCTTTCTTGCTCCTACAATCTCTTCAGCGCCTTTTTAAAGAAATGTTTTAATAAGATTGATTTGATTTCAGTTTGAACATATATCCTGTGATGTACCATAATTTATATACTGAAGATAGAAATCTGTGTGGTCTTTTTAAGCCTGTCTTTAGTTTATTCTGATTGCAGAAGTGGTTTTTGTCTATTTAATTCTATCTTCATCTTATTCGTGCCTTTTTATTACTATGTGGCATTCTAAAGTAATTTATATTTTTATTAGTATTTAACCATTTATTAATTTATTTAAACAACCTGGTGTTGATGAAAAGACTAACACTCCAAAAGACTAACATTTAAAGATGATTTATTCTGAGCCAAATTTGAGTGACCAATGGCCCACGACACAGACCCCAACAGGTCCTGAGAACATGTGCCCAAGGCAGTTGGGTGACAGTTTGGTTTTACACATTTTAGGAGATATAAGGAATCAATTAATACATGTAAGATGAACATGGATTTTGTCTGGAAAGTTGGTAGAACTGGAAGTGGGGGCTTCCAGGTCATAGGTGGATTCAAAGATTTTCTGAAGGACACTTGGTTGGAAGAGTTATTATCTAAAGACCTGGAATCAATAGAGAGGAATGTCTGAATTAAAATAAGAAGTTGTGGAAACCAAGGTTTTATTATGCAGATGAAGCCTCCAGGTAGCAGGCTTCAGAGAGAATATATTGTAAATGTTTCCTATCAGACTTAAAGAGTCTGTTCTATCAGTCTTAAGGTTCCTGTTTTAATGTTAATGCTGGTCAGCTGTTTCTAAATTCCAAAGGGAGGGGGGCATAATAATGCATGTTCGACCCCTACTTCCCATCATGGCCTGAACTAATTTTTCAGGTTAACTTTGGAATGCTCTTGGCTAAGGGAAGTGTTCTTTAGTTGGTTCAGGGGTTTATAATTCTATTTTGGTTTACATTGGTGAAGCAGGTCACTACATTTTGCAAGAATTTATTATTTATTTTGGTTTGGGAAATTTGAGCAGACAATTTAGACATTTTTTTCTAGGATGCAAATAAGATAAAATGTTTTGGCATTTTCCCCCAAGCCTCCAAAGGATTTTCATATGTAAGATAGTCTACAATTTGTTAGCTTATATTTCTATAAATATAATGAGGTCTCCATTCATAAAATTATTTGGTATATTAGAAGTTGATCAAATAATAGTCCCTCCACTGCAGCTCTCATGGGTTGGAGTCACCTGCCTGTAGCTCACTCAAACTGAAATCACACACTAGGATGCTCTGATGGTTTGGGGTCTCAAGGGTGACCTCATTCTCATGGCACCATCAGCATTGCACTAGTGGGGTCTTTCTGTGGTAGCTCTGCTCTCATGGTGGCGATGCACCCAAGGCTTTTGGCGACTTTATCCTTGGACATCTAGGTGAAGGTAGCTACATCCCCATGGCTAATGTACTGTGTGTGCCATTAGAGAAGTGGTCACTGAGGTTGCTGCTGTATGTGGGCTAGCTAGAGCAAAACCTGGGGTAGGTGAGTAGTGCTGTGTCAAAATATGGGGATCAGAGTCTTGAGACAGCACGGGGTAGTGTGTGCTAAAGTCCCTCATGTGCCTTTGGGCCCTCTTTTGAAATCATTTTGTCCCTTAAACCCTGACTTTCTGTGCTTATGATGGGAGGGGCTACCCTGATAATCTCCAAAATGCCCTCAGTGTCTTTCTTCCATTATCTCAATGATAAATACATGTTCATTCTTCCCTTATCTCAATGAGAAACACCTCTTCAGCATGGATGCTACCATCCCTCACTTGAAAACCCCACCTGGGGTTTAAGGACTGCCCCACTCCCATGCACCATGAATGGTTCCTACTTTCACCATTGTGGGGATTGAGCACAAGCCCACCTGGACCATCTTTGCCCTTTCCTTTGAGACTGCGCACATAGCCCAGGGTCTTGGAGATTGCCCAACATAATCCTCTACCTTGGGCACCTGGGCACACTTCCTGGGGATCTGAGTTTGTGCCTAAACTCCTACCACTAACACCTCAGCTGTAAGAGCCACCTGTGGGCGTAGAGACCCTGTGCCCAGCCCATCACAACTACTGCCAATGTTAATGCATACTGCTTGAGACCAAGAGAATCATCTGACCATTGCTACTGCCAGCACCCATCACCCAGAGGCCTGACGACCCTTCCACCGATCTGATCCACCACTGCCACTATTGGAATCTGTGCAAACCACCTAGAGGGCCAAGAATCAACTCACCAATAACTACCAACACAAGTGGTAGCATGCACTTTCCTGGGGCACAAAGGTAGGCATGGTCAGTCCACCAATGCTCCTACTGGGTCCTAAAGACTAGCAGCCAACCTGCCATCCTAGTCTCTTAGCACAATTTCACCACAGTTTCCACTAATAACCGTAGCCTCACCCACCTAGGAAATAGTAGAGATCATCAAAGCTTTTTAAAGCCAAAGAAATTATACAGAGACTACGCTACTGCATGCACCCAGAATCAACGCCAAAGTACCCTACCCAACCAACACCATAGATACATCTGCAGGAAAAAGTTCTCCCCTATAAAAGGAAGTTCAAAAATAGGAGGAAGTGACTGTTACACCAGATAAACAGATATCTTCTAAGTACACAGCAATCATGAAAAAGCAAGAAAATATGACACCTCCAAAGGAACACAATAAATCTCTAGTAATAGATCAAAATCAAAAAGAAATTTTTGAAATCTCAGATAAATAATTCAAAATGTTAATTTTAAAGAAGCTCAGTGAGATACAATCAAATTCTAAAAACAAAAAAAAAACAAAAAATCAGAATAACGATTCAGGATGTAAATGAGAAACTTACCAAAAGGATAGATTTTTTTCAAGGAACCAAATAGAAGTTCTAGAACTGGGGAAGTCATTAAAGGAAATACAAAATACATTTGACAATTTCAACAATACACTAGATCAGGCAGAAGGAATATTCTCGGGTCTTTTCAAATTATCTAGTAAGACAAAAACAAATAAAAATGAAAAATAATGACATTTGGAATGACATAAAGTGACTGAACTTATGGATTATTGGTATACTGCAGGGCGAAAAAAAGAAACGATTAGAAAACCTATTTAACATAATAATAAATAAAAACTACCCAACTTTAGCAAGAGATTTACTCATTCATATACAAGAGGCTCAGCGATCCCCAGGAAAATACAACACCAAAATGTTTTCGCCACAGCACATTATAATCAGATTATCTAAAATCAATGTTAAACAGCAAATACTAGAAACAGCAAGAGAAAAGCATCTAGTCCCCTATAAAGAAAACCCCATCAGACTAACAGTGGATTTCTCAGCTGAAACCTTAAAGACCAGAATATAATGGGATAATATACTCAGAGTGCCAAAAGAAGAAAACTGCCACCCAAGTATATTATAGTTAGCAAAATTTTCCTTCAAAAATCATGAAGAAATAAAGTAATTTCTAGGCAAACAGATGCTGTGAGAATTTGTTACCATGGGACCAGTCCTACAAGAAATCAAGGCAGTCCTAAACCTGGAAGTGAAAGGACAATATTTACAATAAGGAAAAAACACATGAAATTATAAACCTCACCAGTAAAGCAAAGGAGAATGAGAAAGGACTCGAATGGTACAATTACAGAAATCCACCAAACCACAATGACAAACTACAAGAGAAAAAGAGGGAAACAAAGAATATATACAGCAACCAGAAAACAACAATGTGACAGGAGCAAAGCCTGACATATCAATAATAACCTTAAGTACAAATGGATTAAATTTTCCTTTTAAGGGATATAGAATGAGAAATTGGATGTTAAAATATATGATTGAAGTATATGCTGCTAATGAGAAACTCATGTTACCAGTAAAGACACATATAAACTGAAAATAAGGGATGAAAAAAATAATCCATGCAAACAGAAATGAAAAGTAAGCAGAAGTAGCTATATTTATATCAGATAAAACACACTTTAAGTCAAGAACAGTAAAAAATGACAAAGGAGGTCAATTATGTAATGATAAATGGATTAATCTAGCAAAGAATATCTAAATTCTTACAATATAAGAATTCTAAATATATATGTGTCTAACACCAGAGCACTTAGATTCATAAAGCATTTTTTGCTATATCTAAATTAAGAGATTGACTGCAATACCATAAGAGTGACAGAATTCAACATCCTACTCTCAGCATTAGATAGACCCTCTAGAGAGAAAATCAGCAAAGAAACATTGGGTTTAAATTGGAGTTTAGACCAAATGATCCTAACAGACACTTATAGAACATTGTGTCCAACAACTGTAGTATATACATTCTTTTAATCAGCAGTTGAAGCAATCTCCAGGACAGACCGCATGTTAGGCCACAAAACAAGTTTCAAATATATATGTTTTTGAATGAAATAAGATAGGCCAGGTGCGATGGCTCACACCTGTAAACCCAGCACTCTGGGAGTCCGAGGTGGGTGGATCACGATGTCAGGAGTTTGAGACCAGCCTGACCAGCATGGTAAAACCCCGTCTCTACTAAAAACACAAAAACTAGCTGGGGGTGGTGTTGTGCACCTGTAATCCCAACTACACAGAAGGCTGAGGCAGGAGAATGACTTGAACCCAGGAGGCAGAGATTGCAGTGAGCCGAGATCACACCACCGCACTCCAGCCTGGGTGACAGAGCAAGACTCTGTCTCAAAATAAATAAATAAAAATTAAAATAAATAAATAAATAATGTAAAGTATTTTCTCAGTCCACAATAAAATTAAACTAGAAATTGATATCAAGAGAAACTCAGAAAATGATATAAATACAAGGAAATTAAACAACATTATCATGAATGATTATTGGGTCAAAAAAAATTAAGTCACAGATTTAAAAGTTTCTTGAAAAAAGTGAAAACGAATACATAACATGCCAAAATCTGTGGGATACAGCCAAAGCACTGTTAAGAGAGAAGGTTATAGCAATAAGTGTCTATATCAAAAAAGTAGAAAGTTTACAAATCAACAATCTAACAGTGTATCTCAAGGAACTAGAAAAGCAAGAAAAGACCAAAACCAAAATTAACAGCAGCAAAAAAAAAAAGAAAAAAAATAAGTCACAAAGATTTGAACAGAGCTAAATGAAATAGAGACAAAAATTATAAGGGTCAACTAAACCGAAAGCTTGTTCTTTGAAAAGATAAACAAAGTTGATAAATCACTAGCCAAGAATAGAAGAGAGAAGACCCAAATAAGCAAAATCAGAAATGAAAAAGGAGATACTACAGCTAATATCACAGAAATACCAATGTTTTTGAGAGATTATTTTGAACAACTATATGCTGAAGAACTGGAGAAATTGGATAATGGATACATTTATGGAAATATGAAACCTGCCAAGATTAAGTCAGGAAAAACCAAAACTCTGAATATGCCATAACAAGTATCAAGATTGAAACAGTAATAAAAATCCTCCTATGAAAGAAAAGCCTAGGACTGGATGGATGCATAGCCAAAGTCTACCAAAGATACAAAGAACTAACACTAATCCTCCTGAAACTATTCAAAAAAATTGAAAAGGAGAGAATTCTTCCTAACCCATTCTGTCAGCATTATTACACTGATACCAAAACCAAAGATACAACAGCAGCAGCAACAAAAACTACAGACTGATTACCCTGATAAACATAGATGCAAACATCTTCAACAAAATACTAAAAAACTTCATTCCAGCACACCAAAAAGACAATACATCACCATCAGGTGGGATTTATACTAGGGATGGTTCAACATATACAAACCAATAAATGTGATACATTACATTAACATAATGAAAGACAAAAACCATATGATCATCTCAATAGATGGGGAAAAAGCATTTGATAAAATTCAACATCCTTTCACGTTCAAAACTCTCAATAAAGTAGGCACATAAGGAATAACAGTATTAAAGACTGTATATGGAAAACCCATAGCAAATGTCATACTGAATGGGAAAAAGTTGAAAGCCTTTTCTGGCAGAACTAGAACAAGACATGAATACCCACTTTCACCACTCCAATTTAACATAGTACTAAAGTCTTAGGCCAGAGCTATCAGGAAAAAGAAAGCATAAAAATGTATTCAAGGCCGGGCGCAATGGCTCACGCCTGTAATCCCAGCACTTTGGGAGGCCAAGGTGGGCAGATCACGAGGTCAAGAGATCGAGACCATCCTGGCTAACACGGTGAAACCCATCTCTACTAAAAATACAAGAATTAGCTGGGTGTGGTGGGGACGCCTGTAGTCCCAGCTACTTGGGAGACTGAGGCAGGAGAATGGCATGAACCCGGGAGGCTGAGCTTGCAGTGAGCCGAGATCGCGCCACTGCACTCCAGCCTGGGCGACAGAGCAATTCTGGCTCAAACAAACAAACAAACAAACAAAAAATTATTCAAATTGGAAAAGAAGAAGTCAAGTTGTTCTTCTTTGCTGATAATATATTCTTATGTCTAGCAAAACAGATTTGATAAAGTCAGTAATATTTCAGGATACAATGTCAGCATACAAAAATCAGTAGTGTTTCTATACACCACTAATGATCTAGCCAAGAAAGAAATTCAAGAATGCAATCTCATTTATAGTACCTACCTAAAAAATAAAATATTTAGGAATAAACTTAACCAAGGAGGTAAAAGATCTCTGCAAGGAAAATTACAAAACACTGATGAAAAAAATTGAAGAGAACACAAACGAATGAAAAAAATCCCATACTCCTGAATTAGAAGAATTAGTATTTTTAAAATGACTATACTGACCAAAGCTATTTACAGATTGAATGCAATTCCTATTAAAATACCAATGTCATTTTCCGCAGAATTAGTAAATTATAATCCTAAGATTCATATGGAACCAGAAAAGAGCCCAAATAGCCAAAGCAATCATAAACAAAAAGATTGACGCTGTAGGCATTATATTACCTGACTTCAAATTATATTACGAAGCTATTTACCACAGCCTGGTTCTGGTACAGAAATAGACACACAGATGAATGGAACAGAACAGAGAGACCAGAAATAAAGCCACATATCTACAGCTAACTGATCTTTGACAAGGTTAACAAGAACATAGACAGGGTAAGGACAACTTTTTCAATGAATAGTGCTGGGAAAATTGGATTGGCACAAGCAGAAATATGAAACTGAACCTAAATCTCTCACTATGTACAATAATCAACTCAAGATCTATTAAACAATTAAATGTAAGGCCTGAAACTATAAAAATCCTAGAAGAAAATTTAGGAAAATTTCTTCCAGATATTGGTCTCGGCAAACAATTCTTGACTAAGACCTCAAAAATGTAAGCAAGAAAAACAAAAATAGACAAATGTGATTTAATTAAACTAAAAATCATTTGCACAGCAAAAGAAATATTCAACTAAATGAACAGACAACCTGCAAATGGGAGAAAATATTCACAAACTATACATCAGACAGGATGTATTCTTTTTTTTTTTTCAGATTCACTGTTGGAGTGTATAAATGCTAGTAATTTTGTACATTGATATTTTTGTGTTCTACAACTTCACTGAACTCATTTATCAGCTCTAACCATTCTTTGATGGAATATTTAGGTTTTTCTAAATCTAGAATCCTGTTGTCTACGAACCAGAATAATTTGACTTCTTCCTTTCCAATTTCTTTCTCTTCCCTAATTGTTTTGGCTAGAACTTCCAGTACTATGATGAATAAAAGTGGAGAACGTGAACATCCTTGCTTTCTTCCAGATCTCGGAGAAAAACCTTTCAGTTTTTCCCCATTCAGTATGATGATACCTGTGGGCTTGTCAGCTATGGCCTTTATTGTTTTGAGATATATTCCTTCTAGACCCAGTTTGTTGGGATTCTTTATCATAAAGGAATGTTAAATTTTATTGAATTCTTTTCAGCATCAATTGAAATGACTATATGGCTTTTATTCCTGGCTCTGTTAATATGATGTAAAATGTTTATTTTTTGCATATGTTGAACCATCTTGAATCCCATTAGATAATAATGAGTAGACTTTTTAATATATTGTTGAATTTGGTTTGATAGTGTTTCGTTGAGGATTTTTGTATCTGTGTTTATCAGGAAAATTGGCTTGCAGTTTTTTTGTTTGTTTGCTTTTTGTGTGTTTATGTCTTGTTTTGGTGTCAGGGTAATGCTGGCATCATAGAATATATTTGGAAGTATTCCTGCTTCTTCAATGTTTTGAGATACTTTGAGTAGAATTGGTATTAAGAAAAGTTTGGTAAAAGTCCTCAGTGATGCTGTAAAATCCTGGGCTTTTCTTTGATGGAAGACATAATTACTGATCAATCTCATTACTCATTATTATCTGCTCAGGTTTTCTATTTCTTCATAATTGAATCTTGGCAGGTTGCATATGTCCAAAAATTTATCCATTTCATCTAGGTTTCCCAATTTGTTTGTATATAGCTATTGTTAATTGTCTCATTATTTTTTGTGTTTCTGTGGTATCTGTTCTAATGCTTTGTTTTCTAGCTCTGATTTTGTTTATTCGGGTCTTCTCTCCTTTTTTCCTTAGTCTAACTTAAGATTTGTTAATTTTGCTTGTTTATTTAGAAAACAGACTTTTTGTTTTCTTGATTTTTTTTAGTTTCAATTTCATTTTTTGATCTGATCTCGTTATTTCCTTCTACTAATTTGAGATTTGTTCTGTTTATGCTTTTCTACTTACTACAGGTGCAACATTAGGTATTTATTTGAAGTCCTTCTACTTTTTTGATGTGGGCATTTATTGCTATAAACTTTCTTTCTTTTTTTTTTTTGTTTGAGACGGAGTCTCGCTCTGTCGCCCAGGCTGGAGTGCAGTGGCCGGATCTCAGCTCACTGCAAGCTCCGCCTCCCGGGTTCCCACCATTCTCCCGCCTCAGCCTCCCGAGTAGCTGGGACTACAGGCGCGGCCACCACGCCCGGCTAGTTTTTTGTATTTTTTTTTTTTAGTAGAGACGGGGTTTCACCGTTTTAGCCAGGATGGTCTCGATCTCCTGACCTCGTGATCCGCCCGTCTCGGCCTCCCAAAGTGCTGGGATTACAGGCTTGAGCCACTGCGCCCGGCCTATTGCTATAAACTTTCCTTCTGGAACTGCTTTCGCTATATCCGACAAGTTTTGCTATGTTGTATATCTATTTATGTTTGTCTCAAGAAATTTTAAAATTTATTTTAATTTCTTCATTGGCCCATTTGTTATTCAGGAACATGTTGTTTAGTATCCATGAATTTCTACATTTTTAATGTTGTTTGTGACATAGATTTCTAGATTTATTTCATTGTGTTGAGAAAAGATACTTGCTATGATTTCAGTTTTTAAAAAATGTGTTGACTTTTTTGTGGTGTAATATGTAGTCTATCCTAGAAAATGTTTTATGTGCAGTTGAGAAAACATGTGTATTCTGCAGCTGTTCAATAGAATGTTCTGTTAATGTCTGTGAAGTTCATTTGGTCTAAAGTTCAGTGTAACTCTGCTGTTTTTTGTTGACTTTCTGTCTGGATGATCTTCTCATTGTTGAAAGAGGAGTGTTGAAGTTCCCTACTATCACTGTACTGGATCAATTTCTCCCTTTAGTTCTATTAATATTTGTTTCATACACTTGGGTGCTCCATTGTTGGGTTCCTTTGTATTTATAATTATAAAGTATGCATGTATGTATGTATCCTCTTATATTATGTCTAAGAGGATATCTCTTGCTTTTGATCCCCGTATTATTGTAGAATGACCTTTTAAAAACCATTCTTGTCTTAAACTGCATTTTATCTAAGTATGGCTACTCTTGCTCTGTTTTGGTTACCACTTACATGAATATATTGTTCCGTCTCTTCACTTACAGTTTGTACCTGTCTTTATAGGTAAGGTGAGTTTCTTATAGATAGAATATTGTTGGGTCTTAGTTTTTATCCGTTCAGCCACTTTATGTCTTTTAATTGGAATATTTAATCCATGTATATTCGAGGTTATTATTGCTAGATAAGGGTTTACTACTGCCATATTGTTTCTTATTTTCTGTTTGTTGTATAGATTCTTTTTGCCTCTTTTCCTCTCTTACTGCCTTCCTTTGTGGTTAAGTGATTTTCTCTAGTAGTATGTTTTGATCCTGTGTTATTTATTTTTAGTGTATCTATTATAGGGTTTTCTTTGTGGTTACCATGAGACTTGCAAATAATCTTAAGGCAGATTATTTTAAACTGATTATGACCTAACTAATTGCAAAGAAAAGTAACAAAAAACAAACTACACTTTAACACAAATCCTCCCTCCCATATTTTGACTTTTTGAAGCTTTTCATGCAACAATTTACACCTTTTATATTGTTTATCTATTAATCAATTTTTGTAGTTATAATCATTTACAATAGTTTTGTCTTTTAATCTTCTTACTTAAGATATAAGTGGTTTTCTTACCTTAATTATAGTATTAGAGTATTCTGAATTGTCTTTTTTTAAATTTTATTTTGTGTTTTGCCAGGGATAGGGTCTCATTCTGTTTCCCAGGCTAGAGTACAATGGTGTGATCATGGCTCACTGCAGCTTCAACCTCCTGGGCTCAAGTGATCCTCTTACCTCAGCCTTCCGAGTAGCTGGGACTACAGACTTACACCACTATGCCTGGCCAATTTTTGTATTTTTTGTTGCTTTCACCATATTGCTCTGGCTAGTCTTGAACTCCTAAGCTCAAGCAATCCTCCAACCTCAACCTCCCAAAGTGCTGGAATTATAAGCATCAGCCACTGTGCCTGGCCTGTTATTTATTTTTTTTCTCCCAGTTAATTTAACACGGTCAGATGTTTTCTTGTTACACAGCAACCTCCATTTCTTTCAGTTTGAAAACTTAGTTTAGCATTTCTGGTAAGATAGATCTGGTGTTGGTAAATTCTTTCAGCATTTGTTTGTCTGGGAATGACTATCTTTCCTTCATGTTTGAAGGATAGCTTTTTTAGTACACTATTTTTGGCTGGTAGTTTTTCCTTCAGCACTTTAAATACAGCATCCCACTCTCTCCTGGCCTGTGGAGTTTCTGCCGAGAAATCTGCAGAAAGCTGTACTGGGGCTCCATTGAATGTGATATATTTATTTTTTCTTGCTGTTTTGAGTAATTATTCCTTTTGTCCTTGATTTTTGCTAATTTGATTATGATGAGCCATAGGAATTTCCTGTTCAGGTTGAATTTGATTGGTGTCCTCTGAGCTTTATGTACCTGGATGGTGTCGTTTTTCTCTAGATTTGTAAATTCTTCAGCCATTATTTTCTTAAATATGTTTTCTAGGACTTTTCATCTCTTTCAGAAATTTCTATTATCTGTTGAACATCAAGGCCAATTCTCATAGGCCTTCTTCCTCTCTCTTTTTAATTCTTTTTTTCCCTCTTTTGACTATGTAATTTCACATATTCTATCTTCAAACTTGCTAATTCTTTTATCTGTTTGTCCAAGTGTGGTGTTACAGCATTGGAATAAATGTTTTCCTTATTTATTGTAGTTTTTATGTCTAGGATTTCTATCTTTTGGTCAAATTTCTCATTTTGTTTCAGATTATTTTCTAAATTTTATGAATTTTATGTTTGTATTTTCTTATTATTTTCTGAACTTATTTAAGATCCTTATTCTGAATTCTATGTCTAACATTTCATAGATCTTCAGTTCTTCTGGGTCAATTGCTAGAGCTTTGTTAGTTTCTTTTGATGATACCATATTTCCATGAGCTTTCATGATCCTTGCATCTTTACATTGATGCCTGTGCGTTACAGGAGGCAGCCACCTCTTTCATGTTATGCAGTGTTCTTTGGTGGTGTTAGACCTTTACTCCTTACTATTAGAACTTAAACATTGGCCTGTTGTTTCTTTCCATTCTGAAGAATACACATAGTGAGTAGCAGAACTTGCATCTGTGTTTATCAGCAAAACACTGTCTTGGAACTAACTTATTGCCTTGTCATTGTTTTCTGGTCTGGAAAAAAACTTACAGTGAACACCAAACCTTAAACTCTGCTCTGAAACTAAATAGCTACCTTGGCATCTTTTCCCAGTCTGGAGGAGACTTGTGGTGAGCGCTGGAATATAAATGTTGCCCCAGAATTGTACTGATGCCCTTTCATTGTTTACCCGTCTGGGGAAACCTGAAGCAGGAAGTGGAACTTAATCCTGATCTTTTAGTAGTTCCAAGCCAGAGAAAGGTTCCCAAGGAGCGTCTGGGCTTTGTTGAACACCTGGCCGGGGATTTGGGCTTTCTTGTGGATTGTGCCTCATCTCTTGACAGTGGCATGACACTAGCCAGTCTCTTCTACATGATGTCCTGCTGATAAGAGCACAGAGTAGCTGCCATGATGTCCTGCTGATAAGAGCACAGAGTAGCATGCTCTTTGCTACTATCAGCGTCCTCTCTGTCCCCAGTTTGCTCCATATGGGTTATCCCTCATGGCACTCCCAATGTTTCCCATGTATGCAACTGGAGTTGGCTTTCTATAAAAATTCCCAAACTGCTGGGGAGATCCAATGTCCACCTCCATTTTCCTCCTCTTCCCTTGGAAACTATGGGTGTAGGGAAATTCTCTGTGAGTGGTGTTATGTGGGCATGGCTGATACTCCGAAATGACTGTTTCTCTTACCAGTTGTGGGTTCTCTCAGTTCTGTTGGCCTCGGGGTGGTTTTCCACTTCTCTTAACTGAGTTCTGGTGAACTCAGAATGGTACTCTTACCTTGGAATAGTTTTTAGTTGTATTTTTGTTTGAAAAGAGATGCTGGGGGATTTAGCATTCTTCCATTTTGCCACTGTCCTAAAATATCTTATTAATAATGTCTCATTGATTGCATATTGAGATATTTTTGAGATACTGGGTTAATAAAAAAATAGAATTAAAAATCAACTTCATCTGTCTCATTTCTACTATTTAAAATGTGACTACCCGAAAATTTAGAAATGCATATGTGGCTCATATTTGTGGTTCACATTCTATTACTTAGCACTGGTTTTTTACAATAGGGATTGGTAAACTTTATCTAAAAAGGCAGATAGTAAATATGTTAGGCTTTGCAGGCCACATATAGCCTCTGTAATATATTCATTTTTTCACAACCTTTAAAAATATAAAAACCATTTTAGCTTGTGAGCAAAAAACAACAGGCCACATGGCATATATGGTCCATGAGTCATTGTTTTCCAACCCATGGTTTGGAATATCATGTCTTCCACAAGGCAAGAAAATTGGGCTGACAAAACTAAAGAGAAAGTTTCATGTTAATAGAAACCACATCATTCAGACTTTATTGTTCTAAAAGCTTCAAATTATAGTATGTAACAGTTATATTTCCCAATTCACACAATTTGTAACTAGTGGTGAAGGGATTTGAACTTGGGTAGTCTCTCTTCAGAGTTCATGCTCTTATCTAAAACCATATATACTTTGTGGTGTGTTTTCAATGTGTCAAATTGATTAAGCTGAATTATATTTCCTAGAATTCCCTTTTGTATATTTCCATTGAGGTGACTTCCAAGGGATATTCTTGGAAATTTAACGGACAGAAAGGAAACAGCAGACATTCTGTAGCTCATAGCAATTGTTGCTGATTTGTAGACTCTCCTTGGTGGCCTGAATCAGCTGCTGGACTTGCAATTGCTTTGTTATCCCATGAATCTCTCAGCTTCTCTGACAACTAGTCATGGTGTATTGTGTTTAGCTCCATGAGGACGGTCCTCAATTTCTGCAGGATACTCAGACCATGCTCTTAGAAGAAACAAGAACTGCTGGTTTCAAATCTTCCTGATGGAATTCCACCTCATGTGTGTGGTTTTTAACCACGTGAATTCCCTTGTTTTACATCCATCTCACTTTCCGGCTGTGAGCTCTATGGACTAGCATCAGGTGTGAAGACAGCAGCCTTGCAGAGATTGCTTAACCACATATGTGGATTTACTGAAGGGATTTGCCTTTTAGAAGTTTTTAACTATAGTATAAAATATGCAAAAAAATTATATATTTTTAATAATATACAATTATATATTCCAGTATATAATATATATTATATATAATATATCAGTGTATTTTGTATATATGTACACCCACACCAACAACCCCCCGACACGTGTGTATAGTTTGTTTTTCCTTAGCGTATTTATTTTTCTCATTGAATTCTGAATGATACACTTTCTATGAAAAGAAAAGCTATATTAATACAAATTAATTAAATTGAAATTAAAGTCATTATTCAATTTGTTCTAAAATGTTGCCATGATTGAGATAGCTTGCTGTAAGGACAGAGCCATTTTCATCTGAGATCTAATTCAGCCCTGTGAAGTCACAGGATTATTTTCCATTTGTCCATGTTTCAGTTATTAGCAAACAGCATTTAAAAAGAAAGTTATAATAAGAATATATTTATTAATTAAGTAGTCAAATATATTGAACTCCAAAGATTGTGCATTTTAAGAAGTTTATACCTTGATTAGTACAGATGTTTGAAATTTCTTATATTTTTAAAATTTCTCTTGAAATTTCTCAAAAATAATGTGTCTAAACTTGTAATATCCATTTTCATGTTTACACTGTGATATAGTATTAGCACCTTTTGTGTATTCTTTCACATTTCCATTGTCACATAAAAATGCACATATGAAGGAGCTTTTAAAGAATATGTGGGCCTATTGTTTGATTTTACAGAAGTAGGATCAACATTATATAACATTAATCAGAAACTTGTTTCTCCTATTCAACAATTCATCATCACAAGAAACACTTCTTTTCTAAAGTTATCTTGTTATAATCACGTAGTATTGCATAGAATAAATGTAACACAACTGATTTTTTTATTCTGTTCTTAATGGACTTTTCAGATATGGCTTGGTCTTTTATTGTCACAGAAATACTTTCAGAAATCTTTAAAATAAAATCTTAAGTATTTATTTCAATTTCTGATACAGAGTTATTTCTAAATGTGGTTAAAGGATACTATATATTTTTCAAAAAAGTGTATTAATTTCTAGTTCCACCAGTAAAGTATGAGAAAGCAATTTTCATCCCATTATTTCTCAGCATTGAATGTGTTGCACTTTCATTTTTAAAATTAATATCTAAAATATGGAATGTATTTATTGCTTTAATTTGTTTTTCCCTGAAATATACTAAGGTTGAGCATCTTGCCTTGTGTTTATCAGGTTTCTGCTTCTTGAGTGGACGATTCTCTTTCTGGATAAATCATAATATCAGTTTTGGTTTTGCCATTTTATCATGGATTTTTAAGAGGCTGTCCCTCAATGTCTTTATAATTAATATTTGGTTAATACTTTGCTTATTTTTCAAGCTTTCTTATATCACAATCGAGCAGGAAATATTGCCCACCAAATATTTATTTTGTTGAAATCTTATTGAATTTTCCTTTGTAGATACAGAATAGCAATACATAACATGAAGGACGATGCTATTTTTATGGGTATGCTAAATTGAGCTTGTTTATTGTGTTGTCTGTATTTATTCATGGTTTGATGGACCTGTCAAATTCTGAAAGTGGTGTATTAAAACCTCACACTATAATTGTGCTTTTATTGCATTGACCTTTTATTTCTAGGGGTGTTTGCTTGATATATGTATAACTGCAATATAATTTGATGCTTAAAAGAATATTGCTATACTCTCTATGTAGATTACACAGTTTATTCTTAATTTTTTTTCTCTATTTTTTGATGCTTTTGACCTTGAAATCCTCTTTCTGGTAATATATTTTTACTCCTTCTTGTATTCGTTTGAAATTTCTTTATCTGTGTTTATTCTTTTTATTTTCAACTTTTCTTTTTTTAACTGCTTAATTTGTTACCTGTAAACAAATATAATTGGGGTTAGTTTTTAGAACCCTAATTAACAGTCCAGGATTTTTATAGTGTAACTCAGAATGTTTGGATATTGCATCAGTATAGATTTAATTGGTTTTACTGCAAGCACTCTTTCTAAGCTTATGTTTTCTCTTGTTTATGTTTATTGTTGTTTTTGCTTTTTTCTCCCTCATTTTACTTTTTCTGGCTTGTTCAAGCTCCTATTTATTCCTTTTTTCCATTTTCATTTCAACATACTACTGTAATTTTCAGTTCTATAAGTAGTTCCTTTTACTTTTCTAATTAAACTGTATTTCTCCATTATAATATTAAAAGAAAATAGTAAGTTTTTTTCAGTTTTCTCTTCTGTCTTCCCAGATGAGACCTTTACATTATCTTACTTTCCCACATTCGTTGCTTCTTGCCCCCACTCCTCTTCTCTTTCTCTCCCAACTCCACATCTGTTCCAGGTTTTGCTGAGACGAGTTAGAATACTAAGTTCTAGGCCATTATTAGGTGTTCATTTAGAGTGTATCAGTTTCAAGAAATAGTACTATATTGGTGAGAGAAATCCAGGCTATTCTATGGTATCAAGTAATCCTAAAATATCAGTGACTTAACTCAGCGAAGCTTTATGTATTTATTTCTCAGGTGATATACTTGGTTCTGTGTCGCCACTCAAATCTCATCTCGATTTGTAATCCCCATAGTCCCTAGGGGTCAAGGGAGGAACCGGTGGTAGGTGACCGGATCATGAAGGCAGTCTTCCCCATGCTGTTTTCATGATAGCGGGCGAGTTCTCACAGGATCTGCTGGTTTTGTAAGGGGCTCTTTCCATTTCACTCACACGCTTCTCTCTCCTGCCACCATGTGAAAAATGTGCAAACTTCCTTCCCCTTCGCCTTCGACCATGATTGTAAGTGTTTTGAGGTCTCTCCAGCCATGCAGAGCTGTGAGTCAATTAAACCCCTTCCCTTTATAAATTACCCAGTCTCTAGATATTTCTTTACAGCAGTGTGAAAGTGGATTAATACACCAGGTCTAGGGTGAGTCTCAGGGCAGTTGCCCTCTATGTGAGATTCTACATCTTCACATCAATACATGGCTTTCGTTTTGTAGGAGGAGAAGAACACATTGAAGAACAGAAGATGGCAATTAAATGCTTTTCCATGAAAGAGGCACAGATTGCTTCTCATTACCAAAGCAAGTCACATGGCCATGCCCCACCAAGGAGTTAAGAAAGCAGAGTCCTCCCAAGGAAGCATGTGTCCAGGAAAGAACTTTATATTGTTGACTAGCAACAATGTCTGACACCTTGACTTAAACTTTACATTATAAATTTCTGATCACATTAGCTACATCCTTTTGAAACTTCTCAATAGGCTGGGCACAGTGGCTCGCGCCTGTAATCCCAGCACTTTGGGAGGCTGAGGCGGGGGATCACGAGGTCAGGAGATTGAAACCATCCTGGCTAACACTGTGAAATCCTGTCTCTACTAAAATACAAAAAAACTAGCCGGGCGTGGTGGCGGCGCCTGTGGTCCCAGCTATTCGGGAGGCTGAGGCAGGAGAATGGCGGGAACCCGGGAGGCGGAGCTTGCAGTGAGCCGAGATGGCGCCACTCACTCCAGCCTGGGCGACAGAGCGAGACTCTGTCTCAAAAAAAAAAAAAAGAAAGAAAGAAAGAAACAACAATATACACCAATATTCTTTTGTTATTATGTTTATTTTATTTCTTTTTTCCCAGTAAAACAAATTATTTAATTTTTATTTGGTAACAGCACTTCACCTATAATGTTCCTCAGAATAAGCATATGAGCCACATAATTTCTGAATCTTCACATGTCTTTGGGATGATTAATATTTTGATTGGGTGTAGGCTCTTTGGAATGCAATCTTCTTTCTTTCAGTAGTCTATAGATACTATTTCAGGTTTTTTAGCTTTCAGTGTGGCAGATGTTGAGCCATCCTAGGACAGATTCTTTTAGTTTTTAAAATAATCCACTCTTTCTATTAACTTGTAAATTTTTCTCTTTATCATTAGTATGCAAATTTTACCCAAATATGCCAAGTTTACTTCTTTACTTATCCATCTGTTTTAGTGTTTTCTATTGCTTATAACAGAATACCTGGCACTGAATAATTTACATTAAAAAGAATTATTTTTTTACAGTGATGGAATCTGAGTAGTTCAAGGTATAGGAGTTGTGTCAGGTGAGAGCCTTCTTGCTGCTGGGGACTCTGCAGAGTCCTGAGGAGGTACAGGGTTTCACGCGGCAAGGAGGCTGAAAGTGCTTATTTTGGTGTCTCTTCCTCTTTTTATAAAGCTATCAGTTCCACTCTCATAGTAAACCAATACTTTGTTAACCCATTAACCTATTAGTTAATAAATGGATTAATCCTTTATGACCTGATCACCTATTAAAGGCCTTACTTCTCAATAACGTCACATTGGGGATTAAATTTCAACATGAGTTTTGGAGGGAAATTCAAACCATAGCACAATTCTTATTAAGATTTGAAGACATTCTTTTGTTCTGAAGGCAATACAGATTTTTTCTTTTCCGGTCAAGAAAAAAAATCTTATGTTTTGCATTTTGTTCTTTTTTTTTTCATATGTTATTATCAGTCCTGTAAGGCTTTTGGAAGTGTACTCTAATGCTTTTTTAACATTTCATTTTCTGTCTTTGTGTGTTGATGTGTGTGAGTGATAATGTTTCCCTCTGGTTGTAATATTTCTTACACTAAGTCTTACCACAAATCTGGTTATTAGTGGTGAATATATGCCAATTAGTTTATTTAATTTTTAATTTTAAAAGTCAAATGTTTTAGTTGCTAAGTTGGTCTCTCTAGAGATCCCCATGGGAGTCTTGTCATGTTTTCTTCTGAATTCTCAATTCCCACATGAAAATCACTTGTTTCAAATTGTGGTTGGGGGCAGCAGGGGTAAATTTTGTTCCTCATTTGCTAAAATTCCCTTAAGTGACTTTTTTTTAAATTTGATCATGAGTTTTGTGACCTGCTAGTTGTGTGGTAGAAAACCAGCATGGTGGTTAATGAGTAGTAGATGGCAGGATAACTATGGCTTTTGTGGGCTGTAGTAAGTAAATTGAAAGGGTCTTTGATCCATTTTCCCACTCAATACATTCTTATTTATTTATCTATTTATTTATTATACTTTAAGTTCTAGGATAGATGTGCGCAACATGAAGTTTTGTTACATATGTATACAAGTGCCATGTTGGTTTGCTGCACCCACTAGCTCATCATTTACATTATGTATTTCTCCTAATGCTATCCCTCCCCCATCCCCCACACCCTACAATAGGCCCCGATGTCTGATGTTCCCCACCCTGTGTCTAAGTGTTCTCATTGTTCAGTTCCCACCTATGAGTGAGAACATGTGGTGTTTGGTTTTCTGTCCTTGCAACAGTTTGCTCAGAATGATGGTTTCCAGCTTCATCCATGTCTCTGCAAAGGACAAACTCATCCTTTTTTATGGCTGCATAGTATTCCATGGTGTATATGTGCCACATTTTCTTTATCCAGTCTATCATTGATGGACATTTGGGTTGGTTCCAAGTCTTTGCTATTGTGAATAGTGCCGCAATAAACACATGTGTGCATGTGTCTTTATAGCAGCATGATTTATAATCCTTTAGGTATATATCCAGTAATGGGATGTCTGGGTCAAATGGTATTTTTAGTTCTAGATCCTTGAGGAATTGCCACACTGTCTTCCACAATGGTTGAACTAGTTTACAGTCCTACCGACAGTGTAAAAGTGTTCCTATTTCACCACATCCTCTCCAGCACCTGGTGTTTCCTGACTTTTTAATGATCGATATTCTAACTGTATGAGATGGTATCTCATTGTGGTTTTGATTTGCACTTCTCTGATGGCCAGTGATGATGAGCATTTTTTCCTATGTCTGTTGGCTGCATAAATGTCTTCTTTTGAGAAGTGTCTGTTCATATCATTCACCCACTTTTTGATGAGGTTGTTTGATTTTTTCTTGTAAATTTGTTTAAGTTCTTTGCAGATTCTGGACATTAGCCCTTTGTCAGATCAGTAGATTATAAAAGTATTCTCCAATTCTGTAGTTGCCTGTTCACTCTGATGGTAGTTTATTTTTCCATGCAGAAACTCTTTAGTTTAATTAGATCCCATTTTTCAATTTTGGCTTTTGTTGCAATTGCTTTTGGTGTTTTAGATGTGAAGTCCTTGCCCATGCTTATGTCCTGAATGGTATTGCCTAGGTTTTCCTCTAGGGTTTTTAATGGTTTCAGGTCTAACGTTTAAGTCTTTAATCCATCTTGAATTAATTTTTATATAAGGTGTAAGGAAGGGATCCAGTTTCAGCTTTCTTCATATGGCTAGCCAGTTTTCCCAGCACCATTTATTAAATAGGGAATCCTTTCACCATTTCCCGTTTTTGTCAGGTTTGTCAAAGATCAGATGGTTGTAGATGTGTGGTGTTATTTTTGAGGCCTCTATTCAGTTCCATTGGTCTATATCTCTGTTTGGTGCCAGTACCATGCTGTTTTGTTACTGTAGTCTTGTAGTATAGTTTGAAGTCAAGTAGAATGATGCCTCCAGCTTTGTTCTTTTGGCTTAGGATTGTCTTGGCAATGTGGGCTTTAAAGTAATTTTTTCCAATTCTGTGAAGAAAGTCATTGGTAACTTGATGGGGATGGCCTTGAATCTATAAATTACCTTGGGCAGTATGGCCATTTTCATGATATTGATTCTTTCTATCCATGAGCATGGAATGTTCTTCCATTTGTTTGTGTCCTCTTTTATTTCATTGAGCAGTGATTTGTAGTTCTCCTTGAAGAGGTCCTTCACATCCCTTGTAAGTTGGATTCCTAGGTATTTTATTCTCATTGTAGCAATTGTGAATGGGAGTTCACTCATGATTTGGCTTTCTGTTTCTCTGTTATTGGTATATAGGAATGCTTGTGATTTTTGCACATTGATTTTGTATCCTGAGACTTTGATGAAGTTGCTTGTCAACTTAAGAAGATTTTGGGCTGAGATGATGAGGTTTTCTAAATATACTCAATACATTCTTTAAAGTGATGATAACATTTTAGGTTGGAAGTTATTATTCTTCAGAGTTTGGAAGGTACTTTGCTCTTGTATTTTAGCTCCCCATATATTATTGACTGAATTATGTCCCCCTCATATTCATATGTGGAAGTCCTACCTTCAAGGGTAACCATATTTGGAGAGCTAGGGCCTTTAATGAGGTATAAAGTTAAATGAGATAAGCATAGGGTTTTAATTTAATATGACTGACCATGTGAGAAGGCAGTGAGAAGGCAGCCACCTGCAAACCATGGAGATTAGCCTTGGGAGAAACCAAACCTACCAATGCTTATATCTTGGACACCTAACTGCCAGGCTGTAAGAAAAGAAATTTCTCTTGTTTAAGCTACTGTATTAGTCCATTTACATAGTTATAAAGGAATACCTCAGGCCTAGTAAGTTATAAAGAAAAGAGATTTATTTGGCTCATGGTTCTGCAGGCTGTACAAGCATGGCATCAGCATCTGCTTGACTTCTGGTGAAGCCCAGGAAGCATTTGGTCATGGTAGAAGGGTAGGGGAGCTGGCGCACCACAAGGTGAGATAGGGAGCAAGAGAGATGCCAGGCTCTTCTAAACAGCCAGCTCTTGCATGAGCTCATTGCTGTGGGGAAGGCACCAAGCTATTCATGAAGGATCTGTCGCTGTGACTCAAACACTCCCCACTCTGACATCAGGCACCACATTTCAACATGAGATATGGAGGAGACAAACATCCAAACCATCTCAGCTACCTAATCTGTGGAATTTTGTCATGGGAGCCCTGGCAGACGTGTTACTGTGGAGAATATGAAGTCACTCTGGTCCCTTTTAATTTGCACTGATTGTAGTATGTCACTGACAGAGGTGCTCAGAGAGTTGTGGCATGCCTTGGCTTGGAACTATCTTTATGCATTTTGTGGGGATCAATCAGGAGGCTCATGTCCTTTAATACTAGATGTTCTCGAATTTTTCTCAAAAATTATCTTGTAATATTTCTTTTATCCTTGTCCTTCTTAGTTTTTTTTTTTAATCTTTTTCAAAAGCTCCTATTTAGAGGTTGTACCTCAAAAACTACTCTCCTGGATTTAGTATATTTTCTCTACTATTTTCTCTTTGCTTTAATATATTTCTTTAAAGTATTAAACTTTGTCTTCTAATCTATCTTTTTTTCCCTTTAATTTATCTTATTTTTAATTTTCAGGAACTCGTATTTGTTCTCTCAATAGAGATTTTTAAAGACTTCATGATTGCTGTATTAATGCAATGACTAATCTCTCAAATTATATTAAAGATATATTTTGAAACATTCTTCTCATAGTCTGTTTTTCTATTATTTTTGTTCTTTGTTTGTTTTGGTCTCTAATTTCTAGGTGGAGATTTTCTTCAGATACTTGGTATTTCTAATTAAGGTGAGAGTGGGAGATGAGGGAAGATAGTTAAAAGTGTCACTCTAAGGCACTGATTCTTAACGAGGTGTGATTTTGCCTCTCACAGGATATTTGGCAATACCTGAAGACATTTTTCATCATCATGAATCAGAGAGTGGAAGTGCTCCTGGTATCTAAAGGGAAGAGGCCAAGGGTGTTACTAAATATCCTGCAATGCCCAGGACAGCCTCATACAATAAAGAATGATCCCGTCTAAAATGTTAATAATGCCACTGTTAAGAAACATTGTTCTAAGATAATCTAGGTGATAACTTCATTGGAAACTGTTAGGTCTGTATGTGTAGGTCGTTTCTCTTGGGCTTGACAGATTCCCTAGAGAATTTTTTTTCTATATTTTATGTGGAGACTAACAGTTGGGCTATCAGCTTTCTGAGAGTTGTCTTAGATGATGTATTAGTCAGTTCTCGTATTGCTATATAGAAATACCTGAAACTGGGTAATTTATAAGGAACGAGGTTTAATTGTTTCAGTTCTACAGGCTGTACAGGAAAGCACAGCATCAGCATCTGCTCCTGGGGAGGTCTCTGGAAGCTTATGATCATGGTGGAAGGCCAAGTGGCAGCTTGCATATCCCACGGCAAAAGCGAGAGTGAGAGTGAGGTGGGGAGATGCTTCACACTTTTAAACAACCAGATCTTGTGAGAACTCACTCACTATCATGAGAACAGCATGAGATCACCCTCCATGATCTAATCACCTCCTACCAGGCTCCACCCCCAACACTGGGGATTATAACTGGACATGAGATTTGGGCAGGGACACAAATCCAAACTTTAACAGAAGGGGTCTGGGGTCTTTGGCATTTGGCATTCTGAATGCATATATTTGCTAATCCCTCTGTTTTAGGTTAGAGCCCATCTACCATAATCTACCACAAAGACTTTTCATTATATCCTTTCTAGTGAATACATCTTCAGAGAAAGTAATGGTGATGAGGCAATGGGGAGGGAGACTTTTATTCAGAAGTGTAAAATGGCAAGTTAAATGCTTCTCAAACAATGTTCACCTAATTCTCCTTACATTTATGCTTCCCTGACTTCCCAGTTAGAGAGGTATCTGATGTATAAGTTCATAAAACATTAAGCATTCTTTGATATACACTAATTTATTTCTCAGCTTTCTTCACTAGCTGAATTAAGGTTTGGTTTTCTTGGATATCCCCTATCAATCACCTTTTCTGCCACTTGTCTTCTGCTGTATCATTTGCTGTTCCTCCATGCTTCTCAGGTTATGTTTTAAAAAAGTTCTTTGCTGTAGATTTATTGGATTTTCAGGAGGAAGTGACATTATATGTGCCATTTAGTGACACAGAAATCAAAGTTTAATTTAAATGCCGGAGTTTTGTCAGAGGAAATCTGGAGGGCATTTGTTCCCTCCAATTTGCTGTGAAAAATGCCTGCTGCACATTTCACAGTTGGCTTTGTCTCTGTTTATGTACATCAAGAGTGTTCTCTTTTCATTTTATCTAAGTGCCCTGTGATCCCTGGCCACTGGCCCTGCATTCTGCACATGCTGTGGAGTTGGGCAGGAGTATTTTCTACTCCCTTACAGGAAGAGTATCTTCCTGACTCAGATTTGCTGGACAAAGGAGCTTCTATGAGCTAATGGATGGTTCATACCACACTTCTTCCATCGTCTTTTATGTATCTTTCCTGGCCACGGTGCTCTGGATACACCTAATCAATAATTTCATACTCAATGTAAAACGAGTTGTAAAAATTTGAGACAGATGAATCTAAATGTTTAGAACTTTAGACTTCAGTTTTAGGAAAACTGTGAGATCAACGTCTCATCAATATCTCTCAAATTGTGGAATATGAATGACAGCCAACTCTCTCTTTTTATGTGTTTTGCGTGCATGTGTATGTCTGTGTCTGTGCAGGTGTATATATTTCTACCTAAGTGGGAAGGTTTCCCCTTTCTCCTTATATGAACTTTCGGATATCAATAGAACTTTCTGTTCTTTTTTTAAAAAAATCTGCTTATATTACTCTCATGTTATGTGAGACTAATATAATGTCTCCCTCCATCTTTCTCTCTTTCTCTGTCTCTCTCACATGCACACACACACCATATATAATGTCAAATATATTTACACAAATCTGCCTGTGGGATTGGAAATATGTAAAGAAAATTATGTAAAATTATTAAGATATATTTCAGTAGTTAATAACTGGTAATATTATAGTTTCTAACATTTAGATTTGTCTTCTGACTCCCTCCTTCCCCCACTGCATCCTATACAATGTGGAGGGGTTATAGATAAAGTTCTCTAAAATTCCGATGCATAAGCATCAAGGTTTTGAGATCCTCTTAGCAGAGTGGAAAAGACAGGTCAGCGAGGAATTCTCCCAGGATTCACCATCACATCTTCCTGCACAAAAACAGTCTTTGTGGTATCTGGTGAGCAGCAGCTATCCTTGCAGAATTGTGGCAAACCTGTGGGGGTAATGGAAGTACTTCCCAGGAACTGGCCAGATAGTTTACTAATTGTCGGAGGTTTTCTGGTCACTCGCAGAATAATTAAGCAGGGAGAAGGAATATGGGGCAAGCATTTTCAAATTACTGAAATTCTTATATGGCTAGATGTGGGTGAAAATTAGTGAAATTTGAATAACTGTTAGAAATGTGATTTCATTTATATGAATAGGTTGAGAAAATCCCAGTTATGCTAAAGGTGCTTATGGTTATTAGATATGAATAACTTTTTCCTTGGGTGATAGTTATTCTTTCAGTAGAGAAGCATTTATATGGGAAGGGATCATTTCAGGAGACCAATGCCCTATCCATTAGGCCATAGGGTCTTCTAGAAGGTATCATTCTATAGGGTTTTAAATGAACTTTTTTTTTCTATTGAAGGGGAAACATTTTCTTTTCTTTAAATTTCATCATCACCTATGAATATTTGTTAGAAGATTCTTTCTACAATTATAGTATTAATAAAATATTGGGGTATGTAATCTAATTGAAAGTTGTTTCTCCAGCTCACTCCCTTTAAAAAAAGTTCAAAATATAATGTTAAAAGATAATATTTAAAGTAACATTAAAAGACGTTCCAACTGCCTAAGAGAAAATCAAAGAAAATATTTGCAAAAATTGTATGGAGAAACTATTATCAAGAGAAACTAAAGATATCTCAACGCCTACATTAGAAAATAAGAAAGGTCTAAAGTCAAAAGTTTTAAACCAACACCTTAAAAATATAGAAAAGGAAGGGCCAAATAAACTTAAAGTAAGAATCCTCCAAGACTTTTTCCTGGGCGGCTGCTCTGTGCTGCTATGATATTTGAACATTGTGTGCATATTTGGATTTAAAAATTCTCTTCACATAGTAGCCACCATTCCTTTTTCACCTGGGCCAACTGCCATGGTGTCCTTGGTATATTTCTCTCTGGAATGCAACTCTAAAACAGTTATTGTGACATTTGCTGTGTGTGTGTAGTAACATAGCTGTTTATGCTAGATATATATTTGCTCACAATATTCTTTAAATGGTAAATATTTTCATTTTTATAAGTTATAATGTAATTCAGAAATAAGCAATTTTTCATGATTTACCTACTTGGAACCCCCATCACTAGAAATTATGAACTCTACATCTGACTAGTAATTTGAAAAGTTTTGTAGAGATTGTCTAATGCTGGATATGAGACAATATGAATATCTTGTGCATTAATTTAAAATATGATTTTTAATAACCAGCCAAATTAGTTGCTCAAAAACTCAGTTCTTCAGTCTAATAAACACATCTTTTCCCAGCAAACTTTTCAGACTCACTAGTAGTGAGTGCTAGAACAGAAGTGATTAAGCAATTGTTTTGTGTTTTTGCAGAATTGCGTATTTTCTTCATTTACTTATGCAAATATTAAGTTTATTTACTCTTTATGCTTTACACCTAGCTTTTTCAAAGAAGTATATGTATTACCTTTAGAATGAGAAAAGTCATTTTAAAAAGAACAAAATGATTGAAAATTTCACCATTATTAGTTAAGTTCATAATGCATAATTTCTTTGAGTAGATAAGATTCTGGAACTTTGATTTGACTTTAGGAATACTTTATCAATGATAAAGAGAATACTATTTAAAAGGTACTGGTTCATTACTCAAGCCTGAAAACAGAACACAAAAGGAAACATAGGAAAATATTACTATATCACTATAGCATTGCAGTAATTTTACTTGGTAAATATTTCATATTCTTGCTAGTTCCTTTAGATGACTAACCACGCCATACTGTTATATTATTAGTATCAACATCTGTGGCCATTGTGAGCCCACAAGATAAATTCAGCATCCAGATATGTCTAGGTCCCACAATATGCCAATAGTGAGGATTGCACATTGTCATAATAGTCATGACTCCAATATGTGAAGAAAGTTTCATAATTGAAACAACAACAAAAATGTGTTCTTTGAGAGAAAAAATTTAGTTGAGCAGATGTTTTTCAAGGATAATTATATTGGAAAGGCAATTACATAATTTTTGTTACAGATAGATATACCAATTGAAAACAAATATTAAAGAATCTGATTCTGTGTAGGTATAAAGCCACAAAAGCATGCTGTGTATATTGTAAATCTCACAGTTGGTGAGTACGTGATTAACAAGTCTTCACTTTCAAAACTATGAAATACTTACATAGAATACATTGTTTTCAACCTTCTATATAGCCAAGTGAGAAATCCTAAATATACTATTTGTGTTTTTATTATAACTTACAAAATACATGCTTTCCACAGAATATGATTCATGTATACAGGCATCTTCTTCCAATACACGTTTTGCCTACATTGAAAGTTTGTTGTTTAGTGTAGTCACCTTCATCAATAATCTTAACTAGATCTTCTAGATAACTTGCTGTAACTTCTCCATCATTAATTGCTGCTTCATCTTGCACTTTTATGTTATGGACAGAGCTTCTTTTCTTAAATCTGATGAACCAACCTCTGCTAGCTTCAAATTTTTCTTCTGCATCTTTCTCACCTCTCTCAGCCTTCATAGAACTGAAGAGTTGGGGCCTTGCTCTGGATTAGGCTTTGGCTTAAGGGCGTGTTGTGACTGGTTTGATCTTCTATCCAGACCACTAAAATTTACTCCACATGAGCAATATGATGATTTTGCTTTCTTATCACTCATGTGTTCACTGGAGCAGCACTTTTCATTTCCTTAAACTTTTCCTTTGCATTCACAACTTGGCCAACTGTTTGGTGCAAAAGGCTTAGCTGTTAGCCTATCTCTGATTTTGACACACCTTCCTCACTAAGCTTCATCCTTTTTTCTAGCTTTTTTTTTTTTGGAACCAAGTCTCACTCTGTCATCCAGGCTGGAGTGCAGTGGTGCGATCTCTGCTTATGGTAACCTCTGCCTGCCAGGTCAAGCAATTCTCCTGCTTCAGCCTCCCTAGTAGCTGGGATTACAGGCGCATGCTACCACACCTGGTCTAGCTTTTAATTTAAAGCTAGAGACAGGAAACTGTTCTTTTCATTGCAACAATTAGAGACCATTGTAGGATTTTCACTGGCCTAATTTTAATATTGTTTCATTTTGGGGAAGAGGAGGACTCTATGAGAGGGAGAGAAATGGCGGCATGACTGGTCAGTGGAGCGGTCAGAACACACACAGTATTCATTTGTTAAGTTTGGCATCTTATATATGTGCATTTTTGGCACCGCAAAACAATTACAATAGTAACATTGGAGATCACTGATCACAGATCACCGTAACAGATATAATAATAAAAATTTGAAATATTACTGGAATGACCAAAATGTGACATGGAGACACAAAATGAGCACATGTTGTTGGAAAAATGACCCCCATTGACTTGCCTGATGTAGGGTTGCCACAAACCTCCAATTTGTAAAAAAAAATGCAATATATGCAAAAAGCAATAAAGTGAAATGCAATAAGATAAGGTATGCCTATCCTCACTGCCAAAGCAGTGGTTCTCAAACTTCACCTGGCTTAGAAGCAGCTGAAAGGCTTGTTAAAATACACTGAGCTCCAGTGTCTCTGTAGGGTTGATTATTTGAATTTCTTACAATTGTCCAGGCGATGTGATCCTGCTGACCCTGGACCACACATTAAGAATCATTTCTCAAGACTTAACTTTCATATCTATTCTCTCACCTAACTTTATTTCAGTATTTTGCCTCCAGGATCCCTTGCTGACTAACTCTAGCACCCACATCAGGCAGTTCTGTGATGTATTTCTTGTACTCTGAATAACCACTTTTTGGTTTTGCTTTTAAATTTTATCCACTCTATGCCACTCTCTAGATCTGGGTTATTCATGTCTCCAACTTGAGTATGCTTTACTGGAATTGCTGAATTATGTGGCAAAGTCATAAACTAGTATTCATTCATTTAACAATTATTGTTTGAGCTCATAGCCCCTACCAAACATTGTTCTAGACAATGCGGATATGCAATGAGAAAGATAGGCAAAGTATCTACTCTTCTGGATTTTATAAATTAAGGATGGTAGGGAGGTAAGATATGAACGTGTAAATAAACAATTTTAAATACAGGGTGTGATAAAACAAGATGATGTGAATTGGGGAGACAAGGTGGTGGGTATTTTACAAGGAAATATGGAATGGCCCTATTAGAAGGTAATATTTTAATGCAATGTCTGAATTATAGGAACAAAACTCCTCATTTGGAATACAAAAATAATGTGATTGAATCCTAGTAAGCCTCTTCTATTGAAAACATCTCTATTCTAAACTCTCCAAATTCCTCCATCTTTGAATCTTGACACTTTCCTATATACCCTTTCCAAAAGTCCTTCTGTTCTGTTGTACTTTATGGGGAATAGGCTCTTTCAGATAAACACTCTTATAGGAAGTTTATATGTACCTTTTTGCTCTATAGCTTCACTTAACTCTTCTGCTTTCCTTCTATTACAGGGGGGGAATAAACAACATTTATTCCCATAGCTCAGCTGGCCATTTGTGGCACTGATTTTCTTTGCTTCCTTTTAAAAATATTGTATACCATCAAGTTTCCCTCTTTAATTTTTCCTTTTCATTTTCTCTCCTTCAAACTTAATCTGCTTTTCTATCTCATTTTTTATCTTTCTATCTCTATTGATCTATCCATATATATATATATATGCCCATCTCCACATTTATCCATATACTTATCTATCCATTCATTCATCCATCTGTTCATCCTGCTTTACTGCTGTTTTATCATTTTTCCCCTTTCCTAAAACATTTTCAAAGTGGAGGAATGAAAATAATAAATTTGGGAAAGAAAACATCACTGTTTAAAACCCTACCTCTATCACATACTAGCTGCAGGAGTTTAGCTATGATAATTTGCAGGTAAAACTTCCTAAAATCCACAACTGATTATAACTCTGCTTGGTTAAAATATTTAACTGGCACCTCATTATTTATAATAAGTGCCCAGTGTACTTAATATCACCCTCTACTATTTGCCTACAATCTGTTCTTCCAACCTTAGTTTCTATTTTCCAATTCTTGAACTTTGATAGATCAAGCAGCTGTCTATCTTAATTTTTTGTGTTTCTGTATCTTAGTTTATATTCAGTGATTCTTAATCCAAAGAATACCTTGCCTAAAAAATTCTAAAAGTCCAGATTCTATCCACAGTCTGTTACAAGCACAACATTGACTTATCCCCAAATTTCAATTCATGTTTTTCATTTTTCTTCCATTTTTATTTGAAATTTCACTTGAATCTTGTAGCTAGAAATAATGTATCTGCATTTTGAATACCTGTAGCATGAATTTTGTACCCTTTTTGATGATCATTTTCTAACTCACACATATTTATGTAGTTGTAAAGAACATGGCTGTGCTTTGGTCAAGGATAGGCCAAGGTAGATGTTTACATCCTGTGTGACTCAGCAAGTTTAGAGTGCAGGTGTATAACTCCATTTGTTTTCATAGCCATGTAGACATAACATAGAGAAGCTCACCACCATAACCATAACACAGAAAGGCCATCATTTGGCTCTAAGCCACTATTGTCTATAAAAGCTCTAATTGCCCTGTTGACACTCTGCAGGCTGCTGGCGCCCAGAGAAAGCCAGAGAAAGCCAGAGATGTCCATCTTTGCAGACAGACAAGGGAGAGCCAGGACAAGCTTGGCTCACTTGTGCGCAGAGAGAAAAAGAGTTAAGTTGCTGACCCTGAAGGCAAGGGAGAGCCGACTGCACAGCTGTGTGTGGGGGCCACCGGACTAAGCAGCCGAGACAGGGCAGACAGTGTGAGAGAAAGCTGTTGATGAGAGCTGCTGCTGAATAAAATCATCTTTCACCTGCCTACGTCCCTCGAGCGTTCTTTCTGCTCATTCACTCACTCCCTCTGGACCTCAGCGTGACCGCTGGTGTAGTAGTCAACCTGACAGTAGTCATTGTAGTTGCCCAACAGTATGTAAGTTTCTAGGGAAAAAAATTACTATCAAATTCATTATCGTTTCCAAAATAGTATAAAGGCTAGTATTTTCAGAGTCAGTGGCTTTCAAGAGTAGTGCCTGGAGTAGTAGCATTAGCACAGTCTGCATACTTGTTCGAAATTCACAGAATCAGAAGCTCTGGGGTGGGGGGACCTAACGATTTGTGGTTGAACAAGCCCTCTTGGTACTTCTGATGCCAGCTAAAATTTGGGAACAACTCTGTAAACATTCAGCAAATTCTCGTTAAATGGTTGAGTGAATAAACACATGATAAATTTAATTGATTTTTAAATAAAACATTACAGTTACTGTAATTATTTTTGTTGAGAAAACAACATGGTTGTGATTTAACATTAAATTATGAAATATCTTTGAATTTGGTTAGGACAAATCCGATATTCTTTATTTCCTAGCAATGCTTTCCAGAATGCTGCTTTTCTCAAGCCCTCCTTCTTAGTTTGTATATTACTGAAAGTGTGAATGATATGTTTGTATATGTTTGCAATTAGGTAACTGATTTCAATTCACTGGAAGGATATAGGAGCTCCATAAGGGTCATTTAAATTGCTTTCAATGAAATAGTGTTGTGCAGTACTTCTTCTTCTTCTTCTTCTATTTTTTTTTTTTTTGAGACAGGGTCTCACTCTGTTGCCCAGATTGGAGTGCAGTCCTGTGACACCACAACCTCCACCTCCCAGGCTCAAGCAACTCTCCCGTCTCAGCCTCCCGAGTAACTGGGATTACAGGTACATGCCACTACCACCTGCCTAAGTTTTGTATTTTTAGTAGGAGACATGGTTTCACCACGTTGGCCAGGCTGGTCTTGAACTCCTGACCTCAAATGATCTACCCACCTCGGCCTCTCAAAGTTCTGGGATTACAGGCATGAGCCACCACTGCAGCCTGCAGTACTTCTTGAGTGGCATGAGCATAGGGCTCGTGTGATGATCTTATTAAAGTGCAGATTTGGTCCATTTTACCTTGGTTGATACCTGAGTTTCTGCGTTTCTGAAAGGTCTCAGGTGATGCCACTGCTGCTGTTCTGAGGGAGCATCTTATGAGGAGAGGGTTATAGCATAATGTGTTTCGAATCTAGCAGGCCGATTCAAATCACTATGTTGTTGAAAAGGTGGGCAGACTGTTTATCTCTTGTGAACTTCAGTTTCTTTATTTGTGCATCATAAATAATATATAAAAATCTGGTAAGATGCCTGACATATAATAAGTACTCAATTAAAGATAGTTATTATAATTCAAATAAAAATTAATGTCAAATATTTAAAGGAGTGTCAAAAAATTGTGGCTCTTTATAAAGCAGCAGTGTCTACAGTCTGGGATGCAGCTGGTTAACTCTATTCCTGATGTACTCGCTTGGAATGTGAGGGCAATAAAATTGAGTTCTGCTGTCAACAGTTTTATAGCTTCTGTAATTTCAGCTTGAGTGTCTGCCATTGACCTGCAGCAGCTGAAATCACAGGTGCAACTTCTTGAAAATTGAACCCTTCTTCTGGCACTATCCTGATTATCAGTTATTCTTGACAGAAACAAGCTGCAAAGCATTGAAATAACACATTTCGATTTCTTTATTGAATACTTAAGGGCATTTTTTCATACTGGTCTCTGTCTTGTCAGCATGAATGTTAGTAACTGATATTTACATAAGAAATGTATTGTTAAGTGATTTCTTATTAATATCACATATTAACTCAAAGTTTTGTGCATCTATTACATAATATTAGCATTATGCAAATAACTGGCATTTGGAAAGTTAGTTATTTAAATTGTATAGCTTATAGGACAGCCTGTGTTTTCAATTTACAAAATCAAACACAATAAATTTGGTAGGCTATTTTATTGTTAACTGAAGGAGAGTTACCACTCACAAAGATTAATTTCTGAGTGAATGTCAAATTAGATCATTTCCTAAGGAGGTCTTTGGAACTTCTTTTGGGAATTATGGACGTTTAACTATAATAGCTAGATGCACAATTTAAATTACAATGATTCATCTGAAAAATATTGCTTAAAATGCAAAGGAGAATAGATTTACCCCCCCAAATTATTATATTATAATACATTTTAGGAAAGATATACAGATAGTTATTACATTTTATTCCTTTATGAAAATTGAAGAAGAACAGAAAAACAAATGCAGTTTTCTGGATTTGGGGTGGCAGTGGCGTTTGGAACAGAAAGGATAAATAAAAATTTAAAAATAATTTTAAGTGTAATACCCATAGTCAAAGATTGAATTATTATGGAATGCCTTGATTGCCTTGAATATTCCTAGGTTTTTATTATGATATTTTGAATTTATTTATTAAAATCTATTGGTAATTAATTACTAGTGCTAGGTTTAATTAACACAAGTTCTGATAAGTATTTGGTTGAAGTCATGTAATAATTCTACAAGCAGTCAGAACCCACCACATCTAGACTGAGTAATAAGGGCTAATTTATCACCTGGTGATAAATTGATTGATTATCACCTTCAGATATTAAGTGAGCAGATAATGGCTTTCTGATAAGAGGACATTTGATGTCATTAAAAAAATAAGGCAGATTTTAATCTTTGCTTTAACTTAAATGAAAAAAGGTAAAATCAAACAAGATAGGGATTTTTTTTTTTTCATTTTTGATGGCCTCACTCAATTTTAAGAACATTAGACTTGAGTATTAAAATAGAAATTCAATTTTTTTCTTTTGTCATTGCCGTAAATTCTTTGGTCATCTCCTTAATTTTGTGTCACTCATATGCAGGATTTTTCATACCTTAGTCTTCACATATTTCTAATATGTTTTGAAATTAATTATTTAAGCTTTTCAGAAAGAGAGTATCTTTTAAAAGACATTGACAATCACCTTTTAAAAGCCCATTGTGATTTTTCTAAGATGAACTTTATTTTCATACATTGATTGATTTCTCCCTATAAAAAGTCTTATTCAAAATTATTAGACTGGACACATTGGCTCACACTTGTAATCTCAGCACTTTGAGAGGCAAAGGTGGGTGGACTGCCTGAGGCCAACCTGAACAACACAGGGAGACTGTCTCTAAAAAAAATAAAAAAATTTAGCTGAGTGTGGCGGTGCATGCCTGTAGTCCCAGCTACTCAGGAGGCTGAGGTGTGAGAATCACCTGACCCCAGGGAGATCAAGGCTGCAGTGAGCCCTGGTCATGCCATTGCACTCCAGCCTGGGTGACAAAGTGAGATCCTCTCTCAAGGAAAAAAAAAAAATATTTTCTAGTCTATTTTTATTCTCTCCTCTCCTGTCCCCATTCACTGTCTCCATCACTTTGATTTTTCTAACTTAATGCTTCCTGTATAGCAGGAGTCAAGATGGCAATATCAATGGCCAAATAACTAAGGAAAACAGTACATAGCCTAGTATGAGATAACTTTTAATGGTGACATAGAAAGCACATTATCCGTTTCTGGGGCCATGCTGAAGTGACCTTGTTGTCTGGGGTAACACCCAAGTTTGGTTTTCTCATGGCCACAGAGATCAAGGACATGGACACACAAAGAGTGAGGTTAAGAGCAGAAATTTAATAGGTGAAAGAAAGAGAATAGCTCTTTGCTACAGAGAGGGGTCATGGAAAAATGTGTTGCCGTTCCGTTGTGAAATGCAGGGGGTTTTATAGATGAGCTACTGGGGAGGCAGTGTCTGATCTACATATGGTGTGAAAAACAACTTAGGACCAGGTGTGCCATCTGCATATGGCACGAATCTCTGGCAGCCCACACCCCAATCTTTTATTATGCAGGTGGTTTCTCTGCCTGAGTTTCTCCAGGTTGCCCATTTCTTTCTTACTGTACATGTGCTAACAAAAAGAGGGAAGATGGAACTTCCATGGTGGACATGCCTGGCCCCAGGTAGCACTTTTCTATCAGTGCAGCTGCAGTCATTCCCCAGTGCAAGCTTCTGGCTTCCTTATTTATGCTTTCAGCTCGATCTTTCAGGCTGCTCTTAGGGGGAAAAAAAAAAGATTTCTTGGGCTGCCTTTTGTTAGAAGAGAAGTTCTGCTGAGGACTCTTTTGCCTTCATTATCTACCTAAATAATCACTTTCTATCTCCTGTATTAGTGCTTCTAGCCTCTTTACCTGTGACTGAGCCCATCAGCTGTTAAATGGGGCCATAATTTAGCTAAGCCCAGTTAGGTCCTGCACCTTCATTCTCCTGAAGATATAGGCAGAGAGCATCAAGCTCTCACATTTCTGAATGTTGCTTTAGAGAGATACGTGGATTCAGAAATTTGTTGAATTTTGAGGGCCTTCTTTAAGAAAAAAAGATTACATTTTTTTCCCGAAAAGTATTACAAAAACCATTTGACCATGGGAACCTGTTAGTTCAATGTTTAGTCAATGAGAAAGCAAATACCTTTTCTAAGAGTAGGTTGAGTTAGTGCATAAATTCTCCACAACCAGTTACAATTATTCTCTTTGAAAATGCTCATCAAAAGCCTACAGAAAGGCAATGTCCCTTTGTGAAATTTGCTTTTCCTTTTCTCTTGTTCCAGAATACCATACTTACTAATTAGATCTCAAGAGCGTTTTCAGTGGCATTAAGGCAAGATGGGACGTTGAAAGTGGGACAAAGGAATACCCAAATCCCAACTCTCTTAGTTTTATAGTTTCAAAGTTGTGACTCTACCATATTGTATTTATAAACTAACATTATAATCTATAGGAAGAGAAACTAGAATCATCAGGAATTAATAGTCCCTGTTTTGAATCATGAAACTTCAGGCCTAACTTCAAACGTCCATGGCAATCTCCCTGTGTCTTTTTCTGTGCCCAAATTTCTCCTGTTTATAAAGATGCCAGTCATATTAGATTAGAGGTCTACCCTATACCAATATGACCTCATCTTAATTTAACTAAGAACATCTGAAATTATCCTAGTTTCAAATAAGTTCACTTTCTCAGGTACTGAAGATTAAGACTTCTACAAATGAATTCTGGTGAGGAAGGAGTACAAGTCAACCCATAACTGTGAAGCTAAAATGCTTTTCATGAGCTTCACTTATTTAATATCTTTTATTTGAGCACCATGACTAATTTGATATAGATCTGTTGGAAAGGTAACTTAGACGGTATATTAGTTTGCTGGGCCTGCCATAACAAAGTACCAGGGACTGGCTGACTTCAACAATAGAAATTTGTCTTCTCACATTTCTGGAAGCTAGAAATCCAAGACTAAAGTGCCAACAAGTTTGGTTTTCTCTGAGGCCTCTTTCCTTTGCTTGCAGACAGCTGCCCTCTTGCTGCTTTGCCTTCATGTGGTCCTGTCTTCATAGGCACACATCCCTGGAGTTTCTTTCTGTTCTTATAAGAATGCCAGGCATATTGGATTTAGGACCCACGCATATGACCTCATTTAACTTTAATTACCCCTATAAAGACACTTTATACAAATATGATTACATTCTGAGGTACTAGTGATTCAGATTTCAACATACAAAATTGGGACAATAGATGGCTCACAATAGATGACTTGACATATTTTATTCTTATTGAAACCTGCCCCTACCAGTGAAAACTTACTCCTGCTCTTGTCATTTCCAGTTACTCCTTCTCATGTTAATTGTGTTAATTCTACTAAGCATATAGCAGTCTTACTCAGCACTCTTAGTGTACAGGTTTTCTCCACTCATTAAGAAAAACAAAAATAGAGTAAGAGATAATCCTTGACCTCAAGGAATTTTAAAATCAGAAAAGCACACAAAACTGAGCAAGATCAGTGAGTGAACAGACTTTCTCCCAATGGGATAGGAACTGTGTCATGTTACTGGAGTTAGTTGGAGGTAGACAGAATTGGGGGTTGGCAGCAAAAAATAGTTCATTGAAAAGATATGTTTAGGTGCACATTGAAAGGTATGTGGAATTTAAATAGGCAATGACCATGTCTCAAAGAAACCAAAGTATCATAGAAATACTCACAGAATGAAAAACAACGCTAAAAACTTTGTCTCTGATACCCATCAATCACAAAATAATTGCAAATGTTTTTTTTGTTTTTGTTTTTGTTTTTGAGACAGAGTCTTGCTCTGTCACCCAGGCTTGAGTGCAGTGGCGCGATCTCTGCTCACTGCAAGCTCCGCCTCCCGGGTTCCCGCCATTCTCCTGCCTCAGCCTCCCGAGTAGCTGGGACTACAGGCGCCACCACCACGCCCGGCTAATTTTTTGTATTTTTTAGTAGAGTCGGGGTTTCACCGTGTTAGCCAGGATGGTCTCGATCTCCTGACCTCGTGATCTACCCGCCTCGGCCTCCCAAAGTGCTGGGATTACAGGCGTGAGCCACGGCGCCCGGCAATTGCAAATGTTTAATGAAAAGTCTATGTAATTGCTTCTATCATAATGTGAACATTGGGATCTACTGAATCAACATTTAGAACATCACCATAATAACTAAACACCATCATAACAACTAAAGTTTATTGAAAAATTATTACGTCTGACACTGTTCTGAGAATTTTACAGTTATTAACTTATTTAATCCTCACAATAAATACATGAAGTAGATACTACTATTATCCACATTTTACACAAACACACAAAAACTCAATTTCTTTTGGATCTCATTAAGTATCTTCTGAATATAGAGTGGTGTTTTTAACTTAACAGGTTAGGTAAATAATTTTTAATTTATGACTTGTGAAGAAAATGGTTGTCTGTGAGCTGAAATTCAACATAGTTTCATTATTTTGTTTGGGATTTGAGTATGATAACAATGACTTTTTCCTTCTTTTCTTTTTCTTAATTATAGGCCATTTTGAAATATTATAACTTGATGTTATTACTTTACTAATTACGTTGGCAGATAAAGCCTGTTTAAGAAAGAATTCCAGTCTATTGAATTAACAAACTTGTCCTATATATAGTGTGTTTTAGCCACAACAGAATGATCTGTGTTCCCTAACTAAAACCTTTCCATCTTTCAAAATGATTTCTTAGGTTTTTCCATACATCTGGAATACTCTCTCTCAAATCTAACATCCTACGGTTTCTGTGCTATGCCAGAAACTGTCCTAGAGACCAAAAGGCTAGGTGGTGAGTTATGCACTCTACACTCTACAGATAGTATCTTGTTTAATTCTCAAATTTGTGATGTGAATATTATCATCTCCATTTTATGAAGTCAATAATTTAAACAGTACTCATACTTCTGTTATTAAATGCTCCATTTATTAGTTACCTATTTTATGAAGCTCTTCTAACATTTTCTTTTTTAAAAAAAATCACGGCGGGACGCAGTGGCTCACGCCTGTAATCCCAGAACTTTGGGAGGCCGAGGCGGGCGAATCACGAGGTCAGGATCGAGACCATCCTGGCTAACACGGTGAAACCCTGTCTCTACTAAAAATACAAAAAATTAGCCGGGTGTGGTGGCGGCACCTGTAGTCCCAGCTACTCGGGGAGCCTGAGGCTGGAGAATGGCGGGAACCCGGGAGGCGGAGCTTGCAGTGAGCCGAGATCGCGCCACTCACTCCAGCCTGGGCGACAGAGCGAGACTCCGTCTCAAAATGAATAAATAAATAAATAAATAAATAAGTCACTTTATTGAGGTATGATTGACATATACAAAGCTGTATATATTTAGTGTGTACATCTCTATGACTTTGAGATAAGTATTTATTTACAAAACCATCACCACCATCAAAGCCATAAACATATCTATCTCCTCCCAAAGTTTTGTAGACATCCGGTTTATTGGTAAAATTATTATTATTGTAAGAAGAATTAACATAAGACCTACTCTTTTAGCAACTTTAAGTATAAAATGCAGTATTGTTACTTTAACAGTAAACAGACATGGTTGTTACCTTTAACCATCACATCCTCATTTTCCTCTCCGCACAGCTCCTGGCAACAACCATTCTCTGCTTCCATAAGTGTGACTGTTTTAGATTGCACATTTAAGTGAAATCATGCAGCATTTTTCTTTCAGTGTCTAACATATTTTACCTAAGACAATGCCCTCCAAGTCTATCCACGTTGCTGGAAATGGCAGAATTTCTTTCTCTGTTAAGGCTGCATAATATTTCATCATATATAAATATATAACACAATGTCTTTTTTTTTTTTTTTTTTTTGAGATGGAGTCTCACTCTGTCACCCAGGCTTGAGTGCAGTGGCGTGATCTCGGCTCACTGCACCCTCTGCCTCCTGGGTTCAAGCAATTCTCTGCCTCATCCTCCCAAGTAGCTGGGATTACAGGTGCTCACCACCACGCTCAGCTAATTTTTGTATTTTTTTTTTAGTAGAGACGGGGTTTCACCATCTTGGCCAGGCTGGTCTTGAACTCCTGACTTTGTGATCCACCCGCCTTGGCCTCCCAAAGTGCTGGAATTACAGGCATGAGCCACCGCACCTGACCAATACAATGTCTTTATTTATCCATCTGTAGACATTTAGGTAGTATTCATATCTTGGCTATTGTGAATAATACTGCAATGAAATATGGGAGCGGAGATAGCCCTTTGACATCCTGATTACAATATCTTTGGATATATACAGAGAAATGGAATTGCTGGATTGTATATTCCATACTAGCAGTATCAATTCACATTCCACAAACAGTGTACAAGGGTTGCATTTTCTGTACATTCTCGCCAACACTTGCTATCTTTTGACTTTTTAATCATAGCCATTCTAACAGGTGTGAGGTGATATTGTGGTTTTGATTTACATTTCCTTGATGACTAGTGATGTTCAGTATTTTTTAATATACAAGTAGGCCATTTGTTTATCTTCTTTGGAGAAATATCTATTCAGTTCCTTTGCCCATTTTTGAATTAGATTTTTTTTTTTTTTTTCTCCTCAGTTATCTGAGATTCTTGTACATTTTGGATACTGGCCACTTATCAGATCTATGGTTTATAAATATTTTCTCCCACTTCATAAGCTTCTCTTTCATTTTATTAATTATTTCCTTGCTATGCAGAAGCTTTTTAGTTGTATGAAATTTAATTTGTTTATATTTGCTTTTGTTGCCTGTACTTTTGGTGTCATATTCAAATAATATCTAATTATCGCCAAGTTAAGATGCTTCACCCCTATGTTTTCTTCTTGGAGTTTTACAATTTCAGGTTTCATGTTTAAGTCTTTAATTAATTTTTAGTTAATTTTTGTATATGGAATAAAAAAGACTTTAATTTCATTCTTTGCGTGTATATATAGAGTTTTTCAGTACCATTAATTTCCCGTACCATCATTACTTTCCATTCATTAAAGTGACTGTCCTTTCCCCATTGTGTTTTCTTGGAGCCTTGTAGAAAGTGGGTTGACCATACACACATGAATTTATTTATCAGCTTTTTATTCTGTCCAATTGCTCTATGTGTCTGTTTTTATATAAATACCATACTCTCTTGATTTGTAATATAAGTTCAAATCAAGAAGTGTGCTGCTCCAGCTTTGTCCTTTCTCAAGATTGCTTTGGCTGTTTGAGATCGTTTGTGGTTCCATATGAATTTTAGAATTGATTTTTCTGTATCTGTGAAAAATGCCATTAAAATTTTGCTAGTGATTGCATTTGAGTGTTATGCGCATTTTAATAATATTAATTATTCCAACACATGAACACGAGATGTATTTCCATTTATGTGTGTCTTCAATGTTTTTTCATCAATGTTTTATAGTTTTCAGTGTACAAACATTTCATCTCCTTGGTTAAACTTATGCCTGAGTAATTTACTTTTTTGATGTTATTATAATGAGTTTGTTTTCTTAATTTCTTTTTCAGATATTTCATTGTTAGTGTATAGACATGCAACTGATTTTAGTATATTGATTTTTTATTCTGCAACTTTACTGAATTTGTTAGCTCTTACATATTTTTGGTGGAATCTTTAGAATTTTCTCTATATAAGATAATATTATCAGTAAACAGAGACAATTTTACTTCCTGCTTTTAGATTTGGATGCCTTTTTAAAAAATTGCTCTAAATAGGATGTCCAGTACTATGCTGACTAGAAGTGGCAAGAATAAGCATCCTTCTGTGTTCCTGATCTTAGAGGCAGAGCTTCTGACTTTTCACCAGTGAGTATGACAGCTGTAGGCTTGTCACAGATTATTATATTGAGGTACATTTCTTCTTTATCTAACTGTTTTTTATAATGAGAGGATGTTGAATTCTGTCCTATGCTTTTTCTGATATTGAGATAATCATATAAATTTTATCCTTCATTCTGTTAATATAGTATATAATACTAACTGATTTGCTTATGTTAAGCTACCTGTGCTTCCTAGGGATAAATCCCATTGAACATGGTTTATAATGTGCTGTTAAATTCAGTTTGCTAGTATTGTGTTGTGGATTTTTCTTTTTATGGTCATCGGGGATATTAGACTGTAATTTTCTTTTTTTTGCCATTTCTTTGTCTGGCTTTGGTATCAGGGTAATGCTGACCTATAAAATGAATTTGGAAGTAGTTCCTCTTTTTCAATTGTCTGGAAGAATTTGAGAAGAATTGCTATTAGTTCTTCTTTAAATGTTTGGCAGAATTCTGCCATGAAGCTATCTGGACCTAGGCGTTTTCTGTTGTTGTCGAGAGTGTTTTGATTACTGATTCAATCTCCTTACTCATTATTGAATTATTCAGATTTTATATTTTTTTGATGATTCAGTCTTGGTAGGTTGTATTTGTCTAGGAAGTTGTTCATTTCTTCTAGGTGATCCAATTTGTTAGTGTATGATTGTTCATAGTTGTCTTTTGTGATCTTTTGTATTTCTGTGGTACCAGGTGTAATGCTTTGTTTTTCATTTATAATTTTATTTATTTGAGACTTATGTCTTTTTTTCCTAGTCTAGCTAATGGTTTGTGTAGAGACTGTTTCCTAGATCATTATTCTGAAGCCCAAGCAAAGTTTGATCTATCAGATCAAAAACTTACTAATCACGAGGTCAGGAGATCGAGACCATCCTGGCCAAGATGGTGAAACCCCGTCTCTACTACAAATACAAAAAATTAGCCGGGCGCGGTGGCTCACACCTGTAATCCCAGCACTTTGGGAGGCCGAGACGGAGGGATCAGGAGGTCAGGAGATGGAGACCATCCAGGCTAACACGGTGAAACCCCGTCTCCACTAAAAATACAAAAAATTAGCCGGGTGTGGTGGCGGCACCTGTAGTCCCAGCTACTCGGGGAGGCTGAGGCAGGAGAATGGCGTGAACCCGGGAGGCGGAGCTTACAGTGAGCCGAGATCGCGCCTCTGCACTCCAGCCTGGGCCACAGAGCGAGACTCCGTCTCAAAACAAACAAACGAACAAAACACTAAGCTTCACATAATAAATAAATATCGAGGTACAGTGGGTTTTCTAGTATCAGGTAGGTACATAAACAGATACCTTTGTCCCCTTTGTCCTTGGTACAGTTCTAGAAAGAGGCAAAGGACTTGGATACAAATTCTTGTCTTCAAGTAAGTCTTCTATTTGGGGAAGGAGATGGCCAGAGTTTCAGACAGCTTCAGGATACAGTGTATTGCTGTATTTCCTTTGAGATTCTCTAACCTTCCCTACAATAGCATGGGGGAATGTGTGCAGTCAGGCTTTCTGTGCATTTATTGGTAAGAACAGGGATGTGAAATACATTAGTGTACATCATTTTAGACATTTCAACCTATTTCAGGTTTTAATTCCAAAGGCATATGATGATATCACAGAGATGATTATAAAAAATGAACATCAAACACAATCAGTGAAAACATTCTGCTGTTATCCTGCAGTTATTCAAGGGAAGATTGATGAAGACTTTAATGAAATGATCTTATATTTAAGTGACTACAGCCAGTGTCTTCTCTTCATTTTGGTTGTTTCTAGTGAAGTATACTGTGACTAGATTCATGCAGAATGTGAAAAAAAGTAGTAGCAAAACTTACAGTGCTGGCACAAGAACCAACTATTAAATCCCATAAGAGAAAAATACCGCTCATTCCAGCAGTCTAAAATACAACTTAAGGGCAAGTTGTTGGCACACTTCCGTCACTGCTGTCAGCTCACTAGTACTCAAGGCCCATGGAAATACTTCCATTAAGAATAATCATCTGTTCATGGGAGTGCAACATCCAAACAGATTATAGCCCCCTTTGTGTGACGAGTGAACAAATTTTGTAATTACTTATTATCTTGACCCACTTATAGCCTGAAACGGTGGTGAGCTACTTGCATTATGGTTGAGGTCATGTGTGGATATTTAGGACAAGAGTGTTCTAAATTAATAAATACTAGGCATTTTTGAAACTCTTTTTGGTAATTACCTAAATCTATGAACAATCTTCTGAAAATGTTACAGCTAAATCCAAAAATAGTATCCGGTTTGAAGAGTTAATCCAAACGTAAAGTGATTGTTTTGATGTAGAAAAGATAGATTATTTGATTAATATTCAATATTCATAACAATGCTATTTTTTTTACTTATGGCAATTCTTAAACCTAATGTAAATGTCTTGTCATATTTTTTAATGTGTATAGCTTATATTTTCTGAGTTTACATGTTGTTATATGATGTCTAGACCTCTTTGAGTGTGACAGATAGGATATCAACAGAAAATAAGTTACTTGTCACTGCAAGATAGTGCCTTGGTTCAAACCATCAAATATTTAGTCGGCTTCATAACTGTAGAAAAACAAAAGACATAAAATACATGCTTTAGTCATTTCCTTGTGGCTTATAGACAGGCATATGAATAAACACTAACCACCTAATACTATGTTCAATCTGAGACTTTAATTTTACTGCAGACATTCACACTGGAGGCTTAACACCTCAGTTTTCTCAATCGCACCCCACTCCCCAAAACTAAAAATCACTGAATACACATTACAACTTTTGGTGTCAACTGACAAGATAAAACAAGACTAGGGAAAACTGTGGGCACAGTCTCAAGAAGCAATAGAAATGTGCAGGATAAATTTCAGACTACTTTTACCTTCTGCTGGAAATTGAGAGCATTCCTTTTATACATGGTTCTTACCACTAGGAAGGAGGATCCTGTATGTATAAAAAAAATTCTGTGCCATTTCAGTATATTTCTTGCCAATGTCATAAAATGGTTATGTCTTATATCTAGGACAATTGATCTTTAAGTGCAGAGGAAGGATAGATCATAGATTAATTTCAGGTGCATAATTAAGCTTTTTAAATCCATAGAATAAAAAAATGTATATATATATCTTTATTTATTTTTGGTCAAACTATTTGAAATTTAGTGTTAAAATTCTCCTAGTGCTCAGATTTGGTTGTTCTTTGTTGTTTGGTGCTCAAACAACCTTTTTGTTGTTGTTGTTTTGACACGGAGGTTCGCTCTTGTTGCCCAAGCTGGAGTGCAATGGCATGATCTCGACTCACCACAACCTCCGCCTCCCGGGTTCAAGCGACTCTCCTGCCTCAGCCTCCTGAGTAGCTGGGATTACAGTCATGTCTCACCACATCTGGCTAATTTTATATTTTTAGTAGACATGGAGTTTCTCCATGATGGTCAGGCTGGTCTGGAACTCCTGACCTCAGGTGATCTGCTGGCCTCGGACTCCCAAAGTGCTGGGATTACAGGCATGAGCCACAGGGGACCAGCCTAAAATGACCTTTTTAAAGGAGTTGAAAGTATTCACTCAGTGAGACGAAGTAGCAAACATAGTAAGTCACGTCGTTTCTTTATTTTTGCCATAATTTTAGAAGCCCCTGACTCTGTGGTGGCGCACAGCTCTCTGGAGAGGTGTTTTCAAGACAAAACAGAAGAGAGCGCATAGCGCACCCACCCCCTGTTAAATATTTCCCAAGTTCACATGGCTTAAATTAATCTTTCATAAAGAAGCAGGTTTTTAAAATTATTGATGAGATAAAAATAAATGTTTCTTCAAAATTCTCAACATACCTTTTTGCCTTCACTTACTAGTCAGACAAATTTATATTTGTACCTGATATATAATTGAAAGTGTCAAGGTTTGAAACAAAGATTATAAAACTATAAATCAAGCCAAAACCAAAATAATCTTTATAAAATTTTAAAATTAATGACTAATTTAATATTATTGGTTTAATAAAAACAGCTATATCTTTGGTGTTATCAACAAAATACTGATATATTTAATTTTAAGATTAAATGATTAGCAGGAAACTGGTTAACAGGAAAATAACTTAAAATGATGACTAACTTTGACTAATATTTCAGTGCTCATAAATAATCTAGATAAACTATTAAAGTTAAATTAAATTACAGTGAATGAAATAAACACATAAGTAAACTTTTAATATAATTTTTAAAAAGTTATGTTAAATTAAATAATAAATAATCATTAAATGTCTGGGTCATTTCTAATTTTAAAAATTTTAAGAAAACCTATTTCTAAGACTCATAAAATAGTTCTTATGTGTAAAATACTATGTGATGGACAATTAAAAATTTCCTGCTTTCTAGGGTTTCACTAAAATTTAAGTTTACAAAATATTTAAAATGTTTAACATGTAACTCTATATATGCAATATACAAAATTCATAAATAAATGCAAATATCTCTTTAATAAATTGGTCTGATTCCAAGGTTATTTAAAGGTTATTTATACAAAAAACAGTAAATAAGAGATGAAGATATTAAAATTTATGGATCTGTAAATATATTTTAATCAAAAAGTTTAAAATTTATGTATTTAAAATGTCATATAATAATTTTTTTCTAAAATAAAATGACTTTTTTAAAAGACAAAGCAGAAAGCTCAAACATGTCATAGACATAATAAAGTGTGTAAAAAATTTATAAAATAAATTTTATATATAATTGTTAGCTAGAATTTAAAAAACTATGTCTTTATAATTTCTAAGGATTAACATTTAATATTAAAAATATACTAATATAAAACTAAAAATTTTTGTTTCCTATGTTAGAACAAGGTCTTCTTAAAATATTAATTTACTACTAGTAAAATCAGAACAGATTTTAATTTTGAATTTTAAAATCAAAATTTCTTTTAAACACTTCTTTTAAACACTTCTTACATTTATATCTCAAAAGTTTAATTTCTAGTGTACCTCACTACACATAATGTAGAGGACAAAAATCATTAATTACCTTCTGCTCCTTTTCCTCTAGAAAAACTGTACTTTTTACTTCGCTGAGATAACAACCTTCTTGAAACTTCTCTACTCTTATAAGTTTTTTTTTTTCTCCATTTCTTACTACTGTTGTGATCTGATGCTATGTTTATTTTGAAAGTCTAAAAAAGTATATATATTTCTCTATTATAAATTAATTCTGTACTTTTGGCTCCTTATGTCTAAATTGAAGAATATAACCAAAAACCTTTTTATGCTGTTACTAAGAACAATATATTCCCCTACTCAAGGTTTCCTCAATACTTATTTAATAAATCATATAAATATATTATCAAACAATAAATAATACCATATATTATTTCATTTACATTATAAATATGCAATTAATATAAATAGTCTTAAAGTTACATAAATTAATAAAATGCTAACATCACAGTTTTGATTGACATTAAATATTTCTAGTTATATTTATATGAATTTGTCATTCATATAAATATTTTAAAAATTATATAAAGTTTATAAAAGTCTGATCCTCCTTATATGATGTCAGTCATAATTCTAATTATCTTAAAATACTGCATATAATAAAAGTAGCTAAATTTCCCTGTCAACTAAAAACTTTTGTTTAATTTTGACCGTAACTATCGTAAATTTTTGTCATCCATAGTTTCGAAAAGCATTTACTATCAACTCTATCCTAAAATTGCTTTTCACAAAAAAGACTTTAATAATATAGATACCAAAATGTAATTAATAAAAAGGATACAAATACATGTTCAAATTTTGTTAAATGTTTATCATGTATTTTTCTAATCTATAACTCACTTTGATACTATTAAAGATATACTGCTGTATATAATCTATAGTATTCTTATAATAGTTTGGTTAAGGTGTTAAATTAGGTAGAAAAATAAGACTGTCTATGAAAAACAGATTAATTAAAAAATATATAGAATCCAAAATATATTTTTCAATAAATAGAAGAATATACATGTTGGGCTCAATACTCATTCCTTACAACTACAGCTAACGATTAACAACCTCGCTAAAAATGAGTCTTCTTAGCTACCTGAGACAAATGTTGGTCAAATACAACCACAAGGTTATTTATGACCAAAAGGGAAAACTTGTGAGACAAAGTAGCGAACATAAGAAGCCATGCTTGCTTATTTCTGCTTGCCAACATAATTTCACAAGCCCCTGCTTCTGTGACTATGTACAACTCACCAGAAAGATACTTTGAAGACAAAACAGGACCGAGCACAAGGCCCCCGACCTCTCTTGCTTGAGTGACTATACTCCTTAAACGATAAATGACCAATGTTTTTGTTTCTTCCTACACATAAGATAACGTCTGTCTGATGGTATTAGTGATTATGGTTCTGTAACCTATAACCAAGAATACTCTTACATCCCAATTCTGATATAATTCAACTTTAACATAACTTCTAAACAAGCTTGATATGATTTTATGCTTTCTAAACTCCCACTATCTATACTAAACAGTGGGCTAAAATACAGTGTCAGAACAGTCTGACAAAACCTCTGTAAAAGACTCCTTCTCGGCTATAGGCCTCAGTCTTTAGTTCTAAGTAAGACTTCTAAATAAAACTAACTTTAATTATTTAAAAGCTTATTTTTTTTTATTTAGCCAACAACTAATCCAATCATTTGACAACTGTTATTCTTAGTACTTACCATATATAAATTATCCCTAAGATAAAAGACACAAGAAATACAACAATGACACTATCAGCTTTGATTTATTCTTTCATAGAGCTTATAATTTAAAGTCAGAAACATATTTATCCAATAATCCATCATGCACATGCATGCACATACCACATGTGCTAAACGCTATGAAGGAAAAGTAGTTTGTGCTCTCAGAACATGTAACAGAGGCAGTCTGTCTAATCTGGAGACGAATGGGGTGATGTCCAGGTAGAGATGATATATGAGCTCAATAAAGAAGTGGTATCTAATCTAAACCCTGGAGAATGTGTAAGAGTTAACTAGGCAAAAGGAGAAAAGAATACCTTTATGTGGAGGGCTCAGCGTGTGCACAGATCGGACTTGCAGATCACAAAGAAGGACATAGATTGAGATGGCCTGGGAGGTCAGCTAGCGACCAGATCCTATAAGGCCTATGAAACCATGTTAAAAGAAGGGTATTAAATAGGAGGGTTAAATGACAAATTTACATTCTTCAAAAGAAAATATCTTACTGGGGAAAATAAAAAGTTGACAAAATCTATGCTTACCCTCCACATGTTCTCGTTCCAGCAATCTCATTTCCAGTCTGTACAATCCAAACGTCTTACCTCTATTCTAGTACTGTAAGTAATTTGCAGAAACTAAGAACCAGTCATCAAGGGGGACGCATATGATCAAGGATTCATTCACTATAGAAAGGTCTCTATAGCGGTCTGCTGCTCTCAGCAGGTGACTTAGATCGGAAAGGGACACTGATAGCATAGCATTCTCTGAAGTCTATTTTATAAACTGGGGGTGGTGGCAGAGACAATGGAACACTTTTCAGTGTCACAATACTTGGGGTTACAACAAATAAAAGATAGAGAGGGTCAGTTTGGCCCTTGTGCCTGACAAATCATCATCAGTGGATAGAAGATGAACAAGTTTGACAAAACTGGCAGCAAGGAATAAAGGAGTCTCAGGAAAGCTGTTAGAGTTGGGAACTGAAAGAATAGGGTGTAGAGTCAGAGGATATTGCTGTGTTCTGTGACAGGGAAATTAGACTTCTTTGATGGACCAGGGCAAGGAAATCAGTAGCTCCTCTTGTGTCTATAAACCTGCACTCATTTGAGCACACAGAGGCATTCTGCTATTTTCTGGCAGTAGTGTTCCTTTTTCTCTTTTAGAGTATGTTTCCTCCCCTGCCAAAGAACCTCTGTTTCTCTTTTCCCTTCCATTCTTTTGATTATTTCTCTTCTCTCATTTTCTTTACTCTCTGTTGCTTTTAATCACCAACACTTCAGTTTTAAACTTAATCTCCTTCTCTTTCTCATTACCTCTTTCCTTTAATTTTTCTAACTGATTATAATATACAACAGAGGTAAGTGCTTTAAAATATTTCCTATATTTATCAAAATAAGTTGTATAATTTTATACATCATTTATAATTTTTCTAAAGATACAACCACTGCATAATTGGCATCAATTATCAATTGCTGTATTTTGGTAAAATGCACTTGACTTATAAGTCAGGAGTACTTGATAGAACATAATAGAAGATTCTTCTTTGCATCAAGTGATGTTCTGTCAAAATCTAAGGAAAAGGAGATGAACTGTTTGCCATATCACAATAACCAAAAACTCAGATTGACACTGTCTCCTATTTAGAGTGGATAAGTTCAGTAGTTATCCAGGTAGTAGGTGGACAATTATACTGATTGGTGAATCTTTAGAAAAAAAAAATGGCAGTTATTGGGGAAATTACACTGATGATATTAACAGAAGCTCTTACCCAAAAAAGTGCTGGGCTTGGGGTTTTGCATGGGTTATCTTACTAAATCTTCACAACAGTCTTACAAGGGAAGCACTGGTATGTTACAGTTTTATAAACTGTGAGGCCACAGTTTAAAAAGTTAAATAAATAGCCTAAGGTTTTAAGCAAGCAGATGGAAAGTGGTCTTATTCCAGAGCTACAGCCAAACCTCTATGCAACTCTGGTGCAACTGCCTCTTATCCCTGTTATCTGTGTAATGTTGAATCAACTCTGTAAAATAATGAGTGTTAGTAATTTGCAGGTTAAAAATATTCCCAATTTATCAATTATATTGCATTTTTTTGGGTAATGATAATATTTATTCCTAATCTTTCTTTACTTCACTTAATTTTTAGCAATAAAATAAGGTGTTTGTACACTGGGATGAAAATTACAAAGCATAAAAGCAGCCCCAAACATCTTTTTTTTTAGTAAAAAATTCATTTGACAATAAGTGATGAAAACAAAGAAACATTTAAACTGGATTTCTCATTGTCATGTCTTTGGAACTTCCTAAAAGATACAAAGTGGTTCTAAATGTTTTTTGTGCATGTTTGTTATAAGCATAACACATATTTGCAGTAAATAGAACCTGTTCTAAGTGATGTATTTGCTCATTTATTATATATTGTCCTGCTGCTAGCATAAGATTGTGCTATAAGTTTACATGATTGATAAACCATCAGGTGTGAACCTGTTCTCATTGCCTAATCTTCTAAACTGGTAATGGAGTTTTCAGGTTTCTAAAAGCTTCAATAACTTGAGAATTGACTGCTGTCTAATGCCCCCGCAGAGTTTGAATTAGAATAACCAATATGCCTGAAAAGAAACATAAGGTTCTGTTGTGGAGAAGTCTTATAATCGTCAGGCAAAAAAGATAGGGTGACCTTTGATCTCTTGCTCCTAAGCAGCAAGTGGGCTGGATCACTCTGCTGTATGAAAGTGAACTCTCAGTTTTCAATTCTGTTTTTTCACGTCTGTGGGTAGCATTTAGTTTGTGGTTTTTCACACATCTACCACAATGCGGGTGCATCAAGAGGTAAAGAGAAATCCTTAAATTTGAAGTAAGAGTATCTGGGTTACAGCATCATTGAGCTAGTCCTGAAATCGCTTTAATTCTCAGTTTCCACATTTTAAAAAGAGGGCTTGTAAGTGGAACTTCAGGGAAAAAAATAAAATAAAATATGCATTCTTAAAAATCCCTCTTACCGCCTAAAAATGACTGGAGAATTATACAATGAAAACATAGTAGATCAGTGTTTGAACTTTGAAGTTCAAGACTGCAGTGAACTGTGATCACACCACTGCACTCCAATCTGGGTGACAGAGAGACTCTGTCCCAAATAAGAAAGAAAAAGTAGATCAAAATAGCAATTGACAAAGTCATCTCACTAAAATAGACAATGGCTGCAAAAACCAACCCCAAACTATTTATAGCAGTGGTTTTTCCTAAGGTGAGACAAGGTATTATATTTCAAGGTATTTTAGAATAATTTCAGAGTACAAGGCATTTTGTTAATAAGCTCAGAATATCAATACATTAAAACAATGGAAATGACAATTTCTACCTGAGTAACATATTTTAGTAATAGAAGGAGAAAAATCACAATCTAACTACTAAAGTAATAAAATTATAAGTTGCTTATTATGTTTCTGTTGTCTAATGAGGCATAGGGGTTAAATAAAACTATTTTATTATTTATTGTGTTCTAACAAGAATAAGCAGATAAATGGTTGACACCCACGGTGTATGTGGCAGGACGGAATTTTTATTTCACTTTTCATCTGGACACTAACTAAGTGAGGATAAATCAAAGGAATTGTTTTAAATTGAACTCAAAGTGGAGGAACGAGAAACCATTGTAGCATAATTATTATAATAGTCATATAAGAAAAAATCAACTTATACAAGTAATACAAACTCCACAGATCAACAATTTTTAAATTTTATTTTAATTAACAAATACTAACTGTACATATTCATGGGGTACATAGTAATGTTTCCATACATATAATGTAGCGTGCTCAGATCAGGGTAATTCTGTAAATACTGACCCTGAAGCCAGCCTGGTGAATATGACCCATGTTCCTTTTCCTCATTTCTTAGGCCACCAACTGGAAACCCATGGAGTGGAGGTGGGGGGTAAAGACAGAGAACTCTTGGGAAGGAGACCAAGGGTGGGGACGTTCATCAGATGAACTTGGCTTTCTGAGAACCTGGATAGTGAAGACTGTACTGCTAGATGCCTGGATTTTTTAGGGAAAAAAGCGTCTGTGCCTGTGAAGAGTGGATGACAATTCTCCACCTAAAACAGATCTAAACAGGTTGAAATAGGCCATTTCATCCTGAAAAACATGATGTTCTGAATATAGCTCTGATCTCTAAGTGTCACTGATGGACAAACAGTAGAATTTGTTTTCGTAACGGGCAGATTCCCTCACATTTCAACTAATAAGGAAGTTGTAAAAATTCTATTTTTGAATAAGTTATAATTTATTGGCTTGAAACTTTGGACTTAGGCAGGATCGTCGAAATCTAGCATAAGACAACCCTGCCCGTACTCTCGCAAATGAGGAAATTGAATTTCAAAGATAGAGGCTGTGACTTGTTCAGTTCCACAGCAGGTAGTTTTAGAGCCTGGACTAGAATTAAAAATTTCTCAGTACCTATTTTTATGCTACGTATTCATTATATCTTGATTTTTCTTTTTTGGTTTTTGTGAAACAAAATGATAATAAATTCTTTTTTTCACCTAAAATATTCTCTACATATTTGCTCCAATATATATATTCAAATCTATAATTAAGTTAAATGTTAACGACTCAGCCTGTAAAATATATTTTTCTCCCAGGGAATAATATGACGTGAAGATGTACTCCCTACAGACCTGCCTACATGTAAAAGAACCACAAAACTAGAAGTGTCTTTAATGTTTTAGGGTCTTAAATTAGGCCATTTCTTATGGAATCTCAAACTTGGTGCCAATTTTTACATATTTCTTATTTATGTTTGAGTCCTCAAGGAGAGAACAGACTTAGAGACATGTTCAGGATATCAGGAGATTGGACTCTTTTTTTTTTTTTTTTTTTTTTTTTTGAGACAGAGTCTCACTGTCACCAGGCTGGAGTGTAGTGGCACGATCTTGGCCCACTGCAACCTCCGCCTCCCAGGTTCAAGCGATTCTCCTGCCTCAGCGTCCTGAGTAGCTGGGATTACATATAGGCGGGCACCACCATGCCCAGCTAACTTCTGTATTTTTTAGTAGAGATGGGTTTTACCATATTGGCCAGGATGGTCTTTATCTCTTGACCTCGTGATCCACCCGCCTCGGCCTCCCAAAGTGCTGGGATTACAGGCATGAGCCACGGCACCCGGCCAAGATTGGACTCTTTATACCACTTAAGTCCTCAGGTACTGTTGAGTTTTTAAACTTCAGTTATGTAAACATAACAGAAAGCCCGTCTTCTATTTCCTCCATTTTACAGATAAGGAATAAGTCAAAGATCATTTAACTTATCCAAACTAGCAGCTCTGGGAAGCAAACTCAGATATCTGGGTTCCAGATATTGCATCGTTAGGTTGTACATTACTCTGAGTTATGTATGACTAAACCTAGAAAAAAGTCAAGATGATTTTTGTAGTGGCATTCTCCCTCTCTAGATTTTGTTCCAATTTTGGATTCCTTCACTGAGACAATGCCTCATTCTGATTAACATTGCTGCTAAACTCAACATCTCCCTGATTATTCTGAAGGCCTGTTTTAGCTGAAACAGGATATATCCATTCAAAATTAATGGAATATAATTGTTAACAACACAAAACCACAAAATATTCACACCCCTACCTACTTCAGTGGAATTTGTGAAAACTTTGATCATGGAAAAGAGGAAATATCATAAACATTAAGAAGAAGGAAGGGGATATTTTCCTAGATATAGAGGAGAGCAAAGCAACAAAAGAATGAAATAAAATATTCTCCTTATAAAATTTTTCTCCTTTATTAAGGAAAGCAAGATAATATTTGCAATTTCTAGGATATTAGATGATTTTTAAGGTATGTGTCATTAGATAAAGGGTTTAATTTTTTTGTGACCCAGCAATTGTTTTGTGTAGCCCAGGTAGCTTGGCATTTGCTATGCATACACACTATTTCTATAATCAATTGTCTCTCTATTTGGAATTCCAGACACTACACTGAATCTCCCAGCTTTTTACTCCATATCCTTGTGCTCTTTTGCTGCAAGATCTCATCCTATTATCTTATATCCTTGCTACCAAACATCTCGTTGGAGAATCTTGGATCTTACACTGTGGCCAAATTCCTTGAAATTGGCCCATACTTGCCTGGTTGGACTCCCCACCGTATTCTAAACCAAACCCGAGGTTTCTGTGTCATCTATGTCATCTGCCCTGCAGTGTTCATTATTGGCTCATAGCTTTTCTAACTGGTGGATTCAGATATATTATCGTATCTTCTCTTACTAGTTTTGATTTCAGAAAAACACTAGAAAAATATACTCAGGAAGTTGGATAGGAAAAGTATATGCTGAAAGTGGATCTTCTGGTTTTTAAAGGGGTAAAATGTAATATTGTGCAGACAGTTGAAATATTTGGAAGATGAAAGCCAAGTTCACGTTAGAACAATTAAAAGAGCCCCAAATGGCAGCTCCAAGTCAAAGTTTACTTCTTTGAAAGGCAAGCCGATCATGATCTAAAGAAATGAGAAGGTAAAATTCTTCAAATTTTCAAGGAGCCACTGTCAATTGTTGCGCCTAAATCTCTCAAGGACAAATCTCTGAGAGCAATGTGACCAGAATTAAGCACAAGAGTTCTTAAGCCAAACTGCACTTGACATTCACCAGAGAAGCTTTGAAAAATGCTGATGACTGAGCTTCACTTCCAGAAGCTGGATTTAATTGGTCTGAGATGCAACAGAATTGGCACTTTTTACAAAGCTTTCCAGGTGATTTATTATGCAAGTAGGGTTCAGCAAAATGGTTGAAAAAGACCAGTATGGTTTTGAGCCATTGCCCTTCTCCACTAGGGCGCCTCTTTAGGTGTGTGGCAATCTGCCCTCTGGGGTCTAGGAGTTCTGAGAATCCCTGGCATCCATGTCCTGCCTGCCTCTGGTCACTTTTGACTCTGGGCCTTTCTCATGTAAGGAACCTGATTCTGCACTATAAAATAACAACAACAACAACAAAAATCACTTTTAAGTTAAGATGGCTATGATTTAAATAAATAATTATAATTTAACACTACTGGTAGTTTTATAGGATATTTTTCTCTCTGCTCCAAAAGAAAGAACACTTTCTTTTTGGAATTGAATACGTTTAGAGAAAGAAGCGGTTATCTCATGTCTCTCTATTCTTATGTCAAAGCTGCTTCTCTGTCTTTTCAAAATATGATACCATATGCTGGAAATAGATTGGCTTGTTCTCTGTAAGGGGCACAATTATTTCTCCTGATATTAATAATTGTGAAAAATAGACATCATGCCAGTGTGGTTGAATTATCTGTGATTACATATACTAGGAAGAAACATAAAAACAACAATGAAACAATTCAACCTTGATTTGGAAAAATGCTGACTGGAAATATACTTATTCTCCTTACAAAACTTTTCTCCTTTATTAAGGAAAACAAGATAATATTTGCAATTTCTAGGATATTAGATGATTTTTAAGGTATGTGTCATTAGATGAAAGGCTTAATTTTTTGTGACCCTAAAAAGTTATACTGTATTTATTATTTTATTCCGACCTTACTTAGGAACCTACGAAATCGAATTATCTTGGGACTTAGTAGAGGATCTTTGTTAACACTCATAACTATTGAAATATCTATGAGAAAATAACATCTGAGGGAAGGGTTCATTGATTGATTGTTTGCTTTTGAGCAAATAGGTTTACTTTTGGTAAAGCCCTGATGGTCTTGTGATGAATCTGCCGTGATTGAGTGTGGGTGTGTGTCTATGATTGTGCAGGAAATGTCTTTTTTAAAGTATCAACTACTTCAAAATTGATCTCCTGAGAGAGAATTGTAATACTGATATTTGGGAGATAGTATTCATAAAATAGGCATTTAAGAAAATTAAAAGCAGGCACAGCATAGCTATTAAGAATAGGGGCTGCAAGAACCAGAAAAATACACTACAGTTAGGTGGAAAATAAAAACCCCTCAAAACTCTAAGGTTTGGCAGGAACTAGCTGCATGACATTTAGCAAACTGACTTCTCTGGACTTTATTCCTTTGAAAGTGGTATTGGAAGAAATCATGCATTAAAAATTTAAATCTAAGATAATCAAAGATATATAAATGATTTGAAGAATTATAAAAACTTTCATAACTCTTTTTGCCAAACACAAACTCAAAACTGAAAATATGATATATCTAGAAATCTGCCATATTTATCCTAAGCAATAATCTGAGACCACAGGCTCAATCACCTCCTATAATTAAAAAAAAATTAAAACATAAATCAAATGATTTCAATTCAAAATTAGGAAAAAGAAAACTGTAAAATCAACCAAATACAGACATAATAAATTAATCTAAAAACAACACAAAACAACAAAATATTCACACCCCTACCTACTTCAGTGGAATTTGTGAAAACTTTGATCATGGAGAAGAAGAAATATCATAAATGTTCAGAAGAAGGAAGGGGATATTTTCTTATAGAGGAGAGCAAAGCAACAAAAGAATGAAATAAAATAAAATTAAGTAAAAATATATTTTAGAAATTAAAAAATATATGTGGAAATGAGCGACAAAGGCAATAATGCATATCAAAAGTTACAGGATAGTGCCAAAATAATATTAAGAAGGAAATCAATAACTTTAATACCTGTGATAAATCTCATCCTAAAACAAAGAGAAACAGGCAAATAATTTTAAGAGCAAGAAAGAAAATATGCCCACAGACAAAAAGTATATCAAACTAACAAGAATGTATCATGTGTAGCTATTCATACACACATGCAAATTTAAATATCTAGGAGGGATGAGAGTTTTTCTAAGAAAATGTAATATTAAAATGAGTGAAAAGCATGATGGAAAATTGATTAAATGGAACTGAAAGAAGAACTGAAGTTATACTCTTCATGCCCCATTTTAAATGGGACAATGAGGGGGTACCCTATGGTAGCACCATTACTATGAGAAAGAACATGTAAATAAAGCTGGACTGCAATTGGAAGATGAACTAGCTTTAGTCTAATTAACTCCACTTTTAGGGGGAAATTATGGAGAATTTTGGGAGGGATTTATAATTCTGATCAAGGAAAAGAATATCAACCATACAGTAGAGGGTTAGCTTGAATCTATTTAATATCACCTCATAGATACTGGGCTCTGCAGTTCTGTTTCTCTGATGGGGTCTCTGAACGAGTGGGTTTTGGAAATACATTGTGTAGTTGCATGGGCATAATGTTGTACTCATTGCACTATCAGAAGTGCTACTTTCATAAAAACCTCAGAAACCATGATTGTAGAACTGGGAAATAGAAGTTTTCATTTTTGGTATCCTGTGAAAAAAGGGTTTCAGAGAATTCTAGACTGTTTGAAGTAGGAGTTGCTCTCTGTGTTTTACCATCACTCCGGATGGTGATACAAGTAACTGAAATCTCTCAAAAAATGTGGTATTGCTATGGGTTTAATATTTGTTAGGTAGAAGCAGTTCTGAGTGCCTCTATTTGAACTTTCATGGTCAGGAAGCCAACATGGGAATTCTGCTAGGAGCTGAGTCTGTCTATTCCAATTCTGCATTCTGAAGTAGAGGAAATAACCACACAATGGTTTCAAAGATATATCGGGCTTATTAAACCAAAATTCTGCTCATTAGCTGACGTCCATACACCCCTGTTCTGACTATTGAACCACAGAAGTGTTTTGAGTCTCCAGGAGTTAGTGTCAGTCTAGAGTGAGTGACCAACAAACTGAAAATTTTGGTCATTCCATCTCTCTGATGCACAGATATCTTAGTGACCTTGGGAGAACAAAAGAGGAATTGCTTAAGGTTTTTTTTTTTTCTTTTCTTTTTTTTTTTGCATTAAAGCCGTATATCCTCAAGAGAATGCTGGTTCCTTTTTATTTAAAGGCTCTAGGCTGCAAACTCCTGAGTTAGTGAAGGAACTGTTAATTTCTAGTGGGGTAACACAAGTTAGACTTATATTCACCAGACCTAGCACTTTCCTAGTAATATAAATTAAATAAGATTTTATTAGATTTTCTATCTAGCTCAGCTCTAGAAACATTAAGATTAATTGGCCTAAATGGGCAGGCCAAAATATTACAATGCTGGCTTCAGTTCTGTTGGCCACGATGGTAACCATCTTTCTTTGGCAATTAAGTGGTGCTGTTTGTGTGTGGTCACTGCCACTTGGATTCTCATCATCCCCACTGAATTCAGGGAGCCTATTCTAATAACAGCAGTTCCTTTTGTTATTCCTGCTATATAGAAAATAAATAGCTACCACATAGCTTTTCAAGGATGCTGGAGTTCCTCTCACAGATGTATTTCTCACAGCTGTAGTAAAGAGAGTCTCCTCTGAACCATTCTAGGGCATAGAGTCAGTGAATCGGTGAACACATCTTCCTTGATAAATGTATTCTGAGATTCTGACCTTTTTAATCCTTAGGATAACTTCCATCATGGCAGAAGTTCTCAATTTCAATACCTTTGGCATTTTAGCCCAGCTATTCCTTTGTTGGGGAAATTTATCTGCAGGAAGACTCGTAAGTTCTTTCCTATGGAAGCTGTGCTTGTGGGAAACAATATTGAGAAAGAATAAAGTGGAATCATTTCCTATGTGAAACTAGTTCCTAAAAATAAAATGTTAGTCTGAATTATATTTCCAAAGTGCTGGCCTAGTAGAATGAATTTTTTAAAATTTTAGGTTTTAATTGTATGTAAACAGAATAACTACTCAATTCACATTTGACGCTTACTACTTAATGTGCAGGCAGAGCTTCAAAGGAAAGTTTGGGCAATGTTTGAATATCAGAATTCTACAAATATCTATGGGATAGCTCTAGGTATTTTACAGGTATTTGCATCTGTTTATAATTGTGAACAAATATTTTCTATAAATACATTGAATAATATTAAATACTGCTCATAATTTTAAACATCCAAAACTATGTTATACAAAAATTTCATCAAGGAATGAAAAAAGCTGACAGTAATAACTTGGTGCAAAGGAAGGTAGAAATTTTCAGTTTCAAAGTTCAGTAGTATTAAACAAGTAAAATATATAATTTCCATTTTCTAATTTTAAAATATATATTTACATTTCAAAAATAATCTTCAATATGTTCATATTATCTTATTGATTTCTGCTTTTTCATACGAAGGGGTTTTCATGATTCCTTAGGGACTGTGATGGTTAATTTTGTGTGTCGACTTAACTGGACTAAGGGATGCCCAGATAGATGCTAAAATATTATTTTTGAGTGCATCTGTGAGGGTGTTTGTGGAAGAGGTTAGTACTTGGATCAGCTGACTGAGTAAAGAAGACAGACTGCTCTCACCAAAATGAGCAGGCATCATTCAATCCGTGAAGGATTGAATAGAAGAGTGAATTAACTCTGTCTTCTTGAGCTGGGATACTCACTTTCTGTTGTTCTAAGACATTGGCTCTCCTGGTTCTCAGGTGTTTGTGCTTTCACTGAACTACATGAAGAGCTTTCATGGGTCTCTAGCTTACAGACAGAAGATTTTGGGGTGTCTCAGCCTGCATAACCGCATGAGTCAATGTCTCATAATACATCTCTGTCTATGTATATATCACTATTTATCCTATTTGTTCTGTTTCGCTGGAGAACCCAGTATTAGTAAGGGTTCTCTCCCACTGTAAACAACAACTAAAAAGATTGGGAACATCATCTGAAACAACTGTCTTCAGACATTGGATTAGATGAAAAACGAATTCAATGATAATATTATTTAAGGATTTCAAGACAGTGATAGTAGAGAATTAAGCCAAGTGCAGAGCCTCTCTTAGTTCAGGCCCTTATGCAACTTAAACAGTTTGTACAATATGAAGCTGGCTCAGGGTATTAGTCATGGAGCCAAACTAGCTCTAGAATAAAGGCTAACCTAGATCCACCCTTAAAAAGCATAGAAACCAACCTCAAAATAATCAAGTGGCTCTGTAAGTGACTTAAAACAACATCCAACACAATTCAAAGGAAGAAAGTAAATCTAACAGTAATAATATAAAATTAATAATATTTCACATGCAAACTCCACAATATCTAGATTTTTAAAGAAGCAGGAAAATGTGGTCTATAATCAGGAGAAGTATTAGTTAATAGAACAGATACAAAAATGACAGAGAAATGGAAGTAGCAAACAAGGACATTAAAACAACTGTTTAACATATAAATATGCTCAAGGATTTAAAGCAGATATATGGAAGACATAAAAAAGGATCCATAGATATAGAAAAAGAAAAGACAACAGAGAAAATTGACATAACCAAATGTTGATTTTTTTTGAAAAGTTTTATAAAACTGATAAGCTTCCGGTAAGGCTGTTAAGAAAAAATAAAGAGAAGATATAAATTTTCAATATCAGAAATTTTTAAAAATATATTTTAAAAAACTTTTACACATGTTAAAATCATATAAGGCAATATTAAGAGTAACTAAAATTCCTTGATAGATAAAACATTAAAATGCCAATACCTTTAAATCTATCAAATGAATTGAATTAAATACTATCAACCTTTTTATTGTGAAAACTCTAGGCACAGACATATACACCAATAAATTCTCTTAAGCATTTAAGGAATCAATACAGTAGTCCTCCCTTAGCCACAGTTTCACTTTCCTGAGTTTCAGTTATCCACAGTCAATCACGTAAGTTTGTACATTGTTCTGAGTAGTGGGATGAAATCTTATGCTGTCCATTTCCCTTCTACCTGGGAAGTGAATCATCCCTTTTTTCAGTGTCTTTATCCTGTCTATGTTACTTGCCCGTTAGTCACTTAGCCTTCTTGTTATCAGATCTACTGTCATTGTATCACTGTGCTTGTGTTCAAATAATCTTTATTTCACTTAATAATGATACCAAACAGCAAGAGTAGTGATGCTGGCAATCCACATTGCCAAAGAGAAAGTGTAAATCGCTTCCTTTAAGTGAAAAGGTGAAAGTTCTTGACTTAAGGAAAGAAAAAATAGCGGTATACTGAATTTGCTAAGATCTATGGTAAAAACAAATCTTGTATTTGTGGAATTGTGCCGAAAGAAAAAGAAATTCCTGCTAGTTCTGCTATCTTACCTTAAACTGCAAAACTCTGACTACAGTGTTTGATAAGCACTTAGTTAAGATAGGAAAGATACTCAATTTGTGAGTGGAAGACGTGAACAGAAATGTTTTCCAATTGATGGCAATTGGGTTCGGTACTCTCCATAGTTTCTGACATTTGTTGGGGGTTGAAATGTATCATCAGATGTTAAGGGGGAACTCCTGTAACAGTTTTGCGATTTTTATGCTAAATCTGACTGAAAATAGAGGAGAGATGTTTTCCAGTTCATTTTATTAGGCCAGCATTATCCTAATAGCAAAAATTGACGAAAATATTACGAGAGAAGAAAATTGTGTACAGAATCTCTCATGAATATAGATTATAAATTCCTAAGCAAAATACTTTTAAGCAAATAATCCAGGAATATATAAAAAGAGTTGAAACACCATGACCAAGTGGAATTCATTCCAGAATATAAGGATGTTTTATATTCTAAAATCATTCAATGCAATTCATCACATTGACAAAAGAAAGTAGAAAAACTATATGAGTACTCAGTAAATGCAGAAAAAGCATTTGACGTAATTCAGCATCCTCATAAAAACTGTCAGCTAAATAAGAAAAAAACTTTCTAAAACCAAGAAATGTTACTTCCAAGTGTCATCATACTTCAGTGATGAAGACTGATTGTGGTCACCATAAGATCAGAAGCAAGTCAACAATGTCTCCTCTGACCATTTCTATTGAATGTGCTACTGGCTACTGGATAACCCATCCAGCGAAACAAGATAGTGAAAAATAAAAATAAATAAGACACATGCAAATTTAAAAGAAATAAAATTATCTCTATAATATCTGATAAGATTGATATATGAATATAATGCCCATATACAGAATCAGCTACAATTTTTAGAATTAATAAATGAATTTAGCACGGTCTCAAGATACAAAGTGAATGTATAAAATAATTCTATTTCTATATACTGGAGGTAAACAACTGGAGCATGAAAAAATGTAATAACCTCAGATTCACAACATAGTAAGCAACAAATGTAGCATAAGATGTGCAAAACCTTTCAACAAAAACCTATAAAACATTGTTAAGAGACAGTAAAAAAATCTAAATATAGACAAAAATATGCCATTTTCATGGTGGGCAAGACCCAATATATTTAAGATATACGTTCTTTCCAAATTAATTTATTGATTCAAGTAATCTCTACCATAAACAAATAGCATAAATGTAGAAATTAATAAATTGATTTAATTTTTGTTGCATCGGCAAGGGGTTAGAATAGCAAAATTGGTCTTGAAAAAGAACAAAGCTGGAGGACTCACATTTCTTGAATTAAGACTCAATAATTGAGTAACTAAGACAATATGGTATTTATCCTATATAACTGCAAGTTATATAGGACCTACATCTCCCCGTTTCTTCCTCCTCCCTGCCCCTGGTAACCACCATTCTACTCTTTTTCTTTGCAGTTGACATTTTTTACATTCCATATATAGGTGAGATAATGTGGTATTTTTCTTTCTGTTTGGCTTATTTCTCTTAGCATAATGTTCTTCAGGTTTTTTCATGTTGTCACAAATGGCAATTACTTAAATAACATTCCACTAGATATTACATATAACACATTACATATAATAATCCTATTTATAGTCTACACTTCCCCCTACACATCACAATTTATTTACTGGACATCCCTTGATGAACACTTAGGTTATTTCAAAAACTTAGCTATTGTGATTATGGGAGCACAGAAATCTCTATGACTTGCTGATTTATTTTATTTTTTTTAGTTTTAAATTTTTTTTAGGTTCAAGGGTACATGTGCAGGTTTGTTATGTAGGTAAACTCATGTCACAGGAGTTTGTTCTACAGATCATTTTGTCACTCAGGTACTACGCCTAATACTCAATAGTTATGTTTTTCTACTCCTCTCCCTCTGCTCACCCTCTACTCTCAAGTAGGCCTCAGTGTCTGTTATTCTCCTTTTGTGTGTCCTTGAGTTCTCATCATTGAGCTTCCAATTATAAGTGAGAACATATGATATTTGGTTTTCTATTCCTACATTACTTTGCTAAGTGTAGTGGCCTCTAGCTCCATCCACGTTCCTGCAGAAGACAAGACTTCTCATTCCTTTGTATGGCTGCATAGTATTCCATGGTATATATGTGCCATATTTTCTTTATTCAACCTGTCATTGATGGGTGTTTAGGTTGATTCCACATCTTGGCTATTGTGAATAGTGCTGCAATGAACATTCACATGAATGTGTCTTTATGGTAGAATGTTTCATATCCTTCTGGATATATACCCAGCAAAGGGATTCCTGGGTCAAATGGTAGTTCTGTTTTTAGTTTTCTGCGGAATTGCCACACTGCTTTCCACAATGGTTGAACTAATTTACACTCCCACCAACACTGCATAAGCTTTCCCGCTTCTCTGCACAAGGTGCTGATTGAAATTTTTTTGGATGTATACCCAGCAGAGGTAATGCTGTGTCATATGGTAGTTCTATTTTTAATTTTTTGAGGAACCTCCATAGTGTTTTCCATAAAGTCTGTACTAATAATTTACATTTTCACCAACAGCGTATAAGGGTTTTCTTTTCTCCACACACTCACCAATGTATTATTTTGTTCTCTTTGTGATAATAGCGATCCTAACAGGAGTGAGATAAGATCTCATTCTGGGTTTGATTTGCATGTGCCTGATGATTTAGTGATGGTGAACACCTTTTCATATATACTTCTTGGCCATTTTTATGTCTTCTTTGGAAAAAATATCGATTTAGGTCCTTTGCCCATTTTAAAATTGTGCTATTTGATCGTTTGCTATTGTTTTGTGAGTTTTGTTAGTTTGCTATTTTGGCTATTAACCCCTTATCAGATATATGATTTGGAAATATTTTCTCCCATTCTGAGTTACCTTTCCATTTCATTCATTGTTTCTTTTGCTGTGCATCAACTTTTTGGCTTAATGTAGGGCCCACTAGTTTATTTTTGCATTTGTTGCCTGAACTTCTGGTGTGATATTCAAAAACTCATTGCCAAAGTCAATATTAAGGAGGTTATTCCCTATGTTTTCTTCTAGGATTTTTATGGTTTCAGGTCTAGCATTTAGGCCTTTAATCTACTTTGAATTCATGTTTGTGTGTAATGTAAGACGTTTATTCTTTTGCATTTGAATATCCAGTTGTCCCAACATTGTTTATTAAAGAGTCTACCCTTTCTTCGCTGCGTCTTCTTGGTGGCCTTGTTGAAATGTAAGTCAAAAAGGTTACAAATTTAAAGTTGTGTAGGATGAATCTAGAGATGTGATGAGGACTATAGTTAATAATAGTATATCATTATCTAACATATATAGTTAACTATAATGTTACATAGTTAACGATATTATATTATATACTGAAAACTTGTAAGAGAGTAGATTCTAGGTGCTCCTGCCACACAAAAAGTAACTATGTAAGATGATGGATATGTTAATTTGCTTGACTGTACTAATAATCTTTGTCTCTATATGTGTATGTCAAAACATCAAGTTATATACCTTAAATATAAACAGTAAAGACAGTATGGTTATTGATATAATTATAGCATTATCAATGTCAGAATAGAGATTACAGAAGTAACACCACAATTATATGGTCAGCTGGTTGCTGATAAAGGCTCCAAAGAAATGCAAGGGGAAAAAGGCAAGTCATTTAAATAAATAGAACTTCAACACTGGATATCCATATGAGTAAAATGAACATTCTCTTCTACTATATAAAAAAATTAGTTTGAAATAAATGATACATATTTTTAAAAACTAATATTATAAAGTTTTTAAAAGGAAATGTGGATTTTTTTTGTAATTTAGTGAAGATTTCTTAAATAGGACACAGAAACATAAAAAAAAATTAGATTTTAAAAAGGTAAGATGTCTAGTCATCAGAAAATGCCATTAAGAGAAAAATGAATAAGCTAGGTAAAAACTGAAAGAAAATGTTTGCAAAACATCCTATAAAAGACTTGTATCCAGGACATATATTAGGAATTCCTTTGATCAATGATAGTATAATAAAAATAAATAAAAAGAAATGAACATTTCCTACAGGAAGATAAAAATGGCCAAAAAGCACAAGACAAAGTTAAGAAAATGCAACTATGAAATACCACTCATTATAAATTTTATCAGAATGGCTAAAAGTACAAATACTAACAACAATAAATGCTAAGGAAAATTTGTAAAACCAGTATCTCACATATTAAAATTAAAATAGCATGATCATTTCAAAAACAGGTGTGGCGGTTTCATATTAAGTTAAATATACATCTAGTTTTTGACCTAACAGTTCTACTTGTGCGTATCTACAAAGAGAAATAAAAACTTATTTCCATTAAAAGACTTTTTCAATAATCTTTATAACAGTTTTATATATAGCCCCAAACTGGAAACATCCCAAATTCCAACAAAGGAAAAAATAAATACATTTTGTGTATTTATAGAGTGAAACACCACTCATTAATAACAAGGAATTAACTACTGATGCACACATAAACATAGATTAATCTCATAAACAAAATGCTGAGAGAAAAAAGACAGACACTAAAGAACACATACTATATATATATGGAACACTATATATATCGTTCCATTTATGTGACATCCTGGAACAGGCAATAATAATTTGATTTGAAACAATTAAAAGGGTAGTTGCCTCGGAAGACTAAAGTTTCTGGAAAGAGATACAAGGGAAGTTTCTGGGAAAATGGATAATAGAAGTGTGCCTTTCATGGGGAAGAGAATTCATTTTACAAAATTGTACATTTAATCTTAGTACATTTCAATGTATGTAAATGCTGTCTCAAAAAATTGCTTCAATCATCATCATCATCATAAGCATCATCATCCTTATCATTGCCATGTTAGGGAGTGGGATTGTATTAGTCTGTTATCACATTGCTATTAAAGATATACCCAAGACTGGGCAATTTTATAAAGAAAAGATGTTTAATTGACTCACAGTTTCACATGGCTCAGGAGGCCTCACAATCACGGCTGAAAGCAAATGAGGAGCAAAGACATGTCTTACATGGCGGCAGGCAACAGAGAGAGAGCATTTGAAGGGGATCTCCCCTTTATAAAACCATCAGATCTTGTGAGACTCATTCACTATCATGACAACAGCACAGGAAAGACCTGCCCTCATGATTCAATGACCTCCAACCCTCCCACTACACGTGGGAATTATGGGAGCTAAAATTTGAGATTTGGGTGGAGACACAGCCAAACCATATCAGAGATGAATGGTAGAATGTAGATACAATTTTCAGTTGAGGGCAGAATACACAGGAATTTGTTATCTTATTTAATTTACTCCATGCATGTTTAGATTTTCTATAATAAAATATGAAGCTCAACAGTTTAAAATCCTTAAAAGGGGACAAAGGAAATGAAGCCAGCCTCAATTGTGAAAGAAAATATGCCTGAAGAAATGATAGAAAAATGCCAGTGTAAGACATTAATGTGAAAAATAATTTTGAATGTCTTCTTTCATTCTCCCTTTGTCTTTTGGAAAGTCAAAGAATAATTCATTCATATAATCAAGAACTTGTCCCTGAGGCATATGTTGTTAGTCGAGGTATTTATTGCAAAATGAAGTTTCCCTAACTACTGAGTCAAAAAGCTACCATGTATTGTCTAAAATATAGTGGAATTTTCCCAAAACTTGCATTCATGCTTCACAGAAAATATTGGGGTTTATGCTAAAGACAAATTGCTAATAATCTCTTGTAAGATTAATAAAATTGAAAAATGAGGCAAACAGGTCAATTGAATTGTATTTCGAAAAAAAATTAATGATCGATCTTATCTTTTGAATTTGTAGGTTATCTAGATCTTACCTAGTGTTTAAATTTTGGTAGGCTATGCTTTCTTTAAAGAAGATCAAGACATTTAACACATTTTTTGTAGCCTTCACACAAGCTAAAATCAAACTGTGAGAATCAATGATCTGGGGATTCAAATTTACATAATGATTACCATATAATAAAATATATTGACAACACTCTTTGAAGAATTTGTCCTGAACATTATCACAACTTACCTAGGTAATGTTAATTGCCAAGATACAGAACTGTGTTCATTTTATGATATCATACAGGGAAGTAATCACTTCAATATAAAAATCAATACAATAAAATTAGTTAAATCACATCTCATATCTTTTTGAAAAATTCATCCCCAAAAGACAACAATAAAATCATGTTATGCACTCTACATGTTGATAGAAATATTTTATTTTTGACTGTCTTACACAGTTGTGCTAGATAGATATTTTAATAATGTATATAATTTTAAACTTTTTAATGATAATGTCATACATGTTATAAACAGAAGTTTGGGGGACTATGCTTTTTCTACCGTATTTTTACCACAGTTCATTTCTCCCTACAAATATTATATGTTATTTAAGTGCTAATTTCTTTAGAATAACTAATGCCATGAAGGCACTTCAGCGAGAAAGCATGGCTCTCTCTCACTAGCAATGTATTTATCATATTTAGATATGTAAATTAAACTAATTCTTAATTTAATGGAGAGATGGAAAATTACCAGGTAAAATATGTACTAAGAGCATGTGTCTGTGCTACTGACCTGCCTGGTTTTTAGTTCTGCCTCTTCTGTGAGACAAACCTATTTATTGCTTAATCTTTTTAATATGTGAATTTATTATCTATAAAATTACTATCTGCCTCAACAAATCATGGCACAGAGTAAAGAAATAATAAAAATAGAATATTTTATGTGCCCTGTATATACAAGTAGTCAATAAATAGCAGCTAAAATTTGTATATGCCATGCAAATTAATATCTATGTATAATATACAATATAAATGTGTATATGTCCATTTACCCATGGATAAATCTACTCTTTCATTGGTTAACTGAAATAAATTTTCATACTTAAAGGTCTAAATAATTAATATTTCTTGGTAAATTTTTGTTAATCTAGTATGATTTCGGGGTTAACATTCTATTGTTGGTGTTAATGCTTTTTGTGTGTGTGTATATATATATAGTGTTTATACTATATATAGAGAGAGTATATTTTGAATTTGTTTGTACATTCCTTCAAGAAATATTTCTTGAGCACCATATAGCATGAGCTATGCTGAATAATCCATACATTTATATTGCATAGGTATGTATAACAGGTGTGTATGTGAAAAAAACATACGTATATGTTTCTTGAGGCTTTGTGAATTATTTATCTGAGAGCCTATTGCATGTACCATTTTGGAAGCTTGCCATTTTATTATTGATGAAGAAGGAATATTGAGAAATGATACTTGTTCTGCACTTTCCTTACTTTCCTTAGAACAGTGTTTTTAGAAATAATTGTTTGATAATGTCTTGATTGAAGTTTTTCCACCTAAATTCAAAAAATCATTTGGTGGCATTAGAATTCTGTAAAAATATAATGTGGGGAGTTTTCATAGTTTGTCATTTCTCTTTAGGAGACATCTTGCATCTATTATGTTTGTGAGGGCAATTCTGCTCGTGATCAGCTAGTTTATCTGCTTTCTGTGTCAGTTCCCAGGGCATGGGCACATGAATGTAAATACAGTTTTAAGAAGGCCAGGTTAAATATAAAAGTCTTACATAGTTCTCTATACAGCTTAAAATAGTTTTTAATCCTGCAACCTATCCAATAACTCAATTCAAACTAAAGATATTTCATATCATCAAAGCATAAAAAAATCAGAGATCGGAAACACACTGAAATAGTGAATTTATTGTTTAACTTATATTTTGAACACTTATTAAAACTTTTTCCTGTGTAATGTAACTCTATTTTAGATTAGATTTAAATCGTACAATCTAATACCATTAGTAAAGCTTTTAATTGTAATACTTGTTGAAGAATTGGTATTTATTACATTTTTTACAAGGTATTGATTTGAGATAGCCTACCAGTATATCAGTGGGGTAGTGCTATTATAAATTTAAATTTTGTAAAGGCAATACAGATGCTTTAATGACTACTTTAAAACATTTTAGAATATGACAAATGAGTGTTAAAGAGAGAATGAATAGAATATCAGGTATAATTCCTTTAATAAGAAGATAAACTGCAACAATAAACATAACTTGTTACCACATTCCATTTCTACAGAGAGATTTTAATTCATTTCTTTATATATCAACCTCATAAGAGCAAACTAACTTACATTTGTAAGTCAAGGGAAGTGTTTTTGTTAGAGAATGTGCTAAATTAGAAACATTTATTTTTAGATAATAAATATGAAGTAGATAATTTATTTTCTTAGCAACTCAATCTTGCAGAAACTTTTCTCATGTCTTTCTAGAGCTCAAGCCTCTGTTTAACTACTAAGACATAGAATAAATTAGAGTTATTAAATAATGAAAAATACAATGATTGTACAAATTTCTGAAATGTTTTATTTTTATCTTTCAATGCAGTCATTTTTGAGTCCAAACATTTAAATTACTGAAAACCTGTCACAATGACAGATGTAAAAGTCTTCCTCATCAAGGTAGTCCCACAGCATTTGCAAATTTAAAATAATGCTAAGATGCTTGAATGACATTTACTGGAATGGAGATCTGATTTTATTGGTACAAGCATATGAACTGTAGCACTGGGGTTTTCCTTTAGCAACATTTTTTTTTTCTTGAATTATGTTTCTATTTATTATTTTATTATTATTCACTATAGATTTTCATATTTTATGGAAATCATGGAATTAATTTCCAGAGAAATTATTCTACTCTTGGCCCTATTCTCAGGTACTTTCATTGTTTTTGAATGAAATTGTTTCATTCAAAACAATTTAATTCAATTTGATACACACATACATCTCATAAGTAGACATTGCACAGTGTATGGAAAACTGTGATGAATATTTTAGATATCATACCCTACTTTAGAAGCTTACAGTATTATAGATAAGACATATATCAAAATAATAATTAAATATTTGTTGCAAAAATAAAATAATAGCATGCTGCAAAAGAAATGAACAAATTGAATGGAGTAGGGATGGTCTTTGTAAAAATTATAACTCAAACTGATGTGGAATTAGTAATTAAGAATGACTAGTAAGGCTTGTTCTAACCAAAGGGTACACTAATTTTGAAGAGTCTCAAACTAGATGAGGTCCTCAATATTAAAGAAGCTGGATAGAGCAAATAGATTATTAACAGTGTGATTTTCTATGACGGAGAACATGGGGGAGGAGGAGCAAGTAGACTGAGTGAGGTATAGAAACTGAGCAATGAGTTAAATGTAAGGCCAGTTTGCCCCTAATTTTTGTAGCAGTTGTGAAGAGCACAAATGGAGGCTCACTTACTATGGGTCTAACTAAATATTATAAGTCAAGCTAGTAATGTTACATCATATATGATCTACCACCCTACTTTGACACAAACCACCTTCCTAAAAATATCAAATAATGTAAAATTATGGTTTTGATATTAATGAAATTTTGCAAAATATCAAAGGTAAGATAATTTAATTATTGCACATATCTTGGTATTCTATGGGTAAACAACAATGTTTGAATACATAGTAAAATAGAAACATGTAATTACTAATTATATTTCTAATACTTAAAATTATTTTTCTTGATTTTAATTCAGCAAATCCACCAAATACATTGTAACAATCATTGTTTTCTCACAATCACGTTATATTAACATTAATACCAATTGACATTAATGCCAGTCAAGACCTTTCTTGAATCATCATAATTTCAAGATAACTTCCTAAAATTGATTTCTTATCAAAATTTCTCTCTTGAATGATTAGAAAGTAACTGCCAAAAATCTCTTAAAACAACACTCAGACTTCAAATAAACCAAGGTGAAACATTGTAAGGGAAATTTGTAAGATAAATTATTATTATTACAGAAAAATATTGTAAACTTGTTTAATTTATTTACATAAATTACTATCACTTATAATCTTAACCATCTCTTGAAGTGATATCTAGTTCCATAAGGAAATATAAAGAACATGATTCGTATATATTATATTTAGACATATTTATAAGCAATCAAAGTTTCAAGATTTAAATGCACTGTAAAATTGTTCTTTAGTTCCCATGTGCATCACTTGTGAATACTATGCTAAACCTTGAAAATCTCCAAAACTACAAGTTAGAAGATGAAGAGAAATAAATAATGGATAGTCAGCAATATAGGCAAACAGTACCTTGCTAAGAAAGAACACATTTTCTTGAGTCCAGAAGATGGCCAAATACGAACAGCTGTGGTCTGCAGCTCCCAGCAAGACCAATGCAGAAGGTGGATGATTTCTGCATTTCCACCTGAGGTATCCAGTTCATCTCACTGGGATGGTTAGACAGTGGGTGCAGCCCATGGAGGGCAAGCAGAAGCAGGGTGGGGTGTTGCCTCACCCAGGAAGTGCAAGGGCTCAGGGAACTCCCTCCCCCAGCCAAGGGAAGCCGTGAGGGACTGTGCGGTGAGGAACAGTGTTATCCGGCCCAGATACTACGCTTTTCCCCATGGTGTTTGCAACCCGCAGACCAAGAGATTACTTTGAGTGCATATGCCACAAGGGTCCTGGGTTTCAAGCACAAAAGTGGGTGGCCGTTTGGGCAGACACCGAGATAACTGCAGGAGGTTTTTTTGTTTGTTTGTTTGTTTTTTTCTTCATACCCCAGTGGTACCTGGAATGTCAGTGAGATAGAAATGTTCACCTGCCTGAAAGCTTGCTGAAGCCAGGGGGCCAAGTGGTCTTGCTCAGTGGATCCTACCTCCATGGAGCCCAGCAAGCTAAGATCCTCTGGCGTGCAATTCTCACTGTCAGCACAGCAGTCTGAGGTCCCAGTCTGAAGTTGACCTGGGATACTCGAGCTTGGTGTGGGGACGGACATCCACCATTACTGAGGCTTTAGTAGGCAGTTTTCTCCTTGCAGTGTAAACAAAGTCACCAGGAAGGTCAAACTGGGAGGAGCCCACCACAGTGCCAAAAAGCCCCTTTAGCTAGACTGCCTCTCTAGCTTCCTCATCTCTGGGCAGGGCATCTCTGAAAGAAAGGCAGCAGCCAGAGTCAGGGGATTATAGATAAAACTCGCCTCTTCCTGGGACAGAACACCAGGGGGAAGGAGTGGCTGTGGGCACAGCTTCAGCAGACTAAAATGTTCCCACTTGCCAGTTCTGAAGAGAGGAGCGGATCTCCAAGCACAGCAATCAGGCTCTGCTAAGGCACAGACTGTCTCCTCAAGTAGATCCCTGACCCCTGTGCCTCCTGACTAGGAGACACCTCCCAGCAGGGGTTGACAGACACTTCATACAGGGGAGCTCCACCTGGCATCTGGCGGGTGCGGAAGCTTCCAGCGGAAGGAGCAGGCAGCAATCTTTGCTGTTCTGCAGCCTCCGCTGGTGATACCCAAGCAAACTCCAGCAAACATGCAGAAGAGGGGCCTGACTGTTGTAAGGAAAACTAACAAACAGAAAGCAATAGCATCAACATCAGCAAAAAGGACAACCATGCAAAAACTCCATCTGAAGGTCACAAACAGCAAAGACCAAAGGCAGATAAATCTAAGAAGGTGAGGAAAAACCAGTGCAAAAGGCTGAAAATTCCATAAACCAGAATGCCACTTCTCCTCCAAAGGAAAATAACTCCTCACCAGCAAGGGAACAAAACTGGCCAGAGAATGAGTTTGGCAAATTGACAAAAGAAAGCTTCAGAAGGTGGGTAATAATAAACTCTTCTGAGCTTAAGGAGCATGTTCTAACCCAATGCAAGGAAGCTAAGAACCTGGATAAAAGGTTAGAGGAATTGCTTATTAGAATAACCAGTTTGGAGAAGAACATAAATGACCTGATGGAGCTGAAAAACGCAGCACGAGAACTTTGTGAAGCACATCCAATAGCCGAATTGATCAAGCGGAAGAAAGGATATCAGAGATTGAAGATCAACTTAATGAAATAAAGCTTGAAGACAAGATTAGAGAAAAAAGAATGAAAAGGAATGAACAAGCCTCCATGAAATATGGAACTACGTGAAAAGACCAAACCTACATTTGATTGGTGTACCTGAAAGTGACAGGGAGAATGGAACCAAATTGGAAAACATGCTTCATGATATTGTCCCAGAGAACTTCCTCAAACTAGCAGACAGACCAACATTCATATTCAGATAATAAAGAGACCACCACAAAGATACTCCTCGAGAAGAGCAACCCCAAGACACATAATTGCCAGATTCACCAAGGGTGAAATGAAGCAGAAAATGTTAAGGGCAGCCAGAGAGGGAGGTCAGATTACCTGCAAAGGGAAGCCCATCAGACTAAGAGCAGATCACTCTGCAGAAACCCTACAAGCCAGAAGAAAGTGGGGGCCAATATTCAACGTTCTTAAAAAAAAGAATTTTCAACCCAGAATTTCATATCCAGCCAAACTTAGCTTCATAAGCGAAGCAGAAATAAAATACAGACAAACAAATGCTGAGGGACTTTGTCACCACCATGCCTGCCTTACAGGAGGTCCTGAAGGAAGCACTAAATATGGAAAGGAAAAACTGGACCAGCCACGACAAAAACAAACCAAAATATAAAGACCATCGACACTATGAAGAAATTGCATCAACTAATGGGCAAAATAACCAGCTAGCATCATAATGGCAGGATCAAATTCACATATAAAAATGTTAACTTTAAATGTGAACAGGCTAAATGCCCAAATTAAAAGGCACAGACTGGCAAATTGGATAAAGAGTCAAGACCCATTGTTGTGCTATATTCAGGAGACCCATCTCATGTGCAAAGACACTCATAGGCTCAAAATAAAGGGATGGAGGAAGATTCCCCAAGTAAATGGAAAGAAAAAAAAAAGGAGAAGTTGCAATTGTAGTCTCTGATAAATCAGACGTTAAGCCAACAAAGATAAAAAGGACATAGAATGGCATTACATAATGGTAAAGGGATCAATGCAACAAGAAGAGCTAACTATCCTAAATGTATATGCACCCAAATACAGGAGAACCCAGGTTCATAAAGCAAGTTCTTAGAGACCTACAAAGAGACTTAGACTCCCATGCAATAATAGTGGGATACTTTAACACCCACTGTCAATATTAGACAGGTCAATGAGACAGAAAATTAACAAGGATATTCAGTACTCAAACTCAGCTCTGTACTAAGCAGACCTAATAGACATCTACAGAAATCTCCACCCCAAATTAACAGAATATACATTCTTCTCAGCACCTCATAGCACTTATTCTAAAATCAACCACGTAATTGGAAGTAAAACACTCCTCTGCAAATACAAAAGAATGGAAATCATAACAAATATTCTCTTAGACCACAGTGCAATCAAATTAGATTTCGGGATTAAGAAACTCACTCAAAACCACACAACTACGTGGAAACTGAACAACTTACTCCTGAAACACTACTGCGTAAATAACGAAATTAAGGCAGATATAAATAAGTTATTTGAAACCAATGAGAACAAAGATACAACATACCAGAATATCTGGGACACAGCTAAAGCAGTGTTTATAGGGAAATGTATAACACTAAATGCCCACAGGAGAAAGCGGGAAAGATCTAAAATCAATACCGTAACATCACACTTAAACTACAAAAGAAAGCAAACAAATTCAAAAGCTGTTCGAAAACAAGAAATAACTAAGATCAGAGCAGAACTGAAGGAGATAGAGACACGAAAAACCCTTCAAAAAAATCAATGAATCCAGGAGCTGGTTTTTAGAAACCATTAACAAAATAGGTAGACTGCTAGCCAGATTACTAAAGAAGAAAAGAGAGAAGAATTAAATAAACACAATAAAAATGATGAAAGGGAGAACACCCCTGATCCCACAGAAATACACACTACCATCAGAGAACACTCTAAACACCTCTGTGCAAATAAACTAGAAAACCTAGAAAAAATGGATAAATCTGGACACATACACCCTCCCAAGACTAAACCAGGAAGAAGTCGAATCCCTAAATAGACTACCCAACTAAAAAAAGCCCAGGACCAGGTGCATTCACGGCTGAATTCTACCAGAGGTACAAAGAGCAGCTGGTATCATTCCTTCTGAAACTATTCCAAACAATAGAAAAAGAGGGACTCCTTAACTCATTTTATGAGGCCAGCATCATCCTGATACCAAAACCCGGCAAAGAGAGAGAAAAAAAAGAAAATTTCAGGCCAATATCCCTGATGAACATCAGTGCAAAAATCCTCAAGAAAATACTGGGAAACTGAATCCAGCAGAACATTAAAAAGCTTATCCAGCATGATCATGTCAGCTTCAACTCTGGGATGCAAGGCTGGTTCAACATACAAAATCAATAAATGTAATCTATCACATAAACAGAACCAATGACAAAAACCACATGATTATCTCAATAGAGGCAGAAAAGGCCTTCGATAAAATTCAACATCGCTTCATGCTAAAAACACTGTATAAACTAGGTATTGATGGAACATATTTCAAAATAATAAGAGCTCTTTATGATAAACCCACAGGCAATATAATACTGAATGGGCAAAAAAACTGGAACCATTCCCTTTGAAAACCAGGGAAAGACAAGGATGCCCTCTCTCACCACTCCTGTTCAACACAGTATTGGAAATTCTGGCCAGGGCAATCAGGCAAGAGAAAGAAATAAAGGCTATTCCACTAGGAAGAGAGGAAGTCAAAGTGTCTCTGTTTGTAGATGACATGATTGTATATGTAGAAAACACCATCCTCTCAGCTCAAAAACTTCTTAAGCTGATAACCAACTTCAGTAAAGTCTCAGGATACAAAATCAACGTGCAAAAATCAAAAGCATTTCTATACACCAATAATAGAGAGCCAAATGATAAACTCCCATTCACAATTGCTACAAAGAGAATGAAATACCTAGGAATACAACTTACAAGGGAAGTGAAGGACCTCTTCAAGAGAACTACAAACCACTGCTCAGGGAAATAGGAGAGAACACAAACAAATGGAAGAACATTCCATGTTCATGGATAGGAAGAATCAATATTGTGAAAATGGCCATACTGCCCAAAGTAATTTATACATTCAATGCTATTCCCATCAAGCTACCATTGACTTTCTTTCCCAAATTAGGGAAAAAAACTATTATAAATTTCATATGGAGCCAAAAAAGGAGCCCACATACTGAAGACAATCATAAGCAAAAAGAACAAAGCTGGAGACATCACACTACCTGACTTCAAGCTATGCAAGTTTGCAGTAACCAAAACAGCATGATACTGGTACCAAAACAGATACATAGACCAATGGAACAGAACAGAGGCCTCTGAAATCACACCACACATCTACAGCCATCTGATCTTTGACAAACCTGACAAAAACAAGCAATAGGGAAAGAATTCCCTATTTAATAAAGGGTTTTGGGAAAAATGGCTAGCCATATGCAGAAAACTGAAACTGGACCCCTCACTCACACCTTGTACAAAAATTGACTCAAGATGGATTAAAAATTTAAACATAAGACCTAAAACCATAAAATCCCTAGAAGAAAACATAGGCATTGCCATTCAGGACATAGGCATGGGCAAATAATTCATGACTAAAATACCAAAAGCAATTGCAACAAAAGCCAAAATTGACAAATGGGATCTGATTAAACTAAAGAGCTTCCACAAGGCAAAAGAAACTATCATCAGAGTGAACAGGCATCCTACAGAATGGGAAACATTTTCTGCAATCTATCCATTTGACAAAGGGATAATATCCAGAATCTACAAGGAACTTAAAGAAATTTACAGGAAAAAACAACCCCATCAAAAAGTGGGCAAAGGATATGAACAGACACTTTTCAAAAGAAGACATTTATGAGGCCAACAAACATATGAAAATAAGCTCATCATCAATGATCATCAGAGAAATGCAAATCAAAAACACAATGAGATAACATCTCATACCAGTTAGAATGGCAATCATTAAAAAGTCAGGAAACAACAGATGCTGGAGAGGATGTGGAGAAATAGGAACACTTTTACACTGTTAGTGGGAGTGTAAATTAGTTCAACTATTGTGGAAGACAGTGTGGCAATTCCTCAAGGATCTAGAACTAGAAATACCATTTGATTCAGCCATCCCATTACTGGGTATATACCCAAAGGATTATAAATCATTCCACTAAAGACACATGCACATGTATGTTTATTGCAGCACTATTCACAATAGCAAAGATTTAGAGCCAAGCCAAATGCCCATAAGTGTTAGACTGGATAAAGAAAATGTGGCACATATACACCATGGAATACTATGCAGGCATAACAAAGAATGAGTTCACGCCCTTTACAGGGACATGGATGAAGCTGGAAACCATCATTCTCAGCAAACTAACACAGGAACAGAAAACCAAACACCTCATGTTCCCACTCATAAGTGGGAGTTGAACAATGAGAATATATGGGCACAGGGAGAGGAGCATCAGACATTGGGGCCTGTTTTGGGTGGGGGACTAGGGGAGGGAGAGCATTAGGAGAAATGCCTAATGTAGATGATGGGTTGATGGATGCAGCAATCCACTGTGGCAAATGGATACACATGTACACATGTAACAAACCCGCATGTTTTGCACATGTATCCCAGAACTTAAAGTATAATAAAAAAACGAAAGAAGAAAGAAAGAAAGAAGAAAGAGAAAGAAAGAAAGAAAGAAAGAAAGAAAGAAAGAAAGAAAGAAAGAAAGAAAGAAAGAAAGAAAGAAAGAAAGAAAGAAAGAAAGAAAGAAAAGGAAAAACACTTTTCCATCCTACTGAGAGAAAGGACTGGACAAATCAATTTATTTGCCATTTCTCTTACCAAAGATCTACCACTGTTCAAAACTGGACCCATCTTCTGAAGTAGTGTCAATCTCAGATGTTGGCAGCAGCAAAATCCTCAAGCTGTCATTGCATTTGGCCACAGTCACATTTTGTTTCAAGGACGTAGGTAAAAAGGATGCAGAGTGCTTACTATTACATTCCTATACCTAGCAGATCAATACATACACTTCCGATTTAACATGTTTCACTTTTATTCACAATACACACAAAACAATCCCCAAATATTACATCCTGGCTTCACTTACAAACATTTGTAATAGTTGAACCTAACAATTTCTACTTATTTTACTACTTTTTCTTTCTGATTAACCCTAGCCATTATAGACAGCATTAGAAAAACTACCAAAATGGTTAAAAGACCTAGGAGAGTTAAAAGTCATTAATTTCAGCTTTTTAGAAAATTAATCCTACTTAATATTTTATTTACTTGAAAAAAGGATTAAAATGATAGAAGGATGAAATAATAAGTTACACATTCATTAAACAATTAGATGACAGATTTAGCACTCACAATATAATAATTTGCTGAATGACTTTTTCTAATATGTTTAAGACTCTTAGAAAATTCTTTTCACTATTTTTCTATGTCACAGAAGGTAGTCATTTTGTGCCTAATAAAGAGGGAGAAATTATATTGTTGTAAGACTCAATGCTGTTATTATCTATTTTTAAGTTCCAGCCAAACCAGCTGAAAGATATTAAAAATAAATTACCAGCATGCAATTATCATAGGTAGATATTGTGCTGTCACCAAAAAATAATGGATGAATGGCAGATGAAATGCACAGTAGATGAGGTGCTATTCGTAACACTGAACATGCTTCCTGATAAATCACACACTGTCTAATTAAGACAACAGAAATGTGCACACTGAGACACAAGCTTGTCTAGTATCTGTCATGTGAGGATAGGTGTTATTTAATTTATTATGCCTTTACTAAATAATTAAGCTATTTTAGTTTTAAATAACTTGTATATTTTAATCAAGGCAATGGGATACAGTGTTATAATTCTGGTTGTGAAAGCAGCCATGCATTGTGTGCAGTAGTTATTCATGAAGGCTCTATTGGTTTATAAGCCCAGTTTATCTGATATGCCACCCACCTCTGTCTTTACCTTTCTAGTCATGTGCATCATATTCCTTTTTCAGACATCATTTCTGTACCTCTGTAAGAGTCACCCTGGAAGTTGTTCTTATTTTTCTACCCAATTTCTGATATTAAAATGTGATGTTTTAGTAAAAGAACATGTTCACACTTTTTTTTTTTTTTTTGAGACGGAGTCTCGCTCTGTCGCCCAGGCTGGAGGCTCCGCCTCCCGGCTTCACGCCATTCTCCTGCCTCAGCCTCCCGAGTAGCTGGGACTACAGGCGCCCACAACCGCGCCCGGCTAATTTTTTGTATTTTTAGTAGAGACGGGGTTTCACCGTGGTCTCGATCTCCTGACCTTGTGATCCGCCCGCCTCGGCCTCCCAAAGTGCTGGGATTACAGGCGTGAGCCACCGCGCCCGGCCCACATGTTCACACTTTTTAGTAAGCATTTAAAATGTTTGTATGGTTTGCATTGTTATTAATTCAATCAACATTGGTAAAGCACATACCAGGTAGCATTCCTACTGCTAGGGATTCACTGACAAAAGAGGAAGACCCCCATGTAAATAAGCTTCACCAGGGGGCAGGTGGTACCTGATGTCAATTCAAAGATCAGTTTGTAAAGATCAGGCTGATCTTTTTAACTGATCAGAATTTAAAGTGACAGTGAGAGGAGTTTTAGTAGGGGAGGGACTTTTTAGATAGAGGCAGTTCAATGATGTAGAGGTGCGAGAATATAGTACGGATGAGTTTTCAGGTAGTCCAATAGGCCTGCCTGGCCAAGAGTGGGCAAGTGACACAGTGTGGAGCTAGACAGGCCACTATGTAAAAGATTATAAGAGGACTGTTGGTAACTCCACACTTCTGTATAGTCTCTATACAGACTACAGAAAGGTGAACATTGCATATGCTCCCTGAACATCAAGTTAAATTAAAGTATTAAAAGAAAAATATTTAAATAAGCTTTGAAGAAATTTGGCCACAATACACTAAAAATCAAAAGAAGAGACTCATTTTCCATGTTAGTCAATCTGTGTCTGTCTGTGTATCTTTTTGTGATTGTGTGTATATGCGGGTCATTGCTGAGAATAGAAAATCTAATGAAATATCTACCTACATGTTGATGTGATTTGGGGTTTTTACTATACTGTGATAAATGTAATACTTAAGTTATGATTATATATATACACATATATATATGTGTGTATATATATATATCAGACACTGCTCTAAGTCTCTTGCAAATATTAACTCTTGAATCCTTATAACAACCCTCTAAAGTAAAGGATTATTATTATTTGATTTTATTCTTTAGGAAACAGAGTCTCAGGGGAGTTAGTAACTTGCCTATATGACCACATACTGTTAAGTTTACATAAGAATTGTCCAGAAAGCACATTTAAATGGCAATATCTTGGATTCTACCAGCAGGGATTCTTCCTCATGAAGTCGGATATAGAGCCCAGGAAATGTCATACTTAAGAACCCAAAATGACTGTGATGGATTTCATCCAAGAATATTTTTTTTGACAAATAGTGTTGTGAGAGTTTTAACAATATCAGTTTACATTTAGCTCAGTATTGTCCATTTACTACCAGTTAATCAGCCATACCATGACTATCGAGGGAAGTAAATTTCTCTTTATACATGTACTACCTAACACTTACTAATACTTGATATTTGTATGCAATGAATGTTTTCTTAAAAAAGAATCAAACTAAATTAAATGGAACTCACCACATAATGCACCTTACCTCTATATTTTAATTTATCTCTTTCAAAAATGGTTTTGGGAAGAAAAACCATACGAACATCTCAATAGATACAAAGAAAGCTTTTGATAAAATCCAACATCCCTTCATGATTAAAAACCATCAACAAACTAGGCATTGAAAGAAAATACCTCAAAATAGTAAGAGTCACCTATGACGAACAGCCAACGTCACACTGAACAGGCAAAAATTGGAAACATTTCCCTTGAGAACTGGAATAAGAAAAAGATGGCCATTTTCATTACTCTTATTCAACATATTTCTGGAAGGAACAGTCAGATAAATCAGGCAAGATAAAGAAATAAAATACATCCATCTAGAGAAAGAAGAAGTCAAACTGTCTTCATAGGCAATATGATTCTATACCTACAGAAACCTACAGACTCTGCCCAAAGGCTCCTGGAACTGACAAATGACTTCAGCAAAGTCTCAGGATACAAACTCAATGTACAAAAATCAGCGTTTCAATGCTGATTGAATAATATTATAATATTGTCAATAATATTCAAGCCGAATCAAGAATGCGATCCCATGTACAATAGCACAAAAAAATAAAATACCTAGGAATATATCTAACCCAGGAATTGAAACGCCTCTGCAAGGAGAACTACAAAACACTGCTAAAAGAAATCATAAATGACACAAATAAATAGAAAAACATTCCATGCTTATGGATTGGAACATTAATATCATTAAAATGACCATACTGTTGAAAGCAATCTATAGATTCAACATTATTTCTACCAAACTACCAATGACATTTTTTCACAGAATTGGAAAAACTATTCTACAATGCCCATGGAACCAAAAAAGAGCTCAAATGACCAAAGCAATTCTAAGAAAAAAGAATGAAGCCAGAGGCCGGGCGCGGTGACTCACGCCTGTAATCCCAGTACTTTGGGAGGCCAAGGCAGGCGGATCACAAGGTCAGGAGATCGAGATCATCCTGGCCAACATGGTGAAACCCCGTCTCTACTAAAAGAAATACAAAAAATTAGGCTGGCGTGGTGGCAGGTGCCTGTAGTCACAGCTACTCATGAGGCTGAGGCAAGAGAATGGTGTGAACCCGGGAGGCGGAGCTTGCAGTGAGCGGAGATCGCGCCACTGCACACCAGCCTGGGTGACAGAGCGAGACCCTGTCTCAAAAAAAAAAAAAAAAAAAAGGAATGGTTTAGAAACAGACACATGGAACAGAATAGGCAGCCCAGAAATAAAGCTGCACATCTATGGCCTTCTGATCTTCCACAAAGTTGACAAAAATAAGCAATGGAGAAAAGATTCCCTACTCAATAAATGGTGCTGGGAAAGCTGACTATATGCAGAAGAATGAAACTGGACCCCTACACTTCACCATATACAAAAACTAACTCAAGATAGATTAAAAATGTAAATGTACAACTTCAAACTATAAGAATCCTACGAGAAAACCTAGGAAACACCATTCTGGACATCAACCTTTGCAAAGAATTTCTGATTAAGTCCTCAAAAGCAGCTGTAACAAAAACAAAAATTAACAAGTGGGACCTAATTAAAGAGCTGCATAGCAAAAGAAACTGTCAAAAGAGTAACAACCTAGAGAATAGGAGAAAATATTCGCAAACTATGCATCCCAGAGAGGTCTAATAGCTAGAATCTATAAGGAACTTAATGAACTAGCAAAAAGCAAATAACCTCATTAAAAACTGGGCAGAAGACATGAAATGACATTTTTAATAATAAGACATGCAATTGGCTAACAAACCCATGAGAAATGGTGCACATCACTAATCAGAGAAATGTAAATGGAAATCTCAGCGAGATACTATCTCATACCAGTCAGAATGGCTATCATTAAAATGTCAGAAAACAACAGATGTTGGCAAGGCTGCAGATAAAAGGGAACACTTATACACTGTTGCTGGAAATGTAAATTCAGGCATTGTGGACAGCAGTTTGAGGACTTCTCAAAGAACTTAGGACAACCATTTAATCCAGCAATCCCATTACTGGCTAGATAGCTAAAAGAAAGCAGAACATTCTACCAAAAAGACATGTGCACTTGCATGTCCATCATAGCACTATTCACAATGGCAAAGAAATGGAATCATCCCAGGTGCCCATCAGTGGTGGATTGCAGAAAGAAAATGTGGTATCTGTACACCATGGAATACTATGGATTCACAAAAAAGAACCAAATCATGTCCTTTCCAGCAACATGGATGCAGCCAGAAGCCACTATCCTGAGTGAAGTAATACAGGAACAGAAAACTAAATACTGCATGTTCTCACTAATAAGTGAGAACTAAACATTGGGTACTCATGGACATAAAGATGGCAATAATCGATACTGGGAACTACTAGAGAGGGGAAGGAGTTGGGGCAAAAGTTGAAAAACTGACTGTTGGATACTATGCTCAGAACTTATGTGATGGGATCATTTGTATCCCAAACCTCAGAATCATGTGATGTATGCAGGTAACAAACCTGCACATATACCCTCTGAATCTAAAGTAAAAGTTGAAAAAATAAAAGCAAAATATTGGAGGGGGCAGGTATGAAGACATAACTCCTGGTCACATATTTAATCTTTTAACATTTGATAGCATCAACAAGGAATTGACAACTTGCTTTTTCAAATGATCTGCTTTTATCATGACACCTCCTACAAGGAGAGCTGCATATTTTATAAATGTTAAGATTTTGAACATTGTAAATAACATGAAAATAAGTTTCTAAAGCAAATTCGGTAATTTGGTATCATTAGAACATTTTAGCTTATATAAACCAATCATTGTTTTTATAAATCATCAGATGTATCTGTGTATATAAATATATGTATATTTGTGTCATATATATTATTGTGTCATATATGTCTGTCTTGTGTAACTATTTAATGTAATTAGACATATAATATACATTGTTATGTTTAACCCAAAGGTAAATTTTTATTTTATTTTTTAATATGCTAGGTTAGTCTTTTGAGATTCCACAAAATAACATAGGAGTAATTCAATCATAACATTGAACACAGCCTGCTGGTTTGAGAATATATGAGCATATCTTTCTCATTATTCTAATTTCATTATTTCCTAAATGACCCCATAAGAAAAAAGAACTGGCTTTATTTCTTTTAAGTGATGAAATGTTAAATTGAAAGTTTTCCAGGACCTTACTGAGCTTAATTTCCTTTGGCTTCTTGTTCAAACTCAAAGTCAAAAAATAAAATATTTTCTTAAAAAATCTTTTCAGTGTACCAAGTATGCTTTTGAAGTACTCTCTATGTCTACAGGCTGGTACAAATCACTCAGTAGCAGTCCCCACTTGCTTTAACAGGCAGCAGCAATTGGCAAGAACTTTGAGGCAAAGAGGAAAAAAAATTATGTTGAAAATAGTCTTGAATAAAACAACAAAATGCACCAAGTAATTCTGTATAGATCTTGACATCAAAAGATACCTCCTTCTCCCTTTTTCATCCAATAAGTGTTATTAGTGGAGAAGGGGACAATGAAGTTAATTTTAATCTTTCTTTTTCATCCATAAAACTCCCCCTCACATCTTTTTTGTGGAATCATATATTCGTTTAAATGAAGTCCACAGGCATGCGTTAAAGAAACAGCCCAATTTGTGGCATAGATAACACAGAAGGATATTTTTATTTTCAAATGTTTCTCACAGAGATGCCTTATTTGATCACTGGAGGCTTATGTAGCACATTCTTTGCATTCAGGTTTTGAAGAGTGGTTCCCTCTGGGAAACAAAGGATGGCAAAGCAAAGTAATTGTGTGTTGTTTAGAACAGTTTAAGAGAAAGCCACTGAACCATTTTTGAGTAATCAGGAAACAACTACATCTACACTTACAAATTTGGTTTCTCTCTTCGAAAATCAACATCAGTGGAAAAAACTCAAACTTTTTCTGTAAAAATTAAAATAAAAAAATTACACTCATACAATACTAAAGTTAATAAAAAAAAACACTTCTCAAATTTTGAAACTTCTTCCATGTCTTAAGGATTAAAAATAATTCTTCCCACAAAAACAGTTTCTATCATATTATTCCTACGCTTAAATACCTGCAATGTATTAAGCAAAGTTAAATAATATTCTTATGAAGCATAATAGGATTTATAAAATCCTATTAAATGATGGATATAGTTTTCTTTTTATTAGTTTTCAAAATTCTTCAAATAAGTTACAGATACTGTTTTTGATTAAAAGAAGGGAGAGGGAGAGAAACGGAGCTAGAGAGAGACAGTGCACTGACTCTGACTTGCTTTTATAAGTTAGTTTGTCTTAGTGGTTTCTGTCAATAAATATGGGCCAACCCCATTTTTTAAAAATTCCATCATATGAATGTATCATAACTGTTTTAACCACTGCTTTATTAATAGACAATTAACTACTCTTGTTTTATCCCTACAATTTTATAAATATATTGCAAAAAAAAAAAAAAAAAAAAAAAAAAAACCTCCCATTGAACAAACGCGCCCTCCTTAGTCTTCCTTGTCATGCTTTGCATCATATATTTATTGGCTTAATTTTTCCTGTTTACTTATGTACATCAAATGTTTGGGTCAAACTGATTTAACCACTATCATTGTGCATATACTATTGGTGCAGGATTTTTTTCCTCTTAGTTCAGCTAAAATCCAGGTTCTTTCTTGTCTCATGACCAGGAAAAGTGCGGGACGCAGACACACTGAAAGGCGAGGAGGGCGGAATTTATTAAGCAAAAGGAAAGCTCTCAACAAAAAGAGGGGTCCTGGACGCAGGTTTTCTACCTCACAAAAATTGAATACCAGGCCACCCAACATGGGCCGAAGAGGCTCGGCTCCTCCCCTACATAAGGCACCGATTCCTCGCGACTCCACCCCATTCTTCCAGCGCACATGTGGGCCCCTAGTCTGAGCCCCTCCACATTGATTTATTTCCCTTACTGCGCATGTGTTAAGGGATGGGATTTTTCACCAGAGGCATGTTTAGGGAAACCCCCTGTGCACAATGACCTGGACAGCACTCGTCTGTCTCTTGCCTCTATCACTATTATCTTAGTCATTGCTTGCACCAAGTATTCAACTCATCTGGGAATTGCCTTTCTGAGGTACTTTTCTACCTTTACTAAAATTGTGTGTATTTGTCAGGTTTCATTTCTATTTCATCTGGCCAGCAGTGATTGCTTCCTGTTCTGTAACACATGGTTCTTTGCACTATGCATGACTCAGTTATATTATATGATATATTAGTTTATGTGCATAACTATATTATTTTTCTTGCTAACTATAGATCCTTTAAGGGCATATGATTAACTCCTGAGTTTCTAGCATAATTGAATAGTTTCTACTCATGGGAGATGCTCTAAATTATAAAACTGAGAGAGTATTAACTCTCTGATTTCCTTCTTAGTCAGAGGTAATATTGACAAATCTTAAAAATTATAATAACATACAGACATTGACAAATCAGAATGATTGTTAGCCATAGTATTGCAACAAGTTCCTGCAGCCTCCTTGGAGAATCAGGTATTTCTCTTTTAGTGTTTGACGATGGGGAGATTTGAGGTTCCAAAGAAGGACCTTGGCAGCTGCGATCATTGGGAAGATAGTTTAGGACTCTGCCTAATAATAAAGGCAGAATGAAACTATTTCAACATTTTAACAATAGGCCTTACAGGTGAGTAATATATAAATGTTAATCTAATTTTATTTTATTTTATTTTATTTTATTTTATTTTATTTTATTTTATTTTTTTGAGATGGAGTCTTGCTCTGTCACCCAGGCTGGAGTGCAGTGGCCTGATCTCGGCTCACTGCAAGCTCCACCTCCCGGGTTCACACCATTATCCTGCCTCAGCCTCCCAAGTAGCTGGGACTACAGGTGCCCACCACCATGACGGGCTATTTTTTGTATTTTTAGTAGAGAGGGGTTTCACCATGTTAGCCAGGATGGCCTCGATCTCCTGACCTCGTGATCCGCCCGCCTGACCTCCCCAAGTGCTGGGATTACAGGCGTGAGCCACCGCGCCCGGCCAATCCTATGTTTTACACGTAAAAATATCACTGTGATCAATAAGAACTTTTGGAGGTAGATGTCACAGAATGAGAGATATTTGAATTGTTTATTGAAAGATAAACAGGAATGTGTCATTAAACAAGAATTAAGGGTAGTTAGTACTGAGCTTTTCAAATAAAAAAACTCAAGAGCAAAATAATTAGAAAATTCTTAAAGAATAGTGTAAACTTAAATTTAGCCAGAATGCGGGGGGGAGTTGGAGGTTATTGGAAGAGATTATAGTTTTGTATGTCATAAAGAATAATTCAGACTTTAGCATGGAACTCTAGGAGTTTTCTAAGTCAGAGAATGAAGTGAGTGGGTTTATGTTTTGGAAAGGGACCAGTAATCAAAGGCAGTGTACAGAAAGTTATGGGGCCTTATGGGAACTAGGAATATTATATTCCTATTTACATTGATCAAATAAGAGTTGATAAGTGTCTGAACCAAGACAATGGAGGAAATAGGGAAGACAGGTGGAGAGAATTAATGCATTAAAAGATATTTAATGCATTAAAAAGGTAAGATCCATAGGACTTTATCAGTGACTGGCTGTGGAACAGGTGAAAGAAGGAGAAGAATGCAATGGCACATTTCCAGCTTTTAATGGATGATGATGTCATTAACAGAGATAAGGAGTATGAAAAGAGAAGGTTTGAACCGAGCAGCATTCACTACTATTTGAAGAAGGAATGGAAGAAACTGATATGATCTAACTATAGAATAAAGTGACCCAATATAAATAAAAATAGAAAAATTATTCTGTTAATATAAATGGAAGTGTATGAATCATTTCATCTATATGTTCCTTTGTGGATTTTTGTACTTTGAAAATGTGTTAATTTTAGTTGCTCAAGACTTTCTGTATAAAATAACATTCAGAGTGTTATTGCAGTGCTGAAGGTTTATTTTATGCACTCTCAATTATTTATTTGACTGGTATTTGTTATACGTGCCTCTTTTCTAATTCGAGTTGAAAAATAAAACAATTTGTATTAGTTTGTTCTCATACTGCTAATAAAGACATACCCGAGACTGGGTAATTTAGAAAGGAAAGAGATTTAATTGACTCACAGTTCCACGTGGCTGGTGAGGCCTCACAATCATGGTGGAAGGGAGAAGGGGAGCAAAGGCACATCTTACATGCTGGCAGGCAAGAGACAGACAGCATGTGTAGTGGAACTCCCCTTTATAAAACCATGCGATCTTGTGAGACTTATTCAGAGAACAGCACGGGAAAAGCCACCCCTCTGATTTGATTGTGTCCCACTGGGTCTCTCCCATGACATATAGGGATTGTGGGAGCTACAATCTGGGTGGGGACATGGCCAAACCACATCACAATTCTTGCAATTGCGTATGCCACAAATGATACAGGTACAAAGTATTTTCATCCAGCATTAAAATTAAAGAGGAATTCATGAGTAAAACTTAATCAAAGTCTAGTAGGCTGAATGGTGGCCTTGCCCAAAGTATGTCCATGTCCTAATTTCTGGAATGTGTAAATGAAGGGTGTTTGCAGTTGTAATTAAGTTAAAGATTTTGAAATGAAGATGTGAGGAGATGCTAGATTATCCAGATAGATTCTAAATTCAGTGGCAAGGGTCCTTACAAAAGAAACACACAAAGGAAGGAAGCAGTATGACTCTGAGGCAGAGACGGGAGTGATGTGAACACAAATCAAGGAATATGGCAAACCACCAGAAGCTGAAAGAGGCAAGGAATGGATTCTCCCATACATCCTCCAGAGGTAGTGTAGCTCTGCCAACACTTTAATTTCAGACTTCTGGCCTCCAAAACAGTGAGAGAATAGATTTCTGTTGTTGTAAGTGACCATGTTTATAGTAATTTGTTATAGCAATCATTGGAAAATAAATACACTAAGCTTTTTGAGTAAAGGTCTAAATATCTACGGCCAAGATAGGTGTTAGATAATTATCCTGTGGGCAGTAGGAAAAAACAGAGTTATTTGAACCAAGTAGGACTCATTTGCAAATAATCTAAATAGTTAATATTACAAGGTATAATTGTCTTGTTATCTCACTTTGCTTAGGCAGGGGTTGAATGAAAACTCACTTGAGGTTATCCTTTTGTACCCTAAGAACATGGTTTTTTCAATGCTCCGGGATGAGACTGAGGGGTGATAAGGGATTTTCATGAGCAGGAGTTCTCTAGAAACCAACAAAAGATTATGCTGAAATATTCATGAAAGGTTGGCATGAAAAAGCACAAAACTAGCAGAAAATAGAAATAGATCTAAAATTCAAAGCAAATAAAAATACATTTTGCATGTGATGCCATTTTTTTGAAATCGTATTTGTGAATATCATAACACAGAGGATAGAGCCTAATGAGTTACACAACACTGGACTTGATCTTTTTAGTTCCAAGATTTAGCTCCATTCCTTTTTTAGTATTAATTTTTGGAATTTGTAACTGACACATAATAATTATATGTATTTACAAGATACATGTAATGTTTCAGTGCATGAATACATTATATAATGATCACATTAGGGTAATTATCATATCCATCACTTTAAACATTTATCATTTCTCTGCGGTGATAACATTCAAACTCTTTTTTTCTGGCTATCTTAAAATATATATCATATTGTTATTTGCTATAGTCACTCCACTGGGTAATCGAACACCAGAACGAATTCTTCCTAATTGTAACTTTGTACCTGTTGACTAATCTCTCCTTGTTCCCTTTCCCCACTACCTTCCCCAGCCCCTGGTAGCAACTATTGTACTATTTCTATGAAATCAACTTTTTTTCGATTCCACACACAAGTAAGATTTTGTGGTGTTTGGTGTTTGTCTTTCTGTGTTTAGATTATACAACACAATGTCCTCTGGGTTCATTCATGTTATTGCAGATGACAGGATTTCATTTGTTTTGTGACTGAATATTATTCCATTGTGTGTACATGTATATCATATATACATATATATCATATATATAACATTTTCTTTTTTTGTTGTTTTACTTTAAATTCTGGGATATATGTGCTGAATGTGCAGGTTTGTTACATAGGTATACATGTGCCATGGTGGTTTGCTGCACCTATCAACCCGTCATCTAGGTTTTAAGTCACACATGCATTAGGTATTTGTCCTAATGCTCTCCCTCTCCCTTTCCTCCAACCCCCGATATATCACATTTTCTTTATCCATCCGTCTATTGATGGACACTTAGGTTGCTTTCATATGTTGGCTCTTGTGAATAGCATGGCAATAAGCATGGGAGTAAAGATATCCCTTTGGCATACTGAGTTCCTTTTTTTGGATATATATCCAATAATGGAATTACTGAATCATATGGTAATTCTATTCTATTTTTAACTTTTTGAGGAACATCCACACTGTTTTCATAATGACTGTACTAATTTACATTCCCACCAACAGTGTATAGGAGTTCTCCTTTCAGGTGGAGGTACTTCTGGCAGCAGAAACTCGAGTTGCCAAGGCAAGATGGGTCAAAGTCAGAATGGTGGTTATGGTCCTAGAGGTGGCAAGAAGGATGACAGGGACAAGAAAAATATGAACTTCTTGTACCAATTACAGTGCGGGAAACGAAGAAGAAAACAAACAGACCAGATGCCGCCAGCAAACTGCCACTGGTGGTACCTCACATCAATGCCAGTTAAAATTATTGAAATTAGTGAGAATGAAAGACTCTTTTCGTGGAGGAAGAACCCATTAGAAATCAGGAACAGATAAAAGCATTAGAAGAAAAGTGTTAGGAGGAAAAGCAAAAGTTCCCCCCGCCTGATAAAAGGATGAAGAAGTACATTTTTCAGATTCACACGGACAACATGATTTTGGCCAGTGAATTAACCCTTGACAACTTGATTATGGCTAAAGATGACCTCTCTGGTGCTGACATCAAGGCAATCTGTACAGAAGGTTGGTCTGATGACCTTAAGAGAAAGTAGAATGAAAGTAACAAATGAAGACTTCAAAAAATCATAAGAAAATATTCTTTATAAAAAAATAGGGGCACTCTTAAGGGGCTCTATCTCTAGTAAACCACAGTTACCATCAGAAAAATAGTTGGTAGGTTTCCTGACCCCTAAAAGGGATGGGGTTGGAGAAGCTGCTCAGAGGAATCCATTTTCCAGTTGATTTTTATTAGCAAAACACCCTGTGTGTCTTTTGGAGTATGATGTATAAAATGCCCACTGGGCAGCCCTCATCTGTTGCTCACTGTGTAGCCCTCTGCTTCCCAATAAAGCATACTCTTACACACACACACACACACACACACACACACACACACAGTTTCCCCTTGTCCACATCCTAGTTAGCATTTGTTATTTTTTGTCTTTTTGATAGTAGACATTCTGACTAATATGAAATAATGTTTTGTTGTGGCTTTAATTTGCATTTCCCTGATCATTAGTACTGTTGAGCATTTGTTCATATACCTGTTGGTCATTTGTATGTCTTCTTTTAAGAAATGTCTATTCAGGTCTTTTGACTATTTTAATATCAGAGTATTTGATTTTTTGCTATTGAGTTTTTAGTTTCTTATATATTCTGGATTTTAAATCCTTGTCAGATGCCTAGTTTGCAAATATTATCTCCCATTCTATAGGTTGTCTCCTCACTCTACTGATTGTTTTCTTTGTTGTGTAGAAGCTTGTTAGTTTGACGCAATCCCATTAGTCTATTTTTGCTTTTGTTATATGGTCTTTTGAGATCTGAGTAAAAAAATTTTTGCTCAAATTTCAAGAAGCATTTCCCCTATGTTTTCTTCTTGTAGTTTCATAGTTTTACTTCTGACATTTAAGTCATTAATCTACCTTGAGTTGATTTTTGTATACAGTGAGAGATAGAGGTCTCATTTCATTCTTCTGCAAATAATTATTCAGTTTTCCCACTATCATTTATTGAAGAGACTGTTCTTTCCTCAATGTGTGTTCTTGGTACCTTTTTGGAAAATCAATTGGCTATAAATGCATGGAGTTATTTCTGGATTCTCTATTCTATTCCATTGGTCTATGCATCTGTTTTTATGCCAGTAGCATGCTGTTTTGGTTACTATAGCTTTGTAGTATATTTTAAAGTCAGGTAGTATGATGTCTCTAACTATTTTTTTTTGCTCAAGATTATTTTTGCTATCTGGGGTATTTTGTACTTTATATACATTTTAAGATTGTTTTTTCTATTTCTGTAAAGAATGTCATTGGTATTTTGATAGGGATTGTATTGACTCTGTAGATTGTTTTGGGTAATATGGACATTTTTGCAATATTAATTCTTTCAATCCGTAAACATAGGATATCTTACCATTTATTTGTATTCTTTTTGATTTGTTCTATCAATGTCTTACAGTTTTTGTTATAGAGATCTTTCACCTCCTTGGTTATGTTTATTTCTAGGTGTTTTATCTTATTTTTTATACTATTTTAAATGAATATTTTTTCAAATAGTAATATTATTGGTATATTGAGATACTACTGATTTTTGTGTATTGATTTCGTATACTGCAACTTTACTTAATGCATGTATTAGTTCTCACAGCTTTTTAGTGGAGTCTTCAGGGTGTTTTAGATATATGATTATGCCATCTGCAAACATGGACAATTTTACTTGCATAAATTCAATGATGTGCTGATCGTTTAAAATAATATAATAACAATAGAAATATTTGGTCATATTAAGTTGATAAAAATGTAGAGGAAAGAACTCAGATTGAGGCAGGTAAAAGCAAGTCTCTTTCCACAATGAACTCTCTATACAATTAATTACACATCGGCTGTAAATCTTTTTGGACTACCAATTACAGACTTCGCTTAACCTATTGAAAGGATAAAAGTGTGCCTGATGTAGGAAGTAATCATTTGCATATCAATGCATAATTATTAAATGCCATTTCCTAAATATTTAAAATATAAGTTTAATTAAAAATGTAGTTAGAGCTAATTTTATATAGAAAAAAATGTAATAAAATTTGTAATTTAACCTAAAGGGCATGGTTAGAGTAATGGTTTTATTTTCTCAAGTGTCAATTTGAACAATAATTATTGAAGCCCAGATGTAGCCCAGTAGTGAAACAGGAAAGGCTCCCTTGTCCCCCTCACTGGGTGTGTGATGGGGATGTGGCTTGCTTCTTCAGTGCCCTGCTGCTTAAACCTCTAGGAGAACATGCAGATGGGCAGGCTGTGGGGCTCTGACCCGACAGCAGTGAGTGGGGGTGAATGTTTACAACTGAAGCCCCAGTGGGCATGTGCTACAGGGTACTCTTTTAGTTTGCAGTGTATAGGCAACTTGTGTTAACCAGCTCAATTAGGCCCTCTCCCTTGTCTCAAGGACACAGGGCTTTCTGTATCCTGGGTTTTTGCCTTGGTGTACAGGAAAAATAGGATCACACGTGCACTTGAAGAACGAGTGCAAAGTTTAACTCAGTGGAAGTAGCTCTCCGCTGACTGGGGAGCCAGAAGGGAGATAATTTCCCCTGGAGTTGGGCCACTCAGTGGCCCCAGGTCTCCTCCAACTGCCCTGGCCAAACTGCCTCGTTCAGTGGGTGATGGCCTACCAGCCTGCTGGCGCCTGTTGGCATGCTCTTTTGCCAGCATGCTCTTGACAGCCAGCAGCTGCGTCTTCTTCTGCCAATGTGTTTTTCACGTCATTCAGCTGCTTGTGTGTTTGCCCGCTAGGGTCTCAGGATTTTATAGACACAGGATGAGGGTGTGGCAGGCCAGAGTGGTCTTGGGAAAGGCAACATTTGGGCATGAAGGCAGGAGTGACTGTCCTTACCTTGGTCCGAGGGGGTGGAGCCCTGGCCAGGGACCACACCCTTCCTCTACCCAGCACTTCCCTTCCCCCTTTCTGTGTCATTTAAAGGGACCACAGTCTTCCATTCCCAACATTCCTTTATCAGCAGGTTGGGTACGAACTGCTTGAAAGGTAAAGGTGTCAGTTTAGAACATTTTTACCTTTCTCAATTGTCCTTTCTGCTGCTGTGGATTTTAACCCATTTTCTCTTGAGAGAAAATGACAGAATTATAAGTTTCTTAGAATATAAAATTTGGTGTAGGGCATTCTTTTCATGAACGTTCTTGGGTAGGTAAATATTCCCCTTCCCCCAGTCCTACTGTGGGGAATGCTTCCATGAATGCAGTGGAAGCATTTGCAGCAACTATGCATATTAGAGGTCATTAGTTTAAATAGTTTTTACTTTACTAGTTAATAGAAACCAGTAAGAAGTATTCTTTGCTGATTGATTTAGTAGGATCAATAATTCATCTAAGTAAAAACAAAGTTTTAGAATTTTAAAAAGTCATCATTTGTTTTCCAGTTATTATTGCTGCCTAACAAATTAAAGTTTAGCCTCATAAAACAGCATCTTTACTGTGCTCACAGACTCAGTGGTCAGGAGTTCGAACACAGTACAACCGGAAAGGCTTGACTTTGCCTTACATTGTTGGGTCCGGGGAGACTCAAAGTCTAAGAATGAATGTATGAGCACAAGTGGAATCGTCTAAAGACTTGCTCATTTTCTTGTCTGGCACCTGGGCTGGCATGACTGGAAGTCTAGTACTACTGTGTCTTTTTTCACAGCTTGTTTTTCTCACAGTTGGGTGGTCTTGTAAATGCAAAAACTGGTATGAGCCAGCCTGGGGAAGGAACACAGTATCACTTCTAGCCAATTCTATTTGTCAAAGCAATCACAAATCTTTCCAGATTGTTATTAATCATTGTCGTTATAAGAGAAAAGAGAGAGGAAATAGATTATAGAGACATCTCATTATGCTGTGTGTCTCAGTCTTGTTCTTCTAAAACAGAGCTTCTCAAAGAGTAACCCACAGACCGTTCGCTGATTGATAAACTGTTTTGTTTTCAGTCCACAATGGGATAAGGAACTTATATAAGAATGTAAGTCAACTATGACACTGAACACCCTATTTATTTCAGTAGATTTTTTTTTAATGGTAAGAATTTCTCAATGAAAGAAGCAGTGTATTGATTTCCGTTGTGAAACTGATTGTGAAGCAAAAGTTGGAATAGCAGAAAAAGAAACCAGAATTTGAAGCAAGGATAAAATTTTTATTCTTTATTTGGGAAGGACACCCCTACTGCAGTAAGGATAAGGATGAAAGGAAAGTGAGGCAATAATAATAATAATAATAATAATATTAAAAAGCAATGTAATGTAATGCATTACCACATTTGGCATGGTTTCACAAGGATCCCCAAAGAGACCCAGCAAGTGACTCAGAAGGCATGCTTACTTGGCCCACAGTACTTTCCTGGGGGTACAAGGAAGTAATGTCCATTAATATGGCCCACTGAAATAAGAGTGAAAAGATTTATGTTCCTAGGCTGTTCCTATCTTGCATTGAACAAAGTTTAGCCCACAGAGCCAAAACTTTGATCAATGCAAGATGGGAACAGCCAGGAACATAAATTCTCCCTGGCCCTTCCATCTTGCTTTATTGAATCTCTTGATGGCCATGCAGGAAACCCCAAAAGGTTTGTGTCCAGACCAGCTTGTGTGTACATGTGCTTGTCTGGACATTTGTATATGCATGAATCTGCATATGCATTTGAGTAAATTAAATAATTGTTACCTGCTGAAAATCAGAATTCTGAGAGTATCACATCTAAAATATCATTAAAGTTATTTATGGTTGTAGTTGATAATTCCATACACGTTGTAACAGTGGAAATAGATTTTAAATATTGAAATGTAATTTGTGAATATACTAGGAAGAATATTTGGAGAAATGGCCTTTAACATCATTACTAAACCTCTCAGAATTTCTCCAATATCAGTAAAAGGCAAAGTTTTGAGTAAAACATATTATGGTATAACACAAATTTGACTTGAGTGCACTGTTGGTGCTCCATCGAGATCCACCTTAGAGGACCGGAACACTCATCCTCCAGCTCTTGAAGTGCTGGCACAAAAGACTCATAGCTGCTGCCTTTTACAGATGATTGCTCTTGAAGAAATGGGAGCTTCTTTGCCCAGGAGGTTGTACGCCTTTCCACAGGACCAATGACTGATGCGGAAATACCGAAGGCAGGCCCCTTGCCTCAGGATGGGGCCAACTCTGCCACAATTTATGCTCCAGAGGCCCCCATGGGATCTTCCCCTGCTGTATCTGCTTCCCTTGCTCCCCATCTCATGACAACACTGCTGCCATGAATTACATGTGCCCAAATTGTTGTTTCATATTCCATTTCTAGGGAAATCAACCTAAGACAGGTACTTGGAAGAAGTGATTGACAGACCTTTTGAAAGAGGAATCACCAGAAATGGTCTATTGACTAGATACTGAGAAGTGGATTGATATCTGGATCACGCTGAAGTTTAAACTTTTTATATCAAGAGATTGTTTATGAGACTTCTATGGCTAGAGACATTAGGAGAGAAAGTAGATGACAATTTTAGGCATGTTTGATTGGAGGTAATAATGAGGCACCAAATGAAAAAGATTGAACAAAATAATTAGCATTTAGATTTCTAGAACCACAGTTTAAATAGGCCTGAGAGTCATAAGTAAGGAAATAACTGTCGTAGAGATAATAATGCACAATTCTTAAGAAGAAAAATCTTGAAGAATAAAGGACAAATGAATGTTTTTATTGAAGGAATTCTTGTGACATCCATTCTGTCCTCCTTGAGTATTATTTGAACTATTGAATTGAAAATTAATGTACTTATATAAACTTCTCTTTCTGTTGTAAAATGCATTTGAGTTTATTTTAAGTTTGAGTCTACTTTCTCTTTGTAAACTAAACTTGAATTTAGCTTTTAAATCTATGTAACACCATGGGGCTGGGCCCTCTGTTGTTCATAGAGCCTTAAAATACCTAAAACTTAAGATTTAAGTTTTAAAATCTTTATGATAAGTTGTTCAATTTCAGCTTACCACTTAATATGGTATTCCAATGGTGAGTACAACTGTTGGTAAGAAAACACTATTGTATTTATATGAAATTCTTATTTGATTTTATAATAAATTCATGAAAGCCAATGAGTAATTAGATACTCATTGATAATTACTCTTAGATAACCAAGAAGAAGAGAAATCTGAATTCCGAAAAATTCAAATCTAAAACCTTCATATTTTCCTTATATTTTGTTGACTCTTACTGTTTATTAAATAGTCAGCCAAGAAAAGCATCCCAGTAGAATAAAAAGTCTTTAAGTAAACAATTTACATAAAATTCCTCTCTCTCTCTAATATTAAAAGAAAATCAGGCACAAGTTGTTATAGTTGTTTTTCTGAGGACTAAGACGACAGAGCAGCAGTTAGATTATAGGACATATAATGATCTCTTGGACCAGAAAAAATTCTTAAAAGGAAATGTGATACAGTGAATATATATAGGTTCTATTTTTCCAGAATCATCATGTCTAGTTACATAACAAATAAAATAACAAGCAAAAATGTCAACTTTAGAATAAAATATATTCTGGAATCATAATATATATGCCTTCATAAATCTCATCTCTTCTCCCCTCAGAGAAGTAGACCTGGCAGGAGAAAAGTGTTCAATATAAGTCCTGCAAGCCAACCTGAGCATTGGTTTCTTTACCTTAGCTTACCGGGAAAAATTATCAACAAGTTGTCACCACTGCATCTTTTCCTTCGAGAGGCATTTTGCCTTTTATTCTGCTTCCCTACTTTCTCCAACCAAAAAGAATTTCCAGATTACATGTGCATGAGGGGAGACTTTTTTTTTTTTTTTTTTTTTTTTTTTTTGAGACGGAGTCTAGCTCTGTCGCCCAGGCTGGAGTGCAGTGGCCGGACCTCAGCTCACTGCAAGCTCCGCCTCCCGGGTTCACGCCATTCTCCTGACTCAGCCTCCCGAGTAGCTGGGACTACAGGCGCCCGCCACCTCGCCCGGCTAGTTTTTTGTATTTTTTAGTAGAGACGGGGTTTCACCGTGTTCGCCAGGATAGTCTTGATCTCCTGACCTCGTGATCCACCCGTCTCGGCCTCCCAAAGTGCTGGGATTACAGGCTTGAGCCACCGCGCCCGGCTGAGGGGAGACTTTTAAAAAAGAAGAATTCATATACATAAAGAAACTAGTATCTCATTATCAAGAAATATTAACAAATAGATTGGCCATTTATTATAGTCTAAATCAAAAGTAAACATTCACTTGGGTTATGAATACATCTTTTGTTATGCATTGTTTCTCTATATATTAAAAAATTTACTTCTTCATCGTTAAAAGAAATCTAGTAAACAGTTTGAACAGCATCTTTTAAATACTCTTTTAGACTAACTGTAATTGTGTGCTTAGCACATTTTGAACTTAATTAAATATTATGTATATGAATACATATATACATTTATTAATTTTTTTTCTTTTTGAGACAAGGTCTCACTCTGTCGCCTGGACTGGGGTGCAGTGGCATAATCTTGACTCGCTGCAGCCTCTACTGCCCAGCCTCGGGTTATTCTCCCATCTCAGCCTCCCCAACAACTGGGACTACAAGCACATGCCACCATGTCAGGCTAATTTTTGTATTTTCAGTAGAGACAGGGTTTTGTCACATTGCCCAGGCTGGTCTCGAACTCCTGATGTCAAGTGATCCACTCGCCTCAGCCTCGCAAAGTGCTGGGATTATAGGCATGAGACATTGCCCTGGTCCCATTTCAGTTTTTTTTTTGTGTTTTTTTTTTTTTTTTAGTACACATGAATTGCTATATTTTATTTAAAATGACATTTAGCATTGACTTTCAAATGTGCTCTCTGAAGAACCAATTATTCTTATTTATTGCTTTCCCTAATTTGATTGCTATCCCTATATTGCTATCCCTAATTTGATTGATAAATACAAAAAATATTTCACATATGACACAAAAATCAAATTATTCTATATCAATATTCATGTTAATTCTACTTTTATAGAATCTTTAAAAACCTAATTTTTGAGGCATGTGTAATGTAGCAATGATTAGGCAGAAATAAATACTGAAACAGATCTTTTCTTGCTAAATACAGTAATGTAAATAGAATGGAAATCAAAGGCTTTCTACATATTAGAAACTACAGTTTTCAAACTGGTGTTTATTAGGCTAACTAAAATACAAAACAAAAAAGCAAAGCTGTCATCTAAGAAATAGTGTAAGAATAATAGGAAGTTTTCTGAACTAGATATGAGGAATGAGTTTTCTATTTGCAATTTGTTTGTTTGTTTTTGAGACGGAGTCTCACTCTGTCGCCCAGGCTGGAGTGCAGTGGCGCGATCTCGGCTCACTGCAAGCTCCGCCTCCCGGGTTCACGTCATTCTCCTGCCTCAGCCTCCCGAGTAGCTGGGACTACAGGCGCCGCCACCACGCCCAGCTAGTTTTTTTTTTTTTTTGTATTTTTAGTAGAGACGGGATTTCACTGTGGTAGCCAGGATGGTCTCGATCTCCTGATCTCATGATCCCTCCGTCCCGGCATCCCAAAGTGCTGGGATTACAGGTGTCAGCCACCACGCCTGGCCGATAAAGACTAAGTTTTAATCAAAGTTGAAGTCAGGAATGACAAACATTTTAGTCAGGAAAACCCTGGGACTGAGTGAGAGAAATAGGAGGAATAGGAGCTTGAAGGCTGATGACAATGAAGTTTACTCCATTTGATTCTAATTCCCCGCTCACTTGGTTGTTCAGTTTGCCTCGTTTGGCCATTGGCAAAAAAAAAGCAAATATTATGAAAAGGAAAGACCAGGAGCTAGTCCCAAGATGCATCTTTTGACTGAACCTCCTCATTGCTTTCAAGACTATTCTGGCCCAACCAGAAACTGTACCTGAGAACTTTTTCTATGTGCTTTTTCTTTGAGATGTATTCTCACACAGGCTGGAGTGCAGTGGCTCGATTTTGGCTCACAGCAACCTCCGCCTCCCAGGTTCAAGCAATTCTCTTGCCTCAGCCTCCCTAGTAGCTGGGATCACAGGCATGCGTCACCACACCAGGCTAAGTTTTGTATTTTTAGTAGAGATGGGGTTTTGCCATGTTGGCCAAGGTGGTCTTGAACTCCTGACCTCAGGTGATCCTGCCTTTTTGGCTTCCCAAAGTGCCCAGCCTTTTTCTATGTGCTTTTGATGAGGTCAGGATCAGCTAGCTATCATCTTGATGTCTAAGAGGATTACACGCTTCAGGAGAAATTTTTCATCATGTACATTTTTGACTTTTGATACAGACAGAAACTCATCACAGACCATAGAATCAACATAAATTGTTTGCTTGCTTAAAAAAAATGTGGTTTACTAAAGGATTGAAGAGAAAGGGTTAAAAGCTGTTTTCATTGTCTTGGGTGAGATAACCTATAGTTAGGAGTTCCCTAATTAGATAGTGAAGTAGAATCTGAGCAGAAAGGATTTAGATGAGTCATTGAATAATTTTTAGGATGGAATTACAAGTTAACTAAGGTCATAGCATGTGTGGTATAATTTTTTCGTTGTTTAGATGAAATACCTACAATTCTTAAACTCAGGAATTTTATAAAACTTAGAAATTAACGTCTTGCAATCAGGAAAGCTGAATTTTGGTGTCATAAAATATGAAGCCAAATTTCACTCAGCATGCATTTTACATGCCTCTATGATGTCATGTAATGAATCAGTGGTTCAGTACAACATATGAGATTATAAAAGTGTTTTTCTCTAAATGAAGAGCAATATATGTGCCAGTAAAACGATTTATTATGCTCATTTTATAGACAGTGTTACTAAGCATATGACTGATAAGACTACAGTTATTCTAGCTTCAGATTCAAAAATGCCAAGAGCATGTTGGATGAATGTATTTCACCGTAAATTCTATTTCCACATTTAATTAGAAAATGTTATCTAGAAGGCCACTCTCCAAGTTTTCTCCAAGTTTTCTCTGATACTTTTTAAAGTGAATATATGTCATGTATAAATAAAGGTGTAATGAGGAAAAAAGAGAGGTGAGCTCATTGGTAAGCAGGAAGAAATCTTGAAATGTCTAAACTCAAAAGAAAAAAAAAAACGCACAATTTTACAAGGCCATGGTGGTCTATCTAAGGCAGAAATGGAGGCTTAAAATTCAGATATATAGTTCCCCCAAAAAACTAAATATAAAGAAGTTATCAAAGGAGAGGCTACTTGACCATCTTGCCTTTTCCTGCGTCCCAGTGATGATTTTGTGTTTTATTTAAATTGCTTCAAGGCCGTCTCGAATGAGGCTCCAGTATTTCTGTTAGAAATCTCTTAGTTTTAGTAGAGATCATGAGAGTGTCCACCAATTATTTATTCTCGTGGCATTTAGGGGGAAAGTTTTTGTACATTTTCAAATTCCTCTCTTTTCTTATTTATAAACACTAAACAGAGAAAACAAACAATTAAATGTAAAAAAAAGTAGCAAATTCAGTGGCTAATGCCTTTTGGTTTTTCTTTTGCTTTTGTGAACTCTCTGATCTCAGTCCAGCAATTATAATTGCAAGGGGATCTCATAGCTATGTTTACAACTGAGTCTAGTTAATCTCTTCTCTATAGACCCCAAGAAACCTGTGCAGTTCTGGTTTTGTATTTATAATTTGTTAGTGCATTCTCCTATGAGACTAAAGTAATAATAGCTCAGGAATATTTTCTGCTTCATGAGGTGATGTTTCTCAAAGTTACTGGTTGCATAAGGTAGTATAAATATTTATAATTTTCTCCCTTCCAGCGAGCAACTCTATAGATCCCACAGTATGTAATATGAATATGTAAATTAAGTTATATAAATTAATCATTAGTGTAGCATCAAAAGGAAAAGTAATTAATTTTTTTCATGAAGCATTTTTTTGAGCAACTGATATATGCCAGGCACTCATTGTTGTAGGCACGGGAGATAAAGTAGTAAACAAAGTAGATAAAAAATATAATGTACTCATGAAGCTTACAATCATTGTTACCTGTAGTTTGGGGTGCACACATTCACAGTGGGACTTGTTCAACCTTACCTGCCCCAATATACATACACTGGAGTGTGGACACTTTTCCTTGCTTTCAAGACATCTTGAATTCTCCTATTCACTGCACTTATCAAATTGGACTCAAATTGTTGTCCTCCACACTAGACTATTAGACTTATGGATTAAAAATCACTTGTATTCATCTCTATGTTCCCAGTGCTTAGGGTAGCACCTGGAAGAGAGTGGAGGGTTCCTGGAACAGAGTAGAGGAGGGTTCCATAATTTTTTAATTGAAGGCACAATTCCACTTGTTTCAACTGCTCATGATCATTGTTCAATTATGTAACCTTCTAAAATAACTAAAATTCCATTTCCTCCTCAAGAAACTTTATCATCCTCAATCGTTGCTGCCAGCCTCACTTAATATTCCTTCTTTTAACTTAGGGAAAATTCTTGTTGTGAAATTAATAGGAGATTTAATCTCTGTGATTTTCCAGAGAATCATATTGATATATACTGAGACAGCCAGGTGGGAGGGATCCCTGGAGAAAATCCAAACAGCCTGCCCACTGAAGTAGAGACTCGGGAAGTTCATGGGGTTTGCAGCAGGGTAGAGTCCAGCCCCTCCTCTTCCTGTGCGGAAGTTGGGATTCAAGCTGCAAGTGACAAGCGATCTAGCAGGGACTCTGGCCTAGTGAGAGTCCTTGTTTTCCCCTTTTCTTCCTTTTCATTCAATAAAACCCTGCTTCACTCACCCTTCATGGGTCTGCAAGCCTAAATTTTAGTGGTGTGGGATGGACAAGGACCCCACCTTCAGCTGAACTAAGAAAAAGTTCTGCAAAAATACCATTACCCAGAAACACATATTTATGAGCTATTAGGGGCAACTAATCTTTATGTAAACCAGATGTTTATTTGAATACCAAAACAGTTCAAATCTACCTTATTATATGTTTGATGTTGAAAATATAAGAAAATTAAATATGCTAAATAAAACTCAGGTAACATCAACTTGAAATGGTTTTGTAGTGTTTACCTGTTATTGTCAAATAGGAAAATCAATAAGTGATAGTATTTTTTTTGCTACGGTTCACATTTTCATGTGAAAAGGGCCTCCAGTGCTCTTATAATTTTACACTAACCAGAAAAGATAAAAAACAAATTAGTAAAATACCCTCAGACATTAAGGTAAAGAATATAAAACTGAACAAACAGGATAATCTTCCAAACATTAAGACTGAGAAGAATAAAGCTCATTTGAACTTCCTTTTAAAGAGCCTCTGCTATCTTCAGATCAAACCAGATAATTACATTCTGACCATGACTCAGGGATCAACAAATGGAAACATAGAATTAATTGTAGGTATCATTGACTGGACCAGCACTAAGCCAAAATTTGAAGTGTATTTTTTGTTAGTAATCTCCTTTCTTCTTCTATTAAGCCCTTATTTTTATTCTTTTTTTTTTTATTGACATCCACCTCATCCCAACATCTTGTGTTCTTTAATTGATCTTTATGCCTTTAATGTTTTCTACCTTTAACTCTCTTATTGCCTCATTTTAAAGACATTAGCAAACAAACGCACATCAGAAGCAGACTTCCTAAAGAGTGAAAGAGTAAGAAACCACATTCTATGAAAATAATGGGGATGACTAGTCCCAACAAGAGGGAGGACTTGAAAACCGCCTACAAATAAACAAGTTTTCACATAGAAGAAAAGTCAGTGTGTTCAAGAGGTCCCTATAAGACTGAACCAGAACCACAGTCAACAGTGGAGGAGAAAAACCTACAGCTGATTATATCATATGTTCACACCAGGTGTGACTTTAGACTAAACATCTGATTATTTCTTGGGATTTTATTTTTGAACATTTGAATCAAAAGTACTATGCTGAAGATACCACTATAACCTTACCTTTGACTCGTAGAGTTATTGTCTGGGTCTTTGCAAAGGGACTTTGGGTAATTTTAAATTAAAATCTCATTTTCCCTATTTGTAAATTGGTGTGATAATAGTGGCTATATTATAAGATTGTTTTGAGGAGTAAATGAGACATATATACACTTCATTGCACAGAGTCAGTTATAGAGTGCTTACTCTGTAAGTATTTTATTTATGATGAAGGAGTTCAGGAAATGCCACCTCAAACTATGACACTTTGGTTTGCTGATTACTTTGAACTGAGGATGACACTTGGGGAGCAGTGGATGCAGGCAGAGGCTTTCTCTCAGTCCCCACATCTGCCTAAGGAGGTGTCAGATACATTGAGTTCCTCTTCAAAGGTGTAATTTCTGACTTCCTTGTTCTTTGTTCTCAAGATCAACTTTCTGTCCCTTCTCCTAAGCTACCTGCTCTGTAGACAACTTCTCCCGTCAGTCCCAATCTGTAACTCACATCTCTTCCTTAATTGAAAAGAGTCCTCTTTACTCCTGGTTACCCACTCTGTAAACTGACCCTCCCGCCAAAACAGCTCTGCCTGCCGAAACTACCCTTCCCACCTTTGCCACGCCCTGACATGCCCAAACATGCTTTGTACCATAACAGACAGCCTCTCTCTTCTCACTTAATTAACCATATTCAGTTTTAAACAGTAGCCAATTTGGTCAGTTTAGGTCGTGCAGTCTGACTCCAGCCAATGGGGACAGAACACAGAAGCAGGGATTAACCACATTAGTGATAAAAACTCCTTCCCTCCTTTGTTCGGTATGCTCTCACAGTGTCCAGAAGTGCAAACAGCACCCTTCTGCAGAAGTAAATTTGCCTTGCTGAGAAATCCTTCATCTGAGTGCTTGTTTTCCTTGCAACTCTGAGCTCTTGTTTCTAACAATGTAGGGACTTGTCCAGGATTGCCTTTCTCCTCTGGGGAGAGGTTCCCAACCATCTCTCGTGAGGAGATGTGTCCCACTGCCTTGCTGTGGTGGTCTCAGGGATGAGGGATTGAGACCTCCCCCAGCATGATGAATAAACCCAGACTCTCAGCAACGTGGGTGAAAAGGATCCTCACATACTGCAGTGACCAGGTAACTCTGTGCACAGACCAATGTAAGGAAAGTTGCCAGGGTGACAAAGTATTCCTTAGTGGTCGGGACATCTTGAAGGTTGAGTGTGCATGAATGAGATGCACAATTACACATGAAGCAAGTGCAGAGTCTGGCTCTGCAGTTCTGTGGTCACCTCATATGGCTTATGGCAGATTCCTGCTGTGGGGCTTATACCAACATGCCAATGGTAAGAGGGACCTGAATTCCTGTGAGGGAAGTGCCCAGAGAAGGATGAAGTGAAAGGAAAGGAGTGCAAGAGAACTCCAGTGGGGGTGGGGGGCTAAATCTCTAGAGAAGGGAAGGCAGGAAATCTCTAACATGAGGGATTGAGCCTCACACCAAACCTCCAGAGTGGGAAGCACCCCAACTAAGACAGGAAATAAAAGGGATAAAACTAGTGATAATAGTAACATTCCCTCTGATATTCCCTTAGGTCTCATGTTAAAATATTGGAGGGATAATGAAAGGACTAAACATAAGAAAAAACAACAAATGATAAAATATTGTTGTTTCATTTGGCCCAAAGAGCCCATCCTCAAATGCTCAGTTTTCTGGCCAACGTTTGGGTCAAATGAGGATTGGATTTGTCAACTTCTAATAGAGTATGTCAATGACAAGAGTCCCATCTCCCAGGAGGAAATAGATTATGCCCTATGTTGGTGGCAGGGATGTGTCCTTCTTTACCCCCTAAAAGCTAAAGGAAGTAAGCCAGAAGCTAGCTCCTCTGAGGAAAGTAAGATCTCTACCCCCAAACAACCCACCAATGTATGGACCCACTAGACCACCTACCTCCACCAAATTCCCCACCCCAAGCGGAAACACAGGACCCTCCTCACTCAATTCCTCCTCCATATAACCCCAAGTCAATGCCTGCCCCAATGCCCCCTGCCTTCCCTAACCACACACCTGTGTCTATATCTTCTCCAGGAAGGCTCCAGTGTGAGATAGAACAGTGTAAAAAGGATATTCGGAACTTCCCTTTCCCCTCCACCTCTAAGAAATCAGCCCCAACTCTCTTCCCATTAAGGGAAGTGTCCCTCGGAGGAGGAGGCATCAGCTTCGTAAATGCTCCCTTAACTATCTCAGAAGTTTAAAATTTAAAAAAGGAACTCAAGCCATTGTTAGATGACACTTGTGGGGTAGCAGATCAAATTGATCAATTCTTAGGATCACAGCTGTATACTTGGGCCAAGTTAATGTCTATCCTGGGCATCCTCTTTTCAGGGAAAGAAAGAAGCGTGATCCATAGGGCTGCTATGATAGTCTGGGAACGTGAACATCCTGCTGGCCAATACGTTCCTGCAGCAGACCAAAAATTCCCAGCCCAAGACCCTCAATGGGACAATAACAATGCAGATCACTGATAGAATATGAGAGATCTCAGGGAAACTGAGTGTTCGATATACAACAAAGAAAGGATGAAGGACCTATGGAATTCCTAGATAGGCTGAAAGAGCAAATGAGAAAATATGTAGGCCTAGACTTAGAAGACCCTCTTCAGCAGGGAATGCTGAAGTTACATTTTGTTACAAACAGTTGGCCAGATATTGTTAAGAAATTACAAAAGGTAGACAATTGGAAAGACTGGACTTCAAAGAGCTTTTAAGAGAAGCTCAAAAAGTATATGTGAGAAGAGATGAAAAAAGCAGAAACAAAAAGCAAAAATGATGTTATCCACCTGCTAACAGGTGGTTCCAAAAGACAAGGTCCACTGATACTACTCTCTGTTACTTAGGGACCCACACACCCCTAAACAAGGCCTACGGGGGGCAAAACTCCTCACATGCTAGACCATATAAAGGACATAGAGAGATGAGACCAGGGAACAACCACAGAACAGGTAGGGAGGGAGCACAAAATAAATGCTTCAAATTTGAAGGAGTAGGTCATTTTAAGACAGAATGTCTCAAATGAGAGAAGGATAAAGAAGTCATTCCACTTATGGCTTTTGAAGGAGAATAGGGAGGTCAGGAGCTCTGCTCTTTTTATCTTGAATTCCACCAAGAGCCCTTGATACATTTAGAGATGGGACCCAAACATGAAGTTATAACCTTTTAAATAGATTTAGGAGCAGCTCACTCCTCTGTTTCTCTTTACCTAATGTCCCTTGCTCCTCAGAAGAACTTTTTGTCTTGGGGGTAAAGGGAGAAGGGTTTAAAGGAAGATTCTTAGAAGACACAGAGGTTAAATACAAAAATTGATCAATCCACGTTCAATTTCTGTGAATCCCTGAGGCAGGAACTAACCTATTAGGAAGAGATTTAATGCTAAAACTAGATATAGGCTTACATGTCGGTCCAAATGGATTTCTTACCTCATTAAATCTAGTTACCACTGCAGATGAAAAATATATTCGTCTTGATGTATGGGCGAAAGAAGGAAATTGAGGAAGACTTCAAGTCGCTCCAGTACTTATAAAGTTAAAAACCCCAAGGGAAATAGAAGAAAGCAATATCCCATTCCTCTACAGGGCAGAATAGGCTAAAACCTGTAGTCAAAGATCTCATTCAAGATAAGCTTCTTGAACCCTGTATGTCTCCTTATAACACTCCAATATTGCCTGTAAAGAAATCAGATAGGTCATAGCAACTAGTGCACGACCTCAGAGCTATTAACCCAAAATAGTCCAGACTACCCACCCTCTTGTTCCCAACCCTTACACTATCCTTAGCAAAATACCATATGACCATCAATGATTTACAGTGAAAGACTTAAAAGATGCCTTCTGGGCATGCCCCTTGGCTGAGGACAGCAGGGACATATTTTCTTTTGAATGGGAAGATCCTCATTCTCGACGAAAGCAACAATACCAATGGGCAGTCTTGCCCCCAAGTGTTTGCAGATTCACCTAACCTCTGTGGTCAAATCCTAGAACAAGTTCTAGAACAAATGTGTACCCTGAAACACATATGCTTGCTCCAATACGTGGAAGACCTGCTTATATCTGGTGAGGCTATAGAACAGATGGCTGCTTTCTCCACACACCTTCTTAACTATTTACAAGAGAAGGGATTATGAGTTTCAAAAGGAAAGCTCCAATTTGTGGAACCCGAGGTTGAATATTTAGGACACTTAATAAGTAAAGACAAGCAAAGATAGGGCTCGAATGGATCAAAGAAATCATGTCTTTCCCTTTGCCTAAAACCAAGCAAGAGCTCAGAAAATTTGGGGGATTAGTTGGATATTGCCAACTATGGATTCATTCCTATGCCCCAAAGACAAAACCCTTATACCTGAAGGTCACCCAGGAAAAGCCTGACCCTCGCCTATAGGCTTCTGATGAAACCCACCAGGGTGAGGAGTTAAAACACCTACTCATCACTGCTCCTGTCTTAGCCCTGCCTTCCCTAGAAAAACCACTTCACCTTAGGGGTGCTTCTCAAGAGTATGGGGGCCACAGACAAACTGTGGCCTTTCTATCAAAAGTTTTAGACCCCGTAACCTGTGGGTGGCTTGAATATATTCAATCTGTCGTGGCTACCACCTTGTTAACTGAAGAAAGCAGGAAGTTAATCTTTGGGGGAAACTTGGTGGTGAGCACACCCCATCAGGTTAGGACAATCTTAAATCAAAAGGCAGGAAGATGGCTCAAGCCGAATCAAGGATTTTAAAGTATGAAGCTATCTTATTAGAAAGAGATGACTTAACATTAACCACTGATAATTCACTTAGCCCAGCAGATTTCCTGACAGGGAACCCAAATCTAAAAGGACCTGAGCATAAATGTTTAGATTTAACTGATTATCACACAAAAGTCAGGCCTGATTTAAGAAAGAGCCTTTTCAAAACAGGTCATCTGTTCATAGGTGGCTCCTCCCGGATAATTGGGGGAAAAAGGCATCGTGGGTATTCAGTGGTCTATGGGGAAGCTCTTGCAGAAGTAGAGTCAGGAAGATTGCCCAATAATTGGTCGGCCCAAACATGTGAATTGTTTGCATTAAATCAGGCTTTAAAACATTTACAAAACCAAGAAGAGACTATAAATACTGATTATAAGTATACCATCAGGGTAGCCCATACCTTCGGGAAAATTTGGACTGAACGAGGTCTCATTAATAGCAAAAACCAAGACTTTGTCCACAAAGAATTAATCACCCAGGTATTAGATAACCTTCAGTTGCCAGAAGAAATAACTATTGTCTATGTTCCAGGACACCAGAAAAATATTTCTTTCAAAAGCTGAGGGAATAACCTCACAGACCAAACAGCCAAACCAGCCACCATTTTCTCTGAAATGCCTGTTTTTCAACTCACCGTTGCCTTTCTCCCCCAACTGCCATTCCCATCTTCTCGCCTGCTGAAAAAGAGAAATTAATAAGAAGAGGAGTCAAGGAAAACTCAGAAGGGAAATCGGTGTTACCAGATCGAAGAGAAATGCTATCCAAATATCTCATGAGGGCGGTTTTATCTCAGCTGCATCAAGGAACCTATTGGGAACTTCAAGCTATGTGTGATGCAATTCTTAAAGTCTATGGATCTATAGGAATTTATACTATAGCAGAGCAAGTGACAGATAGTTGTTTAACATCCAAAAAACTAATAAGCAAACCCTAAGAAAGTCACCCCTCAGAGGAAGAAACCCAGGATTAAAGCCATTCCAGAACATCCAAATAGATTACACCGAAATGCCCCCAATAGGTCGCCTAAAGTATCTACTGGTAATAGTGGATCACCTTACTCACTGGGTAGAAGCTATTCTCTTTTCAAATGCAGTCGCCAGTAATGTAGTTAAGACATTCATCGAAATATTATACCTAGATTTGGATTAATAGAAAATAATGATTCAGATAATGGAACCCACTTCACTGAACCTGTCATTAAAAAGCTAGCCCAAGTATTAGCAGTAAGGTAGGATACCATGCCCTCTGGCACCCACCTTCATCAGGAAGAATAGAAAGAATGAACCAAACCCTAAAACACCACCTAAGCAAATTAGTTTTAGAGACTTGACTATCATGAACCCAATGCCTTCCTACTGTCTTATTGAGGGTCTGAACTGCCCCTCGGAATTATATTGGCTTATCTTCTTATGAAATGCTATATGGGTTTCCGTATTTACACTCCACTGTTGACATTCGTATGATTGAAACTAAAGAACAATTTCTCAGGAGCTGTATACTTGGTCTGTCTTCCAGTTTCTCTTCCCTCAGAACTAAAGGCCTTTTAGAACAGACACCACCCTTGGAGTTTCCAGCACATCAGCGTCAGCCTGGGGATCACATTCTCATCAAAAGCAGGAAAGAAGGAAAACTTGAACCAGCTTGGGAAGTACCCTATCTAGTGCTTCTAACTGCAGAAACCACGGTCTGCATGGCCAAAAGGGGATAGACACAACACATGCGGGTGAAAGGAGTGGCTTCTCCAGCCAGAGAAAAATAGGCCGTCACCCCAGGGCCCATCCCCACCAAATTAACTCTCAAAAGGGCTTAATAATCACTTGTTTATTTTCTCTTTCTTTTCAATAGAAGGTCACCTCGTCATCAATGTGACTTAAAGTAACCATCCCTTAACTCTTCAGTTCAGTGCTTGTTCAGTCATCTGATGTGAAGGTGAATGATCTCAAACGCAGTTATCAAATGTAGATAAATATCTATGTCCATCCACAGTGAGTCAACTAAGTAAAAGTATGGAGCCTTAAAAAGTCCCTGTGGTGACTGGACAGATGTTTGGTGGACCACCCAACATGAAGAGTGGACAACCAGGCCCCCTTCTTCAAATAAGTTGCAAGTACTGAAACAGAAACTCCAACTTACTCATGGTCCCATCCCATCAAACTGTAAGTCATTGCAGTGTAATCCCTTATTGCTAATTATAGATAGTCCCCGAACAATGGCCCAAGAATCCTCCATATTTGAATGGTATGGGTTCAGAGCACATGATACAGGGCAGGACCCCATAGGAATCTTCTCTTTGAGGTTGGCTAGACTATCGGTTAAAAACAATAAAGAAATCCAGACCCAGAGTCAGGGGAAACATATGGGACCCAACACTCTCCCCAAACAATGGGAGGCCTGTTGTTCTCCTCTCATCTCCAGAACGATCCAACTAAGGTAATGGTTGTGGAGGTAAAAGATTTAAGGCAGACTATAGCTTTAGAGATGGGGTACAAAGATGCAAGTACCTGGCTGGAATGGATTAAATATTCCATCTGCACTCTAAAGAAAGTGAGTGTTACGCTTGTCTCCACAGCAGGCCAGAGGCCCAGATTGTCCCCTTTCCACTCGGATGGTCCTCCAGCCAACCAGGCGTGAACTGTATGATAGGTCTCACCCACAGCCTGGGGTAATGAATTATGCCGAGCTCTCTCTCCGCTATTCCCTGAAGACCAGCACCCTGCGGGTCAGTCCCAGAGGGCCATCCAGCTTCTGTCTCCTGATGCCAATTTTACCCATGTCTTTCAGAACAAAGGGAAAACTTACCATTTCTTGGAGATCTAAAGGGATGCAGTGAACTTAAGCCATTCTGAGAGCTGACCAATCAGTCTGCCCTGATCCACTCCCAGGCAGATGTATGGTGGTATTGTGGCGGACCATTAGTGGACACACTGCCAAGTAACTGGAGTGGCACTTACGCTCTCATCCAATTGGCCATTTCTTTCACCCTAGCATTTCATCAACCAAAAAGGTTAAAGAGAAAGCATCATGAAACAAGAGATGCCTCTCATGGGTCCTTTGACCCTCATGTTTACATAGATGCCACTGGAGTCCCGAGAGGAGTGCCAGATGAATTTAAGGCCCAAAATCAGATAGTTGCAGGATTTGAGTTCATACTATTCTGGTGGTTAACTGTAAATAAAAATGTAGATTGGATAAATTACATCCATTGAAATTAACAATGATTTGTTAACTATACTAGAGATTCTATAAAGGGATAACTAAACAATTAGGACCCACCAGTCAAATGACTTGAGAAAATAGAATAGCATTAGACATGATACTAGCAGAGAAAGATGGAGTTTGTGTCATGATTGGAACTCAGTGTTGTACTTTTTTACCTAATAATACTGCTTCTGACGGAACCATAACAAAAGCATTGCAAGGTCTTACTGCTTTATCCAATGAACTAGCTAAAACTTCAGGAATAAAAAATCCCTTCACTAATTTAATGGAAAAATGGTTCAGCAAATGGAAAGAACTTATGTCCTCAATCCTTACTTATCATTGTAATAGGTGTGCTTATCCTTATATGATGTTGTTTCATCCCGAAGCCTAGTACGAAGGCTATTGAAACAGCTCTCACTAAAACCTTTTTCAATCCCCCTGGCCTTATGCACATAAGCTCCTACTTTTAGAAAACCAAGCAGAACAACAGAGTCAAGACATGCTGAAAAGGTTTGAAGAGGAAGAATTATAAAAATCAAAAGGGGGGAGTTGTCAGATACAGTAAGTTCCTCTTCAAATGTGTAATTTCTGACTTCCTTGTTCTTTGTTCTCGAGATCAACTTCCTTGTCCCTTCTCCTAAGCTACCTGCTCTGTAAACAACTTCTCCTGCCAGTCCCAATCTGTAACTCAAACCTCTTCCTTATTTGAAAAGAGTCCTCTTTACTCCTGGCTACCCACTCTGTAAACTGACCCTCCCACTGAAACAGCTCTTCCCGCAGAAACTACCCTTCCTGCCTTTGCCACATGCTGACATGCCCAAACATGCCTTATACCATAATGGACAGCCTCTCCCTTGCCATCTAATTAGCCATATTCAATTTTAAACAGTAGCCAATTGGGTCAGTTTAGATTGTGCAGTCTGACTCCAGCCAGTGGGGACAGGACACAGAAGCAGGTATTAACCACATTAGGGATAAAAAACCTTTCCCTCCTTTGTTCGGTGTGCTCTCACAGTGGGCAGAAGTGTGAGCAGCACCCTGTTGCAGAAGTAATTTTGCCTTGCTGAGAATTCCTTCATCTGAGTGCTCATTTTCCTTGCGACTCTGAGCTCTTGTTTCTAACAGAGGGATCCTAAAAAAGAAAGTCAAATGTCCTGAATCTTCTCCCCAGGAACCTTACCAACCAGCAAAGATTAACTCAGATCATAGGAGAGGAGACTGAAAGTGGACACCACCTCCAGACAGACCTATTTTTTGAGAGCTGCTCAGAGACAACTTTTCTTATGTGAGAGATATCTACATAACAAGACAAACTTTATTCACCATGCATGTTCTCCCCTCACCCTCCCATAACTTGTGTCACCATCACCCTCCAGAAGTCCCAATCCCCTATTTAGTTCTGTAGCCCAGGATGCTATATAAGCTTCCTTCATCTGGTCCTCCTGTGGGTCTCATATTTTGTGAGACTCTCCTGCATACATATGGAGTAAATATGTTTTTTTTTCTTTTAATTTATACCAATTTAATACATAGTTATTCCAAAGAACTTAGAAGGGTGAAAGGAAGATATTTTTTTGCTCCCCTACAATGATTATTATTACATAGTTTCTAAGGAAAAATCCTTTTATATACATCTCACAGCTACATCTGATGACTAAGATCCCTTAAGGCACCACATTACACAATGCCTATTAAGCTAACCCTTCAAATGTGCTGATCCAGGAGACGAGAGCTTACAAGATTACAAAGCTCTCACAAAGCTTACAAAGATTTCAGTTAAAATCTTTGTTTTCTGGATCTTAGTCTGGAAATTTCAAGACATCTTTGCACATGATATAAATTGTTTAACATCTCATCCTGACTAAACCCAGAAACCTATATGCATACAATTCACTATTTTAAAGTCTTTTATTAAAATCAAATGTTAATTTTAATATTGAAACTGTTACACATATGGAATTTAAAAAACTAACATATGTTATTTTTTCATTAATTATATTATGTGTATATCAACAACAGAAATTAGAAAATTGAAAATTACAATTAATTAAATATATGTGAGTATGCAAAAGTTTATACATAAGAGTGGTGAAAAATAGAAAAGATTTCTAATGTAGTATGTATACAAGAAAACCAAAATCGAAGTAGTAAGTTGTCCCAGTAGGTACTGGTTCCTTTAAATAAGGTCATATTATTGAAGAAAGACTTTCACTGAAACATGAGCTACTGGACACGTACTCTCAGGTGGGTTTTTGCCTTATCTTGGATGGGTCACCATCATCAGTAGGCAACTCAGTTAAAGGAAGAAACACAATATTCCAAAAAAGTTGTATATTTGGAAAGGGCTCTTTCATATGAACACATATTTTGTTCTATAATTTCTCTAAAACTGATTTAGGTTTTAATAACATATGGTAAACTAAAAATATTGAGGACAACAAAAAAATATTGAGAACATGTAATGTGAACCGTTTCTCTTAAATGTGGTATCCATCTTTCAAACAGACCTAATTTAGAATTAGAATTTTATAAATGAAAATAACATAATAAACAAAATTTAGTTTGTATTTAGCCAAAATCTTCATGGCACAGATGGAACTTGGACAACTCTTTGAGAAAATGTTTATAATTAGTATCCCTGACTCTGTGTGGGAATTGTTAATTTTTCTGAATATTTTACATATTTAATTTTAAATTATATGATAGACCTATGGCATTATTTTTTAAAAATATGTAGTTTCAATTAGCTAGAGGGGAATGTTGAATGTTCCCAAGACAAAGAAATAACTGTCTGAGATGATGGATGTACTAATTACCCTGATCTGATCACTATACATGATATGTATCAAAACATCACTATGTACCCCATAAATATGTACAAATATTGTCAGTTATAAATTAAATTAAAAAATAAAACTTAACTCTCAAGTTTTAAATTAATAGCTTTTCTATTGTTAAATAAATACCATTCTTAATTGCTGGTTACAGAATGCATTAATCAATACTTGCTGCAGTAACAATTCCAAAATTGCAGTGGATTACAACAATAAACATTTATTTATTGCTCATGGTACATGATGGTTATGGGCCAAGTATAACTCTATTTAATATGCTTTCTCATTCCTGAGCCCAGTTTAACATACCAACCTCTGTACTGGACATGCTAGTCCCTCTGCAGAGGGTAAGAATTCAAGAGGATGAACCAACTCTGTATTTAAGCTACTTGATTGGACATATATCCGATCTGCTCACTTATATTGGCCAAAGCTAAGCGAGAATAAAGAAAATTGATTAAGCAGGAAAATTAGGTGAGTGGGAAGAGTGAACAAAATTTATACTCTTATTAAGCATGTATTCACTTCCTTCCTGCACACACACACACACACACGCACAAATACTCCAGGATGTCTACTTCAGATGTGGACACAGCTTCCCAAGTAATTAAGAAGACAAGTTACCTGGATCCATACTACCAATAAATGCAACCAACATACAATGAGGGCACAAAGACAGAACAATGGTAATAAATCCATCCATTCACAAGCGGGAGAATGGCAAAGCCACTGGATAAATACTATAAGAACTTTTAATCCTGACAATGGCACATGTTCTTTCATTAGGCCATATTTTCACTCTGAGAATTCTTCTCTAGTTCATTATTTTTTATAGCTACTGGATCCACTCTGAAAATGACTTATTTTTCATTTTCTGTCTTGACCACAGCTGATCCAGTCGTTGGAAAATAGACCTTCATTGGAAAAAATAAGCATCTTTACCAGTCCGCTTTCTTTCTTATAAACTGGGGTGCCCAAAGATCATTTTACAATTTTACTAGTCAGTTCGTTTTCACCAAGGTTAATGGTATATTTCACAATGCGAATCTCTTTAAAAAACTAATAAAAAAAAAAAAACATTTTGATTCCTTCAAAGTCTGTGTGCCAATAGCCATAATTATTATTTTTGAGAATTGCCTCACTCTCAAGGCATAATTAAATGTACTTTGAATTTATCCAGTTCCTAACTTTTGACTTCTATGGGACTGGGTCCTTGGTCTTTCTTTTCGGAACTACTTTATGCAACTGACTTTCACTTGGGGCTACCTTAAAACAATCACAGTTTTTGGCAAAATACCTTTCTCCTGAGCCTACGTCATATTTAGGATGAGTCTTAATCACCTTTAATAGCCCAAAGCATTTCTTTTTAAAATATTTTTTTGTGATGCTAGATGAGAAATAGTCTCTATTTTTAAATTATACTACTCTCAGAATGTCGAGACTTGTTATTTTCTCTTACACACCTATTGTAAATAAGGTGATTCTTTTCTCAGTTCATCAAATGCAGAAAATATCCAATCAATGCTAGTAACATTCTGACTCCATTTTTTTCCCCCAAATTGAAAGTGCATTAAGTTATTTTTTGTTTCAAACTATAGTCAGGAGTTATACTGCACTGCATGACAATGGTTGCCATTTTTCTTTTAGGCTCTGAATATAGTCCACAGCCCAACACCAGTTTGTTTGTTTTGTTTATTCAGTAGCAAAAGTCCAGCGTTGAGTACCAATGATATTCTATGGTTTCTGTTGTGGTAATAAAAACCTCCAATATCTTAACAGCTAATAAGAACAAACATTTATTTCTTGCTCTTCTTATACATTATTTCTGGCTGACTGCACTCAGCTCCCCATGTCTTATCCATCAAAAACCCATGCTGGAGCAACAGCTTCTATTTGCTTCAACTTGTTTTCATAGAAGAGGGTAGAAGCTAAAGAGGCTGATTCTAAACTATGAAGTTATTTCTAAAGATTATCTTTGGAAGTGTGTAATAACATGTATTATTCACTCACATTTCATTGGTCAAAGCAATTTATGTGGCCAAGTCTGACAGTGGGTAGAGGAAGTTTACCCAAAGGCAAGAAGGGGTGTGAATATTTGGGATCAGGAGTACAATTTTATTTCATTGTGTTAACCTCCTGCATGGTAAGAAATGTTTTTGTAGACCTCCAGACAGGAATACAAAAGTGGCACAACCAGATCTATAGTATCTGGGTTGAAACATTTTTTACTGATAATTGTCAACAGAGTATATTAGGTAGTTTAAGCATGACAAAGACCTCCGTGCTTTTTTTTTTTTTTTCACTTTGCTAAGATTGAGAATAGGAAGACATCTTTCTTTACAAGTAATTTCGCTGCCTTCCAAAAACCTTGGTGATGAAAAGGGTATGACTAGAGAATATTTTTTCTTTCTCAAAAGTTAAAACATATTAAGGAAAAAAGGGAAAAAAAGAAGCAGTGAAGCAGCCTAATCGTAGTCTTTTCAGAACAACAACAAAAAAGGAGATAGAGAATAAAATATTCTAATAATAACTCCAAATGATCTGTTAAACGGACCAAAATAATTACTGCTACTGTATCAATAGCCATATGCATGTTATAATGTGCAATACTTTGTAACATGAAAATCTGTTCTCTTGGATGAATTAAAGATAATTTTCTGAGATTTTGCTAATACGTACAGGAAGAAAATAGAATACACTTGAACTTGCTTCCCAGGGATATTGAGAAAGCTAAAAAAAATCTACAATTCTTTTTGTTCCTTCCAATTCCTAGTTAGTAGCATTTTCTTTTTCTTTTTTTTTTTTTTTTTTGAGACGGAGTCTCGCTCTGTCACCCAGGCTGGAGTGCAGTGGCCAGATCTCAGCTCACTTCAAGCTCCGCCTCCCGGGTTCACGCCATTCTCCTGACTCAGCGTCCCGAGTAGCTGGGACTACAGGCACCACCACCACGCCCGGCTAGTTTTTTGTATTTTTAGTAGAGACAGGGTTTCACCGTGTTAGCCAGGATGGTCTCGATCTCCTGACCTCGTGATCCGCCCGTCTCGGCCTCCCATTTTCATTTCATTAGAAGAATGGCATTTTTCCTTCTTGATTTGGGGGTAGTTAACGGTCAATACTTCCTATGTAAACGTCATCTTTATTCTGAAAGTAGATTAAGAAGCTAAATGAAATGTATGCATACAATACATTCAGTGATATTAAATGCCTTTTCCCAGGAAAATGAATAAATGTGCTGCCTGCTTAATAATATTTTGATTGAAAAACATTCTGATCAACAGTTATCTCTTTTGAGCTAGATGGACTGATTTTATGTTAGTAATTAAGATACTTAGTACACTTTATACTTCTTTATGGTTTCTATACTATGTTCTTCCTTTCTGTTTTAATAATAATTTGTGGAGGAATATGAAAAAAACTTCCAAAATAAATGGCAGATTTTTCACAAACTTGTTTGAGATCAGTTATTTCTTTTTAAAATCTTATTGCTTTCCTCTCTTTTATTGATATTGAGTCAGTATCTTCAGTAATAGCTGAATAACCTTTTTTCTTAAAATATAATAATATATAACAGCTGGAACAAATGAGAAATACTATTGTTAAAAGACATATTATTTCCAGTATGTGTATAATTCCTGGTTGAAGGCATTTATATCTTAGGAAGAAATGAAAAGAAATGCCAAACTATGATGCACGTTTCACTTCACAGCCAATATGGTTGGAGGATTTATTAAATGAAGGTCAAGGAAAAAATTAAAACCAAATATAGACATGAGCTAGAATTCAAATTAGATCACAGAAAATGTAATTATTTCTTAATTAGCCAGATTCTGTCTCCTTAGTAGAAAATAGGAAAATGTGGGCCAACTGCAATAATTCTCTGAGACTTCTGAGGGCTCGTTTCAAAACTCATGACTTGAGTTCAATTCAGAGAACAGCAACATTGAGAATCTGGAACACCTGTTATTCAGAGTGAGACTGCCCTTTGCAGTTTCACTTCCTATAATGCTAGTGGGAACGCCAAATGTAATTTTATCTCGATGACTGACCCACTCCGTAATTTATTTGGAACCAAACTGGAGTACTATATTTAACTTGCACTGACTTGACAGAAAAATTCTTTGAAAACACTGTCTTCAGAATGTCACAATAGTAGCCTTTTGACATCATACAGACGACTTATAATTATCCCACGCTTATTGTATCTCTTCATATGTAATGCCTCACAGAAAGCTATGTGGAGTGAAGAAAATGTTTAGTGTTACTTGGGCTTCTGTAAAAGCATTGCTTTTTACCAGTATTGCATCAGATATTCAGATAACTAAAAGGCAGGAGCCCAGTTGAAATACTCTTTATTGAGGCCTATGCAAAAAATAGAGTGTAAAACTTTGGCATAGTGAGACATGATCTAGTTACAACAATGAGCTCAGTGCGTTAATTTGAGTCATTTTGGTCAGACATGGGACACAGTGAAGACATTGAATTTGAATTTAACTGTGTGATTTCCTTAATTAACTTAAAGTTAATATTCTAATTTTGTGATTTTTGTCCTGAACCTAAAGTTGTGACTATTAATATAATTCTGATAAAATAATTTATTTTATGGAGTATATTTGGTTAATTCTTATAGTCACCTTATGAGATATTTGAAGAAACAAGAGATTCAGAGGGTTCAGATGTTTGAGGTTCCACTGATGGTAAGTGAGCAAGCCAAGATTCAAGCCAAATGTAGTGTAGCTGCGAAGCAGTCTTCCCTTATTGTTTTGTTACCTGTTTTTATCTTATTTACCCAAATCTGAATCCCAATTTGTTACTCATGATGTTAAGAAAAACACTACATAATTGTTAGTACCCCAAATTTACTCATGCTCTTCTGTCATGAATACATGCAAACATTTCATGCCCGTGCAAGCACATCCACTCTCCTCCACTCCAGGGAGAAGTCTCAGCTCCCCTTGGACACATTGATAAACTGCCTCGTTACTCAGTTTTTAATCTGTAAGTTGTCAATAAAATAAAAAATACTTATTCCATGCTAAGGATATGATGACAATTGAGTTAATATAAAATTTTCATAGGAGGGCTTAGTGTGTAGTAAATACTCATATTATAGTAATATAAGCTATTAATATTATCACCAATAGATAAATCTTAGCTTCTGTGCCCCTGTATTTGAAAGTACCTGCTAAACATATAAGTATTAGTTATTCCTACTGTCATTCTGTTCATGTAGCAATAAATGATTTCTCTTCTGAACTTGAACTGTTTATTATTCTTATCATTTATTGTCTACTCGGAGCCTTCTTTTTTGTTATTGTTGTTGTTGTTCTATAGTACTACACATTTTTCATTGTCTAAATTTTAACATAATTGTCATAGGATTAAATGTATAGTTCTTAATTCTTAATTCAAGTATAAACTTCTCTGTACATTTTAATATTGTTTTAAAATGATGTCTCATTTTAGCACCCAAAGCCCAGCATGATATATTGCTCATTTTAAGTTCTCAGGATGCATTTTCTTAACCTTGAACTCTACATAGTTAAAATGTAAACTTTCAAAACTGACTAATTCTTACAATATTAAAGGGAAAGTTGAAGAGAATCCATCAATTAATTCATTCATTCTTTCTTTAAGCAAGTGCTACTGAGTTTCCACTAGGTGTTAATATCTGAGGTAAAAATATTGAATAGCTAAAAATATTTTTCTCATGAAATTTAGAATAAGGCTTCTTGAACGTAATTACGTAAGACCAGGGAAGCTTGTCAAGATGCAGGTTCTGATTCACTTCCTCTGGGATGGAGCCTGAGCATCTGCATTCCTACCAGCTCCCAGGTGGTCCTCATGCCCCTGGCCCTAAGAACACATAATGAGTAGCAAGCACCCAATACCTTCTAGAATACTCCATATTGCATATTTATCTCTCTTTCCATTTCTCCTTGGAGCAAGGGGGAGCTTCGTTTGCAACACCCTTACACATCCTCCCCAATCCAGAGTAAGTAAATACATGAAATTGAACAGTGGCCACGTAAGCCCTGAATGAGAAAGAGGCTTGTAACATGACTTCAACTACTAATAAGCTTGCTGTGTCATATGTAAAACTCTTCTCTTATACACTGTTATCAATTATGTTTGCCCAAAAGATTTTACCTAGAAGCTTAGTTAGAGAAGGCCACAATGTGGTCTCTGAACCAAAAGAGTATTTTCCATTGGTAAGTTGTATTTTTAGTTCTAGAATTTATTAAATTTTGGTTGTGTGGTAAAAACCTGTTCTACAGTCATGCCAGCTTCTGAGATTTCTAGGTCTTGGGGCCTGACAAAGTAAAGATAATAATACTTTACAATTCTAGCCCAGCTTTCATTTTCTCTCACCATTCAAGAAATGCAAGAATGTGAGCCATGAATAGAATTACAATAAGTGATTTTAATTATGTCAAACTTTATAAAATTCTACTAATCTCTAATTTATAATGGTCATAGAAGCCCAATAATTTTATTGAATAATTTACATTAATCATGCACAAAACTATATTTAACATATACGGTGTTCATGTCTAACCTCTTATTAGGAAAAGCCTATCTTCTCTCAAGTTTTGCTTTGAAATTTGATATGAAGTCAAAGCCAAATGAAGTCAAATACAATCTCTTAAAACTTGCCCATGTGATATGGTTTGGCTGTGTCCCCACCCAAATCTCAGCTTGAATTGCATCTCCCAGAATTCTCATGCATTGTGGGAGGGACCCAGGGAGAGAGAATTGAGTCATGGGGACTGCTGTTTCCTATGATATTCTTATAATAGCGAATAAGTCTCATGAGATTTGATGGGTTTATCAGGGGTTCCTTCTTTTGCTTCTTACTCATTTTCCCTTACCACTGTCATGGAAGAAGGGCCTTTCACCTCCTGCCGTGATTCTGAGACTTCCCAAGCCATATGAAACTGTAAGTTCAATTAAACCTCTTTATTTTGTAAATTGCCTAGTCTTGGGTATGTCTTTATCAGCAGTGCCAAATATTGACTAATACAGTAAATTGGTACCAGTAGAGTGGGGCATTACTGAAAAGATACCCAAAAATGTGGAAGCAATTTTGGAACTGCGTAACAGGCAGAGATTGGAACAGTTTGAAGGGCTCAGAAGAAGACAGGAAAATGTGGGAAAGTTTGGAAATTCCTTGAGACTTGTTGAATGGCATTGCCCAAAATGCTGATAGTGATATGGACAATAAGGTCCAGGCTGAGGTGGTCTCAGAAGGAGATGAAGAACTTGTTGAGAACTGGAGAAAAGGTGACTCTTGTTATGTTTTAGCAAAGAGATTGGTGGCATTTTGTCTCTGCCCTAGGGATTTATGAAATTTGAACTGGAGAGAGATAATTTAGATTATCTGGTGGAAGAAATTTCTAAGCAGCAAAGCATTCAAGAGGTGATTTGGGTGCTCTTAAAGGCATTCCATTTTATAAGGGAAGCAGAGCAAAAAAGTTTGGAAAATTTGCAGCCTGACAATGTGATAGAAATGACAAACCCATTTTCTGGAAAGAAATTCTAGCTGGCTGAAGAAATTTTCATAAATAAGGAGGAGCCAAATGTTAATTCCCAAGACCCTGAGGAAAATGTCCCCAGGCCATGTCAGAGACCTTCATGGTAGCCCCTCCCATCATAGGCCAGGAGGCCCAGAAGGAAAAAGTAATTTTGTGGGCCAGGCCCAGAGCCCCTGTGCTACGTGCAGTTGAAGGACTTGGTTCCCTGTGTCCCAGCCACACCAGCCATGGCTGAAAAGAGTCAACATACACCTCAGGCTGTGGCTTCAGAGGGTGAAAGCCCCAAAGCCTTGGCAACTTCCATGTAGCATTGAAGCTGTGGGCACACAGAAGTCAAGAATTGAGGTTTGGGAACCTCCGCCTAGATTTCAGAAGATGTGTGGAAGCACTTGGATGCCCAGGCAAAAGTTTGCTGCAGGGGCAGGGCCCTCATGGTGAGCCAGTGCAGAATGGAAATGTGGGGTTGGAGCCCCCAAACAGAGTTCCTACTGGGGCACTGCCTAGTGGAGCTGTGAGAAGAGGACTACTGTCTCCAGACCCCCAGAATGGTAGATCCACCGACAGCTTGCATGCACCATGCCACAGACACTCAATGCCAGCCCATGAAAACAGCCAGGAGGGAGGCTGTACCCCACAAAGCCACAGGGGTGGTGCTGCCCAAGATCATGGGAACCCACCTCTTGCATCAGCATGACCTGAAAGTGAGACCTGGAGTCCAAGGAGATCATTCTGGAGGTTTAAAATTTGACTGCCCCACTGGATTATAGATTTGCATGGGTACAGTAACCCCTTTGTTTTTGCCAATTTCTCCCATTTGGAATGGCTGTATTACCCAATACCTTTACCCACATTGTATCTAGGAAGGAAGTAACTTGTTTTTGATTTTACAGGCTCATAGGTGGAAGGGACTTGCCTTTTCTCAGATGAGACTTTGGACTGTGGACTTTAGGGTTAATGCTGAAATGAGTTAAGACTTTGGAGGACTGTTGGGAAGGCATGATTAGTTTTGAAATGTGAGGACATGAGATTTTGAGGGGTCAGGGGCAGAATGATATGGCTTAGTTGTATCTCCACCCAAATCTCAACTTGAATTGTATCTCCCATAATTCCCATGTGTTGTGGTAGGGACCCCGGGGGAGGTAATTGAATCATGGCGTCTGGTGTTTCCTGTGCTATTCTTGTGATAGTGAATAAGTCTCATGAGATCTGATGGGTTTATCAGGAGTTTCTGCTTTGGCTTCTTCCTCATTTTCTCTTGCCACCACCATGTAAGAAGTGCCTTTCACCTCCCGTCATGATTCTGAGGTCTCCCCAGTCATATAGAACTGTAAGTCTAATTAAATCTCTTTCTTTTGTAGATTACCCAGTCTGGGGTATATCTTTATCAGCAGTGTGAAAATGGACTAATACACCATGTTACTAGCTTTGGAATATTCCTCAAATTCTTTTCTGTCTCTCATTTATTAAATGGGAACATCTCAGTAAGATTTTCAAAGCAATATCTGATTATCTTGACCAATGTCAAGATTATTGCACCTGCCCTAATTCTGCCCTTGAGAATTTTCAGTTTTAGAGCAGTTTCCTCTATATGCATGTGTGTATGCACACATGCCAGTTTTACAATATCTTTCATATCAAGATCAAATGAAAAATTATATTGTTGTCATAGTCTTGAGGTAATTTTGTCAGTCAGCTCCTAGTGACTCATGCTCAGTAAGTAGCACCATGACCATGAAATATGCAAGGTCCATTGTTATAATGCAGAATAAGATTTCCATTTTTATAATGCATAATAATTTTTCAGTTTTGTGCCATATGAGTGCAAAAAACATATAACAATGGTGATGCTCTGAATGAGATTTTAAATTACCATAGTTGGTCTCCTCATTGGGTTGTAAACCAAAAAAAGAAAGAAGATTGAGGCAAGTCTCAATTGATTTTGAGGTTTATTTTGCCAAGGTTGAGGACGTACCTGAAGAGGTAAAGAAAAAAACAACAACAACAAAAAACAAACAAACAAAAAAAACAAAAAACAAATAACAGGAGCATCTGTGGTCTGTGCCTTTTCCAAAGAGGGTTTTGATGACTTCAGTATTTAAAGAAGAGAGAGCTAGAGGGAGAGGAAGGAGAAAAAAAATGGTTGGTGAGGGTAGGCAATGAGACAAGTGGTTACATTCTTATGGGGCTTTGATTAGTACTCACAGAATATGCATTTTCCTTGTAAAAGCAGAGAGTAGAGGAACAGTCAATTACATATCACTCTATATTTTACATAAGATAAGTTCTCCTTCTACAAATCTTCTAGGATTGTGTATCTTCATAAACCCCAGCCATGTAAACTCTCCCCATTGCCTTGGGCAAATGCAATGAATTGCTGTAGATAATAGACAGACACAGCTAATCCCATGAAACCAGAAGTTTACACTGGCTTCTTTATTTTTCAACCTCTTGCTTAAAAGAGTCCAAAAAGGCCAGAAAAACCAATAACACCAAGTCTTGGAAAAAATCCTGGAGGTACATTTGGAGATATTCATAGCTGTCTAACCCCACTGACCTAAACTTTGCATCTTGGGATTAATTTGGGAGTATGTTTTCTGACACCAACTTGTACGTGGCCTACAATGATGTTGGAGCTGAGACATGCTTTCTTCAAACTGGGTCCTCGACTCCTCCACATTTTCAGATTCACCGTCAGGAACTGAGTAGAGTGAAAGCTCATCAAACTGCATGGGGTTTAGGGGAGGTGAGTCCTTTCTTGGTGCTGCATAGAGTTTGAAGATGAGCAAGCTCGTGTAAGCTTGCCCCGTGGACCTCTGAGTTGCCTTGAATGTGTTACTGGCAGCAGTGGCTCCATCAGTGTTTAGCAGGAATTTAACTCTTGATTTGCACTTCTTGAGTATGTCATGTTTGGAGACATGATGGATGTGGACACCAGTAAAGTGTATATTTGGTAACTGAATCTATGTGAATTTTGATTTGGAATTTGTATGTGTTCTTCTCTGTTGCATGTATGGCAAATCTGTCTAATTGGTAACTGCAAGAGCTTCCTCCATTCTCCTGGGATATCTCATGACTGCCTACCATGTTTATATGCCTTCTGTCCCCACAACTTTGTCAAGAGTACTTTATAACTTTGGTTACTCCACTGTAATGGTCGATTGTGTGTGTCATCTTGCCTGGTCTAAGGAATGTCCATATAGCTGGTAAAACAGTATTTCTGGATTCATCTGTGAGAGTGTTTTCAGAAGCAATTAACATTTGAATCAGTAGACTGAGTGAAGAAGATTACATTGATCTTTCCCAATGTGGGTGGGCATCATTCCATCTATTGAGGTCCTGAATAGAACAAAAAGGCAGAAAAAGGGCAAATTCTCTTTATTTGAGCTGAGACATCCATCTTCTCCCGCACTTGGACTTCATTGCTCCTGGTTCTCAATATTTCAGCCTCAGATGGGAACTTATACTATCAGCTCCCTAATTCCTAGGCCTTTAGAGTTGAACTGAATTATACGATTGCCTTTTCTGGTTCTCCAGCTTGCAGAGAGCAGATCACAGGACATCTCAGCCTCCATTTCCACATATATTCCTTTAAGTATCATGTATATATTCTATTGGTTCTGTTTCTTGAAATAACCCTGGGTGAGTCGACATGGTTTGGTTCTGTGTCCCCATCCAAATCTCATCTTTAACTTTAATCCGCATGTGTCTAGGGAGGAACCTGTAATCTCCACATGTCGAGGAAGGAAAGTGATTGGATTATGGGGGCAATTTCCCCCATGCTGTTCCCGTGATAGTGAGTGAATTCCCATGAGATCTGATGGTTTTATAACTGGTAGATTTACCTGCGCTCTCACTGGTTCTCCTGCTGCCTTGTGAATAAGGTGCCAGTTTCCCCTTCCACCATGATTGTAAGTTTCCTGGGTCCTCCCCAGTCATGTGGAAATGAATCAATTAAAACTCTTCTTTGTAAGTTATCCAGTCTGAAGTAGTTCTTTATAGGAGTGTGAAAATGGACTAATACACTAATATAACCACAAAACCCTTATTTAAGTCAGACTAAGCCAAACCAATTATAGAAATGTTTGTGCATAGCCTTTTTTTGTATGTAATGTATACAAAGTTTTATACTTGCGTTCAAAAGTGAGTTTGATCTTCTTTCCTGTGTTCTTCTTTTCTATTTGGGGGATCAATATAATAAGGTTTTCCAACTTTTTCCATGATATTTGGGAGTCAAAATTACAATAAAATTGTCAGGTAAACAGGAATGTTTTCTGCCATTTTACAATACTCTGAAAAATATTTAGAAAACATTGTTTCTGTTAGATATTTGGTAAAATAATTGATAAACCAATGACGTGCCTATTTTCTTGATTAATGTTTATATTTAGTTCATTTTTACTGAGTTCCTCCAGATTTTTGTCACTGCTTGAGTGAATTTTGTCAATTTTTATTTTAATAGAAAAATTATCTTGGCATCAAGACTTTAAAATTTATTGTATGACATTTACATATCTGTAGTTAAGTATCCTTTTTCCTCCTAGCGCTATTGATTAGGCAGAATTTGCAAAGGTTGTGCATATTATTTATCTTTTCAAGGATCCAGATTCTTTAATTTACTTTTTAAATTGCTGTTTTATTAACTTCTACTTTTTATTTAATTCTCTATTATTTCCTTTAAAATACTTTTTGCCTTTTTTTCCCCAGGTAATAAGAGTCTCATACCTTTTCCCCGATCTTTCTAATAAATGCACTGATTAAAAAAATTCTTATTTTCACACGAGTATACTCTAGGCTAATCATTCTCCTTTTAATGCTGTGTTCGCAGCATTCCATTCAGGTTTAACTTACAGCATGCTCATTATTATTAATTTGTAGATAATTGCTGTGTTCGTTTGTGAGAGCTGCCATAACAAAGTACCACAAATGAAGTGGGCTAAACAGCAAAAATTATTGTCTCACAGTTCTGGAGGCTGAAGTCTGAAATGAAGGTGTGGATAGGGTTGATTCCTTCTGAGGGCTATGAGAACAGGATGCATTCCAGGCCTCTGCTCTTGGCTTTACATGGCAATCTTCTCCCTATGTTTTCAGATTGTCTTTTCTCTGTACATGTCTTTATCAAAATTTGACCTTTTCATACGGACTTCACTTAGATTGTATTAGGGGCATAACTTACTTCAGCATTACCTCATCTTAGTTTAAGTAATTATAGTCATGCTGCACTTAACTATGATGATATATTCTAAGAAATGTGTCCTTAGGTGATTCTGTCATTGTGCAAACATTATAGCCTGTACTTATAAAACCTAGATGGTACAGTTTACTACACACTTTGGCTATATCGTATGTCCTATTGCTCTTAGGTTACAAAACTGTACAGCATATTACTGTACTGAATACTGTAGGCAATTGTAGCACAATCAGTATCTGTGTAACTAGATATATCTTAACATAGAAAAGGTGCAGTAAAACTGTGATATTATGATCTTATGGGACCATTATCATATTTGTAGTCTGTCATTGACTAAAACTTTATTTGCAGTATGTGACTACATCTGCAAAGACCCTGATTTCAACGTGTGCATTTTGTGAGGTCACAATTAGACCCATAACAATAAGAAATGGAAGCTTTTTTCATTGTTTCATGATAAACAAATGTAGTACGAATATTTATTCTTTTTGGAATTGATTAAAATTATTTATTTGGAATTTCTTTTTAAAAGTCTAATTGGTTTTTTACTTAAATACCTTAAATCTCTATTGTTTCATTCAGAAGAGCTCATGATGATGAAATCTTTTTGATAAATTGTTCTCAGGAAGTAAATACTTTTATATTTCCATACAGTTAGGACTTTCTGAGGAAAGGGAACTAGAACCTAGGTTTAAAGACTAGCCTTGGAAGCTAAAAATCAATTAAAGAGTCAAAAAATCAATGGCGAGATTATTTCAAATGTGTTTACATTTCAAAGGAATATGAAAGCCCTGAGCCATGGAGACATTTACATTCTGAAGGATTATACACCATTACAGAACAAGAGTTTCTCTCTGTCTCTGTCAGAAGGGGAGAGGGACAGCAAGTAAAGAGACTCTAAGATTAATAACTTCAAGTTTCCTCCTCTGAAATGCAAGAAACCAACTAATATGGTTTGACTGTGTCCCTACTTAAATCTCATCTTGCACTGTAGTTCCCATAATGCCCATGTGTTGTGGGAGGGACCTGGTGGGAGGTAACTGAATCATGGAGACAGTTACTTCATTCTATTCTCATGAAAGTGAGTGAATTCCACAAGAATTTATGGTTTTATAAGGGGCTTTTCCCTCTTTTGCTCATTCTTCTCCTTGCTGCCACGATGTGAAGATGAACATGTTTGCTTCTCCTTCTACCATGATTGTAAGTTCCCTGAGACCTCCCCAGTCATACTGAGCTGTGAATCAACTAAACCTCTTTCCTTTATAAATTACCGAGTCACTGATATATCTTTATTAGCAGCATGAGAATGGATTAATACAGTAAACTGGTATGGGGTTGTGGGGTGCTGGTGTAAAGACACCCAAAAATGTGGAAGCAACTTTGGAACTGGGTAACAGGCAGAGGTTTTAACAGTTTGGGGGGCTCAGAAGAAGACAGAAAAATGTGGGAAAGTTTAGAACTTCCTAGAGATATGGAGGGCTCAGAAGACAGGAAGATGTGGGAAAGTTTGGAACTTTCTAGAGACTCGTTGAATGGCTTTGACCAAAATGCTGATAGCGATATGGACAATGAAGTTTAGGCTGAGGTGGTCTCAAATGGAGATGAGAAATTTGTTGGGAACTGGAACAAAAGTGACTCTTGCTATGTTTTAGCAAAGAGACTGGCAGCATTTTACCCCAGACCTAAAGAGACGTGGAACTTCGAACTCGAGAGAAATGATTTAGGGTAGCTGGCAAAAGAAATTTCTAAGCAGCAAAGTGTACAAGAACTGACATGGGTGCTCTTAAAAGTGTTCAGTTTTATTCATTCACAAAGATATGGTTTGGAATTGGAACTTACATTTAAAAAGGAAGCAGAGCATAAAAATTTGGGAAAGTTGCAGCCTGATGATACAATAGAAAAGAAAATCCCATTTTCTGAAGAGAAATTGAAGCTGGCTGCAGAAATTCACATAAGTAATAAGGAGCCAAATGTTAATTGACAAGATAATGGGGAAAATTTCTCAAGGGAATGTCAGAGATCTTCATGGCAGCTCCTCACATCACAGGGCCAGAGGCCTAGGAGGAAAAAAATGTTTCATGGGCTGGGCCCAGAGCCCTCCTGCAGTGTGCAGCCTATTGAATTGCTGATCTGTGTTCCAGCTGCTCCAGCTTGGGCCATGGCTTCAGAGGGTGGAAGCCCCAAACATTCGCAGCTTCCATGTGGTATTGGTCCTGCAGGTGCACAGAATTAAGAATTGAGGTTTGGGAACCTCTGCCTAGATTTCAGAGGATATATAGAAACACCTGAATGTCCAGGCAGAGGTGTGCTATAGGGGCAGAACCTTCACGGAGACCATCTGCTAGGGCAGTGTGTAAGGGAAATGTAGGATTGGAGACCCCACACAGAGTCCTCACTGGATCACTGCCTAGCGGAACTGTAAGAAGAGGACCATGGTCACCCAGGCCCCAGGCCCCTAGACCCACTGACAGCTTGCACTGTGTGCCTGTAAAAGCTGCAGACACTCAATGCCAGCCTGTGGAAACAGCCAGGATGGGGACTGTACCCTGCAAAGCTATAGGGGTGGAGCTTCCCAAGGATGTGGTAGTCTACCTCTTGCATCAGCATTACCTGGATGTGAGACATGGAGTCAAAGGAGATCATTTTGGAGCATTAACATTTAATGACTGCCCTATTGGATTTTGGACTTTCATGGGGCCTGTAGCCCCTTTGTTTTGGCCAATTTCTCCCACTTGGAATGGGTGTATTTACCCAATGCCTGTACCCTCATTGTATCTAGAAAGTAACTGACTTGCCTTCAATTGTACAGACTGGTAAGTAGAAGGGATTTCAGATAAGACTTTGGACTTAGACTTTTGCATTAATGCTGGGATGAGTTAAGACTTGGGGGACTGTTCGCAAGGTATCATTGTTTTGAAATGTGAGGACATGAGATGTGGGAGAGGACAGGGATGGAATGATATGGTTTGGTTTTGTCCTCACACAAATCTCATCTTGAATTATAGTTCCCATAATCTCTATGTGTGGTGGGATGAACCCGGTGGTAGGTAATTGAATCATGGTGGTGGTTTTCCCTATCCTGTTGTTCTCATGATATTGAGTGAGTTCTCATGAGATCTAATGGTTTTATAAGGGAATTTTACACCTTTTTTTATTGTTCTCTTTGCTGCTGCCATGTGAAGAAGAACATGTTTCCTTACCCTTTCACCACGATTGTACGTTTCCTGAGGCCTCCCCGTTCATGCTGAACTGTGAGTCAATTAAACCTCTTCCCTTTACAGATTCCTGAGTCTTGGGTATGTCTTTATTAGCAGCATGAAAATGGACTAATACACCAACTTTTGCAGGGTCTATTTGACTTAAATGTCATATCTACTAAAAAGGGAAGAAATAGAGCATCAGAAATTTGATGTTTTTCATGCTGTGAATAAATCTGTCTTGGCTTAGACACTTTATGTTGGCATTCATGCTAATATAAGTAAATATTAATATTAAAAATTTAATGATAACATATTTTATAAATTCTACTTTGTATAGATTTCTTAGATGAATATATGATCAACTAGGTTTTTCATATTCAAAATTTTAAGTCCCATTTTCTTGGGAAAAATCTAGATGTTCTAAATCTACCTTTTCATAGTTTTGCATACTTTGCTGTGTTGTCCTATTAAGCAGTTCCCTGCTGACATATTTTATCATCTGCTACCAACTCTGCACACATTTCGTCTTAACTCTGTCAAAAGACAAATATGCAAATAGGTAGTTTAGGCTTTGGAATATTGAGTGCTCTCAATTCTGGCTTGACAAGGGGATCTACATCTTTTTTTTTAATGCTATTTTTTCTATGTTTAAAAAGTTACAGTATTTTAGATGAAGAGCAGATCTTTCATAAATACTTTTCTACATGAGCTCAGGGTCATACCACCATTTCAGGACCCAAAGCACTAATGGGGTATTGGCATCTTCTTTAGGAGAAAAGGGAGAAGGTACTAAATAAGTTATAAGACTGAAATGTGTGGAGAACTGAGAGAATGAGAGACTCCTTCATTTGCTGGATACTTGTCTGACAAAACAAAAGTTACCTACAGAAATGGTCTGGCCTGGGCATGGTGGCTCATCACTATAATTCCAGCACGCAGCTGGAGGCTGAGGCTGGAGGATCACTGGAGCCCAAGGGTAGTGGCGCATGCCTGTAGTCCTAGCTACTCAGGGCTCTGAGGTGGGAGGATTACCTGAACCCAGGAGGTCGAGGCTGCAGTGAGCCAAGATCATGTCACTGCGCTACATCCTGGACAACATAGTGAGACCTTGTTCCAAACGAAAAAAAAAAAAGAAAGAAACATATGGATTGAAGGCATTTTGAAAGCTGCTCCTTTGTTTAGAAAAGAGTTCTTTCTGATGTTTCTAATTCTATATTGTCTAGTAATAATCAGACGCATCAAGCCAAAGTGCTACCATTATGTATTATATATAGTAACCTCACTGAGGTACACTCAGAGTTTGAGATCCTGCAGTTTTCAAGACCTACTGATATAAGACTTTCCACACACATGAATACATTATTGTTGAGAATAGGAAATCTTGGATGCTAAAAGACTGAATATGACTTCTGTGTGATTTGTAGTTTTACACTGAAAGTCATCACATTACTGAGTATAAATAAGAAAACATGAGGAATTAGTACAATGGAATGTTCCACATGTATTCCAAAGGATTTGGTTGTTTGAAATATTAAACTTTAAAAGCATGGAATTGTGTTTTACTCATTTATTACATGTCACTAGAAATTTGACCTTATATTGGTAAACTTAGAAATTTTAGCTGAGTCAGTAGACTGAGGTGCAAAAGTGTATAGTTCTTTGAAGTGAGATACAGTCCAATCTCAGTTTTTCCAAGTGAGATACAATCCAATACCATTTACTTATTCTGTGACCTTTGACAAATCACTCAGTCTTCCTAAACTTCTCAAGTTCCTCTTCTTTAACATAGAAATAATGTCTATACTCACCTCAGGAAATTGGTTATGTTTAAATGAATTAATATATGAAAATGTTTTAGTGCAGTACTTGGCACCTAGTAAGCATTGAATGAATTATTTATTATTGTTACTAATCCTAAACTAGAAAAATAGTCATCCCAAAGATATGAAAAAGTTCTTTAAGTATCCATCAATATTGACTGTGGGCCAGGCGTTGTTACAGGTGCTCCAGAAAATGTGGTAAGCAAGACAGAGAGATCCCTGTCTTCAAGGAGTTTATCTATCAGTGGTTGTGAGGACTTTGGGTAAGGGAAAACAAACAACAAACATGTAAATGAATATAGAGAGAAGTAAAATTATTTATATGTGGAAAAACATGCAATTTGGTAAAGAAGCAGAAGAGGATGAGGGTGGTGAGGTATGTCTTTAGACGTGACATTTGAGTTGAGGATGACAAGGAGAAGGAACAGTGAGTGCAAAATGACAGGAACAGTGAGTGCAAAATGAAAGGTTATCTTCAAAAATTCGCAAGAAGGCCAGTTACCTGGAGCAGAGTAATGTGAACAGTGGTATGTGCTGACAGGCATGCATATTACAGAAATTTATATTAGAGGATTTGGGAGACCACATAGTTAAGGAATTTGGAACTTGTTGATTTTGCAATGGGAAATCATTGGCAAATTTGGAGGAGGAAGTGACATGACCTGGTTTTCATTTTAGAAAGATTTTTCTGGCTACTCTGTGGAGGATGGATTTAGAGGAGCAAGAGCTAAAGCAAGCACAGCAATCAGGAGGTTATTGAAATAGTTGTCATGGAGCATGAGGCTGACTTGAACTAGGATTTGCATTGAGGGTACTGAAAAGTTGTTAAATTTGGAATATATTTTTTCAGTTAATACGGGTGAGTTGGATGCGAGGTGTGAGCAAAAGAAAGAAATGATAGACTTTAGAGTTCTGTCTGTCTGCTTAGGCAAGCCAACAGAGAGGCTCATTTTTTGTTGTTTTTGTTTTTTGACTAAATAGAATTAACTACAGGCTATAAAATAAGGATATAATAATGAGACAGAGAAAAACAAACGACAAGAACAAAACTCCAAAACAAAACAAAAACAAATCAACCATGTATTATGAAATCAACATTTTAATTCAAAAGTTCTGCATTTTAAGAAACCATCTAAAAATGTTTGGTTTGACACTTTCTCTCTTACTATTTTGAGTGGCTTCCTCACGAAAAATGTATCTTCATTTATTGGCATTCTAGATAGCATTCCTGTCTCCTCTTGAAAAATGAAGACGATAAAGGATATTTTTGACTGATCCACTCTGCTCAGGAAATGCTTGCCTTAGTTATTCATGTAATATGTGTTAAAAATGGTTTAAATCATAGTGAAAAATTAGAAATGTACAGTAGAAGTAGATCTAAGCCACTTTATAGCACTGAATTTCAGAACATTATGATGAAAATCTGTCACCCTACAATTTGGTGTTTATTTATGAGCTTTCTCATAATTAAAAAATAGGCTTTTTATTCACCAAAATTTAAAAAAAGATGTTAGGAAAAGTCTTCTAAAGTTAAAAAGAAACTCAGTAAACAAAAAGGGCAAAAACTACAAAGTGTCATATTTCCTTTGGCATCCAGTGAAAATATATTATTACTGATATCGTAGGCAGAATACTACCATATCCAGAATACTACCATTGTCTGGGTGGGGCCAATCTAATCACGTGAGCCTCTAAAAGCAGGGAACTTTTTCTGGCTGAAGTCAAGAGAAATGTGGTTAAAGATGAATTGAAGGAGACCTGAACTCTCAGAGCAACTCAACTCAGATTTCTGGAGAGGTGGCCATATGGAAAACATGAGAAGAAATGAAGGAAAACCCAGAAGTAAAGATGGTCCGCCTGCTGTAGTCTGAGTGTGTCCCTCAGAATTCATGTGCTGGAAATTTAACGTCCAATGTAACAGTGTTGGGAGGGAGGACTCTGCCCTCATGAATGGATTAATGCCACTGTAAAATGGGCTTGTGGGAGTGAGCTGACTCCCTTTTGTTCTTTTGCCATGTGAGGTCCCAGCAGGAAGGCCCTCACAAAATGCTAGCTTCATGATCTTGGACTTACCAGCCTCTAGAGATATGAAGAAGTAAATGTTTGTTCTTTATGAATTATCCAGTCTGAGATATTCTTTTGTAGCATCATAGATGAACTAAGACCTACCCTCTTTTGCGCTCCCCATCAGTCAGCAAGATTTTTGTTCACAAAAAAGCTGAATCCAGGAAAAAATATAAATAGACTTGGAAGTGGATGTATCTCCAGAGCACCCAGCAAAGAATGCAGCCTCGATTTTGGCTTTGTGAATCTCCAAACTGAGGACAAATCTGCATTATTTTGTACCTGTACTTCTGATAATAAATAGGTGTTATTTTAAGCTGCTAAATTTGTGGTAATTTGCTATCGTAGCAACAGAATATTAACACAAATAATGGAAAACGACCACAAACAGTAAGACACAAGACAGAAAAGACAATCCTTTTCTAAATATTCATTAACATAAAATTATTATTCATAATGTACACTATCAACTGTAAAATGGATTGCCTTCATTTTGATTTTAAAAGATATTCGTTTGAAATTTAAAAAGAGATTAACTTTAGGGAAGAATTATGCTTTACTTTAAGTTGATTCCGTGAGTAATTTTCACTTGAAAAGTTTAATAATTTCTTCTAGCTATATTGTGTCATTCAATAAAGCTGAAAGCTAGCAAAACTAAAAGAATCTTAATAATTAGTGAGACATCAAGGAAACATTGGAAACTTTTTTTTTTTTTTAAATCTTTGAAGATTATACAATTTTTACCCAAGTAAATAGGAGAAGTTCTTGGACTACTTCAGCTACATCATTTTGTATGACTTTTGGCACTTAGCTTCCCTGTGACGTATTTTCCTTAGCTGCTAGTGTCAGTATTAATAAAACTTACCTCAGAAAGTTGTTACAAGGGTTAAATGAGTAGGGAATTAGGAGTTAGAATTAGAGACTCACAGAACAAAGTTTTGTATTGTTTTGTTTTGTTTATCTGAAGGTATTTCTGCATGAAAGGTGGGATATTAGATATAAGTGTGGAGCTAGAGATGCAAATCCCTACAGCCTAACTGCGTGAGTGAAACTCACCTTGCTTATATGTAGCCATGATTCAAGATAAGTGGACCTGCCTTTCCTATTCTCTTCAGATCTATCATTAGCCCAATGAATTTTAGACATTCTTATTATCTCTATCTCCCATTGTTATATTTAATTATTAACCTTCACAAATAAAGCTGTGGTATTTCAAGACGACCAACAAAACCTATAAATAAAAAATATTGTATTCCACAGTTTGATTATATTATAGAAGAAATGCCTGCATTGAAATAAAATACCCTGCTAGCTGGGGTGCAAATGTTGTAGGACTTTTTCCTTGGTTCAGCTAAAGATGGGGTTCTTTTTACACAGCCATGAAACATTAGGCTGGCAGACAATCTGAAGGGTAAGGAGGCCTAGGTTTATTGGGTGAAAGGGAAAAAGAAAAAACCTCAGCAAAGCAAGAGAGGTTTCTGTGAACAAGTCCCCATCTCACAGATTGAATCCCCAGGTTACCACACTGGATTTGGAGAGGCCAGGCTCCTACTCCGCTGCAAATGGTGCAAGCTTCCTGAGGCTCCACCCCAGTGTGCACTCCTCCCAGAGCGCAGGCTGGTTGCAGTTTCCCTGGGGACCCCTTTACACTCGGCTGTCTCACAAAGACTGCACGGTATTCTATTTAATAAGATACTGACAGCAGTTCCTAGCTTGTCATAGCTACTTAATGAATGCTAGAGAAATACTTAATGGTAGGCCTCCTTGACTTTAAAATTCATTATTATCAATGGCATTTAACTTATCCCTTTCTCACATTGTTAGATTTTTCCAGTTCCTCTCCCTGGCTCTAAATACAGGTACTCTTTATTGGCTCTTCAACACCTTTCTCTTAATTCTGAGTGCCTTCTTTAGCTAGCTGTGTACTAAAACGTCCAAACTGTTTACATTGTAGCCTTAAAAATATTGTTTTTTAAATATTTCTTTTGTAGCCTTAAAATATTCCCTGTTTTGCATTATTTTGCTAAGATGACACAGCTTCTAAGATGGAAGCTTCCTAATCATGAACCAAGGAGTTCATGATCTGCTTGGACCTCTTGTTTCTGCTTTAGCGCCTAATGTCAGCAAATATGTTTGCCTTGTAATGATCTTTCATCTATTAGAGGAGACAGATTTGACTAATTCCTTTCCTTTATCTAGGAGTGAATTTAAGAGAGGAGAAAATGAGGAGCTAAGTAGAGAAATATGATGTCATCAACATCATTGTCTAGCTGAAGAGGTATTTCTGCAATCAAATGTCTTCTTACATGTGATTCAAAGATGAAGAGCTGGTCAGGAAGTTCTTTATAACACTAAGAATTGTCTGCTCAAAGTACTAAATGCACTGCCTTTTGACAAACGAGGAAAGTTGAAACGGTTGACCCCAGTCGCCTAGACAATTACCACCCTCATCTCTGTTATTTAGCAATTTTGTTGAAATTGCTAAGGAAGGGAGTGCTAAATTACCAGCTTCAGGCAGCTGCCCTCCCTACTGGCTTCATAGCGAGGTAATATGTATCCTCAGTTATGGCAAATCATATTCTGGGTCTATAAAGTGAGTTAAAATGCTGCACAGAACAGCCAGTTTAAATTACAGTTATGGTTCATTAAAGTGGGCTCTATTACTCACCTAAATCAATTTGGCTGCACAAACAGATGCCATCTATGATGTATACGTTTTCTTTTCACTATTTTTTAAAAAAGACTTTTCTTGGGGAATTAAGCAAAGGTATACTTACTATTGAGTTTCTTAGGCAGTAGAAACTGGGCCACCACTCAACGAAATAATGTCACCAGATTCTTTACATTGAATGCTTCATTGCTTTTGATAACTTTGTCCTTTCAATAACAGGTCTGACCTCAGTATTTACCTATACTCCTGGTCTCTTTTCTAAGATCAAGCCAAGGTAAATAATAGCCCTAGTGAGGCAGAGATCACTAACTGTCTCCTTCTCTGGTATCATAATTCCTTTCTTTCTGAATTGTTAGAACTATCCCACACTCAACCAGAGTTCAAACTGGGTAGGTGGCTATCCAGCTAGAAATTATGTTTTCCAGCATCCCTTGGAGCCAAGGATCTTTTATTGGATTTAGTGAATGTGACATAAACAAAAATAATTTTGCCACTTCCAGTTCTTAGCCTGAAAACATTGAACATGTAGACTTCCGTCTCTCTTTCTACTCTCCGCAGGCCAGAATGAAGACGTGGCAACCTCTAGGCATCAACTAAGGTCACACTATACTTGGCAGTGTGACGAGATAAAGGAACTTAAGTTTCTGAACAGCAGAATCTAGGCAGAGCCTCCCCAGCGCCATGAGCTCTTTGTGAGAAATAACTTTCTATGTTAATTAAACCACCATATTTGGGGAATATTTTTGTTGTAGCCACTTAAAATTTACCTTTAAATATACAGCCTGCTGCTCAATTGCTACCTCAAATGATAATTTCAGTTTAGTTCGTAAAAAACTATAGTTTTTATAGGGACAGAATGTAATTATTAGTGAACACAACATTGGATTGAGACATATGGGACCAGAACTAAGACACAGGAGACCATGGCTTAGTTCTGCAACCTGTGTGAACTTGAGTTAATTCTATATAGCATGATAAATATTTTAGAAACCATCATTCTTAGCAAACTATCACAAGAACAGAAAACCAAACACTGCATGTTCTCACTCATAGGTGGGAACTGAACAATGAGATCACTTGGACTCGGGAAGGGGAACATCACACACTGGGGCCTATCATGGGGAGGGGGGAGGGGGAGGGATTGCATTGGGAGTTATACCTGATGTAAATGATGAGTTGATGGGTGCTGACGAGTTGATGGGTGCAGCACACCAACATGGCACAAGTATACATATGTAACAAACCTGCACGTTATGCACATGTACCCTAGAACTTAAAGTATAATAATAATAATAAATAAATAAAAATAAATAAAGAAAGAAAGAAAGAAAGAAAATATTCTATAGCATGATAGCATGATATAGCATGATAAATATTTTAGAAAAAATTACTGTGGCAGTAAGTAGGAAAGGGGAGGCGGGAAGAATAACACAGACTTGGGGTATGAAGACGATCCTGTAGGGAATTAGGCATTGCTGGTCATTGAAATGCAAATTATTACATGTATAAAATGGTCATAAATTGATCACATTCTTGAAAATAGTTTACAGAACTGTCACACTCTAAAAGGCTGTCATAAAATATCTAACTTACATATATATATAAAACTTCCATATATATATATAACTTCCATATATATATTCCATATATATATATTCCATATATATACGTAGCTTCCATATATATATATATATATATATATATCTTCCATATATATATATGTGTGTGTGTGTATATATATATATGGCAGGTGTTGCTCTGTCACCCAGGCTAGAGTACGGTGGCATGATCTAGGCTCACTGAAACCTCCACCTTCTGGGTTCAATTGATCCTCCTACCTCAGCCTCTGGAATAGCTGGCACTATAGGTGCACACCACAACACTCAGCTAAGTTTTGTATTTTTTTTTTTTTTGTAGAGATGTGGTTTCATCATGTTGCCCAGGCTTGTCTCAAAATCTGGGCTCAAGTGATCCACCCACCTCACCCTCCCAAAGTGCTGAGACTGACTACAGGCATAAGCCACCATGTCCAGCCTCTAACTTCCAAATGTTAGACATTCAGATGCAGTTTATGTTGATGTTGCTATGTGACCTTAAGTAAATAGCCTCAGTTTCATCAGCTATACATATAAGGGGTTTCTATTAAATGAATTCCATTTTCATTTCTAAACTACATGATGCATAGTATTGGATTGGTTCTCTTCCTCCTTGAGATCCCATAATAGTAAATATAATTCCCAAGTTTAATGAAGTGATTTTTTTCCAACATTTCTCTAGATCTATATATTTGAAATTTGCTATGCAGGACTGGATAAATGTGCTCCATATAGTAAAATATTCATGCATAGTAAAATATTTTTAATTAAAATCTCTAAAAAGTCATTTAAATGTATTAGCCATGAAGTGCATGGAAATAAGGAAAGGAGACACAGTATTTTATTTAGATCTTTTCTCTTTTGTTTCTTCATCTTCCCCCAGTCTACCTAGGCTTTAATCAAGAAAGGAAATTTGTCCTAACAACTTATTTTTTCAATTCAATGTGTCTAGACATGTCAAGAAATCCCAGAGAAAAATTGATTATTTGAGGAAGACAAAATGAGAACATGCTGTTTTAATTTCTTCTAATATTTTCCTCCAGATGCTTAGATTGGCCCGGGAAGATTACAGAATTCTTCCCCAGAGATCACTGCAGTGAAATATCTTCCCATAGAGGAAAGAATAATATACAGTAACTACTCTTGGTACATGAGAAACCAGAAACCATTAGCAAGGTCATGATTTTTCCAAATTAAAAGACAATAACATAACTTAGAACTGATTCTTCCTTTATGAAACTGAATTATTTTCATTTTTGAGTCTGGGTGTTTGGAGAAAATAGGAAGGGATTCTAATCTTTTGCAATTTAGGTCCTTAAAGGTAATGAAACCTATCTAATGGATTGGTAAAGGAAAAGTCAATATTTCCACATTTTCTGTTTTATGAAACATGTCACAGTAAACAACATTTTTTTCTCCTTCTCGATACAGCTCCCTGAATATTAGGAGGAGAAAAACATTGCCTTTGAAGTGAGGTGATTTTTAAAATTTTTAAATTTAATTTATTTTTTTTTTATTTTTGCAGCTAAGAACCAATTATTTTGGCAACACTCTATGGTTAGGTTACTAACAAAAAGGTTTGTATTAAAAAAATACCCTTCTCAAAAAAAATCACGTGGTCAGTAACAATTTTCAAAGTCTTTAGTTAAAAAAAGATCAAGAGCAGCTGATTTAATGTTATAAAGAAAAGATAAGCTTTAATACTTTTATCATTTAGTATTTTGACACATCATACTTGAATAGTAGGACAGTAGATGATATTTTTATCCAATAGTTTCAAAACACAACTGCTACTTTGTCAGATCACAGAGTTGCAAAAGTGTTATAATGTCTGTGTATCTTCTTAACAGCCTAATCTTATCTGTTGGTTTCCTTATGAGGTGTTTTCAACCTATGCATAAACGGCTTTCAGTATTCACGGCCTCATCGAATCCCCAAATGCAGGCTCTTAGAAACTTTCCTTTATTTTAGTTCACAGTATGCTTTCTGATAATCACATCCAAGTCTATTTATGGCATTTTGATCATGCAGTGTAATTATCTTTCCACTTTTCTTTCAACTTTTCACATGTGGTATGGTTGGTTACTTCCTGCTGGATTCATTGTTTGATTACTATTATCGAAAACAATGACATGTGTTTACTGATACAATGAAGTATTTTTTAGAACTTAACATAACACTAAAATTTGATTTGGTAAGCAAAGTATGGCACAGAGTGATTATCTCCTCCTTTCTGTAGAGACTAAAATTAAATTCACTTTAATAGAGGTTACATATTTATATATTTTCTATTCAACCAAAAACTGATGCATTTTCTTGTTAGTGATTATAAACCAGTCCCTACCCCATCCTTCACCTAATTTCTTTCTGATAATTTTGTAGCTGTTTAAGGAACCTAAAAGGAGGATGTTAGTGCACTGTTGTATTTTACTTTGTCATATTATATCTTCTAATCTTTTGGAATTTATGTAAACTGAAATATAAAACTTCAAAGTTCAAAATGCGCTTACATCATGCTGCTAGTTATAGTCATTTTTAAGCTTTAAGTAGATTAAACTAAAGGTCTTTTGAAAATAATTCTGGCTTAGATATAAATCAGAAGAGACAGCAAGTGATTTAGAGGCCGTCTTAAAAAAATCAGCAATAATGCTTCTGGAAACTTCACTAAGTTGTGAAGATCATCCACTGTGCTAATAATAGTGGTAAATACAGTGTGTGGGCGGTTAATGTTAGATCACTCAAATACCCTTTAGAAAGCGTCAAATATAAGAAAAGCTTGAAAGAAATGGATGAAAGAGAAAACTATGTAATTGTTGTTAGACTAATGGGAGATGCTGGTTTGAATCTTTACTCTTGGAAGCTAAATTACTATCATAGAAGCAATTATGATTTGTGCATGTGTTCCTTCCTGAAATAATTGCATCCATCATACAGCTGGGACTGGGATGGTAACCCAATTTCACACATAGCCTCTCCTCTCTTTCTGCCTTAGGCACACTCAGAAACACTCAAAAACACTTGAAAGGTGTTTAACTCACAAAACTGAAAGTTCCTGCTCTGTAATTAGTATTGAGACTATGGGTAAGTAAACTTGTTTCTATCTGTGTGGGGTTTGAAATGTCTAATAGGTATATAGTATCTCACAAAAAGTTTAAAAAAATTGCAAAATGTTAGAGCTGGGAGGAGCATTATTTTACTTTTACGTCATATGGTTGTGCATGGTCATAACCTGGGGAATTAGTGTGCACTGGAATCACCTGGGGAATTAAAAAATACCAACACCCAGGTTCTTCCTTACACCAATTAACTCATACTGTCCAGGGCAAGGGGGTGTCATCCTTGAATGCAGGAGCTTTAAAAAATTACAATGCCAAGGCCACATTTGAAACCAGCGAAATCAATTAAGTCAGAATCTCTAGAGAATGAAGTCTAGAGAGCATTATTTTTAAATCTGATAGATGATTCTAATGTCCAAGCAAGTTGAAAACCAAGTGGAGTAGGTTGCAGACGCTTGTCTGTTTAAAAACTCCCTAGGATATTTTAATTGATTTCATGCTTGTGAATGAATCAGCTACGGATGAAGAATTACTTCCCCAGAGGAGCAGATGGTTCAACTTCAGGCGACTAGATAGCCTTAAGCAGGACCACTAATTTAGTCTGATTTCTGGGTCCAGGGTTCTTTCCGCTCCACTATCTTGTCTCACACAGTTTCTACATTCTACCAATATTCCAAAATATCTGGTGCCAATGTTTTAGATTATTAGAGTGGAAGACTCAGATTCAGGAGATTTACTGAGCTTCTGGCAAAACAAAAATAAAAACAAAAACACACACACTAACAGAAAAAAAAAAAAAAAAAAAACCACCCAGACACCTGAGGGTGATTGAAATGCTTGCTGCATGAGCAGAATTAAGTATGCCAATGGAAAGAGGAGGCCTCAGGGGTCTTGCCTTTGACATTGCAGTGTGGAATGTCATCTGCTGACTTAGTCATCTATTTCACATTCCAGTCAATTGGTGTGGGTTATCCCAAGTTACACAATATATGAAAAGATAGATTTACAGAAGAAAAAAAAATAGGAGACAGCAATTTACTTCCAAAGGTATTATTTGGTAATGAGGCACTGTATGAGTTTTGCAAGGTGGCCATAGCAAAGGACCACCCACTGGGGAGCTTAAACAACAAACATTTATGTTCTCGCAGTCCAGGAGGCTGGAAGTCTGAGGTTGAAGTGATTGTCACACACGTCTGTGTGAAGAGACCACCAAATAGGCTTTGTGTGAGCAATAAAGCTTTTTAATCAATGGGGTGCAGGTAGGCTGAGTCCCAAAAGAGAGTCAGCAAAGGGAGATGGGGTGGGGCCATTTTGTAGGATTTGGGTAGGTAGTGGAAAATTACAGTCAAAGAAAAGGGGTTGTTCTCTGGCAGGCAGGGGTGGGGGTCACAAAGTACTCAGTGGGGGAGCTTCTGAAAACCAGGAGAAGGAATTTCACAAGGTAATGTCATCAGTTAAGGCAGGAACTGGCCATTGTCACTTCTTTCATGATTCTTCACTTGCTTCAGTCCATCTGGATGTATACACGCAGGCCTGGGCTCAGAGGCCTAACATTCCTGTCCTCTTATATTAATAAGAAAAATAAAACAAAATAGTGTTGAAGGGTTGGGGCGGCGACAATTTTTGGCAGTGGTATGGAGAGAGAATGGGCGATGTTTCTCAGGGCTGCTTCAAGTGGGATAAGGGGTGGTGTGGGAACCTAGAGTGGCAGAGACTAAGCTGAAGGAAGATTTTGTGGTAAGGGGTGATATTGTGGGGTTGTTAGAAGAAACATTTGTTGTATAGAATGATTGGTGATGGCCTGGATACGGTTTTGTATGAATTGAGAAACTAAATGGAAGACACAAGTTCCAAATAAGAGAAGGAGAAAAACAGGTATTAAAGGACTAAGAATTGGGAGGATCCAGGACATCCATTAGAGAGTGCCCAAGGGAGTTCAGCGTAATTACTTGCTTGGTTGGTGAGTTTTTTGGGCTCTATCCTTGAGTTTATGTTGTTATACACTGGGCCAGACTGATTTAAGTAAAAACAACACTCTTTATTTAAAAATATACAGAGTCCCCTTTTTTTAGCAGTGAGTAAGTGAAGGCCTCAGTGATTTTGGAGGAAAGAGAAATGCAAAGCCAGCAATTGTTTGTTTAAGAAGGATTAGAAATGGCTAGGAGAGAGTGAGTGAGATTGAGAGTGTGGTGGAGATAGCTGGGGAAAGGTAGAGGGTGGCATAAGAAGGGGAACGAGAATAAGAGTGAGTATAAAATAGGACTTCATCAGGGTGAAAGTATTGGAGTGTGCCCTGTCAGCAAAGATCATCTATCCGTTTTAAGAGAGACTTAAGGGTGGTGGTTTGAGGTAATACCAGGAGAAATCAGTTATGATGGTTTGAAGGAAAAGTGTAAACCGGCAGTGTAAACAAGGGCAGGCCTTTTATGAGTAGTTGAGAACAGTGAATAGGAGTATGACTAGACAGAAGATAGTCGGAATGACAAGCTTTTTGGGTGCAGTTCAAGTTGCGCTGGTGTCTTGAATGAGACTGGGGCCTAATAAAAAGAGTGTCAGTACAGGAGCTCAAATGGGCTGTACCGTGTAGCATCCTCAGGACAGGCCTGAATTCTGAGAAGGTCAAGTGGTAAAAGTCCTTTTTAAGTTGGAGGCTGAGTTTGGTGAGGTGGGTTTTTAAAAGACCATTAGTCCATTCTACCTTTCCTGAAGACTGAGGATGGTACAGGGTATGAAGTTTCCACTGAATACCAAGAGCCTGAGAAACTGCTTGGGTGATTTGACTAACAAAGGCCGGTCCATTATCATACTATATAGAGGTGGGAAGGCCAAACTGAGGAATTTTGTCTGACAGAAGGGAAGAAATGACCGCAGTGGCCTTCTCAGACCCTGTGGGAAAGGCCTCTACCCATCCAGTGAAAGTGTCTACCCAGACCAAGAGGTATTTTAGTTTCCTGACTCGGGGCATGTGAGTAAAGTCAATTTGCCAGTCCTGGGCAGGGGCAAATCCCTGAGCTTGATGTGTAGGGAAGGTAGGGGGCCTGATAAATTCCTGAGGAGTAGTAGAATAGCAGATGGAACACTGAGAAATGATTTTCTTGAGGATAGATTTCCACAATGGAAAGGAAATGAGAGGTTCTAAGAGGCGGGCTAGAGGCTTGTAACCTACATGGAAGAAGTTATGAAATGATGTGGAAGATACTATAGCATCGCCTGCCTTTGCTGGTGAGTGGCAATTAGGCCTGGTCGAACTGCCATCAATAAACCAAGTATAATCAGGGTGAGGAACACGAAAGAAGGAAATATGGGGAAATGGAGGTAATGTCAGGTGGATCAGAGAGATATAGTCATGGAGGTCAGGTGTGGTATCCAGAATATTGTGGGAGGCTGGATTGAAGTCCAGGCCAGGAACAATGTTAATGGTGGGAGACTCAACAAAGACTGAGTATAGCTGAAGGAGCTGGGGAGCAGAAAGTCTATGTGTCGGGTGTGAGGAAGAAAATAGATTTTGGAAGTTATAACAACTGTAGAGAGTGAGTTGAGCATGGTTTGTGGTTTTTAGGGCCTCTAAAAGTATTAGGGTGGCAGCAGCCGCTGCATGGAGACACGATGGCCAGCCTAAAACAGTAAGGTCAAGTTGTTTGGATAAAAAGGGCTACAGGGCGCAGTCCCGGTCCTTGTGTAAGAATTCCAACCACACAGCCCTGCACTTTGGCTCTGCATAATGAAGAAAGAGTTGGGATGAGTTAGGGAGAGCTAGTGTGGGAGCAGCTTCTAGGGCTGTTTTTTAAGGAATTGAAAGGGGATTGGGGAGAATTTAGGATTTATGGGGTCAGCTAGGTTTTGTGTGTGTGTGTGTGTGTGTGTGTGTGTGTGTGTGTGAGTTTATATAATGATTTATTCAGAATGATAAAACTAGGCATCTAAAGGTAGAAGTACCTAACCATGCCTAGGAAGGAAAGGAGTTGTTGCTTTGTAGAAGGGGGTGGGGTTTGGGATATTAGCGGGACACGATCAGCAGGGAGAGCACATGTGTTTTTATGAATAATTATGCCAAGATAGGTAACAGATGAGGAAGACATTTGGCCTTTCGGGGGGGGGATACGAGATATCCTTTTGAGAATAGCTGTTGAAGGAGCAGGAGGGTGTCATGCTGGGAAGATTTGTAGGAGAGACTATAAAATAGAAGGTTGTTAAAATATTTAATAAGGTGAGAAGCAAATGGATGGAAAGAAAGTAAATTATGAGAAAGGGCTTCACTGAAGCAATGGGAGCTGTCCATGAAGGCTTGCAGCAATACAGTCCAAGTAAGTTGCTGAAACTGATGGGTGTCAGGGTCAGTCCAAGCGAAAGTGAAGAGAGGCTGGCATGAAGGGTGCAAAGGAACAGAAAAGAAAGCATGTTTGAGATCCAGAATAATGGGTTGTGGAGGGGTTGTGGATGGAGGCATTGAAGATAGGAGAGTATATGAGTTTGGCACTATGGGGTGGATAAGCAAAATAATTTGGTTCATAAGGCACAGATCCTGAACTAACTTGTAAGACTTGTCCAGTTTTTGGACAGGTAATGTTGGGGAATTGTAAGGAGAGTTTATAGGCTTTAAGAGGCCATGCTGTAACAGGCAAGTGGATATTGGAATGTGATATTGGCACTGAGTGGGGGTAAGGGTAATTAGGTTTTAATGGGCTAGCAATGGGCATGTGATTGGTTGCCAGGGAGGGAGTAGAGGTGTCCCATATCTGTGTATTAAAGTGGGGAGATACAAGGGGAGGATGTGAAGGAGGCTTTGAACTGGGGAAAAGGGTGGCAATGAGGTGTAGCTGTAGCCCAGGAATAGTCAGGGAAGCAGATAATTTAGTTAAAATGTCTTGACGTAATAAGGGAGCTGGGCAGGTGGGGATAACTAAAAAGGAGTGCAGAAAAAAATATTTTCCAAGTTGGCATCAGAGTTGGAGAGTTTTAAGAGGTTTAGAAGCCTGGCCATCAATACCCACAACAGTTATGGAGGCAAAGGAAACAGGCCCTTGAAAAGAAGGTAATGTGGAGTGGGAGTGGGTAGCCTCCCTATTGATTAAGAAGGGGACGGACTTACCCTCCACTGTAAGAGTTACCCAAAGCATCTGTGATGGTCCAGGAGGCTTCCAAGGCGATCAGGCAGCATCAGTCTTCAGCCACTAAGCCAAGAAGATCTAGGAAGGAGTCAGTCAGAGAACCTTGGGCCAGAGTTCCAGGGGCTCTGGGAGTGGCTGGCTGCCAGGCGAGTTGGACAGTCTGATTTCCAGTGGGGTCCCGCACAGATGGGACACGGCTTAGGAGGAATCCCAGGCTGCAGGCATTCCTTGACCCAGTGACCAGATTTCTGGCACTTGAAACAAGATCCTGGGGGAGGAGGTCCTGAAGGAATGCCTGACCACTGTGGCTTAGGCATTTTGAAGTTCTTATGTGCTGGAGATGTGGCTGGGGTTTTTCTCACAGCAGAGGCAAATAATTACAACTCTTCTCTATTATTGTACACCTTGAAGGAAAGGTTAATTAAGTCCTGTTGTGGGGTTTGAGGGCTGGAATTTAATTTTTGGAGTTTCATTTAATGTCAGGAGCAGATTGGGTAATAAAATGCATATTGAGAATAAGACGGCCTTCTGACCTTTCAGGATCTAGGGCTGTAAAGCGTCTCAGGGTTGCTGCCAAACGAGCCATGAACTGGGTTGGGTTTTTATATTTGGTGAAAAAGAATCTAAATGCTAACTGATTTGGGAGAGATCGGATAAAGAAAAAGGAGCATTAACCTTGACTATGCCTTTAGCTCCAGCCACCTCTTTAAGAGGAAATTGCTGGGCAGGTAGGGGGAGGGCTAGTCACAGAATGAAACTGTAAGATGGACCAACTGTGGGCAGAGGAGGTGATAGAAGGATCATAGGGTGGGGGAACGGAGGCTGAGGAAGAATTGGAACCTGATTTAGCCTGGTAGGGAGTGACATGAGGAGGAGCAGTCTGGGGAGGAGGGGAGAGGTCAGATGGGTCAGCAGAAAAGGAAGATTCAAAAGACTCAACGATGCTTGGGGTTGGGACTGAGGGGACAGGTGGGAGGGAAAGAAGAAAAGATTTGAGATGAGTCACATTGGGAACAGAGACTAGGGAGGGACTAATGTGTAAAAGAATGCCTGGACATCAGGCACCTCTGACCGTTTGCCCATTGTACAACAAGAATTATCTAGATCTTGTAGGATGGAAAAATTGAAAGTGCCATTTTCTGGCTATTTGGAACCATTGTTGAGTTTGTATTGGGGTCAAGCGGCATTGCAGAAGACAATAAGTATTTAGGTTTTAGGTCAGGTGTGAGTTGAAGAGGTTTTAAGTGCTTAGAACACAGGCTAAGGGAGAAGAGGGAGGAACGGAGGGTGGAAGGTTGCCCATAGGGAAGGAGGCAAGTGCAGAGAAAAGAGAGTATAGAGACACGGAGAGAAGGGGTTGGGGGTACTTGCCCCCCAGGAAAGTGGTGTTTGCCACTAAGCTGAAGGATCAAGGCAGGCGTCCCTGTGGTGATCAGACACCTCTGAAACATAAGTGAATAATCAGGCAGGCGTCCCTGCAGTGATTAAACACCAAGAGAAGACTGTCTTCCCGAGTCTGTGACCGGCGCCGGAGTTTTGGGTTCACGGATAAAACACATCTCCTCTGTCTCTAACAGAAAAGGAAAGGAACTGAAATTAAGAGAAGGGAGAGATTGAAGGGTGATGCCAAGATTGAAAGGAGAAAGAGGTTGAGGGATATTGATAGAGGTTGGAGAAGAGAGTAAAGAGAGACCACTTACCCAATTTAAAATTGGTGAGATGTTCCTTGGGCTGGTTTTTCTGAGGACGCAAAGTTGTAGGTGTATCTTTCTCATGGAACAAAGAGCAGAAGGACAGGTGATTGATCTCCCAGGGGAGGTCCCCTGATCCGAGTCATGGCAACAAATGTCATGCGCATCAGTGTGAAGAGACCACTAAACAGGCTTTGTGTGAGGAATAAAACTTTTTAATCACTTGGGTGCTGGCGGTCTGAGTCCAAAAAGAGAGTCAGTGAAGGGAGATAGGGGTGGGGCTGTTTTATAGGATTTGGGCAGGTAGTGGAAAGGGGGTTATTCTCTGGCAGGCAGGGGTGGGGTCACAAGGTGCTCAGTGGGGGAGCTTCTGAGCCAGGAGAAGGAATTTCACAAGGTAATGTCGTCGGTTAAGGTAGGAACCAGATATTTTCACTACTTTCGTGATTCTTCACTTGCTTCAGGCCATCTGGATGTATACGTGCAGGGTTGGGCTCAGAGACCTGACGGTGGTGACAGGTTTGGTTTCTCTGGGGCCTCTCTCCTTGGTTTGTAGATAGCCGTCTTCTTGTGTCTTCCTAAGGTCTTTACATATACAAGCCCGTGTCCTAATTTCCTCTTCTTCTAAGGGCAGCAATCACAGTGAATTACAGACGTATTTATTCTCCCATTTGGACTTAATTATGCCTTAAAGACCCTATTTCCAAATACCGTTCACATTCTGAGGTACTAGGTGTTAAGACTTCAACATATGAATTTGCAGGTGCAAGACACAACTCAGCCCATAATAGATGGAAAGAACTATCTTCAGAATGCTCAGATGTATATTGTATAAAAATATATAGGGAAGGCCTGGTGTGGTGACTGATGCCTGTAATCCCAGCACTTTGGGAGACGAAGGTGGGTGGATCACTTGAGTCTAGGAGTTCAAGACCAGCCTGGGAAACATGAAAAAATCTTGTCTCTACAAAAAATACAAAACTTAGCTGGGCATGGTGTCACATGCCTGTAGTCCCAGCTATTTGAGAGGCTGAGGTAGAGGGATCACTTGAGCCCACAGAGGTCAAGGCTGCAGGAAGCTGAGAGCTAAGATCATACTACTGCACTGCAGCCTGGGCAACAGAGTGAGACCCCATCTCAAAAAAAAAAAAAAAAGAGAGAGAGAGAGAGGAAATATAGGGAATACTGTTATTAGCTACATCTGGGCTGTATATTTTGATCACAGAATGATCATAAAAAAATAAAAAACCATACAAGTTTAGGTGCCTTATTAATGGAAGGACATTTGTGCCATCTTTCTACATGAAAAACTGCACATATACATGTGCATCACAATATATGTTTCAAAGTCTAATGTGATGTTTTCCAATTACCTTAACTTCCTTGCCTAGATGATTATCTATCAATCCACTACACCCTGACACTTGAAGTCTTTTTTGATGTCTTTGATTGCATCAGCCTTTTTAATGTGATGTAAAATCTTGACGTTTTACATAAAAAGCTCAAACTTAAAAAACGGCAACAAATTTTGACTAAGAAGTTATTTATGATTGTTTTTATTGACATGATTCACCTACGTTTGTTGCAGACACAAGCTTTCTTAGTATTCTAATATTTTAAAAATATAGGGAACATGGATAATTCAAGGAGTTGATGGCACGACACTGAGATAAATGAAAAATCCCAATGTAATTTTTATAAACTAGAGCTGTTGTGGGTCTCATGTTATTTGAAAACCATAACAACTGGGTGTAGTGGGTCATTCCTGTAATCCCAACACTTTGGGAAGCAAAGACAGGAGGATTGCTTGAGCCCAGGAGTTTGAGACCAGCCTGGGCAACATAGTGAGACCTCGTTTCTACAAAAGAATTAAATCAATTAGCTGGACATGTTGGTGCTCACCTGTAGTCCCAGCTACTCAAGAGGCTGAGGTCGGGGGATTGCTTGACCCCAGGATTTTGAGACTATGGTGAGCTGTGATCGCACCACTGCACTCTAGCCTGAGTGACAGGGCAAGACCCTGTCTCAAAAAAAAGAAAAAAAAAAGAAAAAAAAAGAAAAGAAAAAGAAAACAATAACATATGGCAAAAATTGTAAATGCTTTGTTTTTACACAACTTTTAAACTATAACACGTACCAGTAGTATGTTATTAAAAATAATTTTGTCTTTTTAATACATTTTTATCTTGTTAATTGAGGTATAAATGATCTGTAACAGCAAGTGCTGATCATCAATATAATTGTAATAAATGTTTACACCAAGGTAACCATACCTCTATAACAAATATTTTAAGAAAACCATACCTCTATATTAAAAAAAAATACCTGTTAAAAATACTTAAAAAACATACCTCTAAAAACATAAAAATATAAATCAAATTGTGTTTTCTCTCATTTCCAATAAAATTGTCTTCATTCTCTTTCCAGCCATCACTAACAATTTCTTCAAGACTGTTTTTCCTTCTGTCTCCTGCCCAGTACCAAGACCAGTGATGCCACATGCTTTGGTTTTTTTATACATCAGCATCCTATTGCAGTAATGATTTTGACCTCGATCACCAAGGAGAGTTTTGCTTGCTTTTTTTTCTTTTTTTTTTTTTTTTAACTTTCTCTAAATAGAATCACACAGTATGGGTGCTTTTGTGGCTGGCTTCTTTTATCCAAGATAATTTCTGTGAGCTTCATCCACATTTTTACATGTATCAGTATTTTGTTCTTCCTTGATTGCAGTGTAGTATTCCATTTTAGAACCTCAGTTGTCTATTTTTATGATGAACATTTAGTCTGTTTCTAGTTTTGAGCAATCATGAATATTGTTTCTATGAATACATTTCTTGACGTGTCTTTTGGTGAACATGTGCCCTCCTTTCTCTTGGATATATACTTAGGAGTGGAATTGCTGGCTCATAAGGAAGACATATGTTTAATTTTGGTAGATACTTGCAGACAGTTTTCCAAAGCGGCTGAACCAATTTCTTTTCGCTCCAGCAATGTACAAGAGTTACAGTTGATTTCTTATCTAAATGTTCATGGAGATGCAGAAGCAGCCCAGCCATTGGGTTTTAAACTGCCAAATGTGTGGTGTTTGAAGAAAATGCAAGATTTGGTGAGTAAAGCATGAGTCAAATCATTTTAGATAAAGTTAATAGTAAACAGACTTCAGGTATTCTTTTATATTTCAATTAAGGTATTTTCTGTTTTTACGTCCATAAGTATAATCACTAAACTTCAATTTATGAAAACATACGGCAGGAGTTTTTCAATAATATGGTAATATAACAATTTTTGACTCTGTTATATGTGCTTAACTGGACTTTTTGACTAAAAGAGTCTTAAAAGCTACATTAATTTAAACCTTTCTTTTCTTTCTTTTTTTTTTTTACATGGAGTTTTGCTCTTGTTGCCCAGACTGGAGTACGGTGGCGCCATCTTGGCTCACTGTAACCTCTGCCTCCCGGGTTCAAGCGATTCTCCTGCCTCAGTCTCCCGAGTAGCTGGGATTACAGACACCCACCACCATGCCCGGCTAATTTTTGTATTTTTGGTAGAGATGGAGTTTCACCATATTGGCCAGGCTGGTCTCCAACTCCTGACCTCAGGTGATCCACCCTCCTTGGCCTCCCAAAGTGCTGGGATGACAGGCGTGATAAGCGCTTCTTTTTATACATAACATAAACTAATAATTTGTATTGAAAAAGAATAGAGACTTAAACCTGTTGTATTATTTTTCAACAAACTTTTATGAACAACTTTTATTTGAAGTTTACAATGCCCCTGAAGATATTGTCTCCTTTTTGCAGAAGAGAAAACCAAGAAAGCAAATTTTACAGAGATTTAAGTTGCTAAATTTCATAGAAGTTAAATGACATATGGGGAATTTAGATCTGGCTTTTAGGGCTACAGACAAAGCTTTCAGGTCCAAAACCGTTTTCAAGTCCAAAGACTTCTCATCTATCTCTCTGTAAAAAATAAGCACATATTTAAAGTGTGAGGTCAATTATTTTTAAAGCACAGTCTAATAATTTCAGAATTTAAATTAATCATATTCATGATAGTACATTAAATATTTAAAAATAATATAGAATATAGTTTTACTCTTAAAGTAAGATTCTTGTATAAATTTAATATGTTCTGAAAGATTAAAGTACAATGAATTTGTCTATAGTTACTCTAGTGTCTTCCAATACAAATAATTTTTTAAAATTTGTTTGACATTCCTAAAGTGATTTTTCAGATATATTTTTATTTTACTTTTTCTGCCAATAAAATATATTGTAGACATCAGGCTAAGTTTTCTGTGGGTGTCTGTGGGTTTTAGGAATATCGTTTAGCACCTTTGAAAGAACAATGAAGCATTTAGAGGTAATTTCTTTCTGTTATTATACTAAATTGCTTTGTCTTGCTAGAATGCTCACTTGGTCTGCAGACAAGATTCTAGATTAGAAAATTTACTGTTTCTTTATGCTTGGATACACCGAACTGACGGTATATGTTATTTAGAGTTTTTCATAAATATCTGTGAAAATATATAAGCATCACATCATTGAAGTGAGAACAAATGTTTTTATTTAATTTATTTGATGTATTTTAAGTTTTGAAAGGGATCTTGTCAAAGTAAACTGGCAGTCAAAAAAACTGGGTTTCAGGTTTGTATCTGAAACTGATTAATAGTCAGCAAATCTCATTTTCTCAACTATAAAGTAAGAGGTTGGACTAAATGAAGCTCAAAAACCCATACAACTTTAAAAATACACGTAATTATTTTAAGTGTAATTTCTTTGGCTTTTTAAGTCATCCTTCCTCTTCTTTCTATTACAGCTCTTGTTTTGAAACAGAGATTTTATTTTTCTTTTTTTTAAATGAGGGAAAAATACCTCTTGCTAGATTATGATTATAAAGGTGATTCTGGGGCTGTATATTATTATATTAATATTGGAGTTTTTGTTTCAGGTCTTTCTGGGCCAAAAACATTATATCGCTTTTGAATAGAATGCCATTCCTACAGAAAACTTGCTATAACCCTTATCCGTTTGAAGGACAGACTCTTTATAGATCTCAAGTGTTTTTCATTTCCTCCAAATACATTCAACGAAATTTTATTTTGTACCTCAATTGACTTGCATATTTGAATAAAGCACCTTGTTAAGGTGATTTCACAAAAATGGGCTTTATTGAGGGTTTTTCATTCTGTATCTTTCAGAATTTATTAAAATTTCCAGTCACACTTGCACCTTATAAGCAATTTCTGGCATTTAGTAGGAGTTCAAAAATGTGTCTTTTAGTTGAATTGGCCTTAGTGGAATTACCAAGAAATAAGGTCTTCCAAGTAAATGGAACCTAATCATTCTTTTCAAACTTACAAAATTAATCATTATACAAATAATACAATTCTTTCTAATATATAATTCTTATTTCTCTGAGTTTGTAATGATTGTATTGAATAGAATTGATTACTTTGCTCCTCATCCCCAAGTACAATTTCACCATTTGTTCACCAAATGTTGCAAGGCTTCCTAAATAATGTACTCTACCAAATGTCCTCGGGAGCTCTATATTTTATAATTTTCCAGACTTTCTCTTGTGTCCATTTTTTACATTTGATCCTTTACATATTAAATGAATATGATAGCTGTGTAGCAAAACTTACTAGAATAATGCATTAAGGATTTGTTTTTTATTGTTGTTGTTTTTAATCTTGTAAACCAGTATTTTCTGTTTCAGAAAACTTTTAAAACCTCTTTTACTTGGTTTAGAGGTCTTTTTATGCTGGTCCCTAACTCTGTTCTTTGTAGTTGATGTCATATGTTATCTCTAGATTAGTGATAGGTTGCTACGTTGTTTTTAAAAAAATAGTTATTAAGGGTGAGTGCAGTGGTTCCTGCCTGTTATCCCATCCCAGCACTTTGGGAGGCCGAAGTGGGTGGATCACCTGAGGTCAGGAGTTTGAGACCAGCCTGGGCAACATGGTGAAACCCCTTCTTTACTAAAAACACAACAAATTAGCTGATCATGGTGGCATTCGCCTATAGTCCCAGCTACTCGGGAGGCTGAGACATGAGAATCGCTTGAACCCAGGAGGTGGAGGTTGCAGTGAGCCGAGATTACACCACTGCACTCCAGCCTGGGCAACAGAGCAAGACTCCATCTCATTCATATATATTTATATGATATAGGTATGCATATGTAAATATATATTATATATAAATGTCTATATTTATTTATTTATTTATTTATTTTGAGACGGAGTCTCGCTCTGTCGCTCAGGCTGGAGTGCAGTGGCTGGATCTCAGCTCACTGCAAGCTCCGCCTCCCGGGTTCATGCGATTCTCTTGTCTCAGCCTCCCGAGTAGCTGGGACTACAGGCGCCTCCAACTCGCCCAGCTAGTTTTTTGTATTTTTTAGTAGAGACGGGGCTTCACCGTGTTAGCCAGGATGGTCTCGATCTCCTGACCTCGTGATCTGCCCGTCTCGGCCTCCCAAAGTGCTGGGATTACAGGCTTGAGCCACCGCGCCCGGCCAAATATCTACACTTAAGATATATATTTATTAAGGTAAATAACACAATCTAGGTAGTGTGCTATTCTGCATATATTGAAATACTAGCATTGCCTTGAGTCCCAGAGATTTTAAAATTATGACATATTTTGAATATACAGAGAAAAGAAGAGCATAGCATTATAAATCCCTTTTATTCATCATGCGGCCATATGAAATCTTACCAATCTTACATACTGTCTCCATAGTTTTTTCATACATACTGTCTTGATAGGTTTTTAAAGAAATAACACAGATATAATGAAGGTATAATGTCTAGTCTAGAAGGTATCATTTCTAGTCTAATCATTTTTAAAAGATGTGTTACTATTGGGATTGATTTTCATCCTTTGTTTTATTTCAATCAGAACATTTATTTACTCACCTACTTGTTTAAGCAAGAAACACTTAATAGTATTGAGTAGGTACTATACTGCACTGTGAAAGATTTAAGGAAGAGTAATGATAATTCTCGTCCTTAAGGATCAAACAAGATAACTAGGGATGGGATAAGGTCAGATAACAAAAATTCACAAATCACTATAGTACAACGATAACAACAAATATCATAAAAATGTCCAGATGAACTATGGGTTTGACACAAGAGAGAGAATATCTGATTGAAAACATCAGTTAATGCTTTATGAAAGAAGTGTAACTCGAACTGAAAATTAAGGTTTGAATTTTGTTTTCTAGAGATAATTTTATGATTCTCATCTATCACTTGATAAAAGATGAGTTACATCAAATGGCTGTAGCTGTTGATTTCAGCTAGTGTTTATCTCATTGCAAGTGTTATAAAGTGGAGTAATTGGTTATCTGTAAATGCTAGCCTTCAAGTGATCTTTTCACGAGCGAAGCAGGAGTGCCACTGACATGTTGAAGCTGAGGCTTCTGAAAGCAGAGACTCAGAACTTTCTTATCAGAATGAATCGGCAAAGTCATATCGAGGAGATAACAGCAGTTTAGGTTTCAGGCTACCAAAATTCTCATTTTGTCTTTGTGACTATCCATAACATTTTTAGGAACTTGCTGTGCTTTTTTTATTCCCTTTTTTCTCACTTATCTCGTCCCAGAAAGTTGGACACAATTTCATATCTTAAATGCCATAATCTGTTAGATCCTGACCTATAGCTGCCTTTTACAGTTTCTTTGTGGGTACTCATCTTTCTTAATGTTCATTTTATAGATAGAGTTGATAAAATATTAATGTTTGTAGTGCATTGAAATGAAATTTGAAAGAGTTGCATAATTTTTTGGAAAATATTTCAGGATGGGTGTTTAGGCATGCAGCTACAGTTTAGAAATGAAAAAATACTCATGCTTATTCCTAAAATAACAAGTTATGTTTTAGATTCAAAATTTATAAATATGAACAGTTTTACTGTCTGGCATGATTTCTGTCTTGGTGTCTTGCTTTGCTACTTTTTTCGTATGTGGCAATTTATCTTTTCATCATAAAAAGTGAGTGTTTCATACATAAAAATTTTCTCAGGCAGTGCAGCCATGTTTAAATCAGTTTTACTATTTTACCTAACTTTAACTGTCTGCACCAATATTTACTGAAGCGAGGGAATATCTTACATAAAATCCACCGCTCTTACGTTTACAAATGAGCCAAGTGACATACGGAAATTTAAACGGCTCATCCAAGTTCACCCGGAAACACAGATCACACTAGAACTCTGGTCTCCTAACTCAGAATACGTTAAGTTTTCTGTTTGTTTATTTTTTTATTACATTAAGGCAAATAACAATATTTAGCAATTTTGAAAAGAATAACAAGTTACAAATAACTAAATCAAAAGTAGTTTGATTTGGGGAATTTTTTTTTTTTTCTCTAAGAACCAAACTGGTTTCAGGTTGAGACCTGTATAGCTAGACTGTAGCTGATCAGTAAAATTTGGTCATATAAAACTGTAAAAAATAGTGGCTTTTATAGTAAAAGTGATCATCCCTGAAAAAATATGACCATCTAGAGCACCGAATTAGCTTATTTGAAACCTATTCAGGTATATTAATTAATTTAAAAATTATATACCTCATTAAAATATAATTTAAGGTAAAGCATATGACACTTAAAGAAAGCTAGAGTTCCTGAAGGTTCATCACACTATTCTTTACTACACTTAAAAATAGATGAATGTTATGGTATGTTTCCAGATAATTTCGCTCAATATTATGTACCTGTATTTATAGCTATTAATATTTAATTAAAAGCAAAATTTATTACCCTTCAAAAGAGGAAAGAAGAAGCAAAAAGTGACATACTTCTAAATTAGATTTTGTTAATTAGCAATTTTTAAAAATGCACTTTTTAATTGGAATATAATAAACTTAACTTTTAATTTGGAATAAAAATATGTATCTAAAATATAAAATATATATGCAAAATAAACTTTTAAGTAGAAAAGTGAAAAGATCACTGTGTCCAAAATATTTTTATGAATTGAATACAACCGTGTAGACACCAGATATACATTACATCATTAATACCCCGGAAGACTTCTAGTTATTATCCTGACTTCTAAAATTAACCACTATTTTGACTTCTATCACGTACACTCTTTCTACCTGTTTAAAGCTTTAAACAAATGGAATTTTATGGATATACTCTTTTGAGTCTGACTTTTACTCAATATTATACCTCCAGGGTCTATCTATATTGTTGAATGTGAAACGGGAGAGTTCCCTGACCCCTGTCGCAGGACGTCTGACAAGGGTGTGGCTTATCTGTTTTGCCGCCATGCGCTCAAGCCCCTTATGGGAGGAGGAGCACCCAGACCAGCAGCTGCAGGAGCTAGGGTGAGTATTTTTGGGCTCCGGCCTTATGGTAGCATCTAGGGGTGGATGCCGGGAACTCCCAAAGCCCCAGTGGGTGTGTTACAGTGCTCTTTAGACAGCTTAAGCGTTAACAAGCTCAGTGCCTTCTTGGTACCCAGGTCTTTGTCCAGCATTTGGGAAGAATCAGGCCACAAATGGACTTGAAGGACTTGAAGGATGGTGGATGCCAGGATTTTATTGTCTAATGGAGGTGACTGTCAGCAGGATGGATGGGGAGCTGGAAAGGGGGTGGAATGGGAACATGATCTTTCCCTGGAGTGTGGCCATCCAGCAGCCCATCTCCTCTCTGACTGTCTGCAGATGAGCTGTCGACATTCAGATGCTCCTTCCCTTCTTTCCTTCTCTGATGCACCACTTTTCTGCTCCTCTGCTCTTCTTATCTTCTGCTCATGGAGCCTGGGGTTTGGAATTTATATGGCTATTGAATAGGGTGGCATGGTAGGCTGAAAGGCAACATTTGGGCATGAAACAGCAATGCCTGTTCTGATTTAGGGGCCATGGATTTCCAGGCTTGAGGGTGGGGCCTTTATCAGGGAACTGCCCTCTTCTACCTAGTATCTCCCTGCCTCCTGCCTGCATCAAATGCAGCCTGTAGTTCTTTCTTTTTATTGCTGTGTCACATTCCATGTTTCAATATAACAACATTTGTTTATTCATGGTACTGTTGATGGACTTTTAAGGCTTTTAGTTATCTGAAATTTCTGGCTATTAAAATAGTGCTAAGATGAAAATTCTTATATATGTGTATATATATATGCACATACAGATATATACACACACACATATATATGTCTATATATTTCTATATATATATAGACATATATGTGTGTGTGTATATATATGTTTATATATTTATATGTCTATGTCTCCTAGGAGTGAAATTGATAAATTATGTAGTATACATATGTTCAGTTTTTGCACATACTGGAAAGTGTTTTCCAATTGGAGTTTACCAGGGTACAATTCTGCCAGCAGTGGTTAAAAGCTACTTGTTCTAGAAGGTTAGTATTGGTGTTTTATTTAACATTTCCCTAATGATTTTGATGTTGCAAAACTTTTCATATGCTTATTTGTCAACCATGTATCTTCTTTTGTCACACATTTTGCCCATATTTTTAAATTAAATTTGTCTTTTTATTATTGGCATATAAGAGTTCTTTATATGTCCTGGATAGAGATATATGTCTTATAAATACTTTATCCTGCTTTGTGGCTGGTCTTTACATTTTTATAAGTGTTTTTCGAAGAGAAGTTTTACATTTTTATGGAATCTAATTTATGAAATTTATCTTTTATAACTTATGTTTTGAGAGATTTATCTAAGAAAGTTTTGCTGAATCCAAGGTTAGAAATGTTAGATGTTTTTTCAAAAAATCTAATAATTAGGTTTTAATTAAGTCATTAACATTTGAAGTTAATTTTCTTTATATCATATATGACAAAATTTGATTTTTTTTTTTTTGCATATAGATGTTCACTTGTTTTAGCACCATTTATCGAAGAGACTATCCTTTCTCTAGTCAATTATTTAGGTTATTTTCTCAAAAGTTCTCTGACCATATATATACATATAAGTATGTTATTTTTTTGAAGTGTTTCTTCCATTTGTATTTAACTACTTAATCTCTTCTTAGTGTTTTATAGAAATTCTTTATATATTATGCATAGAAATCCTTCATTAGAAATATAAGATGAAATCATTTTCTCTCATTTTGTGGCTTAACTTTTTAATATCTTAATAGTGCCTTCTGATGAAAAAGTCCTTATTTCCAATAAAGTGCAACTTTTCATTTGTGTTAAAAGAAAACCTTTAGACAAACTTAACAGAGTTTATTTGAGCAAAAACCCATTAGCAAATCAGGCAGCTCCCAGAGCCAGAATAGGTTCAGAGTGACTCTGGGCTGCCACATGTTCAGAGTTTTTGTTTGTTTGTTTGTTTGTTTTGAGATTGAGTCTTGCTCTGTCATCCAGGCTAGAGTGCAGTGGCACAATCTTGGCTTACTGTAACCTCCACCTTGCATGTTCAAGCAATTCTCCTGCCTCAGCCTCCCAAGTAGCTGGGACCCAGGTGCACACCATCATGCCTGGCTAATTTTTGTATTTTTTTTTAGTAGAGACAGGGTTTCACTATATTGGCCAGGCTGGTCTTGAACTACTGACCTCATGATCCACCCACCTTGGCCTCCCAAAGTGCTGGGATTACAGGTGTGAGCCACCATGCCCGGCCAGAAAATATTTATAAAGAGAAAAAGGAAAGTGATATACAGAAAACGTAAGTTAGGTACAGACAGTTGGATTGGTTATGGCTGGGTGTTTGCCTTATTTGTACACAGTTTGAGCAACTGGCTGCTGTGATTGGTTGAAACTGTAATTGGTACTACAGCAGGTGACAGTCGATCCTGCACATGTACTCCTGAGCTTAAAAGTTGAGAAAACAAAAAGAGTAGGTGACAGTCAATTTACACATCCAGTTAGGTTATAGTTTACTATGCATGGGCCAACCTTTAGCCTGAACTTAAAATATGTGAGGAGGCAGCTTTAGGCTAAACTTAACATTTGTATTCTTTGCATTTAATGTTTATGTTACCTATTTAAGATATCTCTGCTCATCCCAAACTTAAGAGACGTCCTTTTATGCTATTTTCCAAAAGTTTTATTGTTTTACTTTCACAAAGCTAAATATATATATATATATACACACACACATATATATATATACATATATATATATATATATACCATTTATAATCCATATGGAATTGCTTTCTGTGTCATCTAGGCATTAATATCTATTTTCCCCCACATGAATATCTGATAGTTCGAATAGAATTTGTTACTAAGACTATCGCTTTCTCACTTTAGTGCTCTGACACATTTGTGATGAATTAGGTAAACATATCTCTGTGGATCATTCTGGACTCTCAATTCTGCTCCATAATTGACACTTGATAGGATAAACACTCCAATTTTGTTCTTCAAAATTATCTGGGCAAAGTTTTGGTCCTTTGAATTTCTATGTGAATTCTGAAATCAGATAGTCTACTTTGCATATCATACATTTTGATACTAATTTTCACAATCAGTCATCTGATTTTTAAAAAGTCTTTAGACAGGTTAAAAAGTTTATTTGTGAGCCAAATTATTTGTAAATATTAACGTGAAATATTCCAATAATTTGAATTCAGAGTCCTTTAAAAATATAATTGATCAAAGTGAATTTTATGTTTTTTAGTCACTTGCAAATGGTACTACATTTGCCAAACTCTCCTGACATAAAATTTGTAAAAATTAATCACCAGCAACAATCTGTGGAGCAAAAAGAAAAAAAAAAGGCAAGAAAACACAGTTTCAGTGAAAATAAATCATCTCAATGATTCCAATAGGTATAGTTCAAGCACCTTTGCTGCTTGAGAAAGCCCCTCAGTGGATGGGCATATAGGAAAATTTGTTTTCCAGAGCAGAAGGCTGCTATTGCCCATTTGTGAGGGGGACAGAGTAGAGTGGATGGCCCTCTGCAAATTATTATTAACAGGTTAACAAGCCGGAACCTCTTTGATAATTTTATGTATGTTCGTGATCCTTCTTGGGGACAGAGGATTTTCATCTTACCTATCACCATTTAAGCTTTAGGTAATTGCTTTCAATTTTTTTGCAATTAGTACTTCTTCTTCTTCTTCTTCTTCTTCTTCTTCTTTTTTTTTAATCTTGTAAGTGCATGAGAAACATTTTTCAAAGGAATCTGTCCTAAACCTCTCCTTAATGTAGGCTTCGTTCTGGAAGACAAATATATGTTTTTATCAATCTTGAGAGAGGTGGGACTTTAAAAAATATGACCAAAAATGCAGATTCTGCAAATAATATTCAAGAGGTTGTTGATAAAGAGAAATAGTCTGGTGAAATTTCGTATCCGACTGCTACTTTATTACAGAAGAAAGAAACTGGTGGCACACAAGAGTTTTGTAAATTCTGTTGAAGGAAACCAAAATATTTTATCCCAAAATATACATCTTTGACATATTTTGAGATGGCTGTTCACAGGGATTGCAGACAGAGTAGCCCTACAAAGCTGCCTTTTGTGGAGGAGATTTCCATCTGTAGAGAAAATCTGTGTTGACACACAACCGGCCTTTCTCTGAGGTTCTCTCTTGTCTGGATCTAGAAAAGATGAACTGAGAGGCCGAGAGTCTGACACCTTTAAAAGTCTGAAAGAAACATTTACCATCTATTCTTTCTAAGGGCTGCTACCTGTGAGAAACCTTCCAAGAGCAAAGAAGAAGTTTTCCCTTGGCCAAACAATGCATCTGACAAGTCTAATATTCAGAATCTATAACTTAAACAAATTTACAAGAAACTAACAAACAGACCCATTAAAAAGTGAGCGAAGAACATCAGCAGACATTTCCAGAAGAAGACATACATGTGGCCAACAAGCATGTGAAAAAATGCTCAACATCACTGATCATTAGAGGAATGCAAGTCAAAACCACAGTGTGGTACCATCTCACACCAGTCAGTATGGCTACAATGTCAGTCTGGCTACAATGTCAGTCTGGCTACAATGTCAGTATGGCTACAATGTCAGTCTGGCTCCAATGTCAGTATGGCTATTATTAAAAAGTCAAAAAATTAACATGCTGGTGAGGTTGTGGAGAAAAGGGAATGCGTATATGCTGCTGGCAGGCATGTAAATTAATTCAGTCATTGTGGAAAGCAGTTTGGTGATTTCTCAAAGAACTTGAAAGAGAATTACCATTCAACCCAGCAATCCCATTATTGGGTATATAACCAAAGGAATATAAATCGTTCTCCCATAAGGACGCATGCATGCATATATTCACAATAGCAAAAACATGGAATCAACCTAAATGTCCACCAATGGTAAACTGGATTTAAAAAATGTGGTAAATATAAGTAATAAAATGGTATGCAGCCACAAAAAAGAACAAGATCATGTCCTTTGCAGCAGCATGGATGGAACTGGAGGCCATTATCTTAAGCAAACTAACACAAGGAGAGAAAACCAAATACTGCATGCCCTCACTTATAAGTGGGAGCTAAATATCAACTACATATAAACCCAAAGAAGGGAACGGCACACACTGGGGCCTATTTGATGGTAAGGATTGAAAAGTTACCAGTAGAGTACTATACTTATTACTTGGGTACAAAATAACCTGCACACCAAACCCCTACAACATTTAATTGACTTATATAACAAACTTTCACATACATGTATCCCTGAATCTAAAATAAAAGTTAAAAATAAAATGAAATAAAAGTAAATCTTGCAACCATGCAAATCTAAGTGAAAAAAAAATTCTAAAGTTATTTTTTACAATTAAAAAAAACAAAACAAAACAAAGCCTGAAAGAAATATTTACCATTTATTCTGTCTGTGTCCTGCTGCCTGTGAGGAACCTTCAGAGGACAAAAGTTTTCCCTTGGCACCTACACTATCAATTTCAGAATGCCCAGATTATTTCAAATTTGAAAACATTGCATTTTCCACATCAAATATTAGCTAATGTTTTTAACGCTGTGTTTGAAATCCATTTAATGTGGGTTTTTTCCTTTACATTTCTCTTCACCTTTATTTGTTGATCTTTATTCTCCCTCTGTGGCTGCACTGGCTGGTGTGGGTTTGTGCTTCATTTCAAGTTCTCAGCTTGATGATTCCTGAATCTGACCATGACGGACTCCAGATCAGATTGTCAAGAGGCTGTTTGAATTGTGAAGGCAGTAGTTTCCCCCTGGCAATTAGATGTTTCTCTTATAAAGAACCGGGTGAATTTATTCTTTATCTTCTTTGGGGTTATCACAATGAGTTGGTCTATTAGGCTGTCAACTAAAAATATCTATAAAAAGAACAAAATAAAAGAATGTCACAGTTTTATTTCTGCTGTAATGTCACCTTTGTTGGTGAGGGGAGATATATCAGAGCTGTAATCACATCTGCCTTAGCTTTAGAAGCTCTAATGGTATCCAGTTGGCGATTTCAGATGCTGTCCCCACATATACCTTTGGATTGACTAGTTGCAATTTCATTTTTTTTTTTTTGCCACTTTCAAGCATTCACATTTTTTTCCAAAAAAGATTTATTGTGGTTTTGAGTCACTGCCAGCTATTCATTGTGGGTGTATTTTTTTAAATAAAAAAATTTGCTTTTGTCATTATCTGGTGAGTCATAAAGAATATCATACAAATTTGATTTCTATTGAGGTTGATAATTTGTTACTTAACATTTTTAAAAATTTCCAATTCTTTTCCATTCAGAATTTTTTTGGGTCATTTTTGTTTTGTTATTATAAGTGGGAAACAGTACAATATTTTAAATTATATTTGCCAAAGAGTTCAGCCTCTGTCTTTCCCCTGTTGCTAGCTACTCAAATCCCAGCAGAGATAGCCATCACCTTCTGCAATTTCTAGAGATATTATATGCAATTATACATAAATAAATGGATGTTGTAAAATTAAATAATTCAAACAAAATAATTCAAACTTAACACTGTTGGAACTTTGCATTCTTTTGAGCCTTGAGGGGAATATGTCTATGTAGCCTGAGTCGTGTGGTATTTAGCTGCAACTTCTGCCTTTTTCTTCTTGTAAATAATTAAGAGTAAGTGGCACCAGAGATAAGATGCCTCCCTCAAATCACTACCCCTCCTCATGAAGTAATAACATAATCCAATCTGTAATCAATAGAATCGTGGTAACATATACACTGGTCTCATATGAAAAATGTAATCCTGCTAAAATTTCTCTGTATCTGCCCATGTAAGTGAAACCTTAACTTTTCCACTTTGGAACATTGACCCCATTCATTTGGAGTTGATGTTTCCCAAATGGCTATCCTAGAGCTTTGCACTCAAACCATATGCTTAATCATATTTTCTGAATCTCATTTTGTAAGACTGACAATGTATATTTTTCTCACCAGTGGTTACATGGTATACACGCTGCTCTTCACCTTGCCTTATTTCATCTAATGATCTATCTTGAATTATATACCTATAGAGTTTCTTTTTGAATATTTTTGATGATGGCATAATGTTCTCTTGTATAAAAGTATGTTAAATATTTTTACTCAGTTCTTTAGAGTCGGGCATTAAGGTGATTCCCCATATTTGCATAACAAATTGAGTTGCAATGAAAATATTTCTATAATAGCTTATACATGTGCCAGTTTATATGCAGGAAACATTACTGAAAGCAGTTTTGTTGGTAAATGAATATGTGCATTTAAATTTTACATAAGTATTTGTACTCTATAGCTCCAATTTACCCACCCATCATTAATATGTAACTGTTCCCGTTTTCATGTGTCCTCTCCAGCACAGTGTCATCAATGTTTTGTCTTTGCCAATTTAATAAGTAAAAACTGAAATTCTACTCTGGTCTTAATTTGCATTAGGGTTAATCTGAATAAGACTAGCTTTCTTTTTCTACATTTAGGAGTTACTAATATTGCTTTTTTTTGTAAATATGCTAGTTATTCTTACATTATGCTAGAAATTCAATGTAATATCAATTATTTTTCTGCAGAATTTGAGCATTCCACTTAGAGATTATTTAGACGATAATAGACAATTTTATAAATAAAACAGGACTTGCAATTTTGGATTAAAAATGTATCACAGGCTAATAGAAGCAATATGTTACAAGCACTGATATATACAGCCCAATGAAAAAGATTACAGATAAGAGACACAGACCCAGGATAAACTATGATTTCACTGTTCATTATCTGAGACCATAATGCATCTGCTTAGCAGACTGAAATTTATCATTATTGATCACGTATAACCATTTCTTTTCACTTAAAAAAATAATGCTACCCTTGTTCTTAATATAATTTCAGATCCTTGAATATTTTTAAAATATGGGTTTATACAGATATAATCATAAAGCATAACTGTGATGTGAAATGATTACAGAGTGAAACTGAAAATCTTGTGAAAGGTAAAGAATTTGATGAAGTCAAGTATAATGATATTTTAGAGTTGTTTGAATCATATTCAAAATCATGGATAAATGACAGGAAGAAATTTATGTTTTATCAAAAAAAACTAAGCTTCACATTGTGCTCAGATTAGATCTGTGGAAGGTAACATTAATCTCCACCAATAAAGAAAAGGCACAGGTAAAATTATTTCAAAAATATTAAACAATATTGGTGGGTTAAGAACAATAAACAAGTCTGTTTAATTCCTGCTCCTTAATAACTTAAAATACATTTTCCTATAATAAATATGTTTTACCACCATGTGGTTAAACTATCACAAGTTTGTGGTTAAAAAACACATGTACAAGAGTTGGTGGCAAACATTTATATTTTTGCTTCTCACTAACTATGAGTAAACATGGGGTGATGACGTGTAAACTTGATAAACGGCAGGGGAGGAGCACATGTGTCTCTAACCTTCACTGAGGCCTTTGAGCCACCTGGTTAAACTCCAATAGGATCATTGGTTTGTAGTCCATTTATCTATGTACAAATGTAAATATCTTACAAGCATTTTTTTTTCCCTTCACATATTAAGAAAGGCCATTTCACAAAGCATTTAAATTTTCCATCTACTCATATCCACTATGCTTCTTAAAAAATATGATTGCAATTTATATTTTATGATAAAGGTCAATCACACAAAAGTCTATAATTGATGATTCCAATAATTGAAGACAAGAAACTTGGCAAAAATGTTGAAATAATAGGTGCTTTAAATCAGACTTATTTGAATATCAAATGATTCAAAAAGGAGAAAATACATGAAGAAATTAAAAATTTTTTGCAAAATGTCTCGCTTTAAATTTGTGCTATAATGCAAGTTAAAAGCAATTAAATCTCAGTATAATACAATTTTCCAGAATTATGCTAAACAGTCAACACTTGCTTTATCCTTTGTTCTTTCTAAGAATTAGTATAGTGAAAAATTCTAAATTATTTTAGCTAAATGCTATAAATGTATTTGTATGAAGTAGAAAAGTACACAAAAGCTATGTACAACAAAATAATAACTGAGTTATCTATTTAAAAAACTAAAAGAAGAAATGTAAAAAAAATAAATAGATAGATGACTGGGTAGAAAAGTTTTGTTAAATCTAGCCAGGAAATACCATTCAGCCACAAATAGTAAATAGAGAACTATTTTTATTGAGAAATCATATCACTATTGTATGTTGTTTACTGGGGCAATTATCCTGATAATATAACAGACTGGAGTATTCATACTTTCACGCCTGTTGAAAAAAACTGAAAACGCTGGCTAAAAGTTTGAAAAGTAGATACTTAAATGCATCAACCACAGACAAGATAGTGAGAAATTACCAGGCCAAAATGAAGTGAAAGCAAGAGGATGAACAAAGTGCAAAGACCATGTTTTCCCCAAGACACTTACACACTAGGTAAGCACTAACTCTGCCTCTGAAAACCTTGTTGGGAGCAGAACAAAAAGTCCAAAGTTCAAAATTTGCCACAGGTGGGTACTGAGAGTTAATCCTCCCATAAAAATCCCATAAAAAAATGGGACTACAAAGGGCTACATAATCAAGGTAATGGTGAATCAAAAACAAACAAACAAAATACATCAAACCACCTGCTTGGTAAAAAGATCTATGAATAAAGTAGCTTTGTTACTAAGCAGAACATAACAAGCAAAACAACAAAAGATTTACTGAGGCCCGTTTTTTGACTGAGCAAAGGGTCTATCTTGGTGATTGTTACATGTGTATTTGGAAAGAGTGAAGTACAATGGTCCGTATATGTCAATTAAGCCCAGGTGATTTACAGTGTTGTTTAATAATTCTGTATCTTTACTAATTCACTCTTTGTTTTAGCAATTACTGAGACAAGGGCTTTAACATCTCCAAATTTAATTGTGGGTTTGTCAGTTTCTTTTATCAGTTCTGTCAGATTTCGTTTATGTATTTTGAAGCTCTGTCATTGGGTGCATCCATATTTACGATTTTTATGACTTTTGGATGAATTATTCTTTTATCATTAGAAAATGTCTTTTTAACCCTGGCAATGGTTATTTTTCTTAAGACTTCTTTGTCTGATAGTACTCTAGACATTCCAATTTTCTTTGATTAGAATTTGCGTAAGCAAATCTTTATGCATTTCCTTACTCTTAGCCTATTTGAATTGTTATTTTAAAGTGGGTTTCCTATAAGCAACAAATAGTTAAACCTTTCTTTTTTACTGAGTTTAACAATCTCTTCATTGGGTTGTATAGATAATAATGATCGATGTGGCCAGGCTTAAGCTAGAGTCTTGCTATTTGTACTGTATTTTTTGAAAAGACTAATAAAGTTAATAATTCTGTAATGAGAATAATCCAGACAGAGAAGTCAATAATAACCAATATCAGTAAGAGAAAACATTATAATCACAAGTATTATAGGCTCTTAAATGGTAATATTTTTAAAACAACTTTAGGCCACAGTTTGACCTAAGTCATTTTTATATAATACTTAAGCCAAAAATGGTTTTTACATTATTAAAAGATTATAAAAACAAAGATAAAAACAAAGAAACAAAAAATATTTGGCAGAGGCCATTTATGTTCTACAAAGCCTAAAATATTTACTGTCTGTCCCGTTTCAAAAAAAAGTTTTCTGACCCCTGCTTTAGACCAATAAATATAAAAATTTAGGCATAAAGGAAAACAATTGTAGGAATATATTTCCTACTCAACTAAGAAGAAAGAGAATATCTAGCTGTCCTAAAATTAAGAAAATTTAGTTAGATTAGGCCAGGCACGGTGGCTCACACGTGTAATCCCAGCACTTTGGGAGGCCGAGGTGGGTGGATCGGGAGGTCAGGAAATCAAGACCATCCTACCCTGGCTAACACGGTGAAACCCCGTCTCCACTAAAAATGCAAAAAAATTAGCCGGGCGTGGTGTCGGGCGTCTGTGGTCCCAGCTACTCGGGAGGCTGAGGCAGGAGAATGGTGTGAACCCGGGAGACGGAGCTTGCAGTGAGCCGAGATCGCGCCACTCACTCCAGCCTGGGCGACACAGCGAGAACGAGACTCCGGCTCTTAAAAAAAAAAAAAAAAAAAAAAAAAAAAAAAAAAAAAAGGAAATTTAGTTAGATTTTGTGATATCGTGAAATGTACATATGTGCATTTGATCTTCCTCTAGTTTCCTGATCTACATGTCCTGAAATCCTTGGAATCTCCAGAGCGATGAGTGTCTTTTGTACCATGATGAAATGACTGTGGCCGAGGCCCCTGGATTGTTTCAGGATGGAGATTCTTCACTGAAAGACCAAGGCAGAATTGGAGGAGTGAGACTTTTAGTTTCACCCGCAGCCTCTGAGCAGGAGAGAGGGACTGAAGGTTAAGTTGATCATCAGTACTTACCAATGATTTAATCAATCATGCCTAAGTAATAAAGCCTCAATAAAGACCCAGAAGAACTGGATTTGGAGAGCTTCTGGACACTGAATACGTGGAAGTTTCTGGAGGGAGGCTTTCACCTGGCAAGGCAGGGAAGCTCTGCTCTCCTTCTCACATAACCTCACCCTATGCGTCTTGTGATCTGACATGGTCTCTTAACAACTAAGGTGGATCAGAAGGTTAAGGAAACAAAAGTTACAGATAGGTTGAGGGTCCAGGTCCCAGCTGGCATAGCAAATATCTAACTGTAAACACAAATGTATCTAAATACAACTGCAAGAAAAACCACACTCTTGCAAAACTCTCTAACAATAGAAGATATCAGGGAAATTGTCAGACCCCTCCTAACTCTGATTTACAACCCAGGCTATTACAACGGTGGTTGGATAGAGGACTGGCCTTACAATCATTCTCTTCTGATGAGTAACTGTAGACTTTAAGCCAGTTTCAGCCACCTTATATAGGCTGTGCACAAACAATCTTTGTGTCCTATAATTCACCTTTTGGTATAAAGAGCCAGTTTCCATTTGACTTTAATGCTAAAACCCCACCCCAATGTGAACATGGGATGTATGTTACACATATGTTTACCCATGATGCGTGTGCTTTACCCCCTCATAAATATGTGCAGCTTTTCCTCCAAACTTTCTGAATATGTATAACCTTATTGAGTCGTACAGGCCCTGTGAGGTGTAAAACCCAATCTGCTCTTCCTCTCTTTGAAGAGAGAGCATCTTTGGTCCTTGATGGAGACTTTCCATTCTTGGTTTGCAAACTGATATCACCAGTAAAGTTCTCCTTTCTACTATTTAGCCATCTTGATGGTCTTTTGGATGACAATCCCTGTATCCGTATTCTTTGTAATACCTTCATAATAAAACAGGAAATGGAAGTAACTGTTTCCCTGAGTTCAGTGAGGCATTCTAGCAACAAATTAATCAAACTCAAGAAGGGATTTGGGAGGGATCCCCAATTAATAGTTCACGGGTCAGAAGTATAGGTAACACTCCACTATTTGCAACTAGTGCACGCGGCAGTCCTGTGGGCCTGAGCTGTCAACCTGTGAGGTCTGATGCTACCTCCAGGTAGATAGTGGCAAAACTTAACTGAAATAGAGGACACCCAGGTGGTGTCAACTGCAAACATTGCTTCCTTGATGTGTTGGGAAACTGTCCCCCACCTCCTATAATAACTGGGGTCACAGAAGTATTCTGTGTTGTGTTGTGACAGTGCAGTGAAAAATACTGTTTGTTTTTTCCCATATCTTCCCCAAAAGAAAATCTTCCCCAAAAGAAAATTCCTAGCCCAGATTGCCTTACCAATGAATTCCACCAAAAACGTTATTGAAAAACTTTTTCAGAAAACAGAAACAATAAAGAAAATATTCTTCATTTCATTTTATGAGGCTAGCATATCCTTGATACCCAAACTGATATACACAATAAAAGAAAGAAACAAACATTATTGGCTAGTCTCATTTAAAAATGTAGAAACAAAATTAGAAACAAAAGACTAAATCTAGTGATGTATTAAAAATGCATCATAAACAAGTTAAATGTATCCTAGGGAAACATGGAAAGTTTATCATCAAAACTATACATTTAACAATAATACAATTTAATGAATTTAAAAGATTCATATAATCTCAATAAATGCACTAAAAATATTGGATTAAATTCACTAAGTATTCATGATTTAAAAAAACAACTTTGAAAATTATAAAGAGAAAGAGTTTCTTTGATACTTACAACAAAACTTATACTAAAGGTCAGAGACCTTTCCTTTAAAATAGAAATGATGAGATCTGTACTAATAGTGCTTCTATTCAACGCTTTGAGAATCTAGCCAGCACAGTAAGACCAAAATAAGTAAAACAGAATTGCAAACAATGGCACAAATGAACCTTATTAACTGCTAATGATAGTCTGCTCAAAAGTTAAAGAATTTACATGTACATATTCAGGGACTTCTCCTTTAAGTATGGCACGATAGTTTATTCGGATCAACCTCAAGGCTTAGGGGGAAAAATAAAGTCTTTGTAAAGACTGACTGATGAACTGACAATATTGGAAAAAAATCAGGCCAAAACTTAAATGAAAAAGTAAACCTAGGGTGACTATACAGTTAATAGATGCAATAAAACTAACATGTAAAACTGTGCTATCAGTTTGATGTCTGCCCTTCAGAGTGAGGCTTTTGAAATAATAGGCTACTCTCTTATTTTTACTTCCTAGGCGTCCATTTCTCCCAGATAATTGCAGTTTAACTCCCACTCAAACAATTTCAGTGAAATTACTCTCAAATGACCCAGTCAATCTGTCTAACTGCCTGTTAGAATATGCTCACATCTCCTTGTTTTCATTTTTTCAATCTTTTTCTTTCTTTTATTATTCTTTCTTTCTCTCCTCCTATCATTAATTTTCCTTCTTTTTGTAAGTAAAAATAATCAATTATAATATGCTGAACATGTTCGAAGGTAAAAAAGAAAATTACTAGGTAATACTTCTTATTTTTTGGAACAATAATTTGAAGTGTCTCGTTATTTAGACATAGAACAAGTCAGACTAAAGGATCTGTAGATCATACCTTCATGGATTTAATTTTGAACCTAATGATATTTTATTCTGAGTTAATGAATGCATATCTTAATATCACAATTAGAACAATAATGGTGCATTTTCATCAGAAAAATATTTTTGAAATAAGCTATATTAAGCAAATTTAGTTCCTTCATTTTCTACATAGCATATTTAAACTATTTCCTGTTTTTTAATTTCAATTTTACTACAATTATTTTTATAAAATAAATTATTTTGGTGTAGTTGTTTTTTGACATTCATTAGTTTTGCCCTTATCAAATTTTATTGTTTATTGTTTCTGCCACTAGAAGCTTTCTTTGTGCTCATTATTTTCATAAAGTCCAACAATATTGGGTCAATTTCATGAGGATAAGCTTTGATTTTTTTTTTTATCTCACCCAAATTCCTACCTAAGGGATCTAGAGAGTCGTGTCTTACAAACCATAAATTCTCATCAGATGGGTTTTATTGGCCCTATTTATTGTGACTTGGTTTTCAATCTGACTCTGGCATAACATTATAAGACAAGAAAACAAAACAAAACAAAACAACAAAAACCATTTAACCCCAAAGCATATTTCCTTGCCATGCCTCGAAATTGCCCTGCAGTCTCTTGTGGGAAAATCCATATGCTATAGAGAAACACCTTCCCCCTTTGTTTTCCTTCCTTCCTTCCCATATCCAGGAGATCATCAACTAAGAGCCAGGCACCCTTTTAAGTATGATAAAAAACAGTTTACCACCTGCTCTCTCTAAAGTCCGCTATCTAAGAGCTTCCTCTGCACAATAAAACGTAGTCTCCACAGTTTTTTGTCTTTAGCCTGAACATTCCTTTCTATCAATTCCAGGTTTTAGGCAAACTCAACCACTGTCATCCAGAAAATGTTTAAATTTACCTGTAGCCTGGAAGTTCCCCCACTTTGAGTTGTCCCACCTTCCTAAATCAAACCAATGTATTTCTTAAATGTATTTGATTGATGTTTCCCACCTTTCTAAAATGTATAAAGCCAAGCTGTTCCCCACTCACCTTGGGCACATGTTCTCAGGACCTCCTGAGGGCTGTGTCACGGGCCATGGCCACTCATATTTGGCTCAGAATAAATCTCCTCAAATATTTTACAGAGTTTGACTCTTTTTGTCAACACTGGCAAAAGTAAAATATGTCGAAATGTTAGATTTTTCTTTCAGTTTTTAGGCAGTTACAAATTTGCTATGTGCAACTTTAGATGTTGGCAATTTCATATTTCACTGATAATTTCTATGACATATAAACTATAAAAATGTCCATTAACAGACACAGGTGTACAGTAAGGATTACTTTCTTTTCTATAAATCAAATTAATTTCTAAATCCAATACTTATCACTCTAGGTTAGGGGAAAATTCCAGTTCTTCCTGAGTCTCTGACCTCTTTGCAAAATTTTATCAGGATAATACAATGTCAATGCACTGGGTGGGATTTATTTTACTCTCAGTATCATTGGATCTCAACTTGATATAGATGTGAGATTTCTTTCTGCATACTCCTTCAGTATTAGCACATTTCTTTGATTTCTTGCTGTAATAAAAATAATCTGCAAGGCCTCCTACCTTAGTTTCCATCTGCTGTGCACAATGCATACTTTCCTCTTAGGTATCCAGTAATCATCCCTGAGGTGCTTCCAGCCAGTAGGGCACGGGTTTCCTTTGCTCTTCTGGCATCAGAACATCTCTCTGCTCCACCGCTTGAAGTATTTCCTTTTAATCTTTAGGGCAGATAGTCCCACTTTCTTTCCTTTATTTTTTTATCTTTCAGTTTTTCTAAGAGCTTAGGATGTATGAAAATTCAAACTTAAGGCTACCTCTATGTACTAGTCCCTTAAAAACGTTCCCTGTAGCATTACTGGGGGGCTGCTTGTTTGAATGAGATACAGGAACAGAAGAAAGTAGAAGAAAGAAAATTATTTCACAATATTACAAAGCCATGTTAGTGCAATTTTATATAATCAGTGGTCACGTGTCCTAACACAATCGATAAAATATCATTCATCAGTTACGTTGCTTTTTAGATATATAGTAAATTTTCCCTTCAAACGTTTTAGTTGCTGTATTAGTTTCTCTTTATTTCTCTACCAATAATACTAAATTAATTGCTGTAAAAGAACCAAAGTGTGTATTTAGCAAGAAGCCGAGGACATTCATAGGGCAGAGGTTTGCTAGCTAAATTTTAGGTAGACAGGTTGAAATTGTTGGCCTCTGGCAAGTTTGCACTCATTGTAATGGGAAAAAATTATATATAACAAGACACATTTTGACTTGATAAAAGCTTCTCCCAGTTTTGTTCCATGTTCTGTGTTTTAATTTTTGCTAGGGGGAGGAAGAACACATTTTCATGGGCGAAAACATATTGCAGGAAGGTGTAACCACCTGATGGGTTCGTTCTGCCTGCAGCACAGATGAAAACAATTTACAGAGACCACAGCATTGCTGTAAAGATTAATTGACATGAGGCCAGCCATGCTATGTGGGAGGCAGAATTATCATTGCTCAAATTCATCTCCCCGGAAATTAGGAGGCTAGGGTTTTTCGAGGATAGTTTGGAGGGCCGGGGAGTCCACTTCTGGGTAAAACCATCCATCCATTAGTCATCAGAAATGCAAAAGTCTGCCCAGGCTTGTCTTGAAATCCGGCCTCCTGAGCAGCTAGAATTTCAGGCACTAACCATAGTGTGTGGCTGGATGAAACTTGATGTTACTGCGTGATAGGAGATGGAATTAATACTCAAATCAATCTCCCTGAAAATTCAGGGATCAGGGATTTTAAGGACAATTTTGTGGGTAAGGGATCAGAAAGTAGAGTGCGCTGATGGGTAAAGTCGAAGATGAAATTATACAGTGTTGAAGCTGTCCTCTTGTACTAAATCAGTCCCTGGGTTGGGGTCACAAGACCAGATGAGGTAGTTTATTGATCTCGGTGGTGTCAACTGGTGCATCAGAATGCAGAGTCAGCAAAATAGCTCAAGCACACTGATCTCAGGTTTTACAACTCTGACTCCTAAACCATAATTTCTAATCTTATGGCTAATTTGTTAGTCCTGCAAAGGCAGTTCAGTTCCCACGGAAGAGGGAGTTTTCTTTTGGGAAAGGGCTGTTATCACCTTACTTTCAAAGTTAAACTACAAACTAAGTTCCTCTCAAAGTTAGTTTGGTCTATGCCCAGGCATGAACAAGGACAGCCTGGAGGTTAGAAGCAAGATGAAGTTGGTTAGGTCAGACCTTTTTCACTGTCATAATTTTCTCACTGTTATAATTTTTGCAAAGGTGGTTCCATTTAGAAGTCAGATTCATAAAACCTTCAAATAACGAAGTATTATAATATGCAGATAATATATTGATGAGAATATTAGCAATCTAAATTATTTTAAAATCTTAGAATATCGTGTGTTAAGCAAAATAATAATATAAAACTGAATGTAAGTTTCTAAATTGAACTAATACAGCAAGGAGATAGCCTGAAAGTAGTTCTTATTAACAAAAACATCTTCACAATATTATTATTATTATTATTATTTTTTTTTTTTTTGAGACGGAGTCTCACGCTGTTGCCCAGGCTGGAGTGCAGTGGCGCGATCTCGGCTCACTGCAAGCTCCGCCTCCCGGGTTCCCGCCATTCTCCTGCCTCAGCCTCCCGAGTAGCTGGGACTACAGGCGCCGCCACCACGCCCGGCTAATTTTTTGTATTTTTAGTAGAGACGGGGTTTCACTGTGGTCTCGATCTCCTGACCTTGTGATCCGCCCGCCTCGGCCTCCCAAAGTGCTGGGATTACAGGCTTGAGCCACCGCGCCCGGCCCACAATATTATTTAATTACAAGCTCTGTACAAGAATAACGTGATTTTCTTGAAATCAGAATGAATAAATGCTATCTTAGAGTACAATAATAATCACATAAAATTCAGAATAAGTCCCACTCCACCCAAATCAGACAAAGATGGTTACCATATTTTAAAGATAAAATTTCTTTAAGAGTTGAGAAATAAAGAGCGTAAGAATCATGTTCTGTCTTTTAAGAATTCCCAAGCTGACATAACTCACATAGATATATAGTCTAAGATCCTTAATCCTAGTTTTAGTGGACTCTTAGAGTGGTGAGAAAACAGAAAACATAAACATGAACCTATGAGAATAAGCACCTTCATGAAACAGGATTTTATTCTCAAAGTGATCACAAATGTACATTTTGACCCACATGTATGTAGCTCACAAAAAGCGCTTTTTTTTTTTTTTTTTTTTTTTTGAACAGTTTTGCTCTTGTTGCCCAGGCTGGAGTGCAATCTCGGCTTACTGCAACCTCCACCTCCCAAGTCAAATCTATTCTCCTGTCTCTGCCTCCCAGGTATTATGCTCGGATTATGGGCATGCGCCACCATACTTGGCTAATTTTTTTTTGTATTTAGTAGAGACGGGGTTTCACCATGTTAGTTAGGCTGGTTGCAAACTCCTGAACTCAGACGATCCACCCACTTTGGCCTCCCAAAATGCTGAGATTAAAAGCCCTTTCTTATCAGAGGCCAACATGATAGGAGGATTTTGGCATCTTTTATTTTTTGACATCCATACAAACAGCAGTTCTGGATGTTTTCTAACCATTTTGTACTTTTAGGAAATAATACAGCATTTTACTTTTGAAGATCTTAAATTATCCAGTGTTAATGAATACCAATATGTAGCTTCCCCACAATATAGGGGAAGGGGAAGAAGGTACCAAACTTACAGGGATGACCTAAAATAATTAGCTAGACCAGAATCAGACCTGGGATGGATCAGAATCACTTGGAACAGCTTGTTAATATACAGATGACAAGATCTCATCTGCTGAGATTCTATTTTGGTAAGCCTATGATGGAGCAGATATTTGCATTTTAACAAGCTCTTCAGATGGTCCTGAAGCCCAGGGCAATTTGAGCTTCACTGGACACCGATGGAAGGAACTAAACAAAGATCTACAAGTAATTATCTGAACAATCAAGTTTTAAAATCAAATCCCTAGGTGTGTTGGGTGGGACATTGGGGAAGAGTTTCTTCATTGGGACTTTAGTTTACTTGATTTTAGTATTATATTCTGTGATCTTATTAATATTTTGATTAAAGAATATTAAAGTTGGTTCTTTCAAAGTGACTACTAATCTATTGTCTATCTAAATGAAATAAAAAGATAATCTTGACTTTTTTTGTCTTCACCTACAGAATGATTAGGGAGATTAAAAAGAAGAAAACAGCAACTATGCAAATTGAACGTCTACCTTATATTCAGAGACACTGTTATCTTTCATTCTTTTGTGCTGATTCTTATCATACTACATAATGGTAAATGCAAAAAAAAAAAAAAAAAAATGGAAAGAGTAAAACAAAGAACATTGGCTTTTCCAGAAATTAAAATTCCTAATGTATCTTTTGTTACATTCCACAATTAAACACATGTTTTCCCGCTAAGTATCAGTCTACTATTTTTCAGTACACATAAGTTTATTTTTTGTAAGAGTTAAAGAAAGAGGAAAGAAACATGAAAAGTGGCTAAAAAGTCAAAGACAGGTTAATTTTGGAGAATAAACCTGAGAGGGACTTCTGGCCAATTTTGGTCAGGAGCATTCTCTCTTACAGACTAAGAGTATTTATTAGCTTTTGGGGGTGAGAGCTTATCACAAGCGTAGAATGTTTCTGTGTAAGGGAGAAGCTTCTGGTGGGATTGGAGTGCCTCTGGTCAGAGGGGAGGCTATCTTGGGGCTGGCATCTCTCCAGCCAGAGGGGAGGTTATCTCAGGGCTGGCATGTCTCTGGTCAGGGAGGAGTTTATCTTACGGTTGGAGTGTTTCTGGTCGGAGATGTTATTTGTGGTTTATGGTCATGCTGACCTTAACCATTAGACTGATGCCCTTTGGATTTAGGCAATTTTTGATCAAGGGGAACTTTAGAATGGCAGCGCTTGTCCAAGATGGCGATGCTTCTGCTTTGTCATTTTCGTTTTTTAAAAATTATAAATGCACTCAATCTATGCATATATATATATATATATACACATACACACAGATACATGTATATAAGGCAATAAGACAATATTATTTAAATCTCCAATTTTTAGTTAAAAAAAATAAAAGTTATCAAGCAACAGTGTACTTCACATATGTTAGAAAAAAACAAAGTGTTTCTTAATTCTTAAACCAAAGTGTTAATGGTTTTCTAAGACTCTTTCTCAAGCAATTGCTTTTCATTTATTTTTCTTTTTTTTTTTTTTTTGAGATGGAGTCTCGCTCTGTGGCCCAGGCTGGAGTGCAGTGGCCGGATCTCAGCTCACTGCAAGCTCTGCCTCCCGGGTTCCCGCCATTCTCCTGCCTCAGCCTCCCGAGTAGCTGGGACTACAGGCGCCGCCACCTCGCCCGGCTAGTTTTTTGTATTTTTTAGTAGAGACGGGGTTTCACCGTGTTAGCCAGGATGGTCTCGATCTCCTGACCTCATGATCCGCCCGTCTCAGCCTCCCAAAGTGCTGGGATTACAGGCGTGAGCCACCGCACCCGGCCTCATTTATTTTTCAATTTTGTTCTGCGGAAGGCCAAGTTTCCTCTGTGTGTGTGTGTGTGCTTTTTTTTTTTTTTTTTTTTTTCCAAATTCTCTGAATTCTCATTCTTGGATTAGCATAATAATTCATCTACATGTGAAAGGAAAATAAATCTTGGGACCCCAAAATCACTCAGCTAAAAAAAAAAAAAAAGGTCAAGCTGGGAACTGCTTAGGGCAAACCTGCCTCACATTCTATTCAAAATCATCCTTCTGCTCACTGAGATAAACGCAGATCTGATTGCCTCCTTTGGAAAGGCTAATCAGAAACTCAAAAGAATGAAATAGTTTGTCTCTTATCTTCCTATGACCTGAAAATGCCCTCCCTGCTTTGAGTTGTTCTGCCTTTCTGGACCCAACCAGTATACATCTTACATATATCGATTAACGTCCCTAAAATGTACAAAACCAAGCTGTGCCCCGACCACCTTGGGCATATATCATCAGGACCTCCTCAGACTGTGTCACGTGTGTGTCCTTAACTTTGGTAAAATAAACTTTCCAAATTGACTGAGACCTGTCTCAGGTATTTTGGGTTAACATGAGTTATGCTTTCAGAATTACTTTACTCTGCAAGAGACAGATATATCTGTTTTATAATTTTTCCACCTAAACAAAAAACAAATGAAGCTTAACATTTAGCTCTCTATAGAGGCATCCAGAACAGTCTCAGACACAAGGGGGATGGATAAATAAGTCTTCAGGTCTCTCACTCTCATAGAGGTAGGTGGAATTAGAAAACTGGGATTGTGGCTTGAAGCTACATCTCCAGAATAGTCAGACCTACTGATATAATCAGTGCTTACTCACTGTCACCTGTTAACCTAAAGGAAGAAACTGAGATATAAGTAGAGAGTTTATTCAGACCACGATGGAGGAATGCAGCTTTTCAGCACTTGCAAGTGGGTTTTTAAAGAAAAAAAAAAAAGAGTGCAGTTCCTAAAATTTTTAAACCAAGAATTTACATTGGTTCGTTAATATAATCTATCTATTGGCTATACGTTGTTCTTTTTATCACGCATGTCAGGAGCATGAAGATAATGGGTGGGTCACATTTTAGGTGATTTATCAGCTAGTCTGAAACTAGGAGGAAGGAAGGAAAAAAAAAATGCCGTCAAACTATTACTCCCTAGCATGAATGTGGGAAAGGGGTGAGTGGGTGGGTCTGACTGAACTCTATGATTTGTTTTATGCGACCACCGGAGCAGGTGCCAGAGATGAGGCAAGTAGGCAAGGTAAAAAAAACTTTATTAGCTAGCCAATGTGAAGGAGGAAAGGGTGAGGTTCACCGGTCTTCGGCAGTGGAGGCCGAGGAAGTCGCTCCCTCGTTCTGCTGCGAGGTTCCTAGGTCTGCATATGAGGAGGGGCCGAGGAAGTTTGCGCCCCATGTCTGCCGGGAGAGGTTTTTTATGTCTAGGGCCTGGGAGGGGGAGGGCAGTAGGCAGGACGCGTGCGTGTCGGGGGGGTGTTCCGTAGGCGCGGCTAGGTAGGTTTCAGACCTCACGTTGCGCCTGCGCAGTTGGTCTGCATTTTTCCCCAGAGGGGGCTGCATTTTCCCATGCGTGGGTAAGTTGGTGATGAAGAACCCGGAAATGCACCATCTTAGTTGTCTTTGTCTTCTCCCCCCGTCCAGACACTCTAGTTCTATTCCAAGCTTGATAAATTGTGCATACCTCACACTCCTCAGACTGCTCTGAGCCACTTCGCTTTCTCACACTGACACCCTCAGGTGACATGAAGTGGCGAGGGAGGTCACTCATTGCATGTGCAGTTCTGGAGCCTGGGTCTCATTTCCAAGTTGGTGGCAAGGGATAAACCTGAATAACAATATTCAGATGAGCAAAAGAGGCTGTACCTCCCTGTTCGTCTTTGTTTGGAGAGAGGAAAGTTTCCCTTCAGAACCATTGTGCTCCCAACTCACACTGGTCTTACTTTCTGAAACTCCTTCACAGGCTGATTTTTGAGCCAGTGACTAACAAGAATGAAAATGGATTTATAAGGCTCATTCCTAATGAGCCCCTGAGGAGTTGACTGTGGACTCAGATTTTTCTGAGCGGCATGGGGGTACGGCAATAGAGGTGGGGGTAAGGGAGGAATACCTAAATAAAATTGGAGTTCTGTTTGAATTGGTGAAGAAAGAATAAATGCTGAATAAACATCTAACCGTGTTCACAATGTGAATAAATGAAGAACATATTCTTTAGAGCAGTTTTTCTTTTCATTTTTTAGATTAACTCCAGTAATGTTCAAACAACCAGGATTGCCAATATCAAGTTTCAAAGAATAAAAAGCTAGTCATTGTGTCCCTGGAAACTCAGGCTACCAATGTACAATTTTCATATATATAATTCTAACTACATTTGGTAAAAATTGGGTATCAATCTATTACAATAAACTACAACTGCCGATGAGCTTAAGAGACTGCTAGATAGATAAATACTATTAAAGCAATTGATTATGGATTTAGTTGAATTGACCCAATTCAGTAATAGTATAGCATATCTGTATATATCAAATCAAATAATTAGAACCATAACCTATATGTGCAATTTTAAGAATGCTTCAAAATATTGGTTAGCAATATTTTTATATTCCAGATAAAAGTATGTCACCTAATAAGGAGATACACTGAGGGTGATATAAAATAATAGCTACAATTGTTTGAGTCAGAAACAGTACCACACCTCTTTTAAATGATTTTTCTGATGACAAACATTTACCATTTTTTTAATAGGATACATGTTGTACATGACTATGTGTAGTAATAGCACATCTTGATGGAAACATTTCTATTAGACATAATTTTTTAAATTTAAAAATATAATTTGAGTGACATCTTCTATCTTAATCCCATAAGTGGTTGTGAAATACATATAAAACCTAACATGGTAATGCAAGCTTTTCAAAACAAGGCAACAAGAATAGATCATTAACAAATATTTAATAGTAACATAAAATTATTACTACATCCCTTAATACTGTATATTGAAGTAAACTCCTATAAAAGCTATAACATTTCATAGCTTTTTAATATATAAAAGCTATAAAAATCTAAGATTATTTTATGAGATTAGATAATAAATATCTTTGTTTTATGAAACGAAGCAGAAACAATGTAAAAGGAAAAATTATAGCTATATACAGACATAATTTTAAAAATGTATAAAGTGATATATAATGCTAAAAATGGAAGTACTACAGTAGCTTGGAAAAATTACATTTTCTTTCCTAGATAATAATTAAATCACTCAAATAAACATCTAAATCATATTTAAAAGAAGGAAAATAAAAATTCTAATAGATAAGTGGACTAAGTGTGTAAAAGAAATTGACACCAGAGAAAACATTTTAAAAAACCAATTTTATTTATTTTTGTTTATATTCTGCTTTATTCTGAAAAGATTTTTAGAAGAAAAAACAAATAGGAAATGTTCATTGTTTTTAGTAATAAAATATTGTAAGTTAAACTTAAATTAAGATTTTAAACCTGTTAAGTTACATTAAATGTTTTCTTAAAAAAAAATCTGGGTGACAGAGCAAGACTCCATCTCAAAAAAATTTTAAAAAATAAAAATTAAAAAATTAAATAAAAAAATAAAAAAATCTGTCACCAAGTATATATCTAGTTTGCAATTACTGGGTATAGTTCTACAGAGCTAAGGTTATTAAAATTGATGCAGACTTTTGGAAAGCAATGTGACAATACATAACATGAACTATAAATATTGGCACAACATTGGAATAATTAGTAATCCTAGTTATTCATTTAATAATATAATTTCAAAAACCGTAAAATAATATTTGCAGATGAACTTTCATCACAAGATAACCTATAATGTACACAAAGTATATGAATCTTAATTTCTTATTTTTATTTGATCATTTTTATTCACAATAGTAGAAATGATAATGTAAATTTCAACAAATACAATAACATCCTGAAGTCTCTAATGAAATATTTATTGACACTATGGAGAAACATTAAAAACTTATGTAATAATGTCAAATATAACAGTATATATTGGAATGTATATCTATTACATTTGTTGTGTGAAGCCATTATATTTGTGGTAATTTGCTATAACAATCTTAGGAAGCTAACACTGGCCATGGAAATAAAGAACTGGGGAGTGAGAGAGCCATTTCAGGTTTTGCTACAGTGTTCATTACACAACCATAGGCATGTGTCAAAATTCATAGAATGTGCACATGAAAAAGTGAGTTTTCCTGATAAAAATAAAAAAAAAAAATTAAAAACAGACTATAAGACAAAATAAAATAAAATAACTGTGTGAGTGTAGAACAATTATTTGCCATTTTTGGCTAACTTGAGAATAATAAAGGAACAGCTACCAGGACAAATAAAAATTAAAAATTTGATATGGAGTAGAGTCTTGCTATCAAGAATTGGGAATAAACAGGGTGGAAAAAAAAATGCTGAAAAAATGGTAGGTCGTGGTGGAGCACGTCTGCCGTCCTAGCTACTCGGGAGGGTGAGGCGGCAGAATCGCTTGAACCGGGAGGCGGAGGTTGCCGTGAGCCGAGATCGCGCCACAGCACTCCAGCCTGGCGACAGAGCGAGACTCCGTCTCCACAGCAACGACAGAAAACCAACCAGCCTGTCTGTCTCCCTTATGGTTCTTGAAAAAAAGGGGAACTTCAACGAAATACAAGGTTGATCTGTCTGGAAACAGGGGAAAAGCATCAAGAAAGGAAAATAGGCATAATATTCAGGTAACTCGAGTAAACTGTGCTTAGAACCATGGACGAGGTGTGTCTACTATGGGTTTGTTTTGTAGCCTCTAGTAGTTGTTACGGTCCATTGTTTAATGAGAAAATGTGGATGCAAGTCTCACATTTGTATCATTCCCCAAGCACTATGAGAAATTTTTGGTTTGTAAACCGTTAATGTAAAATATAAAATTAAATTAAGCTTCTTCTTAACAGTGAATCCTAATTCCCTTACGACTTTTAAAAAACTTTTGAGTAAATAAATAAATGTTAATAAATTGAATCCTGTGATGCAGTTTTAAAAATCTATTTTTTTTTCTTTATGGAGAAAATCCTGTCTTATAAGACATTAAAAGAAATAAAACAGAGTAAATCATAGCTTATGGCTGTATTGGCATGACTCTTGACTCAATAAGATCTTGCCTTTCCATTTAAATGGCTACTAAGTTTCAAATAATCTATTTTTTGCATTAAAGTGCAATGCCAGTGAAAGTAACCACCTGTAAGGAATCTTTTAAAGAACTCTATCATATAATCCAAGAAAAACATTCTAAGTCCTTTGTACCATCTGTTGAGATGGAATAGCATCATGGACAGCTGGAACCTTTGAGGTTGAAATGTACTTTGTCAAAAATATCTCCTGGTCTCATTGGCTGCTTCTTTAGACAGATGCCTGGTGCAGTAGGAAGAAATTGCAGAAATGGCGGACCTGTGTGTGTATGTGTGTATGTATTTTAATTACTCTAAAAAGAATGCTGTGCAGTTTAGATATAAAAGTGAATAATATACATTCTGCTGGTCAAGCTTTGGCTCTCTGTTCTCTGTGTATATTCCTCTTCCACAAATAACTCGTCTGCTCTTAGGTGATGACTATCTTTGTGAGGATCACTGAAGAGACTCTGTCTTTAGCCTAAATATCTCCTGAGTTCAAGTATTTTATCCTATTGTATTTAAAGCAAGTTGGCCATTCAAAGAAAAGTCCAGCCTTCATCTTCCACCTAATATGGCTAAATTAAGACATGTTAGATTACAAAAATTGTCATCTTGTAATTCTTTGTGTCTCTCTCTCCTGTGATTGACTCTGTTTTGACTTTTTCTTTCTCCTCTTTTTTATCCCACCACAGAGACTCCTGTGTGTAGTTTTATCACTTGTTTTATGTTTCTACCATTCATAGCTTGCTTTCTTTTAGTCCTGCAACCAAACTAACTCTATTCTTTATCCTTCTATTATGATACAATAACAAGGACCTGTCTTTGCTCTTATTTTACTCCCATTCCTACTGTCTTATTTTCTCCAATCCATTGTGACATGGGGATAATTATTTAAATTGAATACCCACAGAAATAGATGCAACTGATTAAATAGCCATGCTAATTTAAAATATAAAAATAAGTGACATATTTGAGTTTATAATAAGAATATTAACATTTTAAATAGATATATGTTTAAAAATAATAACATTAAAAATCTCTCAAACATGATTCTTTTAGTCTCTTGGGCTGAATTTATTTTAATTAGGCAAAATATGGCAAATTCTCATTTTAAGACAGTTTTATTTTATAATTTTACATAAGCAAATGGGAGAATTTAATAACAACATATAACACTGTACAAAGAAGATAGATGGCACTGGAAGAGCCAGTAGGCGGTGGATGAAAGAGAGACGTTTATTTCTTAAACTTTTCTGCTACATTTATTTACAACTAAGAGCTACATGGTCATCCCAGAAGATGCTACATTCTAGTCGTCAAAACAAATCACAAGGCATGCCTAGATTCAAAAGACGCAAAAATAGATTCCATCTTTTGGTGGGAGAAGCTTCGAATAATTTGTGGCCATTTATTTATCTACCATATTATTTTTTCCACAGTGTTGTTTGTTTTTTATTTCTGGTTTGTAGGAAGCTCTCTATATTTATATCTGTATATCCAATCTGCAACTACTAATATGAGTGTTGTATACAGACAGTTTTGCCATAAAAGGATATGAACTTTACTACAAATCACCACTGTATGCAAAATCTTGCAATAAAAATCGCAGGGTTTATAAAGAAGATAAAATTGGGGCACACACTGAAAAACTTCATTAGTAACAAATTTAAAACAATGGAAACTTAAAAATTATGGCACAGTTTTCCATATGTTAAATGGTTAAGAAATACATAAATACTACAATAACTATAACACTTCATCTTGTCCAAGAGCAGATATGTGCTTTGGAATTGGGCCTTAGACAGGTTACAGTCCATTCACTAATGTGAAGTGGTGGGAAGTAAGGTTATCTGATATCAAACTAAGTTATAACACCAGATGCGGGTGGGTGTGGCTTGTCACACACGCAGTGAATTGAGGGAGCTGGTAGATGTTTGTGGTGTCTACAGAGGAGTATTTTGTGTAATATTACACTGCTTGGTTCAGCTCAGTGCAGCGCTTTTTCTCCACCTAGTTTTATTTTTTCCCAGATGTAATCACATATAAGCAAACATGAAATCTTCATTATGCTTAAATTATTTCAATTGAGTTGGAACGAATTTGCATTTTCAAAGACCATTACAGCAGAATTGACTGTACAAACATTTTCTCCTGTATGGGCTTTAGAGTTTGTTTATGGTTTTTCTGTCACATGCACAATTTAAAGTTTAACGTAGTTAATGGATCCATCATTTCCCTTGTGAACACTGACTTTTGTGTTTTGTTTAAGATATCCTTCACTACCCTGTTATATTTATTTAGATATTCCATAATTTCATTTTTCACACAGCTCTTTAATCTGTCATGAATTCATTTTGTGTGGTGCAAAACATTATTTTCCACATGGATAGCTTGACATTAAAAAACTCTAAGCCACATACTTAAGTAATTTTTAAAAGAAGAGAATTAATAATTTCTTCAAATACAGTTACCAAAGCTTCCTGGTTCATCACCTGCTATATTTTTCTAGAGAGTCATCCTCTCATTTGAAAAATTACTTATGATGTCTGACAGGTTTCAGTGTATACATGGATCTATACTACATTCTAAATGCTATTCTATTTTATCCTATATTCTATATCTTATTCTATTTATCTACCTTGGACCTAATGTCAGTCTGAATGATTTAGCTCTAAAGGAAATATTGATACATGGTTGGATAATTCTCTACACCTTCCGTTTTGTCTTTAAAATTATCTTGCTCTTCTCAAACCTGTTTTTTCGTTTTTTCATTTCAGAATTCTCAACTCTTATTTTAAAAAAGAGGGATTGACATTTTTATAGGAATCATGTCCAATGTATGACTTAATTTTCAGAAAATTGAATTTTGGATATTTATCCTTTCATATTTATTTTATATCTAGAATTCTTCCTAAACTTTATTAGTTATAACTCTTCATTTGTAGATTTATCGCTTCTCTTGTATTTCATATTTGGTCAATCATATTTGTGGCAAATATTGAGAACTCCTAAAGTTTCTTTTCTCCTATTATTGTTTTAAAAATTTAATTAGGACCTGCAGCAAAATTATAAATAATAGATGTGGTAATAGGCATTTTTCCAATGATAATGATTTTAATGGGACTGCTTCTGAAGTTTCCACATATGTGCGCTGTAAATTTTTATTAGTTAAAACATTTTCAAATTAAGATAGTGATTTTCTATTATGATTTTGGAAGAATATTACTTTTAACTAACAATTAAATTTCTCCAATTGTCCTCTTATTATATAATTTTTTATTTTTCATTCAGTTAATGTTAGTAATTTTTTTCTAGAAAATTGTCCATAAAAACTAATAATTTGAATTTATTGATATAAAACACATTATTTTAATAAAATATTTAAATATCTACTTTCCTTTTAACTTTGTTTTTTGTTCCTAATATTATGTCTTTTATTTTCTTTCTTAGCTTTTTAAAATTGTGTTTGTTTGTTAGATGGGTTAATTCAGTCATTAGTCTAAGAATCTTTATTCTTCAGCTATGCTATGTTGAGATTCTCTATTATTTAGTTTGATTATCTTAAGTTCTCACTAACAAATTTCTGCTCTTATTTTTATCATTTTTTCTTTCTACTTTAGAGTTTATTATATTTTTAGAATCTACTTTGAATGTTTGCTCTGTTATTTTTAATCTTTCATATGTTTTTAATGCCCTGAATACCACTTGTTTCTATGCACAACTTTAGATCCATCCCACAAGTTTTGTTGTAACTTTCATGGTCATTTAATTCCAGACATTTTATAATTTCTTTTTTGAGTTTTGTTCTTACCATTGAAATATTTAGAATGAGAGTTAGCAAGATATAGTGACTAAGAGCCTAGGCTCTGGCACCAGACTGGTATGTTCAATCCAATCTCTGTAATTACTAGCTCCGAGAACACGGGCAAGTTATTTCTGTGCCTAAGTTTCCTTATTTAGAAAGAGTTGATAATAAGAATAAAAGAATAATTACCTCATAGGATTTTTAGGAGGACTAAGTGAAGTGATGTATGACCAGCACTTGAGCAGTGCCAATGAGAAGACAATCCACTGGTGATTGTTTCCACTGGCTTCCAGACCGTTTACCCAATTCTATCACCTTGCTTTAACCTTTTCTTGTCTTTTTCTCTTTCACGATGTCATGCTTTATTCTAAAACATATATGTGTGTTTAACAGAGAAGCTCCTCAAATCATCATTTAAAAAATATCCTCATCAGAAATTCACAAAAAAGACTCCTAGAACTTCAATATTCTGATATAACTTCCCGAGAATTTACTGACTCTCAGAAGAGAGATAACAGGTGATGAATGAGGAAGGTTTTGTAAGCGTATGTGAAGAAATTATGAATGCTTTCATAGCATTCAAATGTAAATGTGTTATTTCCAAAGTATTAATCAATTTTTTATATTTTTTCTGTACTACTGATTTAAACATAGAGTATTTTTACTTTTCTTCTCATTCAGACCCATAAAAATGTGGAAAACATACTATAAGAGAAAAATACTTACTTAAAACTATGTTACACCTTAAACCAAGGTAAATCAAAAAGATAACATTAATTCTAGGAATCAAAGAGATTTCCCTAGTTAAGAGTAGATTCACATGATGCTACTCCGTTAACTAACTCAGACTTAGAAGCTACATTTCCAAGATGGCAGACCATTACTTGATACATATTTTTTCTTCACATGCGTGTGTGTGTGTGTGTGTGTGTGTGTGTGTGTGGGTGTGGATGGGTTTAATTTACCACTTTTAAATAAATGTTTTATTACAACAACAATGAAAACAAATGTAAATTTGCCTATTTCCTAAACCAAGAGTTATCCAGATGCATTGAGAACAATAAGCAAATGCATTAAAAATAAGACAGGTTAAATCTGACTTTCTATATTATGAGAAAAAAATAAATTTGCCATTTCAAATAAATAGTTACATTTCTTAACATTTTTATTTAGAGGTCAAAAAAACCCATGGTGCTATTTACAGTCACAGAAATCTCTTTACAATATTTTAACAAGGAAAATATTTTACGGCATTTAGGTTGAAACAAAGATATACTCATGAGACATGTAAGAAAAAATGCCTCAATACTAAAACACCAAAAAAAAGTATGCTTGGCACGTTTATCATTGATTTTTAGCAACAATGTTAGTTTTGCTCTGTCACGTCAGGACTGGGGTGATGGCACTATTATTTTTAAAATGAAAGCTTGAAAGCGTGTGAAAGCAAAAAAAAAAAAATTAATGCTATCTGTCTTAAAATGCACTCTATTTTGTGAGAGGTGGAACTAAGTCTAAAATCAACACTCTTTGCTAGAAAAATCAAAATTGTAAAAGGCCAATAGATTTTTGGTTCACCTTTTAATATTTAGGGAAATCAATTTTTTTCATTCTCCAAATATTGCAAGAACTCTTCCTAATGCAACCTGTGAATGAATAAAAAGCATGAAAAAACTAATTTCATTCTGACGCTACTGAGGATGTTGAGGATGGGTTAAGAGGTATGTGGCAGGGAGAAGCAGATGTCTTCTTTGCTGCTCTCCTCCAAGCACCAGGAAAGCAGGGATTTGGTGGGGGAAATGTGGAGCTCAGCCCAGACTTGGGAAATGAGTTCAAATTTGATATCTTATCTTGAAGTTGGCACAAGAAGCTTAGCTGGGCCATGTGGAATGAGGGTGTGTAGTAGAGCAAAATATGAATAGAATAAATCCCCTTGGACACATTCTTTACAAATGATTCATTATTAAAAGTTTTTAAAAGTTTTATACTGATGATAATTAAAACTAAGATTAAAAATACCTTCATGGAAGTGTTTGGAATATTCAATTAAAATAGTAGAGTGACACATTATGAAAGCAGTCAACATGCAATGCTATTTTATTTGTTTTTTCTTCTCTTAACCAACAAGACATGTCCATTTCACAGCATGCTCTAATTCCAACCAATATTAGGTCTGTATGGGCCAGTCATTGCCACATTGATTGTCTTCAAGATCCTAAGCTAACATATATTCCTATTATCTTTTTCCCATCATTTTCTAAATTTTTCTGTCATTTCTAGTTTTCTCTTCCTTTCCATGATGCCTCTCTAATCTCAACAGTTCTGCAACACAACAACATTTAGCACTTGGCTAAAACCCCAAAGCCTCATTCAGCCTCTCACTTTGAATTTTTCTTTGCCTCCTCTAGCCTTAATTAACATATTTAGCCTCTGATGGTTAAAGCAAAATAAATCCTAATTTAATTCTCCAAAGCAATCCCCAGCAAGGTAAATTAATTTATTTAAAGATTTTGCATTTAAAAATGATGATTATTACATCAAATAATAGATAACTATTGTATGGGAAGTGCCTGAGAAGTATAATGAATTTATGAAATCAGCTCCGTAGGTCCACATCCTGCTTTCGACTGTTCCTTAATCTGTGTAAACAGTAGAACTCATAGGTCTTAAAATACAACTTTGCAGAGCAGATATAAAAAGGTTGAAAATCATAATTTTATAAATGTTGATAGGCTTTTAAATTCAAATTTTATTTCAGCACTTCAAATATAAATTTATAAATTATTTATTAAATAATACATTTCAGACAAAAATAGTTCATTCTTGTTTTGGTTTATAAGTAAATTCCCATTAAAAAATTGTAGAAGATAAGATTTAATCAAGTTTTAGAAAATTTTAAGAAGTTTGGCTTTTTTTCTTGTTCAAAATATACTATGGTTATGCTTAACCACCTTTGAAATATAACTACAGAATCTCAAGAGAAATAAAATATTAACTCAGGTTCAAATAAACCAAAACTCCAGCACAATATTATATTGTTGCCTAGTTACATTACACTAAATAGAGGAGATAAAATCTAATCGGAAAGAAAAGGAGGCCAAAGAGAATCTGTATTCTCTTTAGTTAGGGAAAAAGTTTAAAGAAAGATTTAATAAGTATTATAAAGCTTGTTGAGGCAAATATATGTCTTGATGCAAAGTCATGTAATTAAGTAATGTTAATCAAGAAATAAAGTAATACCCTCCAAACATAAAATTAATAATCATTTGTGAGCCATTGAACAAAAAGTTCACGAAAATTGAGGACCAGTTTATGGGAGGAAAAAAATAATGATTATAACATTAAGAAATTTTGCTGTATTATGCTATTGAACTTAATGAAAACTGACAATGTATTCTGCTGTTTACATTAATCCTTCCCAACTATTATTTCTCTTTTTTTAAGGTTAAGAGACATCTTTGTGGTATTAGAAGTGACAAATCTAAGAGGCAACTTATTTAAATTATCTATAACCTTAAAATAAACATAGAATGTTAGAATGAAAAAAGCATTTAATTAGGAATCAGAATCTCTAGGTTTTCTTTTCTTTTTTTAAAATTTTTATTATTATTTTTTTAATATACTTTAAGTTCTAGGGTACGTGTGTATAACATGCAAGTTTGTTACATATGTATACTTGTGCCATGTTGGTGTGCTGCACCCATCAACTCATCAGCACCCATCAACTCGTCATTTACATCAGGTATAACTCCCAATGCAATCCCTCCCCTCTCGCCCCTCCCCATGATAGGCCCCAGTGTGTGATGTTCCCCTTCCCGAGTCCAAGTGATCACATTGTTCAGTTCCCACCTATGAGTGAGAACATGCGGTGTTTGGATTTCTGTTCTTGCGATACTTTGCTGAGAATGATGGTTTCCAGCTGCATCCATGTCCCTACAAAGGACACAAACTCATCCTTTTTGATGGCTGCGTAGTATTCCATGGTGTATATGTGCCACATTTTCTTAATCCAATCTGTCACTGATGGACATTTGGGTTGATTCCAAGTCTTTGCTATTGTGAATAGTGCTGCAATAAACATACGTGTGCACGTGTCTTTATAGCATCATGATTTATAATCCTTTGGGTATATACCCAGTAATGGGATGGCTGGGTCATATGGTACTTCTAGTTCTAGATCCTTGAGGAATCGCCATACTGTTTTCCGTAATGGTTGAACTAGTTTACAATCCCACCAACAGTGTAAAAGTGTTCCTATTTCTCCACATCCTCTCCAGCACCTGTTGTTTCCTGACTTTTTAATGATCGCCATTCTAACTGGTGTGAGATGGTATCTCATTGTGGTTTTGATTTGCATTTCTCTGATGGCCAGTGATGATGAGCATTTTTTCATGTGTCTGTTGGCTGTATGAATGTCTTCTTTTGAGAAATGTCTGTTCATATCCTTTGCCCACTTTTTGATGGGGTTGTTTGTTTTTTTCTTGTAAATTTGTTTGAGTTCTTTGTAGGTTCTGGATATTAGCCCTTTGTCTGATAAGTAGATTGCAAAAATTTTCTCCCATTCTGTAGGTTGCCTGTTCACTCTGATGGTAGTTTCTTTTGCTGTGCAGAAGCTCTTTAGTTTAATGAGATCCCATTTGTCAATTTTGGCTTTTGTTGCCATTGCTTTTGGTGTTTTAGACATGAAATCCTTGCCCATGCCTATGTCCTGAATGGTATTCCCTAGGTTTTCTTCTAGGGTTTTTATGGTATTAGGTCTAACATTTAAGTCTCTAATCCATCTTGAATTAATTTTCGTACAAGGAGTAAGGAAAGGATCCAGTTTCAGCTTTCTACTTATGGCTAGCCAATTTTCACAGCACCATTTATTAAATAGGGAATCCTTTCCCCATTTCTTGTTTTTCTCAGGTTTATCAAAGATCAGATGGCTGTAGATGTGTGGTATTATTTCTGAGGACTCTGTTCTGTTCCATTGGTCTATATCTCTGTTTTGGTACCAGTACCATGCTGTTTTGGTTACTGTAGCCTTGTAGTATAGTTTGAAGTCAGGTAGCGTGATGCCTCCAGCTTTGTTCTTTTGACTTAGGATTGTCTTGGAGATGCAGGCTCTTTTTTGGTTCCATATGAACTTTAAAGCAGTTTTTTCCAATTCTGTGAAGAAAGTCATTGGTAGCTTGATGGGGATGGCATTGAATCTATAAATTGCCTTGGGCAGTATGGCCATTTTCACGATATTGATTCTTCCTATCCATGAGCATGGTATGTTCTTCCATTTGTTTGTGTCCTCTTTTATTTCACTGAGCAGTGGTTTGTAGTTCTCCTTGAAGAGGTCCTTTACATCCCTTGTAAGTTGGATTCCTAGGTATTTTATTCTCCTTGAAGCAATTGTGAATGGAAGTTCATTCATGATTTGGCTCTCTGTTTGTCTGTTACTGGTGTATAAGAATGCTTTTGATTTTTGCACATTAACTTTGTATCCTGAGACTTTGATGAAGTTTCTTATCAGCTTAAGGAGATTTTGGGCTGAGACAATGGGGTTTTCTAAATATACAATCATGTTATCTGCAAACAGGGACAATTTGACTTCTTCTTTTCCTAACTGAATACGCTTTATTTCTTTCTCTTGCCTGATTGCCTTAGCCAGAACTTCCAACACTATGTTGAATAGGAGTGGTGAGAGAAGGCATCCCTGTCTTGTGCCAGTTTTCAAAGGGAATTTTTCCAGTTTTTGCCCATTCAGTATGATATTGGCTGTGGGTTTGTCATAAGTAGCTCCTATGATTTTGAGATACGTTCCATCAATACCAAATTTATTGAGAGTTTTTAGCATGAAGGGCTGTTGAATTTTGTCAAAGGCCTTTTCTGCATCTATTGAGATAATCATGTGGTTTTTGTCTTTGGTTCTGTTTATATGCTGGATTACGTTTATTGATTTGTGTATGTTTAACCAGCCTTGCATCCCTGGGATGAAGCCCACTTGATCATGGTGGATAAGCTTTTTGATGTGCTGCTGTATCCAGTTTGCCAGTATTTTATTGAGGATTTTTGCATCGATGTTCATCAGGGATATTGGTCTAAAATTCTCTTTTTTTGTTGTGTCTCTGCCAGGCTTTGGTATCAGGATGATGTTGGCCTCATAAAATGAGTTAGCTAGGATTCCCTCTTTTTCTATTGATTGGAATAGTTTCAGAAGGAATGGTACCAGCTCCTCCTTGTACCTCTGGTAGAATTCAGCTGTGAATCCATCTGGTCCTGGACTTTTTTTGGTTGGTAGGCTATTAATTATTGCCTCAATTTCAGAGCCTGCTATTGGTCTATTCAGGGATTCAGCTTCTTCGTGGTTTAGTCTTGGGAGAGTGTAAGTGTCCAGGAAATTATCCATTTCTTCTAGATTTTCTAGTTTATTTGTGTAGAGGTGTTTATAGTATTCTCTGATGGTAGTTTGTATTTCTGTGGGGTCGATGGTGATATCCCCTTTATCATTTTTTATTGCGTCCATTTGATTCTTCTCTCTTTTCTTCTTTATTAGTCTTGCTAGCGGTCTATCAATTTTGTTGATCTTTTCAAAAAACCAACTCCTGGATTCATTGATTTTTTGGAGGGTTTTTTGTGTCTCTATCTCCTTCAGTTCTGCTCTGATCTTAGTTATTTCTTGCCTTCTGCTAGCTTTTGAATGTGTTTGCTCTTGCTTCTCTAGTTCTTTTAATTGTGATGTTAGAGTGTCAATTTTAGATCTTTCCAGCTTTCTCTTGTGGGCATTTAGTGCTATAAATTTCCCTCTACATACTACTTTAAATGTGTCCCAGAGATTCTGGTATGTTGTATCTTTGTTCTCATTGGTTTCAAAGAACATCTTTATTTCTGCCTTCATTTTGTTGTGTACCCAGTAGTCATTCAGGAGCAGGTTATTCAGTTTCCATGTAGTTGAGCGGTTTTGATTGAGTTTCTTAGTCCTGAGTTCTAGTTTGATTGCACTGTGGTCTGAGAGACAGTTTGTTTTAATTTCTGTTCTTGTACATTTGCTGAGGAGTGCTTTACTTCCAATTATGTGGTCACTTTTGGAATAAGTGTGATGTGGTGCTGAGAAGAATGTATATTCTGTTGATTTGGGGTGGAGAGTTCTGTAGATGTCTATTAGGTCTGCTTGCTGCAGAGATGAGTTCAATTCCTGGATATCCTTGTTAACTTTCTTTCTCGTTGATCTGTCTAATGTTGACAGTGGGGTGTTGAAGTCTCCCATTATTATTGTATGGGAGTCTATGTCTCTTTGTAAGTCTCTAAGGACTTGCTTTATGAATCTGGGTGCTCCTGTATTGGGTGCATATATATTTAGGATAGTTAGCTCTTCCTGTTGAATTGATCCCTTTACCATTATGTAATGGCCTTCTTTGTCTCTTTTGATCTTTGATGGTTTAAAGTCTGTTTTATCAGAGACTAGGATTGCAACCCCTGCTTTTTTTTGTTCTCCATTTGCTTGGTAGATCTTCCTCCATCCCTTTATTTTGAGACTATGTATGTCTCTGCATGTGAGATGGGTCTCCTGAATACAGCAGACTGATGGGTCTTGACTCTTTATCCAGTTTGCCAGTGTGTGTCTTTTTTTGGAGCATTTAGTCCATTTACATTTAAGGTTAATATTGTTATGTGTGAACTTGATCCTGCCATTATGATATTAACTGGTTATTTTGCTCGTTAGTTGATGCAGTTTCTTCCTAGCCTCGATGGTCTTTACATTTTGGCATGTTTTTGCAATGGCTGCTTCTGGTTGTTCCTTTCCATGTTTAGTGCTTCCTTCAGGGTCTCTTGTAAGGCAGGCCTGGTGGTGACATAATCTCTAAGCATGTGCTTATCTGTAAAGGATTTTATTTCTCCTTCACTTATGAAACTTAGTTTGGCTGGATATGAAATTCTGGGTTTAAAATTCTTTTCTTTAAGAATGTTGAATATTGGCCCCCACTCTCTTCTGGCTTGGAGAGTTTCTGCCGAGAGATCTGCTGTTAGTCTGATGGGCTTCCCTTTGTGGGTAACCTGACCTTTCTCTCTGGCTGCCCTTAAGATTTTTTCCTTCATTTCAACTTTGGTGAATCTGGCAATTATGTGTCTTGGAGTTGCTCTTCTCGAGGAGTATCTTTGTGGTATTTTCTGTATTTCCTGAATTTGAATGTTGGCCTGCCCTACTAGGTTGGGGAAGTTCTCCTGGATGATATCCTGAAGGGTGTTTTCCAACTTGGTTCCATTTTCCCCCTCACTTTCAGGCACCCCAATCAGATGTAGATTTGGTCTTTTTACATAATCCCATACTTCTTGCAGGCTTTGTTCATTTCTTTTTCTTCTTTTTTCTTTAGATTTCTCTTCTCGCTTCATTTCATTCATTTGATCCTCAATCGCAGATACTCTTTCTTCCAGTTGATCGAGTCGGTTACTGAAGCTTGTGCATTTGTCACGTAGTTCTCGTGTCATAGTTTTCATCTCTGTCCGTTCGTTTATGGCCTTCTCTGCATTAATTATTCTGGTTATCAATTCTTCCACTCTTTTTTCAAGATTTTTAGTTTCTTTGTGCTGGGTACGTAATTCCTCCTTTAGCGCTGAGAAGTTTGATGGACTGAAGCCTTCTTCTCTCATCTCGTCAAAGTCATCCTCCGTCCAGCTTTGATCCGTTGCTGGCGATGAGCTGCATTCCTTTGGAGGGGGAGATGCGCTCTTATTTTTTGAATTTTCAGCTTTTCTGCCCTGCTTTTTCCCCATCTTTGTGGTCTTATCTGCCTCTGGTTTTTGATGATGGTGACGAACTGATGGGGTTTTGGTGTGGGTGTCCTTCCTGTTTGTTAGTTTTTCTTCTAACAGTCAGGACCCTCAGCTGTAGGTCTGTTGGAGATTGCTTAAGGTCCACTGCAGACCCTGTTTGCCTGGGTGTCAGCAGCAGAGGCTGCAGAAGATAGAATACTGCTGAACAGCGAGTGTACCTGTCTGATTCTTGCTTTGGAAGCTTCCTCTCAGGGGTGTACTCCACCGTGTGAGGTGTGGGATGTCGGTCTGCCCCTAGTAGGGGATGTCTCCCAGTTAGGCTACTCAGGGGTCAGGGACCCACTTGAGCAGGCAGTCTGTTCCTTCTCAGATCTCAACCTCCGTGTTGGGAGATCCACTACTCTCTTCAAAGCTGTCAGACAGAGTCGTTTTTGTCTGCAAAGGTTTCTGCTGCTTTTTTTGTTGTTGTTGTTGCTGTTGTTGTTTAGCTGTGCCCTGTCCCCATAGGTGGAGTCTACAGAGACTGGCAGGCCTCCTTGAACTGCTGTGAGCTCCACCCAGTTCGATCTTTCCAGGGCTTTGTTTACCTACTTAAGCCTCAGCAATGGTGGGTGCCCCTCCCCCAGCCTCACTGCTGCCTTGCGGTTAGATCACAGACTGCTGTGCTAGCAATGAGGAAGGCTCCGTGGGCGTGGGACCCTCCCGGCCAGGTGTGGGATATAATCTTCTGGTGTGCCCGTTTGCTTAAAGCGCAGTATTGGGGTGGGAGTTACCCGATTTTCCAGGTGTTGTGTGTCTCAGTTCCCCTGGCTAGGAAAAGGGATTTCCTTCCCCCTTGTGCTTCCCAGGTGAGGCGATGCCTCGCCCTGCTTCAGCTCTGGCTGGTTGGGCTGCAACAGCTGACCAGCACCGATTGTCTGGCACTCCCCAGTAAGATGAACCCAGTACCTCAGTTGATAATGCAGAAATCACCTGTCTTCTGTGTCGCTTGCGCTGGGAGCTGGAGACTGGAGCTATTCCTATTTGGTCATCTTGCTCCGCCCCCCCCCAAAATCTCTAGGTTTTCATCAAACTACTCAATGTCTTATAAAATCTGAACCATCAGAACAGCCTGATGTTTCTTTAATTGCAATAACGCTTCTCAAACATAGAGTTTATTTTCTGTATTAAGGTTTACCTTTGTGTATTAGATTTTCTTCTGTATACTTTTTCCTCAACTATCAAAATGCCTATAGTGGTTAAGGATCAGGATAGATCATATGTTAGGCCACAAAACAAGTCTTAACAAACTTAAAAAAATTGAAATCATATCAAGTCTCTGTTTAATCAACCACAATGGCATGAAACTAGAAATGAATAACAGTACAAATTTTAGAAAATGAATAGATACATGGAAATTAAATAACTGTTCCTGAACAATCAATGGGTCAATGAAGAAATTAAAAAGAAAATTAAAAAAAAATTTGAGACAAATGAAAATGGAAAAAAATATACAAAAACTAAAGGTATGCAAAAATGGTTCTAAGAGAAAAATTTATAGCAATAAACATCTACACTATAAAAAAGGAAGATCTTAAATAAACATTCTAACATTATACACTTCAAGTAACTAAAAAATAGGAACGAATGATGCCCAATGTTAGCAGCAGAAAGGAAATAATAAAGATCAGAGCAGAAATAAATAAAATAGAGACTAAAGAAATAATAGAAAAGATCAACAAAATGTTGTTTTCTAGAAAAGATAAATAAAAGTAATAAACATTTAGCTAGACTAGGAAAAAAGAGAGAAAACTCAAGTAACTAAAATCAGAAGTGAAGAGGAGACATTATAACTGATACTACAGAAATACAAAGAATCATTAGAGATCAAAATTGTATGCAAACAGAATCATTAGAGATCAAAATTATATGCAAAAAAAATGGGTACCCTAAAGAAATGGATAGATTCCTAGATACATATAAACTACAGGGTGAATCAGGAAGAAATAGGAAATCTGAATGACCAATAATAGGTAAGTAGATTGAATCTCTGATAAAAAGCCTTCCATCAGAGAAGTCCAGGACCTGATGTCTTCACTGCTCAATTCTTCCAAACATTTAAGAATAATGAATACTAATAATCCTCAAACTCTTCCAAAAAGAATGAAGATAAGGGAATACTTTCAAACTCATTTTACAAGGCCAGCGTGATCCTGATACCAGATGAGGACATTACAAAAAAAAAAAATTACAGGCCAATAGCCCTTATGAACATAAATGCAGTTATTCTCTCAACAAAATACTATCAAACTGAATTTAACATTACATCAAAAGGAATATTTACCATGATCATGTGGAATTTATCACAGTAGTGCAAGGATGGTTTAACATATGAAATCTATAAACGTGATATACCACATTAACAGATGAAGAACAAAAACCATATGATCATCTCAATACAAACCATATGATCAACTCAATGTAGGAAAAAAGCATTTGATGAAATTCAACATACCTTTATGATAAAACCTCTCAATTAATTAGATATAGAAGAAATGTAACTCAACACGATAGAGGCCATATATACCAAACCTACAGCTAACATTATATTCAATAATGAAAAGGTGAAATCTCTTTTTTCCATGATTAGGAACAAGACAAGGATGTCTATCCTTGCCATTTCTATTTAGTATAGTACTGGAAATCCTAGACAAGCAATTACATGATGGAAAAAATAAAAGGCATCCAAATCAGAAGGGAAGAATTAAATTGTCCCTCTTTGCAGGTGACATAATCTTCTGTACTGAAAGCCCTAAAGACTACACAAAAACTATTACAAATAATAAACAAATACAGTGAATTTGCAGGGTACAAAATCATATAATGATCAGTAACATTTATATATACTACATATAAACTGTGTGAAAAAGATATTTAAAAATCTAAATAAATAAATAAATGAAAGGCTCTGGAATAAATTTAACCAAAGTTGTGAAAATATCTGTACACTGAAAATACAGATGAAAAAAATTAAGAAGATAACAAATAAATGGAAAGATATCCTGTTTTCATAGACTGGAAGAATTATTTTTCTTAAAATGTTCATACTATGCAAAGTCATCTACAGAATCAATGCAAACCCTATCCAAATTCCAATGACATATTTCATAGAAATAGAAAAAGAATTCTAAAATGTATATAGAACAATGCATATTCTTTGAATAGCCAAAGAAATCTTGAGCAAAAAGAATGAAACTGGAGACATTATACTACCTAACTTCAAAATATACTACAAAGTTATAGTAATCAAAATAGCATGATACTACCATAAAAACAGACTCATAAACCAATGGAACAGAATAGAGAACCCAGAATAAACTCACACGTTTACATTCAATTGACTTTTGACAAAGATGCCAAGAACACACAATGGGGAAAGGATACCCTCTTCAATAAATGATGCTGGAAAAACTGAATATTCAGTTGCTGATGAATGAAATTGAACATTTATCTCATACTATTTACAAAAATCAACACCAAATGGATTAAAGACATAAATGCAAGACCTGAAGCTATAAAACTAACAAGAAAATAGGGAAAAAACTCCATGACTTTGGTCTGAGCAATAATTTTTTGGAAATGTACCCAAAAGTGAAGGCAAGAAATGCAAAAATAGACAAATGAGTTTGTATCAAACTAAAAAGCTTCTACAAAGGGGAAAAAATAGAGTGAAGAGATAATCTACATAATTGGAGAAAATATTTATAAACCATACTCGTGATAAGGGTTTATACCTAAAGTATATGAGAAACTCAATCAATCAATGACAATACAATAAATATCTTTATTACAAAAGGAGCCAAGGATCTGAATAGATATTTCTCAAAAGAAGGCAAACAAATATCCAGTAGGTATATAAAAATGCTCAAATCACTAATTATCAGATAAATGCAAACTAAAACCATATCACCTCATACACATTTGTTACAATGTCTACTGTATTAGTCCATTCTCACACTGCTATGAAGAAATATGCAAGGCTGGGTAATTTATGAAGAAAAGAGGTTTAATTGACTCACAGTTCTGCACAGCTGGGGAAGCCTAAGGACATCTACAATTATGGCATAAGGTGAAGGGGAAGAAAGAAGGAGAAGTGTTGAGCAAAGGTGGAAAGAGCCCCTTATAAAACCATCAGATCACCTGGGCACAGTGGCTCACATTTTTAATCCCAGCATTTTGGGATGCCAAGACAGGTGGATCACCTGAGGTCAGGAGTTCAAGAACAGACTGGCCAACGTGGTGAAACCCCATCTCTACTGAAAATGCAAAAATTAGCCAGGTGTGGTGGCAGGCACCTGTAATCCCAGCTTCCTGGGAGGCTGAGGCATGACAATTGCTTGAACCTGGGAGACAGAGGTTGCAGTAAGCCTAGATCACGCTACTGCACTCCAACCTGGTGACAGAGCAAGACTCTGTCTTAACAAACCAACCAACTAACAGACAAAAACCATCAGATCTCATGAGAACTCATTCACTGTCACAAGAACAGCATGGGGGTAACTGCTGCCATGATTCAATTAACTCCCATTGGGTCCCTCCCATGACATGTGGGGATTAAGGGCACTACAATTCAAGATGAGATTTGAGTGGGGACACAAAGCCTGACCATATCATTCCACCCCTGGTTCCTCCCAAGTCTCGTGTCCTCACATTTCAAAACACAATCATGCCTTTCCAACAGTCTCCCAAAATCTTAGCTCATTCCAGCATTAACCAAAAAGTCCAAGTCCAAATTCTCATCTGAAACAAGGCAAGTCCCTTCCACCTATGAGCCTATAAAATCAAAAGCAAGTTAGTTACCTCCTAGATACAATGGGGGTTTACAAGCATTTAGTAAACACACCCATTCCAAATGGGAGAAATTGGCCAAAACAAAGAGGCTACAGGCCCCATGCAAATCCAGAATCCAACAGGGAAGCCATTAAACCATGAGTTCCCAAATATTCTCCTTTGACTCCATGTCTCACATACAAGTCACACTGATGCAAGAGATGGGTTCCCACAGCCATGGGATGCTGTACCCTTGTGGCTTTGCAAGGTACAGCCCCCATTCCTGGCTGCTTTCACAGGGTGACATTGAGTGTCTGTGGCTTTTCCAGGCACACAGTGCAAGTTGTTGGTGGGTCTACCATTCTAGGGGCTGGAGGATGGTGGTCGTCTTCTCACAGTTCCATTAGGCAGTACCCCAGTGGGGACTTTGTGTGGGGTCTTCAATCCTACATTTCCCTTCCACATTGCCCTAGCAGAGGTTCTCCATGAGGGCACCACCCCTGCAACAAACTTCTGCCTGGACATCCAGGTATTTCCATACATCCTTGGAAATCTAGGTGGGGGTTCCCAAACTTTATTTCTTGATTTCTGTGAACTAGCAGACCCAACAGCACATGTAAGCTGCCAAGTCTTGGGGCTTGTACCCTCTGAAGCAATGGCCAGAGCTGTACCTTGCCCCTTTTAGCCACCGCTGGAGCTGAAGCAGCTTGGATTCAGGAAACATGTCCCAAGGCTGCACAGAGCAGGGGGGCCTGAGTCCCACCTACAATATTATTTTTCCCTTTTAGGCCTCCAGGCCTGTGATGGGAGTGGCAGGTGTGAAGGTCTCTGACATGCCCTAGAGCCATTTTCCCCCTTGTCTTGGCTATTAACATTTGGCTCCTGGTTACTTACTCAAATTTCTGCAGCCAGCTTGAATTTCTCCCTAGAAAATGGGTCTTTGCTTTCTATGGCATTAGCAGGCTGCAAAGTTTTCAGTTTATCCTCTGCTTCCTCTTGAATGCTTTGCCACTTAGAAATTTCTTCCACCAGATATCCTAACTCATCTATCTCAATTTCAAAGTTTTAGAGATCTCTAAGGCAGGGGCAAAATGCCGCCAGTCTCTTTGCTAAACTATAGCAAGAGTCACCTTTATTCTAGTTCCCAAAAAGTTTCTCATCTTCATCTGAGACCACCTCAGTCTGGACTTCATTATCCATATCATTATCAGGATTTTGGTAAAAGCCATTCAACAAGTCTCTAGGAAGTTCCAAACTTTCTCACATTTTCCTGTCTTCTTCTGAGCCCTCCAAACTGTTTCAACCTCTGCCTCTTACGCAGTTCCAAAGTCGCTTCCACATTTTTGGGCACCTACAACAGTGCCTCACTACTCCTGTTACCAGTTTACCATATTAGTCCATTCTCATGCTGCTATGAAGAAATACCCAAGACTGGGTAATTTATTTAAAAAAAAAAAAAAAGCAATTTAATTGACTCATAGTTCAGCCTGGCTAGGAAGGCCTCAAGAAACTAGCAATCATGGCAGAAGGCAAAGGAGAATAAAAGAACTTTCTTCACAGGGCAGTAGGAAGGAGAAGTGCTCAGTGAAGTGGGAAAGAGTCCCTTATAAACCATCAAATCTCATGAGAACTCACTCACTATCACAAGAACAGTATGGGGGTAACTGCCCCCATGATTCAATTACCTCCCACTGGGTCCCTCCCATGTTATGTAGGGATTATGGGAACAACAATTCAAGATGAGATTTGGGTGGGGACACAAAGCCTAACTGTATCAGCTACTATAAACAAAATATATATGTAAATGTTGGATAGGATGTAGAGAAAGGGAACTTTTGCACACTGTAGCTGGGAATATAAATTTATACAGCCATTATGGAATACAGTGTGGAAGTTTCTAAAAAAATTAAAAATAGAGCTACTGTCCCAATTCTGTAATATATCCAAAGGAAATGAAGTCAGTAGGTCAATGAGATATCTGCACTTTCATGTTCATTGCAGCATTATTCGTAGTAGCCAATCTATGGAATAAACCTAAGTGTCTAACAACAGTTGAATGATAAATAAATGTGGTATACATAATCAATGGAATACTGTTTAGTCATATAACAAAGAAGGAAATTCTGCCAAGTGTGACAGTGTGAATGACCCTGGAGGCCATTATGCTAAGTGAAATAAACCAGGCACAGGAAGACAAATACTTCATGATCTCCCTTACATATAGGATTTGAAAATGTGGAACTCATGTAAATAAGGAGCAGAATGCAGGTTACTAGGGGCTGGAGGAGTAGGGAGTTGGTGAGATGTTGGACAAAGGATATAAAATTTCAGTTAGATAGAAGGAATAAGTTTGCAAGACCTATTGTACAACATGGTGCCTATAGTTAACAAAATGTATTATATTCTTGAAAATTGCTAAGCAAGTAGATTTTAAGTGTTCTCACCATACCAAAACAAAATGATAGGCATGCAAGCTAATGCATATATTACTTAGATTGATTTAGCCATTTCACAATGTAAAAATATTTCATAACAAAATTTTCTACATAATAAGTATATAATTTTTGTCAGTTTAAATAAATGTTTATTGGAGAGCAAACAATTTCACAGGCATGAATTATGTGCAATCAAAAAGAAAAATCAATGGAAATTAGCAAAACAGTAAGGCTAAAGAATGAATGGAACTAGAGGATTTAGCAGTAAGATAATCAAGAAAATCAAGAATGCTAAAAAAAAAAAAAAAAAGAGAGAGAGAGAGAGAATATGAATGCAGCCCTTAGAAGTATACTCCTATAGCTATTAGGAAGGAAGCAAGTAATAGTGTATGACTCTGGCAGAACCAGACCAAAGTTTCCAGATATGCTTGGTGTTATGTTGGCATAAAGTCATTGTGGGTAGAACATTGAATGCAGTTAAAATTTTAAAAGTACATAGCAATAATGTCTGTCTGATTGGCTTCAATGAAGTTTGACCAGAGCTTTTGCCCTCTGAAGCACTCGAGTTATTTCATGAGTCCAGAGACGGTGGGTGGATGCTTGAGCTAGGCAAAACTCTAGTAAGTAAGAATGCCATTATTACCAAGCAAAACTGTTGTTAATTCACTTATTTATTTATAACCCATCTAGTCCTAAAAGGCTGATTTAAAATACATTGATTATTCCTTTATTTACTGTGCTATATTCATTGTTTTACCTTTATTATAATTGTAAAAATTATAACTTTCTAATAGTTTCACTCACTTGTCAGATTCCCAATCTTATCTTTTTTACAAGATTTGAAGTATTTCAATTGCCTGAGAATTTTAGAAATATATCCAAAGTTAGCAGTAGAATACTATATCTGGCAATGTCTTTCATAAAGTACCAAACACATCAAATACTCTGAAGTACTGTCATTTATTAGAAATAAAAATAGAAATTCCAACATAAAAGCTATGTTTATTGAGAAGATCTCTAACTGCTTTCAGCTATACAATTCATGGAGAATTCCAGTGTGGGGAATATTTGGAGATGCCCTTCTTTACTTTCAATGGGTAGCACAGCACTATGACATGAACATAGATGCTGGGCTTGGAGGCAGAAGTCCAGTGACACACTACATAATATGGCAGATAATAGTACCTGAAATAGGCATATGGTAATTCCAAAGCTTTCAAATATCTATTTTTATATCAATTTGGAAGCTAAATATAAAATGAGAAGGAAAGAAGTCTATTATGGGAGTTGGTCAATTTCTTAGATGACAATGCTCTTTAGAATTTTATTATATTTCTTCTTTACTCTGATATTGTCTGAGTCCCTAACAAGAAAATTTGTTTGATATAGCTTTGGTTGTTGATCCAAGAGCATTGATGTAAAGCAAACATTTTTCATTGGCTCAAATTTCTTGTTGAAGAAGCAGCACCTATTTTACAATAATGAAAAACAATGCCATTAAGGGTCCAATTATGCCTAAATATAATTTCCCAGTAAAAGAGACTATGACTTTTTTAGATAAATGGCTGATTTTAGGGCTGGAGCAGGAAATATGCAAGATGAGACTGTAAAATACCATTTCAGAGAGCAAGAGATTATGCCCAAAGGATTCATATGAAGAGGCTTTCACTAAACACAAAGCAGACAATTAGATCATCAATAAAGTTAATTGCCAGAATAGATTGCATTGCATCAGATATGCTTAGATCTGTAGGTATGTAGTGATACTAAAATATTAACTAATAGTTCACTGTTAAACCAAGCGAGCAAACTGACCCATGAACTTCAAAAATGTAAAGAGAGAAAGAATCAAGCATATACAAATTGCTGTTAACATCACAAAAAGAGAGACAAACCAAATCTGTGTCCCTGGGTAGTAGAAGAGAACACTGCTTCTGAAGTAGTCGTTTTAAAAACGAAGAAAATTTAAACTGGGCATGAATTTAACATATTCAATAAACCCTAGATGATGAACAATTTCAAATGACTTATTACTCTATTTTTTAACAAATAAATTTCACAGGGAGAAAAGGAGACAGGGGACGTGCCACTAGACTAAAGAGGCTTAATCAGTTGCAATATGTGCACCTTTCAGGCTTGTGTAGGTTACATGACGTAGCACAGGTGAGGATGCTTCCTATTGTTCCTAGCACATAGAAAGGAGTCTACAATTATTATTTCTTCAGAGAGAAGAAGGGAAACTCTATTTTCAGCTTTTGAAGGATTGGAAGGTAACTGAATATTGTAAAATATTATTAACTAATTTTGTAGAAAGTATTTTTTAGAGTGTGTGAATATTATTTGACTTTTCTCTAAAATTTGTTTTTAGTTCCTAACATTTTTGGGGTGTTGAAAATATTTTAGATAGACAGTATCCTGAATTCAGCAAAAGAGGTCACTTTTGTCTCAACAAACTGGAAGGAGTATGAAAATGGATTGCATCAGACTTTTCCTGAAGAAACTGTCTACAGATTCAAAGGTTAATCTCATTCAGAAACAGCTTCACAGACATACCCAGAATAATGTTTTAGTCAAATATCTGGATACTCCATGGTCCAATGAGGTTGACACATAAAATTAACCATCACATCTTCCTTGTTCTTTCCCATTTTCTTACCCCTGGTGCTCCAGTGCCTCTTGAGCTACCTCATGTCTTTCCAATAAATGTAATTTTGGTTTAACATCATCACAAACACTTCCTTCATTACATTATTATTATTTATCTTATTATTTATCATCACCACAAGCTATGGGTCTAGGAGTTATTTCCAACTTTCAGTGGTTTATTGATGCCTAAGACATATATAAATCCTCCTGAGTAGTTTCTGCTGTCCATCACACAAAGATTTCTTGGTATGTGCAGATTTCAGATATGTGGCATCATGAAATAATTCACTTTAATTAGTCTACACATGAAAGTTGTAAGAAAGTGAGTCTTCAGTCAAGAGTTCATTCCCTTTATTTGCCCTGTGAAGGCCTGTTTTGAGAGGCTGTGTGTATATGATGCTGATAAAGACATACCTGAGACTGGGAAGAAAAAGAGGTTTAATTGGACTTACAGTTCCACATGGCTGGGGAAGCCTCAGAATCATGGTGGTAGATGAAAGACACTTCTTACATGGTGGCAGGCAAGAGAAAAATGAGAAAGAAGCAAAAGCAGAAACCCCTGATCAACTCATTAGCTCTTATGAGACTTATTCATAATAACAAAAATAGCATGGGAAAGACTGGCCGCTGTGATTCAATTACCTCCCCCTGGGTCCCTCCCACAAAACTTGGGAATTCTACGAGATACAATTCAAGTTGAGATTTGGTTGGGGACACAGCCAAACCATATCATACCACCCCTGGCCCCTCCAACTCTCATGTCCTCACATTTCAACTCCAATCATGTCTTCCCAAAAGTTCCCCAAAGTCCACAGTCCAAAGTCTCATCTGAGACAAGGCAAGTCCCTTCTGCCTATGAGCCTGCAACATCAAAAACAAGCTAGTTACTTCCTAGATACAATGGGGGTACAGGTTTTGAGTAAATACAGCCATTCCAAATGGGAGAAATTGGCCAAAACAAAGAGGTTACAGGGCCCATGCAACTCTGATATCCAGTGGGGCAGTCAAATTTTAAAACTCCAAAATGATCTCCTTTGACTACAGGTCTCATATCTAGGTTATGCTGATACAAAAGGTGGGTTTCTATGGTCTTGGGCAGCTTGACCCCAGTGGCTTTGCAGGGTACAGCCTCCCTACTGACTGCTATCAAGGGCTGGTGTTGAGTGCCTGCTGCTTTTCCAAGTGTGTAATGCAAGCTCTCAGTGGGTCTACCATTCTGGGGTCTGGAGGACAATGGCCATCTTCTCACAGCTCCACTAGGCAGTGCCCCAGTAGGGACTCTCTGTGGGGGCTCCAGCCCTACATTTGCCTTCTGCAATGCCCCAGCAAAGATTCTCCATGAGGGCCCCGCCCCAGCAGCCAACTTTTGCCTGGGCATCCAGGCATTTCCATACATCTTCTGAAATCTAGATGGAGGTTCCCAAACCTCAATTCTTGACTTCTGTGCACCTGCAGCCTCAACACCACATGGAAGCTGCCAAGACTTGGGACTTCCACCCTCTGAAACCACAGCCCCGGCTCTATGTTGGCCCCTTTCAGCCATGGCTAGATCAACTGGGTCATAGGGCACCAAGTCCCTAGGCTGCACACAGCACAGGGACCCTGAGTCTGGCCCCCTAAACCACTTTTTCCTCCTGGGTTTCTGGGCCTGTGATGGGAGGGGCTTCTGTGAAGTTCTCTGACATAGCCTGGAGACGTTTTCCCCATGGTCTTGCAGATTAACATTAGGTTTCTTGCTACTTATGCAAATCGCTGCATCCAGTTTGAATTTCTCCCCAGAAAATGAATCTTTCTTTTCTATCACAAAGTCAGGCTGCAACTTTTCTGAACTTTTATGCTCTGTTTCCCTTTTTAAATGTAATGTTTTTAACAGTGCCCAAGTCACCTTTTGAATGCTTTGCTGCTTAGAAATTTCTTCTGCCAGATACCCTAAATTATCTATTTCAAGTTCAAAGTTCCACAAATCTCTAGGGCAAGGGCAAAATGCTGCCAGTCTCTTTGCTAAAGCATAACAATAGTCAACTTTGCTCCAGTTCCCAACAAATTCCTCATCTCCATTTGAGACTACCTCAGGCTGGACCTTATTATTCATATCACTATCAGCATTTTTGTCAAAGCCATTCAACAAATCTCTAGGAAGTTCCAAACTTTCCCACATTCCCCTGTCTTCTTCTGAGCCCTCTAAACTGTTCCAACCTCTGCCTTTTACCTAGTTCCAAAGTCACTTCCACATTTTTGGATATCTTTTTCGCAACACCCCACTCTACTATTACCAACTTACTGTGTTAGTCTGTTTTCACATTGCTGATGAAGAATACCTGAGACTGGGAAGCGAAAGAGGTTCAATTGGACTTATAGTTCCACATGGCTGGGGAGGCCTCAGAATCATGGTGGGAGACAAGAAGCACTTCTTACATGGTGGCAGCAAGAGAAAAATGAGGAAGAAGCAAAAGTGTAAACTCCTGATAAACCCATTAGATCTCATGATACTTATTCACTATCATGAGAATAGCATGGGAAATACCAGTCTCCATCATTCAATTACCTTCCCATGGGTCCTTCCCACAACATGTGGGAATTCAGGGAGATACAGTTCAAGTTGAGATTTGGTTGGACACACAACCAAACAATATCACTGTGGCTTCATACCAACTCTCCAGAAGCATCTCATGTGAATACATAGCTAACCATGTATACTATGAAGCCATGGCCATCTCTGCAATACACAATCTTGTATTTATTTTCCCACTTTTTCTCTTTTTTACCCCATGTATCCTTATTTTGATGCTCTGTGACTATACTCTTCATCCTAATAAAGCATTTGCATGTAGGCTGTGCTTCAAGCTTGATTTCTCGGGAGCCAAAATTTAAAATATAGTGAATTGTTGTCTTTGCAAGATTATATTGGTAGTATCCATAGTTTACTTTAAACATATTTATATATCCAGGAATTTAGACCTCATAATGAGGTTGCATAACGAAACTCTTTTTGTATAAGAACTTTGATGTCTCAGCTTTAATTGAATAGCATTCTCGGGAAGAAAGGTGACATATTGGTCTTAAAATGAATTTTTATGTTAATTTAATAAAGAACTTTACCAAATTGGTAACATTAATGAAATACATACTGAATAAATATTAAATAAATATTTGTTTATTTTTAAATGTTTAGTTTCCAGTGTAATTTTGCACACCCTGCCTACAGAATTCTCTAGGATTCTTATTAGCTTGTATTGGTAACAGCAGGTGATATGCCAGTAAAAAGCTTAGTTCAAACATAATAAAACATTTCTCTCATTAGAACCATCATCTACAAATGAGAAGTAGGTTGGTTTATTTTATCTTAACATACCTGTTGCCAGTACTAGTATTTACTTCTATTAATAGTGTAAGTAAACAAATAAATATGTAGAAGCCCTAGACTTCATTAGATAGATAGGCCAAGGCTATGCACAATGGTAGAGGACCTATGATTTAACATAAAATTATACTACTAAAGAGAACAAACACAGTATAACCTTTCTGCAAAGCAATTTGGCTGTGTGTAGTAAGAGCTTAAACCTATTTATCTAATTTTTACTTTAAAATATTTGTCTACATTTCACTTCCAATGAAATAACAAAATACTATAATAAAAATTATGTTCAAGTTTAATTTATAACTAAATGTCCTTGAAAATATTCTACACTTTCTATATATATATATTTTTTGCAATAAGCCCACTATGGATTGAACTGTGTCTCCCCAAAAAGATATGTTGAAATCCTAACCTCCAGAACCTGTGATTGTGACTGTTTGGAAATGGGGTTTTGTGGAGGTAATCAGGTTGTGATGAAGATATGAAAGTGGGCCTTAATCTAATCTGACTGATGTCCTTGTAAGAAGAGAAGTCAAAGAGGGTCCGAGGGGAGAGTGCCATGCGAAGACATGGCAGAGATTGGAGTTAGGCTGCCACAAGCCCAGAAATGTCCGAGGTTACCAGAAGCTGGGAGGGAGAAAGACTCATTCTCCCCCAGATGTTTCTGAGGGAGCCTGGCCCTCCATTGATTGATTGTAGACTTCCATAGTCTAGAACTGTGAGAAAATAAATTTCTATTGTTTTAAGCTACCCAGTTTGTGATAATTTTTATAGTAGGGAAAAAAAGAACCTTTAATAGTTTTTAAAAATCTGTTAACAAAAACTATATCTGGGTTCCTTTGGTATGGTAGTTCTAGGTCTACGCCTATAAAACGAGAATCTCAGTCAGATTCTTTTTTAATAACAAGTATTTTATAACTTCCTTTTTACTGTCCTAAAATGAGAATCATAAATAATGTGACTTACCTATGTAATTTCCAAAATACCGATAGTATATCATGATTGTAATCTAATCAGTATACAATATTAATTTTTAATAAAACTATATATATTTCAATCTAAATGTTTTGACAAGACTTCATTAGAAGACACGGTGCAAGAGTCCACTGTTTGCACCTACATATAGAATCACCTTAAGTGAAGCACGTAGGTTCACACAGGTTTCTTTTGATTGTTTTGTACAAACGAATCTAATACCCCAAGCTGTGTTACTGTTTGTATTATAATTTTCTGAAATAATTAACAACTTCTGTTGATTTCCAACAAAGTGCAATCATTCCTTAATTTTTTTTTTTTTTGGTAATTGCATCTTTTACTTGATGAAACCAGCAAAAGTATTAAACCTCTGATTAGTTGTCACCTTCTCCCTTGAAATCATTAACATTGAGTCACAATTATTCCTTTCTTATATTCCCTTATGTGTGAGTCTGTCCATTTTTATACGTGGGTACATATGTAAAGGTACAGGCTGATGCTGAAAGTGCTCTGGTAAAAAGGTATCCAGGGCATTTTGTTCAGTAATAGTGAGATCCCACTTTTGCAAATATGGCAGACCCCTGTTAGGTATGGGAGATGCGTAGGCATCAGGCCTCTGCCCTGGGGAGCTTTAAATTGATACAATTGACAAGGGAGTATTTTGTGAATTTGCATTATAAGTCTAGGGGTCTTCTGGGAAGAAAATAACCAATCTTCCTTGACATCATCTCCCTAGGACTTAGCATGAGAGTGATTCATGAGAAATGGGTGATTGGATTGTCCTAGCCAAAGCCCATTGGTAGGAAAAGGCCACGGAACATTAGAGATTAAGTAACCACAAACACAGAGAAAAACAAAATCAGTATGTTAAACATGGCATTGAATTAGAGAGAAAGAGAGCTGAATAGTATTTCGAATGGAGCAAATACCTCACATTACTCTCCTTCAGCCCTCCCAAGTTCATTTTATGCCCTGGGAAATAGCCGTGTTTTTGAACTCCAAAGTGATTTAGTAATTTAGCAGTCTCCAAAAGCTGTGATACATGAGGCCCCTTGTGTAAAAGGATTGCCCTGATGTCTAGGAGGATGTGTCTATCACAGCCTGAATCTCAGTAAAGGAACTGAGAAAATCTTAACTTTACGAATCCAGAACCTGGATCCATTTTCAGGGATCACTTTTCATCAGAGTAAGCCGAACCCTTTTGAAAAATTGTCAGCACCATTGTATTATGCTACTGGTAACACCAGTGGTCAGGATTTGAGCAATGAGTCAAGAACAACTTCTGTACAGGATACAGTCAACTCTCTGTAGTAAAACAAAATGAGACAGACGTTTCTCCCTATCCTGATTATTGATAACTACACAGGCAGGGGTGGGTGGAGGTTTCAGTACATATAAAGAGGATAAGAAATACTCTGGAGAGGTTAAGATTTCCAGCTAGTATCAAATGGTGGGATCCCTGGGACTTGATCAGTCCCTGTTTTTGTCAGTAAATTATCAATATCCCTATTTGTTTAGATCTTTAAATTCTAGTTCCCTTCTTTTGCCTTTTGTTTATTCCCACTTCCGTTTTTTACATTCTTTTGTATAAAAAAGGATGTTTAATTTTGTTTTAGTCTACGTAGTACTCAAACTTCCCCATTCCTCTCTTTTTAATTATTGTAACATCTGCATAACTTTAACGTTTTAGCAGCCAACAACAGTGTGCCAAACTTTGAAGTAATAGTAATAATACCTAGTATTTACTGAGCACTTAGTATGGAAAGGTGCTATGGTGAGTCCTTCACATAAGCCATCTCATTTCATCCTCATAAAAATGAAGAAGATGAGACTTAGAATGTTATACTTGCTCTTAGCAACAGTTGGTAGTGAAACCAGTATTAAACTCAGATATTTTCAATTCTGAAACCATACTTCCAATCATTTATATTGTACTGCTGACTTAAACTTAAAAATCTAATAGAAAGAATGAGAATGAAGTTGGAGAACAGAGTTCTAGTCCTAAACCTACTATTATTTAACACTGCTTCTTTAATGTTTTCATCAAAAGATGGGATGCCATGATTTTCACACCATGTTCATGAAAATCCTAGAATTTGTACAGTTCTCTGGAACTGGGGCTTTGGTGATGGAGAATGAAACAGACTGACACAGTGAAGTTCCGGGACTTTAAACTACTTTGCATATTAGGATTTCAAATAAGATTTTGTTCTATTCCTTAAAAGAGATTTGAAATCACTAGAAAAGCTGGAAATCCACATCGAGGTTAAATTATGAATTATGACTGCACAGTGGTTCTAGGTGGCCTTAGATATATATTGCCGAACTAATACTTTATTTCCTTTAATGTTCTGGCTCCTCTCTTAAAAGCTTGTGATACTTAATTGCTTTCAAAAAGTGAGTTGGATTTAACTTTGGATGAGATAAAAGATTGTTTTTAATTAAGATGTTTAATCCTTACTAAGGGAAGCCAAGGCACTCACTTATCATTTCATACATTCAAAACTTTAATCACAGTTCCTTTTTTCTTTGTAAACATTTGCTAGAAGAGGTCAATGACAAATTGTCCTTGGGCATTTTACTTTTATTAACTTTCTGGTTAAACCATTAAGAAAACATAAGTATCAATTAAAAATTATGTTTGACTATTACCAGTTTCCAAAAATTTATTTAAAAATGTTTAAAGTGATTTGGTATTTTAAGACATCTTAATTTCTGATAAATTAATTAACAATTTACTATATTGTTTTATTTGACCAATCATTAGATCAATACTATTAGACTAATTCAGCAATAACCAAACTAATAATAAAAGAGTCAAACCTTGCTATTAACATGATTTCAATTTCTAACTAAGATGAGTAAACATTCATGATTTTTAAAAATGTAGTTTGGACATTTTACCATGTTCTGTTTTGTGGATCACCAAGTTTCTGTTTTCTTTAAAGAGTGAAAATAAATCTATACAGACACTACTTGATTTTTGCCAGAATTCCAGCTCTAATATAAATTAGGAACAGCTACATAATCGAAGTGTTCAGTATTTTAAGAGAGACTAAGAATCTTCAAATTATAAACTATCGCATTAGAAAAATCATACATTTTATGAGGCTTATATGATTTTGGAAGGATATCTAACATCTCCAGTTTATGAAACATAAGCCAGGAAAGAATATATTCTATTTAGGTCAATGGTTATAAAACTTAATAGCCTACAATAGTTTTGCAAGTCTTTTATTCCTATTTTCAATTTAAAAATAAGAAATTAAAAGAGTAAAGACACAGCAATAAATTTAACTTATAGAAAATTTACTAATTTGAAAAGCAATACCTCTATGAATCCATTTCCCTATATTAGAAACATATTTTTATTTTCAAGAAAGGAACACAGATGATGTAGAATAACTATCACATAAAATTTATTTTATAATTCATCATGCCAATAAAAAATAATGATGCTTAAGAAATCTGTGCTTTAAATCAGTAAGAGTTATTGGATTTAAAAAAATATATTACAGTTTTATTACTTGGTACTTAACATTATTAGAAGAACTGAGCAGGGCTGGGTAGTAATATTGTTATTTATTTTATTCACGCATTTTTAAATTTTAGTGTGCTTTGGGTCTGGAAATTATTTTTGAATTGTATTCTCAAATTGATTTAACTGATTTAAAATATTATAGTATAATTTATGACTTTACTATTACCAGACTGTCTTTTGTCAATATATTTTGTTTTAACCAGTAGTAGGAATTATTTATAACTGAAAATTGAAATAATTAAAATACATTGGTGTGAAACTTAAAAATCTCAGATTTTAATAAAAAATAACATTTTCAGACTCTCTTTTGTCAATATATTTGGTTTTAACTAGTACTGAGAATTATAATTGGAATTTGAAATAATTAAAATACATTGGTGTGAAACTTAGAGATTTCAGTTTTCAATTTAAAAAATAACATTTTCAAATTTGTTATAAAATAAAGCTCTGAAAGTAATATGATTAAAAATATGATAATATATGTGAAATAATTAGTGTCATAGAAAGACTAAGGACAAAAACAAAATGGTACTATTAACAAGATTTTCAGCTATAACTTTTTGTTGTTGTTGTTGAGATAGGGCCTTGCTCTGTTGCCCAGGCTTGAGTGTAGAGGCACAATCACGGCTCACTGCAGCCTCAACTTCCTGGGTTCAAGTAATCCTCCCACCTCAGCCTCCTGAGCAGCTGGGATTACAGGTACACAACACCACACTGACTAATTTTTTATTATTTGTAGATACGGCATCTCACTGTATTGTCCAGGCTGGTCTTTAATTCCTGGGCTCAGGGTCTCCTCCCACCTCACCCTCCCAAAGTGCTGGGATAGCAAGTGTGAGCCATCACATCTGGCCAGAGCTGTAACTTTTATTCTTTAATTTTTGCCATTAAACTTGTATTATTTCAGCTATCTTAAAATATTTATTCCAAAATATTTACTGATATACTCCAGCCTGGGCAACACAGTGAGATTCTGTCTCTCTAGAGAGAGAGAGAAATTTGAAAGCAATTAGAAATTAAACATTTCCTTACTATTCCCTAAAATTAAACAAAGATGCGTGCGCTCTCTCTCTCTGTCTCTCGAGAGAGCATCTGCTCTGTGCTAGACATTGTTCTAATAATATTTAAGGAAATTGAAAATTCACTATCATTTATTTATACTAGAATTTATTTTTAAATTTATGAAAGTCAAATTTCATGCTACTTATGTTTGATTGAGTGATGTCATTTAAATGATGCCAAACCAAGTTACTATCTTCATTTCTTTTAATATCTTACATGTACTTATTTTATTGAAGTTTGGTAAGCTTCAAGAAAAAAGTAATTTTATTGTTTTTCACAATGTCCCCTTAAACTGACTGTTACCTCATTTTTGTCATGTATTGCAAGCAAATTAGTCTTTTTCCCTATTCTGAAAGATAAACAGTCTCACTTTCAGATAATGAGAAATGCACCTCATAAAAATATAAAAACTTCAGACTCTTATTCACCTCCAAATTTCTGCATCCCCCAGCTGCTGTAGGATACAGGCTAGAAAGGGTCAAACTTGGAAGGTTCTCCACCTTTTTCTGACCCCTTCTTCCCCGTCACAGGCCTGCTTCTGGTTCCACCACGTCTGCCTCAGAAAGTATGAGGAGGAAGAAGGGGAGAGGGCAAAATCCCATGAGGTTTTCATAGTCATCAGCTACTCTTGTTCCATTCTGGGCTGTTGTTGATCGAAGCTCCCATGGAAGTACTCTTGTGGGTTTGTTTTGAAATGTTCTATAGTGTCCAGCATGAGGATAGGAGCTTCTCTGGGAATGCAGCTGCTTGCACAATGTGCCCTAATTCTTGCTTCTGGGTTGACCCCTATTTTGTGGTCACCCCTGGCATGCAGTTTTCATAGTTAACGTTTCTTTAAAATGATCTTAAGTCAACTTCTGTCCAGAAGATGCAAATATTACTTATAAACAACATGCCTATGCTTTTGCCCTATCAATCCCCAAAGTTGAGTCTTTTGCAAGAAAAGTCTTCATTTCTGTCACCAAGCAGGGAACTCCAGACAATCCTTCCTTTTATTTTGTTTTCAATGTTAGTGATTTATTAGTTCCCACATTTCGAACATTCCTAGAGACTAGAATGTTCGAGCTCTCTAAGAGATTCTCTTGAAAGCTCCACGTCCCTCCATTTGTTTAATTTTAGGGGAAGAGTAAGGACATGTTTAATTTCTAATTGCTTTCAAACTTCTAGAGAGTTCTTTACTTTTTCTTACGTAGTTGGAAATTACTGGCAGAATCAGTTACAAATTCCTGGATCTGGATAAGGGAAGTTGTTAGTAAGTATTGGTTTTGTCCTGGTATCTTAACCAAACTGATATTAGAAAACTCTTTTTGTCATGTATCATACAGACACATACCACACGTGGACACAAAGAATCCCCATAACTTTACAGTAAAGTAGATAATTTTTAAATGAATAAATTAATAATAGACAGATGGTGACTTCATAGATTAATATATTAAAAGGTGGTTTTCATTCAGGCAAATGAATTGATTGTGAGGATGTGTAAATGCAGCATTTGGACTGCTAAGAAATTAGTGCAACCATATTTAGATCTGCTAGATAATAGTCATAAAGCAATAATTTAAAAAATTTAATAACTATGCTTAGCATATTCAAGACAGAGTTTGTAAAGTTGTTGGATAAACAAAAACTATACAAAACCCCTAATAATAGTGGAAGCCTTTGCATAACCTAAAATTTCTCAAAACATATTTTATTGGCGGTATCGGGAAGTGGTGAGTGGCATTGGGTACTGCGATATAGCAGTGGGAAATCACTTTTCTAATGAAGGCTATTAATCCACAGAAGAGAAGAATAGTGGAATATAAAGTTAAATTACACTGTGAGATTCACTGCCTTTTAGATACCAGAAATTACTTTCAACTACTCCCTTGTCACACTTACAGGAGTGCAAACCCAACATATTCATTAGATGAGAAATTCTTAAGATAAGGATAAAATATTGTCTGAGAATCTCATGTTTGTACAGAATACTTTTTTGTTCTATCACACTAATATACTTAAGTATATATAAACTTTGTCTTATTTATTTTGTTTTTTTACATTTCATAAAGTCCATTGCACATAATAGATGCTGCATAAGTTCTCAGATTTGTCCACTGTCTAGTTCAGCCATCCATCCTGATAGAGCAGGAGCACCGTCATCTCGGACAAATACCGCCACTTTCAGTTCCAGCTCCCTTTCTAGCCTCATGCATTTCAACGAAATCACTTCTCTTCTGACTACAAGGAGCCCGAAGGAGCAGACCATAAATCACAGACAAGACAGCTCGGGCACCGAGAGAGGTGAGGGGAAAGTCTCTTGGGTAACTGCCAAATTTCACTTTCACGCAATGGGCCCCAGTAAAACAGTGGGCCCTAAGAGGCACATTCCTTTCCCTTCAGGTGCACTAACTCAGGGAAACTAAAAGCAGACTCCGGGGATATGCCTGTAGCTGCGGAAACATGTATGGGAACAGACACACAACCCTCCCGCCCAGATAAGCACAGCAAAGAGACGCAGAAGCAGTCCAAGCCTCTGATAAACTTTCCCACCCTAAAGTCTTAAAAACAGTCTGTTAAGAGGGTGTGGCTCTGACCTAACTCCACCAGCTGCCCGTCTCAGGTTTATTTAAAATAAACCTGTCTCTGTTGACTGAAAAGTCATCTTTCCTGTTTCTCTCCCCTTTAATTCTTACACATCCTTTGTTGAAATTCTATTCATTCCCTGACAAGTAATCCTCAAGTTTCATAAGCCTCAATCTATGTTCTGTGGGAAAACTTCCAAAGACATCACAAACACACAGCAAAGCCTCATGATCAATTAATTCTGCACATTCCATATGTTCTGCTTTTTTCTTGAAAATTCACAATATATAGCACATCAAAAACTGAGATCTCTTGAACAATACAATGTATTATATCTGCTTACCCAAAGTTTTTCCAATTTATTTGGCCATGCGATCCTTTTTCAGATAATACTTTAAAAATCATATAAAACTGGTGTCTGCAGGAACACACTAGGGAAACATTGCTTTAGCCTAGTCAACATTTCAAGTCACAGGACATTCAGTAACTTCTTTTCCTTTTTCTTTTTTAGACAGGGTCTCGCTCTGCCACCCAGGCTAGAGTGTAGTGGCATGATCACGGCTCACTGTAGCCTCGACCTCCTGGGCTCAAGCCATCCTCCCACCTCAGCCTCCCAAGTAGCTGGAACCACATGCACATGCCATCACGTCTGGCTTTTTTTTGTTGTTGTTGTTATTTTTTAAAAATTTATTTTTATTTTTTAAAGCAGCTTTATTGAGGAATAGTCTACATATTATAAAATTCATCCATAATTTCATGTATACAAGTCAATGGTTTTTATTAACTTTATTGAGTGGTACAGACATCACCATAACTAAATTTTAGAACATTTTTATCCTTTAATAAGATCCCTCATGCCTATTAACATTCAATCTTTCTTCTCATGCCCATTCCAAGGCAACCATTAATCTACATTCTGTCTTGATTAGCATGCTTTTTATGGACATTTTATATAGATGGAATCATACAATATGTGGTCTCTTGTATCTGGCTTATTTTACTTGGCATGAATTGAGGTTCATCTACAATGTATCATATGTCAGAAGTTCAATCTTTTTTGTTGCTGAATAGTATCCTATCATATGTATATACCACAACTTTTTATCTATTCGTCAGTTGATGGATAAATAGATTTGGGTTGTTTCCACTTTTTGGATATTATAAATAATGTTTCTATATTTGTATACAATTATCGTGTGTACATATGTTTTTAATTATATTGGGTATATATCTAGGAGTGATATTACTGGATCATACTCTCGCTTTAGCTTTTAGAGAAACTGCCAGACTGTTTTCAAAAGTGGCTATATTTAGAGATGTGGTTTCAACTTTGCCTAGGTTGGTCTGAAACTCCTGAGCTCAAGTGATCCACCAGCATCCACCTCCCAGATGTGAGCCACTGTGCCAAGCCAATAACTTTTCAGTCAGCTCAAATCATTCATATAAGGTTGTGTAGTGGCATGATCACTACACAACACAAAGTGGCATGATTGAAAATCTTCCTTAGGAAGGCCAAAAATTTAATTCCCAGTAAAGTTTGACTATCTTTCCATATATATCTCTTGAGCACATCCAATATAACTTATTATTTCAGGAAATTATGAAATATTGCAAACATCTAAAGAGTTTAGATAATAAGACTTTCTTATCATGAAAATGTAATGTACATTACTGTTTTGTCATTGTTTTCTTTAGATCAGTTTCAGGGTAGAAATTAAGAGAAGTAAAATTTTACTAATCTAGTTAAAAGCCACACTTAATCCAATCATTATTGCCAATCTCTTTACAGAAAGACCTAATATCTTGCAAAATATGTGTATTTGTATATAAGAGCATGCATTATTATTTGCATATTTTTGTATTAAAAATTCATATACATAGCGTCTTACTGTGCATATCACTTTTTTCCTTTCAGTATTATCTTTCCAAGTTGATACATTCAGATCATACATTTCAAAGGCTTCATTTATTCTATTTTATGTATCTAGCATAATTTATTTATTCATTTCTCAAATTTGGCTACTATAAACTGGCAATGTATATTCTTGGTTGTATCTCATTATGTGTATATATGGTAAATAATTTAAGGACTGGATGGACCCTAGAGGTATAGATAAGAAATGGTAAAATTTTACTAGGAGTCACATTTTCTGGGTATTTAAGAAAACAAAATATTTATTTATTTATTTATTTTAATTTATATAAAAGGTATATATTTATCATATACAACACATTTTCAAATATGTATACATTGTGGAATGGCTCAATTGAGCTAATTAATGTGTAAGTTACTTCACATACTTATACTTTTTCATGATGAGAACACCTAAAATATACTCTCTTAACAATTTTCAAGAAAAAGTTATTAACCGTAGTCACCATGTTGAAACCCCCATTTAATTGTAAGGAGTAGAGCAATAGAAGCCATAAATATAAGTAATAATTTCAAGAAATGGTTATATTAGCCAAAATGGTTCAATTAATACCTTTTTGCACATATAATGCTGAAGAATTTTTGTTCAGCCATAATGTGTTATTCTTTAGCAAAAACCTTGACACATGTAGTTACAGCCATAATTAGTAACAGCCTATTAAAATACCTTAAGCTAAGAAAGCAAGATAGTTATTTTTTTAATTTTAATCTTCTGCTTAGTATTTTCCTTTAACATTGATACTTCATTATAGACACAAGTGCTCTCCAAACATTAACAATGTATATAGTATGTTAGATCTACCATTCCTTTTCATAAAGAAGTATGGTCATTTAAATCAGAGTATTCACATACAGTTGAGTTTTAAAAAATAAAAATAAATTGCATTCTGGTAAATATAAACTTTCTTAGCATTTCTAATTTTACATTAAAAAGCCAAATAAGGAATTCTGTAATTTTTCAGGTAATAGGGATGCCTAATCAAGTTTTCTTAAATTATGTATACTGCGTATCTTAGCCCTTAATTTTCCATTAGCTGTTTTTAAACTATTTGCAATTACCATTAATCTAGCTTATGCGAAGTTAAAAAGACTTGTCAAAAATAAAAAGAAAATTCTGATATGGAAATCATAGTCTTTGAGTATACTGACTAAAAAACAAACTAAAACTATAATAAAATGGTAACAGAATATATCAATTTAAAAAATAACTGCCTTCAGAGAACATAGTGAGCCTTAGGCTCTCCAAGAATTGTTTGTGTCACCATCCATGGACCAATTTTAACTGCCAAATTAGGCCAAAATAAAGTGCAAATGATCTTTGCTAATTATTATCGGGCTTTGACTGTGATTATAATAGTGTTATATATGATAACAGAGCCAAAAATCTCACAGAGAGAACAGAAGTCTCCTGCATGAGACTATCAAAGTAATTTTAGATATTTTTTGACTTTGGGTTCTGATCTCCTAGTATTAGATCTTCACCTGTTTTGAATCCCGGTATCTGTACTACTAAATTTAATATGTGGCAGTGTGAAAATTGTGAAATCAAGTTCAAGGTCACCAATAGACAATACTGCTTATAAAACATAGTAAGTTAGCTTGCTCTGACCAAGGAATAGTCAAATGAAACAAAATGTTATCTTCACAACTTTTCTGTAAGTTGGAGCAGAACTTTATAAAGAATACCAATCTTCATCTGAGGCCTGAAAAATCCGAAACTGCTGTGTTTTTAATAAAATTGTCCCCAGGTGATATTACTCTTTGGAAATCGCAAAACTAAGAATGATCTTGTTTTTCCTATCTGCCATGAATCACCAGAGATCTGTTTCATCTTAAAAATTTCACTCTCCAAAGTGAACATCCTTCCGTAACACACAAACTTGATTTGGAAAACAAACTTAATTGCAAAGCACCAATTTGTCTTCAGTATTCATTATCTGTGAGTGTTTATTACTGTCCTAGAAAATTATATAACAATTTTCTTTTAATTATCTTCCTGAGGATACACTTCATTTTCTGATGACAATTGGAAAACGTCCAAATGGCGACCAGCCATAATTATGATATGTTACTTAATCAGAAGCTTCAGTAGCTATTCACAGTCACTATGTTTATTAACTTCAGATTCAAATCATAACATTTTTCTAAACTTGTTCATAAAGTATTAAGGTATGCCATAGATATGTAAAATTTGATGAATTTAAGTGGTTTTGTAAAAAATTCTTTTGTAAAATTGTCTTTCATTGACTCCTGCGATGTGGAATAATTAATATATACATAAATTATACACATAGATATAAGGAAGGAGTCAGGTACTTTTATTCTTATAAAACATATTATGGTAAACAAACATGTAATTGGATCAAGAAGAAAGGCTTCCACCAGACACTGAAGATTTCTTTGACAGAAAAGAAATACAAAAGAAATGATAGAGAAGAAAAGCAATAGGACATTAAGAAAAAGAAAAGAAGGATTTCTCCTCTTTGAGAACCTGGAGATTCTGCATGTGATTGCGGTTTTGCAAGAAGGGAAAGAAGCCAACAAGCACTTTTCAAGTGTTAGAGCATCAAACCACGTTGTTTCTTAGGTTTGTGTATTAGCACATGTGGCGTGGTCAAGGAGAAGCCTAGACAGAATTATACTCACATCTCCGGGAGTCATAAGAAATATTTCATCGTGCACAAGAGGAAAGGGACATTTTATTATCATTTTCTTATACCAAACCCATTTATTGAGTAAGCACTTAATAAATGTGAGCGAGTGGTTCTATTAATGGTGATGTTACTGAAAAGATTGCTGGATTAAGTGCAGCTACTGGATGCTTCCAGCAGGGGGAAGCAGACCTCTTCATAGTTGGAGTGACTGATTTCAAAGGTGGCCCATCTGCAACTAACAATGACCAAGGAAATGGTTTGTTGATATTCCAGAGTTGAAATCACCAAAACATGACAATGCTAGTCTATCTCCTTAATCATCCTTCATCTGTAAACATTTATTCCTTCAAACTGCATTTTTTAAAGTAAATCTGATGAAGGCAATAAATATTTTAGAATTAGCACATGAAGATACACAAAGTATTTTATATATTATATACACTGGTAAATGGATTTCTCTCCTCTAGTCCGTAACACAACTTCAATTAATAATTTATATTCTGGACTCCATATTGAATCTGGAGCCTAGAATCATAGACTACTAGGCAGGAATCTTCAAAATTTGAGCATAGTTGCAGACAGGTTGGAGGTGCAAGCCACGACTTCACAACTTTGCCATTCCTACTTAGTTAGCTATGACTATGCCCTTGATTTTTCTATGTCCTGTCCAGCTGCAATGAAGAGAGCTAGCAAAGATTTCCTAATAATATTTAATCAGAATTCTAAGCTTATCAACATGCCCACTCAGACAATTGAAACTGCTCCTACGCACATGCCCTTGTCTTGCTCTGCTTGTCTGAGTTTCTTGCAAGGTAAACTGAGAGCAGCCAGAATTGCTGGGTTTCTCCCAGAAACTCAGTTTCTTTGCTTCCAAGTCTGACATCCCAGCTTAAAGTTAGAATTATGAATAAATAAATATTAGTAGCACCTTTTGGAGTCATGATGAACTCATAATACAAAACTTGAGCCCTCAAAATTCATTACTTGTAGTTTCCCAGGTACCTTTCTGTGAACAACGCCTATCATAAATCATTTATATTACAGAAAATGTTTGTCATTATAACTGTTTTGCTTGCTAATTTGTCCTTTTTGGTCTATAAGGCTGAACGTTTGGACTCTATTTGAAGAGCAAACAAAAACAGTGAACAACTCTTTAGGAATAGTGGATATGCTATTGATATGGAATTTTAAGTTTTATGTGTGTGTGTGTAAGAGACACACACAGAGAGAGAATGTGATATATAGATATACATATATGTATAGTGGTGTGTGTGTGTATATATGTGTGTGTGTATATATACATATATATAATCTTTTGATACCACCAAGTTCAGAGCAAAAACTTTTAGACTGCAGTCAATGGTTTAGGTGTCTAAAGGGAGGTAGCATGTCCATATTTGGATGGGAGGTGAGACAGACATGCTTGAAGATGCAGGGATGATGCATAGCAATACAGGAGAGGGGATCACACAAAAGCTGAGAGAGGAGGTTTGAGATGAAAGCTGCTGCACCACTATGTACAGATATGCACAATGTCCATTGTACAATTCTGGGAGGAAAGTAAATACCAGTTCCAGTGGAATCTTTGTGAGTCGTGCCCTTGGAATTATGCAGTAGACAATACACAAATCTATTGACCGTGTATGGTAGTCTTACACATGACAAGTGACAAAGAACACAAGAAACTCCTTACAAATATTTACGTGGTTGCTGGATTATGTAACATTATGCCTAATAAGAACCTGAAATATTTAGTTTAGATAAAAACAGAAAGGATGACCACAGAATACTGGAAATTTCAGAGTGGAGAGATACCATTATAGTTTAAACAAATATTTGCTAAAAACCACCCAAAACTTACTTTGCTTATTGTCCTATCAACTAAGCTTTTCCCTTTGTATAATACTTTGCAATTCTGTGATCAGAACTAATCTTAATTTTCCATTCCCTTGATGAAAAAAATAACCTATTAGTTTCATATGTATTTGTTCCTATTGTCTTTGGATTTCTATGCCATATTCATTTTGCTGTTCACTTGAAATAATTTTACATTTGTTATCTTGTCGCCTCACAGCTGAGCTTCTTTCAAGCTATCCCTGTTCTCCATCCTAGAGTTTAATCCCATTAAACATAGATCTATTGTTACAAATAGTGCATAGAGAGATGTATACTCTCAATAAGCACTCTTCCCTGAGTGGTCATGGCTTCGATACAAGTTTTTTATCTCTCTTTTATATTGAACAAGAAAATCAGGGCTATTTTTTTCTCATTGAACTAATTTAAGAGTATTATGCTTCAGCTGCTGAATGAAGAGATCAGTCTATATGATATGATTTAAAAGGAGCCAGAATCACTCAAATCTATGTAAAATGATTAATATATACACCAGTAGTTGGCAGGTTATCTGGTTTTACAAAGTCTCCTAGGTTTCGCGACCGAGAAGGGACAATTCATTGGGAAAATTGATTTTACTAATGTATCACATGTTCCTGGATTATTGAATTCCTACTTATCTGTCAAGACATCGCTGAGACACCACCTATTCTTTGAAGGAAAACATGTTAATTACTTCCTTCTTTCATATGTGAACTTCTGTACATATGGATGTCTTCTCAGGGCTCACACCACCTGTTTTGGAAATAAATGTTTACGACACTGTCTGTAAATGACTGGAGGGCAGCAAACTGAGGTTACTCACCACAAGGCTCAGCAAACTCCCAGCAGGTAGAAGACAGGCAATCACTGTTTTCTGAATCAGACTGAGAAGGGACTAAAGAGAAACGTTGAAGGGAGAAGCAATTACTGACTATTTTCTGCATGCCACTCCTCTGCCAGGTTTTCTTTTGTGGTTATCTTTTATACTTTCCTGTAATTTTCCAACAATTCTGCTAAGAGAATGCCATCCAGAATGGTTCAGAGAGAGAACAATTGGAAACAGTCTTTTTCATTACCCAACATGTCTTGTTTTCCAGTATTGTTCAAAATTAGGTCACTGGTGAAATAAGCTAATATTTGCATCTCAGCTGACTCACTTAAAACAAATGTTACTGCAAGTAGAAAGGAGAAGAGGAGTAGTAAAGGAATTTTAGAGCACATCATGAAAAGATTATGAACACTTTATATCCTTCACAAGAAAAGCTAACACTGGCAATATTTACATAGACATTTTCTTATTGGACTTAAAATTATACAAGTGGTTACTTTAAAAAAATACTTTGTAACTTTCTCTATTAGAAATATTTAGTTTAGGCTATTTTAAAGCACCATTAGCACGAGTTGATGGGAGAAAGACTGTGTAATATATACTATAGCTAAACTTAAAGATAACACTATTTAAGAATTAATAATAGAAAAAGTATTTTATGACTTTCCCTAGAGGAGATCTCATTACCGCAGTTCCCTGGCACCTCAAATGTGCTATACTTTATAAGAACCAGCATTGATGATTTTCATATAAGTGTAGGTAGATGTTTGTATATTATAAACAGTGAATATATTTCAAAAATAAAATCTGGCAATGCTAATGAAGTTTGAGTTGTTACATAGAAATAGACACTTGCCATTTGTGGCTACCCAAAACATTTTAAATTATTTTCCCCCTTGTTGTAACATAGTTCCCCACATTCTCAGGTCGTTAATTATCTTTCCCAAGATAAAATAAAATAAAAATTTTTATTGCCAGTGTATGCACATGTAACTTAAGTCCCACTCAATAAACATACCCATGCAAGAGTTTGAATTGGAGGTGAGTTTTATGGGGAATCAGTGAGATCTTGCTTCTTGCTCCTGGTGTGGGCGGAGGTGGAACTGGGTACCTCTGCGCTCAGTGGCTGCAGCAGCAGCAGCAGTTTCCTTATCGGGCCAGCTCTGCAATGTTGTTTGAGGACTATTTCTGCAATCTCACCCTTCAGTGTTCCTATAATACTGTGAAGTTTCAAACGTCGTTTAATAAATCTATTTGAGCTCAAACTAGGTACAGTAAATTATTCTGTTGTCTGCAAATAAAAATGCATATCTTATTTTAAAGATTCTACACCTGATGCCCTCATAAACCCAAAAATTCATTTTTAACTTAACTCATGGAAGATCCTTGAAAAACATTTGTTGATGATGACGGTGGTAGCAAGCATTTGCCAAAACATAATTTAATGGGATATATTTTACTCACAATTTGTACTCACTTTCTCTTTTCCTCAATAAGAATGTCCATGTTATGTACTTGAATGGCATAAATCTCTATATTGTCAAGAAAGAAGATGCATGAATTATGAAGGCCATTTCTTAAAATTCTGATTTGAAATCCTAACTTAGATATGCTAAGAAACATGTTTTCTGAAACCTCTGTAAAAATAATAATTACACACTCACACACATACACACACATACATATATGAGAAACTTTCATTTTCCTATATATCTTTTGGAACTAGTTCAGAGACATTTCTGCAGCCAAATACATCTGTCAGTTTCTTTACCATAAAAAGCAAAATTGCTGAATTTCAGCAAATCATCACCAGTTAAATGAAAGAAAATAGAGTAACGTGAAGCAGTATAAAAAATATCTCTTATCATCTGTGAATGCTCCAAGTGTTTTCAGTTTTGCACATCTACCCTTAAAAATTACTGTTTAAAGTTTTCTTTTTTCTATAATATCTGAGAGGGAGATGTATGACAAAATCAATATTTAATATAACTTTATTCATGTCCTAACAAACTAAACTGCTTAAATCGTATTCTTTGATGTTCTACAATATTAGAATCATAAAGGGTTTAGATTTTATTGGTTTATGAGCAAGCTTGAAATACTTTCCTAACCTTTTTCCCCTTTATACCTCAAGGGCACATAATTAAATTGATTACAACCCTTGCTCATGACTCGTTCTCATCACAGATCCATGTTCAACCCTCTTTTAAATATTGCTTCCTCTTTTGGTTTTCTAATTATATAACGCATATCTGTGGCACTTTTTGCCTATGGTTTCTGTTTTCCATATTTTTCCAGCATGCACTCTTTGCGGAATACCAAACTACTACAGAAGATACAACAGAAATGGGAAACCTAGCCTCAATCCTTTAGTAAATGACTCAAAATCTTTTATGGGGAAAAAACACACTCATCATTAAACAGCAATTTGTAATAAAAATAAGAGTTAGCATATGACTTCTAGGTAAAGTTATTGCTTTCACAAATTAGAACTGCTGGAAGCTTCGAAGAACATTAAATGAACAGATACACTATTTGAAACCAAGGCTCAATTAACTTGTACAACTCATGGCTGTCCTATTAGCTATATGTTAACATGTTGTGCTTTTTATAGATGCCACATCAAATCCAAACTAGCAGATGAATGAGAGATGAATACCATGTTGCTCATTTATTTCCAAGTATGATTTAGTTGTAGGTCACTCTCTGGACTTCTTAAGTGACATTTAGTAAATAAGGAAACCTGAACTCTGTAACAAAAACCAAACTAAATATTCTTCTAGCAAATACATTATGTGGAATTAAAATAAACTCACACTTTACCTTCTAGGATTCAGCACTGTGACATATTCTACAATTATATTGGTCGTATGCATATTTTTCATATATGCCCCATTGACTCATCTTCTTTACATATAGATAGTTATGAACTATTCTTAAGCTAGAAGATTTTTTTATGGGAGAGCTCATGTGGTTGAAGAAACGCCAGATTTCGATGACTAACATTTGGAGTCCTGTTACGGAGGTAAAAAATGGAGTGACGGAAGAACAGATAAAGCAAAGATTAAATATGAGGGATCCTCATGTTAATAACCAGCTGAAATTAAAAGTAGTTAAATGTTTTAAAAGAAAGTGTGTATATGTGTGATGGCTTTCAAAGGCTAACCAAAGGCAAATAGGCATCATTTTTTATTATTCCAGTATTTGTCTTCTAGGGCTGCCAAAACGTAATACCTCAGACTGGGTGGCTTCAACTGCAGAAATTGATTTTCTCACAGTCCAGAGGCTAAAATCCAACACAAAGTGTCTTCAGATTTGGTTTCTTCTGAGGCCACTCTCCTTAGCTTGCAGATGGCTGTCTTATTGCTATGTCCTCACATAGCATCTGTGTGGGCGCATGTGCACTCCTGCTTTCTCTCTGCATCAGGTTGGATTAGGATATACCCTCATAATGGCTTCATTTTAATATAATTATCTTTTTCTTTTTCTCTTTTTTTTTTTTTTTCTGAGACAGAGTTTTGCTCTTTTTGCCTGGGCTGGAGTGCAACAGCGCAATCTCGGCTCACCGCAACCTCCACCTCCCGGGTTCTAGCGATTCTCCTGCCTCAGCCTCCCAAGTAGCTGGGATTACAGGCATGTGCCACCATGCCCAGCTAATTTTGTATTTTTAGTAGAGACGGGATTTCACCATGTCCCTCAGTCTGTCTTGAACTCCCGACCTCAAGTGATTTGCCCACCTTGGCTTCCCAAAGTGCTGGGATTACAGATGTGAGCCACCGCACCCAGCCTAATCAACTCTTTTAAGGACCTATATCACAAAATAGTCACATTCTGAAGTACTAGGAGTTAAGCTTCAACACATACATTGTTTTTCCTGGTGTCGGGGGAAGCAATTCAGCTCATATTAAACACCCTACCTTGAATATCACCCAGATATGTTATGAGACCTATATTTTAATAGAATTGGAAAAACTCAATTTTCCTAAACAAGCCAGTATTTTATTGCCTTCTCACTTTTGGAAAATATATTCTTTCTCCGTTTTTCTTTGTCATAATTTTACTCATCCTTTAAGAGTCCATTGCTTCATCTGAGGGCATTTTTTACCTACTTGTCTAGAAGTAACCACTTCCCTTGACTTCCATTAGTCTTTTGTTTGTTCCACTCTTTTAGAACTTTCATCAAATGACATCTTCCATCAAAATTGATGTACACCTTATTTGCACATTCATGCTGGAAGGTATTTTACAGAACTATTGTCTTATTTTTTTAATGCCTGGCATACAGTGGATACAAATATGGTTTGTTGACTGGTTAAAATTGAATGATGTAAACATATTAGTTATATTTTTTCTCCAGTCTGTTAACAGTTTTTCCTAATGTTTTCAATTTTATCCAAGTATGATTTGCCATAAAACTCCCCAAGAATTCACAGTTCACTTTTAAAAATTGCTTTGTTTATAATATTTTAGGAATATCCAAAAATATTTCTCTCAGTATTTGTTAGAGAGACCAAAAAAGCAACAATGACAGGCAAGATTGTAAGAACCAATTAGCAAGCTCGATCTAATTTGTTTACATGAAACACATCACCTCAACATATAGGTACACATTCTTTTGAATCACAAACATAGACCACACGCTGGCCTATAAAGCAAATCCCAACAGATTTCACAGGATTGGTAGCATGCAACTAATTTTTCTAGCCACAAATAAATTAAGTCTGATATAAATAATAAAAATAAATGTAATACCTAAATTGCTAGAAAATTATAATTTATCAAAACAGATCGTAGAAGAAATGCAAGGTTAAATAGTTTTTAAAGCATTATAAAATTTTTAAATGTCATCTATTCTTATTTTTTATAATTTGAAGTGTTCTTCTTGCTCCCACAGTATCTCTAATTCAGCCTCTAGAATAGAGGGTCATAAATACCTTAAAGGCTCATTACACATAGTACTCTATGGAAGAATTGTCAACACTATGAAAAAGAATGCTAACAGAACATCATGAAAGTCTGGAAGAATTACATCACTGAAGATGATGTCATTGTTACAGAAAAAGCCTTGAAAGCTTTTCATCATGCCTGAAACAATAAATTCCTGCTGGAGAAAACTGTGTTTAGATGTGCATGACTTCATAGAATGATGACAGAGCAAATCAAAGAAATTAGGAAAGAGGTTGTGAATATGCAAAAAAAAAAAAAAAAAAAAAAAAAAAGTGGGGGTTGGTGGGTTAAAAGATATGAATCTTAGAAGAACATCAAGTGGGCCGGGCGCGGTGGCTCAAGCCTGTAATCCCAGCACTTTGGGAGGCCGAGACGGGCGGATCACGAGGTCAGGAGATCGAGACCATCCTGGCTAACACAGTGAAACCCCGTCTCCACTAAAAATACAAAAAAATTAGCCGGGCGTGGTGGCGGCGCCTGTGGTCCCAGCTACTCGGGAGGCTGAGGCAGGAGAATGGCGGGAACCCGGGAGGCGGAGCTTGCAGTGAGCCGAGATCGCGCCACTCACTCCAGCCTGGGGGACAGAGCGAGACTCCGCCTCAAAAAAAAAAAAAAAAAAAAAAAAGAAGAACATCAAGTGCTGATAGACACTATACCAAAGGAATAAACAGAAGACAGTTTCATGGAAATCAGTACTTCTGAACCAGTGTCAGACAATGAGGATGAAGGCATCGAAGAATCAGTGCCAGAAGACAAACCGACTTGAGTCAATCTGGGAAGGGTTCTAATTATTTATGGATTATTTACAATTATTTTATGACATGTACCCTTCAGTAAATGGTGGGAGAAGGATTGGTATTTTATAGAGGCATTTTTAGAGAAATGAAAACACAAAAAAGCCAGACAGAAATTACAATGTATTTCTGTACATTTTCACTCTGGGTGCCTGCCTCTCCTGCCTCCTTTTCCGCCTCCTTCACTTTGCCCACCTCTGCCACCCCTGAGACAGCAAGACCAACTCCTCCTTTTCCTCCTCCTACTCAATGTGAAGACGGCAAGGATGAAAACCTTTATGATGATCCAGTTCCACTCAATCAATAGTAAATATCTTTTCACTTTCTTATGATTTTCTTAGTAACATTTTCTTACAGTATATCATACATATAACATATAAACTATGTATTAAAAGACTATGTTATCAGTAAGGCTTCTGGTCAACAGTAGACTATTAGTAGTTAACTCTTTGGTGAGTCAAAATTTATATGTAAATTTTCAACTACCCAGGGAGTCAGCACTGCTAACTCCTGCATTGTTTAAGGTTCAACTGTATTTTTACTGTTTTATAAAAAACTATAGAAGTTTTTAATAGTTTCGTAGTGATGTAATATTGTAGTTTTAATCTTTATTTCCCTACTAGGTAATGATGTTGAACATCTTTTCACGTGTTCATTTTCCATTTGTATATCCTAGTCTGTGAAATATCTCTTTATGTCTTTTGTTCATGTTCCAATTAGATTTTTTATTGTTGAGTTTTGAAAATTTTGTTTTTCTTTTCTAGATACCAATCATTTGTTAGATATGTTGCTTGCATTATTTTACAGCTTTTCATATCATCACCTTAAGTAGATCTTTCACAGATAATTTATAAATTTTTGATGAAATGCAATTTATTAATTTTTTCTTTTATGGATTATGCTCTTGGTATAAAGTCTTAAAAACTCTCACCTAGCCCTAAATCCCAAATATTTTCTCATGGTTTTTTTCTAGAAGTTTTGTATTTTACAACTAAGCCTGTGATCCAGTTTGTATTGACTCTTGTGTAAGATCAAAGTTCTTAGGTCAAAGTTCTCTTTCTTTTTCTTTCTCTTCCCTCTTCTCCCTCTATCTTCCCTTCCTTTTTTCTTCCTTCTTTCTCTCTCTCCATCCTCCCTTCTTTCCCTTCTTTCCTCCCTCTCCCCATTCTTCTTTCCTTTCTTTCTTTCTTCTTTCTCTTTTCTTTCTTTCTTTCTTTCTTTCTCTTTCTTTCTTTCTTTCTTTCTTTCTTTTTCTTTCTTTCTTTCTTTTCTCTTTCTTTTTCTCTTTCTTTCTTTCTGTCTCTTTCTCTCTTTCTTTCTCTCTCTCTCTCTTTCTTTCTCTCTCTCTCTTTCTTTTTCTTTCTTTCTTTCTTTCTTTCTTTCTTTCTTTCTTTCTTTCTTTCTTTCTTTCTTTCTTTCTTTCTTTCTTTCTTTCCTTTCTTTCTTTCTTTCCTTTCTCTTTCCCTCCCTCCCTCCTTCCCTCCCTCCTTCCTTCCTTCCTTCCTTTCTTCTTCTCTTTCCTTCCTTCTTCTCTTTCCTAGATATGTCCAGCTACTCCAGTTGCACATATTGAAAAGGCCATCTTTCCTCCATTAAATGGCTTCTGTATCTTTATTTAAAAACCAGTTGGCAACATTTGTACAGGCCTATTTCTGTGTTTCATATTGTGTTCTATTGATCTATGTTTATATCCTCCTGTCAATATCACATAGCTTTATAATAAGTCTTAAAATCATGTAAACAGATTCTTCCAAATTTATTTTTCTTTGTCATGATCATTTATATCTATTTTGTTTCCTTTGTCTCTCTTCATATAAATTTGAGTATAACATTATCTATATCTATAAGAAATCGTACGGACTTCAAAAACAATTGTGCTAAACATTTTTCCATCTGGGGAAAAGTAAAATCTTTATTATTTTGACTTTTTCAATCTATAAGCATAGTCCGTCTCTGCATTTATTTAGATTTCTTTGATTTGTGTTTCACAATTTTCAGCATATAAGTCCTATCTATGTTGTTGACAGCTATTGCATTTTTTTAGATATTGAAAGTGGTATTTTATTTTAAATTTTGTCTTTCACAGGGTCATTGCTAACATATAAAAATAAAAATAATTTGTATATTTTTTCTTATATCTTGTGACTTCGCTGAACTCACATATTTTGAGGATTGTTTTTTTGGTAGATTCATTTCAATTTTCTATGTAGGCAGTCTTGTCACCTACAAATAAAGACAGTTTTACTTATATTCCAGTTTGTATGCCTTTTATTTCATTTTCTTGCATTATTGTACTCACTAGACTTTTCAGAGATGTGTTAAGAATGCTGAGAGTACACATCCTTGTCTTTTTCCATAACTTAGGAGGAAAACTTTCAGTTTTTTGAAGTGTTTTACTTGTCCCCAAACACAAATAACTTCATAAATCAATAAATTTGACATTGAAATTGGAAGTGTGATTCATCTAAAAGCACTATAAATAAAGTAGAAAGTCAAAACACAAACTGGAAACAAATACATCTCTATAACTGGGAAACAATAAATAAACAATGCTTGGTATCAATCAAATCAGCAAAAAGGAGAGCAAGCAACTCAAAAGGAAAAACATAAACAAGCACTTCATTAAAGAGGAAAACTAAAAGATGAATAAAAAATGAAAAACCAAACAACATAACACCCCTAATCTTATTAGTAATAAAGGGTAAAGCAAAATAAAAATCATTAATTCTTCACTCATGAGATTTGTAAAATTTTGAAAGTTGGATAGTACCAAGTATTTCTAAAGATACAGTACAGCCGGCATGTGTATTGAAAGTGGGTGTATCCATTGTTTCAACAACTATGGAAAATAATTTGGAATGTTTTAGTGTAGTAGGTTTGTCATTCTGAGAAATAAATGCAGAGATTAACAAATAGAAGTGGAAGTGCAGTAGAGCAGAGAGGCAGCTGTCGTCTTGCAATAGAGACATGACAAAGTCTCTGCAAGTGCAACAGAAACTCTGAAGCAAGGATTGCCCATTAAAAGTTTTGCTGCTGGTGGAAATGTCGGGAACCTTTTCCGTACTCTGCTCAGTTATTATCCAGCAGCCACTCTGAGAAAACCTTAACTCAAAGACTAGAAAAGACGTTGAAATTAGTAAATCACATTACTCAAAGTTGGATAGCAAGTCTTTTCTCAAGGAGAATCTGAGTAGTCCTTCTCCATGTTGGCCACATCTAGGAAAGTGGATGATGTGTATACTCTATGACTCAACAACTTTGCTCCCAAGATATACAGGTTGAGTACCCCTTGTCTGAAATGCTTAGAAGTGTTTTACATTTCAGATTATTTTGGGGGGATTTTGGAATATTTGCATATATATAATGAGATATCTTGGGGATGGGACCCAAGTCTAAACACAAAATTCATTAATGTTTCACATATTCCTTATACACATAGTCAAAAGGTAATTTTATACAATATTTTAAATGATTTTATGCATGAAACAAAGTTTGTGTTGAGTATTTATGTGTGAAATTTTCCATTTGTGTTGCCATGTCAGCACTTGAAAAGATTTGAGTTTTGGAGCAATATGAATTTCAGATTTTTAGATCAAAGATGGTCAATTGCGTATTTTAGAAACACGTTTGCACATGTGCACCAGGAACAAGTTCTTGGCAGTACCGTTTTAATTCCAAAATATTGGAAACAACTGAAAATGCTCATAAATAATAGAATGGATTGGTAAATTTTGTTATACTGATGCATTGCTGTTGGACATTAGTAAAAATAAGTGTCACAGCTAGACACACTGTTATATACAATAGCATAAATAGGTCTCCAGAACATAATATAAAAAATAATGTTTCTGAAGACCACACACAGTTTTGTCCAATTCATGTAAAGCTCAAATACTTGCAAAACTAAACAGGATATTCTTTATGGACGCAATTGTGTTAAAAAATATGACGAGGCCAGGTGCTGTGGCTCATGCCTGTAATCCCAACACTTTGGGAGGCTGAAGTTCCAGACCAGTTTGGCCAACATGGTGAAATCCCATCTCTACTACAAATATAAAAGTTAGCCAGGCTTGGTGGGGCACGTCAGTAATCCCAGCTGAGGCATGAGAATTGCTTGAACCCAGGAGGCAGAGGTTGCAGCGAGCCGAGATTGCACCACTGCGCTACAACTTGGGTGACAGAGCAAGACTCTGTCTCAAAAAAAAAATTAAAAGACAAAACAAAATAAAATAAAAAGACCAAACCAAACCAAAACACACACACACACACACACAAAAAAAAAAAACAAAAAACAAACAAACAAACAAAAACTGATGCTAAGCAAGTAAATAGCAACCACACAAACCTTTGTGGAGAAGAGAGAAAAGGGGATCAAGGAGGACCACACAAATAATTTCAAAGATAAGTCCACATTATAATGTCTTCAACTAAAGGCAGGTACATAGGGTTTTGTGGTTTATGCACTGGTTTTATTTATGTTTTAAACATAATTTTTAAATATTATTTTATATTAATGCCACATTTAATCAAAGCAGTTAGTTGAAATGTCTCAATGGTATTGCTCTAACTGAAGAAGCTGGACTTAACTATGACTGTTTTTACTGGAGGTAGTTTGGAAGTTAATGTAGCTGGACATCTAAATAGTTGGGCAATTTACTGACCACAGGCATCTTTGTGTCTCTATCTATGTAAAAATGGGTACAAGATGCAAACTAGTAAAATACACTGTACATGTCAGGATTCCTGCGCTACACACACCTCTTTTTAAAATAATTTGTCTCACCCACACCTTATTCTGGGAAGCTGATGTTTTTTTGTTTGTTTGGTTTTTGTTTCATTTTTAAATTTAACCACATTTCTACCTTCATTTCCATGATTAAATGAGGAGTGGGGTTTTGTTGTTTTTGTTTGTTTTATGTCAAACTAGCCCACTTATGGGCCAGCTAGTGCTATATGGTCATTAGCTGGTATAAAAAGACACATTCTTTCAGTGATCTGATTTTCTGGAAAACGCACAAAGACCATGGCAGCTGACAGCAGGATGGTAGGAAATGAAGGGGTAGAAGAAGCCCAAAAGTTTTATCAGATGAAATCGGGTAGAGAGACCAAGTGACACAGCAGTAATAAGATAGCAACATCTATAACTCAGGAGAGGAATTAATACGCGAGGCAATGAAAATAAACTCAGAGAAACAACCACCATAGTAAAAACAACCTGAGATGTCATGAGAAAGTACAAAAGTGTGTTATGACCGAGTGCAGAGTAGCAGTCCTTGGTGCCTGACAATTTTCCAGTCCACATTAATTCCTCTTTTCCTTGAAATAGCTCCAATGAGACACTGTTCCTTGCAAAGAAAAAAAAAAGCCAGATAAAATTAAAGGTTGTTATGCATGGAATGTAATTTTGTATGACTTTTACTGACACTTTCATTTTATTTTGCTTCCCCCCCCCAATTTTCCTTTCCTATTTTCTTACAAATGTGAAATTGTGTTTTCTTGCTGTATTTAAGGTTTCCTTCTAAGCCACCTGTAACCGTTCAGCATATTGTTTTGTACAAAAATAAACTTCCTTAGGCAGAACAAAGGTGTAATGAAATCTCTACAAAACGGTCTGGAAACTCACGATTAATTACTTATTGGAAATAGTGCAAAAAATATGTTTTGAAGGCACTTTTGGAACAGAAAGAGAGTACTATGAAGGAAACACACAGAGAAGAGGAACATTTATAGCATGTCTACCTCAGGAAGATAAAAGTAGGGGACAAATGTGGCTTTCCTTTTCTGTTTGGAGAGAGTAAAAAACTATAGGGCAAGAGCCATAAAAAATGTGTAACATTCTCCTACTTTTTATTTGTGATCTTCTATTTTCCCGAAGAGATCTGAGGCAAAACCAATAAAGTAAAAAATCCTATGATTTTGTCTTTGGGAAGAGCAAGGCAAGGAGCTGGGGTTTGATGGTGTCAGTGCTTTGTGAAGTGTGACCATTTTCCCAGGTGGGTTTTGGGAGAAATGGATGGTCTCAGCTCTTGAGAAATAAGAAAGATCCTCTATTTTGGGGGCTAACTCTGAGAAACAGAGAAGACAAGTTTGAGTCCTGGAGGGGTATGGTACTTTTTAATGCCACATTAGGTGGGGTTCCCACAGACAGACACACAGGTTTTTTGTTTTTGTTTTTTCTTTCCCTGATGGTAAGAAAAGGAGCTTTTCTACATGTTTTAGTCTTTGGCAACCCACCCAGGAGGCTGGTCTTTGAACTCCTCCACATCCATTCCCACAGACACTAAATTTATCTAGAGCAGACTTTGGCTCTAAACTCAGAACAGATGGAGAGAAAGATGCTGTCTAAGAAAAGCAGAAATGACGAAATTGCATTCTGGTTTGAATGTTCTTCATTAAGAGTGTTTATTGTGTTAATGCTGTGACTACATCATCCTACTCTAAGGGTAAGCGGCCACTGGTCTGAGTATGGCCAGAATGATGAGTAATATGATTCCAATTTTGTGTGTGTGTGTGTGTGAGCCAACAATAAAGTGAAGGATAAAATGAAGAGAGGAAAATAAGACAGAAAAGAAAGATCAGTCTTTCCCTAGAGAGTCGTGCTCATTAGGTCTACGTAGTGGCAGGCACTGGTCTGGAGAAGTGCATGTGGAAATCTGTATATGTAAACTTAGGTCAGTCTTATTAGCAGATAAATAGGAAGAGCATTGCCCAAATTCTCTTTCCTTCCTGTGAGGTCATGGAGACTAAAACACAAAATCTGCCAAAAATCACATGAAGAAGTATAGGAAAAATAAATGGACCTGTATTAAATTTCTAAAAACAATTTAAGAAAATATATAAGATTTTCAAGGATGTAGCTCTGAGAGATCTAGGTTAGATCAGAGTTTATTTCTGCAATTAAAACTGAACAGTGATAAATCCAATTGGTGGGTCAATTCTGACGATTTCAAGGATGTTCCTAAGACCTTCATGAATGAGTAGGTTTCTTGATGGCCCAGAATACATTCCAAATATCCAGAATATCCCGCACATTCTCTGACATTACTTCTCAGTATTTGTGGAAATGGTATACTGAGCTGGTAAAAATTAAGAACCTATTTTTCATGAAAATTATGGCAAAATAAAGTGTAATTCTCACTTCCTATATTTTGCATCATGCATGAAACCTTTTACACCATGTGATGAGACTGGATACAGCCAATCCAGTTCTTGTCTTAAGTCAGTGAGTGTTTTTTAAATTTGAATGTGATACTTATTCACTTGGGAAACATCTATACAATTCTGATTTGATTCACTAAATCTGGGCTGGGTTTCTGAATTTCTACCAAGTTCCCAGGTTATGCTGTTGTTGCTGGCTCCAAAACTACACTTTAAGCGGCAAGGAACAGGTGACAAAAAGATGCACTTCTTGTACCAAATAGTTCCCTAATGAATTTTTATACAATTCTATATTTTCAGTAATTACTCTTGGAGAACATTTAAAACAATTAAAATTCTTAAGTTAGGAGAGAAATACTGGATGTAATACCTGTGCTGTATTTTAATTTTTATTGGTAGAGATGGCAATGGTATATCAGAAGAAAACTCATGTGAAGACACCAAGCATATGTAAATAAAAATATTTTTGTACATAAATATGTAATTAGTTTGATTTAATGTTAATCATTTAAGTCAGTCTCAATAGTCTTTTCCTCAGACATCAACTTATTTACGAATATGTAACAGAGCTCCTGTCCTATTTTGGCACTCATTAAATATTTGCTAAATGAATGAGTAAGTGAGGATTGTGTTTAGAAGTTTTATGCTTTATGGCAATTATATATCATAAGTAATCCTTATAAATATCTGTAAATGATAAACTCATCTTTGGGAAGAGAATTAACCCTTTCCTTTTGTCTATTTGCCCAGGACCCCTTTTATGCACATTTACACACATTTATACATCTTGCACACCACATACTATGATCTGATGGAAGGTACTCTGTCCTATTCTTTGTCCCCAACACTACTTTAGAAGCTACCATATAGATTCACTGATATAAAACAGTTGGAAGTATTGTAGGAGATCTGATCAACCTTTGTGCCTAAGATAAGAAATTTTGATTTTTATGGGAAAAGAAAAAACCTAATAATTGAGAGACGGAAGGAGGAGAAGCAGGGAGATATTGACAAAAGAAGAAACAGGAATACTTGATATGATTTGACTATGTCCCCACTTAAATCTCATCTTGAATTGTAGCTCCTATAATCCTCATGTGTTGTGGGAGGGACCCAGTGGGAGGTAATTGAATCATGGAGGCAGTTTCCCTCATGCTATTCTCATGATAGTGAGTAAGCTTTCCCTAGATCTGACGGTTGTATAAGGGGCTTTCCCCTTCACTCGGCTCTCATTCTTCTCCTTCCTGCCACCATATGAAGAAGGATGTGCTTGCTTCCCCTTCCGCCATGATTGTAAGTTTCCTGAGGCCTCCCCAGTCCTGCAGAACTGTGAGTCACTTAATCTCTGTCCTTTATAAATTACCCAGTCTTAGGTATGTCTTATATAGCAGTGTGAGAACAGACTAATACAATAGTGTACATCAGTTGTGGGCTAGATTAATAACATAGCAGCAAAAGCGTCAAGGTGAGACATCACGGAATATATGGATAAATTATGGGATGTAAGAAATTTAATTCCTTAATTTAAATTGGATATGAATTATGCTTACTTTGAAATGTTACCTAAGGCAGCCCTAAATTTTTCCCTCTTCAAAAAGCAAAAACTTAACAAAATCTGTTACACCTTCCCATCACAAGTCAGCAACAGGTGGTTCTCATTCTGAAACCAAGAAATATTGGTCTCTCATGTAGCCATTTTGCATCCATGCCCAAATGCTAGAACATAAATCTCCTCTATGTCAAAGTCAACCTCTCTTGTCTTCCAGGTTTCAGAGAACACTTCCCATTTTCTCTACCTCCTAAAGCTTCTTGACCACAATGTGCTGCTTAATTTTAGTTCTAATGCCACAATTTATCCCTATACTTACCATATTGATTATTAGTTGTCTCATCAGTAAAGTGTGTGTGTTAATAAGATAATTTATGTGTTAAAAAAGGGACACCTGATTGAAAGCTAGACAACTCAGGTTCTCCTCTCAGCTTTTCCATTCTTTCCGTGTGTCACCTTGAGGAAGCCACTTGATATTTCTTGGTTTCAGAATGGCAGTGGGTGGACTCCATCAGTCTCTCCGAACCTGAATCTCTAAATTTGAACCCCTTGAAGATTTTTTTTTTTATAAAGTCGTCTCATTTAAAGTAACCAAAGTAACTGTACTACAGAGTAAAAGTCACAGACATTTGACATCTCTAATTTCTGTTGAAAAAATCTTTACAGGACCCTTTCATTTGATGGTGCTAACATATACTTGGCATAATCAAAGTTGAGTTTGAATATAATGTCGTTGAAAAGAGTGAGAGTTTCTGTAAAGAGGAATCTGACTCTGTATCATGTTTTAACACAATTTTTTAAAGAACTATGAGTTATACGCAGGATGTATTTTATTAAATTCTTGGGCACTGAAGTAAAAATTAAGGCAGAGGTAAATTGTATTGTATGGTGTTAACATTTTCTACAATAGATGTATCTTTAAAGTAATCTTAAAATTCTATGAGACACGTATTCGATATGCCTATATTTGTTTGACATTTGTTTTAATATAAATACCCAAGTCTTTAAGAGAAAATTCAAACTCAAATTATCTTCTTTTATGATTTTTCAACCTTTGGCTGAAAATTTATTACGTAACACTAAATTCTAGTCACATGTACAGTTTAGAAGGGTGGGCAACTGTAAAACAAAGGGAACTAGAATTAGATTTCATCGTGGATTTTGGTTTGTTTGGAGTGATAGCAGATATGTGCACAGAGGGAATCAGTGTCAGTTGAGTACAGAAAATCCTAGATCAGGCTTATGTTTTTTAAGATAGGGTCTCACTCTGTCGCCCAGGCTGGAGAGCAGTGTCACGATCATAGCTCACTCCCGTCTCAAAATGCTGACCAAGTTCATTAATACGTTACCTTTGGGAATGGAAGAAGAAAAAAATGTGGATAGTTTTGAACCTCATATAAGAAGTATTTGACAACCTTTCTTTCAGAGAAAACTTTATTTATTTTAATATTTTTAACTACTTTACTGGTGTTTATGTATTATTCATCTTTTTTCCAACAATTCTGAAATATTGGGATATTTCTGAAGGGTTTGTATGTTTTGAATCACTTCAATATAAACAAAGGTCAGAAGAAAATTTGGGTTTAATGTATAACAGTTAAAATATGATAGAGCAATTAGTGTATGTGAAAGTATATGTGTATGTGCATTTGTTTATTTATATTTATTTCTCTGACTATAAAAGCCAAAACTAAATCAGTACAATTTTCAAGTACCTCTATGAAGACCATATTTTTGCCACTTAGAAAACTTAGCCCTATAAACTCTGGGAAAAATATCCAAGAGCCTCAAGTACTGTGAAGTAAAAGAGAAGTAAACTCACACATAACTAGAATTGCCTTGAACGATCTTTGAGTCTTCATATATCTGAAGATGACACTAAGAAGGACGTATTTCTTTAAAAATCTTCTTGAGGATTATTTTCACTGTTCATTGTAAAACAATCTCAAATTTTTGAAATACGGATTATAAAAGATTTTCATAGCACTGCATCAATTGAAGGAATAATTGGCCTTAAATCTCAATGACAAGTCACTTTAGTGAAAAAATTATAATCTAATTTGTAGATATGTTTTGGAAATAAAATTAATCCCAGTTAATGTTAACTAACTGAATATGTAGCATTAGTGATCATAACATTTTTGTGTATTAATTCAAAAAATTATTAGTGCATAAACAAATTAATAAAGTTATTTCAAGAGTCTCTACAAAAATTAGCAAAGGAAATTAGTGAGATGATCGAACATACGATTTTGTCAAAAGCTATTTAAACTACTTGGGAGGCTGAGGCAGAAAGATTGTTTGAGGCCAGGAGTATGAGACCAGCCTGGGTAGATAGTGAGACCTCATCTCTACAAAGATTTAAAAGGCCTTAGTCAGCCATGGTTACTCATGCCTGTACAGCTACATGGCAGACTGAGGCAGGAGGATCATTTGAGCCCAGGAGTTCCAGGCTGCAGTGGGTTATGATCATGCCACTGCACTCCAGCTTGGGAAACAGGACAAGACTCCATCTCTCTAAAAAAGAAAAAACAGCTATTTATAAAACGTGATACAATATGTAATTTTTACTGATTAATTGGTATTTCCTGAAACATGAAGAATAACAGCTGTTAAAATTTACTACTAATCTAAATATTATAACTTTTATAATATAATCATCAATATAATTAGTGATAGTCTAACATTTCCCATTTTATTCTTCCTTTGTAGTGAAACTCCTTCACAGTTATTTGTAGAAATTCAATGTAACTCCTAATACTTATAGCAGATTATTACCAGTTATGCAAATCAAGCACTTTTCTCTGCAGCTCCCAGTAATTTTTAATGTCAAAAGTGCTTTGATTTTGTTCAGCAAAGGTAGGCCCAGTTTTGCTCTGGATCTTTTTTTTCAAGAAGTTCCATGGAGTCCCAGACATTTAGCTATTTACTATCTAATTTAGTTGACTGTTTTTGATGTCTGGCCTTTAGCAAAAATGTAACAACAGTTATCTTGTTCGTAAAATTAGGTATACAAGGGAGTCTAGAAGTTCTTGCATAATGGAGGTAATTAAAAATATTCTGAAAATCAAGATTAATAAAGTTTACAAGGACATAAAATGGATTATCTAAATGATCTACTTGAACATTTCAAGAACAAATGAGAACTTTAATTGGTGTTTGTAAAGACTTTTGCCATCTATTTGACTAAAACCCATTCTGTTTCTAATTTCATTTTTTGTTGTTGTTTGTTTCACCTTGAGAATGATTTAAAAACTTTAGTAATAGGATTTTGCTTTATCAAAATTTAAATTCAAATTTCCTTTTGGATTTAATTCATCTACACATAAAAAATGGAGAAATTCTTTAGAATACACTGATGATCAGATTTCCATTGTCTTTGTACCTTGGCAACATGTATATTTTGATTATGAAAATTAAATCATATAACTTTTTATCTCCTTTTCTATTTCAAATGCAGGAAGAAAAGTAGTGCAAACATAAGACCTTTTACAATGAACATGCTATACTTCTTTTGGATGTTTGATTTATAAAATAATCAGCCGTGTCTAAGAGAACTGTTAATTTTTCCTCTTTTTCCTAGAAGAGAAGAATTTCCCAAGGGAAGAAAAGGCAAGAAAGCACACTTCCCTTCCAAAGAGTTAGCTTCACACAACTAGAGTCATTGAGAAATGGGATTGCGAGTGAAGTGGTGGGAGTCGGAATTCCTAAATGTCAACATTACTCACTTTTTTGGGAAAGGCACAATATAGGTTGCAGGATAACTGGTGTTCCTACTGAAAATTCTAACCCCACTCAGTGGAGATGGCATCTTGCTGGTGGATTCTGGTAAATCTTACATGGGGTTCTCAGATCAAATAATACTCTGGAAGTCTAACTTCTCTTCCCAGACAGTGTCAACTTCGTATCCACACATCATTAAGGGACTGATTGATTAAATTGAGTTAGTGTGACATTAATAATAAGCTGTTGAAAAGAATCCTTTAAGAAGTAGAATAGAAAGGTTTATTTGTTTCTTATCCTACATATATGATTCTATCAAAAGAATTGTGTATCTCATTGATATCTAGTGCCATGTAAAGTAGGCATGGGTACATTCCATTTCATGATTCAAATAACATTTTTTTAGTGATACTACCTCAAAAAGAGCACACTATGTTTAATTCATACTATGTTGTAACTGATCAGTGTCAAATCCTTTCCTTAGAGCAGCTTTAGCTTTGACAAGAATGGAAGGGAGAGAGCAAGGCTGCTCTGTGTCTGGGAAGAGGAGGAATAGGAAAACATTGCCTAAATGTTTTATTAAACAGAACTTCTGCCCCTACATAACTAAAATGTGACAACACTCCTACAGATGGTCTTTACTTCACTCCAAACCACTCGGTTACTCTACTCACTATCCTAAACATATTTAACATTACAACACATTAGCAAATAATGATATTTTAATGAGATTTTATATAGACGGAGAATAGCAATATTATACTATGTATCCAAGTGCAAAACTTAATCTGCTTTCTCAGGATTATGGATTTTTTTGGCTCAAGTTCTCTAGACATCTCATTTCTCCTTCTTCCTCCCTCATGTGTAATCTAAACTTATTTCTCTGGCTTTGAATAATTCTCCTCTCATTTCATCTTATAGTATCCATTCAAGTGATGGATTGGCTTATCAATTGTCACTTCATCTGGGGGCATCAATGGTCACTTAAGAGTGCCTCTTGGATCTCTGATAGACTACGCACATGGCTTATCCAAATTTCTGTTTAGCAGAAATACCTTCTTCCTGTGTGGAGGATGGGGACTTAGATTGGCTGAGAAAAAGTTATCGGTAAGCAAAAAAGTTTTATATACTTTTCTACATATGTTTTGCATATGTTTGTGTGTATGTGTGTGTGTACACACAAGTGATAAAGATTTAACAATAAAGATGTGTGTGTATATATGTATACATGTACACTATACACATGTATACTATATACAGTTTTTATATAGCTATACACATACACACACATATATAACCGTGTGTGTATATATACACACACACACACACACGCATATATCTTTATTGTTAAACCTTCATCACCTTCTTTCCCAGTCTGGTGAGCAGGATTGGACAACTTAAATCCATAGGGCTCCTTTATCTCATTCCCTTGACATAGGATAAATATATATCAACTGTATTAGTCCATTCTCACAGTGCCATAAAGGACTACTTGAGACTGGGTAATTCATGAAGAAAAGAGGTTTAATTGACTAATACTTCTGCATGGCTGAAGAAGCCTCAGGAAACTGATAATCATGGTGGAAGACAAAGGGGAAGCAGGTACATTTTTACATGGTGATGGGAGAGAGAGAAAGCAAAGGCGGAAGTATTACACACTTTGAAACAACTAGATCTGGTAGTAATTCACTATCACGATAACAACAGGGGAAATTTGCCTCCATAATCTAATCACCTCCCACCAGGTCCCTCCCCCAGTATTGGGGATTACATTCTAACATGAGATTTGGGTGGGGACACAGGGCCAAACCATATCAGCAACTTACTTTCTTCTTCTATTGTACCCCGACATTTGCTAAATGAAAGCAACTGCCTAAATTCAAAGTCTCACCACAAAATATCCCTCATACCATGTTCTTTGGCTCTCCATCATTTTTAGTTCCTTTTTCCTTCATTCAGGGTTTCATCCCGAGTTCCAAAATGACTAACTTTAAAATGGTGAAGAGCAGAAGGAAAAGGATCTGTGTTCCTCTATCAATGGAGTAGAATGGCATTACATGTCCTCCTTATCTTTTTCTGTCAGTGTTTAAATACAGTAGATTTTGGTGTGCACAGAGGCTCATGCCCATAATCCCAGCCCTTTGGGAAGCCACGGTGAGTGGATCACTTGAGGCCAGGAGTTTGAGACCAGCTTGGCCTACATGGTGAAACCAGATCTCTACTAAAAATACAAAAAATAGCCAGGCAAGCTGACACATGCCTGCAATTCCAGCTGCTCGGTAGGCTGAATCATGAGAATCACTTGAGCCTGTGAGGCAGAGTTTGCAGTGACCCAAGATTATACTACTGCACTTCAGACTGAGTGACAAAGTGAGACTCTCTAAATAATAAATAAATTTAGTAGATTGAAGTTCAGAAGCATCACAGTTTTTCCTGATTGTGGTAGTTATCTTTAAGGCATGGAATACACAGATTTTGTTTTTGTTTTTGTTTTGACTTTTTTTTTTTTTACTCTTTTGGAAATATATTGATGTTACACAGTAACATCACAGAAAAAAATAGACCTAAAAAGACTCCATAATTTCTTAAGTATGTTTACTGTATCTTCAATTTTAATTTTCTATCATATTTCCACTGGCGATATTTTCTTTTCTTTCTTTAGGGTATTCAAAATGTGAATGTAGGGGGCACATTGTATTAAATGTAAAGCAAGTTTTTACCTGAAGTCTTTTTTTCTTGTGTAACACTTAAATCACTGATCAAATGAAAGAAAATGCTGTTTAATACCTAGTTGGCTACATCCAGTTCTGACCCTAAGGAAACAGCATAATTTCATGGTCTGTTCAATTTTTAAGAGCTCCAAATTTTCTTCTTTTTCGAGATGTTTTAATGTTACATTAGGTTATAGTAGGTTATAATGCAGGAAGATATAAAGACAAGATCTCACGCCAAGACTACACCTAGTCAGTGAAACATTCATGATTGCCAGTTGCTCTTGTGGGCTCATGTTTGATTTCTAGAAAACAAGCAGTGCATATCAAAGATGGCCATTCCTCCACATGCTGCTACACAGTGAAACTTTGACACTAAACTGAACAGTTATTTGAAGGTTGGGAAAAGTCTCCAGCTACTTGTTTTTTCAGGCCAGTTTACTGTGGTCCATCACATTTCTCTTGAATAAGCCCCACTCATGAGTGAAGTACCACTTTAGTTGTATCCACATCATATTCCAGTACTACTGAGGATATCTTTAATATTATCTCGTCACACTATCCAGCAAATAACTCCAAAGTGATACAAAATTTAATATGCCCTTTGCATTTTCTATTCATCTTTCTTTTTATTGAAATTATTATTTTCAAAGTGACATATTTTTAAAAAATACAAAAGCATTTAAAATGAAGAACAACAAAAAAAAATTTTACTCATTTTTTAAGAAATTTTCCCGCAGCCTGAATTTCACTACCAAAAAGTAAAGACCTTCAGCAGTTTCCTGTATATCCTTCCAGAAAACTTACATAAATATATTTATATTACACATATTGATTGTACCTTGCTTTTTGTTTTACTTCATTTTTATTACAGCCCTACTTTCCTTTGTTTTTCCTGCTATATCTATAGTAATCTATGCCTTCAATGAGTTACATTATAAAAAATTTCCCAATGTATAATATTTCTAGTTTCTGTAGGCTTCCCAAATAATGCCACTTTGAATATAACATCCATTACTTAGATATTATATAGTGGCCAATTATTTCAGTAAAAAGACAGTCAAGGTATTTTATTTTTATTATTTAACGTATAGATTTTATTAAATATGCTTAATGCCATTTTATTTTAAACATTTGCTAGTTTTTAAGTATTTTTATGTTGTAAAACTGATTTTCTTCTCTTTTGCCTGATTTACAAATAATTATTTTTTTAAATGTAAATGAGTATTTTTATGATAATAAATGTTAAGTATTTTCTCAAAAGAATGTTTTACCTTTCCATTTGTCTAAATATTATGATCTTTGAAATGACTTGTATAGAAGGTCATGGCATTTTAAAAAATGTCTTTAAAATGGGCGCGGTGGCTCAAGCCTGTAATCCCAGCACTTTGGGAGGCCGAGATGGGCGGATCACGAGGTCAGAAGATCGAGACCATCCTGGCTAACACGGTGAAACCCCGTCTCTGCTAAACATACAAAAACTAGCCGGGCGTGGTGGCGGCGCCTGTGGTCCCAGCTACTCGGGAGGCTGAGGCAGGAGAATGGCCTAAACCCGGAGGCGGAGCTTGCAGTGAGCTGAGATCGCGCCACTGCACTTCAGCCCGGGCGACAGAGCCAGACTCTGTCTCAAAAAAAAAAAAAAAATCTCATTTTCATTTTGTTGTTAATGTGATTAAAACACTTATTTCTTTGTTATAGAATGTATGTATATATTTATTTACTCAGTTCCACAAATTTCTCATTCTCTTTATCTTTATTCTTTCCTGTATTCTACTTTTCCATCAGAATAATTTTCCTTTTGCAATAACAGCTCCTTGTAACGTTGCTCTCAGTACAGGTCTGATGATAATGAAGTCTCTCAGCTTTTTGTTTGCCTAAAAATATCACTTTGGAGGAAATTTCTCTTTACTCTGCTTAGAGAATGGAGGTATTTTCTGTCAATCTGCAGTTAACTAACACTGTCTTCTAGAGTAACCCATCTATAAATTCTCAATTTGAGATACCGTATTTTTGGAAGGAAGACTGATGATAATTCATTCCTTTCATCTATTTCATTACACGATTCGCTCATAGTTATTTCAAAGCTTTTGTCTGCTAATGTCAATGTCTAAATCATCCATGCCTTCGTTTCTTTTCCTTTTTTGGTTTTTGGTCATATGGCACTGTCTCTTAACATGCCCAGTAATTTTTGAATGCATGTGAGAAGTAGTGTCTGAAAATTATAGAAGCTCAAGAAGATGTTATTTTCTGCAAGAGAGGGTTTCTTCTCCTTTCTTCTCCTAGACAGAGTGGAGGCTGAATATCTCAAAACGAAGGATATCTGAATTGGGTTGAGTTACTGTTTAGACAAAGGTCAGTCAACCTCTGCCCTCCATTTCTGAAATGCAGTCTGCTTCTTTGGGTTTTTAGTTGAGAGGCTAAAGTATTCTACAGGGTGTGTTCTCATTGGAGGTCTTGAATTTGATCCATTTTCTCAGCAGAAAACTGTTCTGATTTTCAGAGGTTATGATAAGCCAAAATACTGTACCCCCAAAGATGTCCATATTCTAATCACCAGAACTCATTAATATGTTATGTTATGTGGCAAGAAGGAATTGTGTTTGTTAATCAGCTGAATTTAAGATAAGGAGATTATCCTGGATTGTTCAAATGGGCCCAATATAATCACAAGCGTCCTCAATTAGAAAAGAGGAAGGCAGAAGAGTCAGAACCTGAGTGATACCATTGTGAGACTCAAGCAGTCATTGCTGGGTTTTGAGACGGAAGGGCTTTATGAGCCAAAAAATGTAGATAGCCCCTAGAAACTGGATAGAAATGAAAACACATTCTCTTCTGAATCTGCAAGGAATGTATGCATCCCTGCTACTTTGAATTTAATCTAGTGAGACCCCTTTATAAACTTCTGAGCTCCAAAACTGTAAGATAATAAATTTGTATTGTTTTAACACACTAAATTTGTGCTGGTTTTATAGCATCAATAGTAAATGAACACAGAGGTTTGTGGTTTATTTCTTTAGTTTCACACACACACACACCTTCAGCATTTATAAATTATTTTGATAAGAAAACAGACATGGGTATGAAGCACCTGAAGTCTCATATTCCCATTTTGCAAGACTATGTTTTGCTGGTTTCTTTCCTCCTTATGGGGAACCTTCTACTCATTAAAAGCCCACATTCTTGATCTCTTGCCAGTGTTCAGAACAAGAAGATATCCTGAGAGAAAGCAGATAGCAAAGGTCATTTCATTTGGAATCAGCACTTTTAGTCTTCCTTGCCTCATTAGCTGTCCAGTAACTTTACATATGTGATGTTTGTATTGTATTGACTTCTAAATTGTTTCAGTTGAGTATTTGTTGCAATCTACTCCATTGTATTAGTTCATTTTCACACTGCTATGAAGAAATACCCAGGACAGGGTAAATTACAAAGGAAAGAGGTTTGATTGATTCACAGTTCTGCATTCCTTCGGAGGCTTCAGGAAACTTACAATCATGGTGGAAGGCAAAGGAGAAACAGGCACCTTCTTCACAGGGTGGTAAAATGGAGTGAATGCAAGCAAGGGAAATGCACGATGCTTATAAAACCATCAGACCTTGTGAGACTCACTTATTATCACAAGAACAACATGGGGAAAACTGATCCAATTACCTCCACCTGGCCCTGCACTTGACACTTGGGTATTCTGGGGATTACAATTCAAGGTGAGATTTGAGTGGGGACACAGGGCTAAACCATATCATTCTGCCCCTGGAGCCTCCCAAATCTCATATCCTTACATTTCAAAACCAATCATGCTCTTCCAATAGTTCCCCAAAGTCTTAACTCATTCCAGCATTAACTCAAAAGTTCAGAGTCAAAAGTCTCATCTGAGACAAGGCAAGTCCCTTCAATCTATGGGCCTATATAATCAAAAGCAAGTTAGTTACTTCCAAGATATGATGGGGGTACAGGCATTGGATAAATTACAAATGGGATAAATTGGCCAAAACAAAGGGGACATAGGCCACATGCAAGTCCAAAATCTAATAGGGCCATCATTAAACCTTAAAGTTCCAATATGATCTCCTTTGACTCTCTGTCTCACATTCAGGGCATGCAAATGCAAGGGGTGGGCTCCCATGGCGTTGGGAAGCTCTGCATTGCTTTCACAGGCTGGTGTTAAGTGTCTGTGGCTTTTCCAGGCACATGGTGCAAGCTTTTGGTGGATCAGCCATTCTGGGGTCTGGAGGATGGTGGCCCTTTTTCACATAGCTCCACTAGGGCAGTACCCTAGTGGGGACTCTATGTGAGGCTCCAACCTCACATTTCCCTTCTCCGCTGCGCTGGTAGGGGTTCTCCATGAGGGCTCAGTTCCTGCAGAAAACTTCTTATCCTCTGAAATCTAGGCAGAGTTTCTCAAACCTCAATTGTTGACTTACATGCACCCACAGGTTTAATACCATGTGGAAACTGCCAAGGCTTGGGGCTTGCACCCTCTGAGGCAATGGCTTGAGCTATACATTGGCACCTTTTGGCCATGGCTGGAGCTGAAGCAGCTGGGGTGCAGGGCACCATGTCCCAATGCTGCACAGAGCTTGGGGGCCCTGGACACAGCCCATTAAATCATTTTCCCCTCCTAGTCCTCTGGGCCTGTGATGGGAGGGGCTATTACAAATGTCTCTACATGCCCTGGAGACATTTTCCCCCTTGTACTGGTGATTAGCATTCAGCTCCTCGTTACTTATGCAAGTTTCTATAGCCAGCTTGAATGTCTCTTTTCTACAGTATTGTCTGACTGCAAATTTTCCAAACTTTTATGCTCTGTCACCTCTTGAACAGTTTGCTGCTTAGACATTTCTTCCACCAGATGTCCTAAATCATCCCTCTCAAGTTCAACGTTTTACAGATCTCTAGGGCAGGGGCAAAATGCCACCAATCTCTTTGCTAAAGCACAGCAAGAGTCACATTTGTCCTGGTTCTCAAGAAGTTCCTCATCTCCATCTGAGACCACCTCAGCCTGGACTTCATTATCCATATCACTATCAGCATTTTGGTGAAAACCATTCAACGAATCTCTGAGACGTTCCAAACTTTCCCACATTATTCTGTCTTCTTCTGAGCCCTCCAAACTGTTCCAACCTCTGTCTGTTAGACAGTTCCAAAGTTGCTTCTACATTGTGAGGTATCTTTATAGCAACGGCCCACTACCTCGGTACCAATTTACTGTATTAGTCTGCTCTCACACTGCTATGAGGAAATACCTGAGACTGGATAATTTATAAAGGAAAGAGGTTTAATTGACTCACAGTTCCTCACTGCTGGGGAGGCCTCAGGGAACTTATAATCATGGCAGAAAGCAAAGGAGAAGCAGGCACCCTCTTCACAGGGTGGTTGGACAGAGTGAACACAAGCAGGGAAAATGATCAGGTCTTGTGAGATTCACTCATTATCATGAGAACACATGGGGGAAACCACCCCCATGACCCAATTACCCCCACCTGCTCTTGTGGGGATTATAAGGATTACAATTTAAGGTGAGATTTTGGTGGAGACACAGAGCCAAACCATATCATCCATTTACTGTCTGGAGGCAAAAATTCCCGTCTGAGCCTTTTTGTCTCATATTTTCACCTTAAATGTGTTTTCCTCTATTATATCTTAGAATATACTTCTATTTTTTCTTGTTATTTCATCAAAAGCATTATTTTCTTCATCATTGGCATATTTTATACCATTTATCATTGTTTTTTAATTCTAGAAGAATTTCTAACTTTGTCCCCTACAACACTGTTAGTTTCTTCAATAGCATCATTTTCTTTTTATTGTTTAAAGTGTAAAATTTAAATCTTCTATTGCACTATTATGTTTCTTCAAAAGAAGTGTAAAATTTGGGATAAGTATGGAGTGTGAGTGCAATGCTGGACATTAGAGGATTGTTAGATTATGGACATGTCTTGTACTATCGTCAAGTAGGGGCTTGAAGTTGAAATGGTTGTAATATTTATGTATCTTTTTCTTATTTGGCTTCAGCATTCTACTTTCAAGGACCCATGTCTACTTTGCTTGATAAATTATTTTAAGCATTTAGCAATCTTATAGCATCAATTTACTTAAACAATGATTATTATGTAACCATAAACCCAGATTTTGTAATCACATTGATTTACCTACCTAGTGATTCTTATAAAGCTATGAACAAGCTAAAATTCTCAATTCAATTGTTAGGCATGTTCATTTGAATGTTTTACCCCACACCACTCCATTCTATAAGCTTCTCTTCCCCAGATTTATTTAGAATTTTAGGTAGAGTAGGAAAGGTCACAGGAATTATTTCAGTAAGCATTGAACATTCTGACAAAGTTCTGAAAGTGCTAGTATGTTTTGTTTTTTTTTTTCAGATGGAGTTTCACTCTGTCACCCAGGCTGGAGTTCAGTGGCATAATCTTGGCTCACTGCAACCTCCGCGTCCTGGGTTCAAGTGATTCTCCTGCCTCAGCCTCCTGAGCAGATGGAATTACAGGCACGTACTACCACGCATGGATAATTGTTTTTGTAATTTTAGTAGAGATGGGGTTTCACCATATTGGTCAGGCTAGATTCGACTCATATTTTTTTTGAATATTGTATGATACAACTTAGACAAGGTTTTTTGGTCTTTAATGCACATTAAACAAGATGTACCCTAAAATTGCTTTGACAGGCACAACTCACATTAATTGAAAATGGTTAAAGTTATTGTAGGGTGAAATAATACTGAATAGGAAAATAGCTATAATTTCCATTGTAAGTCTTCTAATTTGGCTGCATCATCTTTTAAATCCACACCCAAAGTGCCCTTTTATTGTAGTTTATAATCTCTCGGATATGTTTTTGGTGCTTGGTTTTAGAGTAATTTACTGAAGTTTAATTATTTCTCACAGCAGAGGATTAATGTTACCACCTAACTGTAGCAGGCTTAGGTGTTCCATACAAGGTTTTATTAGTTGGTAGAGAGGATTATGCATATTTTCATTCAAGGTGAACACAGTACAAGTGATTTAATTATTTTGGCCACAACTTCATAGCGTTGCATTGCCTACAGTGCTTTTTTCTTTCTTTCTTTCTTTTAAAATTATAAAACTCTGTTGTGTAATTCAGTCAGCTGACTTAGTTTGTAAATATGCATCAGTCTTCTGGCACTAAAATAGCAAAATAATATCATAATTTGACTACATGATAGATTTTACACTGGTGAAGATAAAGACTCACAAAGTCCAGAGATCCAGCTGAGAGAGTTTGCCACTCATTGCTTTGACGGAAAAGACTGTCAGGTCACCTCTGTAAAATTCTCTGCACCATAGAAATCTAACAGGTATCCTCCCCCCACCAAAAAAAAAGATACCTTTATTCCTGGAGTCCTATACCAAATTCCGACTTTATCTCTTAACACCTTTCATTTTTTCAGCAACTTCAAGAATAGCTAATGGCATAACGTCATCAGTTATAGTCATTTTTTGCTAAATATTATAGTACTAAATCTCTTGGATAACAATGAATATTTTTTAAGTTATAGATATTTGTGTGGTGTTCAGATTTTTTTTTACAAAATGAAGGATTGTAATGAAATAATAATTTATAAAATCTCACTGTAAGTAAAAACGTGATTATTCCTTAAAGCTATATTAAAAACATTCCTCATTTTACTTTCAATGTTTTATGGTAATTTTCCAAAACTGTTTTTTTTTTTCCTCACTCTCCTCTACAGAATAACTTTAAACTCCCAGCTATGTTAAGATTTTCTGCCACATTTTATTCTTCCAAGTTATTTTGATTAATTCTGTTATCTATGCATTTTTATTTCAGTGTGGTAGATCTATTTAAATTCTAAAGTAAAATCAAATACCATAAAAATAAAATTCCTTTACTAGAAGAAAAATAATAATGGGAAGATTTTAGCCTAAGTGTCCCATTATCATTTCAATCCCAAAATACAGTAGGGAAGCCTCATTCACAATGAGACAAATGACCAGTAGTAGCATCTTAGGATATTGAAGAGGAGAAAATGTTTTTCCAATAGATTATTATCTCCTTTTCACATGAGTAGAAACTTATTGGGCTTCATTGAAAGTCTTCCCAACATAGTTGTGTTATCGGCTTAAGATGTGAGTCCTCTTTTTGGGCTCTTCTCATACTTCCCCTTAGTATAACCAATGACAGTCTTTATTCTAAATTATGAAGACTCCCTTTCTTGGATGGGAAGAGAGAGGGAGAGGCTTTTGCAAGAGTATGCACATTTCTCTCCTGAGATTGATCCCACTTGCCTACTTCCAGGGTTCCAAAATAAAACAACCAAAGTAAAAACAAAACAAACAACAACAAAAAACAGAAATTGCTGTATGTGATCCCTTCACCTTTCTCTAAATAGATGTTGTAAATTGGTCTTCATAGAAACATAGGAAATCATTCTCTTTAACGTTTTCCAATGTCATGGTGTGGCAGCTTTTTTGCTCCTGTTGTTCAGTGGGTGGGAGGGAGTGTTACAGCTCTTTTACTCACACTGCAGGCGAGCTCTAATTCCTGTCCCATGACCAAGAAGAATAAGGCACACAGATACCAGAAAGTGAGTAAGTAATATTTGAATTTATTAAGCAACAAAAAAGCTCTCAGCAAAGAGAGGGGGGCTAAAAGAGGGTTGCTAGCTGTGGGGCTAAGTTCAGAAATTTTGTGCACTCTGAAGGGGCAGGAGTGTGCTGACTGGTCTGTGGGCTGTCTTGAAGAAAGCAGTGTAAAGGACCTTTTGGGGGCTGAAATGAAGGCATGGCCTGGGACACTGGCCTGGGAGTAATCAAGGGCTGAGGTGAAGGCTTGCCCCAGACCTTGACCCAGGGCCAGTCAGGGTCTGAAGTGAAGGAGCTGAAGTGAAGTAGTTTTGCTGGTGTGGGCTCTTTCTTATCTGGGGTCTACAGCTTGATTTTCAGGCTGTTCTTGGTTTGAAAGTGTTTTAATGAGGGCCTACCCTGCCTGTCTGGTTTCTTCCTTCCTTCTCTGTCAATGAGTTACTTATACTCCTAATACAATTCATTAAACTATTAGTATGGGCTCCCTGAATCTGTCAATAGAGACACTACACACCAGTAACTGAACAAACTATTGACCTGCGAGAAGTTTAACTAACTCAATCTGATACCATTGTGGCTGTAAAACTCTCCCATAAATAGGCAGATGAAAGTCACAGGACACTGAATGTAAGGGCAGCAGCTTTACATAATTTTCCATAAGAGTGTTGATAGAGCAGAGAAAATAGCAAGGTTTGTCAATAACTAAGATTAACTGTAGATACCTGACTTTTATATCCTTGTGACCTTTCATTTAGTCTCTTTAAATCTACCTTCTTTAAAAAAGAAAAAAAAAACTCAGAAGACTGGCTGGTTGTTTTCCTTTTTTGGAATTCTAGGTGAAAATTAGAACTTCTTGTCTTCATGGAAAGGGCTGAAATCCCAGTCCTTAGCAACCATGAGTCAGGGATAGAAGAACTTGTACTCACAAGATTTAGTGCCTTCGTCATAAATAAGGAGTCAGAGTCTGTATTTAACTTCTGGGTAGTCAGCCCAGTGTATCCCTGACAAAGACCTCTGATACACCTAAGAACATAAACTGGTCTCACTCAAGCTGGGACTTAGCTATTCCCCTCTTAGGATTTTGGTAAATCATTACACTTCTTTTCAGCAGAGACCCTGTAACTGCCTGAGCAGAGCCACATTCCAGCATAGACACTATCAGAATCTGCTCAGAAGGGGTCACAGCCAACCTCCTCCACCTACCAGGAAAACTATGGATATGGATGACCAGCACCCAAGGGACAGCAAGGGACATTGACAAGTCTCCTATCAAAGTTCACAGTAACTGTCTACTACCTACAGACATGCCATCCATAAAACTGGCTCCTCTCTATGGCAACTACTTGATAAGGTTGTAGTGAAAATTATATGGCAATACACTTTGGAAATCATTTAGTGTCAGGTACATGAAAAATGAAGGTAAACTCATTATTCCTGTGCCTGGTATATATTAAATATTCACAAACTGTTTCCATGTGTTTGTTGGTCGTGATATTACTCTTGCACACAACTGGTGAAAATGTATTATCTCTTTCCCTAGAATATCTTCTTCCCAGAATCCTTTTCCATTTCTTATGCAAGTAGATCACTGAAAATAACATTCACTGGACAATTGAACCTTGGGATGAAATCAACTTACATTCTCAAATGAAAACACCTGTTAGGTCAGTCAACTTCTGAGTGTCCTCACTTCCTCTTTATAGAGTGGAAATAAAAATAGCTGCCTTCTGGCGGGATATTGTGCTGGAAAGTCATTTCTTGTCCTATTCATTCTTTTACATACTTTAAGCAAACATTTTCTGAAAGAATATAATGGGCCAAATTCTAGGCTGGGAAGCAGGAAGAAAAAAAACTAGACTCAGTGCTTCCCCTCCAATGGGCAACAGGTATGAATGCAACATGAAAGTCATAATAATCTGCAAATATGAGGCACAAAGTAGTATCGTAGTGAGGTACTTTGGTAGTGATGACCTCAAATATCTTGAATATGGTGGTTAATTTTCAATTCTTATGTAAAAATGGGTTAATAATATGTTGTTCAAATAATCCGAATTTCCTATGAACACATGTCATTTTAAGTATAGGAGTATGTAGAATAGGATTTTATGTTATACCTAAGTGTTTTTTGTACAATTTACATATTTTAATAATAATAAAATTCATCTAAAAGTAATTTGCATTTGGTATAATATATATTTAAAGAAACTGTGGATGCAAATATTTTGAATTATTTCTTTTTAACTTTTAAGTTAAGGGGTACTTGTGCAGTTTTGTTATATAGATAAATCCATGTCATGGGGATTTGTTGTACATATTGTTTCATCACCGGATATTAAGCCCAGTTTCCCATTAGTTATATTTCCTGATTCTTTCCCTCCTCCCAACCTCCAACCTGTACTATCTGGGAGGCCCCAGCATCTGTTGTTCCCCTCTGTGTCCATGTATTCTCATCATTTATCTCTCACAAGTGAGAACATGCAGTATTTGGTTTTCTGTTTCTTCATTAAATTCCTTATAGCACATTGACTAGCATTCACTGCATGAGAAAGCATAATTAAAAAAAAAATTTAATTGTTATGGGTACATAATAAGTGTGCATACTTATGGAGTACATGTGATATTTTGATATAAGCATACAATGTGTAATAATTATATCAGGGTAGTTGGGATATCCATCGCTTCAAGTATTTATCATTTATTTGTGGTAGAAACATTCAAATCATACTGTTTAGTTATTTTAAAGTTACAATAAATGTTGACTATCATCACCCTGTTGTGATATGAAATACTAGATCTTATTCATTCTATCTAACTATATTTTTTTACCCACTAACCATCTCTACTTTATCCCCCACCACATTACTCTATCTCCATGAATTCAGTCATTTTAAATATAGTTACCACATATGTGAAATTTGTCTTTCAGTACTTGGCTTACCTCACTTAATGTAATGTCCTCCAGTTCCATCCATGTTGTTGCAAATGATGGGATTTCATTCTTTTTTATGTCTCACTAACACTCCATTCTACATTTTCTTTATCTGTTTTTCTGTTGATGAACACTAAGATTGATTTCAAATCTTGACTATTGTGACTAGCGCTGCAATATACATGGGCATGCAGACAATCTCTTCAATATATGATTTCCTCTTAAAATAGATATCTATCTATCTAACAGTGAGATTGCTGGATCATATGGTAATTCTGTTTTTAGTTTCTTGAGGAACCTCATGTTGTTCTCATACCTTACACTTCATACTGTAAACTAGTACATAGTGGCAGTACTAATTTTTATCCCCGTCAACAGTGTATGAGGGTTCCACTTACTCCACATCCTCATCAGTATTCATTATTGCTTGTCTTTTGGATAATAAGCCATTTTAACAGGGGTGAGAGGATATCTCATTGTAATTTTGATTTTCATTTCTCTGACAATGAATGATGTTGAGCACCTTTTCATATACCTGTTTGCCATTTGTATGTCTTCTTTTGAAAAATGTCTATTCAGATATTTTGCCCATTTTAAAATTGGATTATGAGATCCTTTTCTATTGAGTTGTCTGAGCTATTTATATATTCTTGTTATTAATCCATTGCCAGAGGGGTAGTTTGCAAATATTTTCTCCCATTATATGGGTTGTCTCTTCACTTTGTTGATTGTATCCTTTGCTGTACAGAGCTTTTCAAATTGATGTGGCCCCATTTGTTCATTTTTGCTTTATTTGCCTATGCTTTTGGAGTATTACTCAAGAAACCCTTGCCTAGGCTAATGTCCTAAAGAGTTTCCCCAATATTTTTTTAGTCATTTCATAGTTCTAGGTATTAGATTTAAGTCTTTAATCCATTTTGAATAGATTTTTGTATATAGTAAGAGAAAGAGATAGGGGTCTATTCAGCTGCACATGGATATATAGTTTTCCCAGCACCATTTATTGAAGAGACCATCCTTTTCCTAATATATGTACTTGGCACTTCAATCAAAAATGAGTTCACTGTAGATGTTTGAAAGTAATTTCTGGGTTCTCTATTCTGTTTCATTAGTCTGTCTGTTTTTATGCTATTACCATGCTGTTTTGATAACAATAATTTTGTAGTATAATCAGAAGTCAGGTAATGCAATTCCTCTGGTTTTCTTCTTCTTATTCAGAATAACTTTGGATATTCTCAGTCTTTTGTGGTTCTACATAAATTTTAGGATTTTTTTGGTATTTCCACGAAGAATGTCATTGATATTTTGGTGGGGATTACATTGAATCTACAGATTCCTTTGGGTAGTATGGACATTTTAACAACATAGAATCTTCCAATGCATAAACACAAAATATCTTTCCATTTCTTTTGTGTTCCCTTGAATTTCTTGCATCAATGTTTTATAGCTTTAATTTTAGAAATCTTTCACTTCTTTGGTTAGGTTCATTCTGAGGTATTTTATTTTATTTGTAGCTATTGTTAATGGAATTACTTTTTTTCTTTATTTTTCCTATTGCTTGCCATTAACATATAGAAATGCTACTGATTTTTGTACATTGATTTTGTATCCTGCAACTTTACTGAATTTGCTAGTCAGTTCTGATAGTTTTTTTGGTGGAGGCTTTAGGTTTCAATAAGTATGTAACATTATGTTGTCTGCCAACAAGGATAATTTGACTTCTTCCTTTCTAATTTGGGCGCCCTTTATATCTTTCTCTTGTCTGGGTCCATCAGTTAGGACTTCCAGTAATATGCTGAATAACAGTGGTGAAAGTGGGCAACATTGTCTCTTTCTAAATCCTAGAGAAAATGTTTTCGAGTTTTATCCTTTCAGTATAATACTTGCTGTGGGTCTGTTGTATATGGCTTTTATCATGTTGAGGCAAACTCCTTCTATACCCAGTTTTTTGAGAGTTTGTATCATGAAGAGATGTTGAATTATATCAAACAAATTTTCAGTATCAATTTAAATAATCATATAGTTTTTATCCTTCATTCTGTTGTTATCATGTATCACATTGATGGATTTGCATATGTTGCACCATCCTCATATCCCTAGGATGAATCTAATCTGATCATGATGAATAATCTTTTTAATGTGATGCTGAATTCAGTTTCCCAGTATTTTGTTTAGAATTTTTGCCTCTATATTCATCACCTATATTGGCCTGTCATGTTCTTTTTTTATGTTATTGTTGTGTCTTTTTATGTGGTATCAGAGTAATATTGGCCTATTAGAATCAATTTGAAAGTATTCCATCCTCCTTAATCTTTTGGAACAGTGTGAATAGGTTTAGTAATATTTCTTCAAATGTTTGATAGAATTCAGTAGTGAAGCCATCAGGTCCTGGGTTCTTCATTGATGGAAGACTTTTTATTAGTACTTCTATCCCATTACTTGTTATTTGTCTATTTAGGTTTTGGATTTCTTCATGCTTCAATCTCAGTAGGTTGTATGTGTTTAAGAATTTGTCTATTACTTCCAAATTTCCAATTTATTGGCACACACTTGTTCCATAATGCCTCTAATGATCTTTTGAGTTTCTATGGTATCAGTTTTAATGTCTTCTTTTGGGTTTCTGGTTTTATCTATTTGCATCTTCTCTCTTTTGTTCTTAGTCAATTTTTTAAAATCTTTTCAAACACCAACCTTTCATCCTGTTATTTTGTATTTTTTGTTTCGATTTCATTTATTTCTGTTCTGATCTTTGTAATTTTTTTTCTTCTACCAATTTTGGGTTGATTTCCTCCTGCTTTTGTAGTTCCTTAAAATGCATCACTAGGTTGTTATTTGAAGTTTTTCTACTTTTTTGATGTAGGCAATTATTGCTGTAAACTTTCCTCTTAATATTTCTTTTCCTATATACTATAAGTTTGGATATGTTGCATTTCCATTTCCATTTGTTTCAATAAATTATTCAATTTTCTTATTAATTTCTTAATTGACTCACTGGTCATTCAGGATCATATTGTTTAATTTCCATTTGTTTGTATAGTTTCTAAAGTTCCTCTTGTTTTTGATTTCTAGTTTCATTGCATTGTAGTCAGAGAAATACTTCAGAGAATTTCAATTAAAAAAAAAATTAAGTCTCGTTTTTTTGACCTAACATCTGATCTATCCTTGAGGGTGATCCATGTGCTGAGGAGAAGAATTTATATTCTGCAGAATCAGATGAAATGTTCTATAAATGTCTATTATATTTGGCCTATAGTGTAGATTTAGTCCAACTTTTTTTGTTGATTTTCTGTCTTGATGATCTGCCCAGTGCAGAAAATGGAGTTTTGTGGTCTCAAGCTATTATTTTATTGGGGTCTATCTCTCTCTTGTGTTATGTACCTGGGTGATCCCATGTTTGGTGCATATTTATTTGTAAATGTTATATATTATTGCTTAATTGACCTCTTTATCATTGTATAATGATTTTCTCTGCCTCTTTTTATATTTTCATCTTGTAATAGATTTTATCTGATATAAGTATGGCTACTCCTGCTCTTTTGTGATTTCTATTTTGATGAAATATCACCTTCCATTCCTTTATTTTCAGCCTATGTGTGTGTTTATAGGTGAGGTAAATATCTTGCAGACAACATATAGGCGGGAATTCTTTCTTATCCATTCAGCCGCTCTATATGTTTTGATTGCAGTGTTTAGGCCAATGACATACAAGGTTATTATTGATAGGTAAGGATGTACTCTTGCCATTTTCTTACTTGTTTTCCAGTTGTTTTGTAATCCTTCTTCTTTCTTTTTTCCTTCTTATCTTCCTTTGTGTAAAAGTGATTTTTTACTGGTAGTACCTTATTATATCTTGCTTTTTTTTTCTGTGTATCTATTGTAGGCTTCTTGTATTGAAGTTGCCATAGGCTTGTAAATAACATTTTATAATCAATTGGTTTAAATTGATGACAGGTTAACTCTGATTAAAAAACAACCACAACAACATACAAACAAATCAGCAAGGAGAAAACTAAAAAAAAACCTCTACATTTTAACTCTATTCCACATTTTGACTTCTTGGGGTTTCCATCTTTTTACACTATCTATCTCTTGATAATTTGTTGTGGTTATTATTTTTGTAGATTTGTCTTTTTGTCTTTCTATTCAAGATATGAGTGGTTTATATACCACATTTATACCATTTAAGTATTCTGTATTTGTCTTCATACTAACTGTTACCAGTGAATTTTATACTTTCAGGAGATTCTTTATTGTTTATTAACAACATTTTCTTTCAGACTGAAAAAGCTCCATTTAGCATTTCTTGTAGGATAGGTTTGGCATTGACAAATCCTTCAAGTTTCATTTGTCTTGGAAAGTCTTTCGATCACCATCATGTTTGAAGGATATTTTTGCCAGATACGATATTTTTTGGTTGTAATTCTTTTTCCCTCAACACTGTGAATATATCATGCCACTATCTCCTGGCCTGTGAGGTTTCCTCTGAGAAGTCTGCTGCCAGACATATTGTAACTCTTTTATGTGTCATTTATTTTATCTTTCTGCTTTAAGGATCCTTTCTTTATGTTTGACCTTTGGGAGTTGGGTTATTAAATGCCTTGAGGCAGTCTTATTTAGGTGAAATCTGCTTGGTGCTCTATAACTTCTTGTACTTGAATATGCATGTCTTTCTCTAAGTTTTGAAAGGTCTCCGTTATTATCTTTTGGAATAAACTTTCTATCCTGGTCCCTGTCTCTCTAGTTCCTCTTTAAGGCCAATATTTCATATATGCCCTTTGCAGGCTGTTTTCTAGAACTTGTAAGCATACTTCCCTCTTTTGCATTCTTCTTTCTTTTGATTCTTCTGACCAAGTATTTTCTGATACACTGTCTTTAAGCTCATTAATTCTTTCTTCTGCTTGATCAATTATGTTGTTGGGGGGTCTAATAAACTCGTCACATTGTCAATTAAATTTTTCAGCTCTAGAATTTCTGCTTGATTCTTTGTAATTATTATTTTTTCTTCCATTTGTATTTTAAGTTCAGGGGTACATGTACAGGATATGCGGGTTTGTTAAACATGTAAGCATGTATCAATTGCTAAATTTCTCTAATCAGAGTCTGCATTCCTTCTCTGTGTTATCTTGGACTTCATTAAGCTTCCTCATAACAGTTATCTTAAATTATCTATCTGAAAGACCACATATCTCTCTCATTTGAATTGCTCACTGGTTCCTTATTTAGGTCATTTGGTGAGGTCATGTTTCCATGAATGATTTTGATGTTTGTAGATGTTCATTGATGTCTGGGCATTGAAGAGTTAGGTCTGTTCTAATCTTCGCAATCTAGGCTTGTTTGTACTGTCTTTTTGAGAAGGCATTCCAAGTATTCATAGGGAATTGAGTGTGGTGATCGAAGTCTCTGGTCACCGCAACCATATGTTCATTTCAGGGACACCCCAAGCCTGGAAATGCTGTGACCCTTGACGACTCATTGAGATACTGCCGTGGTAGTCTTCGGTGAAGTCCCAGAGAATTCCCCCTGAATTGCCAGGCACAGTCTCTTGTTCTCTTTCCTTATTTTCCCCCAAACAAATGCAGTCTCTCTGTCTGGCTGAGCTGCCTGGAGTAGGGGAGGGGTGATGCAAGCACTCCTGTGGCACCGCTGCTGGGACTGTTCTGGGTTACACCTGAAGCCAGCACCACACTGCGTCTCACCCAAGGCCTGTGGCAACTATTTCCTAGATACCACTGCTGTTTTATCCAGGTCCAAGAGCTCATTAGTCATCAGCTGATGAATCCTGCCAGAATTGTGCCTTTCTATTCAGAACATCAGGTTCCCCTCTGGCCCAGGATGGGACCAGAAATGTTGTCCAGGAGTTAGGGCCTGGAAACAGGGCCTCAGGAATTTCTGTGATCCTTTATTTTACTCTGGCTAAGCTGCTACTTCAGTCTCAAGCCAATGTTCTCTGTCCTCTTCCCTCTGTTTTCCTCAATCAGAAGGAGTCTGTATCTGCGCTGCTTTAAGTTGCAAGAGGAGTGACACAGGCACTCCCTTGGCTGCCACCACAGCTTGGTGTCCCACTGCTCTTTAAGTCCACTGGCTCTGAGCTCATTGCAGCACCAGGTGTTGCTCAAAGACTGCAGCCATTGTTGCCTGTCTTCCAGATTCATTCAGGACCCTAGGCCACTTTAGTCAGCCAATCATAAAACTAGTCAAATCTCTAGTTTTCTCCACGGAGGCAGAGGATTTCTCTCTACCCAGGATAAGTCTAAATGCTCCCCCCATGTGCACAGTCAGAATAGTGCCCTGGGTCGTGTCCTGCTGTGAGAAAGCAACACTGAGTTCCAATTCAAAGTCCTACAATTACTTTTCTCTCCCTTTCCTAAGCACACAGATGATCTCTCCTCACCAAATGGCACTGTTGGGGCATGGGAGAGGGTGTTGTAGACAATGCAAGAATGTCTTCATTGCCCCTTCAATGCCCTCTCAATGCAGCATAAATTGAGTTTGTGATGAGAAAAAACTAGTCAAAACTAGTTACTGTGATCACTCAGTTGATTTCTGACTCTTATGAAGGTGCTTTCTTGTATGAATAGTTGTTCAATTTAGCGCTCATGTAAGGGAACAATTGCTGGAGCATTCTCTTTGGTCATCTTGCTCTACCTCCTCTCCCAGAAAGCATGATCATTAGGGTGTATTTTTAGGGTATTTGACCTGAAGTATTTGAAATAAGTTTTTCAACCATGCAATTACATACTTGCCTAAACAAAGGCCCCCCCAATAAAATCTTGCATTGTAATGCCTGATAATTTAATATCAATATTAAAATTATCTTTAATATGCATCTAATCAAAAATTGAATTCCCATCACAAAGTCAAGTTAACTATTCCAGTAAGTATATAGAGTAGTGTATGACCTCCCTCGAAATTGTTAAGTGTATGGTTCCTATAAGTTGTAACTGCTTATAAAATGACTTTAAGACACTCTTGTTTGTATATCTTGGACCTTTACATGAACAGGAAAACATAACCTATATTTAGACTTAATGGTACTTAAAAGATAACGTTTTGAAATATATGTTAGGCACATAGACTATATGTTCATTAATTTAATAAATAGTAATCAAATTTCAAATGTGAATAGCAAACATTAATTTAGTGACTTGATTTTTAAATTTTAGAGTGAAATATATTGGTCTGAAATAATTGATTATTTCAAAATCAGTACTTTTACTAAAATGCTGAAACTTCGGTAGATCAATGATTTTCTCAGATGTGTCCATAAAGTGCTTTTTAGGAATTTAAGCAGTCATCTTGTCCAACTTCCATTTCTGTATCTTCCTTCAACTTCAGAGCCCTCTCAATGTAGCATAAATTGAGTTTGTGATGAGAAAAAAATAAGCAATAATAACTTACACTTTGAAATATTTTAAAACTGCCAACATATTTTTCTAATTAAAGATGATTAAACTTACATTTTAAAATGTTATTGTTTTAGTTAAATCCAATTCATCAAGAATTTGTTGAGACCACACTAAATTCTCAGAATTGTGTTGGCTGTTGTTAGAAGGAAAATGACATATGAAGTAAAACACCAGTAATGGGGAATAATCATTCCTTTATACAATTTTAAGTTTTGCACCAGTCTTGAACTTGAGATAGATACTTATGAACCACTCTTTCCTTTTGCCTTGAATTATTTCATCCTTCAAGAGACCCAGTCTTTTCTCCAGCTCTCACTTTAACAGTCGTTAATGGAGCCACTCTTGGCTTTGTATTTCATAGCCATTGTTTGATTTGTTGGCCCTAATGATCTCATCTACTTTTCATTGTTCATGTGTTTCTCGTTTTCTCATTGGGTACTTTACTTGTCATACTAGGTCGGATTGGAGACACATCAAGAATATGTGATTTCAAAAATATGTAAAAGAAAGACTATTATCACATCACTTTTGGTGGGTTAGATATCTCTATAAAGATTCATCACTACGAAAGCACTTCTTCAAAACATAATATATCTGGATACTTTGTGGTTTATGCTCACACCACTGAAAAAAATAGATATGCTGCTAAACACCTTTGTTTCCGAGTCATACTATACTGACTTAAATCACAAAGAAAGGGACTCACTAAAACACTTTGGCTAAGCATTCTTTTTCTTAAAAAACTCTAAAAAAAACCCTTCAAAATTTAATCATTAAAGTTCAGTCTAGCAATCATGTGTTTGAATTCTCTTTTACCATAATTTGAAATTGGCCTAAATAAATACAGATTTTATTTATTTATTTATTTTAGACTGGGTCTCACTGTCACCTAGGTTGAAGTGCAAAGACATGATCATTGCTCACTGCAGTCTTGATCTCCCAGGCTCAAGTGATCCTTCCACCTCAGCCTCCTAAGCAGTTGGGACTACAGGCACATGCCACTATGCCTGGCTAATTTTTAAATTTTTTTGTAGAGACAAGGTCTCACTGTGTTGCCCATACTGGTCTCAAACCCCAAAACTTAAGTGATCCTCCTGCCTCATCTTCTCAAAGTGCTGAGGTTGCAAGTATGAGCCACTGTGCCTGGATACATATAGATACTTCTAAAATGAAAATCACATGATGCAGAGTGGCTGTTTTACAGAATTTCTCTTAGCTCTTTGTAGGTAATTTAGAAATGAATCTATATCAGCTCTTATTAATATCAAAATGTTTCTTATGTTTGTATTAAACCATCTCCATTACTTCACTCTATGGAAAATAAGCTCTGATAAGGTGAGCAAGTCTTCCAAAAAATTAAATTGTGATTGCTGATAATTAAATTTTTTTGATAATTTACTTTTTCATGTGTGAAATAGTTTTCACTTTTGCCTGAGTAGATTCTGCAAATTATTGTTTTGCTCTATTAATATAGAAAATATAAGATTATTATAAGTCTAAAAGGAAGACAGCATTAAGTTAAAAATTTAAAATATTCAGTAAATATGAACCCTTTGCCAACTAATTTGAAGCATTACTTTTGTCATTCATTGTGCAATCATTGAACACCTTGCTACACGGCTGATATCATTTATCCTTAGTTGCTATACTTCCTGCCAACCTAACATGGTAAACTCTAAAATTCACAGATATTACTCAGGGGCAACATTTGCACTGAGGTTTTCCTCTATTCTGTGTGGCCTCTCTGAATTTAGAAAGAACTATTACTATTTTTCACACAAATTCCCATCCACAAATCTCAGTTCTCCTGCTAACAATAAGTGTCCTGGAACATAAATGAAGAAGGGGAGGTCGTGGTGCTGTCCAACCAGGCTTTCCAATACTTTTTATAATTATATGGAAATAATTTCAAGTAATATTAGTTACCTATTGGCTTTTCTAACCTCAAAAAATACAACTTGTTTTTGAGTCCCTGTTCTACGTACAGTACAGCGATAAGATCTGTGAGGTGTATATGTATCCTACTAGAAGCATTATATCAGTCTTCAGCAAACTTAAGCTGGTAATTCAGAGGAATAAAGAATACGTGTTAAATAAGTGAATATAGAGGAGGACCTTTAGGCAGTGCTATAAGAATTTAAACATGATTTGAAAATGTTAATTTGGTAATGGCAGTAGTAATTTTGCTGGATTATTCAAGGAAAAGTTCATATAAGAGACTAGATTAATAAAATATTAGAAGTAGGACCAAAGACAGATGCAGTCTAATCTGAGCATACCTTTTTTTTTTCTTTTTTTGAGAGAGTCTTGCTCTGTCACCCAGGCTGGAATACAGTGGCACAATCTCGGCTCACTGCAACCTCCGCCTCCCAAGTTCAAGAGATTCTCCTGCCTCAGCCTCCCAAGCGGCTGGGGATATGCCACCATGCCCAGCTAACTTTTGTATTTTTAGGAGAGATGGGGTTTCACCATGTTGGCAAGGCTGGTCTCTAACTCTTGACCTCAGGTGATCCACTCGCCTCAACCTCCCATAGTGTTGGAATTACAGGTGTGAGCCACCAAGCCTGACTAGAGTATACCATTTTTAAAATGAGGAAACAAGACCGAGTAAAATAATGTACTAAGATCGCACAGAAGAAAACATTGACTTTGTCTTTGAGGATATATTCTTTTGTTTTTGTAGTTTGTAATGTTTCTTAAAATGTCTTTAATGCCAACAATACACAAAGATGGCCTCATTCCTGAACCAGTGCCATTTTATTTGCGTATTTTGACTAATAACTATTGTTTAAACATAAGAAAAGGAAAAGGATATGAAAGAAAAGGTTGAGGACTTTGGTAAAATCAAAGATGGAAATAGGAAAGTGCCTGATGTTTGTAGTAACATGTAAAGAAAAAAATATACTGGAGCACAGAAAAATGTGTCCTGCAAAGTTGACGGAAAAGAGAAAGATCTGTCATCATAAATTGTGAAAGATTATAAGATAAAACATAAAATCTGTCTTACGGGCACTAAGACAAAAATTTTTCAAGTGGGAGAAGGAGGAGGAAAATGTGATTTGTGAATAATAACTTGATAATGGAAGTCAGGAAGTTGAAGAAATTAAAAAATGAAGACAAGGAGTATTGTTAGCATAGGTTACTGGGTAATCCAAGCCTCAAACAATAAAAGCTCTGCAACAGTATGTTTTAAAAAAACAATCCATGGAAATGTAATGGATGTGTGAAGGAAGAGCAAGAGCAAAGTGTCAACAATGCTGCTGAGCTTTAAATCACAAATTAAACTACACTTAAAAACACATACACACATACATAAAATCAGAAAAAAATATTGTTGTTTTTGCTTTTTTACTTCCCTTGGATGGAGTGAAGGCTCAGAGCATTACATTACCTCTAGAAATACTGGTCTTGTGCCAAACTGAACAGAATTGAGACCCAAAAATCCATAAAAAGAATCAATGAAACTAAAGGATAAACAAGATAAATAGACTGCTAGTTGGATTAAGAATGCAGAAAGAGAAGAGAACCAAATAAGCACAATCAGAAACGATAAAGATGACATTGCAATTGACCCTACAGAAATGCAAAAAATCCTCAGAGGCTGTCATGAACACTTCTACACATAAAAACTAGAAAATCTAGAGACAAAGCATAAACTCCTGGAAAAACACAACCTCCCAAGATTGCAAGACTAAACAGACCAATGTCAAGTTCTGAAATTGAATCAGAAAAAAAAAAATCTTGCCAATGAGAAAAAGCTCTGAACCAGATGAATTCATGGCCAAATTCTGCCAGACATACAAGTAGAATTCTACTAAAATTATTCCCAAAAATTGAATAGGAGGGACACCTGCCTAACTCATTCTACGAAGCCAGCATTGCCCTGATATGAAAAGCTGGCAAAGACACAGTGAGGGAAAGAAAACTACAAGCCAATATACTTGCTGAACATAGACCCGAAAATCCTTAACAAAATGCTAACAAATCAAATTCAACAGCACACATCAAAGTTAACTCACCATGATAAAGTAGGCTTCATTCCTGGGATATAAGTTTGATTCAACATACATAAGTCAATAAATGTGATTCACCACACACACACAATTAAAAACAAAGATTGTATGACCATCTCTACAGATGTGAAAAAAGATTTCAATATAATCCAACATCCTTTCATGATTAAAAAAAAAAAAAAACCCAACAAACTAGACACCAAAGGAACAAACCTCAAAATAATAAGAACCATCTATGAAAACCCACAGGCAACATGTTACCGAATGGGAAAAAGCTGGAAGTATTTCCCTTGAGAACTGCAACAAGACGAGGATTCTCATGCTCACCACTCCTAGTCAACATAGTACTGGAAGTGCTAGTCAGAGAAATCAGTCAAGAGAAAGAAACAAAAGGCATCTAAATAAAAAAAAAGGAAAGAAGTTAAATTTTCTGTTTTCACTAAGAATATGATTCGGCACCCAGAGAAGCCTATCAACTCTGCCAAAAAGCTCCTGGAACTAATAAAACAACTTTATTAAAGTTTCAGGATACAAACTCAATGCGTACAAAAATCAGTAACATTTCTATACACCAATAACATTCAAGCTCAGTGCCAAAGCAATAATGCAATCCCATTTGTAATAGCCATACACACAAAAATAAAATCCCCAGAAATACATCTAACCAAGGAGATGAAAGATCTCTACAAGGAGAATGACAAAACACTGTTAAAAGAAATTGCAGATGACACACACAAATATTCTATGATTATGTTTTGGCAGAATCAATATTGTTACAATGACCATACTGTCTAGGGCAATATACAGATTCAATGCTATTCCTATCAAAATACCAATGTCATTTTTCACAGAATTGAAAAAAAAATCTAAAATTCATATGAAACACTTTAAAAAGTCAGAATAGCCAAAACAATTCTAAGCCCAAAGAGCAAAGCTAAAGGCAGTGTTTGGGGAAAAAAAAAAAAAAAAAAAAAAAAATTTGCAAACGATGCATCTGAAAAAGGTCTAATAACCAGAATTTATAAAGAACTTCATGAAAAAGGAAAAAACAAATAACCTCATTAAAAATAGGCCAAATACATAAAAAGATACTTCTCAAAAGAAAACATACAAGCAGCCAACAAACATATGAAAAAAAATGCTCCCCATCACTAATCATCAGAGAAGTACCAATCAAAACCATAATGAGACTCTATCTCACACCAGTCAGAGAGGCTATTGTTATTATTAAAGATTTAAATGTAAAACCCAAAACTATAAAAACCCTAGAAGAAAATCTAGGCAATACCATTTAAGACATAGGCATAAGCAACAATTTTATGACAAAATCACCAAAAGTAATTGCAACAAAAGCAAAACTTGACAAATGGGATCTAATTAAACTAAGGAGCTTCTACACAGCAAAATAAATTGTCATCAGACTGAACAGGCAACCTACAGAGTGTGAGAAAATTTTTGCAATCTATCCATCTGACAAAGGTCTAATATCTAGAATAATAATCTACAAGGAACTTAAATAAATTTACAAGAAAAAAACAAATAACTCCATTTAAAAAAGGGGCAAAGGACATGAAGTGTCACTTTCCTAAAGAAGACATTCATGTGGCCAACAAACATATGAAAAAAAGGTCAACATCACTGATCATTAGAGAAATGCAAATCAGAACCACAATGAGACACTATCTCATGCCAATCAGAATGGCAATTTTTAAAAAGTCAAAAAACAACAGAGGCTGGCAAGGTTACAGAGAAATAGGAACACTTTTACACTGTCAGTGGGAATGTAAATTGGTTCAACCATTGTTGAAGAAGGTGTGGCAGTTCCTAACAGATCTAGAACCAAAAATACCATTTATCTCAGCAATCCCATTACTGGGCATATACCCAAAGAAATATAAAATCATTATATTTCAAAGATACATGCTTATGTGCATTCATTGCCGCACTATTCACAATAGCAAAGACTTGGAATCAACCCAAATGCCCATCAATGATAGGCTAGATAAAGAAAATGTGGCACATACACACAATGGAATACTATGCGACCTTTAAAGGAGCAAGATGATGTCATTTGCAGAGACTTGGATGGAGCTAGAAGCCATTATCCTCAGCAAACTAACGCAGAAACAGGAAACCAAACACCGCATGTTCTCACTTATAAGTGGGATCTGAACAATGAGAACAATAGACACAGGAAGGGGAACAACACACACTGGTGCGTGTCAGAGGCTGAGGTAGGGGGAGAAAGAGCATTAGGAAAAAGAGCTAAGGTATGCTGGGTTTAATACCCAGGTGAGGGGTTGATAGGTGCAACAAACCACCATGGCACATATTTACCTATGTAACAAACCTGCACATTCTGCACATGGATCCCAGAACTTAAAAATAAACATGAACATTTAAAAAGTCAAAAAACAGATGCTGATGATGGTGTGGAGAAAGGGGAACCTTTATATGCTGTTGGTGAATGTGTAAATTAATTCAGCCACCGGGGAGAGCACTTTCGAGATTTCTCAAAGAACTTAGAACTACCATTTGATCCAGCAACTTCGTAATGGGTATATTTCCAAAAGAAAACAAATCATTCTATCAAAAATGAAGATGCCCGTGCATGTCCATGGCAGCACTATTCACAATAGCAAAGACATGATATCAACTTAGATGCCCATCAACAGTGGATTGGATAAAAGAAATGTGGTACATATACACCATGGGATACTATGCAGTCATAAAAAAGAATGAAATTATGTTCTTTGCAGCAGCATGGATGTAGCTGGAGGCCATTATCCTAAGCCAAATAAGACAGGAATAAAAAATTAAATGCCATATGTTCTTACTTGTAAGTGGAAACTAAATATAGGGTACTTGTGGGTATAAAGATGGCAAAAATAGACCGTAGGGACTACTAGAAGCGGGAAGGAGAGAGGAAATGGCTGAAAAACTGTCTGGTACTATGCTTGGTCCTGGAGATTGGATCATTTGTACCTAACCTCAGCATCACACAATACAACCAGGGTTGTTGTGATAATTAAGTTAAATAATCCTTGTCAAGCATGTAAGAGAGAATTTCTTTTCTCTACTGAGAAGCATGTGCTATGGTGGGAAGAACAGCTAATTGAGCATTGATGAGTCCAGAGCTTCCAGCAAAATAAAACAGAAACTTCTATTCATCAGAACGACCGACAAAGTATGATGACAACTTCTACCTACACACTTGTTGGATAGGTGGACACTTTTAACCTCTTCTCCTGATACAACCCCACAAGACAGAAATGGCAAAGAATACTCTTCAAAGAATGGCATAAAAAGGGTAGGCAATCAAAATTACTCTATATTATGAGGTTTACATGTGTAATTATAGAATATATCTGGCAACATGCTGGGAAGGAAACTTTTTCTTAATAGAAAATAAATATAAAGCAAAAGGAAATACTGACAGCACAATTAATTTCTGGAAACTTTTAGATATAGAAGTTGCCTTTTAACTAAGAATTTGTTTTTAGTGGGAACTGCATTATTTATACAGCTTTAGATTTTACAGTGTAAGTCTAAACAACGATTGCTAAATGAGATGTTTAAAATTTGTCCTGTTGACACAGAGAAGCTCAAAGGCAAAAAGAACAAAAGAACCGAGGCACAGATTCAGAACATCTTATATATGGTATTGTGACAGGGAATTTGTGACCTGCAGCTCATCACCTACCTCAAGGGAATAAATGGAAAACTAATTGATACAGAAGTTTCCTAGAGAAAGATTTTATGTGCTTTGTGGCTGCCTCCTCCCTCAACTGAGTCAAGTGAAGGAGCTTCAATCATCATTTAGAACGGTTGACATGTCTGCCATGAAAAGCAGGCATTTGCTAAGGGCAAGAGACTATGGAAAGGCCAGGAAAGCAGTGACTAGAGGAACAGCAATAAAGTAAATTGAGTCAAATGTGTGGATTTCTCATGGTTCAATCCATCAGTTAAACCAGGTACAGAGGAAAGAATATAATTCTTATTTTTCTTTCTTCTTAGATGCAAATATTTTTCTTGTAGTTCCAGCAATTCGATAGAATTATAAGTCCATGAACTTACAAGTGAACAAAAATAAGGATTAATTTTTAAAATTTAAACTTGGAGTGAGATAAAAAAATAAACTTGGATAAGAAGAAAGCCATATATATGACTTTCAGGATATATTGAGCATATGGAAATTAGTAGAGGGTCATAAAACTAGAACTTTAGGTGAATCTTTCATTTGTTACTAATATTACTTACTAATTTGTTTGTTACATGAGAATGACCTTATCTCTTCATGTTAATTAAGGCAAAGCCATTCTATGGAATTTAATAGCCATAGGAACTTTTGGTTTAGTATTTTCTAGCATTAATTGTTTCTCTTTTCTACATTAAGTGTGTTCACTCTTCTACTGAGCAACATATTTATTTCAATAACTCAATCTTTTCCAAATACTCAGCATCTTCTTTAATTTTTCTTATCCTTTTGCTTTATCCAGGTAATGTCTTCAATATAGGAAAATGTATGCTGCTCTCTTTTGAGTGAAATTGTTTATATTTTTATCTTTTCTTTCCCTAAAATGTGAGAAAGAAAATGAAAGGGAAGGAAAAGAAGAGGAAAAAAAAATCTTAATATATCCCAGATTCCTAGTTGTGTAAAGTCTGTTGTAAACCCTTCAGAAGTATTTGCTTGAAAAGCCCACAAATAGTTAAAACTTGTAAGAGCAACATAAGTTCATGATGCAATGATGATCTATCATCAATAAAATATAAAATTTACCGAGTCTTTCACATGTATTTCCTTATGTGTATTTCACAATAAGGTGAAGTAGATTAGGTAGGAATTGTTACTTTTATTTCACATAAATGGAATCTAGGTTCAGAGAAGCTCAGTGGCTTGCTTGGGGCCATGTCACATTTTAAAAGCTCAAAATATTGCTTTTTGAAGCCATAGGCTGGGCTCCTTCTGCTTTACCTACTGAATATTATCTATGTAATTTTTTATACTGTTCTTTAGAGTTTGGAATAATTTGAAGTATTGTGTCTTCCCAAAGCTTAAATATTTTTACTTCACATCAACATATATTCGGCTTCAAATAAAATTTCCATAAAACAGTTTCAAAATATTTTTTTGTTGTTGTTGTTGGGGAGAACTGCATGTTCTCTTATCCATAGCTTCCAAAACTGCAGAGTAAATTCTGTCTTTACTCCCAAACTTGAGGATTCAAGGAATGTGAAAATATTAGAAAACCTGTTGTTATTGGCACTGAGACCTGATTTCTGTGACAGTAGCTTGACAGTCCCACTATTCACCATAAACAATATTTTAATCAAAGAAAATATTCTAAAAACATCATCTTTAATTTTTGTTCTTATAGAAATATACATCTGAAAAGCTAAATTATTAATTTGGGAGTCTTTATGCCATTTTCAAGCCTTAACAGTTGCTTCTCCCACGCTCACCCAAAATTTATCTCAAATTTTCTGATAGGTGTTCAATGGAAGAGATGCAAGGAATAACAAGTAATATAGTCCCTGGCCTAGGGCCTCAAAGTATTTTTATTCCTTGCCAAACCGATGTAGAATATATTTGTATGAATAAATTCCAAAATAATGTACCTTGAAATGACTTTGATTTGATCTATGCTTTCTTTTTCTCCCCTGAAAGTTACATTATCAAACAAAATCCCCATCTCCTGACTTATTGCTATCACATCGACAATTGGTTTATTTATTAACTGTAACATAAACAAACATAGAACCATAACAAAGAGGCCTCTGGATTATTATAGTTTATATTTTAATTTGTTTCATTTTAAAATTCACAAGATGACAGCATGGCTGATGACAATTAACAGATAATTAACTGTTTTCATACCTTTTAATATAGTTGGGTCTAAAATAACCGTATTGTGATTTGAAAAGAAGGCTCCAAAAGCATGTGCTTCTTTTACAGGTATCAAAATAATAAAACTATGTTTTGTTTTAAGTAATGTCTCTTAATTGCACCATCTTTATGAGATGATTTTAAAAGGACATTTTTAAAGATAAAAACTAGTTAATTGTGGAGGATAGAAGAAATCACTTTTTAAAGATAAGAATATTCTTAATAATAAAATGATTAATTTGTATGTGGAAATCATCAAAATGCAAACCAATATTTAACATTTGGAAGCAAATATTTTACTGTTGTATTGATGTGTAATCATAGGATGATTCTCATATCTTTAAATAATATTTTCAATATAGCAAATAATTAAATTTTAAATGAGAGTTTTAAGATCAACTTAATAATCATGGAATTTACCAAAATTTGTGAATATAAATCAGTGGACAACTTAATGTTTGATCTTGGAAGGTTATTATGATTCCAGAATTCATCATGATGACATGGCACTTGAAAAGAGATCTTTACTAAAACTCTGAACCTATTATTGTGATTTATTTTTAATCTAGGTATCAGAGATAGTGATTATAATTCACATGAAAAGTACCTACTAACAGTTATGTTAACGTAAAATTGAGATTATTTCTCTTGAAAGAGATATTTATGTTTGAATTTTATACATGTACAAGAATATAGAGATAGAGTTATTTCTCTGTTTTGGTCAAGACCCCCAAAGCTTTATTGCCACAAGATAGTGAGTTGAGCTCATAAGCTCTCATTTCAGCAAGGGGACAAAAGGCTTAGGTTGAAACGTACAGATTTGAGACTGTGATGGAAATCCATGCTGTTCTTTGGTAGGTGCTGCCGTTCTTACCTCTGCATTTCCAGTTTTGCCCCTTCTGAATTCAGTTGTAATGTAAGAGACTTATTGTGATCTTTGAACTGTAAGACTGCATTTACTGCTCTCGACTCAGCCAAGGGACTCAGTCGTTGCCTTCAGTCTTTGATCTTGGCAGTCATCCTTATCTAAAACCTCTGCCCGTCTGCTCATTTGTTTGTTAGTTCTACATACTACTCCACCAGAGAACTAAGAAATTTCTAGACCCCTACAGAGCACATGTGAGAGGAATACTCAATCAGGGTTATTTATCCAGATTGGCAGTCTTTCTTAAAATATAATCCAAACCACAAATATTAACTATGTATGCTATTTTACACTTTCTAGGAGCCACATTAAACAAAGAGATAGAGCAGGTGGAGGAAGATGGGTGAACAGAAGCCTCCAGTAATTGTTCCTCACACAGAAACACCAAATTGAACAACTATCTACACAAGAAATTGCCTTCAAAAGAAACTAAAATGAGATGAGCAATGACACTTGATTTGTAACATCACATCAACCAAAGAGGCATGGAAGAAGGTAGGAAAGAGTCTTGAATTGCTGACACCACCATTCCCCGATCCTCCAACAGTGGTACCTGTCATGTGGGGAGAGATAATCTGAGTACTTGGGAGAGGAAGAGTAGAGTGATTTTGGGGACTTTGCATTGAAACTCTGTGCTGTCCTGTCACAGCAGAAAGCAACACAGAGCAGAGTTCAACTAGGGCCCATGGAAGGAGAATTTAGACCAGCTCTAGCCAGAGGGGTATTGTTCATCCCAGTGGCTGGAATCTGAGTTCTGGCTAGCCCCATCACTGTAGGCTAAAGTGCCCTGGAGTTCTAAATAAGACTGAAAAGCAGTCTATGCCACAAGGACTGCAATTTCTGAGCAAGCCCTGGTATTGTGCTGGGCTGAGACCCACTGGACTTGGGGTGGACGTGACCCAGTGAAATATCAGTTAAGGTGGTCAAGGGAGTGCTTGTGCTATCCCTCCTCCAACTCTAGGTAGTGCTGCTCACAGGTCTGGGAAGAGAGGGAAGAGTAAAAAGGCCTGTATCTTGCAACCTGGATAACAGCTCAGTCACAGTAAAATAAAACACTAAATAAACATTCAAAGTCTTCAGTTCCAAGTCTTAACTCCTGGAAACCACTTTTATGCCCATCTTGGACCAGAAGGGATCCCACTGCCCTGAAGGGACGGACCCAGGCTTGGCAGGACTCATTACCTGCTAAATAAGCAGCCCTTGGGTCTTGAAATGTCAGTAGTAGCTAGGCTATAGTTGCCATGGGCCTGGGGTGGTGGTGAACATGGGCAGAGATTGGTTCTGCTTGAAGAAAGGAGAGGGAAAAGTAAAGAAGATTTGTCTTGCTACCTAGGTGCCAGTTCAGCCCCAGTAAAATAAAGCACCAAACAGATTTCTAAAGCCCCTAATCCCAAGCCTTAACTCAGGGACAGCATTGCTAGACTCATCCTGGGCAAAAGGGAACCTGCCTTCCAGAAGGAAAAGAACCAGTACTGGCAGGATTTATCACCTGCTAATTAAGAGTCCTTGGGCAAAGGAGACCCAAAGGAGACTGGTTTCAGGTGTAATCCAGCAGAATCCCAGTAGTAGTGGCCACCAGAGTGCTTGCATCACCCGTCTGCCAATTGTAGACAGCTCAGCACAGAGACAGACAGACTCTTGTTTATTTGGGGGAAAATAAAGAAAGAGAACAAGAGACTCTGCCTGGTAATCCAGGGAATTCTCCTGGATTTTACCCAAGATCACATAGACAGTACCTCTATGAATCTGTAAGAGTCACAGCATTACTGGGCTTGGGGTGCCCCCTAATGCACACATGTCTGCAGTGACCAAAGACTTAGATCACAACACTCGATTCCCTTCAAATACTTATAAAGGCTTCTCAAGGATGGATACAAACAAGTCCAGACTGCAAAGATTGGAATAAATACCTAACTCTTCAATACCCGGACATTGAGAAACATCTACAAACATTAAGCCCATCCAGGAAAACATGAGCTCACCAAACAAATTAAATAAAGAACTAGTGATCAATTCTGGAATAAGGCCTTTCAGACAGAGAATTCAAAATAACTGTTTTGAGAACGCTCAACCAAATCCAGGGGAATACACAGAAGCAATTCAGAATCCTTTCACATAAATTTAACAAATAGATTGCAATAATTAAAAAGAATAAAGCAGAAATTCTGGAGCTAAAAATTCAATTGACAAACTGAAGAATGTATCAGAATCTTACAATAGCAGAATTGATCAAGCAGAAGAAAGAATTAGAGAACTTGAAGACACTGTATTTGAAAATACATAGTCAGCAGAGTAAAAAAAAAAATGAATAAAAAAGAGTGAAGCACATCTACAAGTTCTTGAAAAAAACCTCCAAATGGCATATATAAAAGACATTGGCCTTAAAGAGGAGGCAGAGAAAGAGATCATGATAGAAAATTTTTCAAAGATAGAAGCACACCTACAAGTTCTTAAAAAGTCTCCAAATGGCATATATAAAAGATATTGGCCTTAAAGAGGAAGTAGAGAAAGAGATCACAGCAGAATTTTTTTTCAAAGATAGAAGCACACCTACCAGTTCTTAAAAAAAGCTTCCAAATGGTGTATATAAGAGATATTGCCCTTAAAGAGTAAGTTAGAGAAAGATATTAAGATATCAAGATACAAAGCTTTTCAAAGAGATATTAACAAAATTTTTAAACCTAGAGAAAGATACTGATATTCAAGTACAAAAAGGTTATAGAGCACCAAGCAGATTAACCCAAATAAGACTACCTGAAGGTGTTTAATAATTAAACACCCAAAGGTCAAGGATAAAGAAAGGATCCTAAAAGCAGCAAGAGAAATAAAATAAAAAGAAACAAACAAAAAACCTATAAAGGAGTTCCAATATGTCTAGCAGTAGATTGCTCCCGGGAAACATTGCAGGCCAGTAGAGAGTGGTGTGACATACTTAAAGGGCTAAAGGGAAAAAAAAGATTTTATTCTAGAATATTATATCCAGTGAAAATATTCTTCAAACATGAAAGAGAAATACTTTCCCAGAGAAAGAAAAGCTGAGGGACTTCTGTCAACACCAGACCTATGCTACAAGAAATGCTAAAGAAGTTCTTTAGTCTGAAAGGAAAGGATGTTAATGAGCCATAAGAATTCATCTGAAGGTACAAAACTCACTGGTCACAGTAAGTGAACAGACTAATACAGAACATTATAACACTGTAAATGTGGTGTGTAAACTAATCATAACAAGTAGGAAGACTAGGAGATAAACTGATCAAAAATAGTAAGTATAATATAACATCTTTTTAAGATATAGTATAATTGGATATAAATAGAAATGAGTTAAAAAGCAAGTGTGATGCAGTTAATATGTATAGCTTTAATTAATTTTCCCTTTTCTTGTTTGTAAGGTTGTTTGTTTTTGCAATCAGAGTTGTCATAAGTTTAAAATAATGTGTTATAAGATGTTATTTGCAAGCCTCATGGTAATCTTAAATTTTGAAAAAGCCTACAAAAGATACACAAAAAATGTAAAGAAAAAGGTTAAAACACACCACCAGATAAAATCATTTTCACAAAAAGAAAAAACAAGAAGGAAGGAAGGGAAGACCTCAAAACCAGAAAATAAACTTGAAAATGGCAATAGCAAGTCCATTCCTTATCAATAATAACATGGAACATAAATAGAGAGGCTAAATGGATAAAAAACAAGACCCAACAATCTGTTGCCTACAGAAACACACTTTGCATATAAAGACACACTTAGGGGATGGAAAAAGATATTTCATGAAAATAAAAACCAGAAAAGAACATAAGTACCTATACTTACATCAAATATAATATATTTCAAGACAAAAACTATAAAAGAAGGTCATTATACCTGTAATTCCAGCACTTTGGGAGGCCGAAGCGGGTAGATCACGAGGTCAGGAAATCGAGACCATCCTGGTTAACACGGTGAAACCATTTCTCTACTAAAGATACAAAAAAAAAAAAAAAACTAGCCAGGCGTTGTGGCGGCGCCTGTAGTCCCAGCTACTCGGGAGGCTGAGGCAGGAGAATGGCGGCAACCCCGGGGGCGGAGCTTGCAGTGAGCCGAGATGGCGCCACTCACTCCAGCTTGGGCGACAGAGCAAGACTCTGTCTCAAAATAAATAAATAAATAAAAATAATAATAAAAAAAAGAAGGTCATCATATAATGATAAAGGGGTCAATTCTGCAGGAGGATGTAGCAACCATAAATATCTAAACACCCAATACTGTAAAACACAGATATATAATACAAATCTTACTGGGGCTAAAAAAAAAGATAGATCCAAATACAATAATAGTTGGAGACTTCAACATCCCACCTTCAGCACTGGACAGATCACCCAGACATAAATCAACTAAGAAACATTGGATTTAATCAGTACTATAGACCAAATGGACATAATAGATATTTAGAAAATAATTTCATGCAATGGCTGCAAAATATGCACTCTACTCCTCAGCACATGATCATTCTCAAGGATAGATACTAATAAAACAATACAATAATTAAGAAAGATGAGTTGTAATTATCACTTTTGTTTTAATATAGTTTGTTAGTTGTAAATTCATTGAATTTAATTTTAACTTATTTATTTATATTTTTATTTATTTATTTATTTTGAGACAGAGTCTCCCTCTGTCTCCTAGGCTGAAGTGCAGTGGCAGGAGAGCTCGACTTACTGCAACTTCCACCTCCTGGGTTCAAGCGCTTCTCATGCCTCAGCCTTCGAGTAACTGGGACTACAGGGGCACGCCACCATGCCTGGCTAATTTTTGTATTTTTAGTAGAGATGGGGTTTCTCGCCATGTTGACCAGACTGGTCTCGAACTCCTGGCCTCAAGTGATCCGCCTACCCTGACTTTCCAAAGTACTGGGATTACAGGTGTCAGCCACCGCACCCAGCCAGAATTTAATTTTTAATATGCCTCCATTTAACAACCAGTTTGCAAGATTTCTGAAAATTTAATCACCAGATCTCCCAAGCCAGCTCTGAGAAAACACTTGCTCTGAATCACTAGAGAAAAAGGATATGTAAAGAAATGTGAATGAGAAAACACAGTAATATATTTCAAAAAAAGTAGTCCCTATTACACAAACACTGAACTTAATAAGAGAAGCTGTTAAAAAAAAAAAAAAAGAGAAAAGAAAAAACCAAAAACAAACAAACAAAAAACCTCACTCCTTGAAGTTAAAGTGTACTCTGCTCTAGTGTAGAAGAAGCCTAAGAAAAATGAAAAAGAACCTCGTGTCTTCTGGAAGCAACGGTATGCAAAAACACCACTGAGGTCCATCGGTTCACGATTTCGACTTCAGTCTTGTGATTTATTAGATGATTTACAAGGTCCGAGTCTCGGGTTTCTACTTAGAAAATGAGTATAAATAATTCATTAACAGTGGCTGTAAAGATATAACAAACTTAATCATGAAAAATGAGGAGTGTTATTATTGTGAAGTTAATGCAAGCCCTTACTTTTCACTTGGGCTAAGCTGTCTCAGCAAACACAGAAAGGAATACAGTGAAACACATTATACAGAAGGTATAGTAAATGAAACAGGAATATCCCCAGATTACTAGGAAGCAGTCTCTTGATCATTCTGCTCCACAAAATCACATAAGGACTTTACTCTCTTCAAGCACCTTTTTCTAACTTCATCAATGCAGAATACAATCTGTATAATTCTCACATTGCTCAAAGGTGCCTCTCCAAGGATGTTGTAACAATTAATCAACATCCAATTTGATTATCCCTAAAAGTGTTCGCAATAATATATATTAATATATCAGGCAACGAATTCACTGAATAGTAAACAATATGATGTTTGGCCCGTTCAATAGAATTATGCACTTCAAAAGATTATTTAACCTAGTAAAACATTTACCAGTTGTGATTCAAATAAAATTTTTTATTAGCTTAATATTTCTGAGCATGAAATATTAAAAATTACCTGAGGGCAGATTCTATAAATAGTAATTAAAATTTAAGTTCAGTAGACTCTTAGTTGTCCTCAATGTCTATTCTTTCATTTTCCCCTCTTACTAGAAACTCTGGCTTGTATCTGAACATACAGACATCCAGTTTAAGAACATTGCTCAGTCTCCCTTTGCCTCCAGATCGCTCCATGTGACTAATTTCTATCAAAGGAATTTGAAATTTTATGTGGGAGATTTAGGAATCTTCCTTAAAAGGAAGTTACACCATGACAATTTTTTTCTTGTCTTACTCTGCTGCAAGAAATTCAGAAACCATCTTAGAATATTACTTATTCAGACATAAATAAACTTCTGTTATTAAGGCACGCCATGATTTAAGTTGTTACTTGCAGTCATTCTTTATCTTAAATAATACAGCGTGTTTCTGATATCAGCTTATATTTTTATCTTATCTTTTATATATCTTATTTTTATCTTGAACATTTCATTTGATTAAAAATTTTGTGAACTTAGCTACCAAATAATTTGACTTATTATACTTCAAAAACTACTATATTAAAATGGAACCACATATTTATGAGTCATACTACTTATGTTTACTTATGCCAATCCAATTAGACCTCTAAATATTTTAAGGGAAAAATGAATTTTTACATTCTAAAGATACCTACATTTATATCTGCATGTATAGCACATATAGTGATTTTAATGATACCCTGTTCTACTATGGAATAGTTACCAATACTTAGTTCTGTAATTTTTTTTAATAAACATGCATTTCCCAAGTATGGCATGATTGTAGTGAAGATATTTATTGTAATATATTCCCAGGAAGTGGAAAGACTAAACATAAGTAATTAACTTAAGGCTAATACTTTCAAAATTGTACTTATGTAATGCATATATTTTTATTAAATATTTAAGAGTCATTAAACAGATAATCACTTACATCAAGTCAAAAGAAAGTAAATCAGACTCCTTATTTAAAGTATTTAGCTCATCAATGTTTAAGGGAAAATAAGCAAGACAGCATTTGCAAACAAGACATTTTGGAATAGTTTAGTCTCTGAGCTGTGCAGGTACCATTTGTAAGTGGGGATAATGGAAATCTAAGTGGTGCACAACAAAGTAATGCTAGTGGTTTGGTAAATGGGGCTTGAAGAAGTGAAAACTCTTGAGTTATTGTTTTTTCCTTTGACATTTTGTAACTACTATTGAGTGGGTGTATGGAAAAGCATCTTTCCAGTCTATATTTTCTGGCTACCTCTTGTGAAATTAAGAAAATCTGTTAGGACAAAGTGGCAGCTCCATCTGTTAGCCTCCTTCATAAAATAAAACCTGCAGACACAGGATCATGATGTCTAAGCAGTGCTAATATTATTTGAGTAGATATCCAGAAAAAAACTTGTATGGAACATTTCAAAATATTATTTTTGGATTTTCATGAGACAGACATTATCTATAAATATTTCTTATTACTCTCAAGAAGAACATTTCTCTGAGAAAATATTTCTCTTTCTCTTCCTGGTTAAGGTTTCCTAAAATATATTGTTGCATGCGTTGGATCAGTTTTGAACCTAGTGGAAGATGTAAATCATCACCTTGACAGAAAAAATATCAATTACATCAGTGTACTTATTTATCATCATGCAGATAACATTTTATTGTCTGGAAAAATTTGTTGTCTAATCTTCATTCATATATTATTTGCCATAGTAAATATTTAGATATATAGTTCACTGTAGCTGATTTGTAAAGGAAGTACTATATTAACTTACTGTTGGTATGGAGTGCTCTGATGAGCTAATTACCACTCAAAACAGTGATTCCAAACAAGATGCTTACCAAGAGAACAGGAATCTTTACTAAAAGAAAAGAAGTGCCATCAACAGTTAATTTGGTGAAAATAGGCAGAGACCTAGAAGTAAGGCCAAGAAGAGTGAGAAATACCTGAAAGGAATAGAAATCTGCTTTTCTCGTTACTACATCCCAGCATTTTAAAAAGTGAAAATTGGCAATGGCTAACGGTCATGAAAGACAGGACCCAGAAAAAGGACATCGTAGAAACTGTGGTTGGCATGAAGGCAGGGTTTTCAAAGATCATTCAATTTTAAGAGGAGGATAAAAGTTTATGACTGGAATGGCTTTATTATCACAGTACTCGTATGTGTGGTTAAAGACTTTGTAAAATTAGACTGTTGGCTTGTAACTAGCCCCAGTCCCTTCCTGCAGCTAGATGAGAGCAATAAGTTCTATTGTTTTGTAGCACTCTAGGGTGAATCTGGCTAACGATAATTGAGTGTGTGTTTTCAAAAAGCTAAAAGAGGATATTGAATATTCACAGCAGTAAGAAATGATAATAGTTTGAGGTGATAAAGATGATAATTACCTTGATTTGTTCATTACATATTGCAGACATATATTGAAATATCACTCTTTATCCCATAAATATGTACAATTATGATGTGCCAACTGAAAAGGACAAAAGTTAACAGCACATTAAATTTTAATTCCTTCACTAATGCTATCCTACTGTTCCCTACTCAGCCTGATCTTCCTTATAGAGCCTACAGAGAAAGGCTTTGTAGCCTTTCTCAACTAGCGGCCTTATTTTTACCTCTTGGCTAACTGAAGTTGATTGAATTGAATGGAAGATAAATGTCTGGCTTAAAGTTCTGGTGCATTTTTTTCTTTCCATTAAACATAAATATAAAACTTTTAATGAAGCTCCCCAGAGACAAGAGTAAGGAGGTGAAAGATTTATTTGCGAGAAGTCAATGAGGTGAAGCAGGCATAGGTGAGCTGGCAATGAGAGGACAGTCTACTTCAACTGGCACTTACTGAATTCTTAGAATGGAAATGACATTGTTCACAGTGCCAGGGCTTCAAGAATGTCTGCCTTTAAGGAGCTGACAATTCACTGAAAGGAGAGATGTAGAAAGAAAATGTTAAATGCAATAAGGTAAGGATTACATAAGCTGAACAAATGAATAAATAAACAGAGCTGACCTGGCCAGGATTCCCCTGAAAGTCCACAAAGGGGATATGGAAAGCCTCCCCTCTGTGAAAGAGAATTACACCTAGGCTGAAACTTAATGGGAGAGTAATAATCAATGAAAGGAAGACTTGGGAAAGAATTAGGAAATGGATATTCCAGGCAGAGGTAATAAAATAACACAGATAATGTGTATTTAGAGGAGGAATTCTAGAGTTGGCAAGTTGAGTGAGGAAGTATTGCAGTAATCTAGGTAGGATAACATTGAGAACCAGAACTAGGGTCTTGTTAATTTGGATAAAGAAGACACACTAGATATGAGAAATTTTGTTTAAATAAAACTATAAGGTCTTATAAATTGATCAATGGAAACAATAAGAAGCAGTTTTCTAAGATGACTTGTATATTTTGTGTAACAATGTAGATGATAGTGCCAACATATGAGATAATATTCAAGTATATAAATCGGGAGGATAAGATGAAGTGAACTTGTGGAACTGGAAGTATCTGGAGAACTTCCAGAAAGATATGTCCATTAAGCACTTTTTTTTTTTAATTTATTTATTATTATTATACTTTAAGTTGTAGGGTACATGTGCATAACATGCAGGTTTGTTACATATGTATACTTGTGCCATGTTGGTGTGCTGCACCCATCAACTCGTCATTTACATCAGGTATAACTCCTAATGCAATCCCTCCCCCCTCCCCCCTCCCCATGATAGGCCCCTGTGTGTGATGTTCCCCTTCCTGAGTCCAAGTGATCTCATTGTTCAGTTCCCACCTATGAGTGAGAACATGCGGTGTTTGGTTTTCTGTTCTTGTGATAGTTTGCTAAGAATGATGGTTCCCAGCTGCATCCATGTCCCTACAAAGGACACAAACTCATCCTTTTTGATGGCTGCATAGTATTCCATGGTGTATATGTGCCACATTTTCTTAATCCAATCTGTCACTCATGGACATTTGGGTTGATTCCAAGTCTTTGCTATTGTGAATAGTGCTGCAATAAACATACGTGTGCATGTGTCTTTATAGCAGCATAATTTATAAACCTTTGGGTATATACCCAGTAATGGGATGGCTGGGTCATATGGTACATCTAGTTCTAGATCCTTGAGGAATCGCCATACTGTTTTCCATAATGGTTGAACTAGTTTACAATCCCACCAACAGTGTAAAAGTGTTCCTATTTCTCCACATCCTCTCCAGCACCTGTTGTTTCCTGACTTTTGAATGATCGCCATTTTAACTGGTGTGAGATGGTATCTCATTGTGGTTTTAATTTGCATTTCTCTGATGGCCAGTGATGATGAGCATTTTTTCATGTGTCTGTTGGCTGTATGAATGTCTTCTTTTGAGAAATGTCTGTTCATATCCTTTGCCCACTTTTTGATGGGGTTGTTTGTTTTTTTCTTGTAAATTTGTTTGAGTCTTTGTAGGTTCTGGATATTAGCCCTTTGTCAGGTGAGTAGATTGCAAAAATTTTCTCCCATTCTGTAGGTTGCCTGTTCACTCTGATGGTAGTTTCTTTTGCTGTGCAGAAGCTCTTTAGTTTAATGAGATCCCATTTGTCAATTTTGGCTTTTGCTGCCGTTGCTTTCGGTGTTTTAGACATGAAGTCTTTGCCCATGCCTATGTCCTGAATAGTACTACCTAGGTTTTCCTCTAGGATTTTTATGGTATTAGGTCTAACATTTAAGTCTCTAATCCATCTTGAATTAATTTTCGTATAAGGAGTAAGGAAAGGATCCAGTTTCAGCTTTCTACTTATGGCTAGCCAATTTTCCCAGCACCATTTATTAAATAGGGAATCCTTTCCCCATTTCTTGTTTCTCTCAGGTTTGTCAAAGATCAGATGGCTGTAGATGTGTGGTATTATTTCTGAGGACTCTGTTCTGTTCCATTGGTCTATATCTCTGTTTTGGTACCAGTACCATGCTGTTTTGGTTACTGTAGCCTTGTAGTATAGTTTGAAGTCAGGTAGTGTGATGCCTCCAGCTTTGTTCTTTTGACTTAGGATTGTCTTGGAGATGCGGGCTCTTTTTTGGTTCCATATGAACTTTAAAGCAGTTTTTTCCAATTCTGTGAAGAAACTCATTGGTAGCTTGATGGGGATGGCATTAAATCTATAAATTACCTTGGGCAGTATGGCCATTTTCACGATATTGATTCTTCTTATCCATGAGCATGGTATGTTCTTTCATTTGTTTGTGTCCTCTTTTATTTCACTGAGCAGTGGTTTGTAGTTCTCCTTGAAGAGGTCCTTTACATCCCTTGTAAGTTAGATTCCTAGGTATTTTATTCTCTTTGAAGCAATTGTGAATGGAAGTTCATTCCTGATTTGGCTCTCTGTTTGTCTGTTACTGGTGTATAAGAATGCTTGTGATTTTTGCACATTAATTTTGTATCCTGAGACTTTGCTGAAGTTGCTTATCAGCTTAAGGAGATTTTGGGCTGAGACAATGGGGTTTTCTAAATATACAATCATGTCATCTGTAAACAGGGACAGTTTGACTTCTTCTTTTCCTAACTGAATACCCTTGATTTCTTTCTCTTGCCTGATTGCCCTAGCCAGAACTTCCAACACTATGTTGAATAGGAGTGGTGAGAGAGGGCATCCCCGTCTTGTGCCAGTTTTCAAAGGGAATTTTTCCAGTTTTTGCCCATTCAAGATGATATTGGCTGTGGGTTTGTCATAAATAGCTCTTATTATTTTGAGGTACGTTCCATCAATACCAAATTTATTGAGCGTTTTTAGCATGAAGGGCTGTTGAATTTTGTCAAAAGCCTTTTCTGCATCTATTGAGATAATCATGTGGTTCTTGTCTTTGGTTCTGTTTATATGCTGGATTATGTTTATTGATTTGCGAATGTTGAACCAGCCTTGCATCCCAGGGATGAAGCCCACTTGATCATGTTGGATAAGCTTTTTGATGTGTTGCTGAATCCGGTTTGCCAGTATTTTATTGAGGATTTTTGCATCGATGTTCATCAAGGATATTGGTCTAAAATACTCTTTTTTTGTTGTGTCTCTGCCAGGCTTTGGTATCAGGATGATGTTGGCCTCATAAAATGAGTTAGGGAGGATTCCCTCTTTTTCTATTGATTGGAATAGTTTCAGAAGGAATGGTACCAACTCCTCCTTGTATCTCTGGTAGAATTCAGCTGTGAATCCATCTGGTCCTGGACTTTTTTTGGTTGGTAGGCTATTAATTATAGCTCTGCCTCAATTTCAGAGCCTGCTATTGGTCTATTCAGGGATTCAACTTCTTCCTAGTTTAGTCTTGGAAGAGTGTAAGTGTCCAGGAAATTATCCATTTCTTCTAGATTTTCCAGTTTATTTGCGTAGAGGTGTTTATAGTATTCTCTGATGGTAGTTTGTATTTCTGTGGGGTCGGTGGTGATATCCCCTTTATCATTTTTAATTGCGCGATTTGATTCTTCTCTCTTTTCTTCTTTATTAGTCTTGCTAGTGGTCTGTCAATTTTGTTGATCTTTTCAAAAAACCAACTCCTGGATTCATTGATTTTTTGGAGAGTTTTTTGTGTCTCTATCTCCTTCAGTTCTGCTCTGATCTTAGTTATTTCTAGCCTTCTGCTAGCTTTCGAATGTGTTTGCTCTTGCTTCTCTAGTTCTTTTAATTGCGATGTTACAGAGTGTCAATTTTAGATCTTTCCTGCTTTCTCTTGTGGGCATTTAGTGCTATAAATTTCCCTCTACACACTGCTTTAAATGTGTCCCAGAGATTCTGGTATATTGTATCTTTGTTCTCATTGGTTTCAAAGAACATCTTTATTTCTGCCTTCATTTCGTTATGTACCCAGTAGTCATTCAGGAGCAGGTTGTTCAGTTTCCATGTAGTTGAGCAGTTTTGATTGAGTTTCTTAGTCCTGAGTTCTAGTTTGATTGCACTGTGGTCTGAGAGACAGTTTGTTATAATTTCTGTTCTTGTACATTTGCTGAGGAGTGCTTTACTTCCAATTACGTGGTCGATTTTGGAGTACGTACAATGTGGTGCTGAGAAGAATGTATATTCTGTTGATTTGGGGTGGAGAGTTCTATAGATGTCTATTAGGTCTGCTTGCTGCAGAGATGAGTTCAATTCCTGGATATCCTTGTTAACTTTCTGTCTCGTTGATCTGTCTAATGTTGACAGTGGAGTGTTGAAGTCTCCCATTATTATTGTATGGGAGTCTAAGTCTCTTTGTAAGTCTCTAAGGACTTGCTTTATGAATCTGGGTGCTCCTGTATTGGGTGCATATATATTTAGGATAGTTAGCTCTTCCTGTTGAATTGATCCCTTTACCATTATGTAATGGCCTTCTTTGTCTCTTTTGATCTTTGATGGTTTAAAGTCTGTGTTATCAGAGACTAGTATTCCAACCCCCGCTTTTTTTTGTTCTCCATTTGCTTGGTAAATCTTCCTCCATCCCTTTATTTTGAGCCTATGTATGTCTCTGCGTGTGAGATGGGTCTCCTGAATACAGCAGACTGATGGGTCTTGACTCTTTATCCAGTTTGCCAGTCTGTGTCTTTTAATTGGAGCATTTATTCCATTTACATTTAAGGTTAAGATTGTTATGTGTGAACTTGATCCTGCCATTATGATATTAACTGGTTATTTTGCTCGTTAGTTGATGCAGTTTCTTCCTAGCCTCGATGGTCTTTACATTTTGGCATGTTTTTGCAATGGCTGGTACCGGTTGTTCCTTTCCATGTTTAGTGCTTCCTTCAGGGTCTCTTGTAAGGCAGGTCTAGTGGTGACAAAATCTCTAAGCATTTGCTTATCTGTAAAGGATTTTATTTCTCCTTCACTTATGAAACTTAATTTGGCTGGATATGAAATTCTGGGTTTAAAATTCTTTTCTTTAAGAATGTTGAATATTGGCCCCCACTCTCTTCTGGCTTGGAGAGTTTCTGCCGAGAGATCTGCTGATAGTCTGATGGGCTTCCCTTTGTGGGTAACCCGACCTTTCTCTCTGGCTGCCCTTAAGATTTTTTCCTTCATTTCAACTTTGGTGAATCTGGCAATTATGTGTCTTGGAGTTGCTTTTCTCGAGGAGTATCTTTGTGGCGTTCTCTGTATTTCCTGGATTTGAATGTTGGCCTGCCCTACTAGGTTGGGGAAGTTCTCCTGGATGATATCCTGAAGAGTGTTTTCCAACTTGGTTCCATTTTCCCCCTCACTTTCAGGCACCCCAATCAGATGTAGATTTGGTCTTTTTACATAATCCCATACTTCTTGCAGGCTTTGTTCATTTCTTTTTCTTCTTTTTTCTTTTGGTTTCTCTTCTCGCTTCATTTCATTCATTTGATCCTCAATCGCAGATACTCTTTCTTCCAGTTGATCGAGTCGGTTACTGAAGCTTGTGCATTTGTCACGTATTTCTCGTGTCATGGTTTTCATCTCTTTCATTTTGTTTATGACCTTCTCTGCATTAATTACTCTAGCCATCAATTCTTCCACTTTTTTTTCAAGATTTTTAGTTTCTTTGCGCTGGGTACGTAATTCCTCCTTTAGCTCTGAGAAATTTGATGGACTGAATCCTTCTTCTCTCATGTTGTCAAAGTCATTCTCCGTCCAGCTTTGATCCGTTGCTGGCGATGAGCTGCGCTCCTTTGCCGGGGGAGATGCGCTCTTATTTTTTGAATTTCCAGCTTTTCTGCCCTGCTTTTTCCCCATTTTGTGGTTTTATCTGCCTCTGGTCTTTGATGATGGTGATGTACTGATGGGGTTTTGGTGTAGGTGTCCTTCCTGTTTGATAGTTTTCCTTCTAACAGTCAGGACCCTCAGCTGTAGGTCTGTTGGAGATTGCTTGAGGTCCACTCCAGATCCTGTTTGCCTGGGTATCAGCAGCAGAGGCTGCAGAAGATAGAATATTTCTGAACAGCGAGTGTACCTGTCTGATTCTTGCTTTGGAAGCTTCCTCTCAGGGGTGTACTCCACCCTGTGAGGTGTGGGGTGTCAGACTGCCCCTAGTGGGGGATGTCTCCCAGTTAGGCTACTCAGGGGTCAGGGACCCACTTGAGCAGGGAGTCTGTCCCTTCTCAGATCTCAACCTCCGTGTTGGGAGATCCACTGCTCTCTTCAAAGCTGTCAGAGTCGTTTGCATCTGCAGAGGTTTCGGCTGTGTTTGTTATTGCCCTGTCCCCAGAGGTGGAGTCTACAGAGACAGGCAGGTTTCCTTGAGCTGCTGTGAGCTCCATCCAGCTCGAGCTTCCCAGCAGCTTTGTTTACCTACTTAAGCCTCAGCAATGGCGGGCGCCCCTCCCCCAGCCTCACTGCTGCCTTGCTGGTAGATCACAGACTGCTGTGCTAGCAATGAGGGAGGCTCCGTGGGTGTGGGACCCTCCCGGCCAGGTGTGGGATATGATCTCCTGGTGTGCCTGTTTGCTTAAAGGGCAGTATTGGGGTGGGAGTTACCCGATTTTCCAGGTGTTGTGTGTCTCAGTTCCCCTGGCTAGGAAAAGGGATTCCCTTCCCCCTTGCGCTTCCCAGGTGAGGCAATGCCTTGCCCTGCTTCAGCTCTCGCTGGTCGGGCTGCAGCAGCTGACCAGCACCGATCGTCCGGCACTCCCCAGTGAGATGAACCCAGTACCTCAGTTGAAAATGCAGAAATCACCGGTCTTCTGTGTCGCTCGCGCTGGGAGTTGGAGACTGGAGCTGTTCCTATTCTGCCATCTTGCTCCGCCCCCCCCCATTAAGCACTTTCATCTGAAGATATGAAATCCAGATGCGAGATTAAAATTAGACACATAGATATGAATGTGACTAGCCTATAGTCTTTGTTAAAAATATGACAGTAAAAAGCATCACCCAGAAGAGAAAGGAAGATTTAAAAACAACAAAGACTCAGTGAGCAGAAATGAGAATCATGGAAATCAGTACTACGTAATGGGTGCAGGAAGAAAAAAGTTGACAAAGCAAACCAAGAATAAAGATCAAATGGATTGAAAGACAAATCAGAAAAATGTTGTATCACAGAAGAAAAGGGTGTAACTTTCCAGAGTAAGAAAAGATCAGTACTGTGAAATGCAATGAGATCATTGCAGAATGAGTACCGAAAAGTGTCCAATGAATACCAAGATATGAAGATTAATGGTGCAGGTTACCAGAGGAGTTTCAGTGAAACGATGGGAGAGTGTTGGTAATGAATTGCAAAAAAAAAAAAAAAAAAAAGAGAGAGAGAGAGAGACTGAATATTGTCACCATTTTCAAGATCGTTGGCTGAGACAGAAAGGAAAACAAGGACAAATAATCCTGTTATATAGGATACATTCTGCTAGAAGGCTTTACTAGAACCCCTGAACTCATTGGCAATAATCATTCTTATTTTCATTTTATGAGCGAAATATTTTCATGTTAGTGAACTACGTATTTTCATGCTAGTGAACTTCATGTTAGTGAACATAAAGTTTTTGGATGAATTTTATTAGTTTTTGATACTACTATCTTCCCAATATTAATGTATCATTTTTTGTGTCTTTATAATAGAATCAGCTCAGTTGTACTAATTTAACTGATGCACTACTTAGCTTGGAAATAGTAACTTAAAACATGCTCTTATTTAAGCACATTAACTGATGAAGAACGGCATAATTTCAGTAAAGATGTTTATTGTATTGTATATGCACAAAATGCAAGGATGAAGAATATAGAAATTAAGACATGGGATTTTCTGATTTGTCCTTATAAAATATGCAAATCATATTGTAAAAGCACATCATAGATGATATAGAAAGAAATAAAAACACCATTAATTACATGAATCTCAAAGCAAGCAATAATATAATTTTATTCATAATAATACCTAATCAATTTTGGAATGGAAGCAAGCAAGAGATAAACTGTCCAGAAAAGACACTTAGCAAATTATATAGAATGTCCAATCTTGTCCAGGTAAGCATTTATAAAAGCAGATAAAAATTTTGCAGGAGGAAAGTATTTTACTAACCCTTTTGAGGGTTTTCGTGTATCTAGTTATCCTCCCCATCTATGCACAGAAAGAACAGCGCTTTAAAACTCCCTAGCGGATGAACAAGGACCTTTGACTAATTCTGTCTGGTCTATGCGGTGGTTACAGATTTGATGTCTGTCGGTTGTGAGCTGAGACAGTGACGAATTCATGATGAATTTTCCAGTCTCTGTCTGTATGCCTGCTATGGTAATGGTGGAGGAAACAATATATTGAGACGGTGAGTACAAAGGGTGAAACCAACATGAACTGAGTTGCTTCACAGGGTCTGTTGTTCTGAAGTCATGACAAACTATACAGACTTTGTGTGAGCAAAAAACAAACACCTGAGGTGCTGAGCCACTGAGTTTTGGAGATTGTTATTGCATTGCAACCTACCCTCTCCTGACCCTAAAACATTCAGAACATCCTTTTGTATCTAAAGCAAAGCCTGTCACCTAGCTACATTTTCCTTTTGGTTATTATCTATAAAGTACAGTTGGGGAAAAAAGGCATAAAGAGAGCAGAGAGAAAGTAAGTGGGATGGAACCTACAGGAGATGTTAGTAAAATCCTCAAGATAATAATTCAATAGACTATAATTATTCATTAGGTTTTTTAATAATCATATTAAACTTACAGATATTTTCCCTCCTTGCCCTCTCCAAATCAGTGAGGAAATAACTTGACATAGTTGTTAGAGAAAATTTCTTACCCAGGTCTAATGAGGTTGCTGCTTTGACAGTTCAGCTCTCTCGTTCACATTCCTTTGTTCGTGTGTTGTTAAAAAAAAAAAAAAAATCAGTATAAATCACTGCATTCCTTTCTACTTGCAAATCTCTGCTATGTGATTTTTTGTTTCAAATGAAGATATTTATCATGACTACATTTTCCCTCTTCCTTTTGTACATGTGGCGTGTATCTTACTGATAAGTATGACAATAAGTGGAAAAATGAGTTTTTTCCAAGGATTTATGAGATCCAACAACCAGGATTCTATGACATTAAAGAGTGAACTTTTATTTTGTAAAGGAACTAACAGAGTAAAAAATGAAATGAGAAGCTTTAAAAAAAATAGTGTGACACTCCTGTCGTAATATGGCTTTTTTCCACCTAGAGAGTTTTGAATGGTGAGGCAAATACCAATACTAGCTGTTTAGGTAAATGCTATATTCTCCTATACAATGTATTCCCTTAAAGCATTAAGCTAACATGATTCCTTAAGGTAACTACTTCTGCCTATTTATTATTATTATTTCTAACTAAAGTGCCATTCTAATTCTAAAAAATATGCTTGGGCACACTGGCATCATCTCCGTGTTCACTCAGGTAGCATAACAGTCCTGACTGCTTTTGGCACCACGCTGCTGGCTCTCGCCATGGTAGTTCAGCCCAGCAATCTGTTCACTCTTTCAGTACTGCTGCTTTTCAAGTCTATTATTCCAGACCCTATTAGTGGGTACTTAGGATGTTTTGTACATCCTGAAGCCCATAAGCATGCTTAGCTTCGAAATACTGTTTATCATGAGCCCATTTATATGGAGGTGATACTGCCTAATGAACTGGGTCCCACTTGCGGTTCATTGTTTTGCATTTTGCTCTTCATCCATTAGCCAGTATCATGGCAAGCATTCCTTCACTAACAGAGAGCCGCAGATGTGCCAAGCTCCATCATCCTCTCTTTTCTTTGCTTTATGAAGCATGCTGGGACCAGACGGTATTCTAAATAGAGCTTTTAATAAGAGCTTTCAACACGTTGTGTTTCAGGAGGTAGTTTCCCCTCTTTTAGTGAATAGGTGATTTCTTATGGGGTTTGAGCCCCCTGTTCTTTATCATTTCTTCTTTTTAAAATAGACTCCTCACTCATGTTCATGAAGGAAAGAAAAAGGAAAGTGTATCTACTCCAAACCTTGAAGCATAATGATTAAAAAATAGTTATGTTCAACAGACCTTTTTTTTTTTGAGACGGAGTCTCGCTCTGTCGCCCAGGCTGGAGTGCAGTGGCGCGATCTCGGCTCCCTGCAAGCTCCGCCCCCCGGGTTCCCGCCATTCTCCTGCCTCAGCCTCCCGAGGAGCTGGGACCACAGGCGCCGCCACCACGCCCGGCTAATTTTTTGTATTTTTAGTAGAGACGGGGTTTCACCGTGTTAGCCAGGATGGTCTCGATCTTATGACCTCGTGATTCGCCCATCTCGGCCTCCCAAAGTGCTGGGATTACAGGTTTGAGCCACCCCTCCGGCCTCAACAGGCTTTTATATAACGTTATCGCTTTTTAGTTTTATAACAACTCGAGATATGATAGAAAAATTATCTTCATTAAAAACCTGAGAACCAGAGATTAAGTTCCTTGACTGGTCTCACAAAGAAAGTTAACGACAGAACTAATATAACAGTCCCAATGTTCATTATTGTATTTCCTACTCTTTCCAAAATACTTACTAATGACTGTGATGTAAAAGTCTCAAATAATCACTGCTTGCTGAGAATAGAGCAAAGAAGAATATGTAAATCCATTTTTTTCTGTTTATTTTAATTTCATTTTTCCAAACCAAGATCAAGGTGCATGTAACAATGTATGATTTATTGATAATGAGGGAATAATGAATATTCTGGACATAAGTCCCCAACACTTGACAATGATTAGGAGAAAAAAAATACATAGAAAAATAGTTCTGCTACAATTATACATAGCTTGCACTATGTATTCAAATGAAAATTAAAAGTTTAATATATCCAGCCAGCCATTTTTTTTATTTGAGGGGTTCTCTTTTCAAAACAAGTATAAAATTAACTAAGTTAATCATTAAATCATTTGATCAAGGTCTGGTTAATGTATCTGGTAGATAATGATTTTTGATGGACTTGGTAGATATTAATATTTCCTTCTGGACTTTTTCACGCTGTCAGATTTATTTTTGATTTCTATAAAGGGGATCTACATTTTTACTCATAGCTACAGATATTAAATGGGTTTAATCAATGCCTGTAACACCAACAAATTTTGTCTGTTTTTAATGGATTTGATTTAAGGAGAAAAAAGAAAATCTGTAATTAAAACTCTAAATATGGTACAAAAGTAAACTGCATTTTTGCCATTCCAAACTTAGCCAACTGAAATATAATAAAAAATCATTAAAAAGCTAATCATTATACAATATTTTAAAATGCATTGTAATATTCATAAAAAGATTATTTTAAGAATGAGTGAAAATTTCTAGAATTTTAAGAATATTTTACATGTCTTTAGTGAGTTTATTTTGTCATCATATACTATTGAATATAACATGCTGCTTTCCAATTGTATGTGTGTTAAAATGTCCCAATTTATGAAAAGTTTCTTTAAGTTTAACGGGAAAAAATCTTAAATTAGGTTTCTTTTTATTTTTTTTAATTTTAAATAGAGGGTTTATTTTGAGGGATATAAATTAGGCCAGATCTAGAAATAATTAGGTGAAATGCTAGTTTGCCATCATCATTTTTCCACCACTAAAGTTTATTTTTTTCTTATTCCTTTTATTAGCCCTTTTAACTCTGCAAATATCAGAACACCATATTAGTCACCTACTCCTTAGGTGATACACTACCAAGGACAAGAGAGCCTAACCAGGCAGTGACTCTACTCACCGGTCCTATAATGTTTCCTCCCAAATAAAATTAATTTTATTAATGTTTTTGTTACTTATTTTTGTTTCTTTGTTTGTTTGTTTGTTTTCTTGAGACAGGGTCTCACTTTATTGCCCAGGTTGGAGTGCAGTGGTGTAGTCACAGCTCACTACAGCCTGCAACTCCCGGGATCAAGCAATCCTCCTACCTCAGCCTCCCTAGCAGCTGGGACCACAGATTATTATTTATTTTAAGCAAAAAGTTACATTCTAAAGCCATGGATAAATCACATTTCCATGTGTTAAAACCCAAAATATGCATTTTCATGGGGCAAAGACTTAACTACAGTTCACTAACCTCCCTAATAGCACAGTTGCAGCAAGGCCATAAAATATTTGGCACTCTTCTTCCCCCTCAAATTATAGTTTTCTAGATCTGATTTCTCACCACATAACTCCCTGTAACATCCTTAAAGAACGATAAGCCTACAATGCCTTGGGAGCAGGAAAAGATAAATGTAATTACTTCTAATGTATTGATATATAAAATATTTACTCCTATTATACATAAAGTTTTGGTGCCGCAAAAGAAATAGCACTTGAATATAAAATTTTCTTTTAATTCTCAGCAAGGCAAGATACTTCTATAGAAGGGTGCGCCCTTACAGATGGAACAATAGTGAGAGCACGCTTGGACAAGGGAGGGGAAGGGGTTCTCATGCCTGACGCACGTGGCCCCTACTGCTGTGTCATTCACCTATTGGCTAGGGTTAGAATGCATGGGTTAAACTAAATCCAATTGGCTAATTTAAAGAGAGTGATGGGGTGAGTTGTTTGGTGGGAAAAATGGTTATGACAGAGCAGGTAATCAGAATGAGTCAGGATGGAGCAGGTAATCGGAATGAGTCAGGGTAGAGCAGGTAATCGGAATGAGTCAGGGTGGAGCAGGTCATCGGAATAAGTCAGGGTGGAGCAGGTAATCGGAATGAGTCAGGGTGGAGCAGGTAATCGGAATGAGTCAGGGTGGAGCAGGTAATCGGAATGAGTCAGGGTGGAGCAGGTAATCGGAATGAGTCAGGGTGGAGCAGGTCATCGGAATGAGTCAGGGTGGAGAAGGTATTTGGAATGAGTCAGGGTGGAGAAGGCAATTGCAAAAGGTTGCTTTATGAGGAACTTGTTTAAAAGTAGAAGGCAAAGAATTGAACATACTGATATATTGATTCTTTGAAAAGAAATTTAGAACTCATATCTAACACTCTTCTAAGACAAGCACATAAACATATGACTTTAGTTCAATAGATTTATACTCTTAATCAACAAATGTATGTTTTGGACTTTCAGCATTCTATATATTGTGAAGCCTATAGTCAATTGCATTTAGTGATAAAAAACAAATTCCCACATTTTATTTAACTTATATTTCCTGTAATAGAAGAATACTTTTCAAGTATTGGCTAAATGTACCCCTGGTTAACAGGTGATCTTTGATGTGGTGAAACAGGAACCCCGGGAATTGAAATATTTGGTTCCCCAATTTCTAGGACATCCTCTGTGTATAGCCAGTCAGATGGGAATTTGGAACATGGAAAAATCCCACTACCAGAGTATAGGTCCTACCCTGGAAATGATGCACATCATTTCTGTTCATATTCATTTGGCAAAAATAACTGCATGCAAGGGGAGCTGGGAATGAGAAAACAACTTCCAATGGAGGCTCACTATAGAAAATAGCGAATAACACATATCTATACAGGGGTAAGGACTGGACAAGATGATCTGAAAACAAAGAAAGTCATGATACATCTTGGAAATAATTATTGCATAATTTAATCAAAAGATATTAGTGAAGCAGTCTTGAAACCCATGTGAAGTGTATGCATCTTCTAAAATTGTCAATATCTTCTTCACCTTTACCACTTTTTTTTTTTTTTTTTTTTGGGGGGGGGACGAAGTCTCGCTCTGTCACCCAGGCTGGAGTGCAGTGGTGTGAACTTGGCTCACTGCCACCTCTGTCTCCTGGGTTCAAGCGATTCTCCTGCCTCAATCTCCCAAGTAACTGGGACTACAGGCGTGTCCCAACATGCCCAGCTAATTTTTGTATTTTTATTAGAGACAGGGTTTCACCATGTTGGCCAGGATGGTCTCGATTTCTTGACCTTGTCATCTGCCTGCCTCAGCCTCCCAAAGTGCTGGGATTACAGGCGTGAGCCACTGCACCCAGCCTGACTCTTGGTCAGGGCATGTACTTGTGAATATTTTAGGTCTGCAAGCCACAGAAAGTATCTAAAACTAGCTTCAAAACAGGGATTTATTTTGAGAATTTTGGAGTGTGTCCACAAAAGTTAAGAGCAGAAGCACAGCAGCACTGGGATCAGGGACAGATAGACTCTGAGGCTTTAATGTTCCCTTGTCTCTAATATTTTTGGTATACCTTCTCTTTCTGAAGACCAACTCTCAAATTCTCAGAACACAGGCAGTTGCAAGATGCCTATTCTGTAGTTTTCAGATGTGTGCTTCCTACATTCTGGAAAACTAGATGAGTTAGGATCTCTTCATCTCAATTCAAAATTCTAGAAGAAAACAACAAATTGGCTCATCTTGGACCAGTTTTCTACTTCTAGACTAATTTCACTATGGGAAGACACACTGCACAAATCTAAGCTTAGTTGTTTCTGTCTGAAATTTATCGTAGTGATCTTTGCAATATTTGGTACAGCTCAAGTAAGCTACTAAAATGCTCACACCTATCAGCTGTAAGAACTAGTTCAATGAGTCTGGATAAGAGGATGCATAGATGAGAGTGGAAATAGATGAAAATGAGATAGATGGAATTGGAGTGATTATAAAGAGACAGAATATCACACTAATTGCAAAGGCATGATAGTATAATCAGAATGATGATTGGGAAACATCATTTTTAGAGTATTGCAGAACTTGAAATGAGAAAGTATTATGAAATTTCAGTGGGCATTGTCGAAGTAGTGTTGAAGAGAACTATGGCTATTTCAAATGTAATAATCAGAATACGACTAATCAATGCATTTCAACCAGTTTATTCCATTTATTTCTGGTTTTTCTTTCATGCATAGTTTTAATTAATTGAAGAAAACATTTTAGGTATATTTAGAGATTTATTTAGCCACATTATATTAATTACAATACTGAAAATAAAGTCATGATGAACATTATTTACAATATAGTACATTTCCTGGTTATGTTAGTAGATAAAGTATTTTCTGCAGACCGTGTGCGGTGACTCACGCCTGTAATCCCAGCACTTTGGGAGGCCGAGACAGGCGGATCACGAGGTCAGGAGATGGAGACCATCCTGGCTAATACGGTGAAATCCTGTCTCTACTAAAAAATACAAAAAACTAGCCAGGCGAGGTGGCGGATGCCTGTAGTCCCAACTACTTGGGAGGCTGAGCCAGGAGAATGGTGTGAACCTGGGAGGCGGAGCTTGCAGTGAGCTGAGATCCGGCCACTGCACTTCAGCCTGGGCGACAGAGTGAGACTCTGCCTCAAAAAAAAAAAAAAAAAAAATTTCTGCAACACATTTCCCCAACACGCAGTTACCTTGATAAATCCATACTATTAATCTAAGTTTTCATTATTTAACTATTGTACATTTCTAGGACATTCAACACACATTTTATACTTCTAAATTTAGAAGTTTAGAAACTATGGGCATATGTAAATAAATACATCAAAATATACAAAATTCATATACATTTCTGATATTTTGAAGTAGAATGTTTTATCTGCCTTTTCCCCCATCTTTCCACAATAGAAATAGTGCAATCACAAAAGTGACAACCTTTTCAAATATTAAACTTATATGATTTTTAATTCCTCTATACACTATATTTTATTTCAGCCCTACTATTAAGGCTAAACCATGAAATTTTTTACCTCAGGAAGAAAGGGAAAATTATGCCGTAAGAAAGTTATTCAGCGTAACCCGGCAGGTGGAGCTTGCAGTGAGCTGAGATCCGGCCACTGCACTCCAGCCTGGGCGACAGAGCGAAACTCTGTCTCAAAAATAAAAAATAAAAAAAATAAAAGTTATTGATCAGCTCTTAGTCTCAAAGCTCACTTTCTTAAAACCATGGTATATATTTTTCCAAATTTTAAAAAGTCTTACTATATGCTATATGTTCTATGTTATGCATATACTAATTCTGGTAACAGGAAGCTGAAGAGCAGTGTTGCATTTGGTTTAGAAGAGAGAGCCTACGGAAAGAAATACAGAACAAAGGAAAGGGCAAGTGGCCAGACAGGATAAGGGTATGTGCCGGGCAGGGGAGAGTAATATTACTCTTCTCACCACCCAGATTAAATGCAGGAATGAGAGAGGAAAAGAAATAGAAACTCAAGAAAAATCAAACAAGCAAGAATGCTTTTGTTCTGTTTTCTCTTTTGAACACTGAGATGATACAAACTTATGGAAGTGGTTGAGGACATAGAGTTTTGGAGAAAACTTCAGCTTAAATAGAAATGAATGTGATGTCTGTTAGGTACAGAGGGGACCAGGCCAAGTTCTATGGAGGTCACTTAGGCCTGTGCAGAGGTCAGTCAGAACTTCCACCATGTTCCCTACAGGAGAAGTGAGAAGAAGCCAAGAGAAAAACATCTATGGGTCTGCTTTGGGTTAGCATGGTGATAACTAGTGGACAGAGCAAAGGCATGAGAGAGGACACCACAAACTTGGGGACAGATGAAGAACACAGCTGAGATTTAGAAGTCCGGAGGCAGTGATGTGCTTGGGAATGGTTACCAACTGGCTAGCCAGAAGAGAAAAAAAAAAGCCTTGATTTGCAATAACTTACCAATTTCTGTGGTGGGATACTCCCACTGTGAAGGACTTCAGGTCACAGGAGGCCCAGCATGGATTTAGAAAGAGATATAAACAGTTGGTTCTCACCAGCCAGCACAAGCTTCCTTTAGCACACCACGTTTCAAACACATTGTGGAGTCCCTCCCATCCTGCACCTTCTACCCTACACATACATTTAGGAGACCAAAAACAAACCAAGAGAGTCACTGAGCTGCATGTTTTCTGAAGCTTTGTTAGTAGGATGAGATACTGGGCCAAAGAATGAAAAATATATTCAAGAGAAGATGGAGCATGGAACAGGGTTAGGGGCCTTCAATTACTTGACCATGGAGCTTCCTAACCCCAGTGATGCCTAAATTGATTACAAACGCAACAACACATTGAAGCCCTGAGTCCATGGGGCAGCAAGAAGGACTGTGTTGGCCAAAGACCCAGGCCATGATCTTCAGCTTGTAAGCACTCTGGGGACATGCTGTATTAATCCCGTCTGTTTGTCACCATGTGAGTAAGTTTGGGAGCATCTCTTCTACGGTGCTAGTTCCCTCTCTACCCCAACTCTGAAAGATCTTCTCTGAATGTTAGGCACCTGTATGGGTCAGGGGGTAACGCCTACTAGTTTTCTGGTGGTCAGAGGGTCATGGAAACCTGAAGAATCCCACCCAAGGCCTCTGGGGCCAATGGCTCTGATATTCTGTGTTACTCTGCTCCTGAAGACACTGAGCGAGGCAGAATAGGGAACTTTAGACCAGGCCCAGATCCCTATGGATTGTTGTGGAAAATGGTGGTGGTTTTTACATACAGAAGGATATATAATGTTTAATTTTTAGAATTCTACTTTTTAAACTCAACAGTTAGGAACAGAAAACTGATTACAGGAATGTTTGCCCTTCTGACAAAAATAAATGCTTAGATGCATAGAAAATTATTTGGAGGCCTTGAATTAATGTCCCAAGATTACTGGAAGCCAAACTTGAGAAGCCAAACAGGCTTCATCAGACATAAAAATAAACAAAACAGCAACAACAACAAAACTGGAAGCAATAGGTAAAGGCCTGGAAATTTCTTTACCTCGACTTAAACTATAGACTTTTAGAAAAATAACTGAAATAAGAGAAATCTAAAGTATTAGAACAAGTTGTATTGATGGTAGAGGTAACAAAGAGCGTACATTCATTAAAAGATACATCTAAACACTTCCAATTTCAAAAAAGCTGCAACCAAAGCAAACTACGTCAAACTACATCACGAGAATAAAGAACAGCTTCATACAGCGCTAATATACACTTTTGATGAAAATCCTCATCCTCAGAGAAAGATAACACTGCTTTCACAAGAAGCGGAAGGATGGAAAATAAGAATGAGTGAATTTAAAGTTGTATAGAACAAGTTCTAAAAGACAAAGCCAGATTAAGTCTCTGAGTAAACACATGCTGTTTTTGAAGAAGACATAATGGTTTGGAACATGGAATCTAATACAACAAATGCATCAGAATGTAGACACCAGTTAGAAGACATTTTAAAGAAACTCATTAGGATGAGTAAAATAGTTACTGTGGTAGGCTGAATACTAACCTTTCCTTAAAGATCCTGATCCCAGAACCTGTGACTATGTTACCTTACCTTACACGGACAAGGGGACTTTGCCGATGTGATTGAGTTAAGAATCTTCAGATAGAGAGATTATCTTGGGTTATTTGAATGAGTCTAAAGTAATCACAAGGGCTCTTATAAGAGCAAGGCAGGAAGGTCAGAATCAGAAGAAAATGTGATCACAGAAGCAGAGGTTAGTGATGTTGTCACAAGCCAAGAAATGTAGGCAGCCTCTAAAACCTGAGAAGAAAAAGAAACACACAAAAAACACAAGAAATGAATTCTCCCCTAGGGCCTCCAGCAGGAATGTAGCCTTGCTATGCTTATTTTAGCCCAAGGAAACTGATTTCAGACTTCTTATATTTAAAACATCAAGATGATAAATTTGAATTGTTTTAACCTACTAAACTAAGAAATTGTTTTAACAACGGGAAACAAATATACTTGCTTAAAAACCTTTAGAGGTAAATAAAACCAAATAGATACCAAATCAGCTGAAAGATAACATAAGTGATGCACTCTGAGGTCATAGTAAAGTTTCCAAAGTAAGAAACCTTTTCTACAGTCAGAAAAAAACAAAACAAACAACAAAAAAACCACAAAACCAATTAGAAAATGAGACGAAAAGTACCAGGAAAAACTCCCAGTCTGAACCACATTGAGAAAAGAAATTAAATTTTTACCAAATGTTTAATTTAGAGGAAATTTTCCAGAAAAACAGAAAATTTCCAAAGCAGTTTATTAGCCACACATCTGAAGAGTTGAAGACATAAAATATAACTCAGTATTTTCTAAAAAATTGAAAATAATCACTGGCAATTATCAATGTCGGCTTGTTTTCTATGGAAGAAAAGCTCGCAGTAAAAGGTTGAGAGTGCTACAAGAATCTTTGATTTTTTTTAAACAAAAGTAATCTGAAGACAAATATTAATTGAGGAAAAATTTAAATGTGAATGGTTCAAAGTGTATTCTTATGACTCAGTTATGTCCTAGATGTTCAAAGTGTGACATTTGGCAGAAGCCTGAGAAGATCACGAGGTAACCTCCAGATGAACAGATTCTTGAGGAAGCAGTGAAATCAGGCTGTGTGGGGATCCAGGGTTTGGTGTCCAACATACAGATGCCACCCAATGGCATCATGACCCTGGAAGATGACCCTGCTATTAGGCCAACTTCATCCAGATGTAGTGAGTCCTGCATGAAACAGAGCTTGTCCTGATGCTCCTGGCACTGGAAAATCCTTGGGGTCTCATTTTAACTCAGTTATCCCACAATAATAGGGAGTCACTGCCCAGGCTTTGGTTCTTTACGTATTCTGGTGTCAGATGTTGTATGTTACAGAGGGGTCCCTGACAAGAGGACTCCTGTCTTCCCTCTTCTAGATGGCAAGGACAAATCTTTCCTGGAATCCTCTACAAGGAACTTCCCTAGCCTATCACTTCCTCACTGACAACAAGAAATATTGCTACACTAAGGACTGCATTTGGTTTTGTAGTCACACAATCTGCAACAGACATGAGTCATTCTCCCTGTTTATCCCTCCTTCTAATGAGCCTACTCACAAAACCATACCAACATGCTGTATTTTTCTTTCTGTACTAAAGTTAGTTTGATATTTTTTCTCTTTTCATTTCACTCTATTGCTTTTTTTAAAGTACCATTTACTCAAATGGAAGACTAGCAAAATTATAATTTGTAAGATGATTTTTTGCAACTGTGGATTGTTTCATTGTGAAGCTATGGTTTAATTACTTTCATTTAATTCCATTTACGTTTTGTGTATTTATAATATTTATGTTGTTAACAAACCATTAAAAGATATACAAACACAGGAAGAATTAATATATGGTTTGGTTCTGTGTCCCCACCCAAATCTCATGTCAAATTGTAATCCTCAGTGTTGGAGGAGGGGCCTGGTAGGCCATGACTGGATCATGGGGGTAGACTTCTCCCTTGCTGATCTCATTGTAATGAGTGAACTCAATGAGATCTGGTTGTTTAAAAGTGTGTAGCACTTCCCTCTACACACACTCTCTCTCCCTTTCCTGCCCCACCATGTGAATATGTGTCTGCTTCCTGTTCCCCTTATGCCATGATTGTAAGTTTCATGAGGCCTCCCCAGCCATGTTTCCGGTACAGCCTGAAGAATCATGAGTCAATTAAACCCCTTTTCTTCACAAATTGCCCAGTCTTAGGTAGTTCCTTATAGCAATGTGAGAATGGACTAATACAAATTCTTTCTGTCTTCTAAAATAATTTTGAACTTTTTCTGTTATGGTGTTGTTGCTGTTATTTAAGTAGTTATATAATAGCTGAAATGGAAGCATCATAGTATTACACATCAGAATAGCTTTAAAAATAAATCTACAGCACACAAATTTAGATCTTATTTGTAAATTATTTGCATTTTATTTGATTTCTTTCTGGTTTACATATACCATTTTTGTTGTTGCTATAACAGGCCTCTTCCCTATATCCACATATTTTTGTCTCTATTCTAAAGCATGAATTTTCTCATTTGGTTTTGCTGCTAAGTTAAGTGACTATACAATTGTTCAAATGGAAATGCAACCAGAATTATGATTCAGAAGATAGTGTTTTCTAAGTGTAGTTTATTTAGAAGCAAATTTTATGAGTAAAATGTTTCCTTGTCTTCTATTTCTAGAGAGTGTAAGTATGTCGTTTGTTGACATTTAACAAATTCCTGATACAACAATATGAATAGTAATGAGTTTTACATGACCAGTCTCACATTTGGAGACATTTGAAGCTTAAAAATTCATATGAGTGCACTAAAACGCCTGTAATCCCAGCTACTCAGGAGCCTGAGGCAGGAGAATCGCTTGAACTTGGGAGACAGAGATTGCAGTGAGCTGAGATCACACCACTGCACTCCAGCCTGGGCAACAGTGCAAGATTCTGTCTTAAAAAAAAAAAAAAAAAAAAAAAGAAAGAAAGAAAGTAAAGAAAAACTCTCTGATGGCTCTCACTGTGCTGAGCATCAAATTTAAACCCCAGCTTCTTGCTGTGGACCATATGCTGCAAAAAGAGACAGTCTCAAATGCATAATTTTATGGTAGATTTGAGACCAAGACTGCTATGGAGATTCATAAACAACTGCCTCATCACAAAGGATCAAGCCAGGGGAAGCACAGAGAAATGGAACGGGACCATTAAGCTAAATTAGTCCTGAACCCCACTCTATGTTTCCAGTTATGTGAAGTCAACATGTTTCCTTAATGTTCGACTCAGTTTGAGTTGGGTGCTTTGTTACTTGCAGCCAAATTCATACTAACTGTTACTGTCTCCTAACACCATTTCAAACTAAAACAATATTAAATAAGGTATTTTACATATTTCAATAAGATCGAAATTATTGTAGAGAACTCGTGTGATAAATTCACTATTTTATGAAATTATTTCTCAATAACTTTTTATATTCTGGATTTGGCAGATGATTTGATGTGCCATGCAGAATCCTCTTTAGGAATAAATGATTTAGCTCCCCATCACATCCTGCCTGCTGAGAGTGCTGAAACAACAGCCTTCAGGGGACAGTCGCTATGGGATTTCCTCAGCTGAGAAGAGTCACTTTGCTCAGGTTATACCCTCCTTCCCAGGACAGCCTGCATCCAGTAAGTGATTGAGGAGAAGGTATAAAGTCTGGCCCCTCTTGGGCCCTCTCGCATCAATTCAAGTAAACTCTGAAGTCTTACCTTAGCTTCAGAGCACCCTGTGGTTTGGCTGAGGCTCCTGTTAAGACTTCAGATTTCACTTCTTCCTCTGCCTAATCCTGCAGCCTTCCAGGTTTTCATCCCAAGAGCCTCCAGAATAAGCTTTCCACAGCTAACCTCCATCAAATAATCTGTTTCCCAGGGAACTCGACCTGCAGTAACTGGTGATGTTCTGATTCACAAAATCAAAAATGGTAACAAGAATTAACACTTTCCTCCTAAATCATACCGATAAAGCAGAATACTATGTGAAAAATCTGAATTCTTGCATCGTTGATTGACTTGTCAATTCACTAGAATGAATGCCTGCTTGCCCTGCCCCGAGGACCTCTCACCACACTCCCAAATTGTGTTAATTATCAAGATGTCATGGCAATGAAGGGTTACAAGAGTTGTACAATTTTACTTCCATATTGAAACGAAAGAAGAAAAATGTAGGGTTTTATTTTAATGATCTGAATCTTAAACTAACAAATGCCCTAAATTGATGTTAATTTTGCTTGGTTGGTAAGGTGATGCTCTAGGAGGTTTCCATGGTATAGATAGTATTTTGCTTTCTGGATTATAGAATTGAATTTCCAGTCTGTTTCCTGATGACTCTCTCTGTATTCTTATTACAGGATCACCTCTTTACTATGCCCTTCCCCAACTTACGTTTAGGAATCACGATTTCTATAGTCCATACGTCTCTTATGTGCTGTTCTTCCCTTCAATGTATCCTTTCTTCTCGGTTTAGTCTCCTGGAGATAATAATTTATTATTATTACTTTAATCTAACTTGCCACAATAATACCCTCGGATACTAACTACTGCATAGAACACATCAGTATCTTTGAAAATGGCTAAAAACAGAGTTTCTTTTCAAACACAGTCAAGCATGCAATTTTGTAGATCACATCAAGGTGAACGGGAGCCTGCCAAGAGTGTGCCCTGTGTTCTGGGATTAAGACAACATGGCAATGTGCACAACAAAATGTGCCTTAAAGAGAAAAATTTGTGTGCATTGTAACAACTTAGAGAAAGTTGGCCCAGAACTTATGTGTCTGACTTAAATCTTATCTTTCAAATGCTCACATTTATTCTGCATCCACCAGAAAATTGGCAGCATTATCCTTCTGTCACCATTTGCATTTCCAAGATTTCCAAGCCATCTTTCCACAACAGACTATGTTTACATTGAACCTGGAAAACTATGAAGTCAGCCACATTGTTTATAAGAAGGTATTTTTACAATCCGTTAAAGATAAAATACCACCAAGGAAAAGGCCAAGTTTTGGCAATATTTTCATGCCAAAACCTTTGAATGCAAAATGGTCAGACTTCTCCTTTCAATTCTATTTTTCTTTTTGAACCTTAAAGATGATCATCAACCTAGGATGTCTCAAGTTATCAGGGTACAGTATCTTATGAAACATATGATCTCTAAGAAGATTATTAATTTGCTCTTCACCTATCATAAATCATCTTTGAAAATGCATAGCATAGAAAGGAAATAATCAAAGGACTTAATCACAAATGATAGCATTGTCAGTACCAAGCAAACATGGAAAATTTATATTTGTTTGAAGAGTTAAAATGCTCAGATACCCTAAATTGGTATTATTTTTGCTTGGTAAGGTAATGATCTTAGAGATTCCCTGGGTAAAAAGTTTTGTCTTCCAAATTTGCCTTTAAACTAAATTCAGAAGCTTTTTAATGTATTGAATCATAAACAAGGAATGTGTCAGTTAATCTTAACTTCCTAAAGTGGAGGAGCATAAAAAGCTATCAATTTGGGCTTTTAGAGTACATATTTTACTGAAAAATGACTAAAACTCTATTTTGTCTAGATGAAATTTATTTATCTTTTATAGTTCCTCAAACACTTCCAATAACATTGAAAATGAAATGAAAGTTATGTAAACTTAATAAAATGGACACTAAAATATTAATGAGAATAGTGACATATTAATCCAATGCAAAAATGTGAAGAGCCTTTATTAAAGAATGATGAAAAGAGATAAAGATTATAGAGGATATTTACATGTATCAGAAATTGAAATACTAAAGTGAGCATCACAAAATGACCGAAAGGTGAGTGATAAACTGATGTCTAGAATTAGTCTTTCTTACTGAAGCAACCGGAGCTTTATAACCACATAATAATCTCCCCATGCCCAAGAGTGGCACCATCAGATGGTTACCATGGCTATGGGACAGGAATCACAGGGTGCTATTAAGAATCTCATTGCTGCTGAACAAAACCCTCCCATGAATATGTGAACAAGAGAATGGTTTCTCACACACACACACACACACACACACACATATTTTTTCAAGACAGCTTAATAAATTTATCTCCAAATTAATTAAAATAACCAAGCACAATGGAAAATCATCATGGAGAAAAATAACTTCTTCCAAAATTTAATGTGATAGATGGTATTAAAAGCCATCATGAAAACCTTTAATACATATTGAGCATTTTCCCTATTCTAGTTAATTACAAATTAATGACAAAAAGCAACAATAAAAAAGTGTTTTTGAGTGTTGAAGGAAAAAGGTGATTTCAAGATGCCTTTGTATATGTGTATACTTAGTTTTTGAAAGATAAAGATAAGAAAGTCATGCATGTTTACTGAAAGAATTTTTATATTAAAAAAACTATAGATGTAAGTTAAGTGCATCTTAATTGCTAGGCATGTCCTCCCTAAAGACCTCTTATGGAAATAATACCCCTTTTCAATGAAATACAGTTCAGATTTTTTTATCAAAAGAGATAGAGGGAAAGCAGAAAAAGATATGTTCTTTGCTTGCCCATTCTGTGGAAAGTACTTTTGGAATTATTAACCCATTGAAAACAGTGCATCTGCTTGATTCACTATGGTGATAGTGTTCAGTGCATCAGTTAATTCTACTGAAAAAAATCAAGAAATGTGTAAAGTTAAACCAACTTCATAAAATGCATGGGATATACACCTTTTTGACTTACTATTTAATTTTAAAATTAAAGTCTGTTTTTTTATATTTATGAACAAAAACATTTTGAATTAATTTGACATGTATGTAACATGTATTCATAGAGCCCTTTCCTCCCCCTCTTCCAAGGGACAATATCTGTAATCTAGACTAGAGTAACAGAGAGGCTTGAAATTACTACTTTTATTCTATTTCTCCTTTTTCTCTTTCTCAAGAAAGTGAGCTCACTCCTATCTTCATGGATCTTTCTCAAGGACTTCTGATTCTCCCAATCATCAAAAAAAGTTTCAAAGCAAAGTCTACACCCTTCCTGGAACCTCTCATTTCTTGGAATTGGGAATGTGTTTTGATTAAACTTAGTACCCTATCCCTTGACAGAATTTACAGTAACTGTGAAGGAACACACAAATTTTTGACTGAAGAAATAATAATAATTTCAAACAATGACTACTTCTGGGAGGGAGGCTCTTAAGTATTCTGCCACCTGAATGATCCCTCGGGTCACAGAAGACTGTTCCTAAGGAGAGGGGCTCCCGGTGGGCATTTCCTTTATTCCAACTTTTGGGTTCAAGTGTCCTGCCCCCTATCTTTAGTCAATATCTGTGTCTTCAAGCAGCCCCATTCAAAATGCCATACCCTCCCTATTTCCTGCAATAATAGAAAACACCCCTTCTACTTCAGGAGAGTATTTCTAAATATTTTTTTCCAGGCTCCCCCTAAACTAAGTCAAACTGAAAGTCAGTGGCAGCAGTCAATAGCTAAGCCATGTCTTTTCTCAAGTAGTGGTTCTTAAACCTAGTTATATACTGGAATAACATGAAGAAAAAAATGTAGAATACCTTTTATCCAGCACTCTCTGTCTTCATCCCAAAGACTTTTATTTGATTGGCATCATCAGTATTGGGAAAACATGGGTTTAAACACCAACTACAACCCCATGATCAGCTGCAGAAGAAAAGATTGTAAGAATGACTAGTATTTTTTCTTTATTTGGATAAAAACATTGCTACATGCTGACGGCTAATTTTATATGTCAACTTGTCTGAGCATGGAGCCCAGATATTTGGGCAAAGATTATACAGGATGTTTCTGTGATGGGTTTATAGATGAGATCAACATTTAAATTAGCTTACTTTGAGTAAAATACAGTGGCCTCCATAATGTGGTGAATAGATCCAATCATTTAAAACCCTGAATAGAACAAAAGACTCACCTCCTTTAAGCGAGAGGAAATTCTGCAGCAGATGGCCTTTGAACTTGACCTGCAATATCAACTCTTTCCAAGTCTCCAGCCTGCTGGCATACCTTGCCCACTGTGAACATTCCAACCTCTATAATCACATGAGCCAATTTCTTAAAATAAATCTCTTTCTGCGTACATACATATCTTATTCTGTTTCTGGGCAGAAACCTGACTAATAACAATTTTGGCACCATGAAGTGGGATGCCAACTCTAACAAATAACTAAAAATGTGGTAGTGGTTTTTTAACTTGGTTGTTGGCAGAGGTTAAAAGAGGTGTTTTGTTGTTGTTGTTGTTGTTGTTGTTGTTGCTTTTGATAGAGTCTTGCTCTGTTACCCAGACTGGAGTGCAGTGGTGTGATCTCGGTTCACTGCAACCCCTGCCTCCCAGGTTCAAGCGATTCTCCTGCCTCAGTCTCCCGAGTAGCTGGGAGTACAGGTGTGTGCCACTACGCCTGGCTAATTTTTGTATTTTTTAGTAGAGACAGGGTTTTGCCATGTTGGCCAGACTGGTCTTGAACTTCTAACCTCAAGTAGTCCACCCGCCTTAGCCTCCCAAAGTGCTGGGATTGCAGGTGTGAGGCACCATGCCCAGCTAAGGCTGGAAGAGTTTTGAGGTTCATGCTAGAAGAAGCCTAGATTGCCTTGAGGAGACTGTTGGTAAGAATATGGACATTAAAGTTGTTATGGTCTCAGACAAACATGTAATTTATAGCTAGGTTGGGAAAACGCTGAGCTTGATACAAGTTTTATATCTTCATGGAGCAAGGTATAAAACTGAGGTTTCCTTATACCGTCACCCACCATACTGATTTCTACGTCTGCCAGTTCCCTTACTACATTTAGTGTATCTCCTAAGAAGAGAAAGCAGCATTCCAATCACAGTACAGTGTAAATACCTACAGAGAAAATAAATGTGTTAATTAGCCAGGTTTTCACTCTGCTTTTGGAGCCCATGGGCTGTAGTACTGAGCAAAGAAATATCATTTTCTAATGGTCAGAGTTGCCACTGGAACAAAGGTATGCTATGCCAACCTTAATAGCCACTCCATTTTCTACTCCCAGAAAGGGCAAAGTCTTCATTAAATAATTTTGATTCAGCAAGTCTGCTTCTGAAGGACAATAAGAACTTGTTGTTCCAGGAACTTGTTTAAGTCAAATTTATTTTGTTCCAGGAATGAATTTAAGGACTTTATATACATATTAATGTTCTTTAATACTCACTGTGGTTTGGTGAGATAGGCGTATTGTGGTCTCCACTTTATAGATGAGTTTATTGAGGCTCAAACTGTTGAGTAATTTACCCAAGGTCAAATCAGTGACAGAGCCAGGATGCAAACCCAGACAATCAGACTCTAAAGTTCATGCTCCTCGTCATTTTGTTACACCGCCTGTTAAAGAAGACAAGAAAATTCCTATCCTATGCCTGATTTCATTTTTTAAATTTGGTTTATATTTTATTTGTTTTTCAATTCAACAAATATTTATTGAGGAACTATTATGTACAGTTGCTATTTTGAACTCTGGGAATACAGTGATGAGCAAAACAGATTACACAATTCTTCCGTCATGGAACTTTCATTCTACTTCAGTGAAACAAAAATAAAGTCACAAAATATATGATGTTTTAGATGGTGAAAAGTACTTGGCACAAGGAAAAGCAAGTAAAGGGAAGGGCATAAAGCTGACATATTCAAACACCGGAAGTTCCACTGTGAGTAGGACTGAGTGAGTGAATGTTTCAAATTGCAGACGAAATGGTCAGGGCATGGGATTGTGTGGGCTCTGGGACCATTGTAAGGACTTTGAGAGAGAGAGAAATAATCAAAGGATCTTGGAGTGGCATAATTCGATTTATATTTTAAAATAATTCCTCTGGATATTGTGAATAACAGACTGGAGTGAGACAGGAAAAATAAGGGCTGATGGAAGAAATCTACTTTGAAAGCTATTGTAATAATCAGCATGAAAGATGATGGTGCTTTGGACATGAAAGATAACACCAAGAGTGGCAAAAAATCATCAAAGTGTGAAAGTAGCTTGAGGAAATACCTGATGAAGCTTACAACTGGATTAAATATGTGGTATAAGATAAATAATGGACTTGGGTATGTCTTCAAGGTTTTTAGTTTTGGCATTAGAAGAGTGGAATTGTCATTTGCCAAAATGGTATTGCTGCTAGAAGTACAAATTTGAGGGGATTATCCTAAGCTTGTTTGGAACACACTAAACTTGAGATAAATTCTACACATTTAAGTAGAGTGGTCAAGTAGGCAGCTGGATACAAGTCTGCACTTCAGGAGAAAGTTCTGGTCTTTAGATGTATTAAAACCACAATTACTTTTGCTCCAACCTAATACAATTTAGAGACCTGCATATGTGCTTAGTTTATTAGTCAGGGGTCTCCAAAGAAACAGAATCAATAGGAGAAATATATATATATATACACACCTTATATATAATATATATGTATAATTTTCTATTCTATATCTGTGTATCTCTCTCCGCCTCTATCATCTCTGCCTCACTCCACCCCACCCACTTCTTAAATAAAATGTATTACAAGAAATTGGCCTACACAATTAAAGAGACTGGGAAACAATCTGCTCCCTTCGGGTTAAAGGCTCAGGAAAGTCAAGCGTAAATTCCAATCTGTGACTGAAGTCCTGAGAACCAAGAACACCAATGTTTAAGTTCCGGCGCGAGGTCAGGAAACAACTCACGTTACAGCTCAAGCCGTCAGGCAGAGAGAGATAATTAATCTTCTTCCACCTTTTGTTCTATTTAGGCCCTAATGTATTAAATGATGTGCACCCATATTGGGGAGAAAAATCTCTTTTATTCAGTCCACCAATTCAAATGTTATTCCCTTCCAGAAACATCCTTACAGATAAACACAGAAGCAAGGTTTGACCAGATATCTAGTCATCCCGTGGCCCAGTCAAGTTGACATGTGAAAGCAACCATCACAGCTGGTATTTGAAGCCATGATCTGGATGGAATCACCTAGAGCACTGAGTCTCAAAGTGTGGTGCCAGAACCAGCAGCAGCAGCATCACTTGGGAATTTGTTACAAAGACAAGGTTTGGGGCCCTACAGTTAGGCCTACTGAATCAGCAACTGCAGAGATAGATTCCAACATTTTACCTTCTGCATGTCTTCCAGGTACTACTGAATGATGCATTGTATCATTTGGCTGCCATAACAAAATACCACAGACTTGATAGCTTAAATAACAGAAATTTATTTTCTCACAGTTCTGGAAGCTAGAAGTCTGAGATCAAACTGCCAGCATGGTTGGTATCAGTGAAGGCCTTTCTTCCTGGTTTATAGATGGCCACCTTCTTGCTGTGTCTCTACATGGCCTTTTCTCTGTGCCCAGAAAGAATCTACAGATTCATTTCTATTTCCATTAAATCACCAACTCATTGTGCACAGCATTAGAAAAAGCTATGCACACCCTGGAAACCAGCTTATTCAATAATGAACTGGTTACATTTAGCAGTAGTGCATTTGTGACCTGCAAGGAAACATTAGAGCTTTAACCACAGGAACTCAGAATATTCTTTCAATTCAGAGAATTTCAGAAATTCAGAATGTTATATCAAACTTCTTTGGTTCATTTGTGGTATGAAGAGGATATTTGGGGAGTGACTGGGGTTACTGAAAATCCTCAGACTGTATGTAGTCTTTGTCAAACCATCTGGATAGCTCTTTTGTATATTTAACTTTTTTCAACCTCCTGAAAATTCTCATTTTCCAGTTTTAGGGTTAAGACTGTGTCTTTGATACAATTAAACAGGATTGAGTGCCTGTACTAAGTACTTGGAATATTACCATCTCTTCCTAATGTTTTCAAGGAAGCTTGGAGGGGATGGGCTTAAATTATATTTTTCTGGGTCATCTCTATCTCCAGTGCCCTGCTTCAGTTGGCAGAACACTTTTCCTCTCCTAATACAATTTTTTTTTTTATTGTACAAGACATTTACTGAAGTCATGGATTAAGGCATAGCAAAGTACAGACAATAATTTAAAATTGAATGTTATAAATTTTCTTAAAGACCAATATTTAGTTATTTCTCATGGATATCTTATTTCTCAAAGCTCTACCTGCTCTGTTGTCACCTACTCTTCACTATACTTTTGCAATCATTCCCCATATTTTCTTAGTCTGAATTCTGTCTATACCTGTAATTCATTATTTGGACATGGGATATGTCTACTTGGATATATGATTTTATGCAAAAATACCAGTTAATATATTTACTTATCTAAAATAATTAGAGCTCAAAATTACTGTTAAGTTAGTTTGTGTAAATGCAGATATTTTAAATTTGAAGCAACTTTAACAAATTCTAATAATTCCTGGGAAAGTGTAATCTATCACTTACTTAGTTTTAAATAATTATTTTGTGTTTTTTCCTGGAATTTAAGAATGTATATATATGTGTGTATATATGTATATGATTTTATGTGTCTGTTTAAAAATTTTAAACAGTATTACTTTTACTCTAAATTTTCTCTTTGGTATTAAGTGTTCTCTAACTACGCTATAACTTCTATTTTTAATAAATTAACTATTATATCTCTTTATAGCTGCCTAAGCATAAAATCAGGAACATGATATGCACCCAGTAATTTTTAAAGAAATCTCATTGAATACTATAACGGTATACCGGGACTTCAAAAGTACTTAAAAACTAAACACCCATCTACAATAAGGCTGATTATATACATACACTTTTGTTTGGGGAAGATACTTCTTCACCATTTTTGGTGGCATAATTTTTACAGAGTGAAGTGCACTGATCTTAAATTTAATGAGGTTTGATAAATGTATATATTCACATAATCTACAACACCCTGCTTGTTTTCTACCATTAGGTAGATATGTATCTAATGGATATATCTAAGATATGTATAAAATACATATTTCCAGCAGGATGCAGTGGCTTACGCCTGTAATCCCAGCACTTTGGGAGGCCGAGGTTGGCGGATCATCTGAGGTCAGGAGTTCAAGACCAGTCTGGCCAATATGGCGAAACCCTGTCTCTACTAAAAACATGGAAATTAGCCTAGGTGTGGTGGTGTGCGCCTGCAATCCCTGCTACTCAGGAGGTTGAGACAGAAGAATCACTTGAACCCAGGAGGCAGAGGTTGCAGTTAGCCAAGATCATGCCACTGCACTCCAGCTTGGGCGACAGAGTGAGACTCTGTTTCAAAAAGATATTTTTTTATATATATGTATTTCCAAAATTCCAGCTAATTATACACCATCCCGTTTCCCCCACCACTGGAGGTAACTACTATTCTTATTTTAATCACCATTTTACTGTTTACATTTGACTGTTCTAGAACTTTATAAACTCAGAATTCTACAATATGTGTCTGCCTTCTCTCACTCAGTGTAGTGTGTTTTGAGATTCATCCTGCTCTTGTGTGTTAACAGTAATTTACTCCATTTTATTGCTGAGAAGTAGTCCATCACATAAATGTACTACATTTTGCTTATCCATTCTCTTATTAATGTTAATTTGGGCCTTCCAGTTTAGGGCTATTGAGAATAATGTTGGTAGGAACATTTTGTATATGTTATATTTGGACATAATATTTTATTTGTCTAAGATACCCTAAGTATCCTAGATATACCTAGAAAGAAATGGCTGTATCATAGTAAAAATATTTTAACTTCATAAGAAACCACTAAACAGCTTGTAACTCGGTTACCGTTTTATGTTTCTAAAGCAACATGCAAGGATTTGAGCTGCTCAACATCCTAACATTCAATGTTGTCAGCCCTTGTAACTTAGCCATTCTTGTGAGTGTGTACCAGAATCTCATAGTAGTTTTAATTTGACTTTTCCTGGTGACTAATGCCAGATATTTTCACACACTAATTGTTCACTTTCACATTTTCATTCCATATGTCGGTGACTATTTAAATATCCTCCTTTATAACCTATATTCAAATCTAATGCCATTTTTCTGTTTTGAGGTTTTTTTTTTTAAACTGACTTGTATGAATGCCCGTACTTTCTGGAGACAAGTTCCTCTTTGGATAGATGTTGTGCAAACCTTTCATCACACTCTGTGGGTTGTCTTTTCACCTTGTTAATGTGTCTTTTCTTGAACAGAACTTAATTTTATGTAGTATCATTCCATTCTTTCATGATTAGTGCTTTTTGTCATCGTCATGAAATCTTTGCCCATGCCTAGATCCTGAATGATATTGCCTAGGTTGTCTTCCAGGGTTTTTATAGTTTGAGGTTTTACATTTAAGTCTTTAATCCATATTGAGTTAATTTTTGTTTCAGTCTTCTGCATGTGGTTTTAGTTGGCATTTCTGTTCTTCAAGAAATCTTTGCTTATGGTCATGAAGAGCTGCTTCTAGGTTTTACCCTAAAAGGCTTTTGTTTGTATCTATTCCCCATATCGATCTTCCATCTGATATCTATTATTTTATTTTTTTTTGTACAGGGTGATGTACGAGTCAAGAGTAATTGTTTTCCACATGGATATCTTTCCTATTTTTCCTACTGTATGAACATTATTTGTTGAAGGATTATCCATTTTCCTCCACACTTCACCAACACCTTGCTAAGTCAGGTGACAATAGATATTTGGATCCATTTCTGGGCTCCCCCTTCTGTATTGTTGGTGATTTTGCCTTTTGCTGTTTTAATCATTTGAATGTTACTGTCTGATGGTATAAGTCTTCTTACTCTGTGTCTCCTTTTTCAAACTTCTCTGAGTATTTTTACCTTTTATATCTTTATAAATCTTCAGAATCATTCTTTCAATTTCTAAGAACCAAAAACAAACAAAACAAAAACTTGTTAGGACCCTCACTTGTAATGTATTGAAACTAGAGGTTTTTGAAGAAAACTGACATTTTTTTTACTGAACCTTCCAGTCCATGAATGGAATCAGCTAAAAACAATGCTACATAAAAACCTCAAACTCAGAGGTTTAAAAAAAGGAAAACAATCGTTCATTTCTACAGATCTGTTTGTCTGTAAAGAGGCTATGGTGGCCGGTATGGCTCATCGCCACAATAGTCTGCAACACACCATCCATCTTCCTGAGGCTGCTGCATGTTCCTCTCATTCTCCTTGGACCAGTAGGTAGACCAGACATGTCCTTCTCATAGCAATGACAAAATTCCAAGGGGCCAGACCAGTTTCAGTGTGTTGCAAGCTACTGCTTGATATATCTGCTATAATTACAGCTCTACATAATGCATACACACACACACACACATTATGGTGCAAAACTGATGAGACAATGGATAAATTTGTCTCAATTATTTATTTGATAGTGTCAAAATAATCTTTTTACAATAAATAATATTCAGAATAAATACCACATTATCTTCCACAATGGCTGAACTAATTTATGCTCCCCTCAACAGTGTATAAGCATTTATTTTTCTCTACAACCTCGCCAGCATGTTATTTTTTGACTTTTTTATAGTAACCATCTGACTGATATGAAATAATATCTCATTGTGGTTTTGATTTGCATTTCTCTAATGATCAGTGATGTTGAGCTTTTTTTCATATGACTGCTGGCGGCATGTATGTCTTCTTTTGAAAAGTGTCTGTTCGTGTCTTTTGCCCACTTTTTGATTGGGTAATTTTTTTCTTGTAAATTTGTTTAAGTTCCTTATAGATGCTGGATCTTAGACCTTTGTCAGATACATAGCTTGCAAACATTTTCTCGCATTCTGTAGGTTGTCTGTTTACTCTGTTGATAGTTTCTTTTGCTGTGCAGAAGCTCTTTAACATTTGTCAATTTTTGCTTTTGTTGCAATTACTTTTGTTGTCTTCATCATGAAATCTTTGCCCAGTCCTAGATCGTGAATGATTTTGCCTAGGTTGTCTTCCAGGGTTTTTATAGTTTGGGGTTCTACATTTAAGTCATTAATCCATACTGTGTTAATTTTTGTACATGGCATAAGGAAGGAGTCCAGTTTCAATCTTCTGTGTATGGCTAGCCCGTTCTCCCAATGCCATTTATTGAATACGGAATCATTTCCCCATTGCTTGTTTTTGTCGGGTTTGTCAAAGATCAGATAGCTGTAGGTGTGTGCTCTTATTTCTGGCTTCTCTATTTTATTCCATTGTTCTATGTGTCTGTTCTTATACCAGTACCATGCTGTTTTGGTTATGGTAGCCCTGTAGGATAGTTTAAAGTCAGGTAGCATGATGCCTCCAGCATATTTCTTTTTTGCTTAAGATTTCTTGGCTATTCGGGTTCCTTTTTGGTTCCATATGAATTTTAAAATTCTGTGAAGAATGTCAGTGGTAGATTTATGGGAATAACATTAAATCTTTAAATTGTTTTGGGTAATATGGCTATTTTAATGATATTGATTCTTTCTATCCATGAGTATAGAATGTTTTTCCATTTGTTTGTGTCTTCTCTGATTTCTTTAAGAAGTGGTTTGTAGCTGTCCTTGTAGAGATCTTTCACCTTTCTTGTTAGTTGTATTCCTAGGTATTTTATTCTTTTTGTGGCAGTTGTGAATGGGAGTTCGTTTCTGATTTGGGTCTTGGCTTGCCTGTTGTTTGTATATAGAAAAGATGGTGATTTTTGAACATTGATTTTGTATCCTGAGATTTTGCTGAAGTTGCTTATCAACTTAAGAAGCTTTGGGGCTGAGTCTGTGGGGTTTTTTAGATACAGGATTATGTCATCTACAAACAGGGATAAATTTGATTTCCTCTCTTTCTATTTGAATGCCCTTTATTTCTTTCTCTTGCCTGATTGCCCTGGCCAAAACTTTGAATACAATGTTGAATAGGAGTGGTGAGAGAGGGCATCCTTGTCTTCTAGTTTTCAAGGAGAATGCTTCCAGCTTTTTCCCATTTAGTATGCTGTTGGCTATGAGTTTGTCATTTGTGGTTTTTATTATTTTGAGGTATGTTTCTTCAATAGCTAGTTTATTGAGAGTTTTTAACATGAAGCAATGTTGAATTTTATTGAAGGCATTTTCTGCATCTATTGAGATGATTATGTGGTTTTGTCTTTAGCTCTTTTAATATGATGAATCACATTTATTGATTTTTGTATGTTGAACCAACCTTGCATCCTGGAGATGAAGCCTATTTGATTGTGGTGGATAAGCTTTTGTGATGTGCTGCTGAATTTGGGTTGCCAGTATTTTGTTATTTTTGCATTGATATTCATAAAGGATATTGGCCTGATATTTTCTTTGTTTTTGTATCTCTGCCAGGTTTCGGGATCAGGATGATGTTGGCTTCATAGAGTCAGTTAGGGAGGAATCCCTCCTCCTCAATATTTTTGAATAGCTTCAGCAGGAATGGTGCCAGCTTTTCTTTGTCCATCTGATAGAATTCACCTGTGAATTCTTGTGGTCCTGGGCTTTTTTTTTTTCTTCTTCTTCTTTTTTTCTTTTTTTTTTGTTGTTGTTGGTAGGCTATTTATTACTACCTCAGTTTCTGAACTCTTTATTAGTCTGTTCAGAGATTCAATTTCTTCCTACTTCAGTCTTGGGAGGGTGTATGTGTCCAGGAATTTATCACTTTCTTCTACATTTGCTAGTTTATGTGCATAGAGGTGCTCATAATATTCTTTGATTGTTGTTCGTTTTTTCTGCGAGGTCAGTGGTAATATCCCCTTATCATTTCTGATTGTGTTTATTTGAATCTTCTCTCTTTTCTTCTTTATTAGTCTAGCTAGTGGTCTATTTTACTAATTTTTTCTAAAGGAAAAAAAAAACAGCTCCTGGATTCATTGATCTTTTGAATGATTTTTTGTGTCTCTATCTCCTTCAGTTCTGCTCTAATTTTGGTTATTTCTTGTCTTCTGCTAGCTTTGGGGTTGATTTGTTCTTGCTTGTCTAATTCTTTCAGTTGTGATGCTAGATTGTTAATTCGAGATCTTTCTAACTCTTTGATGTGGGCTTTTAGTGCAATAAATTCCCTTCTTAACACTGCCCTAGGTGTGTCCCAGAGATTCTGGTACATTTTATCTTTGTTCTCATTAGTTTTAAAGAACTCCTTGATTTCTGCCTTAATTTCATTATTTACCCAAAAGTCATTCAGGAACAGGTTATTTAATTTCCATGTAATTGTACATATGGCTATGAGTGAATTTCTTAGTCTGGATTTCTAATTTGATTGTGCTGTGGTCCAAGAGACTGTTACAATTTCACTTGCTGAGGAGTGTTTTACTTCTGATTGTGTGATTGATTTTAGAGTAAGTGTCATATGGCAATGAGAAGAATCTATATTCTATTTGTTTCTGGGTGGAAAGTTCTGTAGATATCTATCAGGTCCATTTGATCCATTGCTGAGTTTAGCTCTTGAATATCTTTGTTAATTTTCTTATTCGATGATCTGTCCGATATTGTCAGAAGGTTATTACAGTCTCCCACTATTTCTGTGTCTCTTTGAAGTTCTCTAAGAACTTCTTTATTAATCTTGTTGCTCCTGTGTTTGGTGCATATATATTTAGGATATTTCAGACCTTCTTGTTGAATTGAACCAAATATTTGGCTTAAATATTTAGCTAATTATCCTCCAAGTTTTAATTTTCTTAGCTAATATCCCAATACTCTTCTTTGTCTTTTTGCTAATCTTCATTGGTTTAGTGTCTGTTTTGTCAGAAACTTGAATTGCAATCCTTGTTTTTTGTGTTTTCCATTTTCTTGATGGAGTTCCCTCCGTCCCTTTATTTTGAGCCTATGTGTGTCATTGCATGTGAGATGGGTCTTTTGAAGACAGCATACGAATGTGTCTTGTTTCTTTATCCAGCTTGCCACTCCGTGTTTTTTAACTGGAGTATTTATCCCATTTACATTTAAATTTAGTTTTGATATGTGTGGATTTGATCCTGTCATCATGATGATAACTGGTTATTTCGCAGATTTGTTTATACGGTTGCTTTATAGTGTCACTGGTCTGTGTACTTCAGTGTGTTTTTGTAGTGCTGGTAACAGTCTTTAATTTCCATATTTAGTGCTTCCTTCAGGAACTCTTGTAAGGCAGGTCTGTAACAAATTCCCTCAACAATTGCTTGTCTGAAAAGGACATTATTTTTCCTTTGCTTGTGAAGCATATTTTGGGTGCACATGTAATTCTGGGTTGGAATTTCTTTTCTTTAAGAATGTTGAATACTGGCCCTCAATGTCTTCTGGCCTGTAAGGTTTCCACGGAGAGGTCCTCAACTTTGTATTCTACTGATTGAAGATTGGCTCAAATATTTAGCGAATTATTCTCCAAGCTTTAATTTTCTTGTAAAATCACACACAGTTTTAGTTTTAAATACAATAGTACTTAAACCAGGTGTGGGAGCTGACGCCTATAATCTCAGCACTTTGGGAGGCCGAGGCAGGCAGATCGCTTGAGGTTAGAAGTTCAAGGCCAGCCTAACCAACATAGGAAAAACTCATCTCTACTAAAAAAATACAAAAATTACCCAGTTGTGGTGGTGTGTGCCTATAGTCCCAGCTACTTGGGAGGCTGCAGCAGGATAGTTGCTTGAACCTGGGAGGCAGAGGCTGCAGCGAGCCAAGATGGAGCCACTGCAATCCAGCCTGGGTGACAGAGTGAGAGACTCTGTCTCCGAAACAAAACAAAACAAAGCAAAAATAAATAAATAAATAAATAAAAATAAATACAGTAGTACTTTATCAATAAGGACTGCTGAGATATTCTATATAAGTGACATTTTCCAAATACTTGAGGCGTATGCACTGTAGTGTCCGCATTTATTTTGTATTTTATCTGTGTTGAGTTAAAATGTTTATAAAACATTTTATACTCTTTGTTGTATCCTTAGAATGAGAATACTAAACACATTTTCTTGGTGATTTCACATGATTATTTAAGCATTCAAAGGTTGCATTGTGTAGATTAGTAATTCTGTTCTGCTTTTTAATTTTATTCTCTATTCTGTTAGTCAGGTTGCCATTTGTCACTTTTGGTGTAATTGTTGCTAATTGTATCCAGGACTACTTGTTTCCTCTTCTGTTTGCTAATAATTTACTTTGGAATGAAGAGACAGATACAAAATCTCATTAGTTATACCTAAGTATGGCACTGATTGAGAAGAACTTAAGAAGTAAATACCGGGCCAGATGCAGTGGCTCATGCCTGTAACCCCAGCACTTTGGGAGGCCAAGGCAGGTGGATCACTTGAGACCAGAATTTTGACACCAGCCTGGCCAACATGGTGAAACCCCATTTATACTAAAAATACACAAATTAGCCAGGAATGGTGACAGATGTCTGTAGTCCCAGTTACTTGGGAGGTTGAGGCAGGAGAATCGCTTGAACCTGGGAGGTGGAGGTTGCAGTGAGCTGAGATCAGGCCACTGCACTCCAGCCTGGACAACAGAGAGAAACTCTGTCAAAAATAAATAAATAAATAAATATCATAAGATATTTGTACACCAAATCTATAGTATACTATGATTGTAAAATACTTTTTCAATTGACTCTAGCCCACATCTGATGCATTTTCCTCTGTTCTTGCCCCAACAACTTTAGAAGTAAGATGTTAACAATATAAATAAGTTCACTCCATCAAGTTACTGACTTGATAATATTGTGACTTTAGCAAATAGAAAGTATTCCTTAAATTTATTTAGTACAATAATAATATTGGTTTTAAAGCATAGTTGTGAAGAATTTAAATATGCCTTATATAGTAAAACATCAGAAACATAAATATGATTTCTTTTTTTATATTCAGTCAATTATTTCAAGCAACATCTTTTATTTGCTATTAAGCCAAATAGTAGACTGGGATTTTTCTCATTCAGACAATAAGATTGATTCACTCACTAAACTATTACAACATGTTTCTTTTAACTTGAAAATACTTCACATAACAATTTAGAATGTTCTAAATCTTTTACATATTAAAAAAAATAGTGAAAAGAAAATGTGTGAATAGGAAACACTGAATAGATTATCATCTCATTAGTATGTAAATAAGTCATTATTGTAGATGTAGACGTTTACTGTCGTTCACCAAATAATGGCTTCTGCATAGATGTCTAGGGCTTCAACAGAAGAGTGAGGAAATTGGTCGACTTTCTCAGGTACTCCAAAGTGAGCACCACAACTTTAAAACTAGCTCCTTTGTATTTAAAACACTGTCCTATGGCTGAAAACTGGAGGGTCAAAGACGTAGCAAAGAATGACTTCATATCAATTAACTCTGGTGCTAAGTCCAGAGTATGATTACATTTGAGCAACTGTGTTTATTTTCAGTAGCTCCTCTTCTCTCTAGTTACCCTGGAATCCACCAAAAAATCCAGGAAAATCCTCAGACTGATTTAATGACCTTAGTATCTCCACTGCTGAGTCCCACCTGGCCTGGACTCATCTTCTGCCGACACTTCAGAGCTGGAGGTATTTCCTTTTATCCTCTCCTTCACTCTTAACCTACTCGTAGCTCATCATCTTAGTTAAGGATATTAAAACGAAGCAGCATGAGGTAATACATGAATTTCCTGAAATAATATTTAATTCTATGTGTGTGTGTTGTGTCTGTGAATGTGTTCATAATTCTAAGAAACTGTTGATACTATTTATCAGATTTTCAAAGAAAACCATAATCACAAAATGATTGAGCAATACCTCTTAGGTCATAGCTGACTATCATGTGAATATAGAAAACAACAAACAGACATTTAACAAGGGCCTTGCAGACGAAATCTTTTAATTGTGAAATATCTAATAAGCCATAAATGTGCAGATGCTCTTCCCATTTGAGTACATTTACTACTTATCCATTGCTTTGATTCTACTAATGTAAAATACATAAAACCCATTACCAATGATGGAGTGCAATGCTAAACAAGGTATGGTGAAATTATGTGTTTTCCTGGAGGCTTTTTTTGTTTGTTTTTTGAGTGGGAATTTGGCAGTGCACTTAAAGGGATTAAAACAAAGTTTATACCATTTATCCCTTTGACTTCTGGAAATGTCCTCTAAAGAATAACTCAGATACAAAAGAAAAAAAAAACTATTTATAAGAATATGTTCATTTAGACATTATTCATCATAGAAAACATAGAAATAAATATACAATAAAAGGGCAGTGTTTAATAATAAAGAAATCTGATCATTATAAGATAGTAAAATGTATTACAATAATAACTATGAGAACTTCAGAGTAACATGAAGATTTTAAGATAAATGTGAGAATTTAGTAAATTAATCTTATCATTCTCTTCTGTTAGCCTCTCATTGCTAATACAATCATCTCAGCCCCAACCTATGGTCTTTGAATCCTCCCTGCATTTTTTACTATTCCATGGTGGTAGCAGTTTGGACCCCCCAAACCTGGACTTAAAAGGGCACTTTATTCTAGCTGATCCTAAGTGACAGCTTTATTACTTATCCGATTTTCTTAATATTGTCTGGATTCCTTCTTAGATCAGACCAGATATGCTTCACACTGAAAACACAAATACAGGTAAAAGTCTTACATACACAGCCTCAACAAATTTGAATTTGCTAACATCCATGAATAACAAAGATAAATGTAAACTAAAACATAAACCAGTACATTTTACCAATAGCATCAATGCCAAAAACCTCAAAAAAAGCATCACCCCTGAATAATGCATAAGGACATTCTTAAAGGTATCTTTGTGATTTGTTCTTCCTGAGAAATAAGGAAAGGCAAACAAAGTTTCTTTCTTAGGGACTGAAAGCACCACAGTGAGAAAACATTGCTGATCTGACAACAAAAATGGTTTGGATTCTGGTTACCAAACATTGTCTCACAAACAAGATAAATAGGTGAGCAAATAACAATTAGAATCTGACTTCTAATCAATGTGTATAAAGAATAAATGAAGCAGAAAAATATAATGTGAACTATTTGCTCTGACAACCTTGGTGAGATGGACCAAGTGCTACAGAATAGTTGCCAGAAGTGCAATGGGATGAGGGAGGAGGCAGGATGAAGAACTGATAAGCAGGGAATCTCTACTAAATTGGATCCCCTCACCTAGCTTACCCTTTAGCTTTCTATGGACTATCCCAGATATACAGAAATAAAAATGTAATAGAGGCAACACTTTTTTTTTTTTTTTTTGGTAGCATCTTGTTCTGTCTCCCAGGCTGGAGTGTAGTGGCATGATCGTGGCTACTGCAGCCTAGAACTCCTGGGATCAAGTGATCCTCCTATCTCAGCCTCCAAAGAAGCTGGGACTATAGGTGCACAATCACACAACCAGTTAATTTAAAAAAAAAACAAAACAAAAAGCTTTGTAGGTATGGGGTCTCACTGTGTTGCCCAGGCTCAAACTCCTAGGCTCAAGGGATTCTCCTGTCTAGGCCTCCCAAAGTGCTGGGATTACAGATGTGAGCTACCATGCCTGGCCAGGGTAACACTTAAACTGCACTTACCACCACCAACTCCCTCTTTAGAGAGAATACCTGGTACTCGAGACTTATGTCTAGGGATAGACTCTTGGAACCATTAAATATTCCTCTTTCTACTCGTATCTCTTTACTTTTTAAGGAGTGACTTTTTAAAAATGTTCAAACAAGTGGGAATGCTGAGAAATGATTGAGTTAAGTGGTTTCTTATGTCCTCAATTCCTCTAGCTATTGATAAATGTGAGTTTTATGTCTATAATAGCTTTTCCTTAGCTCTATCATCCCCCAGTTAAATTACAATTTTTCTTCTCCAATAAGTCCAGGTTAGCCATACATAAGAACAGCTGCTACACAAAAAGCATTTATCACTCTCGGAGCTGAGGTGAACAGTTCAATCCTATTCAAGGTTTTCGTGTGTGTGTGTGTGTGTGTGTGTGTGTGTGTGTGTGTATCTTTATTGAGCCCCTGAACCTCCTGCCTCTAGATATTTTATTATATGTGAAAAATAATCTCTACTGGATGAAGTCACTTAAACACATTTTTTGTAACTTGCATTCAAATACAGTACTATCAGATTAATAAACTCTATTCTTACAACATGTTAAAAAAAAAAAAAAAAAAAGCTTTCCCATTTTCAGGTCTTACATTGGAAAAATTTACCACGGAGAGAACTCCAAGCCTGCCATGACTCCCTCTGCAGGAGGTCCACCAACGAGAAAATGACATTCTCTGAAGCCAAACATTTTAAGTTAGCAATAAATATATATGTAAACATACAATACTTTATGTATTTATATAGAGCAATTATATATTATACAGCATATAACATGTTATATATAACATAATATATTATATGAAATGTACATACACAAAATAAACATGTTAAGAAAGCATTGAGATTGTGGCAATAGCCACAGACAAAGAGAACTAAAGGTCACCGCCCTTAGTATCATAACTAAGTGAAAACCTGAGGAAGCACACACCAAAATGGTATTTTCTGCTCACAATTGCAGATAATCACAGAGCCTGTAAATTGGTACATGGCAGCAAAGAAAATCTTGATGCAATCAATTTAGTACAGAAGGCATTCCTTAGAATTCTCCTCAGGGGAAAGAAAAGGATGCATAAAACTTAAAACTCTTTTCTTGGAAAAGGTACGCTTTTGTTTTTTTGTGGTTTTTTTTGTTGTTTTTATTTTATTTTATTTTTATTTTTTATTTTATTATTATACTTTAAGTTCTAGGGTACATGTGCATAACGTGCAGGTTTGTTACATATGTATACTTGTGCCATGTTGGTATGCTGCACCCATCAACTCGTCAGCACCCATCAGCTCGTCATTTACATCAGGTATAACTCCCAGTGCAATCCCTCCCCCCTCCCCCCTCCCCATGATAGGCCCCGGTGTGTGATGTTCCCCTTCCCGAGTCTAAGTGATCTCATTGTTCAGTTCCCACCTATGAGTGAGAACATGTGGTGTTGGGTTTTCTGTTCTTGCGACAGTTTGCTGAGAATGATGGTTTCCAGCTGCATCCATGTCCCTACAAAGGACACAAACTCATCCTTTTTTATGGCTGCGTAGTATTCCATGGTGTATATGTGCCACATTTTCTTAATCCAGTCTGTCACTGATGGACATTTGGGTTGATTCCAAGTCTTTGCTATTGTGAATAGTGTTGCCAAAAACATACGTGTGCATGTGTCTTTAGAGCAGCATGATTTATAATCCTTTGGGTATATACCCAGTAATGGGATGGCTGGGTCATATGGTACTTCTAGTTCTAGATCCTTGAGGAATCGCCATACTGTTTTCCGTAATGGTTGAACTAGTTTACAATCCCACCAACAGTGTAAAAGTGTTCCTATTTCTCCACATCCTCTCCAGCACCTGTTGTTTCCTGACTTTTTAATGATCGCCATTCTAACTGGTGTGAGATGGTATCTCATTGTGGTTTTGATTTGCATTTCTCTGATGGCCAGTGATGATGAGCATTTTTTCATGTGTCTGTTGGCTGTATGAATGTCTTCTTTTGAGAAATGTCTGTTCATATCCTTTGCCCACTTTTTGATGGGGTTGTTTGTTTTTTTCTTGTAAATTTGTTTGAGTTCTTTGTAGGTTCTGGATATTAGCCCTTTGTCAGATGAATAGATTGCAAAAATTTTCTCCCATTCTGTAGGTTGCCTGTTCACTCTGATGGTAGTTTCTTTTGCTGTGCAGAAGCTCTTTAGTTTAATGAGATCCCATTTGTCAATTTTGGCTTTTGTTGCCATTGCTTTTGGTGTTTTAGACATGAATTCCTTGCCCATGCCTATGTCCTGAATGGTATTCCCTAGGTTTTCTTCTAGGGTTTTTATGGTATTAGGTCTAACATTTAAGTCTCTAATCCATCTTGAATTAATTTTCGTATAAGGAGTAAGGAAAGGATCCAGTTTCAGCTTTCTACTTATGGCTAGCCAATTTTCCCAGCACCAATTATTAAATAGGGAATCCTTTCCCCATTTCTTGTTTTTCTCAGGTTTATCAAAGATCAGATGGCTATAGATGTGTGGTATTATTTCTGAGGACTCTGTTCTGTTCCATTGGTCTATATCTCTGTTTTGGTACCAGTACCATGCTGTTTTGGTTACTGTAGCTTTGTAGTATAGTTTGAAGTCAGGTAGTGTGATGCCTCCAGCTTTGTTCTTTTGACTTAGGATTGTCTTGGCAATGTGGGGTCTTTTTTGGTTCCATATGAACTTTAAAGCAGTTTTTCCCAATTCTGTGAAGAAAGTCATTGGTAGCTTAGTGGGGATGGCACTGAATCTATAAATTACCTTGGGCAGTATGGCCATTTTCACGATATTGATTCTTCCTATCCATGAGCAAGGTATGTTCTTCCATTTGTTTGTGTCCTCTTTTATTTCACTGAGCAGTGGTTTGTAGTTCTCCTTGAAGAGGTCCTTTACATCCCTTGTAAGTTGGATTCCTAGGTATTTTATTCTCTTTGAAGCAATTGTGAGTGGAAGTTCATTCATGATTTGGCTCTCTATTTGTCTGTAACTGGTGTATAAGAAGGCTTGTGATTTTTGCACATTAATTTTGTATCCTGAGACTTTGCTGAAGTTTCTTATCAGCTTAAGAAGATTTTGGGCTGAGACAGTGGGGTTTTCTAAATACACAATCATGTCATCTGCAAACAGGGACAATTTGACTTCTTCTTTTCCTAACTGAATACCCTTTATTTCTTTCTCTTGCCTGATTGCCCCAGCCAGAACTTCCAATACTATGTTGAATAGGAGTGGTGAGAGAGGGCATCCCCGTCTTGTGCCAGTTTTCAAAGGGAATTTTTCCAGTTTTTGCCCATTCAGTATGATATTGGCTATGGGTTTGTCATAAATAGCTCTTATTATTTTGAGATACGTTCCATCAATACCAAATTTATTAAGCGTTTTAAGCATGAAGGGCTGTTGAATTTTGCCAAAGGCCTTTTCTGCATCTATTGAGATAATCATGTGGTTTTTGTCTTTGGTTCTGTTTATATGCTGGATTACGTTTATTGATTTGTGTATGTTGAACCAGCCTTGCATCCCAGGGATGAAGCCCACTTGATCATGGTGGATAAGCTTTTTGATGTGCTGCTGCATCCGGTTTGCCAGTATTTTATTGAGGATTTTTGCATCGATGTTTATCAGGGATATTGGTCTAAAATTCTCTTTTTTTGTTGTGTCTCTGCCAGGCTTTGGTATCAGGATGATGTTGGCCTCATAAAATGAGTTAAGGAGGATTCCCTCTTTTTCTATTGATTGGAATAGTTTCAGAAGGAATGGTACCAGCTCCTATTTGTACCTCTGGTAGAATTCAGCTGTGAATCCATCTGGTCCTGGACTTTTTTTGGTTGGTAGGCTGTTAATTATTGCCTCAATTTCAGAGCCTGCTATTGGTCTATTCAGGGATTTAGCTTCTTCCTGGTTTAGTCTTGGGAGAGTCTAAGTGTCCAGGAAATTATTCATTTCTTCTAGATTTTCTAGTTTATTTGCATAGAGGTGTTTATAGTATTCTCTGACAGTAGTTTGTATTTCTGTGGGGTCGGTGGTGATATCCCCTTTATCATTTTTTATTGCGTCCATTTGATTCTTCTCTCTTTTCTTCTTTATTAGTCTTGCTAGCGGTCTATTAATTTTGTTGATCTTTTCAAAAAACCAACTCCTGGATTCATTGATTTTTTGGAGGGTTTTTTGTGTCTCTATCTCCTTCAATTCTGCTCTGATCTTAGTTATTTCTTGCCTTCTGCTAGCTTTTGAATGTGTTTGCTCTTGCTTCTCTAGTTCTTTTAATTGTGATGTTAGAGTGTCAATTTTAGATCTTTCCTGCTTTCTCTTGTGGGCATTTAGTGCTATAAATTTCCCTCTACACACTGCTTTAAATGTGTCCCAGAGATTCTGGTATGTTGTATCCTTGTTCTCATTGGTTTCAAAGAACATCTTTATTTCTGCCTTCATTTCGTTATGTACCCAGTAGTCATTCAGGAACAGGTTATTCAGTTTCCATGTAGTTGAGCGGTTTTGATTGAGTTTCTTAGTCCTGAGTTCTAGTTTGATTGCACTGTGGTCTGAGAGACAGTTTGTTATAATTTCTGTTCTTGTACATTTGCTGAGGAGCGCTTTACTTCCAAATATGTGGTCAATTTTGGAATAAGTGTGATGTGGTGCTGAGAAGAATGTAGATTCTGTTGATTTGGGGTGGAGAGTTCTGTAGATGTCTATTATGTCTGCTTGCTGCAGAGATGAGTTCAATTCCTGGATATCCTTGTTAACTTTCTGTCTCGTTGATCTGTCTAATGTTGACAGTGGGGTGTTGAAGTCTCCCATTATTATTGTATGGGAGTCTAAGTCTCTTTGTAAGTCTCTAAGGAGTAGCTTTATGAATCTGGGTGCTCCTGTATTGGGTGCATATATATTTAGGATAGTTAGCTCTTCCTGTTGAATTGATCCCTTTACCATTATGTAATGGCCTTCTTTGTGTCTTTTGATCTTTGATGGTTTAAACTCTGTTTTATCAGAGAGTAGTATTGCAACCCCTGCTTTTTTTTTGTTCTCCATTTGCTTGGTAGATCTTCCTCCATCCCTTTATTTTGAGCCTATGTATGTCTCTGCATGTGAGATGGGTCTCCTGAATACAGCAGACTGATGGGTCTTGACTCTTTATCCAGTTTGCCAGTCTGTGTCTTTTAATTGGAGCATTTATTCCATTTACATTTAAGGTTAATATTGTTATGTGTGAACTTGATCCTACCATTATGCTATTAACTGGTTATTTTGCTCGTTAGTTGAAGCAGTTTCTTCCTAGCCTCGATGGTGTTTACATTTTGGCATGTTTTAGCAATGGCTGGTACTGGTTGTTCCTTTCCATGTTTAGTGCTTCCTTCAGGGTCTCTTGTAAGGCAGGCCTAGTGGTGACAAAATCTCTAAGCATTTGCTTATCTGTAAAGGATTTTATTTCTCCTTCACTTATGAAACTTAGTTTGGCTGGATATGAAATTCTGGGTTTAAAATTCTTTTCTTTAAGAATGTTGAATATTGGCCCCCACTCTCTTCTGGCTTGGAGAGTTTCTGCCAAGAGATCTGCTGTTAGTCTGATGGGCTTCCCTTTGTGGGTAACCTGACCTTTCTCTCTGGCTGCCCTTAAGATTTTTTCCTTCATTTCAACTTTGGTGAATCTGGCAATTGTGTGTCTTGGAGTTGCTCTTCTCGAGGAGTATCTTTGTGGCATTCTCTGTATTTCCTGAATTTGAATGTTGGCCTGCCCTACTAGGTTGGGGAAGTTCTCCTGGATGATATCCTGAAGGGTGTTTTCCAACTTGGTTCCATTTTCCCCCTCACTTTCAGGCACCCCAGTCAGATGTAGATTTGGTCTTTTTACATAATCCCATACTTCTTGCAGGCTTTGTTCATTTCTTTTTCTTCTTTTTTCTTAGATTTCTCTTCTCGCTTCATTTCGTTCATTTGATCCTCAATCGCTGATACTCTTTCTTCCAGTTGATCGAGTCGGTTACTGAAGCTTGTGCATTTGTCACGTATTTCTCATGTCATGGTTTTCATCTCTGTCTGTCCGTTTACGGCCTTCTCTGCGTTAATTATTCTGATTATCAATTCTTCCACTCTTTTTTCAAGATTTTTAGTTTCTTTGTGCTGGGTACGTAATTCCTCCTTTAGCTCTGAGAATTTTGATGGACTGAAGCCTTCTTCTCTCATCTCATCAAAGTTATTCTCTGTCCAGCTTTGATCTGTTGCTGGCAATGAGCTGCGTTCCTTTGCCGGGGGAGATGTGCTCTTATTTTTTGAATTTCCAGCTTTTCTGCCCTGCTTTTTCCCCATCTTTGTGGTTTTATCTGCCTCTGGTCTTTGATGATGGTGACGTACTGATGGGGTTTTGGTGTGGGTGTCCTTCCTGTTTGTTAGTTTTCCTTCTAACAGTCAGGACCCTCAGCTGTAGGTCTGTTGGAGATTGCTTGAGGTCCACTCCAGAACCTGTTTGCCTGGGTGTCAGCAGCAGAGGCTGCAGAAGATAGAATACTGCTGAATAGCGAGTGTACGTGTCTGATTCTTGCTTTGGAAGCTTCCTCTCAGGGGTGTACTCCACCGTGTGAGGTGTGGGGTGTCAGACTGCCCCTAGTGGGGGATGTCTCCCAGTTAGGCTACTCAGGGGTCAGAGACCCACTTGAGCAGGCAGTCTGTCCCTTCTCAGATCTCAACCTCTGTGTTGGGAGATCCACTGCTCTCTTCAAAGCTGTCAGACAGAGTCGTTTTTGTCTGCAGAGGTTTCTGCTGCTTTTTTGTTGTTATTGTTATTGTTTAGCTGTGCCCTGTTCCCAGAGGTGGAGTCTACAGAGACTGGCAGGCCTCCTTGAGCTGCTATGAGCTCCACCCAGTTCGATCTTCCCAGGGCTTTGTTTACCTACATAAGCCTCAGCAATGGCAGGCGCCCCTCCCCCAGCCTCGCTGTTGCCTTGTCAGTAGATTGCAGACTGCTGTGCTAGCAATGAGGAAGGCTCTGTGGGCGTGGGACCCTCACAGCCAGGTGTGGGATATAATCTCCTGGTGTGCCCGTTTGCTTAAAATGCAGTATTGGGGTGGGAGTTACCCGATTTTCCAGGTGTTGTGTGTCTCAGTTCCCCTGGCTAGGAAAAGGGATTCCCTTCCCCCTTGCGCTTCCCAGGTGAGGCAATGCCTTGCCCTGCTTCAGCTCTTGCTGGTCGGGCTGCAGCAACTGACCAGCACCGATTGTTCTGCATTTCCTAGTGAGATGAACCCAGTACCTCAGTTGAAAATGCAGAAATCACCTGTCTTCTGTGTTGCTCACGCTGGGAGCTGGGGACTGGAGCTGTTCCTATTCATCCATCTTCAAAGGTACGCTTTTGAAATGACAATTCTATGACAGTGCTTTTGAACACCACTGGCTGGAGAAGATTGTTCTTGGAATTAAAATTTAAAAATAAAATCAAAAGGGACACAATTCAGATTCTTTTCATGTTCATTTATGCTAAATTCTGAAATCTTGAAAATATTATAAGGATTTTTAAATGATTTTTTATTCTATTTTCCAAAGTAAAGATAGTTAAAACTTCCCCTATAGTCTAGAGGAAAGAGTATAATGTTTAAGCTATCATCTTATTAAAGACCTTGCCTTTTTGCATCAACAAATGAGAAAAAAAAAAATCATGCTGAAGTATCATATGGTGGATATAGTTTGACCAAAAGAGAAACTGTCCAATATGTAAAGACGCCAGTGATATCTGCATATTCATGTCAGCAAGATAAAATCCTGCTTGGTATTAGTGGAGTAGCAAAAATCTTCATATTTTAAAGTTTTGCTACCCTAATACTGATTACTTACCATCCATTTACTTTCATCAGATATTAATGTTACCTGATTTCCTGATTGTTGTAACATCAAAATGTTAGGGAAAAAAGTACTTAAAAAAATGTGGTTTAAAAAACTTGAAAGACCAGTCCAATAATAACACAGAATCCTGCAATTTAGACAGGATATTGAATGCACCATGTAACTGAAAGTCTATCCTACTAATACCTCTTGCGCCATTGTGTTGGCACAAAGCATGAGAAATTTTCTGTGACCATAATTTGAAAGAGTCAATGGTAAAACAACATCACAATTGATCACATCTTTTAAAGGATTCATAACTCAGTGTAAATTTAAGTTGAGCAATAGATACAATGCTTCTATTAAGACCATGTGAAATAAATCTGTGGGTAAGAAAACTTACAAATGAAATACTCTGGATGCTGTTAGACGTTATTATTTATTATTTTAATCATAAATTCTAGAGTAAAATATATCATAACCAAGAAATGGCAGCATTGGAAAATATCTGTGGATTAAAATTGAAATCTACATAAAACTGAATTGATCAAAGAAAGTTGTAATTAAACATATGCCTGAAGACAATTTAAATATGAAGCAACAGATAGCCCTTTTTTCTTTTTTCTAAAAAGATCTTTCAATGCTTTTATATATTAAGTCAACAACAAGTACTATTAGCCTTTTTTCTCTAACATTAATTTTAATCACTAATAAAATGTATTAACAGTAGAAAAATAGAAAATATAAATAAGCTAAAAGAAAACAATCCCCCCATTCAGAGAGAAAATCTAATGTTATCAATATTGATATTTGCTGTATTTCCTAACTTATTTATTTTGTTTTAAAGAAAAATATTTTAAACGTTAAAAATATTGAACTTTTTCGCTGCTTGCGGTGGCTCACACCTGTAATCCCAGCACTTTGGGAGGCCGATATGGGCAGATCACAAGGTCAGGAGATCAAGACCACCATGGCTAACACCGTGAAACCCCGTCTCTACTAAAAATACAAAAAAATTAGCCGGGCGTGGTGGCCGGCACTGTAGTCCCAGCTACTCGGGAGGCTGAGGCAGGAGAATGGAGGGAACCCAGGAGGCGGAGCTTGCAGTGAGCCAAGATGGGGCCACTCACTCCAGCCTGGATGACAGAGTGAGACTCCGTCTGAAAATAAACAAGCAAACAAAAACAAAAATTAAATTTTTTCTTTATGTTTTCTCAATGTGCTTTGAAAGAACTTTTTGGTTCCAAAATATATCTTTATGTACTTTTAGTATTCTTTCTGTATTATTACACTTAAATATTAAACTCATTAGAAATTTATATGAGTGAGAATATTTTCTCCCAAAGTCATATGTGTACACTTAAATTTATTTCATGGTTTTCTATCGTTTTCATTGATCAAAGATTAGTATCTCACTGTTTTATTTATTTATCTATTTTTATATTTTTATTATTATTTTTTTATTTCCATAGGTTATTGGGGAACAGGTGGTGTTTGGTTACATGAGTAAGTTCTTTAGCGTGATTTAGGTGGTGTTTGGTTACATGAGTAAGTTCTTTAGTGCTGATTTAGGTGGTGTTTGGCTATATGAGTAAGTTCTTTAGCACTGATTTGTGAGATGTTGGTGCACCATCACCAGAACAGTATACACTGCACCCTATTTGTAGTCTCTCACTCCCTTCCTGCCCTTTCCCCCTGAGTCTCCAAAGTCCATTGTATCATGCTTATGTCTTTGCATCCTCATAGCTTAGCTCCTACTTATGAGTGAGAACATAAGATGTTTGGTTTTCCATTCCTGAGTTACTTCACGTAGAGTAATAGTCTCCAATCTCATCCAGGTCCCTGCTAATGCCATCAATTCATTACTTTTTATCACTAAGTAATGTTCCATCATGTATATATGTATATACATATATATGTGGTATATATATACACACACATATATATGTGGTGTGTGTATATAGATAGATAGATATACACACACACACCACATATGTAATTGTGGTATGCATATATATATATATATATATATATACACACACACCACAATTTCTTTATCCACTCATTGATTAATGGGTATTTGGGTTGGTTCCATGTTTTTGCAATTGCGAATTGTGCTACTATAAACATACATGTGCAAGTATCTTTTATATAATGACTTCTCTTCCCCTGGGTAGATACCCAGCGGTGGGGTTGCTTTTAGTTTTTAAAGGAATCTCCACCCTGTTTTCCATAATGGTTGTACTAGTTTAGATTCACACCAGCAGTGTAGAAGTGTTCCCTCTTCACCACATCCATGCCAACATCTATTATTTTTTTGATTTTTTGATTATGGCCATTCTTGCAAGAGTAAGGTAGTATCACATTGTGGTTTTGATTTGCATTTCCCTGATCATTAGTGATGTTGGGCATTTTTTTTCACATGTTTATTGGCCATTTGTATATCTCCTTTTGAGAACTGTCTATTCTTGTCCTTAGCCTACTTTTTCATGGGATTGTTTGTTTTTGTCTTGCTGATTTGTTTGAGTTCATTGTAGGTTCTGGGTATTAGTTCTTTGTCCGGTGTATAGATTGTAAAGATTTTCTCTCACTCTGTGAGTTGTCTGTTTATTTTGCTAACTGTTCCTTCCTCATTGGTTTAGTTAGATCCCAACTATTTATCTTTGTTTTTATTGCTTTTTGTTTTGGGTTATTGATCATGAAATATTTGCCTAAGCCAATGTCTAGAAGGGTTTTTCCAAAGTTATCATCTAGAATTTTTATAGTTTCAGGTCTTAAATTTAAGTCTTTAATCCAACTTGAGTTTGATTTTTGTATAAGGTGAGAGATGAGGATCCAGTTTTATTCTCCTACATGTGGCTAGCCAATTATCCCAGCACCATTTGTTGAAAGGAGTGTCCTTTCCCCCATTTTATGTTTTTGTTTGCTTTGTCGAAGCTCAGTTGGTTATAAGCACTTGGGTTTATTTCTGGGTTCTCTATTCTGTTCCATTTGTCTATGCGCATATTTTTATACAAGTGCCATGCTGTTTTGGTGACTATGGCCTTATAGTATAGTTTGAAATCAGGTAATGTGATGCCTCCAGATTTGCTCCTTTTGCTTAGTCTTGCTTTGGCTATGCAGACCCTTTTTTGGTTCCATATGAATTTGAGGATATTTTTGGAATTCTCCGAAGAATGATGATGGTATTTTGATGGGAATTGCATTGAATTTGTAGATTGCTTTTGGCAGTGTGGTCATTTTCACAATATTGATTCTACCCACCCATGAGCATGGGTTGTGTTTCCATTTGTGTCATCTATGATTTCTTTCAGCAGTGTTTTGTAGTTTTTCTTGTAGAGGTCTTTCACCTTCCTGATTAGGTATATACATAAGTATTTTTTGCAGCTATTGTAAAAGGGGTTGAGGTCTTGATTTGATTCTCAGTTTGGTCACTGTTGGTGTGAGCTACTGATTTGTGTACATTAATTTTGTATCTGGAAATTTTGCTGAATTATCAGTTCTAGGAGCTTTCTGGAGAAGTCTTTAGGGTTTTTAGGTAAACAATCATACCATCAGCAAACAGCAACAGTTTGACTTCCACTTTTCTGGTCTGGATACCCTTTATTCTTTCTCTTGCCTGATTACTCTGGCTAGGACTTCAAGTACTATGTTGAAGAGGAGTGGCGAGAGTAGGCATCCTTGCCTTGTGCCAGTTTCCAGAGAGAATGCTTTTAACTATTCCCCATTCAAGATTATGTTGGTTCTGGGTTTGATAATAAAGCAATGCTGGATTTTGTTGAATGCTTTTTCTGCATCTGTATAGATGATCATGTTATTTTTGTTTTTGATTCTGTTTATGTGGTGCATCACATTCATTGACTTGTGTATGTTAAACCATCCCTCCATCCCTGGTGTGAAACCCACTTGATCATAGTGGATTATGTTTTTGATATGTTGTTGGATTCAGTTAGCTAGTATTTTGTTAAAGATTTTAGCATCTATATTCATCAAGGTTATTTGTCTGTAGTTTTCTTTTTTAGTTATGTCCTTTCCTGGTTTTCATATTTGGGTGATACTGACTACAAAGAATGATTCAGAGAGGGTTCCCTCTTTTTCTGTCTTATGTGATAGTGTCAATAGGACTGGTGCAAATTATTTGAAGGTCTGGTAGAATTCTGCTGTGAATCCGTCTGGTCTCAGACTTTTTTTTTTTTTTTTTTTTTTTGGTATTTCTATTACCATTTCAATCTCGCTGCTTGTGTTTGGTCTGTTCAGAGTATCTAATTCTTCCTGATTTAAGCTAGGAAGGTTGTATATTTCCAGGAATTTATCTATCTCTCTAGGTTTTCTACTTTATGTGCATAAAGGTGTTCATAGTAGCCTTGAATGATCTTTTGTATTTCTGTGGTGTCAGTTGTAATATCTCCCATTTTGTTTCTAATTTAGCTTATTTGGATTTTCTCTCTTCTTTTCTTGGTTAATCTAACTAGTGTTCTATCAATTTTATTTATCTTTTCAAAGAACCAGCTTTTTGTTTCATTTATCTTTTAAATTTTTTGTTGTCATTTTAATTTCCTTTAATTCTGCATTGATATTGTTTATTATTTTCTTCTGCTGGGTTTGGGTTTGGTTTGTTCATGTTTCTCTAGTTCCTTGAAGTGTGACCTTAGTTTGTCTGTTTGTGCTCTTTCAGACTTTTTGATGTAGACATTTAAGGCTATGAACTTTCCTCTTGACACTACTTTTGCTATATCCCAGAGATTTTGATAGGTTGTGTCACTATTGTTCAGTTTGAAGAATTTTTTAATTTCCATCGTGTTTCATTGTTGACCCAGTGATCATTCAGGAAAAGATTATTTAATTTCCATGTATTTGCATGGTTTGAAGTTTCCTTTTGGAGTTGATTTGCAGTTTTATTCCACTGCGGCCTGAGAGAGTGCTTGATATAATTTGAATTTTCTTGAATTTATTGAGACCCATTTTGTGGCCTATCATATAGTTTATCTTGGAGGAAGTTCCATGTGCTGTTGAACAGAATGTCTATTCTGCTGGTGTTGGGTAGAATGTTCTGTAAATATCTGTCAGGTCCTTTTGTTCCAGGGTGTAGTTTAAAGAACAAATTGTTTCTTTATTGACTTTCTGTCTTGATAACCTGTCTAGTGCTGCCAGTGGAGTATCGAAGACCTCCACTATTATTGTGTTGCTTTCTATCTCATTTCTTAGGTCTATTAGTACTTGTTTTATACATTTGGGAGCTCTGGTGTTACGTGCATATATATTTAGGATTGTGATATTTTCCTGTTGGACAAGGCCTTTTATCATTGTATAATGTCCCTCTTTGTCTTTTTTAACTGCTGTTGCTTTCAAGTTTGTTTTATCTGATATAAGAATAGCTACCCCTGCTCCTTTTGGTGTCCATTTGCATGAAAAGTCTTCTTCCATCCCTTTACCTTAAGTTTATGTGAGTCCTTGTGTGTTAGGTGTGTCTTTGAAGGCAGAAGATAGTTGGTTGGTAGATTCTTACCCATTCTGCGGTTGTATATCTTTTAAGTAAAGCATCTAGGCCATTTCCAATCAATGTTATTATTGAGATGTACCATTCCATTCATCATGCTGTTTGTTGCACATATACCTTGTTTTTTTTGTTTTCAAAATGTAGTTTGTTTGATAGGTCCTGTGAGATTTATGCTTTAAAAACTTTGTTTTGATGTTTTTCCAGGATTTGTTTCAAGATTTAGAGCTTTTTTTTAGCAGTTCTTGTAGTGCTGGCTTGGTAGTGGCAAATTCTCTCAGCATTTGTTTGTCTGAAAAAGACTGTATCTTTCCTTCATTTGTGATGTTTAATTTTGCTGGCTGCAAAATTCTTAGCTGATAAATTTTTTGTTTGAGGAGGCTGAAGATAGGGCCCCAATCCCTTCTAGCTTGTAGGGTTTCTGCTGAGAAATCTGCTGTTAAACTGATAGTTTTTCCTTTATAGTTTACATGGTGCTTTTGCCTCATAGTTCTTAAGATTCTTTCCTTCATCTTAACTTTAGATAACTTGCTGACAATGTGCCTAGGTGATGATCTTTTTGTGATAAATTTCCCAGGTGTTCTTTGAGCTTCTTGTATTTGCATGTCTAGTTCTCTAACACAGCTGGGAAAGTTTTCTTCAATTATTCCTCCAAACATATTTTACAAAATTTAGATATCTCTTCTTTCTCAGGAACATTGATTATTCTTAGGTTTGGTTGTTTAACATAATCCCAGACTTCTTGGATGCTTTGTTTATATTTTCTTATTCTTCTTTGTCTTCATTGGATTTGGTTAATTCGAAGACCTTATTGTCAAGCTCTGAATTTCTTTCTTCTACTTGTTCTAGTCTATTGCTGAGACTTTCCAGAGCATTTTGCATTACTAAAAGTGTGTCCATTTATTCCTGAGGTTTTGATTGTTTTTCATTAATGCTATCTATTTCATTTAATATTTCTCCCTTCACTTCTTGTATCTTTTTTTTTTTTTTTTTTGGATTTCCCTACATTGGGCTTCACCTTTCTCTCGTGCCTTCCTGATTAGCTTAATAACCAACCTCCTGAATTCTTTTTCAGGTATATCAGGGATTTCTTCTTGGTTTGGGTCCATTGTTAGTGAGCTAGTGTTATTTTTGGAGGGTGTTAAAGAACCTTGTTTTGTCATATTACCAGAGCTGTTTTTCTAGTTGCTTTTCATTTGGGTACACTCTGTCAGAGGGAAGGTCTAGGCCTGAAGGCTGTTGTTCAAATTCTTTTGTCCCAGGAGTGTTCCCTTGAGGTAGTACTTTCCTGCTTTTCCCATGGAGGTGGTTTCCTGAGAGCCAAGCTGTAGTGATTGTTATCTCTCTTCTGGATCTAGCCTCTCTCTGGGCTGGTACTGGGGGTTATCTGCACAGAGTCCTGTGATGTGAACCGCCTGTGGCTCTCTTAGTCATGGATACCAGCAACTGTTCTGGTAGAGGTGGCAGTGGGATAAAATGGACTCTGTGAGGGTTCTTAGCTCTGGTGGTATAATGCACTATTTTTGTGCTGGTTGGTCCTCTGCTGGGAGGTGGTGCTTTCCAGAGAGCATCAGCTGTAATATGGTGAGGAACAGGTGGTGTGCAGGACTCTAGAACTCCCAAGAGTATATGCCCTTTGTCTTCAGTTACCAGGGTGGGTAGAGAAGGTCCACTGGGTGAGGGCAGGGCTAGGCATGTCTGAGTTCAGACTCTCCTTTGGTGGGTCTTGATGTGGCTGCTGTGGGAGATGAGGATGAGGTTCCCAGATCAATGAAGTTATGTTCCTAGGAGGATTATGGCTGTCGCTACTGTGTCATGCAGGGTTGTCAGGGAAGTGGGAGAAAGCCAGCAGTCACAGGCCTCACCATACTCCTATGCAATTCAAAGGGCCAGTGTCACTCCCACCCTGCCCCTCCAACAGCACCAGACTGTTTCCAGGCAATGGGCAAGCAGGGCTGAGAATGTGCCCCAGGCTACCTGCCTCCCAGCTGCAAAAGCAAGTATGACTTTCCTTCTTTCCCAGCCTTTGGAGTCTGCACACCAGACTCACGCCCTCCCCTGAGTTCTGGTCAGGAGACTTCTTGATCAGTTCAAATTGTTATGAAGTTCAGCTGGAGATTCCCTTTTCCCTCTGGTCTTTTCCCAGTGCCTCTGGCTGCCCTCCCAAAGGACCCCTATGAAGCCAGGCAGAAATGGTTAAAGCCCTAAAGAAGTCCAGGGCCAAATTTCTACCCAATAGATTAGAAAACTGACAAAAGAGGTATCTAAAGAGAGCAAGAAAATCAGAGATGATTCCAGATAAGATATTTTAGGGATTAGCAGCATTATTTCCAGTTATTTCTGAAGTCCAGCATTATTGCTACCTTTGGGCCAAGTGAGCATCCTTATAACACTTCTTTATTTTCTGAAAATGTTTCTAGTTTGTTTTTGCCCTTTACAATCAACAAAGTGTTCTCTAAGATATCTACCCTTGAGGAGATAAAAAGCTAACCAAGAAGACAGAAATTCAATTGTGAACTAAACAATTTGGTTGCTAGTAAGCAATCATTTCATCAGCTTAGCCTGGGGAAATTAGGAAAGGTTGGACAGAAAAAGTAGGATTTGCTAAACATTCCCAATTAGAGTTTCAATCAATGAACTAATAACCCAAACAATTATAACATGTGGTCCTTTTACTTAGGGATCTAGTAATTTGGTTGTTAGGAAATAGAAATATAATACTATAATTAGAACAAAAAATATGCTTATGATTACACATGTGATTCAGACTAAGAATTTAGAGAAGGAAGAGGTGGCTATGAGTTAGGGTAGTTAGAGAAGCTGCATGAAAATTGTGGTCACGTAACACCTTGAAAGATATTTAGAATCCAGTTTATTTATCCACAGCATCTCCTGGGTAATTGCTAATACACCAGAGATGGTCATAAAGATTAGTGATATAACAATGAAGGCAAGAATAATAAACAAAACAAGGACCTTGCCCTTGAAAAGGCCTTAGTAGACTGGCAAAGATAAGTCTGTAAAAAAATTCAAAAATTAGACAATAAATGGGTCACATCCCTTGGATAAATCAAAAATGCTTATTTTCATCAGTATGCAAAGTAATCACAAACTTGCCTCTTTAAAGCAGATTTGAAATTTCTTTTTCTAGTCATAGCTTCTCTCATCTGTCTTTTTGCTATCATGTGAAACTGAAGATGGCTAAAATGGGTTTTCATAAGTCAAATGAATGAAGTCCATTCCTTTAAAATGTATAGAATTTTTTTAAAGAATAAGAATTAAGTATACTGTTTCTCAGCACGTTTTTTTCATGAATTGTGTAAATAATTTTAAAAATGTAGTATAGAGTATTTGAAATGTTTAAGAAAAGTGTTTAGGTACACATAAATATTTCAAGTCACTTAAGACTGTCTTAAATTAAAGAAAAGAATCTAGGAGTTGAAATTAAAAGGTCTGTTGTCCAATTCCAACTCTGCACTTTCTGAATACCTTTAGGCAAATTAAATTCTCTGATGGTCAAAGTCTTTACCTATATAATAGAAGTAATAATAGACCTCAAAGACTTGTGGGAATAGATGGAAACTTGAAACCCAATGTTGTAATCTACATATGCTATCCCATAAATGTAAGGTCCTTTCCCTTTATCGAAATATTGTCTAAAATATTTAAAGCCCAAGTAATCTCTTTCAAGAAATTCATATTTCTAGATGAGATTTCTCCTCTAAGATCAGATATGTATCATACTGCCTATTCCTCATTTCCTTTGGCATATCTCAAGAGCCTTACATTCAAGATTTTGTTCATAGCCCTCCTCTGCCTGTGTCACGGACTGAATGTATTTGTTCCCCCAACATTCATACCTTGAAGCCCTAACCCTAATGTAATCACATTAGGAGGTGGGGCCTTTGGGAAATAATTAGGTTGAGATGAGTTCATGAGGGTGGGGCCCCCTGATGGGATTAGTGACTTTATAAGCAGAGGGAGAGAGACCAGATCTTTTTCTCTCTCTCTGCCATGTGATGACACAGCAAAGGGGCCATCTGCAAATCAGGTAGAGAGCCTTCCCCAGGATCCAGATCTGTCAGAACTTTGATCTTAGACTTCTCAGCCTTCAGAACTATGAGAAATAAATGTCTATTGTTTAAGTCCCTTAGTGTGTAACACTTTGTTATAGCAGCCTGAGCAGACTAAAATAACCTACAACTTTATTTTCCTCCCTTTCTTCCTATCTCAGTTTATGGAACCATCATCTTTGCATCCAAACCAAAGGCAAGGAACTTAGTAGGCCTTTCAGGCACTTATCACATCTCACTACTCATGCCTTACCAATCTCAATGTGATGTCAATTTTCCCTGCAAATTCAAATTCCTTTCAAATTTCTCCAAGCCTATCTTCTAGTCCCACTCCCATTCAGTCTAAGCTACTATCTCACCTTTGGCATTCCTGCATTTACTCTGATCTTCACCTATTCTTCATGCTATAGCTGGAGTAAACTTTATGTGTGTTATAATCTGATTTAATGATTTCCCATTTCTGGGTGGTGGGAAGAGGAGAGCTGCAATCCCACAATACTGAGCCTACAGGTAAAACTTCTTGTCATGACCTGCAAGTCTCTGAAGTGTTTGGCCCCTGCTGACCTTTCCAGCCTCACATCTTACCCTGTTCCTTCTTATGACTTTGCTCCAGCTAAGCTGCCCTTTATCTACTCTTCACACCTGACATACTTCCAGCAGGCAGAGATCCTTAGCACATGCTGGGTTTCCTACTTAAATTACCTTTGCTCGCCATTCACTTAACTTCTCACTCCTCAAATCTCATTCTAGTGTCACTTCTTTGGAAAAGTCTCATCTAAATTTCCTAACCAGATGAAATTCTCCCATTACAGGGTCTCATGCAGGCATATTTTTTTCTTCTATAGGATTTTTTTAGAATAACAATTGTACATTTCTTGATGTGAATATTTGAATTTTTATCTACTACTAAGCTGTAAGTGCTATAAAGCTAGGAAAATCTCTGGTTTGAATCACCACTGACTTCTCACCATATGCCTAACATATAGTCTATAAGTGACATTTGCTGAATGAATTAATACCTTGCCAAACAATCGAAGTCCGTGAAGTTGTGACCTAAATAACTCAACACTGAAATTAGTAACTAATGAATGATTTTCATGTAAGCCTACAGCTTACCAAGTATGCTTGGTGAAAAAATTGGTATACAAAGCAGAACTTTCAATTAGAAATCAAAGAAAAATAATAGAAAACTTTGTAATTTGAGGTAAAATTATACTTAACTAATGTAACCTGTTACATACACTTAATCAAGAAAAATTATGTATACAGTTAAGTAGAAATATCTGCTTTAAGAATTATGATATACATTGAGTTACATTAGACAGTCTACAGAAAATTTCCTTTCTATGTTTATAATTTTATTTTTTTAACTTTTATTTTAGGTTTGGGGGTACCCATGAAGGTTTGTTGCATAGGTGAACACGTGTCAGAGGGTTTTGTTGTACATATTATTTCATTATCCAGGTATTAGGCCCTGTACCCAGGGTCTCTGATCTTCACCTATTCTTCACACTAGCCAGAGTAAACTTTATGTATGTTATAATCTGATTTAATGATTTCCCATTTCTGGGTGGTGGGAGGAGGAGAGCTGCAATCCCAAAATACTGAGCCTACATGTAAAACTTCTTGTCATGACCTGCAAGGCTCTGAAGTGTTTGACCCCTGCTGACCTTCCCGGCCTCACATCTTACCCTGTTCCTTCTTATGACTTTGCTCCTTATGACTTTAGTTATCTTTTCTGCTCCTCTCCCTCCTCTCACCCTCTCTATTGTTTCCTTCTTTGTGTTCATAAATTCTCATCATTTAGCTCCCACTTATAAGAACATGCAGTACTTGGTTTTCTGTCCCTGTATTAGTTTGCTAAGAATAATGGCCTCCAGTACCGTCTATATTCTCACAAAATACATGATCTCATTCTTTTGAATGACTGCATAGTATTCCATGGTGTATATATACCACATTTTCTTTAGCCAATCTGTCATTGATGGGCATTTAGGTTGATTCCATGTCTTTGTTATTGTGAACAGTGCTGCAATGAACATTCGTGTGCATATGTCTTTATGGCAGAATGATTTGTATTTCTTGGGGTATATGCCCAGTAATGGGATTGCTGGGTTGAATGGTATTTCTGCCCCTAGACTTTGAGGAATTGCTACATTGTCTTCCACAATAGTTGAACAAATTTACACTCCCACCCACAGTGTATAAGCATTTCCTTTTCTCCATTACCTCACCAGCATCTATAATTTTTTTGACTTTATAATAATGGCCATTCTGACTGGTTGAAAAGGCATCTCATTGTGGTTTTGATTTGCATTTCTTTAATGATCCATGATATTGAAATTTTTTTTTCATATGCTTGATGACTGCCTGTATGTACTCTGTTTTTTTGTTTGTTTGTTTGTTTTTGTTTTTAGATGGAGTCTCGCTCTGTCACCCAGGCTGGAGTGCAGTGGCACAATCTCGGCTCACTGCAAACTCTGCCTCTCTAGTTCCAGCAATTCTCCTGCCTCAGCCTCCCGAGTAGCTGGGACTGCAGGTGTGCGCCACCACGCCTGGTTAATTTTTGTATTTTTAGTAGAGATGGGTTTCACCATGTTGGCCAGGACGATCTCCAACTCCTGACGTAAGGTGATCCGCCTGCCTCAGCCTCCCAAAGTGCTGGGATTACAGGCGTAAGCCACCGCGCCTGGCCATGTCTTCTTTTGAGAAGTGTCTGTTCATGTCCTTTGATCATTTTTTAATGGAGTTATTTGTTTTTAATGGAGTTATTTGTTTTTCTCTTACAAACTTAAGTTCCTTAAAGAGAAGACTTAAGAAATATACATAAGTGCCATGCTATCTGTAAGCAATAGATATGTGTGACGTACAACTTAGATAAAATGAGATAATGTTGAAAGTCATAAACTACTAAAGTTCTCATGAGAAGGAATAGATAACCATCCCATCAGAGAAAACGTCAGGCCCAGACGTCTTGAGCAAAAAATTCTACTAAATATTTATGGAGAAATAATGCCAATCATACAAAAACAATCTCATTCCAAATTCAGACAAATACATTACAAGAAGTAAAAACAAGGAACTAATACCGTTCATGAACATAGAAGAAAAAATCTCACCAAAATGTAAGACTAGTAAATTGAACACAGTAATGCATTATAAGATAAATACAAGATTATGTGTAATTTATATTGAGAATATAAAGCTGATTAATCATTGAAAAAGAAATAATTTAACTAAAAAGTGCTCCACATCATAGGTCATCAGGGAAATGTGAACTAAAACAAGGAGACAACACTACGCACCTGTTAGAGTGGGCAAAGGTTAAAACACCAAATGCTGACAGGAATGTGGAACACAGGAACTCTCATTCACCACTGGTGGGAATGCAAGCTGGAACAGCAATTTTGGAGGACAATTTGGCAGTTTCTTACAAACTAAACATACTCTTGCCATATGATCCAGCAATCCCACTCCTTGGTATTTATGCAAAGAAATTGAAGACTCATGTCCACACAAAAACCTACACATGGATGTTTATAGCAGATTTTAAAAAATAATTAGCAAAACTTGAAAGCAACCAAGATATCCTTTAGTAGGTGAAGAAATAAATAAACTGTGGTACATTCAGACAATGAAACATTATTCAGCACTAAAAAAAAAAGAGTTATCAAGCCATGAGGAGACATGGAAGAGACATATGTGTATTACTAAGTGAAATAATCCAGCCTGAAAAATCTACATTCTGTATGATTCCAAGTATGTGACATTCTGGAGAGGGCGAAACCATGGAGACAGCAAAAAGATCAGTAGTTGCCAGATGTTTGGCGAGGGTAGAAGGAGGGATGAATAGGCAGAGCACAGAGAATTCTGGGGGCAGTAAAACTACTCTGAATGATACTATGATAGTGGGTACATGTCATTATATGCTTCTGCAAATTCGTAGAATGTACAACACCAAGGGTTAATCCTAAACTATGGACTCCGAGTGATAATGATATGTCAGTGCAGGGACAATTGATCGTCAGAAATGTACTACTTGGGTGCAGGATGTTAACGGGGAGAGGCTATGCATCTATTGAACTAGGGAATATGTAGGGAATCTCCGTATCTTCGACTCAATTTTGCTGCTAAACTAAATCTTCTCTAAAAATAGTCTATTAAAAATAATGCATTCAGTTAACCTATATCAGCACTTTAAAAAAAAAAAACCTATATGGTTATTTCAGTAGATACAGAAAAGGCATTTGACAAAAATACACATCTATCCATGACAAAAACTCCCAGCAAACTAGAAATAACAGGTAAAGTGCATCTAAAAGAAAAGAATATATAGCTAACAGAATATTTCCATCCATACTCCTTGGCAATATCAGCACCATTCTATGTAAAATATTGCCAATATAACAACTCTGAACTTTTAAAATTAATTCTGGAAGCTGAGCTGCCTCACTGGGCTTTTTGTGCTATTTTTCCAGATACAAATCATTGATTCATTATGGCTCAGTTTACCAAAGTTGCATGGGTTTTGAGTGATATATATATTCCATTCTTAGTTTTTCCATTAGTCCTGTTTATTTTTAGTGTTCAATTTTGCAGAACTTGAGGTTTTTCACCAATACTATCACTATGTTACATAAGATACACCTCAGTTACATAGATCTGCACTGTGTAATATGATAGCACTAGCCATATGTAGCTTTTGAGCTTTTGAAATGTGAGTAGTACAAAATGAGTTTTCCTGGAAGGATAAAATTACATTATATTTCAAAGATGCAATATGAAAAAATGTAAAATGTCTCATTAATAATTTCATATTGATTACATGTTGAAATGGTGATATTTTGAATATAATGGGTAAATAAAACTATTGTTAAATTTAATCTGTTTCTCTTTTCTTAATGTGGATACCAGAAAATATAAAATTTAAATGTGTATATCTACTGGACAGCTCGGATGTCAGTTGTCACTTTCTTCTCCATAGCAATAATTCCTTTTTTGCATTTCTGCAATGTAAATGTTCCAGAAACAACTGTAAAAAAATTTGTGCAAACTCATTTGTTGATAAAATATGACCTGAAGTGATGTTAAATTATGTATAGACCTAATGATGAATTTGTTTGGTGTGAAAATAAAAATGTCAAGGTTGTACTTTTACCTCCAAATACTGCATCACTTCAGCCTCTTGACCAGGGCATCATTTCATTTGTCAAGGCCACATACTCACCTGGTGTTTGATCACATTCTATCAGCATTAATTCAGACCTTAATCTGGACATAATGTGGGGCTGGAAATTATTCACTATTGCTAATGCAGTATCTTTCATCAAACTGCCAGGGATGAAATAAAATCTAAATGCTTGCTGGAATAACTTATGGAATGAGGTCATAAATGATTTTAAAGTCTTAGTTGGGGGATATTGGGAGGGACAGACAATGAGAAAAGTTAGAAAAATTATTCATGCAGCAAGACAAGTTGGTGAAGAAAAACGTTCTGATATGTTTGATGAAGAAGTGGAAGAACATATTAAAGTCCATTGAAAAGTGCTAACCCATTAGAAATTGAAAGAACTTGTTGAGCCATCTACAGAGGAAGAAGAAGAAGAAGAAGAAGAAACTGAAACAGAATCAGAAATGTAGACATTACCTAAATTTGCCAAAGTTTTTCAAACTGCACAGATCTTAAAGGGCATAATTATGAAATATGATCCTCAGATGGAATGTACCATTCAAGTTAATCGTATGATCACCTAAGAATTACAATCTCTGCAGCAATACTTTGAGTAGTTAAAAAGAAAGAGACAGCTTCTATTACAATGTTCTAACAAAACATTTCACCAAAAAGACCTTCAACTATCAAGGATCATTGACAACATTTACTCCTGACATCTAACCACTGACATCATTATACCTGGATAACCCAGGATCACCTAAAGCAGATGGTCCTTCTTTCTGACATATCATAAGGAGGTCAATGGTAGTCTAATGGTATGTCACAGTGCCTACATCATTCACTTCACTTCTACTCATCAGTTAGGCGTTTTATTAACTCACATCACATAATTCAAAGAGGAAGAAAGGTGAATACAGTGCAATATGATATTTTCAGAGAGAGAGAGACCACATCCACACAACTTTTTTACAGTACATTGTTATTATTGTTTTATTTTTAGTTATCGTTACTCATCTGTTACTGCTAATTTGTAAACTAAACTTTATTAAAGGTATGTAGGCATAGGAAAAATCATAGTATATTTAAGATTTGGTACCATCCATGGCTTCAGACATCCACTGGGGGTCTCAAAACAAATCCACCATGGAAAAAGATGGACTATTGTATATTGTTTCACTTTTTCATTGTCTTGTGAGTCCCCTAGTATTTCTCCACTTTTTCCTTCTTATATTTTTTTTCTGTTGAATAGAAATTTCAAATGGTCTGTCTTCAAGTTCACTGATTCCTTCTGCCTAACTGAATCTGCTACTGAAGTTCTTTATTGATTTTTTTTTTTCATTTCATTCATTGTATTCCTAAGGGCCAGGATTTCTGTTTGTTATTTTTTTAAAGGTTTGTATCTCTTTGTTGAATTTCAAATTGTGTTCATTATTGTTTTTCTTATATCCTTTATTTGATTTGTTCTCTTGTAGCTCACTCAGCTTCTTTAAGATGATTATTTTGAATTCTTTGTCAGGCAATTCATAGATTTTCATCCTTTGGGTTCAGGCACTGGAGCTCTATTTTGTTCCTTTGGTGATGTTTCATGTCCTTGATCCTTCATGTTCTTTTTTCCATTTGACAAGTAGTCCCCTCTTCTAGTCTTTACTGACTGTCTTTGGGAGAAAAATTTTTTCATAATCAGCCCAGTTCAGAGATTCTAAGGGTCTCTCCAAGGCCTTATTTATGAATAAGGCTTCCTTGTGGCTCCTTTTCCCTCTTGAAAGAAATACTTTAGGATTTTTGTGCCTTTTCTTAATCCTGCAAAGTCTAGCCTGGTACTCATAGCCTCCTGTTTATTTTCCCTAGGGCAGTCCTCTAAAGTGTTCAAGACTGTGTACTTTCTCCCAATCATCCAGAGTCAAGTTAGCTACTGTCTTTGTACTGTCTGCAGGGGCCCATGTACTCTATCTGCAGAGCCTCACTTGTGCTGTCTCAGGAGTGTTTTCAGAGAGCTATACATGTGTCTACTGGTTGGCGGGGTGTGCAGGTCAGACATCCAGTGAAGTCTGTGGGCGAGCTTCTTGGTGGCATTCACAATTCAGTTAGTAGGATCTGCAGCCAGTTTTGAAATCCACACAGCGGTTGCAGTAAACTACTGACCCTTTTTTCTTCTCCTAGCTCTCTGCAGGCTGTTTGGCCATGAACATCCCTTCAGTAATATGAGCCTCTTGGACAACATATGTGAAGCTGGGGAAACTAGGTGCTCACTGCAGTCTCACTTTACCCTATGGAAGATATCACAGCCTGAAGAATTCTTTCTTGACACTGAGTTGTGCCACCTCTAGGGAGGGATGATGCAGGTAAAGTAAAACTGCTTTTTAAAAATCATCTTTGATACATCTATTATTAGATTCTCTGCTTGGTTGAAGCACTTGAATTGTCTTACCAGACTCCCCAGAAAACGCCACAGAGGTATTTTCATGAGCGGTTGTTTAGCAAAACCAATGTTTCAGTAAAGGTATGAGGGCTATAATCTCCTATTTCACCATCTTGCTGATGGCCAACTACTCAGATAAATTTTACAATATTTTTATCACCTTAAAAATAAATCTCATACTCTTTTGCTATCACTCCTTCCTCCCCATTCCCTCAAAGCCCTAAGCATTCACAAGTCTACTTTCTGTCTCTATATAATTCTCCATTCTTGACTTTTATAAGAATGGAATCATATGGTAGGTATGTGGTGTTTTGTGACTGGCTTCTTTCACTTCATAATATTTTCAAGAGATATGGCCTTTTAAAGCTGCCTTTCAATGTCATCTGGAGCATTAACATGGATATCTATCCAAGCAGCTTCTTAATTGTTTCAACTGCCCTCAATCGCTAGAATATTGTTTGAGGCCAACAATTAACAGATCAGTTTCACTATATCACCTAGAGTATTTTTTCCCACAAAATTAGCATCATGCTCACAATTATCTCCTTGCTTCACTATATTTAAACCTATTTCAGCATATTCCATCTCATAATTTTCCCTTGAAGCAATGCATAACAGCCAAATCATCATTAATGTTCAACATTTCTTCAATGTTAGTTTTTTCTAGCGCTACTGTACTTTCACTGATGCACATTTGGTGAACTAATAAGGTTTAATGTTATCACCTTGTTAGTGTCAGGAAATCCCTTAAAGTCTTCCACTTTATGTTTGTTTTGAAGCCTCTGCAGTACTCTGTTTTCTGCCCTTTAGATATTGACAGATGCTTTCTTTTTTCTTTATCTGTTACTGACAGGGTTCTCTTTAGCTATCTCAAATCTTTCATGGGATAGTTAATTATAAAGCAAGCTGGTCCAACCTGTGGCCGGTGGGCCACATGCAGCCCAGGATGGCTTTGAATGCAGCCCAACACAAATTCAAACTTTCTTAAAAATTATGAGATTTTGTTGTGATTTTCTTTTCTTAGTTCTTTAGCTGTCCTTAGTGTTAGTACATTTTATGTATGGCTCAAGACAATTCTTTTTCTTCCAACATGGCCCAGGGAAGCCAAAAGATTGGACATCCTGTTAAAAAACTGTAAAATAACAAGCAAACAGTAAACCATTAGTTGTAGCATCAACTATGACTAAGAGAAAGCTGAGAAGCAACACGTGCCTCATGTCGGGTCAGGTTCTGCCACTAAAATAGCGTTGGCTTCAAGCTTATCAAAAAATTTAGTTTTTAGAGATTTTTAGATAATTATAGATAAAGATATAGTAGATCTGAATATTATATATATTAAGTTGTCTTTCTAAAAGTACAAGTAATTATGTATTCCAAAATGCATCCATCCCTGTAAGATTCAAATAAAGAACTGGTTTGGTGTTATGTTCTATAAATGTCAGTTAGGTTAAACTGATTGATAGATTGTCCAATCTTTCATATGCTTACTAACAATATCCTTACTGACTGTTTTATCAATTACTAGAAAAGTGTATTAAAATCTTCAACTATGTTTGCATATTTATCTATTATTAGATGGTTGTATTTAGAATTTTTATATCTTCTTGATTCATTGGTGGTGTTATCATTATGAAATGACCCTCCTTATTTCAGGTAAATCTCCTTGTTTGAAGTCTATTGTGTCTGATAAGGACGTAGCTTACATAAGCTTTATTATGTTTGATGTTTGCTCAGTATATCTTGTGGTGATATATCATCAACCTGATTGTATCTTAATGTGTAAAGAGCCTCTTGTAAGTAGCAATCAACCCTGCCAATCTCTGCCTTTTGATTACATTTGTTTGCCTATTTATCTTTTTGCTACTGGTTTTTCTCTTTTCAAATAATTTAATATTTTAATATTATATTCTATCTCCCACATTATTATTTTCAATATTACTTTATTGTGTTTAAGTAAATTTCTTTAGGGGTTTCAATATAAATCTTGAATATAACACATTCTACTTCAAATTAACATGATACTACTTCACATATAATGTAATAAATTTGCAAAAACATAATTCCATTTAAACCTCTTCCTAGCATTTGTGCAGTTGTTATTATTTATTTTTCTTCTACTTATGTTATAAACCCCATACACATTGCTATAAATTTTCTTTAACAAATGAATTGTCTTTTAAGGAAATTAAGAAAAGAAGGAAAAATAACCCTTTATATTTACCCATTCATTTCTCTTTTCTAAGGTTTTGTTTTGTTTTTTTTGTTTTGTGTTTTTTTTTTTTTTTTGGACAGAGTCTCCCTCTTAAAGCCCAGGCTGGGAGTGCAGTGGCGCTATCTTGGCTCACCACAAACTTTGCCTCCCCGGTTCAAACGATTCTCCTGTCTCAGTCGCCTGAGTAGCTGGGACTACAGCTGCCCACCACCACACCAAGCTAATTTTTGTACCTTTAGTAGAAACGGGGTTTTGCCATGTTGACCAGGCTGGTCTCACACTCCTGATCTCAGATGATCCGCCTGCCTCGGACTCCCAAAGTGCTGGGAAGAGCCACCATGCCCCATCTAGGGTTCTGAGTTCCTATAAGTCTGAATTTTCATCTGGTGTAATTTCCTTTCAGCCTGTATGACTTCCTCTGCTGATAACAAAATCTCCCAACCTTGTTTATATAAAATAATGTTTATTTTACTTTAATTTTTCCAAGGTATTTTTATGTCATATAGAATTTTAGGTTGACAGATGTTTTCTTTTTTATTAGGCACTCGAAGGTGTCACTTAATTGTTTTTCAATATCTACTTTTCTGATGCAACGTCAGTTGCTATTATATTATTGTTCTCTTTTATGCAATATGTTTTTACTCTAGCTGTTTTTATGATTTTTTTTTTTTAACTTCTGGATTTCAGCAATTTGGCTGATGGGCCTAGGTCCTGTTTTCTTCGTATGTACCCTATCTGTGGTTGGCTGAGCTCCTTCCATTTATAGATTGGTATCTGTAATCAAAATTAGAAAATTTTTATCTAATGTCTTTCAGATACTTTTCTGTCTCATTCTCTCTTCTCTTCCTCTGAGCCTCTAATTACATGTATGTTAAATTTCTTGTCATGTTTCCTCAGGTCATTGAGGCTCTTTATACTTTTTTCAAAACTTTTTCCTCTCAGTGCTTCAATGTGGTAAAAATCAATTGACAAGTCTTAAAGATCACTGATCCTTTTTCTATTGTGTCCAATATGCTATAAAAATTACCCGGTAAAATTTTCATTTTAAATATTTTATTTTTTAGTTCTATGATTTCCATTTAGTTACTTTTTACAGTTTCCAAAGATCTTGAAATTACCCATCTCCTCAACTACTATATCTATTTTGTCTTTTATAATCTTTAAAAATATTTATCATAATTATTTTTAGTAACTACACATTAGTTTGGAAAACTATCAGATCTTTGACTGCGGGGAGGGTAATTGATTGGTGGTCCTGCCTGTTAGACTCTGAAACCCATCACCTTGCTCACATTGAGTTCACAGGTTCTATGGGCTGTTCCTCATGAAAACAAGAGGAGGAAAAAGACCAAACTTAGCTTATACATGAGCTAGCTTGATGCATGGTTGCAAAGCTAAAATCAACAGAAATTGTACCATAGCCACATACAAGAGTATACATGAAAGACAGTGGAGAGAGGAAATTTTCCCAATGGGCACAGGTGTACTTACACCTAAGTATGAGTAAGTATGCACCTGCTCATCCTATTTGGTTAAAGGAGAAGTGACCTGATGTGAGAATTTGTTTATTGTTCCTGGTTAAGAGCTAGAAAAGAAAAGAACTAAAAATTCAGAGAGTTATTTACATGAACAATGCCATTTGAATGATCATGAAAAGTGAAGATTTTTGTATAACATGTTAATGCTCAACAGGAAGCATCCACCACTAAAGAAGTATGGAGCAATCATATAGATCAGTTGACTTAAACTAGCCTTTATCATTGGCCATCAAAACTGACATAATAGCAACATGATTGGAATCCCATGGTGGCAGACACAGAGGTTATTATCAGCCCAACACCACTGATTCCTGCTTACCAAGGTCTATCTAGTTACTTCTGTTTGTTACTGTCAAACATGTCAGCAACAAAGACCAATACTGCATATCACATATTGCATAATTCCTCAAGGACATCAACTGGCCACTTAATAACAACTCAACGACATAAAGCCCCTTCTTTACTGGAAGGACTACAAGTTTATCCTCAGAAAGATAGTTACCAATTTCAGGTATGAGTTGTTCCTGCCCATGAAGCTTTATCCAGTCTATGCAGGGGCTTATAGATATTCACACAGCAAAACGTGACCAGGGGACTCATTTAACAGTAAAAGAAGTATGGGAGTGGATATATGACCACTGGATTTGCTGATCATAACGCATACAGCACCATTTAGATCTATCTAGCATGTTGGAATGGCTTTCTAAAGGCACAGCTGAAGCACCAGCTCAATGGCAGTAATATGAAAGGATGGGTGTCACCATTCAGAATATATTAAATCAGAGACCTTTGGATGATACTGTGTCCCTAAGATAATAACACGTGACTTCAAGGACCAACAGATGAATACAAGACTAATCCTTTTGACCATCACTCTCAATGTTTCATTGGGTAATTCATACTTTCTATCCTGACCATTCTGGACTCTGTAAAATTAGTTTGGTCTCCAAAGGAAGGGGACTCTTGCCAAGAAATATAGGAATGAGCCTATTGAACTACAAGTCAGGCTAATCTTCCCCTTCTAAATTTATCCTTAAGAAAAGTGATATATTGGAATCACGACTGAACCGCTTCCCAAATCCGTGCAGAGAGTAACTCTCTGTAGTGAAAGAGTGGACAGTGACAGCCATGAGAGTATATTGCCCACATCTCCAACTGTGGAGAGCACAGTATACCCCCACACGCTGCTCCCGGCCCAGGAATGAGCACAATAGCAATGCTGAGGGAGACTTCTTTTGGAATATGCGGGACTCCTTTGATGGGCAAATTTGGCCTGAACACTCTGCATAGGCCTTCTTCAGGACTACAGTTCAGTATAATATGCTACCACTGAAGCTTTTATTCTTTCTCTCCTTCACTCAAGGTCAGGCCTGCATCATAGTCCAATGGCACCCACCCTCCCACCCCCAGCTTTTCACAACTCTCTTCCATTAATTTCTTTCAAGAATTAACCTTAATAAATTCCTTCCACATTTAAATGTATCTTGGCAAGTGCTCTTGCAGGACCTAGATTAACATACTATTTTATAGTTTTGTATACTCATTCTAGTGTCTGGGTAACTTGTGAATTTCTTAAATTGATTTTTACCCTAGTTCTAAATCGTCATTTCTGTTTATTTGTGTATCTAGTAAACGCTTTATATTATGATGGACGTTGTTGATAGGTTGTAAATATTTTGGGTTTTGATGTTTTCTTCTAGAGAATATTGACTTTTGTTTAGCAGGCTGTTAAATGACTGGTGGGTTGCCTTGAGCTTGTAAAGGTATGGTTTTATTTCCTGTTAGGACAAGTCATTTTCAGACTTGCCCTTTGTCTTGTGACAAAGTCCGTAGTACTGAGAAACAATGTTGAAATGTGTCCTTTCTTGGGTGTGAGTGGAAAACGAAGTGCTTCCTGGGTCTTTTACATTTGGCAGGACTTGAGCTCAAAACTGTCACCTCTGTGCTGGAAAGTAGCTAAATTCTCTGCTCATCTCTGGCAACCTTACAACTGTTGATTTTTACTGGGCAAGTTAGAGGTTTTTTCTGTACAAGTACAGCTTAGCATTAGCAAACGATTTGAGTAGACCTACATTTTTCTTTTCCAGGATTGGGCCTTCCAAAAAAAAATTTTTTTTATTTTTGAGACAGAGTCTCACTCTGGTTATCCAGGCTAGAGTGCAATGGTGAGATCTCGGCTCACTGCACCCTCAACCTCCTGGGCTCAGGCAATTCTCTCACCTGAGTTTCCTGAGTAGCTGGGACTGCAGGTGCACACTACCACGCCTGGTTAATTTTTTTTTTTTTCCTGTAGCAATGAGGTTCTGCCATTTTGGCAAGGCCGGTCTCTAGCTCCTGGACTCAAGAGATCCATAGGCCTCAGCCTCCCAACGTTCTGGGATTACAAGCGTGAGTTACCACATCTGGCCTCAATTTTTAGTCATTTAGAAATCCCTGAACTTTATACTCTGTGTGTTCAGGTTAATAATACATAATTTTCTACTTGAATTTTATTTTCTGGTGCTGGTGAAAGTACTTGGGTGAAAATCTCTCTCATTATGTCTCCCTTTTTTCAAAGCATAGATCCTCCTTATTTATTTTTTTTAACCTGATTTCGTTTACTTTCCAGTTTTCAAATAGCTGTGTTTTTTTTTTAAATGTTATTACTATTTCCAGAGTTGGGTGCTGCTATTTATGGTAGAGTTAGTTCAATAACAACAGTTCTGCAAATACTGTTATAAAACCCAGAACTCACAATCAGTTTTTAAACATCTCCATCTTCAAAAATTTTATTACTATCTTATAAAACAGTATTCTTTGGCACATACTAGGTTCTCAATAAATATTTGTTAAATTAATCAATATGATTGACTATTTAAGGCTTATGAAACAATTCTATTTAAAAATCTCCAATATGAAAGCGAGATTAAAGCAAAACCAAAAAAGAGCCAGTAGAAACAGTGCAGGTTGCTAAAGATAAAGGAAAAAATTATATCTATGAAATAAAAGCTATAAAAATGGAGCCAGCATGAAATGAGAAAATAGCAAGAAAGAACTGGAAATTTAAAATAGTATAGGTAAAAATACTTGTCATTATCATAGGAAATAAATCAAAGGGAATCTAAAATTGGAATAGAATAAAGATGTAAAAAGTAGAAAACAAAGATAACAAATTTAAATGACAAATTCAGGATGCCTAACAGCTTACTAATTAACATGATAAAGAGCAGTGAAAGTTATAGAGAGGACAGAGAAAATAATAAATTAACAAATATAAAAGTAAAAGAATTTTGCCTAAAGTTAAATGCCACAAGACTATTTGGTGAATTATCTGATGCCTGAAACAATAAATGGTGGGGGGAAATAGATGTAAATAAAGGCAAATCATGGGAAAATTTAGAATACAAGTGTTAAAGAAAAATTCTAAAATATCATAGAGATAAAAATAGGTTATATATGTAAAATCAATAATCCAAATAGCAATAGATAACTTATCAGCAAATTTAAAGTTTACAGTATAATAATAGAGAAATTATTTCAAAATTCTGAGTAAAATTATATTTAACCTAGAATTCTATAATCCAAAATCAATCAAGTAGCAACTTAGAGTAAAGCAAATTGCAGACATACAAATACAAATTTTTATTTTGTATGTTTCCTTTTTTGGGAATCTATTGGACAGTGTCACTCATAAAATGAAGATATAAAATTTGAGATTTAGAAAGGAAGGAATCTATCTCACAGGCAAAGTGAGTACGTGAATGGCAGCAGTTGAGTAACTTTAAAAAGTAACCAGTGCATATTTAAACCAAAGAAAAGACCCTGAAAATAATGACATCAAGAAAATAAATGAAACTGAAAAGATAGAATACATGAAAAATAGGCAGGTGGCAGAATTTTTGAGAATAAACATGTCAATAATGAGTACATTTTAAAAGTTCAATAAAAAAAATGAGATAAACTCTAGAGGAAAAATAATAAAGTTGCCTGAAAAGGAGGCATAAACATAATGCATTGCTTCACTCAAAGGTAGGAGAAGGGAGGAGAGCTTAGTTCTGATTTACCAAGATTAGAAATAAGAAGATATTGCCTAAAGTACTTTTGCCAAGAAATACCAATAGAAAGATTATTTAGGAAAATGTCTGTAAATAAAAGTAAAAGTAGCCATTTGAATAAAAAGATGGATAATGCCAGAAAATAGTATGATGCATGAAGGAGAAAAGTGAAAGAGATTTGCTGCTTTCACATTATGTAATCTTTAGTAATATTTGATTTTTCAAAAGTATTACTTTATTAAAAAATAAAATAAAGAAAAAATATAATAAATGAGTAAATTGAAGTAAAATAAATATCAGAAAAATTTTAAAGGGTTGGAGAAAAGAAATAAATACCAAAAATTTAAAGATGGAAAGAACATTTTGAAAGGCAAAGAAGAGATGAGCCTGGTAGGGCCTGTGGATTTTTTCCGTGAAACAGTGAAACATAGAGTATTGGATAAGCTATAGGGATTTTCCTTCCCAGGATAAACTTCATCGTGGGATAAAAGATAAATTGTAGCTTGTGGGAAGTTGCTAATCATTTCTAATCAGAGAAATGGTTTGGTGAATTTAATGGGACATCACTGTTAAATGTAAAGAATGTACTGTAGGCAATTAGGTGGAAGGTCATGAATGTAAAGACAAGATTTGGGTTTGGAAAGGAAGAAACAAATCTCAAAATCTGCAAGTATAATCAGACTTAGGATTCGCGTGACTTGTTTACTATTGAAGATTAAAGAACACAGGAGCCAAGGATGATTCATAGATTTCAGTCTGAAATAAAAATATGCACACATAGGCATCTATCATAACTTCATACCAAAAAAGCAGCTGGTTTGGGGGATAGCAGGTTTAGGTTTAGCAGGTTTGCATTTTCAGAGTTTGGCATAAGATAACAGAACCATTCAAAAAAGCATTTGTCTGAGCAGCTACATGTGTACTTATATAGAGCAATGAAGTGGCTTTTAATGTAACAATTGCATTGAAAATTAGATTTAAAATAGTGAAAATGTAGCGAATAAATTCAGTGTTATCTGCTTCTAACTTTCCCCATCTTTATGTTACTAGTATAAAATCTTTTTTATTCTCTCATTAAAAATATGAAGACATGTTCTACACAAATATAATAGTATCCACTTGAAAGAAAAGAACATCCTAAAACGTCATTTGCTCGAAAAAAGAAATAGTCTACTTTTACACCTATCAAAAATGATCTAAATTTAGTCATGAAGTCAATTTGTAAACATAAGACACTCCTCAGTGGGTGAGCTGATGCTCCCTAACTACCATGGGCCCATCAAGCACTGAGGTCGCAGATAAACCTGGAGGTATCAGAACACAGAAAAAATCTATTTCATTTCTTTTTTATCCAAAGTGAGATAAGTATATCTGATTGTTTCTGAGGAGCTCAGGAACACAGTGAAATCTGATATGCCTTTTTTTATTTAGACAAATTAATCTACTTAAATTCCAAGAGGGTGCTCGAAAACGTAATGGTGAAGCACGTAACTAGGCAACACTGGCTGTTTGTCCTCTCAGAGTGAAGGCACTTCTGGAAAGTGAATGATCCATGACAGCAAATGAAAGTATAAAAAAGACATCAAGCAAGTGGAAAAGGCATTTTTTAAAAAAATAACTGCCTGAGAGAATGCTGAGGATGGAAGTAACATGTAACGTTGAAATCAGATTTGCTGAAGGGCCAGAATAAAATTGCCCTGCATCCCTAGGTTCCTTGAATATATACAACAATTCTCAAAGGAAACAAAAACAACAGCTATGTAAGGGAACTCAAGAGTGTTAGGAGTCTATGTACCAACAAACAAACAAAAGAGAATTTTGAAAGAAAAGGAAAAGGCAATAAACAAAATATAAAAAAAGGATTTTCCATTGGTGGCTAAAGCATTTCACAAAACATCCACAATTTTCATTAAATGACTGCTGTCTGCTAGATCCTACATCATTTTTAAGTGCACTATTATTGCTAAGATTGTATTTTTTTCTTCTGTTCAAAATGACATTTCTCATCTTGTTACCATCTCTGAGTGTATAAGGCTCAAACAAAGAAGTCTTATGTTAAAGAATTAAACTTGTAGCTCTCATTATTTCTTAGACTTCAATACTAACCACACATCTAGAATGCAATAAAACATTGTTTTGACATTTATAAAATTACAAATGGCAAAATGTAAAAGAAGCAGTAAAAGTAGTAAAATAGTAAAGATAATTCCTAGAAAGAAGCATATATATATATGTTTCTTTTATGTTGATTTTATTGTCTAAAACAAAGCTTTTTGTTTAACTGATAATAACCAAGGTGATGGATAATGCTATGGGGATAAAATTCAAATTATAAAGTATTAAAATTATAAATTTAAACACGAGGTAATGATATCTACCAGTCTGTAAGTAACATGATTTGGAAAAGTAGCCTATGTTTTTCTGAACTATATAATAAATATTTAATCAATTTTAAGTGCTAAAATATATAGAGAGAGCTATTGAGCCTATTTTGAAGGGATTTTCTGCAAATCATCACACAGAAGAGTGACCAGCTCCTAGTATGTGTATCAAAAACAATCAAGTGTGTCACTTGAAAGACCCATTTCTTTTTTGTTGAAGTACACTGAGCAAACTGTCAGTTGCAATGCTGTTGTTCAGAATGCTAACATCTAAATCTGTTGAATCATGTAGTATGCATGATAGAAAGGCAGAAAGTCTGAATTTAACATAGCCAATGTCAAAAGCATGGAAGATTAGAATCAGGAGAACCAAAGAAAACATTCAAGATAAAGCACTGATTCTGAATACCATTGAAAGTTTTGGCAATGCAAGACCAAGGCTTGGATGTGCAAAAAGAAGCCACCAAAGGCATTAAAACAAGAATGCTTTGTAGGTTGATTTACAAAGTAACTCACTCTTATTTTGCTGCTTTGGGGGCTGTGGATTGGAAGGGAGAGGGTGTAGCAGTGGGAAGAAAAGAGGCTGTTGCAGTAATCCAGATGAAATGGATAATGGTCCTTCCATTCCACTGGGTATTCATTCTCATTTTCTTTTCCTAGTGCCTCCTCTTTACTCTGCCTTGCCTCTTAATTTTAGAGGATCTTAGGGTCAGAACCCTTATCTTTTTTATCTATTCACACTGTTTTGGTGAGCTCCTCAAGTCCTCAGGGTTTAACGATCAAATATTTTCTAGTAATTCCCAAATGTATACTTCCAACTCAAACTTTCACCCAAAGTACAGGCTCATATATATCCAAATGCCTACCTGATATTTTTGCCTGGAAATGTAACAAATGCCTCAAACTCAAAATGTTTAAATATATTCCTGGACTCTTTCACATGATTTCAACTTACATCTCAATAGATGGTAACACCAAATGTTCAGCTGCTCAGGTGAAACTGTGGAACCATTTTAATTCTTCTCTTTTTTTCTCAACCCATATTGAATTTATCAGAAAATCCTGTTGGTTCTACTTTAAAATATATCCAAAATACAAACATTTTTCACAACACTCACTGTTAACACTTTAGTCTGAGACACAATCATCTTCACCTAGATTACTGCAATACTTTCCTAACATGTCTCTCTGCTTTAGCCTTCTATAGCCTATTTCAACTTAGCAACTGGACTGGTACTTTTAAACATATATTAGAGCATGTCACTATTCTGCTTAAAGCCTTCTAATAGCTGTCTAATTTAATCCAAGACAAAACAGAAGCTCTTTCAGTTGTTCATAAGATCCTCCTGTGTAATCTGATCTTACATTGAGCTGTGTACATATCGAGATAAAATGCTACAAAGTTCCAACCCCCTGTGAATGTAGGTCAGGTCAACTTTAATATTGGTTAGTTTTAGTTATCTGATGCTACATAATAAATTATGCCAAAACTTAGCAGATTTAAACAACAATTTATTATCTTACAGTTTCTGTGGGTCAGAGATCTGGAGGCCGATTAGCTGGAACATTCTGGTTGAAAGTCTTTCCTGGAGTTGCTGTTAAACTGTCAAGTATGGCGACAGTCTCATCTGAAGAGCCAACTAGGGAAGGATCCACTTCCAAGTTCATACATATCTTGATTGGGAGGCCTTAATTCCTCGCTGGACTTGGTCCAAGTCTTCAGTTCTTCACCACATGGGTCTTTTCATAGGCTTCCATAAGTGTCCCTGTGAGATGACATCTGGCTTCCAAAGAGCAAGTGATCAAAGAGAGAGGGAAAATGCAAGAGAACCCAAGACAGAAGCTTCAATTATTTTATAACTTTATCTTGGAAGTGACACAATATCACTTCTGTTGTATTCTACAGACTAGATGCAAATCACTAAATCCAACTCACATTAAAGGGGAAAAGAAGTAAGCTCCATTTCTGAAAGGGAAGAGTAATAGTTGGTCAATTATAGTCTCAACCTCAAGAAAATTACGATTGGGTTCCCTAGTGGGAGTATTCCCCTTTTTGGAAGCATGATTACTAGACTAAAAGAACTTAAATTAGTAGGGACAGGAAACCAAATTGTTACTGGAAAATTACTAAAGGTAACCACGAGAGGAGTCAGTCCCATTGTCATCGTTTGATTTTGAACCAATGAATACTCGCTGATTATGAAGATAGTGTTGGGTAGACACAGAATGCTTAACTGAAAGCCAGAAAATTGCCATGAAATGTTTACATTATGGGCTTGATGTTATTTGTTTCATCAAGCTGTAAAATTGATTTTGAGTAGCAGCACTCCTTCATCAACTGGAAGTGGTACCCATAAGACCTGTTCAAACAGGTCTTCAAGGTACAAGTAAGTTGCATGAGAAAGTGGATGACTCAAATACTCTTGGTCTCTACTCCTGCTAAATACATTACTTTATCTCTCTCAGCCCTCTTCTATTACCTCATGAGAACCAATGACTGAGGAAAGAACAGCTTTGGCTTGGTTTAGAGATGATTCTACACAATATAATAAAACATCCAAAAGTGAATAACCATAGGACTATAGTCCCCCTCTGAGTTGGTCTTGAAGGATGGAATGGAAGGGAAAACTTCACTAGAAAACACTCTGAGCAGAGCATCTGGTTGCTTATTTCACTGGCCAGATGTGAGTCCACACTGTCTTAGGGGCTGTGGTTAATGATATTGCTGAATAGTTTAGAACATGGAGGGAACATTATTGTAAAATTAGTTACAAGGAGACATAGGGACTAGACATGCAGTTAAACTTCTCAGAGTGTTCACAGAATGTAAAGATTTTATGTCCCTTATGAATATCACTAAAGGGTGACCTCAGCAACAAAAGGTTTAAATCAAGTGGCAAGAATGGTTAATTCTATGAACATCAATTAGCCAATTTCCCCAGCTACTCTTGTCATTGGTCAACAGGCTCATGAATGAAACAGCCAGAATGGCACGGATGGAGGTTATATATAGTCTCAGCAACCTAGACTTTCACTCAAAGAGGCTGGTCTAGTGACAACCACTACTGAATACGCAATGTGCTAGAAGCAAAAACTATCACTGCATTCCCAATATGGCACCATTTCCCAAATGGATCAGACAGCTACCTAAAGACAGGATGATTAAAATGGATCATTTTCATGATGGAGGAGAAAATACTTTTTTTCTTAGTAGAACAAACACTTACCTAGGATCTGGATTATCTTCCCTGACTACAATGCCTTCTATGCATGGGCTTACAGAATGTCTTAACCACCATCATGGTATTTCACGAAACATAGTTTCTAACCGAAGGACTAATTTCACAGTAAGTGAAGTGTTTGCACTGGGCCCATACTCATGGAATTCATTGGTCTTACCATGCCTCACCATCCTGAAGCAGCTGGATTGATAAAATGGTGGATGGCCTTTTGAAAACTCAGTTATAATACCAATTGGGTGGCAACACCTTACAGAGCTAAAGCAATGTTTTTTTAGGATGTGGTTTGTGTATGGTGTAAGTAAGCATTGAATATATGATTTTTCCCCTAGCCAGCATTCATGGATTCTGGAATCAAAGTTTAGAAATAAGAGTGACTCTTCTCACTATTACTGCTAGAAATTCACTAGCAACAGTTTCTGTCCCTGTTACTTTAGAATCTGATGGTCTAGAAGTCTTCGTTCTAAAGGGAGGAATGCTTCCATTAGGGGACACAACACTGAATTCGTTGAACTAGAAGCTGAAACCACCAACTCTTCACTATGGATTCATTATGCCACTGAATCAAAGACATAAAAAGAGGTTTTACTGTACTGCCTGAAAATACTAATCCTGAATTTTACGGAAAATTTAGAGAAAATAGAGGTATGTTTGAAATAAAGGAGATACTTCCTGGGGATACTAATCCTGAATTTTATGGGAAATTTAGAGAAAATAGAGGTATGTTTAAAATGAAGGAGATACTTCCTGGGGATACTAATCCTGAATTTTATGGGAAATTTAGAGAAAGGTGAGGTATGTTTGACATAATGGAACTACTTCTTGGTACTTCCCATGCCTCATACTTATAGTCAATGGAAAATTACACCCCCATTTGGGCAGGACTGATAATGACTCAGACCACTAAGGAATAAAAATGCAGGTCACCTCACCAGGTATAAAACCATGATAAGCTGGAATGTCTCCTAAGGGCAGAAGAAAAATGGATTGGGTAGTTTATTCTCTACTGCTGACCCTTATGTAAGTATTCATAGCTTCAGAATGAGACAGTGTGTCTCTCCACCAGGACCCAGTAGTACATGAGTCATCATTGCTGAAAACGCATTCCTAAATAATTCCAAGAAATATATGATACAGACATCCTTGAAGATTTAAGATTATCTGATGTCATCTGCTATATATAAAGTGCATCCACCTCTGTGAGGCTAGTGGCAACATCCAATCTAATAAGCATTTCATGATCTGAAATGTAGTATTTGTTTAAATATTTGTTTGATGTTTCCTAAGGTTTTAAGTGTTTTGGTCCTCGTTTAAATTGTTTTCCTCTCTAGAAACTATAAGAAAGATAGACAGATTTGGTAGACTAGATAGATAGATAGATAGATAGATAGATAGATAGATAGATAGATAGATAAGATAGATAATTTCCCAATAAAGCTTACAGCTTTCTAAGTCCTGTGGAGGCAAGGGAGTGATTTCTATCAGCTATAAGTATACTAGATCTAGAATATTTTACATGTACCTTATTCACTCTCTTTCAATGTGCACAGTGTACTTATTGTATACTGTACAGACTTCCTAGGGATTTTTTAGTTTTGTTTGAGCTTTGCAGTTTATGGGGTTACTTTTTCAGCCAGAATTATCAAGATGGTTTATTTCTATATCCAGAGTCTACTGTATTTTTATTGATCCCTGGAAGTAGGATATTATCATGACAATATGCTATGGCTGATCAGAGCCCCGTGTCTTTTAAGATTTAACACATAATGTTACGGCAGCTACAAAGAATGAGTTAACACGCCCTTGAGGTAATAACATGAATGTGTATTCAGTATCTTCTCGGTTAACTCATTTTGTTCCTGGCTCATTACATTCGTATTTATCAGGATAGAGAAGGACGCACTGGCTCACTCAATTACTCTGTAGTACTCCTGGGTGTAGTGATGTCTAAGATGGTGACCTCAGCAAGGGCAGCCTTGGTTAATTTCCTGTTTTATCTGTTTCCACATTCAGGGAATTTGCCTACGGATCAAAGATTCCTTCACTTGGGCCCCTCCTTTTTGATTACATATTTGCAAGCACAGTTTCTAAGCACAGTTTTCAATTTTTCCCATTAGTTGTGTTTCCTCGTCTTTCCTTGTTCAATCCTCTTAGCCTGATACTGTCTCTGGGGGTAGTTGTCACTCTGCCTTTTTAAATTCCTTCTGTCTTCAGACAATCCAGCTGCTTGAACTACCCAGCAGGGCCTTAGGATTGTTGCCATTAGTGGATGCTTGACATTAGGCCACTCTAGGATTCACAACCACAAACTTAAACTTTTTAGTATGAGGCCTCTTACATCAATTTTTAAAACAAATTTTTGTCAATGTCTCATTTCTGACAGTATGTGAGTGAGATTCACATATGACTGTATGAATATTGAGAATAATGCACACTACACCACACAAATCTCACTTAACTTACATCAGTATGTTTGCAATATATTCAAAGGAACCAGGTTTAAACAAGGATGCAACATCGGCTAACAGAGCTTAGTGAATACAATTTTTGAGTCTCCCCCATTTTCCTCAAAGGAAAGTGTTTTTAAGCCACTGTGTTATTCTATTTTGCACTGCTGTAATGAAATACCTGAGGCTGCATAATTTATAAAGAAAAGAGGTTTATTTTGGCTCAAGATTCTGCAGACAGTGCATAGTATCAGTGCCAGCATCTGCTTCTGCTGAGACTTCAGGAAACCTATAATCGTGGCAGAAGGTGAAGGGGGAGCAATCAGGTCACATGGCAAGAGAGTGGGGAGATGCCAGGCTCTTTTTAACAATTAGACCTTGTGTGAACTAATACAGCAAAAACTCACTCAGGGAGATGGTACCAAGCCATTCATGAGAGGTCTGCCCTCATGAGCAAGACACCTCCCACTAGATCCCATGTCCAACACTGGGGATCACATTTCAACATGAGATTTGAAGGAGACAAAAGTTCAAACCCTATCATGCACCCATATCATTCATAAATTCCAGTATATTCAATTACCTTGTATAGTTGTACATACTGCTTTTGTTGAGCCATACCTCCTAGGTCTAACTTCCTGGTTCTGGGTAATTTTTTTTTTTTTCTTGATTGTTAGTATCATATTGCTGATTATCTATAAGTCATGTATCAGTTTCTGGATATCACAAATAGCTTCTAGGTTGAACTATGAAATAATGGTGATCTTTGGACAGTCATCTCTCTACTGAGCCTAGGACAAAGTGTAGCTTCCCTGATTGAAGAGGATGAATTCATGTATACATTAATGTTTACATACTGATTTGATTATAATCATATATATATATTTAGACTTAGTCTCTGTTTATAGATAGATTGATATCACCAAAATATTAATAGAGTTTATTTTGGGAATATTAGATAGAGTTATTTTCTTTCCTAAAGAAAAATATTTGTGTCACATTTTTGTTTTCATTCAACAAATAGGTAATGAAATGAGCGGAAGGTAATGAGTGCCTTCCAAGTACCAAGCACTGTGTTAGACGTAGTAGAGATGTGAGGGGCAGGGAAATGATGGATGAGATAGCTCCTGTCCATCTCATGAACCTTAGTTTAGCTGAGAAGAATAGAAGCAAATGTGCATGCTAGGGTGAAGTATGACTAATAATGATTACAAAGTTTCAGCTTTGTGCCACCAAGAGCACATCTGTAACCACAACTTCCTGTCTCCCTTGGAAATAGTAATCTCATAGAAATGTTTTCTATGCTTATGTTTTCAAGATGTATAAAAATAGGACATATTGGAGATAATACTAAAAGAAATCAGGATGGTTTAATGGATTAGACATCAGGAGACCTGTGTTCCAGGAAAAGTTTTCTCTTTTAATGTCATTCAGCTATTTAAAAAAATCTTTAAAATGATAAAACTTGGTCTTAACTCTTTGAAATTTCCTTCCTAATAAAACTGTGTGGCTATAGAAGCATGAAGAAATGAATTAACAATGAATTGAATTGATATTACACTAGTTTTCTATTGCTGCCATAACAAATTATCACAGCTTTAGTGACTTCAAACAGAACAAATATATTTTCTATTTCTCCAAGACGGAATTCTAACGTAGGTCTCACTGGGCTAAAATCAAGGTATTAGCTGAGCTAAATTCCTTTTTAAAAGCTCTAGGGGATAATCTGCCTGTTCTAGGGGATTTCTTTGCCTGTCCCAGCTCTTAGAGGTCTCTCTCTGGTCTTTGCACATTATTCCCTACATTTCAGAACCAGCAATGAGATACCCAATCCTTCTCATCCTGACGTCGCTCTGACCACAGCTGAAGAGTCCTTCACTTTTAAGGACTTCTGTGATTAGACTGGGCCCATCCAGATAATCCAGGATGATCTCAGTATCTCAAGGTCCTTAACCTTAGCATGTCTGCAAAGTTTCTTTTGCTCTCTAAGGTAACACTGATAGGCTCTAAGAATTTGGCTGTGGACATCTTTGGGGGCCATTACTTCTCCTTTCAGACATTTTTTAATTTTATTTTTTGAGACAGGGTCTCACTCTGTCACCCAGGTTGGAGTACAGTGGCATGATCCTGGCTCACTGCAACTTCCACCTCCCAGGTTGAAATGATTCTCCTTCCTCAGCCTCCCAAGTAGCTGGGATTACAGATGTACACCACCATACCTGGCTAATTTTTGTGTGTTTAGTAGAGATGGGGTTTCGCCATGTTGGCCAGGCTGGTCTCCAACTCCTGATCTCATGTGATATCCACCCACCTCAGACTCCCAAAGTGCTGGGATGAGTCACCGTGCCCGGCTGCCTCCCAGACATTTTTAAACAATAAATTTTTAGATCAATTCATCATTGCATACAGAAACGCAGGGATATTTTAAACCAACTTTTCACAGGATCTATAGTACCTATGATAGGCTAATAATGGCTACCCAAATACATCCACACCCTAATGTCAACTCCAATATGGGTATATACTGCATGTGTTGTTGACAATAAATTAGTATCACATGCCCAAACATCTATTCCTTTTTTTCTTTTTTTTCCAACTGTTATTCAGGAGTACATGTGAAGGTTTCTTACATAGGTGAGAATTCGTGTCACAGGGATTTGTTGTACAGATTATTTCATCAACCAGATATTAATCCCAGTACCCAATAGTTATCTTTTCTGTTCCTCTCCCTCTTCCCTCCCTCCACCCTCAGGTAGACCTCAGTGTCTGCTATTTCCTTTGTGTTCATGAATTTTCATCATTTAGCTGCCCTTATAAGTGAGAACATGTGGTATTTTTAGTTTGCTAAGGATAATAGTTCTAACCCCATAGATACTCCTGCAAAAGACATGATCTTGTTCTTTTTTATGGCTGCGTAGTATTCCATGGTGTATATTACCATATTTTTTAAATCCAATCTGTAATTGATGGGAGTTTAGGTTCATTCCATGTTTTTGCTATTGTAAATAGTGCTGCAATAAACATTTGCCTGCATGTGTCTTTATGGCAGAATAATTTATATTCCACTGGGTATATATCCAGTAATGGGATTGCTGGGTTGAATGGCAGTTCTGGTTTTAGCTCTTTGAGGAATCTCTATGCTTCTTTTCACAGTCGTTGAACTAATTTACACTCCTACAGTGTATAAGCCTTCCCTTTTCTCTACAACCTCACCAGCATCTGTTCTTTTTTGACGTTTTAGCAATAGCCATTCTGACTAGTGTAAGATAGTATCTCATTTTGGTTTTGATTGGCATTTCTCTAATGATCAGTGATATTGAGCTTTCTTTCAGATGCTTGTTGGCTGCTTGTATGTCTTCTTTTGACAAACATCTGTTCACGTCCTTTGCTCATTTTTTAGTGGGGCTGTTTTTTTCTTGTAAATTTAAGTTCCTTTTAGATGCTACATATTATACCTTTGTCAGGTGCATAGTTTGCAAATTTTTTCTCCCATTCTGTAGGTTATCTGTTTACTCTGTTGAGAGTTTATTTTGCTATGCAGAAACTCTTAAGCTTAATTAGATCCCACTTTTCTTTTTGTGCTTTTGCTGTGATTACTTTTGGTGTCTTTGTCACAAAATCTTTGCCTGTTTCTCTGTCCAGGATAGTATTGCTTATGCTGTCTCCCAGGGTTTGTGTGGTTTTAGGTTTTACATTTAAGTCTTTAATTCATCTTGAGGATTTTTTTTCTTGTATATGGTGTAAGGAAGGGGTCCAGCTTCAATCTTCTGCATATGGCTAGCCAGTTCTCCCAACACTATTTATTGAAGGGAGGCTTTTCCCCATTGCTTGCTTTTGTTAGTTTTGTTGAAGATCAGATCATAGGTGTGTGACCTTATTTCTGATATCTCTATTCTGTTCCATTTGTCTATGTGCCTATTTTTTGTACCAGTACCATCCCATTTTGGTTACGTAGAGTTTGAAGTTGGTAGCACGATGCCTCCAGCTTTGTTCTTTGTGCTTAGGATTGCCTTGGCCCTTCAGGCCCTTTTTTGGTTTCATATGAATTTTAAAATATTTTTTCTAGTTCTCGGAAGAATGTCATTGGTAGTTTGATATGAATAGCATTGAATCTGTAAATTGCTTTGGGTAGTATAGCCATTTTAATTATATTGATTTTTTTCTATCCATGAGCATGGGATGTTTTTCCATTTGTTTGTGTCTTCTCTGATTTCCTTGAGCAATGTTCTGTAATACTCATTGTAGAGATTTTTCACCTCACTGGTTAGCTGTGTTCCTAGGTATTTTATTATTTTTGTGGCAATTGTGAATTCTGATTTGGCTCTCAGCTTGACTGACTGTTGTGGGTGTACAGAAATGTTGGTGATTTTTGTACATTGATTTTGTATCCTGAGACTTTGTTGAAGTTGTTTATCAGATCTAGGAGTTACTGGGAACAGGCCATGGGATTTTCTGGGTATTAAATCATATTATTTGCAAACAGAAATAGTTTGACTTCCTTTCTTCCTATTTTAATATCCTTCTTTTTCTCTTGGCTTATTGCTCTGGCTAAGATTTCCAATAATATCTTGAATAGGAGTGGTGAAAGTAGGCATCCTTGTCTTGTTCCACTTCTTATGGGTATTGCTTTAAACTCTTTCCCACGCAGCATGATGTAGGCCGTGGATCTGTCATACCTAACTCTAATTATTATTATTATTTTTTTTAAATTTATTTTTTGAGATGGAGTCTTGCTCTGTCACCCAGGCTGGAGTGCAATGGCACGATCTCGGCTCACTGCAAGCTCCGCCTCCTGGGTTCACGCCATTCTCCTGCCTCAGCCTCCCAAGTAGCTGGGACTACAGGTGCCTGCCATCACACCCAGATAATTTTTTGTATTTTCATAGAGAGAGGGTTTCACCATGTTAGCCAGGATGGTCTCGATCTCATGACCTTGTGATCTGCTCACCTCGGCCTCCTAAAGTGTTGGGATTACAGGCATGAGTCACCACACCCAGCCAATCATGGTGAATTAACTTTTTGATGCCCTGCTGGACTTGGTTTGCAAGTATTTTGTTGAGGATCTTTGCATCAGTGTTCATCAAGGATTATTGCAGGAAGTCAGGGACCCCGAACGGTGGGACCAGCTAAAGCCATGGCAGAACAACATAAATTGTGAAGATTTCATGGACATTTATTAGTTCCCCAAGTTACTACTTTTATAATTTCTTACCCCTGTCTTTACTGCAATCTCTGAACATAAATTGTGAAGATTTCATGGACACTTATCACTTCCTCAATCAATATTCTTGTGATTTCCTATGCCTGTCTTTAATCTTTTAATCCCATCATCTTCATAAGCTGAGGATGAATGTCATCTCAGGACCCTGTGACGATTGCGTTAACTGCACAAATTGTTTAACCAATATGAAATCTGGGCACCTTGAAAAAAGAACAGGATAACAGCGATATTCAGGGACCCAGGGAGATAACCTTAAAGTCTGGCTGCCTGTGGGCCTGATGGAACAGAGCCATATTTCTCTTCTTTCAAAAGCAAATAGGAGAAATATCACTGAATTCTTTTTCTCAGCAAGGAACATTCCTGAGAAAGAGAATGCGTTCCCAAGGGGAGGTCTCTGAAAAGGCTGCTTTGGGAACATCTGTCTTTTACAATTGTAGATAAGGGATGAAATATGTGGTCTCCCATAGTGCTCCCAGGCTTATTAGGATGAGGAAGTTCCTGCCTAATAAATTTGGTCTGCTCTCAAACCCTGTCTCCTGATAAGAAGTTATCAATGACAATGCATGCCTGAAACTTCATTAGCAATTTAAATTTTGCCCGGGTCCTGTGATCTCACCCTGCCTCCATTTACCTTGTGATATTTTATCTGAAGTATGCTTATTCTGAAGCACGTGACCTCTGTGACCCACACCCTATTTGTACACTCCCTCCCCTTTTGAAAATCACTAATAAAAACTTGCTGGTTTTGCGGCTTGGGGGGCATCAAGGAACCTGCTGACATGTGATGTCTCCCCTGGACACCCAGCTTTAAAATTTCCCTCTTTTGTACTCTTTCCCTTTATTTCTCTGACCAGCTAACACTTAGGGAAAATAGAAAATAACCCCCGAAGAATTATCAGGGGTGGATTCTCCCAATAAAGGATGTTGGCCTGAAGTTTTGTTTTTGTTTTTTCTATGCCAGCTTTTGGTGTCAGGATGATGTTGGCCTCATAGAATGAGTTGAGGAGAAGTCACTACTTCTCAAATTCTTGGAATAGAATTTGGCTGTGAATCCATCAGGTCCTGGGTTTGTTTGATTTTTTTTTTTTTTTTTTTTTTTTGGTTGCTAGGCTATTTGTTAGTGATTCAATTTTGGAGCTCATTATGGGTCTGTTCATGGAATCAATTTCTTCTTGGTTTAGTTTTGGGAAGGTGTGTTTGTTTAGGAATTTCTGTCTCTTCTAGGTTTTCTAGTTTGTGTGCATGGAGGTGTTTATAGTAGTTTCTGATGGTTATTGGTTATTTTTAATTCTATGGGGTCACAATTTCTAATTGTGTTTATTTTTATATTCTCTTTTTTCTTTACTAGTCTAGCTAGTTGCCTGCCATTAATTTTTTCAAAAAACTAATTTCTGGATTCATTGATCTTTTGAATTATTTTTCATGTCTCAATTTCCTTCAGTTCAGCCCCAATTTTGGTTATTTTTGTCTTCTTATAGCTTTGGGATTGATTTGTTCTTTCATCTCTACTTTTTTCAATTGTGATGTTAAATTGTTAAATTGAGATCTTTCTAATTTTTTGATGTGGGTATGTAGTGCTACTAATTTCCCTCATAATGCTGCCTTAGTTGTGTCCCAGAGATTCTGGTACATTTTATCTTTGTTCTCATTCATTTTGAAGACCTTGATTTTTGCCTTAATTTTATTATTTACCCGTAAGTCATTCAGTAGCGTGTTTAATTTCCATGTAATTGAATGGTTTTGAGTGATTTTCTTAGTCTTGACTTCTGTTTTCATTGCTCTCTGATCCAAGAGTGTATTTAGTATGATTTTGGTTCTTTGGCTTTTGATGAGGATTCTTTTATGTCCAAATATGTGGTCAATTTTAGAGCATGTGCCATATGGCAATGAAAAGAATGTATAATCTCTTGTTGGGTGTGGAGAGTTCTGTAAAGGTCTTTCAGATCCATTTGGTCCAATGTTGATTTCAGCTCCTGAATATCACTCTTAATTTTCTTCCCGACATCTGTTCCTAATAGGAGTCTAATATGATCATGTCTAAACAGAAGCAAGTGAAAAATGAGTATTAATATTCAACAATTTTTAACTTAGTATTAGAATGATCTATTTAGTTTGGCTATATGTAATAGTAACCCAGACAGTTGCCAAATGTATCACTTCATTTTAATTAGGAAACTATTATATACTTTTTACAATTCTAAGGTGTCATATAGTAATTTAAGTTTATAGTCTTGTCTCCACATATGAGCACATTTAAACACTCTGGGCCATATGAACACATAACATTTATCAAATTTCAGAGTTGTTAACTGCTATAAGAGTGGCATCTCAAAGTTTTGGTTTGAGGAGTGATAAGGATATTAATTGTTTCCCTTATAAAACTGAAAGCTAAGTTGATTGGAATGCAACTAATTGGGAGTAAGTGATATTTCAGCCTCAACTGCACTGACATATTTGTGTTCTAAATAGTTGATATATGAAAGAAAAACATTCTAATTCTTTATAAATTATATGATCAAATAAAAATACATGGAGGACAAGGTTTTAAATAAAGGGCAATGTTTGATTTTTTAATTAATATTTACCTAAAATCATTTAGTCTGGGTTGTATTAATTTTTTTTCAGCTTTTGACAGAATTAATGGCCTATATAAATTAGCCACTTTCCCTTAATTATCTAAATCTTGAGGTATGTGGTACTTTTTTGTTTTTTAAAATAAAGCATTTAAACTTAAATCTGAAAATTAACTTGTCTTGAAATGAAATTTAAATCAAATCAACAAATATTTATTGAAGCCCCACTACAAAGCAAAGATGCTTACTTAATAGTTAATCTTAAAAGAATCACTTTATAGGGTTTTACATTTGGAATCCATAATTAAGTATATGCATGTGCTATATTTTATTAATAATAAAATGCTTTATCACTTTATAATCATCTCCATTTCACAACATGAATGGAAAAGCCATGGTGATAGTTGAACATAAAGAATAATTTGGTTGACTTGATGCAGAGTTATCTGTAATTTCTAAGGATAAATAGATGCCTTATGAGAGGTCAATTTCAGTAAGCAACCTACGGATGACTGACCTAAATCTTTGTTTCTGGATCCTAATGACTCACAGAAACATGTTGTCTTTAGGCCCTGCTTATTATATAATGTGAGGAAAGCAGAACAAATTCCTTTCATCTTCTCTTCTCTACCTAAGCCTGTTTCCTAGTACAGTTCCGTATCTTGTATATTTAGGTCAGAAACAAAATATTGATGGGAAATAAAATCTATTTTTTTTTACAAGAAACATGGCCATTAAATGATCCTCCACTTGCTTTCCAGTTCATGGTAAGCCTACTTTGTTCTGGAAAAGGTAAGGTTCAGGTGCAAAACCACTACCCCTTGAAATTCTGCTATGGCTTGAATGTTTCTCTAAAACACATGTTAAAATGTAATTGCCACTGTGATGGTATTAAGAGGTAGGACCATTAAGAGGTGATTAGACCATGAGGCCTCTGCCCTCATGAAAGGATTAACGTTATTGTGAGAGCTGACTTATTATCCCAAGAGTGGGTTGTTATAGAAGCAAATTCAGCCCTCTCTATCTCTCACTCCTGGCTTTTGTTGTTCTTCTGCCTTCTACCACAGGATGAGCAGCATGAAGACCCTACCAGATGCTAGTGCCATGCTCTCGTACTTCCAGCTTCCAGAAAGCTGAGCCAAATAATTTTTTTTTTTCTGTATAAATTACCCAGTCTGTGTATTCTGTTATAGAAACACAAAATGGATTAAGACAAAGCCTCACCAGGCTGTGACCACTGCCACTTAGTTTCTTAAGATTCCTACATTGGAAATAATCTCTTAAAAGTTTTCAATTCAATGTTTATAAGGTTGCAAATTAAGAAAAGGAGACTTGGCCATGTACAAGAAAATTGGAACTATGATTATTCCTAATATTGAGACTGCACTAATCTATCGTCCTAGGAATTAAAAATAAGTGGGCACAATAAAACATAAAACCTTGTTGTTTGTTGTTGGATTTAATTTTTCTTTTGGGCCCATAAATCAGTTGCCCTGAGATTCGTAATTTAATTCTAAAAGTAGTAATTGTTTAATTGGGGAGTCCTTCTGAAGATAATTGTTGAGGTCTATGAGTGAATAGAGAAAAACTTCCTTTCTTCTGAAGCTGACTTCTAGCATGCTCTGTCCTTTCTGAAGAGTCTTCCAAAATAAAGATTTTGCTTTAAGAACATTGTAAAAGTCTATTTTAAACTGACTAATTGTGTTTGCATATTATTTTAAAGGGATTATTTTCTAGTCAAGAAAAAATACATAAAAACCTTTGGAATATAGCTTTTTATTGATTTTTCAAAGACAGTTTGGGAGGCTCTTGAAGCAAAAAATAATATATATTATTTAGGCATGAGACAAATACTCTATTAGGAACAGTACTTTGGCATGAGACTAATTGTAAAAGTTGAGAATGCTTTAGCAAGCAAAAAAGACATTACAAAGTATAGCTAAATGATATATTTATAATTAAGAAATGTACTTTATATAAAATTGTACAACTTTACCATTCTTGATATTTTAAAACCCAAGCTTGTAATACTTCAGTAAAAACACAGGCAATTGTAATCTACACATCTACTCTTTTTCAGTTGAATATGTTCAACTCTAACTTTAGGTTCTCTTTCTTTCTTTCCCTCTCTCTTTCTCCCCTCCGTCCGCCCCCCGCCCACACACACATGTGAAAAGGTGGTGTTACTGGTACCAAGCTCTCTCTCTCTCTCTATGTGTGTGTGTATATATATATATACACACACACACACACACATATATATACACACACATATATATATATAAAATTTATTTGGATATCCTAGAACAATACTGAAGCATGAGATGTATGCATTATGTTATTCACATATGGATTATGTTACTCTACATACTAAAATATGTCAATAATCCTGAATTGGTTAATGCAGAGGTTTTCTACTATATTCAAACTAAGAGAAGTGGAAGATATGTGGCTCAGGTCCTACACTGGTGCTGGGCCTATTTGTCCCTGGAACCATTCCTCATGCTTCTGCTTTCCTAGCTTCTACCATATAGAAAGTATCTTTTAGTCTCCAAAGTCAGCTGCCTTCTGGAAGTGTTTAGCCTGTGGGAAGCCCTGGCAGGTTCTCCTGGCATGGACAGTGTCTCCTGCAAATCATATATTTGTTTTGTAGTTCCAGATCCTGCAGAACAGGTCCATCTGGTTTCAGATTCCCCTTGTAGTGCTGGTTCTTCAGAGCCAGTAACACCACCTTTTTCCTTTTTCCTGCAGCCCTTTGTTCTAGAGGTGGTAATAGCATCCATATGGCTTCCAGGTGCCTCGCCATTCCTCTTTGATTCTCAGATTTCCATCACCTGTGAACCAAATCCCCAAACCATGTTCACTCTTTCATGAGGACTTGCAGTGGGTTCAATTTTCTGCTTAAATTGATGATACAGGATCCCCACGTGTTCGGTGACTAGAGTTGTTCCTGGCTTTATACATTATCATTCTGGATTTCTTAAGGCTCCTTTGGATGAAAAGAAGGTCTGAATGCACATAAAAGGCTTGAGCCTCTCATTCTAAGTGTAAACTTCAAATTATCCGATAGTTTAGCACCTTTCTGTCTCTGTTCCCAGTCTGATTTGCCACTCTCATTCCCAGTTTCTGCACAAACTCCGGGAATTCTAGTCATATACCTTCCGTTAATCATACGTTTGGTGATACTATTGCCTATTCCTGAATACATTTCCTTCTCAACCACTAATGATGAAATCCTACTCAAACTTCACGGGCCCAGAATAAATATAGTTTGTCCTCAAATTTTATATTTGCAAATGTGTCTGCTCACTAAAATTCATTTGTAATTCCAAAATAAATACTTAGGGCACTGCCACAGTAGTTTGCAGACATGGACAGAATGGTGAAAAATGTGAGTCTCCAGATGTCAATGTTCTCAGCTGAGGTACAACAAGGCAGTTTGCAGCCTTCTTATATTAGCTCTCATTCTCTGAGCAGATGCCTTTTTCTCAGTCTATTTAATACCACGTTTTTTTTTTTTCGTTTTTGTTCCTTTGGTTGGCGATTTCACTGTTTAAAATGAACTTCATGCATAGGGTTTAAGTGTTGTCCGGTGTTCCTCAGTGTAAGAAGGCCGAGATGTGCCTCACAGAGAAAATATGTCTGTTATACTAGCTTTGTTTAGGCATGAGTTGTAGTGCTGTTGGCCAAGACTTCAATATTAATGAATCAACAATGTACATTAAATAAGATGTTTCTAAACAGAAATACCTATAAAACAAAGTTATTTATGAATCAGTTGGAAAAAATGTTACCAGATGCTTGCAGCAACTAGTCCTGTATTCTTCAAGAAGTAACAGTTAATTGTTTGCAATTTCAGTATTCATAGTGACTTTACAGAACACAACTAACGCAAAAAAAAAAAAAAAGAGAGAGAGAATTTACATACTACCCTTTCTAGGAAGCTTCCTCTGATCTCCCCTTCTTCTAATTTCCCTCCCTTTAATTTCCCATAATCTTTTATCTGAATCTCTTTCCCTTTCCTAAGTCATACTTAAATGTTCAGGATCAGTAATAGACATTTCTATTAACAGAGTTTTGGGAAAAAGCAAATTCAGAGATGCAAACCAAGCCAAGAGTAAGTGGGTAGCTAAAGTCAGTAAACCAGAGAAGGAATGACAAGTAGTGTGTCAACCCATAGAGCCACAATGTAATTTTGAAAGCCTACATTTACAGCCTAAAATGATGAAAGCTCAGAGCAAATAGTAAGCAACTGGATTCTGGGAAATGCCTCCAATTGGCATTATTGTCTATGGCTGGCTTTTATGTATTCACTACGACACGGTTTTGAGGAAGGCTGGCCGCATTTATTGTGTCAGAAATTAGGCAGACACCTGTCATCACTTTGTGTCTTCTAGTATGATTATTTATGGCCATGTCATAGTCTAACTGGACTGTAAGCTCAGGATCTGGGCATGATTCATTTTTGTTCATGTCTAACAATCTCCTGACATAATCTCTATAAATACTTTTTGAAAAAATACATGCAAGAATCAGTTCTGTTATATAATCCATTAGTATAAAAACTGTAACTTTAGTAGTGAAAATTTGATTCTCTAGGAGAACTTTTTATTGCTAACGTTCAGTTATATGGCTTGCCTCAGAGAATGCTGCATACTATAACAAATTACCACACACGGGGGCTTATAAACAATGGAAATTTATTTCTCACAGTTGTGGAGGATGGAGTGAGTGCGAGTATGGTCAGATTCTGGTGGTGAGGGCCCTTTTTTTGAGTTGTAGATTGTCTGCTTCTGGTTATAGCCTCACACAGTAGGGAAAAGGGACAAGAGAACGCTCTAGTGTTCCTCTTATAAGGACATTAATTTCATTCATGACCTAACTGCCTCCCCAAACACCACCTGTTAATGCCGTCACATTGAGAGTTAGGAATTGAACATACGAATTTTAGGGAGAAACAAACATTCAGTCCATTGCACGACTCATGGTTATTTTCCTTTTAATTTTTCAAAAACTAGATAAGCTCCTTGTGGAATTAGATATAAATCAATGGTAATACTCCTAGTACCAGTATTAAATTACTTACAGTTATTTTGTTAACAGTGTTAACATTATTTTTGCAAGAAGTTCAGTAAGTAAAAACATTAAATTAGCTATTTTTCGTAGGTCATGCTTGCATAGAATCTATGAGCTTAATATTTATGAAATGGACTTCAAATAACTGGCATGTTTTAAAGGAAATAATACTCTGTCAGCCAGTACCAGAAATTTGTATTCATGTCTAGAATATTTTCTCAAGTTTTTAATCTTTGGACAAAATATTAAGCATAGATGGAATTTTAATCCAATAGTGACGATTGCTAAAAGGATTATTGCACTTGCTCTTTGTGGTTGCACATGCCTCACGTAACAGAACGCTGACGTAGAGCTAATCTAAGTCTGCTCTTTGTAATTTAAAAAAAATTATAAAGAACCTTTACTAAATGTTTAGGCAACAAATCATTTATTATCTCACAGAAGTTTCTTGGGAAAAGGGTACATCAAATTGATTTGAAAACAAAAATCTCCAAATAGATGTATGGCATCGACATAGCCAAATATGTTCTCATTCATTCTTTACTTTGAATAATTGGCTCCTAATATTATATGCCTCCTTCTACTCATTTCTTTTCTAAATGATTGGTAAAAACTAGTTTTGTTATTAACCATCTTATAAATCAATATATTTATATCTAGCCACCATTTTCTTAGTCTAAATTTGTGGCTTCTCACAGTAGAAAAGCTCTAAACCATGCTCAGAAAATTTTATTCTAGCATTTTCTTGATTTCAAAAATTATGATTGGATCTTTTTCTCAATTTCAACTTCAATGAGCCCTTTCCATAAAATTGTTCTGCTTAATAGCATAGAAAAAAAGCTTGATCACGGATATCTGTTGATGTTCATTCACTGAAAACCTACACTGTGTCTTATTGCTACTTAAGTTTGTTGAGGAATGAAATTTATTGCAAGGTGATGATCTGGAGAGATGATGGAACTAGACATAGTTATTTCCCATTACAGAATAGCAGGATATGAATTTATTTGGCACTTAATCAGGACAAACTGTATATAGTTTCACTTCCACAACAAACATTTTTTAGCAATTTTAACTATATTCTCCTCCATTGAACAATATTGTCAAATATTCTACTGAACCATAATTTTTAATTCTTTGAATAAGTCTAAATGTTCTGAAAAAAGGCTTTTATTCACTGCAAAGTATGGATATGATTATTAAATAACTTAGAAGTCCAAAACTGATTTTATGATGAATTCAACTATCATTACTCCTAAATTCTCACACATACACACACACACACACACACACACACACACACACACACACTCCACATTTGGGCTCTTTGTTATTAAACTCTCTTCAGTAATTCTAGCAAACAATATTTTTTGTGGGACACGAAGGTAGCAATGACATACCGCCCTGATATGGTTTGATTATGTCACCACCAAAATCTTATCTTGAATTGTAGGTCCCATAATCCCCACATGTCGTAGGAGGAGCGCAGTGAGAGGTAATTGAATCATGGCCACAGGTTTATCCTGGCTGAGAGTGAATAAGTCTCATGAGCTCTGACAGTTTCATAAAGGGCAGTTCCCCTGCACATTTTCTTGCCAGCCACCATGTAAGATGTGCCTCTTCTCCTCCTTTGTCTTCCACCATAATTGTGAGGCCTCCCCAGCCATGTGGAACTGTGAGTCCATTAAACCTCTTTTTCTTTATAAATTACCCAGTCTCAGGTATTTCTTCATAGCAGTATGAAAATGGACTAATGCACCCACTCCTCCCCACTTCCTACCCAACAACTTAGAAATAAGGGGAATATAGCTGTCTTGAGAAGTCAACAGCAGAATCTTCAACTTATAATAACAGAAGACTCAAGCCATGGAATCATAAAATTTATTTAACCCTAGATCAGTCAATGATGTGCTTGTTAAAAGAAAGGGTGACCAACAAAAATGTAAAGTCAGTAAGATAAAATGTGATGATGTAGATCAGGCACAGCCAAGGTGGTGCTGATGCTGAGCCTGCAGAGACACAAAAATTCTAATCATAAGAGAGGACTTTACTAGGGAGGAACAAGGATATTTCATCAGATTTCACCCTGGCATTGATAAATTGCCCACAGGTCAATCTATTTACCTTTGCTTTAATTCTATGAATTCTGTGCTTACTAGGCCTAAGTAAACTTCTGATTAGCAAAGTGGATTCTCAAACATCTTGAAGAAGAAAAAAAGTGTGGTGCTCTAGACTGTGGATGTGAACAGTCCAGTGACTGGAAAGCTGTAGTCCTCATTATAAATCAGAAACATGTTATTCGGTGTTCATTATACACTGGTATCAGGTGATTTGATTATTATTGGTTTGTCCCCTGTAACCAAATTATTTCTGGCTATATTAATAAAATTTCCATTTCTCACCTCCAAGGATGAGGACCATATCTTAAGCCTTGGTAAATTTAGCACAATAAATGCCATTCTTTAAGGACTGCTGATTTTGCCTCTGAGCTAAATTATAGCATAGTTTAATGACTCTGCCAACCATTGGTGACAGAAATATTATCTAATAATACATTACACATATTATGCCAATGCATGCAATGATTTTCTAGTTATGTTTTTTACATTAAAATGCAAAAACTACTTCAGTCTTAACCATATGACATTTTATCTTTGACCTAACAATATGGTAATTTCATATAATTTAACTTGAAATTTAGTCTCCTTTTGTTTCTCTATTAAGTTCATGTGCTTGTTTCACAATGACCACATGTCACATTTTTTCTTGATCCTTCAATTTCCTGCTTCTCATCTCTTTTTCTCCTCAGTTCACACCAATGAGATCACTTTACACTTGTGGACATCTTGACCCTGTTTGCTTTCAGCTCCATCCTCTTCTTTATGGCATAGACATCAATCCTGAAGCCTGAATTTCCCAGATTTATCTCACAAGTGGTTGCCTGCTGGATTTGCCAGTGGGAGGAGGCCCTGGTGGGAGATTGTGCAACATCAGGAAGCAAGAAGCCAGGGCTGTTCTTGTCCTCTGTCCTCAATATGTAGTGGAGTGTCTCTGGGAGTAGGGGTATCAACCCCTGCTCTCATTGGGTGGACAGGCTCTGTTTCCAGCTTCTGTGGGGTGACCTTTGTCCCTGGAACTAGTAACACCTCCTCCTCCATTCTTCTCCAATGCAGAAGTGATAGTTATCTCCTGCTGTCTACAGCCCGTGTTATCTCAGTTTCCCTATGCGGGGCTCAGCTCCTTCATACCAGTTCAATCAATTCCCTGCATTATGTTCTTCCTGTTGTAAAGTCTTGAAGTGATTTATCTTTTTCTCCCAACACACTGACTCATATAATACCTAAAAAATATACAAACTGCTAGATTTGAGTCCCATTCTATTCTCATCACCCAAAATTAGTTGAGTCTGAATTTATCGTCCTCCCCACCTCCTATAATAATAAATAAGTCCCTTTCTCTGTCAATGGCAAATTTCTTCACATCTCCTCCGCTTTCCTTAATTACCTATTTTATCGTGTCTCCTCTGCTTTCCTTAATTACGTATTGTTTTTGTTTAGTTTTAACTTTTTAAGTATGCATACAATTTATAACTACAATAAGATTTTAGCAGAATTTTTCTTCAAAAAGCCCTCCCTTGGCTCTAAATTCCTATACAGTGATTTCCTGAATTTCTTTGCTTCCTTTCTTATTAAATGTAAGCAAAAAGTTTTCTAAACTTACTGTGCCCACTTCCTCACTTTCTAGTCTGTTTCAAATTAACTTCCATTGGCCGGGCGCGGTGTCTCACGCCTGTAATCGCAGCACTTTGGGAGGTCGAGGAGGGTAGATCATTTGTGGTCGGCAGTCCGAGACAAGCCTGACAAACATGGTGAAAGCTCATCTCTACTAAAAATATACAAATTAGGCTAGGTGCGGTGGCTCAAGCCTGTAATCCCAGCACTTTGGGAGGCCGAGACGGGCGGATCACGAGGTCAGGAGATCGAGACCATCCTGGCTAATACGGTGAAACCCCGTCTCTACTAAAAAAATACAAAAAACTAGCCGGGCGAGGTGGCGGCGCCTGTAGTCCCAGCTACTCTGGAGGCTGAGGCAGGAGAATGGCGGGAACCCGGGAGGCGGAGCTTGCAGTGAGCCGAGATCGCGCCACTCACTCCAGCCCGGGCGACAGAGCGAGACTCCGTCTCAAAAAAAAAAAAAAAGAAAGAAAGAAAGAAAGAAAAAAAATATATATATATATATATACACACACACACACAAATTAGCCGGGCGTGGTAACGGACGCCTGTAATCCTAGCTACTTGTGAAGCTGAGACAGGAGAATCGCTTGAACCTGGGAGGCGGAGGCTGCAGGGAGCCGGTATCACGCCACTGCACTCCAGGCTGGACGACAGAATGAAACTCTGTCTCAAAAACAAAACAAAACAAATTAACTTCCATCCTCACCTCACCACTCTGTCTGAAACCTGTTGTCAAGCTGGATCAGCCTTTAAATAATGAAATGCACACTTGCCTGCCCTACTTCAATTGCCTGTACAGTAGCTTTTGACAAATAGCTTGTTCTGGCCTCTGTTAGATATTAAGATTCCACACTGTTCTGCATTTCTTGTTCATTTGTTTGTTTGTTTACTTGCTGTTTTCAGTTTCTCTGTCTCATTTGCTCTCTACTTTCTCAATTTAACTTCCAAATTCCGGATTTCCTAAGGGCTTAGAAAAGGTTTCCTAAATCTCTGACTTCAATCTCTCGTTGGGTGATTTAATTTTCTATGGGTCTGTTTAATTTTTTATTGGGTGATTCTTTCTCCATGGATAGAAATATCATCTCTGCAGTGATGATTTCTAAAATTTTAGCTTCGTTAACATTACCTTTCTAAGATTTATGTCAATTCTTAATTGAAATCTCTATTTGGCGATCTCATGGACAGTTTATATTTAACTTGTAACAGTTTAAATCTCATTTTTTCCCAGTCTTACCTGTCTAACTTATGTCATGAAATAAGATCAATATAAACCTTATAGCCCTTGTCAGAATTCTAGGAGACATATTTAAGACCCTTCTAATTTTAATCCATTAGTAATAGAAATAACATTTGTTGAATGTATATTATGTGCTATGTATCACACTGTGTTTACTACAGACATTATTTAATCTTCACAATCCACATATGAGGTATATATACTATTATTCACCTTTTCTACAGATGAGAAAAGCTTAAGTGCTTCACTGAAGGACGTTTAGCTAGTAAGTGACGTAGCCAGGATTTCAGAACAGATCATTTTGTTTCAGAGTTCACATTTTTATAGTCATTACACTATGTCTCAAATTATAATAAAACTATACATAACACATGTATAACTTTATTATGGTCCAAGCACAGTTGTAAGTGCTTTAGATGTATTAAATCATTTATGAGGAATATATTTTTATTATGCCTATTTTGTACATCAGGAAACTGCATAGAGAGGTTAAGTAATTTTCCCAAGGCCAGTAAAGCATAGAGACAGAATTTAAAACTGACTTAGGCTCCAGAGAGTGCGTTCTTAATCATAGTGATATCCATACTTTTGGTGGACCCGTGGGTTCTACCTGCAAAATCCATTTTGATGTTTTCCGTGGCTAGAGAGCAAAATCGTGCTAAGGTTTGCAGGAAGGAAGCCAGAATGCATAACTTGTTAGGGAGCTGGAATGATAATCAAAATATTCCAAGTTGGATTACCTCAGACTACAAAGTGCAAAGAGATGTTTAGGATTGTTATTAAAATGTCTGAATCTACCAGTTGACAAATGCAGGCCTCACAGTAGGAAAAACCACCACTGATTCTTTCAGCAAGCTAGGTAACTATTACAGGTAAGCTAGGAAGCAAGCAGAATGACTCTATTAATCATTATGAGAACGTGAGATGGATAAGTCAGGCATAAATATTATAATCTCATTTTATGAGAACCAGAAGGGTTGCAGGAGCCATCATTTTGCCAAACTAATGTGCAAGTGACCTGGGACTAAGATCCAGATATTCTAACTCATACTCAGATGGTCTTCCTGTTACATTATGTGTGCATCCCTTGATTCCTTATTGGGGTTTTCAGAGAAGCCAAGAAATAAAGTCATAGATTTGAGAACAACTAAAGGTACATGAAAAAGCAATGCCACATATTAAGAAACAAAGGAATTGGTATCTGGTGGTCAGCTTACTAAGAAACAATTTTGAAAGGTTAACTTCAGTATTCACAGATTTTAGGAGATAATATTTCAAAAGAAATTCCTATAACTTGGAGGAGAAGAGGAAAGGAGTGGGATTAGCTTTTAAAAAGTCTATTTTTGTGTCATGTTTGGTTGAAATATTTTAAACTAGAATACTGATAAGCACTACCGAAGATATTTCTACAGTTTTAAAATTGTATAATATAGAAAAATATAAATGTATGTAGGACCAGCTCATTTGCATACTATTTAAATATGTTATAAGAGAGCTGAACAACAGCAAACTTGAAATAGGACTATCGGTTACACTAGAGTCTAGGTACAAAATCAAGATCAATCAGGAAAAGTTAAGAAGTATCTTTATATAGACCACATTTTGTAACCAGTTAAATTTTAGAAAAAAGTACATAGGTTCTCAAAGTTTAATTTTTACATTGACATACATTGTGAAAGTAGAAAGAATACGGTTTATAGTAACATAATTAGGAACATAATCGGGTGCTAAGATAGGTGAGATTAGAGCTATCACAGATGCATAGGTTATAATTTAATGAATTCTTTTCTATGTCGTTATTATTAAAATATTTTCTGAAAAATAACAGCGGCTTGTTGGTACAGGACAAGAATAATCTATCAAAAACTCTTGGGCTAGATGGTTTTCAGAAATCATAACTTCCTGTATTTAAGAAATGTAAGGTGGAGCTTAATTTAAATGTTACATAATCCTCTGGGGTTTGGATAGCACCCTGTAATCAGTCATATTAATATTTACATTACATAGAAAAAGAAGACTATAAATATTCTATCATTAGGTTAAGTCAGATTATTCCACAAAATAAGTTCAAGCTAGGTCATATTTTGACCTTCTTAAATGAGTTAAGGTAACAGTTTCCGGAGCTCTAAGATATCAAAACTGCATGAAGGCTTGAGGCCATATCCAAGAGCACCACAGTGATTGACAGTGCCATCTAGTGGCAAAGAAGTGGATCTGTGCAGACGTACATATTTGTCTATGGCTATAATGCTAGTGACACTTATATCTAATAAAACAATTAATCAAGTATTTTCTCTCTGGGGATATGAAAATAGATAAAAAATTTTCCCCTACAGAGAGGAATTTTTAGTCTACGAATAAAGACGTTGTGTACATGTACTGTCAGTACAATATAATTAGTGTAATGGAAGATGGTAATATAGGAGAGGCTCTTAGTTGGATCAAGTGAGGAAAGAAGATTTTCTGAAAGAGGAGGCAGCTGAGAGAAGTTTTGAAAGTGACGTAAGAGATGGAAAGGGGTAAGACTGCTTCTACAAAGAAAATGCAGAGAAGAAGGCAAAAACAGAAATCCAAACTGACAGAGGTATTGATATAAGATAAAGCTAAACAGGACAAACGGAAGGATTCCTGATTCATATATAGTAACTTCCTGAATGCCAAATGTTAAGAATGTTTGTTCATTTCTAGTTTTTAATATTCTATGTGATTTAATGTCCCTGCTCTTTATTATGAGTCTTTAATGGAAAATACAATTTAAAATTATATATTATGTCCTATATCTATAAAATAACTTCAGATTGTTTTGAAGATTTAAAAAAACTATTGTTTATAAAGTATAAAATAACATAAAGTATTATTTTAAATAATTAATCATTTACAACTTACAGTATAAACTTTAAGATATGGTGAGTAATCTAGGCATGAGGGTAAAATGTGTCTCAATTAGAGAGGTAACTGGATTTTTGCATCAGAGCAATTTACTATCAATCCAATTGCCTCTACTGAGAAGTGTTTTAAATTCTAATTTCATAATTTTTCTAATAACGTTTTTCTTTATTTCTAATAACATTTTTCTTTTTTTCATTTTATTTGCTTCTATTCTTATTGAGACCTGTTTTACCCTCAATTGTTTTGTAAAGTTTTTGTGATATTTACACATTCTGGTCCATGTTTCCCAAATTATAACTTTATTTTCCAATTTTAATGTAATAAGAATATTTATTTTTCTATTTGGTGAAAATCTCTCAGACTACCACTCATGGAACTATTTTTTTTTTCTTTTGGACTCTGTGTAGATCAAACCAGAAGGACTCAGAGCTATTGCAATTCAATAGGCCCATATTAAGATAGAAAGAAATGGATTTACTATGCTTCATCCTCTAGGTAGAAGTCACACATACCTGTAGGTGGACACATACACATACAAGTGCAACTTTAATTTGATCAAACAATACTCATACTTACTATGTGCATTACAGTCTATTTTCTGACCTGTTTCTGATTTTTAATTTTTCTTTTTATTTTACTTGTTTTTTAGTCACAGCATTCTCAATGGATTTCATGATCCACTAATAAATCTGGATTTGTAAAATGTTGCTACAGAAGAAATATTGATTGCTTAAAAGATAATATATAGAAATTGAATATTTGAATAACAGAACAAAACTATGTGTGACATGTAGACAAAAGAGTGAGGTTAGAAAAGGACTTCATTGAAGAAAAGAAGTGTTGACATGGACCTTGAAGGATGGCTGAGAATTGAATGTACAGCTAGTGGGGTAACACCACAGGAAGGGGAAACCTCTTTGAAGTAAAGATTCAGTTGTGTCGAGTTGGTATATATAGGAGACCAAAATAACATCACTCTAGATAAGTATAAAGAAACCTAGTAGGACAATATATTGATGACAGTAACAACTATGTTTTTTTATTGCTGTTTCAGTACTCAAAATTTTGAAATATATATCATCTAATTTATTTGTACATCCACCCTGGGTGATAGATTTTCTTAGCATCATTTTATACAAAGAAGGAGTATGAGAGGTAGAAGTCAAGTAAATTAGACTGGATCACAGTTGTAGTAAGTGATAGATTGTTTTCTAAATGAAACCAGTTCTCTAATCCTTAAGCCTATAATCTTAACCAGAGGTAGATTAATTGGAAAAATGAGATCCTTTGTAGAATATCTGAAATCCTGAGATGAGTAGTTTAGATTTCTATTTTACAGTCAGTGGGGATTATGAATAATATTTTATCACAGAAAGACATGAACATCTTTAAAAATACTAATTCATCAGAATGATGAACTAGGGTACTAGTTTCATGACATTAACTATACTATAATGACATTATATAGGGTACTAGTTTAATGACATTAACTATGCTATAATTACATTATATAGGGTATTAGTTTAATGACATTAACTAAGCTATAATAATAAGCTAGTACCCTAGTTATTATTAGATACTCTGGAGTTAACTCATAGTAAGGATTAGACTATAGTTCTTCAGATGTCATGGATGGGAAAAATATTATCAAGGGTGTTACCAAACAGAATCGACTACGGGCATGAAGGAAACACATTGAAATTCTTAAGTATTATTTAGGGCTAAAAATAAAGTGATGAATCTGAGAGATGAAGGCTGAAGTTTCTAGGTCTTACTTTCTAAAGTATATTCACACTATTAGAACCAAATTATTTACTCTCCAGAAGAAAAATATTCAAGCTTCAAGTTTTTTGAATGAAATTTAAAATGATAGCAAATTAAGTTAATTTTTGGATGTAGTGTAAGGAAGGGATCCAGTTTCAATCTTCTGCATATGGCTAGCCAGGTCTTCCAGCACTAATTTTTAAATAGGGAATCTTTTCCCATTGCTTGTTTTTGTCAGGTTTATCAAAGATCAGATGGTTGTAGGTGTGCGGTCTTGTTTCTGAGTTCTCTATTCTGTTCCATTGGTCTGTGTGTCTGGTCTTGTACAAGTGCCTTAGTGTTTTGGTTACTGTAGACTTACAGAAAAGTTGAGGTCAGGTAGCATGATGCCTCCAGCTTTCTTCTTTTTGCTTAGAATTGTCTTGGTTCTTCAAGCTCATTTTGGTTCCATATGAATTAAAAAATTTTTTCTAATTCTGTGAAGAATGTCAATGGTAGTTTAATGGCAATAGCATTGAATCTATAAATTACTTTGGCAGGATGGCTATTTTCACGATATTAATTCTTTCTATCCATGAGTATGGAATGGTTTTCCATTTGTTTGTGTTCTCTCTGATTTCTTTGAGCAGTGGTTTGTAGTTCTCCTTGAAGAGGTCCTTCACTTTCCTTGTTAGCTGTTTCCTATGTATTTTATACTTTTTGTAACAATTGTTAATGGGAGTTCACTCATGATTTGGCTCTCTGCTTGCCTATTGTTGGTGTATAAGAATGCTAGCATTTTTGGGCCAGGCATGGTAGCTCACCCCTGTAATCCCAGCACTTTGGGAGGCTGAGGCGAGCAGATCACGAGGTCAGGAGATTGAAACCATCCTGGCTAACATGGTAAAACCCCGTCTCTACTAAAAATACAAAAAATTAGCTGGGCATGGTGTCGGGCACCTGTAGTCCCAGCTACTTGGGAGGCTGAGGCAGGAGAATGGCTTAAACCCGGGAAGCAGAGCTTGCAGTGAGCCAAGATCGCACCACTGCACTACAGTTTGGGCAACAGAGTGAGAATCTGTCTCAAAAAAAAAGAAAAAAAAAAAACTAGCATTTTTGCACATTGATTTTGTATCCTGAGACTTTGCTGAAGTTGCTTGCCAGCTTAAGAAGCTTTTGGGCGAGATGATGGGGTTTTCTAGATACAGGATCGTGTCATTTGCAAACAAAGATAATTTGAGTTTCTCTTTTCCTATTTGAATATGCTTTATTTCTTTCTCTTTCCTGATTGTCCTGGACAAAACTTCCGATACTACACTTAATAGAAGTGATGAGGCAGGGCATCCTTGTCTTGTGCCAGTTTTCAATGGGAATGCTTCCAGCTTTTGCTCATTCGGTATGATATTGGCTGTGGGTTTTTTCATTTATGGCTCTTATTATTTTGAGATACGTTCCTTCTATACCTAGTTTATTGAGAGTTTTTAACATGAAGGAATGTTGAATTCTATCAAAGACCTTTTCTGCATCTTCTGAGATAATCATGTGGTTTTTGTGTTTGGTTCTGTTTATGTGATGAATCACATTTGTTGATTTTTGTATGTTGAACCAGCCTTGCATCCCAGGGATGAAACCAGCTTGATCATGGTGAATAACCTTTTTGATGTGCTGCTGGATTCAATTTGCCGGTATTTTGTTGAGGGTTTTTGCATCAATGTTCATCAAAAATACTGGCCTGAAGTTTTGTTGTGGTTGTTGTATCTCTGCCAGATTTTGGTATCAGGATGATGCTGACCTCATAGAAAAAGTTACATAGGAGTCCCTCCTTTTCAGTTTTTTGGAATAGTTTCAGTAGGAATGGTACCAGCTCTTTTTTGTAACTTTGGTAGAAATCAGCTGTGAATCCATCTGGTCCTGGGCTTTTATTGGTTGGTAGGCTCTTTATTACTGACTCAATTTCAAGACTCATTATTGATCCGTTCAGGGATTAAGTTTCTTCCTGGTTCAGTCTTGGGAGGGTGTATGTGTCCAGGAATTCATCACTTTCATCTAGATATTTCTAGTTTATTTTCATAGAGGTGTTTATAATATTCTCTGATAGTTGTTAGTATTTCTGTGGGGTCACTGGTGATATCACCTTATCATTTCTAATACTGTTTACTTGACTCTTCTCTCTTTTCTTCTTTATTTGTCTATCTAATGGTCTATCTATTTTATTAATTTTTTTCAAAATTAGCTACTGGATTCATTGATTTTTTTGAAACTTTTTTGTGTGTGTGTCGCTAACTCCTTCAGTTCAGTGTTGATCTTGGTTATTTCTTGTCTTCTGCTGGCTTTGGGGTTTGTTTGATCTTGGTTCTCTAGTTTCTTTAGTTGTGATGTTAGATTGTTAACTTGAGATCTTTCTAGGTTTTTGATGTGGGCATTTAGTGCTATAAAGTTTCCTCTCAACACTGCTTTAGCTGTGTCCCCAAAATTCTGGTACATTGTATCTTTGTTCTCTTTACTTTCAAAGAACTTCCTGATTTCTGCCTTAGTTTCATTATTTACCCAAGAGTCATTCAGGAGCAGGTTGTTCAATTTCCATGCAATTGTGTAGTTTTGAATGAATTTCTTAATCTTGAGTTCTAATTTAATTGCACTGTGGTAAGAAACACTTATGATTTCAGTTATTCTGCATTTGCTGAGGGGTGCTTTACTTCTGATTATGTGATCAATTTTAGAGTAAGTGTCATGTAGTGATTAGAAAGAATGTATATTCTGTTGTTTTGGCGTTGAGCATTCTGTAGATACCTATCAGGTCTACTTGATCCAGAACTGAGTTCAGGTCCTGAATATCTTTGTTAATTTCCTGTCTCAATGATCTGTCTAATATTATCAGTGGAGTGTTAAAGTCTCCCACTATTATTGTGTTGGAGCCTAAGTCTCTTTGTAGGTCTCTAAAAAACTTGCTTCATGAGTCTGGGTGCTCCTGTGTTGGATGCATAATATATTTAGGACAGTTAGCCTATTTGTTGAATTGAACCCTTTACCATTATGTAATGCCCTTCTTTTTTTTTTTATCTTTGTTTGTTTAAAGGGTGTTTTGTCAGAAACTAGGATTGCAACTTCTTTCTTCTCTTTTCTGTTTTCCATTTGCTTCATAAATATTCCTTCATTCCTTTATTTTGAGCCTATGTGTGTCTTTGCACATGAGATGGGTCTCTCCTATACAGCATACCAAAGGATCTTGGCTCAATATCCAGCTCGCCATTCTGTGTCTTCTAATTGGGGCATTGAGCCCATTTACATTTAAAGTTAGTATTGTTATATGTGAATTTGATCCTGTCATCATGATGCTAGCTGGTTATCTTGCAGACTTGATTATGTAGTTGCTTCATAGTGTCACTGGTCTGTGTACTTCAATGTGTTTTTGTAGTGGCTGGTAATGGATTTTTCATTCCATCTTTAGTGCTGTCTTTAGGCACTCTCACAAGGCAGGCCTGGTGGTGATGAACTCCCTCAGTATTTGCTTGTCTGAAAAGGATCTTATTTCTTCTTCACTTATGAAACTTAGTTTGGCTGTATATGAAATTCTGAGCTGGAAATTCTTGTCTTTAAAAATGTTAAATATTCATCCCTAATCTTTTCTGGCTTGTAAAGTTTCTGCTGAGAGGCCTGCTGTTAGTTTAACGTGCTTCTCTTTGTAGGTGACCTGACCTTTCTGTCTGGCTGCCCTTAACATTTTTTCTTTCATTGTGACCTTGGAGAATCTGATGATTATGTGTCTTGGGATTGATCTTCTCGTGGAGTTTCTTATTGGGGTTCTCTGTAGTTCCTGAATTTGATGTTGCCAATCTTGCTAGGTTGAGAAAGTTCTCCTGCATGATGTTCTGAAGTATGTTTTCCAACTTGATTCCATTCTCCCTGTCTCTTTCAGCTACCCAAATCAGTCATAGGTTTGGTCTGTTTACATAATCCCATTTCTCAAAGGTTTTCTCATTCCTTGTCATTCTCTTATCTCTATTCATGTCTGCTTGTCTTATTTCAGAAAGATAGTCTTCAAGCTCTAAGAGTCTTTCTTCCATTCCATTACTCTATTTGGCTATGGATACTTGTAATTGCATTGTGAAGTTCTCGTGTTCTGCTTTTCAGCTCCACCAGGTTAGTTATGTTCCTCTCTAAAATGGCTATTCTGGCTATCGAGTCCTGTGTTGTTTTATTGTAATTCTTAGTTTCTTTGCATTGGGTTACAACATGTCCCTTTAGCTCTGCGAAGTTCATTATTACCCACCTTCTGAAGCCTACTTCTGTCAATTCAGTCATCTCAGCCTCAGCCCAGTTCTGTGCCCTTGCTGGAGAGGCGTTGTGCTCATTTGGAGGGGATGAGGCACTCTGGCGTTTCGAGTTTTTAGTGTTTTTGCATTGATTTTCTTTGTGGGCTTATCTACCTTCAATTTTTGAGGTTACTGACATTTGATGGGGTTTTTGTGGAGTCATTTTTGTTGTTGTTGTTGTTGCTTTCTGATTGTTTGTTTTTCTTTTAACAGTCAAGCTACACTTCCATAGGGCTGCTGTGGTTTGCTGGGTGTCTGCTTCAGACACTAGTTGCCTTGTTTTTTCCTGTACCTGGAGGTATCAACAGTGAAGGCTGTGAAACGACAATGATGGCAGCCTTCTCCTTCCTATGGAAACTTTGTCCCAGGATTTACTGACCTGTTTCCAGCCTAAACTGCACCTGTAATAGGTGGATGGAGATTTATTTTGGCTCCAGTCAGGAGGAATGGAATCAGTGACCTACTTAAAGAAGCAGTTTGGCTGCTTTGTGGTAGCACAGCTGTGCTGCATTTGAGTGACCCTTCCTCATCTGGACCATCTGGACTCTCCAGAGCTGGCAAGCTGGTACAGAGCTGGCAAGCTGAGTCAGCCAAACTGCAGGGATGGCAGCCTCCCTACCCCTGGGAACTTGGTCCTTCTCAGGCAGACTCCAGCCTGTCACTGCTGGCTGGCTGGAATTCCAATGGGTCTTAACTTGTGAGGTGCCATAGAAGTGGAGCCCACAGAAGGACGTTGTTTGGTTCACCCTCCTAGGATTCAGCACCCTCTTCTAGGGGTATGTAAGGATGGATCTCCCACCTTGCTGGGAATCCTGGGACTGGAGTATCCAAACTTCTGGGTGTCTGTGTAGCCCAAGCAGCTGCTCTGCAGGGAATCCACACAGCTCTGTGTATCAGACCCAGGGTCCTGGTAATGTGGGCTTATGAGGGGATCTCCTGGTGATCTGCTGGTTGCAAAGATCCATGGGAGAAGTGTGGTTTCCCAGGTGGGATTGCACAATTACTCACCACTTCCCTTGACTGAGGCTGGGGTTCCTTTGGCTCCGTGCCACTCCTGGGTGGGCTGTCACCCTACCCTGCTTTTCTTCATTCTTTGTGGGTCGAGCTGTTTGTCTAGATAGTCCTAATGCAAGAACCTGGATATTTCAGTTGCAGGTTTTAAATTCACTAACCCCTTTTATTTCTCTGTGAGTGCCACAGGCTACAACTGCTTCTAATTGGCCATCTTGGCCCCTCCTTTATCAAAATTTTACAATGTCCTTTTCAATGGCTTTGAGAAAAGGGTTCTCCCAGAACGCAGGCATTTTTATCTCTTGGCAAATTCTTTTTCCTGGAATTTTGAAATTGTTAAAAAGCCTAAGAATGATGCTTTAATTATTGACTTTCACTGCCTTTGCTACCAGTGAGTCTCAGATGACTTTGAGATTTGAGATTTGATTGATTAGGTTTCCACTATTGATTCCAAAAATGTGTTTTTCCTGGTGATAACAGGATATCAAGTTGAACATGATCAAAAATTTTCTAAAAATTCAGGTCTAGATGTCAAATATATTGTGCTTCTACTTCTGCCATATTGAAGTTTAAAAAGTTGTTCTTTGATTTGAAATGTTCATCAATTTTCCTATCATGTTTCCCCCATTTTCTGCCTGTTGAAAATCTAATTATGCTTCAAGAGTCACTTTAATAAAACACGTTCACAAAGCTCTTCATGGATATCATCTCCAGACTTTGCAATAGCTTTCAGACTGGTGTCTCTTCCATATTCTTCTTCCACTCATATTTAGCCTCCTCAAAACCACTGTCATCTGATATATAGAGAGTGAGGACTTGGGAATGAGCCTGAAGGAATAGCCACAATTTAAAGGTGGAGACAGGGAATGAGAAGGCAGAGTAGGGGGTTAGTGGGATCTAAAAGGCGAGCAAAGGCCAGGCATGGTGGCTCACGCCTGTAGAGGGAGGTGGATCACTTGAAATCAGGAGTTCGAGACCAGTCTGGCCCACCTGGTGAAACCCTGTCTCTACAAAAAAATAAAAATAATTAGCCAGGTGTGGTGGTGCATGCCTGTAATCCCAGCTACTCAGGAGGCTGAGGCAGGAGAATCACTTGAACCAAGGAGGCAGAGGTTACAGTGAGCCAAGATTGCACCGCTGAACTCCAGCCTGGGCAACAGAGCAACTGTGTCAAATAAATAAATAAATAAATATGTAAAAATAAATAAACAAATAAAAGGCAAGCAAGGACTGGTAAACAATCTAAAGAGAAAAGAAAAACACATTTATTTAAGGACATGATGCCAAGAATGCTGTGTACCTTGGACAGGCAAAGAAAACTATGTTCAGTAGAATAGTGAGAATCAAAGGCAGCCTGCAAGGAGGCCGGAAATGCCTCTTAATTCCGACTACATTTTCTTCGTACAGGTCTTCCTCCCTTTCCATATTCTGTTATGGTTATCTGTTCACAGTCTTTTTCCATGAGACTACCAAAGCTTTATGAGAAAGGCCACCTGCTGTTTAACTTTGTATTCCTTGTATGTGGCATAATACGTACTATGTTTGCATTTTATTTATTTGGATCTATATTCACAGTAAATACATTCTCTATTACTTTCTGCTGACATATGTACACCCTTCCCCATTCGCTGACCCTCACATGCAAGAAACCTTAATAGGGCTCTGCGAGACACAGCAAGAACACGGAGTTCTTCAGCACAGCCCAGAAGCTGCAGTCACTTTCTCAGATGTCCCTTCCTTAGTTCCTGATTATCTGTTCTGATTTCTTTCCCCCCAACTGAGGCCATGCGCCTCATTGTAGGTACAGTGCAATGCCAAAACAATGTTTGTTTTACATTTGTCACTACATTGCTCATTCATTTTGCTAAAAATAATTTCATTTGTGAAACTGTCAAAGCTACAAATTTAGTCAACATCTTAAGGCCTTGTAAATTGTTCTTTTTAATTTCCTTCCATCAATAAAGAGACACAGTGTTAAAAGTCTATTACTGAGATAATTTTAATAATAATTTAATTAGAACAACTAAACATAAGTTAGCTAGCACATAGTCAATAAAGCAGCAAAATACTCTAAAGAATCTTATTGGGGTTGAAGAAATGAAGTATAATTATCCAAAACCATGGGTTAAGAAGAAAAAAGAAAGAAGCAAGGAATTAAAGGCAGAGAAGCCAGAATGATAGTGAAATCACCATGTTAGATGAATGTGTCTTTTTCAGTTCCTTGGGTATACAATTTTTATACAATGCAAAAGAGGCTACATGGATGATCACAGATTTCTTCTTTCTCAACTGTTTTATGAAAACTTAAACAAGATCTTAAAATATTTTCCCTTTAGATACCAAGATTTTTTTCTTTCTCTTTCACAAATGAGCTTCTTTGGAAATGCTGATTAATACTATAGAGACAAAATTTTATTAGTTGTATTACTTCTCCTGTTTGCTTCTCATCTTGAAAAGTGGAGTGTGAATCATTCCTTGATCAGCTTCTCTTATGTCTGTTAATCTTCAGCATCATGTCATTCCCCTGCCTCTTGGGTTATGGGACCCTGATGCTTTTTATTTCCTCTACATTATCTTTTAGGCGAGATTTCTGCACAGCCATAGCTTGCCACTTGTCTTTTTATATGATTTGGCAAGTGGAAATCATACATCTTGCATCTACCCTTCTCATTTCCTTTAGATTGGCACCCTTTCATCCACCATCTTTATCCTACTTTATATTGATTTTAAAGCATCTTTTCTCTTTGTTTTCCTTATAGATTTATTTTTATTTTTGTACATGCAAGCATATAATTGGCTTACTTTTCATCAGTTTTGTGACATTCCATTTAATAATTCAAAAAATCATTTGATGACTTCCTGGGTATGGCTTTTACAATTCAACCTATCTTCTCATATCTTCTGATGGTAGTCCTTCTGTCCCTTTCTTTTAGATCTTATGCATTTGTTTTCATTTTTCTGTTACTTTTTAATCTTTTAAACCAGTATTAGTCTTTTTTATCAATATGCATTAAATAATCCTGCCTGACTTCATATCCTTTTCTGTTGTGTCCTTATTAAATTATAAAACACAAAATGATATATTTATGCAAAAATCATAGTTTTTCCTTCTTCCAGTGGAAGATATGTTAGAGATGTTTATCTCCTAATATTACCTTTAAAATCATTAGAATTATGCAATTTATCTATCTGTGCAAACCATAAATTAAATATACAGATAAACATACAACTCAATTTTTTTTTAAATTATAAGATATAGAAAGTTCTAAAACATAAATATTTACCCCATATTTACTCATGCCATTAGCTCTTTTAAAAATTTTGTAAGGAGATTAAAGTTCTTTTTTTCACCCCTCCAGTCCCACCAAGGTAAAAACCGAGAGTTATATGTAATTCCTAACTTTCTGCTTTACTTATGCAGGCATCGTAATACATATATCAATATGTGTATCTATTTTTACAAATCTCTTTCTAACACTTCTTGTTACATATCAGTGTGTAACCTGCATTTTTGCTTAAAACTAGTTTATTACATATGATACATTTCCTTTAAAAAGATGCATTATGTGGATGGCGCCTTAGTTTGCTTCCAGTTTTTGCTAATGTAAACAATACTGAAGTGGAATTTAGATATATATGTACATATCTCTGTGTGTATGTGTATATATACCTACCTAACTACATGCATATATACATACACATATATACATATATTCATATTCTATTATTTATGTGGGATAGATTATTGTAAGAGGAATTATTGGATAATGGAACGTTCATACATTTGTTTTTGAGACAGAATCTTGCTCTGTCGCCAGGCTGGAGTGCCGTGGCATGATCTCGGCTCATTGCAATCTCCACCTCCAGGGTTCAAAGGATTCTCCTGCCTCAGCCTCCCGAGTAGCTAGGATTACAGGTGCGTGCCACCACATCCAGCTAATTTTTGTATTTTTAGAGAGACAGGATTTCAACATGTTGGCCAGGAAGGTCTCAATCTCCTGACCTCGTGATCCGCCTGCCTAAGCTTCCCAAAGTGCTGGGATTACAAGTGTGAGCCACTGGGCTGGCCTATACTTTTGTATTTTTATTTTTATATCCAATATGGTGTGATTTTATAAATAAATATAAATGTAATTTTATTACAGTTTTATTTCCCAACTCATGTTCTCTCACTGTAAATTCTTAAAGTAAGGAATTCTCACCAACTTTGTCCCCATATTGACTTGCACCAACTCCTCTCCCTTTCTGAAATAATCTTAATGTTATGCCATTCTTTATTGATTGTTGCAACAATTGCTTTGGCATAAAATCTGCATACTAAAATCCAATCTTTGTTTCCTCTCAGCTTCTATTACTGTTGATGTGATACTGTCGATGGAAAGCATGCCTAACCTCAGTCTATCAGGCTCTATCTTCTACTCCTTTCATGTTTATCCTTCATTTTGACTCTCTTGTTATATATTTGCTCAAGAATGGATTCTTATTCAGCCAAGAATTACATGAACAGGCTGGTTTCTTTCAGATCCTTCATTTGTCCACACAGAAACCACAATCACTCCTGGCAGCCTGTGTTCCTGTTTGATCAACCATTAAGTCAAGAAGTCATTTGGAAAATGAGAGTTATAATTAAATGTTTCACTTTACCTGCAGTGGCTTTGATTACACTGGGCCTTTGGCCAAATCACCTTCTCGACCTTGGTTTTTGGCAGTAATAGAAAAGAAGTATCTGTTGAACAGAAATGAAACTGTGGCTTTTCCTCAAGTACCTTTGAAAAATTCAGACCTATAATCACTCAAATGAAGCTTAATGTTCTGCCAAAGACAAAAAACAAAAAACAAATAAACAGTTCTGTGTAAAGTTAGATAAGAGGTCAATATGTTATATACTGTTACACTCTCTTTTTTACTGCACAATATTATTTCCCAGAAATTTTCCACCAGCTTTGTATTTTATATCTTATAAGTAAATAAACCATAAACATTTCTCATGGTTTCACCCCAATAAATTTGGGAGTTGAGTAACATAGATTAACTTTCTTTTTTCTTTTTCTTTCTTTCTTTTCTTTTTTTTTTTTTTTTTTTTCAGACAGAGTCTCATTGTCACCCAGACCCAGGCTGGAGTGCAATGGCACGATCTTGTCTCAATGCAACCTCTGCCTCCCAGGTTCAAGTGATTCTCCTGCCTCAGCCTCCAGAGTAGGTGGGATTACAGGTGTGCACCACCATGCTCGGCTAATTTTAGTATTTTTAGTAGAGATGGGGTTTCTTCACATTGGCAAGTCTGGTCTCAAACCCCTGACTTCAAGTGATCCACTTGCCTCAGCCTCCCAAAGTGTTGGAATCATAGGCGTGAGCCACTGTGCCCAGCCTGGATTCGCTTTCTAAGTCCGCATCTTAAGTCTCTGAGTTATGACCTTTCCTCTTTGCACTGGCACTGTTTTACCCAAAGTTGACAGGTGAAAATATTCTCTACTTGGCAAGAATACAAATAACCTTCTTTAACTTTTTTCATAATATGGACATTACTTTGCCATCTGCACATCTGTCATTTGGAGCCCGTGACTCTCACTTTAATCAACAACACAAAACATTTGAACTCCAGATATTTAGTAAGGAATAAACTGTCTTATTCAATAATGATGGGAGCTATCAATTCAAGATCAAGTTAGGAACTAAGTTTATTTTTCAGAAAGATAAAATGCATGTCAAACAGCCATCCCTTTATAATTGCAAAGCGACATACCAAGACAATTCCCTTGAACTACTCTATAAATGACTTCCAAAAATGCTAATTTAAAGAATTTAACATGAAGAAGCAGCAATGGAGGAAAATATTTCTGTATCATTCACTAAAATGCTCTTATTTCTGTGTGACCCAAGGCAAATTGCTTTGCCTCACTAAGTCACAAACTTTTACAGGGCAAAATTAAAGTCTTGGATGGATAATACTATCTTTTTTACTTTTCTAAAGTTCACATTTCATAATATACAACAGTATATATTGAAGATGTTCAAATCAGACTTAAAAAACAGGGGAAAAGGTGTCTTTTCTAAAGAACAAAAATGCTTCCTTTATTCAGACAATGGATAGAAAATCACTCTGTGCTTTTCCTCGCTTTGGCAACTACAAAACCTGGAATCAAATTCTATGTTCAGTTAATATGATTTTCTTATCCTAGTTTCCTGGCATAATATCTATCATCTCTGTAATTTATTTAATTTTTATTTTCTGAAATTAATTTTACCTACAGTATATGTGTTTTACTCCAAACCACCTCAAATCTTTTGGGACTTAAATGCATGTTAAAGATATATAAAAATATTTTCATTTTGACCATCCACTTATATTATGTTTCATTTTCTTACTTGCATATTTTTACAGATTTTTGGATGAAATGTTTGTGCTGGAATGTAAAAATTCTGTATTTTTACTATAGATTTTTGAATAAATAAAAAAATACTTAAAGAGCATTCAAATTATCCATTATTTTTTGTGGATGTTTTGGTTGTAAGAAACATAAACCTACTCAAACAAGCTAAAGCCGGAAAGGGCACTGATTGAACAGATGCAGGGACTTTGATGAAACACACATCAGAGGAAATTTGCAAGGGAAGAGTCAGAAGCTACAGGAATCTTGTTTTCCCTTTTTGGTTCATTAGTTTTGTTTCCTTTCTCTGTAAATTTCTCCTAGGTGCGTTAGTATACATGAAAATGTATGTAGTAGAAAATAACTGACCCAGCCTTAGTTTTGCTATGAATTCCAGTTTCAAATTACAAGGACACAGGATTTGATTGGCGTGTCTTGGATCAGATGCCTACTGGCAGATACAGCTTAGACCTACGTCTTCAATAGCAGCTGCCAGTAATGAGGGATTTTCAAAGAGGAGGATATGGGAGGGGCATTGGACTTACTCATTCAATCACAACTCCCATTGCCTTACTATATAAATCACTGTTTATATTTTTGTAAATTTATTTTGATTTTTTTTTTGCAGGGTGATTTTATGAATATATACGTTATGTATGATTTGGACCCTTTAATTTACACTTTACTGTAAGACAAACATTTTCTTTTCTTATCATTAAAAATATTTCAAAAACATGTTTTAGGCCACATGGTTTTCTTATCTTTGTTTTGTCATTACTGACAAGAATTTTAATAATTAAATTTCCTTCAGTGATTATCTTCAGTTTAATGGCTCAGATACATAATTAAATTTTTGTTAACTGAAATGTCATCATTTTTCTCATTTATCACTACTTTATTCAAAGTGGAAAAAAAAATGGTGGGTTAATATTACCAAAAGGAAATGCAGCTATTTTTGCCCATCTATAAATTTAATATTTCAAAGAGTTTTCTCAATTGTTTATGTTAACCCTTTATAAAAGGTAGGTATTTTACTGGCTCTTGGTTCAATAAAATAAATATAAAAATACTGGTAATGCCCTGTCTAGCTTGCATTATCATTAAGAGTATTAAATTAAGGCAATTTAAGTGAATACTCCTTTAGAAGTATGGGGTGCTACCCTTTTGTAAGAAATTGATATTTATAACATCACTTTTATCGGCAGTCATAATGACAAAAATTCTCCAAATTCTATTACGCTTGCACCTGAATTATTAGAAAACAAATCAAATGACTTTTTCTTTTTAATTCCATCCTCATTTCTGAGAACATATTTCATTTTTTAATTTTGCATCAGAAGCAGTACAGAAGGAAGTAGATTCCCCTCTACATTTGCTAAGATATATAAATATACTTAGTTATACATGCTAAGAATTCTTATTTTACAAAATAAGCTTGGAATTTGCTTGGAATTGTATTAAACTATTATTATATTAGGGTAAAGTTGAAAACCAATCTAGGAATATAGTCAAGGTTTATTTTGATTTCTCAGTGTAATTATAGAAAGCCTCCTGACATCTCAAAAATATATACAAAGGTTTGTATCTATAAGGACTACTACACCCATAAATTAAAAGAGAATTCTGCTTCTAGAAAGCTAAAATTTTATCATATAAATTCTAGTTTTGGTTCAAAAACGTCATTTCTGTTTGAATTGTCAGAAACCAACATCCCTCATACTACAAGAATTTTTGGCAACAACAACAAAAACCTCTTTTAGCACTAATACTGAAGAAAAAACATGTTGTATTAGAATAAATAAATATATAATTTGAAAGGTAATATAATAAACATCAAGAGTTCCTGTAGGTCTATTTAAAAAAAAGTTCATTCAGATTATTTTGTGGTTTCATCAATAGATTCTTAAAGCATTAAGTCTTGGGTAACAGTCATTCTTTAAAATTCATTCATAGACACATCAAATATAAAGCAAACTTTTTGGCATTAACATATTTTTATTGTGTTAATTACATTCTCTATGTTTTAAAATGCTTTCTGCCCTTCCACAGTGGTAACATCCAGGAGCTGAGAGAATAAAAATTAAGTACTAAATTCTCTTTTAGAATCAGCTTAATTTTCACCCACTTTCACAAAATCCCAGAGGCCAACTTAAGACTTTTCCACTGGGCTCAGAATGTAAGGCTAGTACCAATCTTAAGGAAAGGCCATTCTTTCTTATTCTCCACAGAAAAAAAAAAAAGAGAGAGAGAGACTTTAAGCATGGCTATTTAACCTGGTTTTAAACTCCCCTGAGATTATCCAGACTAAAGATTTTGAGTTTATATTTTTTCCCAGGGAGACAAACAGCTAGTTGCCTACTGGAACCTAGAGTCACTCTTTTGATTGATAAAGAGTATTCTCTTTCTCTGTTTCCTCAGTTTCCTCCTTTTGAGTCGGATCATCTTACTTCCTGGTCCAACACCCTGAACTCAGAGAAAGCTAAAGTTTTTACCAAGTCTTAAGTGACCTACACGATTCTTCATGACCTAGTCTCCTAGCTTTGTCTTTCCTTCTATTGTCCCAAAAACAGAGCCTCAGACAAGCATTTACAAGCAAGAAACTTATTATTTTGAAAGTGACTTTCAAGACGCAGAGAAAGGGAACAAGAGGAAGTAGAGTGAAGGAGAAAAGTATGTCCACAGATGTGTCATTGAGATGGTTATCTCTGGGCAACTCAATCCTGCCAGGTCCTTCTGAGGTCATGAGTATTCCATGCCTATACATTGCTCAAAAGCAGACTGAGATGCAATACAATTTTAAAGAGTTTGAGTAAGCAGTGACTCATGATGAATCAGGAATCTCCAAACCAGAGTGGTTCAGGAGCTCCACCAAGGAAATGCAAGGGGGAGGCTTTTATGAGACAAACACGGAAGTAAAGCAAAGAAAATATTTGATTGGTTACAGTTATATTGTTGCCTATTTGATCTATCCCATTGGAAAGTCCCTAGTTATAAAATTATAAGGTCTGTCCGTGCTTCTGACCAGTTAAGCCTCAATTCTACTTTTCTTTCATGTAGACATTTACAAAACACGGCCCCAGTTAAATTTCACTTATGTTTGCAAATCAAGCAAGGTTAAGGTTATTTATGAGACCGACCTAGCTTTGTCTGCTCAGGAATTCTTCAGGCCCATTCTTCATTTTAGTTTAACGATACGATTGGGGAATTTTCATTCACCATCACTCATCTCCCATTGGTTATGGGCTTCTCCAGGGGATATTAACTTCGCACTTCCACGTTTACTTAGGAGCAAGCCCTGGCAGCCCTAGATATGCAGTGATACCTACTGGGCCCTACGTGCCGAGGTGAAGCAGTGATGGCCAGAGTAAAGGAGGGATAAAAGACAGAAAAGATGTTCCGTGGGCCCCTACTCATCCACATGCACACAATTCCTCTCTGAGTTCCCCTCGTACTATTCTCCGTCCTGTTGGCTGCTCCTTGAACGAATCAGGCACAACTTCTGCCTTGAGGTCTTTGCATCAGCTCTTCCTCCTGTGTGAAATGCTGTTCCCCCAGACATATCACTTACCTCATCTTTGCTCAGACCCTATCTTTTCAAAAGAGGCAGAAACTGATCATGCTTATTAATATCACTACATAACCTTCCCCCTTTCCCCATACCTCACACTCTCAATCCCCACCAAACTCAATCCTCAAACCTTTCTCTATTTGTTTTCTTCTTTCTTTAACGATTATTACCTTTCAACATACGGTATCACTTATTTATTACGTTTATCACTTATAACCTGTCCTCTCCCATCCACGGTCTACAAAATCAAAGCTCCTCTAGGATTTTTAAAAATACGTTTACTGAGGAACATATTTCAAGTACTATTTGGACCGATTTCACTCCTTTTCTTCCATATTATGTTTTGATTTGGAAAAAAGGTGAAACGAAGCATAATTACCCAGGTTCCAAAAATTGAAATCAAGGAACCAAAGGGCTTACCTTTGTGTGTGTGTGTGTGTGTGGTTAGTGATTACAGGTCAATGCTTTTAGAGGAGGGTAATTAAAATGTTCTAGATTAGCCAATGCTAGTGCTTGAATTTAAAGCAATTTGCACTTTTATTAACATTCTAGGGGCATGAAGTACTGGTCTTTTGTAGTTTAAATCTTTTTTCCCTTATTATTAGCCGTACATCAGTGTGTTCTCTTGATGTTTATTTAATGTTAAAAAGGCCTAATAACTACAGTCAGTTACTGATTGAACTCCTTGTTCTATTCTTTTTCCCACTTCTCACTACTGCACTTGGCTAGTCTTAAAATAAATATATATATAAATGCCTAACAACTAACTGACAAGGGTTGTGATGGGGTTGTGTCAGAATAAATCCATCATAAATTGAAAATTTCATAAGTCAAAAATGCATTTAATACATCTACCCTACCACACATCATAGCTTAGCTTAGCCCAGCTGACCTTAAGTATGCTCAGAACACTTACGTTAGCCTATTGTTGGAGAAAATCATCTAACACAGAGCCTTCTTTACAGTAAAGTGTAAAGCATCTTATGCAGTTTCTTAAATACTCTACTGAGAGTGAAAAACAGAATGGTTGTATGAATGCTTAAAGTAAGGTTTCTACTGATTGCACTTTTGTACCATTGTAAAGTCAGAAATCATCAGTTAGGGACCATCTGTAATTTAGAAATTCCTAATTTGTATTCAATTGATTAAAAAGCTAATGTATTTTAGCCACTTTTTGAGAAAACTTATTACCTTGTTCTTGTTTTCTTGGATAAGCTTCATGTATTGGCTACATTGATAATTACATTATAAAAACAGAGGCAACAAAGTTATTGAGATGACAGTCAACATTTTTAAAAATTGTCAAATAAAGTAATTAAGCATAAGAAGAAGAAAAAATCCAGAGATACCAGAGCTGTTTCATGTTATTGTCCTAAGGTAGAACGGTACATAAAATGTAGTCTGTAGGCTCTGCCAGATCTGTTTATCACTAGGCCGTGACAAGGTACAGAAATAAACTGATAATATGCATTGGAAAATCTTACAACACTTTTTTAAATTGCAGTGACATCCAACTACATTATCATTGCACGTTTCTAGTTGAGCAGGGTATAGAAGAGTTTGGGTGCTGGAAAACTCATCTGGTGAGTTTTATATTGCACCACCAGTACAGTTACACTGGTCATGCCCATGAGGACACATGTGGACCAGTAGAACACACACGCTAGAAAATACAAGTAAATAAAATTGGTCCCTCATCCCACAAAATTTGAAAACTCTGCTCCAGAGGTCTTACGATTCTCCAATTCTATGTTTAAATTTGTCATGGAAAAAAAGTTCTAGTTAAAATTTGAAGTTAAGACTGAATTTCTATTCTTCATTGCCCTCTAACCTAGATCACTGTCCTATTTCTTCTGAGTTCAAGTCTTTGGTACTATACCATGGGTAGTAGCTCTTCACTTGGCAATGACTATGAAAAAATACTTATCCCTAAGAAACTCCCTAAATATGTTATTATAACTGTTTACTCTTAACGTCTACCAGGATTTCACAAAGAAAAGGGAATGTTTTCTTTAACATCATGTCCTACCATATATCTCCAACGTTAGCAATGATTTGTAGCCTCTGGGCCACTGGCTGTTGTAGAATCCCCAAATTTATGTTCAGGTACTGGAGTCTTTAATGAGTAAAGTGGAAACTGGGTGAGGTGAGATCCCCTGATAATCCAAGCTACTTGTATGCCTCAGCTATCAAGGAGGTCTACATAATTTAAAGATCATTGTTCTTTTTTAAATATGTTTAAAAAAAAGAAACAAAACAACCGAAGTTCACTAATCTTGCGGACAACATCTCAGGGTTAAGCTATAAAGTTAACCAATTATCAGTAACCAACCTCTACCAAAATTACTATGTGCATTCAAGCAGTTGTACATGGAAGGAAAGGACAAAGAGAAAAAGAAAATAGGGCAAACAAACATTTTATGATTTTTACAATATAGGCTCAGTTACATGGTGACAAATTCCAGTTCTTCATGGAGCCAACAGGTGTCAGAAAAATATCCAAAATTTAGAAATAGGCAAAAGAGATTATTGGAAGTTTGTTCTGGGCAGTTTTGAATTTGACACTCTGTTAACTGCTTAATTTTTTATATTTGTAATTGTTGTAGGTACATGGGAGGTGTACATATTTATGGAGTATATGGGATATTTTGAAACAGGCATACAATGTATTTTAATCACATCAGGGTAAATGAGGTATTCCTCACCTCATGCGTTTATGCTTTATGTTACAAACAATTCAATTATATTATTTTAGGCATTTGAACATGTACAATTAATTATTATTTAAGATAGTCACCTGGTTGTGTTATCAAATAACAGATCTTATTCATTCCAACGATATCTTTGTGTACATTAACCACCCCCACTTCTCCCCACCTGCCCATCACCCTTGCCAGCTTCTGGTAACCATCATTCTACTCCCTATCTCAATGAGTTCAATTTTTTAATTGTTAGCTCCCGCAAATAAGTGGGAACACGCAGAGTTTGTCTTTCTGTGCCTGGCTTGCATATGTCACTTAGCATAATGACTTCCTGTTCCATTCATGTTGTTGCAAATGACAGGATCTCACTCTTTTTTATGACTGATTGACACTCCATTGTGTATATGTACCACATTTATTAATACAAAAAAAGATTCATCTGTTCATGGACATTTGGTTCCAAATACAAAATCCAAATAAATGTGTATACATACCACATTTATTAATACAAGAAAAGATTCATCTGTTCATGGACACTTGGGTTGCTTGCAAATGCAAGTATTGTGAACAGTGCTTCAAGAAACATGAGAGTGCACATATCTCTCCCGTATACTGATTTCCTTTCTTTTGGGTATAGACCCAGCAATAGGATTGTTGGAATATTTGGTAGCTCTATTTTTAGTTTTGAGTAACCTCCCTACCATTCTCCATAGTGCTTGTACTAATTTATATTTTCACTAACAGTATACAAGGGTTCCCTTTTCTCCACATCCTCACCAGCATTTATTATTGCCTGTCTTTTGAATAAAAATCATTTTAACTGAGGTGAGATGATCTCTCATTGTAGTTTTGATTTACATTTCTCTAAGGATCAGTGATATCATGCACCTTTTCATACACTTGTTTGCTGTTTATATGTCTTCTTTTGAGAAACGTCTAGTCAGGTCTTTTACCCATTTTTAAATTGGATTATTAGATTTTTTCCTATAGAATTGTTTGAGCTCCTTATGTATTCTGGTTATTAATCCCTCATCAGATGAATAGTTTGCAAATATTTTCTCCCATTCCATGGATTGCTTTAATGCTCCCATTCCTTATTGATTGATTGTTTTACTGTACAGAAGGTTTTTAACTTGGTGTGATCCTATTTGTCCATTTTTGCTTTGGTTGCCTGCTTGTAAGATTTTACTCAAGAAGTCTTCGCCTAGTCCAATGACCTGAAGTGTTTCCAGAATGTTTTCTTGTGGTAGTTTCATAGTTTGAGGTCTTAGATTTCAGTCTTTAACACATTTTGATTAGATTTTTGTATATGACAAGAGACAGGGGTCTAGTTTCATTCTTCTGCTTATGGATATCTAGTTTTCCCAGGACCATTCTGTTTAAGAAACAATCCTTCCCTATTGCATGTCCTTGGTTCCTTTGTCAAAAATGAGTTCACTGTAGATGTATGGATTTGTCTCTGGGCTCTCTATTCTGTTTCTTTTCTCTGTGTGTCTGTTTTTAATGCCAGTACCATCTTGTTTTTGTTACTATAGCTCTATAGTATAACTTGAAGTCAGGTAATGTGACTCCTCCAGTGTTATTCTTTTCGCTCTGGATAGCTTTGGCTATTCTGGGTCTTTTGTGGTTCCATATAAACTTTAGGATGATTTTTTGTATTTCTGTGAAGAATGCCATTGGTATTTTGATAAGAAATGCATTGACTCTGTAGATTGCTTTGGATAGTATGGGCATTTTATGGATTCTTCCAATCCATAAATATGGAATCCATTAATACAAAATATTTTTTAACTTATGGTTGCCTTCTTCAATTTCTTGCATCAATATTTCATAGTGTCCATTAGAGAGATCTTTCACTTCTTTGGTTAAGTTTATTCATAGGTATTTTATCTTATTTGTTGCTATTGTAAGTGGGATCATGTTTTCATTTCTTTTTCAGATTATTCACTGTTGGCATATAGAAGTGCCACTGATTTGTGTAGGTTGATTTTGTATCTTGCAACTTTATTGAATTTGTTTGTTAATACTAATAGTTTTTTGATGGAGTCTTTGGGTTTTTTCAAATAAAAGATTATATCATATGCAAATGAGGATAATTTGATTTCTTCCTTTCCAATTTGGATGCCTTTATGTTTTTCTTTTGTCTGATTGCTCCAGCTCTGACTTCCAGTACTGTGTTGAATAACAACGATAAAAGTGTTCATCTTCGTTTCCTTTAGAGGAAAAGCTTTCAGTTTTTGCCCATTTAGTATGACAGTAGCTGTGGGACTGTCATATGTGGCTTATCATGTTGAAGCACATTTCTCCTATACCTAGTTTTTTAAGGGTTTTTATCATGAAGCAATGTTGAATTTTTTCAAATGTTTTTCCACATCAATGAAAGTGATCACATAGGTTCGGTCCTTTGTTGATATGATGTACCACATTGATTAATTTGTGTATGTTGAACCATCCTTTCATCCTTCAGAAAAATACCACTTGGTCATGATGAATGATCTTTTTAATTTGTTGCTGAATTTAGTTTGCTAGTATTTTGTGGAGGATTTTTGCATCAACATTAATCAAGGATAAAAGCCTGTAGGGTTTTTGTTTGTTTGTTTGTTTGTTTGTTTGTTTGAGTGTGTCTTTGTCTGGTTTTGATGTCATGGTAATACTTGCCTCGTAGAATGAGTTAAGAAGTATTCCCTCTTCCTCTATTTTTTCAGCATATTCTGAGTAGGATTGGTAATAGTTCTTCTTTAAATGTTTAGTAAAACTCAGCAGTAAAGTCATAGAGTCCTGGGCTTTTCTTTGCTGGGATAATTTTTATTATGGCTTTGATCTCATTACTTGTTATTTCACTGTTCAGGTTTTGGATTTTTTCATGGTTCCATCTTTGTAAGTTAGGAATTTATTTGTTTCTAGGAATTTATTCATTTCTCCCGTGTTTTCCAATTTTTGACATATAGTTGTTCTTAGTAGCCTCTCATGATTGTTTGAACTTTTGCAGTATCTATTGTCATGTCTCCATTTTAATCAATTTATTTATTATAGTCTTATCTCTTTTTCTTAGTTGGCTAAAGGTTTGTCCATCTTGCTAGGCTCTTAAGACAAACTTTTCCTTTTACTGGTCTTTTATATTGCTTTCTTCATTTCAATATCATTTATTTCTGCTCTGCTCTTTATTATTACTTTTCTTCTACTAATTTTGAGTTTGGTTTATTCTTGCCTTTCTAGTTCTTTAAGATGTATCATTAAATTATTTATTTGATGTTTTTCTTCTTTTTTGATGAAGGTGCTTACAGCTCCATACTGCCCTCTTAGTATGACTTTTGCTGCATCCCACAGGTTTTGGTATGTCATGTTTCTCTTATCATTTGTCTCAAGAAATTTTACAGTTTCCTTATAACTTCTTCATTGACCCACTGGTCATTCTGAAGCATGTAGTTTAATTTCCATATGTTTGTATACTTAACAAAATTTCTCCTGTTATTGATTCCTGCTTTATTCCATTGTAGCCAGAGAAGATACTTAATATTATTTATTTATTTTTGAATGTTTTAAGACTTGTTTTGTTTTCTAATATATGGTCTTTCTTTGAGAATGAGCCATGTGCTGGGGCGAAAAATACTGTGTATTCTGAAGCCATTGGACGAATTATATCTATTAGGTTCATTTGGTCTATAGTGCAGAGTAAGTCCAATGTTTCTTTGTTGATTTTCTGTCAGAAGCTCTGTCAAATGCTGAAAGTGGGGTGTGGAAGACTCATTATTATTTTATTGGGGTCTATCTCTCTCTTTAGCTCTTTAGCATTTCCTTTATATATCCATATGCCCCGGTGTTGGGTGTATACATATTTAAAATTGTTATTTCCTCTTTCTGAATTAAATCCTGTATCGTTATATAATAATCTTTCTTGGCTTTCTTTATACTTTTGTCTTGAAATTTATTTTTGTCTGATATAAGTATAGCTACTCCTGCTCTTTTTTGGTTTCCCATTGCATGGAATATCTTTTACCATCCCTTTATTTTCAGTCTATGCGTGTCTTTACAGGTGAAGTGTTGTTCTTGTAGGCAACGGATCACTGGGTCTGTTTTTTTCCCCCATTCAGCCACTCTATATCTTTCAATTGAAGAATTTAGTCCACTTACATTTAATGTCATTGTTGATAGGTAAGGACTCATCCCTTACTCCTACCATTTTGTTATTTGGTTTTTGGTTATTTTGTGGTCTTCTTTTCTTTCTTTCCTTCCTTCCTGTCTTCCTTTTAGAGAACGTAATATTTTTCTGATGATATGTTTTAATTTTTTGCTTTTTGGTTTTTCTGTATCCATTGTATGTTTTTAGATTTGAGGTCACCATAAGTATTGCAGATAATATAGCCCATTATTTCAAACAGATGACAACTCAATACTGATTGCATAAACAAACAACTAACAAGCAAAAAGAAAACTAATAGAAAATCTACACTTTAACATAGTCTCCCTGCATTTTAACTTTTTGTTGTTTCTATTTATGTCTTTTTGTACTGTCTACGTCTTGAGAAGTTGTTGTAGTTATTAGTTTTGATTAGTTCATCTTTTTGTCTTTCTACATAAGATATGAGTAGTTTACATAATTAATTACAGGTTAGAATAGTCTGTGTTTTTCTGTGTGCTTACTATTACCAGTAAATTTTTAATCTTCAGATGATCTCTTATTGCTCATTAACATCCTTTTCTTTCATATTGAAGAAATCCATTTAGCATTTCTTGTAGAACTGGTATTGATGAAATCCCTCAGCTTTTGTTTGTGTGGGAAAATATTTATCCTTCATGTTTGAAGGATATTTACACTGGATATACTATTCTCGGATAAAAGTTCTTTTTCCTCCAACACTTTAAATATGTGATGCCACTGTCTCCTTTCCTGTAAAATTTTCACTAAAAAGTCTGTGCCAGGAATATTGGAACTTGATTTTATGTTGTTTCTTTTCTCCTGCTGCTTTTAGGAATTTTTCTTTAACTTTGACCTTTGGAAGTTTGATTATTAAATGCCGTGAGATAGTTTTCTTTGAGTTACATCTGCTTGGGGTTCTATAAGCTTCTTGAACTTGAATATTGGTATCTTTCTCTAGGTTTAGGAAGTTCTGTTATTATCTCTTTGAATAAACTTTCCAGCCTTATCTCTTTCTCTTTATCTCCTCTTTAAGGCCAATAACTCTTAGATTTGTGTGTGTGTGTGTGTGTGTGTGTGTGTGTGCGCGCGCGCGCGCAGAGCTAGCTGAGGTTTTATTTTGGGGAAAAAATTGTCTTGTAGCTGCAGTCATGGGCAAAGGGGGTACTACAGGCAGTAAACTGCCCCTGAAGGTGGGCTGAAGGCTAGAGCTGAACCTCAGGTGGGTCTTGCCTTCCCCTGCACAGCTGCCTCCCCCGTGGGCTCTGGGACAGCCACAGTATGGGTAGCCTGGGAGGGGCTGCCATGGCTGTTCACATTGGCAGGACATCAGAGGACTTGGACACCAGCTTTCCATTGTGGGTCTTGATCCTCTTCATAACCATGGCCCTGATGGAGCAGGTGCAGCTGAAGGAGGTGGAGCCCATGCCGGAGCCAAAGCTGAAGCCCAGGCCATAGTTGAGGCTGGGGCTTGTGAGGTCCCCATAAGCTGAGCTCAGCCCACCTGCATAGCCACCAGTGGTCTTCATATGGATACTCATGTTCTGCATGTTCTGCATCCCTGACTCCAGCCAGCTCTCCACGCCCTCCAGCAGCTTCCTGTAGGTGGCAATCTCAATGTCCAGAGCCAGCTTGATTTCATCAGCTCCTGGCACTCATGCAGCTGCTGCACCATGTCCTGCTTGGCCCACTGCAGGCGGGCCCCAGATCATACAGCTTGGTGTTGGCATTCTTAACAGTCAGCTCCCCATGCTGCTCAGGATCTGTGGTGGCCTCCGGGGAAGCCCTCTGGCCTTTGAAGCCCTCTGTGTCAGGCTGGAGTCAGCTGATGTTCCAGTTCATCTCAGAGATCTCCATCTTTGTATGATGCAGGTCATCCCCATGCTTCCCAGCAAGCGTCTGCAGCTCCTCATACTTGATCTGGTACATGCTCTCAGCCTTGGCCTGGCTGCGGTTGGCGATCTCTTCATACTGGGCCTTGACCTGGGCGATGATGCTGTCCATGTCCGGGGAGCAGCTGTTGTCCATGAGCAAAACCACAGATGTGTCCAAGATCTGGGACAGCTCCTGGATCTCCTCTTCATACAGCTGCCTGTATGATCTCGTCAGTCAGCCCTTCCAGGCAAGACTCCAGCTCTACCTTGTTCACATAAGCATCACCTACATCCTTCTTGATGAGGACAAATTCATTCTCCATCTCTGTACGCTTATTGATCTTATCCTTATATTTGTTCTTGAAGCCCTCCACTAGCCCCTGCATGCTGCCAAGCTCTGCCTCCAGCTTCAGCTTCTCCTGGTCCAGTCTCCCGCTGCCACTGAAGGTTGTGATGTAGCTCTCGAACATGCTATCCATGTTACTCAAAGTCATATTCTCCTGCTGCAGAAGGCTCCACTTGGTCTCCAGCATCTTATTCTGCTGCTCCAGGAACCATACCTTGTCAATGAAGGAGGCAAACTTGTTGTTGAGAGTCTTGATCTGCTCCTTCTCCTGCGTGCACATGGCCTGGATGTTGGGTTAAGGGGGCTCAGCAGGCTCTGGTTGACTGTGACAGCTGCGATGCCTCCCATTGTGCTGGTCCCACCACAGCCTCCACCCAGGCCACCCCAGAAGCTGCTGCTGCCCACTCGAGAGAAGCTCGAGAAGCTGATGTGGACATCGGGCCCACTTGTGTAGGAGTGGCTGCTGAAGGCCCAGGGGCCAGAGGTGAACACCTTGTAGGACTTCTGGGTTACCCTGGTGGACACAGTGGAGGCAGGAGTGGAGGCAGGTGGCCTGAATGCAGTGGAGATACAAGGAGGAATGGAGAAGTTGCTTCTCACGGCTATTTTCTAGATCTTGTAGTAATGCTTCATTGGTTTTTATTCTTTTTTCTTTTATCTCTTCTGACTGTATTTTCAAATAGCCTATCTTCAAGCTCATTAATTCTTTCTGCTGCTCTATCAATCCTGCTATTAAGAGACTCTGACGAATTAGGTAATCAGTTGCATTTATTAACTCCAGAATTTCTGGTTGATTGATTCTTTCTATTATTTCAGTTTCTTTGTTAAATTTATCTGATAGGATTCTGAATTCCTTCTCTGTGTTATCGTGAACGTACTTGAGTTTCTTCAAAACAGCTATTTTGAATTCCCTGTGTAAAAGGTCACCCTGTCTCTCTAGGATTGGTCCTTGGTGCCTTATTTAGTTTGATGAGGTCATGTTTTCTTGAATGGTCTTGTTGCTTGTAGATGTTCATCAATGTCTGAGCATTGACAAGTTAGGTATTTATTGTAACCTTTGCAGCCTGGGCTTGTTTGTACCCATCCATCTTGGAAAGGCTTTCCACATATCTGAAAGGACTTGGTGTTGAATCTAAGTTTTTGCTCACTGCAGTCATATCTGCATTAGAAGGTACCCCAAGCCCAGTAATATTATGGTTCTTTCAGACTCATAGATGTACCACATTGGTGGTCTTGGGTAAGGTCTGAAGAATTATCCGGATTACCAGGCAGACTCTTGTTATCTTCCCTTACTTTCTTCCTAATAAATGGAGCCTCTCTCCCTCTCTCTGTCTTTCTCTCTCTCTCTGTCTCTGTCTCTCTCTCTCTCTCTGTCTCTCTTTCTCTCTCTCTCTCTGCCTCTCTGCTGAGCTGCTTGGTGCTGGGTCAGATGTGACATAAAAACCTCTGTGACCACCATACTGAGACTGTGCAGCGTCAAACCTGAAGTCAGCACATTAACGGGTCTTCCCCCAAACCCACTGTAACTACTGCTTGGTTACTGCTTATATTTTTTCAATACCTTAGGACTCTGCAGTCAGCAGATGGGAAGGATATCCAGACTTTTGTCCTTTCCTTTGGGGAAGCAAGTTCCCCCAGGCCCAAGGATAGTCCAGAGATGTTGTCCAGGAGCCAGGGCCTGGAGTCAGAAACCTTACAGATCTACCTGCAACAGCTAAGCTGGCACTGAAACCATCAGACCAAGTTCTTCCCACTATTCCTTCCCCTTTCCCCAGGGAAAATATTCTCCTCATATACACCACCACCACAGGCCCACAGGGACTTTTGCCAGAGTACCATGATGTTCACTTAAAGCCCAGGGGCTCTTTAGTTAGCTTTTGGTGAATGCTTTCAGGCCTGGGACTCACCCTTCAGGACAGTAGGCTTCCCTCTGGCCCACGGTGGGTCCAGAGGTGCCATCGAAAAGCCAAAGTCTGAAATCAGGTACTCTAATAGCCTGCTTGGTACTCTTTCTCACTGTGGCTGAGCTGGTACCTAAGCTCAAAAGAAAGTCTCCTTTGCTCTTCTCTCTGCTTTTCTTAAGCAGAAGGTTCTTTTCTCATTGCCACCACAGCGGTGAATGTGCTGGGTCACGCCTGAAGCTAGCACATCTCAGAATCTCACCCAAGGCCCGTAGCATGTACTATCCGGTGATACCACTGCTGAAAATTCAGAGCCAATGACCTTTTGAAGAGCAGGTAATGAATCTTGCCAGGACTATATCCTTCTCTTCAAGGCAGCAAGTTCCCCTCTGGCCCAGGGTGCATCTGGAAATGTCATTTGGGATCTAGGGCCTGGAATGGGGACTTTGTGACTCTCCCTGGTGTCTTATCCTACTGTGGCTGGGCTGGTATCCAAGTTGCAAGACAAAGGCTTTACTCTTCCCTCGCCTCGCCTCAGGCAGAAGGAAGGGATCTCCTCTGGAGCAGTGAGCTGCACTGCCTGGGGCTGGGGAGGGGTACCACAAGCACTCCCTTAGCCGCCCTGGCTGGTGTCTCAGTAGGTTGCATGCCTCCCAAGTCCACTAGTTCCAAGTCCAGTTCAGCACTAGGACTTGCCTCGTAATTGTAGTCCTGGTGGCCTAGACTGCCTTTTGAGTTTATTTAATACGCCACAGTACTTTAGTCCACAGTTGGGAGGCTTGCTGAAATTCAAGTTTTGACCACTGAAATGTGCAATTCCCCTCTGGCTAGGGCTGGTCTAAATGTTCACTACATGGATGCTAGCTGAGTTTTGCCCGGTGTTGGGAGCACTGAGTCCTAGTATAAAGTCCCACAATCACTGTACTCTCCCTCCCCCAAGCACACAGATTTCTTCTCCACATCACATGGCCAGCAGCTGCCATGGAGTGGGGAGGGGTGGTGTCAGCAATTTAAGACTGTCTTTCCTACGCTCTTCAGTGCTCTTTTGGCAACATGAAGTTGAAGCCTGGTATTGTGATCACTCACCTGATTTTTGGGTCTTATGAAGGTGCTTCTTTATGTAGATGGTTGTTAAATTTGGTGTTCCTGCAGGGGGGATAATTGGTGGAGGTTTCTATTCAGCCATCTTGCTCTGCCTCTAACTGCCTATTTTATCACTACTTAAGGATAGAGATCAACGTGTAATGGTTTTCCAGTACAAATGCAAACACTTTCTTTTAGGAGAACCAACAAAATCTCAAAGATTTATTGCCCTGTAAGACATTACCCAGATTAACCAGTTTTAGATCAGCACCTTACCCCCTTGAATACATATTTATTTTATATTTATATGAGTCCTGATTTTACCTTTTTGAGTATTATGCTTTAATATAATACAGTTAATATAAATGTGCTTTTTTATGTAGGTAATTTAAATTAGGCTTCTTTAACTTAGAATTTAAAATCACAACACATAGAAAGTTACTCATTTCTTCCAATTTTAAATGTGTCCACATGAGCAGGGATCTTATTTGCAAGTTGCCAAATAAACTAAAATATATGCTAAATAATACATTTTTACAGAATAAAGGAACACAAAAACTGAACTTTTTACATGTGAAAAAAATGTTCTATTCATAGATATAATTTTACTTTTAATTTTGTTAAGTGCATATATATGAAAGCATTGGCAAAATGAGCATTTGGAGAACTATTTCTATATCATATTACTAATACTGGTCAATGATGTGAGGTGTTATTGAAGTATTTTTAACTGATAAGGCAGTCCTCATCTTTATTCTGTCTTAAGATCACAACAAAACATCTCAGGGATGTTAAAGTGGAGAAAAATCTGTATGTTAGAAGTGATGAAATATGGCATAACACTTGTCAGAGAAAGATAAGCATCATAGGAAAGATACAACCAAAGCTTTTCGAGTGCCAAAATGAGAAAGATTATTTTTGTCAGGGTGATCAGGAAGAAATTTCTGAGGATAGTGGTAGCTATGATGGGCTTTGATAAATTTGAATTTGACAATCTGAGCTCATCTATCAACATGACATATCATTAGAGAAAATAGCAAGAACAAAGCATGCCTAGGAAATAGCAAGTACACAAGGAAAAACCTAGAGGATGTGCCGGGATTGTTAGGGACTGAAATGTGTTTCCTCCAAATTCATATGGACATTGTATTTAGAGATAGGACCTTTAAGAAAATAATCAAGGTTAAATAAGGTCACAAGAGCAGGGTCCTAATCTAATAGGACTGCTGTCCTTACAAGGAGAGGAAGAGACACAGGAGATCTTTCTCCAGGAACATAGAGGGGAAAAAGGCCATGTGAGAAAACCGTGAGAAGGTAACTATCTGCAAGTCAGATGAGAGGTCTCAGCAGAAACCTCTTCCAATGGCACCTCAATCTTAAATGTCTAGCTTCCAAACGTACAAAAGAATAAATGTCTGTTGTTTAACCCAACCAGTCTGTGGTATTTTGTTATGTCAGCCTGAGCTAAGACAGAAATGTAGGAGGATGTAATAACAATAACAATACATACTACTCAGTGAATATATTATTTGCTAACATACACATTGCTTTGGTATAGCATCTCTATTTTTAAAGAACCCCTACATGTTAAATTTTACCTTATAGGCGAGAATATAAAGAAAGAAGATTTGGCAACTTGACCTCAATCACATAACTCATAAATAGTATAACAGAATTCCAAACTGATTTTAGCACATGCAAGGGCGTTCTGGGCTGGCTTGTATAAAATATTGAGTGCTGATTATGCAGCTCTCTTCTCAAAGGAGCATGTTTGAAATCAGCCATGGATGAAGTATTCACACTTGAGAAATTGGCAAACACTAAATATCAGAATATTTTTTCAAATAGCTGGTGGTTAAACATTCACCATCACACCAGTGACGACAATACATTACCTCCTGCATAAACGAAAAGAAAAAAATCTGGAGAGACAGGTTGAAGGTATTTTGCAAAGGGTTTAAATGTTGGCTAAATGTGTTTATTGTTGCTGTAGAACAGCATTAATTTATCAAAGTTCAGTTCATTGCCAAAATATGATAGAATTATACTGAAGATTATAGTTAATAAGCACTTTTTTATTGCCTGTTAACAAAAGAGAATGAGTAATGGCTTGCGTTCTCTGCCAAAACAAAGCAAGCCGTTGTGGAGTTTCCCAAATTTAGTGCCTTTTTGTAAGCTATTGTCTTACTCTAATTTAGTCGCTGCCTTTATGTGGCATTCTGGAGAAATGTTATAAACTGAAATGGCTGGCAAAGCAGGTAGAAAATATAGTACTAGAGGGACATCAAAAACTCCTAGAAAAATTGTCACACTGGGTGTTAAAATGCAAATTTTATGAATGTTAAGGGCAGGTGAATGCTCCAGGAATTAGTGGAAAAAACAGATGGCGACAATAGCTTATTAGGCATTGCTACACATTGTTTTATAAAGAACATCATAAAAAAATACTAGAGTCTGAGCAGAAGTAAATAACAAGGCATGAATGGTGGTTGGAAGAAACTACAGCTGATGGCCAAATCTCAAACTCTAAGGAGTTAATGAGGAGGAAATATTAACTGTTTTTCTGCACATATCCACAAGGTCTATGCTCTAAAAGACACTATGTACCTCATTGTAAAGATCATACCCACCTTTAATGAACATCATTTGCCTGTGGTTTTAATGTTGCATGATGGCTAAGCATATGTATAATGGAACAAACATCAAACTGACCTCAAAATGTATCTTATAACACCAAATGATTTAAGAAAATAAAGCAATATCTATAAAACCTTAAAAGAAAAAAATCAGTGCCCAATCATACATCATCAAGTTGTAAATCATCTAGGGTCGTGATGCAGGCCAGGTGCGGTGGCTCATGCCTGTAATCCCAGCACTTTGGGAGGCCGAGGAAGGTGGATCACGAAGTCAAGAGATTGAGACCATCTTGGCTAACATGGTGAAATCCCAACTCTCCTAAAAATACAAAAGTTATCTGGGCGTGGTGGCACACGCCTGTAGTCTCAGCTACTCAGGAGGCTGAGGTAGGAGAATCTCTTGAATCTGGGAGGCAGAGGTTGTAGTGGGCCGAGATCGCGCCACTGCACTCTGGCCTGGTGACAGAACAAGACTCTGTCTCAAAAAAAAAAGAAAGAAAGAAAAGAAAATAAAAAAATGCAAAGATAAAGTTCATGTTAATGATTAATTGGAAAAAAGGTCTGCTAAAAACAGTAGTAAACACTAAACACTTAAAATAAAAATCAGGTATCTATTATCCAGGTTATTATTACTGAAAAGGATTGACTTTGAGCATTAAACCAAATAAACATATAGATCTAAACTAATTCTTTATAAATTTGCATGCAAATTTAAATATTACAGAAAATCAGATAAAGATTAAATCTTGAGTTAAATTAATGAAAGCATTTAAATAATTTTAATTGGGGATAGTTAAGTTTGGGTAGTTAGTTTCTGTCATTCCAAAAGATGACACAAAAATATTATATTCCTAATATTTCATATAGGAGTTTCAAAATTATTGTTTTACTTTTACATTTATATAAAAAATGAGAACATGTTTTTAAAGCTTTTAAAATAAATATTACAACATTATGACAAAGCAGAAAAGGACTCCTACAGTTTATTATTAAGAAATAATCCTATATGCTGATAATAAAATTCATTTAGTTCTATATTAGACATTAGAAGCTTGAAAATGACTCCTTAAACACAGGGGCAATGGTGACATAAGTATATTTTTCCACAAAAAACCTTTAGTATTCATTAAAAGTAATGGTGAGAAATAATTTATAATAATATGAGAAAATACTTAAATGCTTGGATAGAAAATTCATGTGTATAGTAATCTATATGTGCACACACATACAACATCCGAAGTACATAAAAGTCAGCTACTTACACTCTGTAAAATATATATTCAAATGAATATACAAAAATTCCTCTTGTTTGTATAACTGTTACAGAATTCTAGGTAATGTTTCTTTCCTTTAGCACACCTGCACACACCCACACACACACATATGCACACTCACGTAAAACACACAAATACATGTAATCATATAGAGTTGATTCCTGTCATCTCATGGTAATTATGTTCTTCTATAAAATTACCATCAACACTGAATTACTGAATACTGTGTTACTGGTCCTGGGTAAAATACAGGGTTAGGTTCTTTTAAGCCTCTGGTCATAACATTTTCATAAACCACTCAATATATAACCCTGTTTTATGTGTATTTCTATTAAAAGACAGTATTTAATATATATTTCTTACAAATAATTATATGCAGTATTTCTTCATAATAAAACACTAGCCACAAAGGGTTTATCATTTTACTGACTCTGGTTATGTGACTATAAATTTCTTTGGCTTTTAGCCTCACAATAGTGATGTTTAATACACCTTTTTTATTGATTGTTATCCCATGATGACACAAATTTACCCATTTTCTATTTTTTTTCTGTAGCTTCATTAAACACTTATAGGTGTCACTTTAGCACTTTCTGTAGAAGCTTCACATATAAATCAATGAATTTCTTCTTCCCTTTCCTGGATATACTGTATTGTGGATTCATCGACGTTGAATGCAAGGTCAACAGCACTATAACTCATACCCAAACGAAGCTTATCTAACACACATATTTTCTCCTTCTTATGACACATTAAGCCTTCTCGTACTTAGGGACACGAGGCTGCAGTCCTATACTTAGAATTCATTTTAAACCAAAAATCACAAACAAAAAGCACAAACAATCTTTAAAGAACAGCACTAAATGAACCACAAAATGGGCACTTCTTACGGTATACAGTTGAAACAAGAAGGCAAAGCATCACCTTGCTTGACCTCAGCTGGGAATGTGCATGAGTTGGGTGGCTCAAAGTTTTTGCTGCTCTGTACATAGTCACAATTGACACTGAATGACCATTAAAGCACCAGGAGTATTGATTGTGGGGTTACAAAGACATTTTAGTGAGCATGCAAATTCACAAATATGCAACTTGAGAACGCATCAAATGTGTATATATATGTATTTGTATGGTTGTATACATATTTATGGCATAGTTTTTTGTATTTATATGTTTTCATATCTTGAAAATATAAGTTAATTAGCCAAGAAACAGAATTAATAATTTTTCTATGAAAGTCTTCCATTTTCTTGTAAATGAAGAAAGAAAACTGACTCCTAATAACAACAAAAATAGTAAATGCATTAAAATTCTTCTGATGGAAATTCCTAATGTTTAAATAACTATTATTTTTCCTTAATAACATATTTAATTGATTAATTCTAAACAAAATTATAAATAATTTATTTGAAAAGTATTTAAAATATTTTAAAGATATCTGGAAAAATATGTAAGAAAGAACCAAGCCATAATTTCAAAAGAGGAGAATTGAGGCAGAATTTCCTGGTAAATGTGAGAACAAATTTTAATCTAAAGAAGAGTAATAGAGAAAATGGAGCATAATATGTAAACCAGGAACATGCCTATTATATATAAGCACTTACATAATATGTAAACCAGGATCATGCCTATTATATATAAGCCTATTATATATAAGGTGTGATGACGAGACATCACACCTTAGCAAAAGAAAAGAAAGTCAGTCAATACATAGTGTTAGGTTAATTGGGATTCTTATTAGTTAATATGTATGTGTGTGTGTTTTCATGTAATTTTAGAGTTTCATGTCACATTCTGTTTCAATATTAATTACCAATATTCTCATAAGTAAATGTTTCATTTAGAACAAGTCACTTAAACCCTCTGCATCTTGGATCCTTCATTTGCGAAATGAGGTGGTCAATCTATCATTCTGTAATGTGATTGAAAACCTTATACTCAATTGTGTCCTGGAGCAGGCTCACAGGTTCATGAAAGCTAACTGTGCACCTCTCTTTCGAATTCCAATTTTAGTGACAGCTAGTTGATAGCTTAACACTAGTTATTGTGGGAGTGTTTACACCAGGAAAATTGGCAAATGCTACAAACCAGTCCTCTTCCCCTTGAGAAAATCAGGCTTAAATACCAACTCACCACGGCTTGTACCTTTATAGATGATATCTGACTTACAAAATGTTTGTCAATTCAACATAATTTCTAATAAGTAAGAATTTCAAATAGTGAGAAGAAAAACTTTGTGGAAAATAAGAATCTGTGAATTTTTATCTGCTATAAATAGAAAGTTAGAGATAGAGAATAATACGGAAAGATATTTAGAATATAAAACGCCAGATGTTGCCAGGTCAGGCATATGAATGATTCATGGTAGCGACACTCAGCTCTGACTACACATTAGAATCACTAGAGGTACCTGCTACCTGTTCCTCACTGAGGCTTATGATTTCATTGGGTGGAAATGAGGTCCAGGAATCAGTGTTGTTTAACGTTTCTGAAGTAATTCTACAGTACAGATTGTCTTACGGTAGTGTAAACCAAAAATACTGCCCACCCCCCAACCATCTTAACAGACTGGACCTTCGTCTCAGTCAAGGGCATTCCAAAGTTAACCTGAAAAATTAGTTCAGGCTTTGATGGGAAGGGGGAGCTAGACATACCTCATTATAACCTCTTCCCTTTTGGAATTGCTGACAGAACAGACTCTCTAAGTCTGATAATAAACACTTACAACCTATTCTCTGTGAATCCTGCTACCAGGAGGCTTCATCTGCATGACAAAACCTTGGTCTCCATAATCCCTTATGGTAACCTAGACATGACTTTCTATTGATAATAACTCTTCCAACCAATTGTCAATCAGAAAATTTTTGAATCTGCCTATGACTTAGAAGCCCTGGCTTCCAGTTGTCCTGCCTTTCTGAACCAAACCCAGGTACATCTTACATGTATTGATTGTTGTCTTTTGTCTCCCTAATATGTAGAAACCCAAGTTGCAACCCAACCACCTTGGGCACATGTTCTCAGGATCTTGTGAGGGCTATGTAATGGACCATTAATCAGGCTTTGGCTCAGAATAAATATCTTCAAGTATTTTACAGTGTTTGACTCTTTTTATCAACAGTAGGCATGTTCTCTAACTATATAAGAGAACAGCTTCACCTTTCAAGTTTCACCTTTCAGGTTTCCATTTGTGCTGAGATATGCTTGAGTATAATATTTTGTTTAGTTTTAAAAGTTACACTTAAAAATTTGTCATTATACCTCTGAACTTTATGGATGGACAAGGAAGAATGGTAAAGGGGGAAGCTTAGTGCTTTCTTTAGCTATAAAAAAATCCATTTATTAGACTAGCAAATTAACCTATGAATAGAGTGGCCATGCCTCTAAGGATAGTTGATAATAGTTTCCAAGTCAGCAGAGGGGAAAATTGGAAATGAGAAAAAATTCCTCAGCAATCCATTCGAAAACAAGAAAGAAGAAAAGTGAAAGATGTGTAGAAATAGCAACATTTTCAAAAATACTAAGATGGGAGAAAAAATAGAAAATATACCATCAATTACTATTACTATAAATGAATAAAACATGATAGTTAAAAGATAAGCAAGTCGGCAGGGTGTGCAGTGGCTCACGCCTGTAATCCCAGCACTTTGGGAGGCTAAGGCGGGTGGATCGCCTGAGGTCAGGAGTTCGAGACCAGCCTGGCCAACATGGTGAAACCACATCCCTACCCAAAATACAAAAATTAGCCAGGCATGGTGGCATGTGCCTGTAATCCCAGCCCCTCCAGAGGCTGAGGCAAAAGAATCACTTGAATCCCGGAGGCAGAGATTGCAGTGAGCCGAGATTACACCCTTACACTCCAGCCTAGGCAAAAGAGCAAGACTCCATCTAAAAAAAATAATAATAATAAGTAATTTATACTGAGTTAAACAATATTCCAGTTATATGTTACTGATGAGAGGTACATCAGAAACATAAGAGAAAGTTTTAGTCATTCATTTGTTCTTTCATGTTTCAACAAATAAATTTTTACAGAGTGCCTTTTTGTGTGTGTGCTGGCTAATATTCCTCATTCCAGCAGTACCCTGCCTTCTTGGAGCTTCTGTTCTTAGAAAGTGGGGCTGGGGTCCAGGGGATCCACAGATAATAAACAGGATAATCATGATCTATAGAGTATGAGTAGAGATTAGTGCTGTATATTAGTTCTATAGACTCCTAAAGCAGAAGTCTATAGGAAATTTGTAGAGTGCAATTTTAAATAGAATGATCAGGGAAGCACGACTGAGAAGATAAAATTTGAATAAAGACTGAATGCGAGAAGGGTCCAGCAGCATGAATAGTCCAAGCCAGAGCACTGCAGATAGAGGAACTGCCCTGCCTGGGAGACGACCTGGATGTTCAAGGACTAACGAGGAAGGCTGAGTGAGCAAAGGAGGAGTAGAAATTAGGGCAGGAAGGTCATGGACAGATTGGCAAGAGCTTTTTGAGCCATTGCAAAGACTTCAGCTTATATTCCAAGTAAAAGTATAAGCCATGGAAGTGTTTTGAGCAGTGGATGGGCCTGGCTTACAGTTTCAAACTCTCCAACAGCCCTGTTGAGAATAAAGAGAGACTGACCAGTTAGGAGACTGTAGCGTTACTCTATGGGATGGAGGATGATGACTTATACCAAGAGGTACTGGAAGGGAGAGCCTACAGGATTTTCTGACAATTTTATGAGAGCAACAAGGAATCAGAGATGACTCTAGTATTTTGGCCTGAGTAGGTGGAAGCATGAAGTCACTAATAACCGAGATGAGAAAGTTTTCCGGAGCTGCAGGTAGGAGTGGGTGAATGTGGGATTTTGAGGTTACGTCACGGGTGACGTTGACAAAAACAGTTTGAAAGAAGAGGTAAAGATTAAGGAAGCATGTAGCAAATTTGAAGAACCTAGGAGGGGAGGACTTAGAGTGAATTTATCCAACACAGTTTTGCTGTTTAGAAAATAGTTTTACTGTAAAGAAAAATAATGAGATAATAGTTTGAGAGCAAAGAATTGTCAAGACATTTTATTCACGATATATGTAAAAGAATATTTGTTTACTGATGAGAAAAACCTCAGGTAGGGAAATATTTTTGTTGGAGAAGGAAACAAAATTCTTGGTAAGTATAGGCAGATGTGCTATAAAGCTAATGAAGTTCGAGCTTCAGGGGTCCTCACTTTCACAGCCTACTCCCAAGGCCGTAAAACGTACCCAAGCAATAGGTTGATATTGTCACATGTTTTCTTGTAAAATTTTCAAATGCAAGGAAATCTTAAACACAAATTTTTGATGGCTGATATGAAACCTCAGTTCTTGTCTTCTTAATTTAAAGGATTTAAATAAGAGACACAGCAAAAGAAGTGCAAGATAAAGTAATTTATTTAAAAAAAAATTTTAAGTAAGTGCAGAATAGACAGCATACCCTGTGTACATGGAGAGAGAGAATTCAGAGCAAGCTGCTCATAAAGGTGAGACAGCAAAGACGGGCAAAGAGAGCCAATCTTTTTTTCTTTTTTTTTTTTCTTAGACGGAGTCTCACTCTGTCGCCAGGCAGGAGTGCAGTGGCACGATCTCAGCTCACCGCAACCTCTGCCTCCAGGTTTCAAGCAACTCCTCTGCCTCAGCCTCCCGAATAGCTGGGACTACAGGCACGTGCCACCACGCCCGGCTAATTTTTGTATTTTTAGTAGACACGTGGTTTCACCATATTGACCAGGCTGGTCTTGAACTCCTGACCTCGTGATCCTCCCACCTCAGCCTCCCAAAGTGCTGGGATTACAGGTGTGAGCCACTGCATCTGGCCAGGAAACAATCTTTATGGGAGTCTTATGGGATTATCCATAAGGAGGTGGAAAGAGGTGTTATAGTAAGCATGTTCTGGGTGGTCCTCTGGGTACACACGTACAGTAGCTGTACATGCTTGTTCATACCTCATGTCTCATTAGCATTTTAAATCTTCATCCAGAGGTGTTTTTCAACATTAAAAAGAGAGAAGAGTCACTCTGAGGACAGGTAAAATCAAAGTGCATGTGCTCTCTACAGGGGAAATTCCCTACGGAAGACAGGGAGCTTGAATGAGCTCAATTACAATGCGAATTCTTAGGTCTATTGTGTTGGCTGTGTGGTCACCACGGTTGCTGCATGCTGAGAACTCAGTTACTTCCTTGACTACCTATCCTGCCGCAAAATGGTTAGGACTAGTATTTCTTCCCACTTCAGCTTTCCATCCACTCATGTTAGGTGGTGCCAGAGTGGTCACCAGCATTTTGGCAGATTAGGCTAGGGGTAGATATCACTAGGGAATGCAATCGATTTGAGTTGAGCGAGATATGTTTTTGTAGTTGCCAGTCACTGTTGCGTGATTCCATGTGCAATGTCTTCCAGCAATCCTATCTCTCACCACAGTGCTGACTCACCTGGCATCCTGGCAGGGCCAGAGGCTACATCTCAATATGAAAGTGACCTGCCATGCCCAGTACCTGAATTATGTTAGTAATGGATGAGGCAAAAGTTTACAATGTGTGGAATCAGAAGCTAGTCTTTGGGAAAGTCTTCAAATTATCAAATACCAAAAATTGGAGGTAGAGAATTTGCTTTTCATTGATAACTAGTCACAACACAAGTATTCTGTCTGGGATATACATGACAATATAGTCTGTAAAATTATGATTGTACCAATGAAATCATTTTTTATATATTCCTCTATTAAAGCAAGGTAAGTTATTTCTGACATCAAAGAAGCCAAATTGCTTTAATATTTTTAATCTTATAAAAATCAATAATTAAGTAGATACTTTTTAATGGAATTAATGTATAAACTCAGCTTACTTGATAACCAAATTTATAAGAAGAAATAAATCATATGAACACATTGAAAAAAAATTGTTTCTTGATAGTTTACCACAAAATAATGACATTGATAAAGAAATATGCAACTTACAATGATACCATAACAAATTGGTTACTGTCATCCACTAAAAGAATACAGGTGTTTAAAAGTTGTTACTCACAAGAGTAAAATTTTATAACTCATATGTGAAAAAAACTAATATTGTCTCAAATTGACAACAGTCTTTAAAAATATACATGACATTACCAATATTCAAGTTGAAATTAAATTCTCTAAAATATTAACAATAAATTCAAAATCAATAATACTAAAAGAATGGCTGGATTACCATTCTATTCCACTCTAATCTATTTAAATTATTCTAAAATTTATTCTTGTCATATACAAAGGCAAACAAGTATGCAACAAAATATAGAAGAAAAAATGCATTATAGAAACATACGAGACTGTTAACAAAAATATCTTTTTCTTAATTTAAATATCTTTTTCTTAATTTAAATATTCTTATAGAATTTTCCAATTTTTTTATATTTCAAGTATGTGGAGATTTATCTTAAATAAATATTCACATTTGTACCTAATTTTATATGTATGATTTTGTACTCTTTCCTAAAGAGGGTCTCCAAAATTTATAAGCTCAGGCCCCACACAACCTGAATATACTCTGTTTGCAAGTCGACTTTGAGAGGTTCAAAGTAATAAAGTTTAGACTACAAGAAGAGGAGTTTGTTCTCTGAAATTGGAGAGAGGGTAGAGTACACAGAAAAATATACAGGGAAGAGAGTAGAAGAGGTAGTGGGAGCTCCTAGAGGTTTTTCGATTGCTTGTGTTTTCTTAGTGAAATGGGAGGCAAGGTGGTTAGCAGACAATGAAGATGAGAAAGGTGTTAGAAGCTTGAGGAGTGAGGAAATGAGGGGAAATCATTGCCAGAGTGGGAGAGTAAATGGGATAGGGAAATGTTTGATTCCTGAGCAGCACTAAGAGCCCACTTGAGGGTGGTGGTGGTGAGTTTAAAGTGAGACCACTCAGCCTGGTCCTGTGATTTCCCTCTGTGTGGGAGGATGCACAGATTAGGACGAGTGACTTTATCTGTGTGATTTCATCAAACTGTGGGAGAGGACAGACATTTGAAGACATATATCAGAGACTAATTAGAACACTTTGTATGAAAGTTCATTAGGGTAAGAAGGGGAATGAGAACACAAGAAATGGAGAAACAATCCAAAGTATTGATGGGTTATAGGTCCTTGTGAGGCATATGCAATGTTAAAGTTGAGTTATCAAAAATATAGTAGGTGAGGTATGGAAAGTTGGATGTTTCATAGAGATAGTAGACATGTTACCATTATTAGTAATAACATAGTCTAATATACGCCCACTAGTGGTGAAGGTAGAATGGAAGGGAGATCAAGATACTGAATGGCCAGTATCCTAGAGTCAATCATTAGCTGGATATAGAAATCTACAAGAATTATGGCAGGAGTCATAATTATTATAGAAAGTGGCAGTCAGCCAGGAACCCATTTGGTGAAAGAGTGAGTACAACATAATGTTCTATTGACGATGGCAAATTATTAGAGATGATTTTGAAACTTTTTGATTTAGTCTATTCCTCTAGACATTACCATAATGACCAGATCCACACAGGATTTGTGACTAGGGCTCAAGTCACATAACTCTCACTTCCTGTCCTCAAGAGAACCTACTTGGGAGTCCACAAATGTGACCCTGAAAGTTTGAGATAGTTAACACTGTTGTGGCTTCCCTTGACCAATGAGGATGAAAGAGCTGTTGTTTCCTTGCTAATAGGTCTCAGATGCATTCATAATTTAATTTAGAACCACCACTAGTTGTCAAGAGTGATGATCAGCCTCATAAGGCATCCCTGATTGGCTTTGCTTCTCTTCACTCTGCTCAGAATTCCTTGCTGACATTCCCTGGGATCATTTCCCAATGAACCATCAGCCCGCAAGCCTTTGTTTCAGGCTCTGCTTTTGGAGGATGCTAAGATAAGCATGCAATTGTAGTATTTTGTGACCAGTTTATATATGTATATTTGTGTAGATAGAAATAAGGTGTTATAGTGATCATTTATGTTTTATTTGTGTGCCTTTATAGGTTTCAAACACTTAAGAGAACATGATATATTAGTCGTGTTGTTTCAAATGAATATTTAGGAGAATTTGATCAAATATGTTTAATAGATTTAAGATATTAAGCAGTAATGATGGTTTCTGTAATGGATCCCGCAGCCTCACCATCACCACTAGATATTGAAGATTTTGTAACAATTCTAATCATTTTTTAAGGGATACAGGGAGGGTGTGAACTTCTTTGGGAATTTTTAAGAGCCCTGGAAATAAGTAATCCAGGAAGCTGAGGATGGGTTCTGTGACTCCGAGCATCACACTAGCATAGTCCGTGGGCTCAGGAATCCTGAGGGGTGGGGTGTGCCCCTCCAGTGACCCCCAGTCATTCTGTGTTAACTTCAGTCTGGGTCCCCCATAACATGTAAACTCTTCACTTATTCCTATCTCCGTCTTAGGCTTTTGAAAGCACAGGGCCTCTACTTTCCTGAAGCAACTATTGAATGACCAACTTCAACAGCATCCTGTTGCCTGTTTTCTCCAAAAGCCTGGATATTTCTCTTTATTCAACTTGCTCTCCCTTATGAGAGGAATCCCAGAAGAAAGATTCCAAAATCTAGTCACACTTCTGAGAGAGAAGAGACAGTTAAAATAATTTTTTCCTTCATTCATTTATAGTGACAAAATAACCAGTTGAAGATAGTTGTGTGGGTTTTTTTGTTTTGTTTTGTTTTGAATTATTTTAAAGTATTTATTTAAGAGAGATTCTGAGAAGTGGAATACTAAAGCAGAATTATAAAAAAAGTTCCCCCATGTTTGATATACCCTTGCAAACTGAACCTCTTAAAGGTGTTCACAGAAGCCAATAAACACACTAGTTTGCTTCAACACAGCTAGCATTATCTTTTTAGAGAATTCTCTGACTTAATAGTAAAAAAACTGACCAGAAAACCATTAGTCTCCTCTTTTACACTTGCTGCTTTTAAATAGTCATAGTCTGTAATTTTTCTAAATTATTTTATCCCCAAGCAAATGGAAGCTGCCCATTGTTTTTGTATGTTACCGTTTGAAACAGAAATTACTGGTTAATTATATCCTCTTCCATTGAGAACAGTCATCTGAGCAATTTACAGCCAGGGAGTCCTCATTATCTGTAAAAGCCAAGTTTAATCAATTAAGTTAAATGCTTCAGTGAAGCTGAAAAAATGCCCTCTAAATATTTATTCTGATTACCTGCCAAGAGTATATAATGTACACATAGCTAAGGCAGAAGTTTTAGAAAGAAAGTCTTTAGCAGATTGGTCTCCCTATATTTTACTGTAAGCAGTTAATAATGACCACAACATGTAATTAATATCAGCCAATATTGACTAATAATATGAACTGTAAGTTAAAAGGATTAAACATCTTGGGTAATAAGAAGCAAGAAGTTTGCACTCCTTCTAAATCATGAAGGGCATCTGACTGGGGCAAAATTGAGTTAATGAGAATTAACTAAAACCACTTTCCATTAGTTCAACATTGAAATAGAAATGTTTTTGTGAACATTCCAGTTTGTCTTCATCTGGCCACGGTATAATTGGGACATCTATTAAAGTTTAAGTCTCTGAATCATTCCACCTATATTTGTAGAAGATTTATATGCCTAATCTTGATCTCCCTTTGAATTTCAGATTTCCATATTTAATTATCTACTGGCTGTTCATAGGATACATTCAAAATATCCAAAACTGAAATTTCACCTTTTAAAAAAATTGAATTTCCATCTAAACCCAAGATAGAAACTTGGGTTTCCTATCTTCTTGAGTTGCTTCACCACCCCCCTAATTGCATAAGCTAGAAGCCCCAAAACTCAGTTATCATCCTTGACTTTTTCCTGTAGCTCTGTCTGTACATTCATCCAATGGCCACCTTCTACCTATTCTAATATCATGCTGTCATTCAGAATTCATTGAGAATCTGAAGAGTGCTGGGCTAATGCTCCACAGACTTGAATGCATACATGAATCACCTTTGATCTTGTCAAACTGAATTAGCTACTAATTCAGTAGTTCTGGAATCGGGTCTAAAAGTTTGCATTTTTAGTAAGTTCCCAGGTGATAGCAATACTGCTGGTGATCCGTGGACCATACTTGGAGTAGCAAATTGTTTGAAATATTTTGGGGGCCATGGATGCCAGTGACCCAGAGTTTCTCTCCTCAAGCAGCTTACATTCTAATGAAGAAAGACAAAATAAACAAATATCAGAGGAAAAGAAATACTATGAAAAAAATAAAGCAGAGGGATATACTATGAAGCGGGGGTAGAGAGTGATAGTTGAGCTATTTTATAGGGTGCTTGGGAAAAGCCTTTCTGATAAGGCAAATTTTGAGCTGAGACACATAAGAAGTGAAGGGCTGAGTCATTTGGAAATGCAGGAAAGGGGGATCCCAGGCAGAAGCTGCCTGAGAGGTTCCATCTCTGCCACCAGAGTGAAAGTATTGGGCCAGTGCTGACGTCCTCCTGCCAAGTGTGCTTGTCTCTGACCCATTTTCTATGCTGTATTCAGAATGATCTTTCTAAAACATACATATGTTTATGTCTTTTTCTAAAAGTCCCTGTTAACATCCGTTGTTCTTAGTATAAAATATGATTAAATCACTCTTTGTTAAGAGTGTTAAGTGCATTAGCTTTCCCCCTTTTCCAGTACTATCATGGTGAAGTGAATAGTGGCTGAGTATTCTTAATGCAGGAAAGATCCCTTTTAACTTTTATTATTTTTTTAAATTTTACTTTAAGTTCCGGGATACATGTGCTGAATGTTCAGGTGTGTTACATAGGTATACATGTGCCATGGCGATTTGCTGCCCCTATCAGCCCATCATCTAGGTTTTTAGCCCCACATGCATTAGGTATTTGTCCTAATGCTCTCCCAATGCTCTCCCTCCGTTTGCCCTCCATCCCCCATCAGGCCCCAGTGTGTGATGTTTCCCTCCCTGTGTCCATGTGTTCTCATTGTTCAACTCCCACTTATGAGTGAGAACATGTGATGTTTGGTTTTCTATTTCTGTGTTAGTTTGCTGAGAATGATGACTTCCTTACATCCATGTCCCTGCAAAGGACATGAACTCATTCTTTTCTATGGCAGCATAGTATTCCAGGGTGTATATGTGACACATTTTCTTCATCTAGTCTATCACTGATGGGCATTTGGGTTGGTTACAAGTCTTTTAACTTTTAAATAACTGCTGTGTCATTGCCATTTTTTTAGATCCCTACCAACTCTTTTCATGCGTTGTTAAAATGCCCACCTAAATCTGAGATTTTTTTTTTTCTCACCAATTTCTGTTTTTACAGGGAAAATGCAGATGGTTTCAAATCTGTATGCTTGCAACAAGAAGAATGCAAAAGTATTTTGTATTTCAAATTTAAACTTCTCTGAGAATTGGATGAGCAACAAATTTAGAACTTGTTTAAACACTTGTAAATTCTCAAGACCCTGAATTGTTATGAGAAAATATATTATTTTATTTGGTTCTTAGTAAGTTAGAAGCAAGTCACTATAAATATCTGATCTATTCTTTTTAAAGTATGGTTTCTTTTACACTTTCATTATAATGTGCTTTTATATATGGTTGACTTACAGTTGTAGTCCTCAAAGCCAAGAAAACAAAAACAAAACAAAAATAATTAATGCATACATTCTCATAATCTTATTGAGAACAAGGTAACAGATATGTCAAATCCTATATTGATATCCACTTACGAAACCGTTGATACTCACCTCCTGAATATAGTACAAGTTATTCTGCATAAGAAACCTACAGGAAGATGGCAGCTTTGGAAAACTGAGGCACTTTGAGTCTAGTGTTTCTCCTATTCACCTCAGATAAAATTTTCTCCACAGTATTTCAAGCAGGATGCTGGCCAAGTCGAAGAAAGTTAGGTTCTCTTTTCTTTGTAGTTTTCATATCACTTAGCAATTTAAATACAAAACACTAAATGTACTCTATCAAAACACAAGAGTTAGAAATATCTGAAATGCATGAAACAGGGCTCAGAAATTCAAATGCTGACAAGAGCCAAGTCAGTCTCTCTTCATAGGAAATTTCAACAAAATGCCAAAAGAAATTAAGAAGAAAGTAAATTTCAACTTCAGACAGAGCAGGATCAGAATTCTTGGTTTGTTCCCTGCCTTAGTATACTTTTCTTCTCTTTCCAATTCTAATTTAGCTTAATTAATATTCCAAAAAAGTTATGAAACTATAATTGAATTACATAATGCCGCTTGGTTTGCAAAAATTAGTGGCATAAAAAGGGTTGATTAGATTTCATGATTTTTTCAGATTGTCTTGGGTCAGCTGGATCACCCTCAGTTCCAGAGAGCATTACTTGAGGTAATTTAAGCAAATATATTTAGCTGCAAGTTGGACAGCCAGAGACTGGCTGGTCGTCTCTCTCCAACAAGATTCAACTTCTTACGTGGTGCTTGGCTTTCAAAACAGCAAAAGTGGAAACTGTCAGATCTCTTAAGCTCTAGACCCAAAACTGATAGAAGGTCAAGGCAAGTCACAAGGCCAACACGGAGTAAAGGAGAGGAGTCATAGACCTCACCGTTTGATAAAGGAGAAGCATACACAGAATACAGTTGGGAGGAATGGCTAGTTCCCATTTTTGGAGACAAGCTACCAAAAAATGATTCTCTCTCATGAGTTTATTCATTTAAAATTATTTATGTAATTGTAAAATAAAACACATCTCCCTACCCTGTTAAATAAATTCTAAACCTTATCAAATAATACAAAAATTCATTTGTGGCTATAGTTGCTTCCATGAACCATCTATTTCAGATACAGGAAAAACTGATCACTCATCTAGAAAAGATTCAGAAATTTCTACAATTTACAGCTTCACTCGCATCATGCACATATAAAAAACTAAGTGAGTTTTCCACCATCAATTTTCAAAAACAAACCTTATGCTTTATTCATGACTTATAGATTAATATAAGCTGAAGTCACCAAAAATAAAGTCTTTGGTTTATGCAGAATACCTTGTGTATTACAGAGCTATTACTTACATTCGATGGCTCAGAAAAGCAGCAACATTTATTCTTCTATGTGGGGCAGCTCTGCTTCAGGCTGTAGGTCAGTTGAGTGGGGTTCCAGGGTATGAGTTGGGTTCCAGGGAGCTCCACAGGTCTCTGGGACCAGCAACTATCCAGGGCATATTCTTCTTTTGACATTTAACATGAGCATAAGAAGGCAAGTAGAAACACACAGTATTTCTTAAGACCTATCCATATTGCATTTGCCTAAAACAATCATTTGACTAAGCCCAACGTGGATGGAGCAGAGCAATGCATTTCACAGACTCTAGTGCCCTTCAAGGTCATATGGCAGAGGAAGGAATTAAAGAATGGGAAACAATATTCCCATAGGCCACAACTAGTTTCATCCAAATCTGTTTGTCCTTCCAATTAGAGAGGCAAATATGACTACTGATGCCTAATAAGATGACGATGACTGATATTGATGATGATGATCTTGCATCACCTAAAAAAATTATATAATCTTCAAGAATCTTAGTTATTTAAGATATCTAAATGTTTTTAAAATGTTTTAACACTGGAAAGGATTGTCTCTAGTTTCACAGACAAACATTTCTATTGACCACATCCTATTACAGTGTTATTTGGCATGTTATTTGTAATGTATAACATGTAACGTTATACATTACATGTTATTTGGCACATCCTATTATTTCTTTGAATAGTGCCAAATAACTGACATGTTACTGTAGTTAATTAGAATTTCCTGCTCTTCCAATATCCTATTTAAGGCTATAATTCCTATACTCCAAAGTCATATTGTTTAGGTCTTTCTCTATATTCACACTCTAAATTGTAGCAGAAGTAAATCCTAAGAAGATTTATTTTCTTTTCTTAATTTCAAATTTATCTAAGAAAATTACAGACAATGTATTCTAAAATAAGCAAAGAATAAGCAATCAAAACTGCCCAGCATTTCCACTGAAGACAGAATACTCATACTGAAACAACATTTAATATGCTTTAATACAATTTAAAGTATATTGTACAATATAATACATATTATACAATATAAAAATATATTATGCAATTAAAAATATTGTTAAAACAATATTTTTAACTTGTTTCTTTTCCTCTGAATATGAAGCAAAACTCCGTGTTTAAAAACATTGAATACCTGTTTCACTCCAATAATAATTCATCATACATTTTTACTAACCTCTTGAATTATCTTAACACTTGTGGCCCTTGAAATGAAAGCACACGGATTAAATTGAAGATAAAATACATAGTATTATTCTCTCTTCTGTATTAACAAACTCTGTTCCCTTGAGCTGTCTCTCTTGACATACTCAGATAAAATATTTGTATGCCTAGGTAAATACCTAGGTAAAATACTTTGGTAAAAAGCAAGACAAATTGTATAGTAAGCTCTACTAATATTGTTTTAATTATACTTAACTGAATTTAAAAGTCACTCTTTTTTGGAGACTGGAAGGAAACAAATTTAGACACCACATATAGTTTTTTATAGTCATCATGTAGTCATTACTTCTCTATAAAATATGTTTCTGGTAGGAATTATCCTTTACAAATTAGATACAAATTTCCATTTTAAGTTAAAAGACAGAACTATCAAAAACTCAAGAACATATTAACATATTAATTATAAAATAAATTATGAAATGTTGTAAGTGTTTGGAATACATGTATCTACATCAAAATGAGTCAACCCATTCTTTTGGTCTAGAATATTCTTTCTTACCCTGCCAACCAAACTTGTGAATCCTACTTCTTATGATTAAGCAAACTCTCTATCTTTAAAATTATTATTGATAATATAGCCTCCAAATTTAGTTACCTTAAACAATGTTCTATCCTTTTCCTGAATTCCTACAGCATTTATTCACTATATCTAATCTTTGGAAATTAGCTTAACTTGGTTTGTATTAGCCGTTCTCTTTTTTAAGTGTATTACCTCTGCAAAAACACTATCAGCTCCTGCATATGAGTAACGGAGTGTTATAACTATTTGTATCCCCTGTGTCTCACGGGATGTCCATCCAAAATTATTTGAAGTCAAAAGAATTCAGTATTAATTAATCAATTTTCATGTTTCATGTAATTATTTGTATAATAATTGGTAGAGAGCAATCACAAGCATATATTAGATTATCATTATACTTTTTATTCATTCAATTTCTTTATATAATTTGAAAGGAAAAAAAATAAATGAAACTTGTATTTTAGAATTAGGTTGGCAAGCCGGGTGCAGTGGCTCACGCCTGTAATCCCAGCACTTTAGGAGGCCGAGGCGGGTGGATCGTGAGGTCAGGAAATCGAGACCATCCTGGCTAACACGGTGAAACTCCGTCTGTACTAAAAATACAAAAAATTAGCCGGGCGAGTTGGCGGCGCCTGTGGTCCCAGCTCCTCGGGAGGCTGAGGCAGGAGAATGGCGGGAACCCGGGAGGCGGAGCTTGCAGTGAGCCGAGATCGCGCCACTCACTCCAGCCTGGGCCACAGAGCGAGACTCCGTCTCAAAAAATAATTAGTTTGGCAAACCGTGTTGTAAAGGGCAGATGAGGATTTTGGATTGTGTGGGCCAGCCCATCTCTAACACAGTTGTTCAACTCAGCTGTTGGTGTGAAACATTCATAGACAATACACAAACAAATGAATATACATAGCTACGTTTCAATAAAACTTTGTTGACAAAATGAGTGGTGGCCTAGATTTGGCTGCCTGAAGAGTTTTGCTAATGTGTTGTTCTAGAGTGTTGGTGAGAATATATTAAACTAAAAACATCTTATTTCAATTGTACGTAGAGATACAACTTTATAAAGTAAATAAAGCAATATTCCCTCAGTAGAGTAGATTTTCCTTAAACACTTTCTGATATTCAGCAAAATTTATGCTAGCAAACATATATAATGTGATCTTTGGTACTGCAAATTTTGAAAAAACTTTGCAGTACAGCATAGCTTTATTTTAAAAATAGTATAATCTTTCATGTATCGATGGTTTCAGTGGCAATATTAGATTAAAACAATAAAATAAATAGTTGTTACATATTTCTCGAAAATTGACAGAATTATCATTTACTGTTGATTTTAAACAGTTTCATTTTGGAGCATAATTTGTTATTAATAAATAAGTACATTTGGAACCTTCTAAGCAAATGCCACTTTAAAGCTTTTCATAAATATCTGCCTTTATCTTAGGCAGATTTGCCCTAGAAACACACTTAATGTGTATTTTGGGTTCTTCTCTTTTGTGTAGCTTTAAATTTTCTGAAGAAACAGATATCTACCTTTCATCATCTCTGTATAATTCATAAAAGTACCCAGAAATCAAGCTTTGACTTTTTATTTGCAGGTTTTACTAAAGAAAAATACTAAAATATGACTTGACTTTGAGAAGTTGGTTTTCCTGACAGTAATCAATCGACCCAGCTAAATGTTAACAGTTCATTTTGTTTTCCCTGATTCAGTGTATCATAGTGCCACCTGCTGGTGTAGTTAAAGAAATTGGCAGTATAATGGGGGAGAAAGCAAACATAGTTGGCGTAGTGTGAAAGTGGACTGTGAGAATCTAGAAAGTTAAGTAATGTACCCTATGCAAAGTCTGTAAAGTTACTTTAACTAATTTGAATTTTACTTTTTAAAATTCATTTAAAAATGCTGTAGAAATGTAAAAATTCATTTAAAAATGCAGTAAAAGTGTCCATCCACGACCTGGAAAACGTTTGTAATAGCAAAAGTTTCTATTGAGGAGTTGACTTTAGGCACAAGAAATGCTTTTAATTCAACTTTTTGTTTGAAATTGTTCTAAATTTGTTATATAAAAAGTTTTTAAGATTTTTAAGAATATTTGCACGCAATTTGTGCGAGGCACTCTCATCAATAATAAACATGCCTTTAATCACTTTTCCATTATATTTCCTGAGTCTGTTGGTGAATGAGCACCGCATGCTATAGTCAGAGTAGCCCACAATACAGGCCTGTCTCTTCCCCTCTCAAGTTCTCTTTCTAACCTCTTTTATTCATGGAAATCACCTAAACAATTAACAGAAATGTAAAACTGCATTCAAAATAAAAATAATTAGAGTGGAAGTATCAGTGCCAGCTTGCGAAAGGCTTGAAATTTACCTCTAGAGTGTTTGTATGGGGAGAGGCCAGGAATGACAGATCCCTGCCTAGAAAGTTTGTTTGTTTTTATTGAATAAATGAAATACAAGTTTTATCACTCTGGATTAACTCCCAGCAATTTGCTCTTAATTTTGTTTAACTCATCCTTCCAAACATAGTTTGGATAACAGTTTACTGTTCTTTTCCTGGGGCAGAAAAATAAAGTAGGAGAGAAATGGCAAAGCAGATGCACCCTGAAGGTGAAATTGTGTAATAAGCGAAGTTTGTATAAAGTCACATTTCTGAGCATTTGCCAGAGGGGATTCTAGAAATGCTCATGTTTTTATGGCGTGCTCTAGTTGCACAGTGCTGCCATGAAAACATTTAGTATGTGGAATATTTGCTGTCTCCCTTAATGCAGTCATCCATGTGCCTGCCCTGAACTGAAGGCCACAGTACCTCTCTCTGCGTCCCTTCTGCTACATAACTTGGATATTTCTTTTCTTACTTTATTTGTAATTATCTGGCTTTAAATACTTGTTTCTGTAAGTGACTTAAAAAATTTTTTAAGAATAGCCTGGGTACAAAGCATAGGTACATTCAATAAAAATATCTACTATAGGTTTTATTCTCTTGAAGACCTTTTTCTGGGAAAAATGATCAGTTTTACCAGTGACTTAAAGAATTCCTGGTTGAGGTTTCGTATGGTTGGTCGTTTTCAAAACTTTGTTTAAAATGAAAGGAGTAATACGTATTTGAGCATTTTATCTACCTAGTATATTAGTGCCAAATTATGGGAAAGTTGCAAAGTCTTTGGGAACCTGGAGGTTCATAATCTGTTTATTGCTTTTTTGCTTCCTAATCAGGGCTGACCCTACAGGAATTTAATAGTGAAGTTGCCAAGACAACTCTGATTGAAGTTTCTACTTGCCATCCAGACCAAGAAAACAAACAAATGAACAATTTCGACACTCTTGGAGGCTTTGCTAACGTAAAACAAATTTAATGTAATTTCTATGGCAAAAAAAGTAATGTCTCATAATGCTTATATGTTCTACTAAACTATAGAAAAACCATAATTTATCACCAAAACCGTAGTTTATCACATACTTCTGTGGAGACATATCTAGACACTCATTACTTAACCTATATAGAGAATACTGTATAACCTATATAGAGAATTGATTCAAAGTATTGATATTTTTTTAAGGAGAAAATTCATATTGTTATTCTGTGTTGCTCTATCATTAAATGATGGTCAATGCTGACCATAGGCTTGAATGAGCAACAGGAAAAGTGTCTAATTCTATTTGAAGATAATTTCTTGAGAATTTGAGTTGACATAACATTGAGAAAGCCTACTTTTATTTCCTGAAACAATTTATCTCTGTATATGTTTGCTAAAAGTGCTTTTCCTATCTCTAAAGAACTGTTTTAAGACATAGTTTCAGTCTGAATAGAAAAACTGCAACTCAAACCATCATGCTTAAAATTTTAAATTTTATGTTGAAATGTTTCCCAATGTTGGGGATGGGGCCTGGTGGTAAATGTTTGGGTCATGGGGGTGGGTCCCTAATGAATGGCTTGGTGTCCTCCCTGTGGTAATGAGGTCATGCACTGAGTTGTTTTAAAGAGGTTGACACCTATTCCCTTCTGTGTCTTGCTTTCTCTTGCCATGTGATATGCCTGCTCCCCCTTCACCTTCCATCATGATTGTGAGCTTCCTGAGGCCCTTACCGGAAACTGATGCCAGCATTGCATTTTCTGTACAGCCTGCAGAACTATGAGCCAAATAAACCTCTTTTCTTTATGAATTACCCAGTCTCGGGTATTCCTGTTTTAAAATTTATTTTTCCATAAGTTATTGGGTTAAAGGTGGTATTTGGTTACATGAGTAAGTTATTTAGTGGTGATTTGTGAGATCCTGGTGCACCCATCACCTGAGCAGTATACACTGCACCGTATATGTGTTTTGTATCCCTTGTCCCCCTCCCATTCTTCCTCCCAAGTCCCCAGCGTCCATTGTCACATTCTTATGCCTTTGTGTCCTCATAGCTTAGCTGCCACATATCGGTGAGAACATACAATATTTGATTTTCCATTCCTGAGTTACTTTACCTAGAATAATAATCTTCAGTCTCATCCAGGTCATTGCAAATGCTGTTAATTCATTCCTTTTTATAGCTGAGTAGTATTCCATCATATATATATACACATCACATATATGTGTGTATATATATGTTGGGGCACAGACAAAACATATACTTGTTGGCCATTTGTATGTTTTCATTAGAGAAATTATTCGTGTCCTTTGTCCACTTTTTTGTACTATTGAGTTGTTCAAGTTCCTTGTATATTCTGGATATTAGTCCCATGTTGCATAAATAATTTGCAAACATTTTCTTAAATTCAACAGGATACCTCTTCACTCTACTGAATGTTTCTTTTGCTGTGCAGAATCTTTTTTGTTTCATTTAGTCCTATTTGTCTATTTTTGCTCTTGTTGCTTGTGCTTTTGAGGTCATAGCTGTAAAATCTTTGCCTAGACCATTGTTCTGAAGTATTTTCCCTGTTTTCTTCTAGTAGTTTTATAGAGAGTGTGACTATGACTCTCACAGGAATAGTTTTTATCATTATTTCTTAGAGTGAAAAATACCTCTTATCTAGGAAAAGTATAAAGGGAAGCTTTTGTGTGTGTGTGTGTGTGTGTGTGTTTGGTGTGTGTGTGTGTGTGTGTGTGTGTTTGGGGTGTGTGTGTGTGTGTGTTTGGGGTGTGTGTGTGTGTGTGTGTGTGTTTGGGGGGTGTGTGTGTGTGTGTGTGTGTTTGGGGTGTGTGTGTGTGTGTGTGTGTGTTTGGGGGGTGTGTGTGTGTGTGTGTGTGTTTGGGGGGGTGTGTGTGTGTGTGTGTTTGGGGGGGGTGTGTGTGTGTGTGTGTTTGGGGGGGTGTGTGTGTGTGTGTGTTTGGGGTGTGTGTGTGTGTGTTTGGGGGGTGTGTGTGTGTGTGTGTGTGTTTGGGGTGTGTGTGTGTGTGTGTGTGTGTGTTTGGGGGGTGTGTGTGTGTGTGTGTTTGGGGGTGTGTGTGTGTGTGTGTGTGTTTGGGGTGTGTGTGTGTGTGTGTTTGGGGTGTGTGTGTGTGTGTGTGTGTGTTTGGGGGGGTGTGTGTGTGTGTGTGTGTTTGGGGGATGTGTGTGTGTGTGTGTTTGGGGTGTGTGTGTGTGTGTGTGTGTGTGTTTGGTGTGTGTGTGTGTGTGTGTGTGTGTGTGTGTTTGGGGTGTGTGTGTGTGTGTGTGTTTGGGGTGTGTGTGTGTGTGTTTGGGGTGTGTGTGTGTGTGTGTGTGTGTGTGTTTGGTGTGTGTGTGTGTGTGTGTGTGTGTGTGTGTTTGGGGTGTGTGTGTGTGTGTGTGTTTGGGGTGTGTGTGTGTGTGTTTGGGGTGTGTGTGTGTGTGTGTGTGTGTGTGTTTGGGGTGTGTGTGTGTTTCACTAGTAGCCCAGGCAGAGAGAGGCTTCTTGATGTTGTTGTTGTTGTTGTTGTTGTTGTTGTTGTCATCTTTCTTTTTCTCTGTTAGCAGATACTTTTTCTCTAATTCTTTTTTCCAGTGAGAGTGCAGGCTTTAGAAGATGATGTAGTAATGGGGCTGTCTAGAATCCAATTGTTCACCTTGTATGGATCCATGCCTTTGTTTCCTGTACATTAAATGTGCGACTAAAACCCAAGTTGTTAACTATTGCTAAACTAGGCATTTGTTCTACCACACCAGTAACCCAAGTGTGGCATAGATTCACCAACATATTTACCCTCCTTTTCCCTGATATCTGAAGATTTCCCATTCTCTTTTTTCTTGTTTTTTTTTTTTTTTTTTCCTTTTCTTTGTGGTTTCTTTTGTGTATGTGAGTCCAGTTATACATTTAAAAACTTTATTTTATACAGCATTCCTAGTTGTGGCAGAACATTTTCTCCATTAATAAGACTCTCATTTTTTCAGAGCTGAAAGTGTTAAAATTAGTATGTTTACGGTGATTTTAATGTATAGACATTTTTATATGTGTATATATACAAATCTATATGTCTTTTCCAAAAAGAATCCTTATTTTTTTTCTTTAAAGGTCAATTTTCAACATGAGATGAAATAATCTCCTATAAATTCTACTTGTGTAACTGCACTTTTATAAAATACATTTTAGTCTACCTGTGCTTATATAGTATATGGTCCGAAGTGAAACTCAAAATGTTTTTCAATGTAAGCCAGGTGTCACAGTACCATTTATTACATAACATTTTTTCCTACTCCTTTTAAAAACATTTTCATCAGAAACTAAATGTTTACAATGAAATTTGTATAAGTGATTTTGAAATTATTAGTAGAATTTAATGAATCATTATAAATATGAAATATTAATTACTACTTTATTAGAAAAAAACTCCATTATAATGTTTTTAGGTTAAAATCTTGTCTTCTCTGTCTTATGTTTCAAAGTATTACAAGTGACCTTTAGTAAGTGCTAGACTTTGGTTTGAATATGTTGATGAAATCACTTGGTCTGCAAGATGTTTGATAGAAAAATGAAACCTTAAACTACCGACTATGTTTGAACAGATGATGTTTTTCTGTCTATTGCATCAATATTCATTAAACAGAAGTATGTGCCCAAAGTTCAGGTATGAATAAAAATGAAAAGGATTTTCTGAGTGCGTTCACGTTAATCTCCATTTGGTCATCGTTTCTCAACATCATTATGATTTGTACTTTTTTCTTCAATACAAAAGAAGCAATTAAAATATTGCAAAGCCCCCATGAACTCTAAAGAACTTTTGTTCTCATTACTAGTCATTTTTAAACTAGAATTTTGTAGTTAGATTTACAAACTTGCGTAATTGACTAATCCTAAGAACTTGTTCTACGCATTCTACTTTCATCCTTCCCATCTCCCTAATTTTTCTCTCCAAATTAAGAATATCAAGTGCAAATAGAGCAGATACTACAAGTAATAATTTAAGAATACAAAAACAAAACCCTTTACAATATTTTCCTTTGTACTATCTCTATTACAATCAACTGAATTTTATATATGGTATATTTTTCTTTTGCGTATGTCACATATGAAACATGAACAATATTTTATCCTGTATATGTGCCATGTGGATGTTCCTACCTCCCATGATACACACATGGGCCTTTTAGATTTATGGTATATGATCAATCTTTCTCTGTCTCTGCACCTTTCCCCCCTGGAGCCCTTCTTCTCTTCCTTATCGTTTTCTTTCCACTCACCCTCTCTAGTCTATTTAATTCTTTGAAAGTATATAGAGTTAAAGTAAGACAAGTTAAGGTACATGTTTATTTCACTGTGTATTAAATAGTCAATACATAGGCTTATTAAGAGGGAATGTATTTTAGAAAACATTGTCGTGTGTTTTTATATTTTGTAAATATTACCAACATTTTAACTATTAATCATTTGTAACTTCTGAATCAGCTTTTCAATTTTTCATTAGAAAAATAATAATTGTATGTATTATAGCATGTAATGTACTTAAAAATAATCTTACTTCATAGGATGAAGTAATTAGAAGATTCTAGTCAGTTCTGATTTTACAGTTCCTTACCTGACTTCATGAAAACTCACTTTTTAATGTTCACTTATCTGTAGTATCTTAATAATATCAATGTCATTGATTTCATTTATTTTATGCATTTAAATATATTGTCCACAAACATTTTCAGGTCAGCTGTTTTACTCAGATTGATTATTTATCATCCTTTAAAATTCAGAATGTAACTAACCTAGTTTTAAAAAATTCTGTCAAAGCACTTTGTTTACATCCTACGTGTTCTCTGAGAACCGTGAGAAGAACAGCTGTAGCTGCAGACACAGTTCCCTTTCTTCAGGGCACAAAGTGGCAATTTTCATCTGCAGAATCAATGTAGTATAAGGCAGGTGTCTCCGTGAGAGAAATTATCATTTCATTTACCCATTATTGAATCCTTCGATTTTTCTTAAATTTCCAGGCTCCTATCAAAAGTAATGTAATCATATTTGTTTTATTCAGAGCTTTATTATCTAGACAGCAATTAGTCATATACACACATATATATACACACATGCATGCACACATATATACACATACATATATTCAGACCTACACATATACATGCATATTTCATTGCTATTTGGGACATAAGGAAATATTCTCATATAAATTGTCTTTAATCTGTTCTCTCCATTTTCTCCAACATCGACAGCATATTTCACTTGTTCCGCATGACACTTCAGAATTAAACTTGAATTTATCACCACATTTAGTTGCACAGTAATTGTTCAGTTCCTGCACTGAAAGAATTCTAGTACTTGATAAAAAAGTATGTGGGAATATTATGATTTTCAAATTAAATATAAATCAGAATATTGAATATAAACCAGAATATTGAATATTTCTGTGATAGTAACACTATAAGAAACATTTAGGAATATATTGTTTCAAAACTAATAAAAAGGTAAATGACAAATTTATAAACAATAATCTCTCCAACAATGTTGTGAAAATATAGGACAGAGATACGCAGATGACTGGGAAAGCACTAAAATTATAACAATGTAAATAACATATGCTAGAATAACAATGTATTTTAAAGTACATTGTACAAATATGTCACAAAGTAGATGTTCAATAAACATTAACTGAATCTGATTTTGAATTCAGAAAGAACTATCTTATTACAAAAGAAACAATTTTCTTTTCACTAAAGAGTACACACTAAAGAGTAGTACATTCTTAATTACTAAATAATTAATCACTAAATAATCAAAAAGAGTACACATTCCTATGCCTATATGCCAGGAACAGCCTTAAGCACTAAGTAATGTCCCCCAGTCACTGGGATTTTTCAATACATTTAGTTATGCTGCCATTTATTTCTCTCACATCCATCAAACCACTCATTTTTTTCCTGCTTGAATCATAAATCAAGTAAGATTCAGCCACATCTACTTTCCTTAGTGGTTCAGAATAACTGTGATTTATGAAAGTTTAATTTATTAGATCTCCAGTTTCTCGAAGGAAGGAACAAACATTTATAAAGACTTCATCTGCCCATTACATTTCTGCATATTGGGTAGGAGAAAAGAAGACAGCATAAATTATACTTTGAAACATAGTAGTTAAAAAATAAACAAGGATAGGCAGAAATTGTATAAACAATTTATCGTAGCACAGATTGTCTTAAAGTAGAACATGGGATGAATCTGTCTTCTGAAAGCCTTCTAATTCTTCATTGTGATCTATGGTAAGTTTTGCCTACCTTCACTTTAATGAAATTGTTTTACCAAATTTTGTGGATTATAGAGACATGACTGAGTGTTCCTTAAACAATACTGATAGGCTGAACTTTTTAGTTAACATAGTCCAGGCCCCCGCAAAAACATAACAAAACAAAACAAAACACTGAGAAATCCCAAATAATCAAATAGAACTTTTGATCTCCATCAGAGGAAATGAAACACCTTTCTTCTTCCCGCTTTGCACCCCTGTTTACCTCGTCTCCCTTCTGCAATCCCTCCGTTAGATTATCTTGTGTCATGAACTAAGCCATAGCCAGATGATTATAATTAAATAATCTTATTGCAGTAACTAAGAACGCATTCTGCTTCTTTCATCTTTAGAGATGCCTAAATGAAAAAAGGTGGCAGACTCACTCAGCACAATGTCATTTAATTTGCAATGTTCTGTATTCATTTCTTGTTACACCATATGATATCCTTGTGTCACCCAGTAAGACTACTAAAGAGCTAATCGTTTTTTTTTTTTTTTCTTTTATTTACATCGTGGGCATAAGGAATGAAAATCTGACTTCTTATTCAAGTGCATTAGCAAATATATCTCTTGTGAAAGATTTACACACTCTAAAATGTACCTCTATGCATTATCTATTAATGTGGTCTAAGAAAACTCAGAGCAAAGAGATTTTCCAACTAAATTAACTCAGACACAGTGGTATATTGTTTGGACAAGGCTGGATCTATTTAAGTGAGACAAATGATAAATCTGCCCACGAGCTATAATACAACAGGGAGATAGCCCTTATGGGCGAGCATCGTTTCTAAGTCAGTGTCTCACCTTGACATTTATTTGCCATAAGTTACAAATTTACCCTTTAGACAGCATTAAGAGAGCATTCATCTTCAGCAAGGTGGCAAACCGTCGACGTTATCTCTTCCTTGGGCAATAAAGAACCTTGATTTCTGTATATAAAATAATTTAAGCAAGGGAAATCTACATAATGTGTACATTCATTGTTGTTTTCACTATCAATAAAAAGCCCAACATGGCATGCATGACTGATATGTGCCTTAAATAATGTCTGCTTCCTGTGTGACAGAGTCCTTTTTTAAACCATATGGCTGAGTAATCTTTTCCTTAATAAACTACTTTGAGTAAAACTTACCATCTTTTCAAAAGTTATGGGAATTGTGGGAATACAACATTTTATTGTCACTTAAGCTAACTGAATACATTAATTTAGATTCATTTTCACTTTCTTATCCTAATGGAAGCCCCCATCTTAATTCCTTTGTCTTTATATCATATGTGAGTGTGTGTGTGTGTGTGTGTGTGTGTGTGTGTGTATGAATTATCCACAACTTGTAATCAGTTCAAAGTAATTTGAATTGCAAGTTAGTGGAAATAACAATTATTAGCATCAAGTGAACACATTATTGAATGGGGTTAAGTTATTCAGCATTTCCAGTCCATCGCTCTGCAAGGAATAATGCCCATACCATTCGTGTACTATAGCACAATACTAATACGGGATGGTACCAGAAGATCATTACATCATTAAGAATCAGCTTTCTTTCCATGTTTTCTCTCTGAATCTATGTGACAAACAAAAAGTCTGCATATGAAGATACACAGATGAGATACCAAATTAGACTTAGACAAATCTCAATATCAATATAGATTTTCCGTACACAATAGAGGATAGTGTTAGGTAGCTTGCTCAGGCTTTAAGTGGCTTATATTACTACACCGGCTTCACCACTTACTGAATGACCTTTGGTAAGAATTTACCCTGTGTCCAAGTTTCCCAGTCTGTAAACTAGTGCCTATCTCACCAGGTTAATGTGAAAATAAAATGAGATAATACATATAAAGCACATAGACTCACTAACCATAACCAACAGTTAAAAAGCTTTGCAATTAGTAATTGCTAACATTTATTGAAAGTTTATTACATGCCAGACATTGTTGTAAGTGGGTTGAATATTACTATTATCTCCGTGTTACAGATAAAATAACCCAAAAACACTAAAAGGTAAAATTACTTGTCCATCAATATGTAGCTACTAAGATATAAAGCTTGGATTTATAGCCAGACAGTTTAATTACAGAATCTCTCTCCATGTTGAATATATATATACTGCTTCTGAACTCAAAAAAAAGTAGAAAAATTAGAAAACATAAATATGAAAAATAAAAAGAGGAAAAGAGGTTTTAATTTTATATATAACCCAGAGATAATTAGATTTGAATATTATTTGTTTCTGAGGTTATATATTTTTCTTTTTTTTTTTTCTTTTTCTTTTTTTTTTTTTTGAGACTTTATCAGACTTTATCAGAGACTTTATCAGAGTCTTGCTCTGTCACCAAGGCTGGCGCGACTTTGGCTCACTGCAGCCTCTGCCTCCCGAGTTCAAGCGATTCTCCCTGCCTCAGCCTCCCAAGTAGCTGGGATTACAGGCGCCCACCACCACACCTGGCTAATTTTTGTATTTTTAGTAGAGACGGGGTTTTGCCATGTTGACCAGACTGGTCTGGAACTCGTGACCTCAGGTGATCCGCCCGCCTCAGTCTCCCAAACTGCTGGGATTACAGGTGTGAGCCACAGCGCCCAGCCTTTTATTTTTTTTTATTTTTTTTTTTAAATTATACTTTAAGTTCTGGGATACATGTGCAGGATGTGCAGGTTTGTTACATAGATATACACGTGCCATGGTGATTTGCTGCACCCATCAACCCGTCATCTACTTTAGGTATTTCTCCTAATGCCTTCCCTCCCCTAGCCCCCACCCCCTGACAGACCTCAGTATATGAGGTTTCCCTCCCTGTGTCCACGTGTTCTCGTTGTTCACCTCCCACTTATGAGTGAGAGCATGCGGTGTTTGGATTTCTGTTTGTTAGTTTGCTGAGAATGATGGTTTCCGGTTTCATCCGTGTCCCTACAAAGGACATGAACTCATTCATTTTTATGGCTGCATAGTATTCCCTGGTGTATATGTGCCACATGTTCTTCATCCAGTCTATCATTGATGGACATGTGGGTTGGTTCCAAGTCTTTGCTATTGTGAATAGCAATACACATAATACACGTAAGTGTGCACGTGTCTTTATATTAGAATGACATAGGATTTTTTCTGGGGTTATATATATTTTTCTCAAAATGTGATTTTTTTTTTGGAAACTCAGAGTATTTAAAAAAATCAATCCTTTGCTTAATTTAAGAGGAAATACAGTGAATGAATCAGGCTAAAAACACCTGGTGAAGACTTCTCTTCTGCATATTTTCTTTTATCAACTTAGATTGAAGCAGAATTTTCTTCTTATTTATCTGGTAGTTTTCAAATTGAGCTACAATTTGCGTTATTATGTAAGTGATTATAAAAGAGCTCTAGAAACATACTGAATATGGCAGCTTAAAATGTCAATGGAAAATTTCTTAAGGTGCCAAAATAACAAAACAAAAGTAAAAATAAATAAAAAAGCCTTTGGATAAGGTAGAATTTTAAAGTCTGAAATCATTAAAAATGCATGCAAAAAATGAACTAAATGTTTAGCTCTTACATAAAATACTATGTATACCAAGGTCCAGCATAAATTTAGAAGATGAGATATTAAGAAAATTTTAATCATACAATGATCAAAACAATGAAAATTAAAATTTTTGGTGTATTTGTAAAAGACACAAATGGATAATAAAACTGAATGGCCTTTAAATAAAAGGAAAAATTATAGAATCTGTTAATTAACGAAATGATAAATACAGGTAGCAAATATAAATATGAAAACAGAGCATATTAGCAATTAAAAATTCAGATTAAAATATTATCGTATCAGATTAATAAGGCATATGTATTTACACTTTATTACTAACAATGAGAATGCCAGACAATTGTGAATTTTGCACCACTAATGCTAGTATAAGATGGTATAAGAGCATCAGTCATATTTTAAGGGTGTCTTCCAAGACAATGCTCTATCCCTCCTTGTCTACAAACATCTGAATGTATCCAGGACAATCCTCCCCATTCATAAGTGTGGACCACTGGGAACCACCTTTATACTTCTGGAACTTACCAAAAAGTCATAGCCAATAAGAATATTTCTCTCAGCCCAGCGCAGTGGCTCACATCTGTAATCCCAGTACTTTGGGAGGCCGAGGTGGGTGGATCATTTGAGGTCAGGAGTTCAAGACCAGTCTGGCCAACATGGTGAAACCCCATCTCCACAAAAAATACAAAAATTAGCCAGGTGTGGTGGCAAGCGCCTGTAATCCCAACTACTTGGGAGGCTGAAGAATCTCTTGAACACGGGAGGCAGAGGTTGCGGTGAGCCAAGATCACGCCATGGCACTCCAGCCTGGGTGACAGAGTGAGACTCTCAAAAAAAAAAAAAAAAAAAATCTCATAAATGTCGACTGAGAAGCTACAAGAGAGTCTCTTTGTCTCCTTGAAGTTTAAGGCGTGATCTGGAGATTGTTGAGGTGATCGTGGATGGAGAATCAGCATAAGCTATTCCATAGAGAAGGAAAAAAGTGAGAGACAAATAAATAAATAAATAAATAAATAAATAAATAAAAGCAATTAGGAGAGTCAGAGAGGTGTGCCCTCATTTTCTATTCAGTCTCTCTCTGTGGCCTGACTTCCTTCTTTTCTGTGAGTGCCAAGGAACTCCCGAGTCTCCTGATAATAAGCAATTCTTTTTTGCTTGACTTATTCCTGATATTTTACATCAAATTCATAATATAATTAATTATTCGAAAATGCAAGTTAGTAATGTTTTCAAGATGTTAAAAGTTTGTAAGACTTAAGCTTAGTATTTCTACTTTTAAGAATCTATCTTAAAGGGGTACATTCCAGGTAATCCTATGGACATATTATATAGTAGAAGACTATAATGGAAACATTTATTTCCTGACTTTACCTCATTTTAACAGAACAGGTGTTTAATTTTTAAAAATCATTATGGAAGAAATTCTAAGATTGCAATTTAAAAATTTTTAGATATCATGGTAAATAACTGGGAAATTTTTATATTGTTTGCTAGGCAGATTTTATGCTACTTCATAAAGTATCTTCAGTATACTTCATAAAGTATATTTTTCACAAACATAAACAACATACATAAACAACATATTCCAATGACTCTATATAACAATAGTAAAATTATTAAGGGACATTTTCAAAATCTATTTTCTATAAATATTATTTAATTTTTAACATACATGATACCCAATAAACATATTTTATTTAATTTTCTTAACAGAAACTCCAAATAGAATACTGAGAATCACTTTTTTGTATATGTGAAGTCTGAAAACTATCAGATTTCTGTAAGGGTTCAATAATGCTTTTGATTACTTGAAACTTTCTCTCATTAGAAAAGACTAATAGAGCTTCAAAGATATAGAATTCGGAATGAAAAAAATGTCATTTTTAGAATAAATATCTTCATTCCATATCTAATGATTTGGGCAAGCTTTTATATATTTTCCTTCAAAATACCAGCTACTTACTGATAAAGTGTTCAATTTTTTGAAAATGTCATATCAATATTAATGTTAAATTTGACACAAAGCAACCAATTCCAAATTATCTTAAAATATTCCATAGTACAAAATTAGTGTCTACTCACATCAATAATATCTATTCCTGTTCAATTACTTCTATTTGCTATATTACCTTAACATACAATACATAAATAGTACTTTATTTACTCATTATATACTCATAATTTGTAAAATTTTGATGCTGATATTTATCTTTGAAATAGTTGGCTGTAGCGTATTTTTTTTTATTCTCATATAAAGTCAATATATTTTGTGTGAGAAGTTTGCATCTAGTTAGCAACTACCATGGTTATCTCAGGCTTTGTGGAGGAACCACCAAGATCTCAGCCTCTGGCAGAGTCTAGCTTAGTGAGAATGGCAAGGTACATAACTCACATAGATGTTGTGAGATTTGCATGACATAACTGTATAAATACCTAGAATACTGTCAGCATCTAGTTACAGCTTACTAAATATTGGGTTCTTGATGAGTAAATTGAAATCGAGGTAAAGATACAATTACCCATATCTTACTTGTATTTAACTTTGGTGTAATAGTGATTGCGGTTCTTGCCATTAAAGTAATCACTTTTGCAACAACCTATCATTACTATATTTTATCCAATTTTTTTCCATTTTCCAATTCTAATATAGTAAAACATATATTGGTTGTCATCGTTTTTTGTTTGTTTGTTTGTTTTTATACTTTAAGTTCTAGAGTACATGTGCACAACGTGCAGGTTTGTTACATATGTATACTTGTGCCATGTTGGTGTGCTGCACCCATCAACTCGTCAGCACCCATCAACTCGTCATTTACATCAGGTATAACTCCCAGTGCAATCCCTCTCCCCTCCCCCTCCCCATAATAGGCCCCGGTGTGTGATGTTCCCCTTCCCGAGTCCAAGTGATCTCATTGTAAAAGCTGTGCATTGTTGAGTATGAATCAGTAATTGACAACATATTTTCTCATATTTAGTCTTATACGCTTCTCTCAATATAATCTTAAATATTCAGTTTCTTAAAGTTATGTATAATAGTGTGCACTTTGTTTCATGTTATATCACAGATTTAATGAGAAGTTGTTTAAAAACATCTCATATTTATACATTCGCAATCGTGTTAGTAGCAAAAAGACACCTACTATTTTTCAGTTTACAGTGGCATTTTTTTTTTTGAGGGACACGTTTTCAAAGTTGTTGATTCCTCTCTAAAAGGTCTGAACTACTGAAGTTGTCAAATAAGGTTTCAGATTTCTCCCTTTCCCTCCATTTATACCCCAGAATCAGCTTCCTTTTCTGCCATGGATTATGTTTGGGTAAAAAAGGAAGACGGTTCGGATTGATAAAGCAATACTCCTGGGAAAAGACTATTAACATGTATAAAGGGATTTCCTTGCAATATAAATACTAGCGCGCACCCTCCTGGTGCCTCAGAGCCTTCCTGATGTATATATGCAGGTAGTGAGAATTGAATCGGCCCTTTGAGACAGTAATATAATAAAACTCTGATTTGGGGAGCAGCGGTTCTCCTTATTTTTCTACTCTTTTGTGGGAATGAGTTGCCAAGCTTTTACTTCGGCTGATACCTTTATACCCCTGAATTCTGACGCCTCTGCAACTCTGCCTCTGATAATGCATCACAGTGCTGCCGAGTGTCTACCAGTCTCCAACCATGCCACCAATGTGATGTCTACAGGTACTGAGTCCTATGACAGTTTACAGCTGGCGGGGCCTAAAGATTTCAGAATGAATGCTTTGAATCTTGGTAGTTAAAAATCTTTTTGCTTCTTTCATTTTACCCCTCCAATTTAATTTGTCTTAAGTGAAGTAAGTATTAAGCATATCTAAAAAGTCAACATGCCAAAGATTTTTTAAAGAAATATTAGTAAGTATAGTCATTTAAATCGTTCTTGGCTTTGTTATAAGCAGGAAAATCTGTTTTCTACATAAGGAAAGAGTGAACTTGGACATTTTAAATCTAAAAGCCATTTAATGGAAATATTTATAGAATAAGGAGCAAATGAGATGAATATTATAAAATAACGTAATGTTTAAAAGGTGCTACTTCTTTATCTTAAAGATTTATTTGGTTGTTAAATTACATTTACTACTATCTAAAAACAGCTATAAACCTTATATTAAGCACAACAGAAAAATCCAAATATCAACAACAATGGATTTCATAGAATAAAATAATTGAGTTTTATTTAACATATTTTTAGCATAAGATACAGAAATTATAGCCACAAATAACATGGCATTTAAAGCCCATTAACTAAGGTAAATTTTCTCAAGATTGCATTCTGAAGAGACTTACTTCACTTATAACCGTGTTTTAACATTTATCTCATACAACTTTTTAAAACAAAAATTAAACTTAGGAATTCAAAGGCTCAACATAATCAGCCAAATACGTATGTTTTGCCAATGTGTTCATTCTTTATGCAGTAAAAAAGTGTATTAAAGTTGATTTACAAATGGACAAAGACTTGAATTGAGTAAATTTCTTCCATTGAATAGCAATATAATATTTACATTCCATTTGTTTTAAATGCAACCTGCCTCATATTTAGGAATGAAATTATATACATTTAGAAATCAAAATTAGAGTGGATACATTTATATTCTGATTTGAAGGATTTCAGCTCTATCTTTTATTATTATTAAGCACTTTCTAAATATATGTGTAAGTTTGGCACCAATCTTCTGGATTTTAAAGAATCTAGAGGTCAGATATTTAGACTTTGGTAAAATCATTTAATGTAGAGATTTTTCAATATTACCTTTTAAATTAAATTATGGAAATCCACCAAAGATTTCTATAATTTCATATAAAGGGTAATATAGGAAGTATTCTCCAGCATAATTTTTGGAAAAGATAATAAAGAGTTTTTATCAAAAATATATGCTATGAATAAATCTAAGCAATTAACACATAGCTAATCATATATTTTAAACAGTAGGTCATCCTGTAGATTGAGGATAATGAGAATAATACATTATTTCTGTGTTTGAAGATAATTTGGCCAGCATGAAAATAAAATTCAGAATTGAGGTAATAATCTAGTAAAATCTAATTTTATGCTCAAAATGCCATTTATTTACTTAAAAATAAGTAACAATTTATTTAGTAAATTCGCCTATCCTGTAGTTAACTTCCTAAAATCTGAAAGGCAAACATTATTTAAGCCTTAAAATTAAAAAAGAATTATAATTAATAAAAGTGACCTACAAATGTTTTAAATAATAGCATTGATTTATAATATTTTAATGAAATTTTAATGAAATTTTAATCATATACATCTAATTATCTAAGGAACTATTATAGAAACACTGACTTAAATGGGAACACTTGAGTATTAAATGTGCTTTATGATAATTTGTTTAATTTTGGAATGCACAGTAAGACTTTTATATGTAATCATTATATTGCAAACTGACTTTAGTTCTTTTGACTTATTAGTTATAAAATAAAAATGCATACAGATTTTTAAAAATTAAACATTTTTCTCTATTTTAAAGTAATATGTTTTACTTTATGAAGTCATGTCTTTAATCACTAGATTGTATGTCGTTATTCTCAAAGGATTCTAACAGTACTTTATAACATCTCATTTATTAAAGAAGATAGTTATGTTTATGAAATCTAACCAATATATTCAGAATATGAAGGAAAAAATTGAGAAAATAAAATATATAAGGAAATATTGACCAGTGGTTTTATTGTCAATATTTTGCACTCCCTTTCAACTTGATGATTTGTGTTTAAAACTTATAAGTCTAATAATTCCAATTTACTTTCAAAATACACATTGATTTCCTGAAGCATACAACCATTTATGAATAGTTATGTTTATATATGGCTTTATGGCTTTATGGATGTTAAGTCACCCAATGAATGAACTTATTTTTTGACCAGCTTTATCATTAGAATGGTTGTATCAATTGTGTGTATGCAGACAACTTACAACCTCATGGTTTCAACATCAAAATAAATAGATCATATATTGTTACGGGTTTTTAATAGCACTCTGAATTGGTGAGATTTTTATGATTGTATCTAATAAAAGGCTAGTTGCTCTGCCATTTCCACTTTGATGAAACAAATTCATCAGACAAATAGGCAAAAGTACACTGTTCAAGAGATAGTTTCTGTATTCATTCATACAGACTGCTTTATAATATCATGCAACACAAGAATTTTAAAGGACTATTCTTCTAGTCGGCGAGTTGCAATGTTTGCATTGAAGAGAACCTACAAGAATTCTACAACTCCCAAAAAACCAGGGTCCAAATTGCTCAGTCACCCCTTCATGAGGCACTCGTCACCACAGCACAGAGCACAGGATAATTAATGAAGTTCGTTTTGATGATTTATTATCTCATTACATGAGACAAACTTTGATCCCCCCTAGTTTTAACCTATTCATCAGAGAACTTACCCAAAATGAGAAAAAAATATTGGTATATAACTTTAAGAACCACATAAATGTGTATTTTTGAAATAAAATGAATGTGTCTTGAATCCTTATACATTTTCTTACCAGTCCCATCTATTTTGTCTTTGATCCAAACTCCTAAATGTTTGTGCACGCATTTCTTGGTGACAACGTTGGGAAACACAGCAACGGGACTTCATTATTCTGTTCCTTCCTGTCATTATGGAAACCAGCCATCAACCTATGGAGTGATGGCAGGTAAGAAAAGTTGTCTTTTACATGTTATTGTATTTGGGGACAATTAGATGGATTTTCTTGGCCTGAAATAATTGTGATCAGAGTGTGACATGAAATTCGGTTTCTTAACTTTGAAAATTACCGTTAAAAATCACTTCTTGTTTCCTGTGACACCCGCAGAGATCATAGGGGTTATACCTAATTTCCCTACTCACATGTCCCTGAACTGCTGTGCTTCTTGAGTTTGCTTTATATAGTTTTTATTCAAATTCACTATTGTCAAACTGTTAATTGTAACTTGAGGCTATTGGCAGGCTTACCTTCACTAAAAATGTAGTAGCTACTAGCCTCATGTGGCTATTTAAACTTAAATGTAAACTAAGTAAAATAAAATAAGATTTCAAATTCAGCTTCTCAGTTGCACTTGCTATATTTCAAGTGCTCGATAACCACATGTGGCTAGTGACTCCCATATCAGACAGCACAGGTGTACAGAACACCTCCCCTCATCATTATATTCCTTCTGGACATTTGGTCCATAAAGATAAATAAGACATTGATTGAAGCTCAGAGTGATCGGCAGGGGCTTTAGTGATAGCTGTTTCAGGCTTTACAGCCCTTTCTGAATTGCTTCTGAATGAGTCTTAGATTGAAATCATTGAAGTTACATACTTTTCTCCTATAAATAAGTAAAGTATGACTGTATCAAGTATAGCTACCTGTTTATTGATCCTTCTAGAAAGGCATTGAAGCACAGTTTTTGAGGAATAGGCAGATCTGGCTTATGAGATCTATTCATCAAAAATTCTTGCTTAATTTCATGGCATGGCTACATAAGATTTTAATCATTTTTAAAAAGTGCAGTTTTATTATGCACAGGATTTTCATTTGTTGGTTTATTTTTAAAGAAATTCTTTGAAAAGAACTCTTATTGATGACAAACTAAAGCTGTGTGAGAAAATGTGTGTGTGTGTGTATGTGTGTGATAATGAGGGAGAAACTTTGGATAAAGGAATCATCTATTAGGGAAATCTTTTCTAACTGACTTGTGTTTTGTTATCATCCAGATAAGCAGTAAAAAAAAAAAAAAAAACCAAAAAAAAAAAACCAAGCAAGCAAATATTGATTTATTCTTATAATTTTTCAAGTAAAATGGAGCAAATAGTTTAATTTTAATTAAATTGTTTAACCTTCGATGTCTCAAAATTTGTCTACTTAAGACTAAATAAAACATTAAAACTTTAAAATAATAATCCAGGAAAATATTAGTTTCTCCTTAATAAACCAGTATCCTAACATTTATGGTTAAATGAAGACCGGGGTTCTTAACGATGACCTGTAAATTCTGATATCTTTTTTTAATAATTAAGAAATAAAGCCATATTTTTTCTTCCTCTCTGGAAATGGATTATTTATGATCAACATGCTTAAATAGTATTCATAGTTAATGAGAATAGCCCTCCTCAATGATGAACTACTTTCATTATAAAATAGTAAAACAAATGTGTTTAGTTACTAGAGGTGCGGGTGGAATGCTTTCTGTGGCCTTTACAACATTTGGATTAGGAGACAGGAAATGACAAACACATGCTGCTATTTCCTGGAGGAAAGACCTCACAGTTCATTTACAGGAACTCCCAGGAACCAAGGTACATCGTCAGTTTCTCTCTTAACCCAGCACAGAGGCAGTCCCCGCCAGTTGATTGAGGTTGGCACCGAGATTAAAACCAGTCACAGACCAGCAGCCAATAATCTCTTGCCCAAATACCGTCAGAGAGTTTTGCTACCACCTCCCACCCCGCCAAATCAGAGAGGGCCACCGCTGGCCTCGGGAGTTTGCAGCTGGCCTCAGAATTCTAACACCGTTCCTGCTCCCAGGACTGGAGCCAATATGCCAATGTTCACATGGAGAGTGTTGGCAGCTCATGTCTTTCTGATACAAGTTTCCTCCAGCAGGAACTCAGCAAACCCTCTTCCATGAACCGCTTCCTCATTACAATTAAAATGAAAAGGCCCCCGGAAGAGCCTTTCAAAATGATTCAAAACCCTGGCTTAGTGACATCAACAGCACGAGTCTTACACCGAGGTCTGGAGCTATCACTGTGGTCTAAAATTAAATATATTTTACGAGTGAAAGAAAAACTCACCATCACAAGCAAAAAGATATTTGAATATTTTTGAGAGGGACTGTTAAATCTTTCTCAAAAATTTTGTTAAAATGTGATATGCTTTAAATGTCAGAATGTCTATACTGGGACATAATTCAGTATTAGCATTTGCCTCATGACAGATTAGATCTAGGAGAATCTGAACTCTCTTGCCTTTATCCACAGTAAACCTGCATAAATTGAGTTACAAAATACAGCAATTCAGAAATAAGAGAAAAAAGGTAAATAAGAGAGAAATATATAAAGCACACAATAGAAAATTGATTATGTCATTTGAATTTTCTGAGAAGTCTTAAGGCATTAATCAAATCAGCCACTTCCACACAATCCACAGAAGTGTCTTAACAACAACAATGACATGGTGTCACATACTCTATATAAAAGTGAAGCTACAGAAAGAACTATATTTCTAAAAGATATGAAATTATTTTCATATCATTATGTCATTACCCATACTCTGATGCTTACATTTAGTTTGAGCGTTTCATTAAATTAATAACTCACAGGAAAAGAAGAGCTCTAACTAATATTTTGTCAGGTTGGTAGGTAGAATTTTAATGATCAGATGAATTCACTGTACCTAATAGTCCAGGTGCAGGAAAAATAAAGAGAATGACTAGTTGAGAGTAATGAGTTATCCATACCATTAACTAATTACTGACATTGTTCAAATGACTTAGCACCTCTGAGTTTCAGTCTCTTCATATCTAAGTTGTGGTGGGTACTACAACTCTATTGGGATTGAGTAGTAGCAAATTTGTGTCAGCTCAAAATGAGTTGTCTTTGGACCTTCTCTTCAGATACTCTTGCAGCTACATTCCTTCTGTCCTTTCACTCCTGAGAACTTAGAGAATTCAAATTCAACACCTTACAGTACAAATAATAAAAAATCGAGAATTACAAATGCTGTTCAAAGTCTCTCCTAGATAAACACAAAACAAAACAAAATATCAGAAAACAGTTCTCAAAACCCTGACTTTTGGGTTTCTGAGAGAGAGTTTCTGTTCTCCAGTATCTGAAGCAGAGTACAATTCAGGAAACAAGCTCAATGAGGGTTCACCCGTTCCGCTGTCCTGTGGAAACAGCAAATCAACCTCACTGTAATGAATGTTAAACCCACCCTCTTTACATGATGTGGTGGTCAAACCAAGAAGTGGTGTGAAAGTCCTTGCTTTAAAAATTAATTTCAAGGGGAAAACAAAACAAAACGAAAACCTCGTTTAAGTCCCAAACTCTTAAACAAGGTTTAAGTCCCAAGAGTTTGGGACTTAAACAAGGTGATGAGCATCCAATTCTTATTGATGAGAAATGGATATTAAAAGAAAAGATTGTTATGGGTGAAAATATTCTCGCTGCATGGGCTAACGCAAAAGAAAATGGAAATCAGCCTGACAAATGACAGGGGGTATAGTCTATTTGGGAACCCATCTTTTCATTTTTTGAAATTTGAATTTTTTTTTCTCTTAATTTACTTCTTTTCCTTAGTTCTTTGCTTTATTTGGCCCTAAATTGTTCTGGTTGCAATAACTCTAAGGAAACAAGTAATTCTGAAGATCTTTTGCTTCCGCATCATGAAAGGTCTTTTGGTAGCAGTGACATGATGTATTTTCACTTCCAGACTAGGGGTTGGCAACCCTTTTCTGTAAAAAACCAGACAGTAAATATCTCAACCTTTCTAGTCTTTGTTGCAACTATTCAACTCTGTCATTGTAGCAGGAAAGCAGTCACAGGCTGTATGTAAAGAAATAGGCGTTTCAAATTAAACCAAACAGCCAATGGGCCCCTGTTGTACATGGATAGAATTTACCAGTGCACACTAGTGAAAAGATCACAGTGGAAGCATATAATTTCCTTTGAATTTTTATGCCTAAGGAACACAGGGGAATATATGCAAATATTCAGATACATGTTCCTGTGCGTGTTACAAGCACAGCAGGGTGGCGTATGTTACTGTGTCCCTCTGCTTCCCCTGTTTGTTTTTTTAAGGCATCAAGCCAGTAACCTGAGATGATGTTGTAAGCTAACCACATGCTGCAAAGATCAATTTGTCCCATGCTATGGTACATTGAGTCAGCACCTAGTAAGACAAGTCCTATCTCTGACCCCCATTGCCTGCTTTAAAAGATTTACCTCTGTTCTTCTCCCTCCTCTGCCACACAGAAATGCATACACGGCAATTTAGAAAGGCTCTGGTGAATTAATCTTCAATGTGAAAATGTATTTGGAACTACAGTGTGCAAACACTTCCAAGCTATGTGTGTGTGTGCTGTCCAGGCCTCAAGATAAATTTTCTTTATCCATGTTTCAGAAAATGTTGATGAGACCTCTGTTGCACATGACTCACCACATCTTTCATCTTATTTCCACCTTTTTCAGTAATCTAGGTTTTAAAAAGATTTGAAACATACTCATCCCAATCACTCTCCACACTCCCCCAAATGCAGGCTCAGATGCTAGAAACAGAAGTTCATTTGGCTGTTCTTTTAAATCGTTATGATGAAATTCTGTGTAAAGTTAGTTCCAGGAAATCTGTGACCTTGCAGATAATTGTAGATATTTTCATATAATGAAAAATAAAAGTGGGCCGGGTGCAGTGGCTCATAACTGTAATCCCAGCACTTTGGGAGGCTGAAGCAAGTGGATCATCTGAGGTTAGGGGTTTGAGACCAGCCTGGCCAAAATGGTGAAACCCTGTCTCTAAACAAAAAATTATAAATAAAATTATACATAAAAAAATAAATAAATACAAAAATTAGCCAGGCGTGGTGGCAGGCGCCTGTAGTCCAAGCTACTCAGGAGGCTGAGGCAGGAGAATTGCTTGAAGCTAGGAGGCAGAGGTTGCAGTGAGCTGAGATGGCACCACTGCACTCCAGCCCGGGGAACAAGAGCAAGACGCTGTCTCCAAAAAAAAAAAAAAAAAAAGAAAAGAAACCAAAGGAAAAGGAAAAAAAGAAAAATTGTATCACACATCACATTTTGCTTCTTGTTCTGGATGCCAAACCTTGGAGAATGGTATTTTCTGTGTACTTTTCATGGATTCCATTCAAATTTGTCTTCTGTGTGTCCACTTCACCAGAGTACTTACAATGTATAAACTACCTTTCAATTTTTGTGGCTGGGTTCTGTGGCTTATACCTATAATCCTAGCACTTTAGGAAGCTTTGGTGGGAGCATTGCTGGAAGCCAGGAGTTTGAGACCAGCCTGGGCAACACAGTGAGATCCCATCTGTGCAAAAAATTTAAAAAATTAGATGAGCACGGTGGCGCATGCCTGTAGATACTACTTAGGATGCTGAGGTGGCAGGACGGCTTGGGGCAGGAATTTGAGACTGCAGTGAGCTATGATTTTACCACTGTACTCCAATCTAGGAGACAGAGTAAGACCCCATCTCTAAAAATAAAGAATAAATAAGCAAAAATAAATAAATAAATAAATAATTTTATGGAAATAGGGATGACACACTTTATATACATTTTATTGTAATATTTTTTGTCTAAAAGCATTTGTTTAAAATAGCCAAAGGTGTTTAAATGCAGAGAAAACCTTTTAAAGGGAAGTTATGGAATTTAGTGAGTATAAACTGCCCGGAAAATGAACCAGGCAATGATTTTGATGTGGCTTGCTGCAATGCTCATTAGACTTTAGTTTAAACTGCAAAGTTAATTCGTTGGGCACTGAAGGCAAGTTGTTTAATTTCTTTCTACTTAAATTTTCTACATTGTAAATTATGGGGAAAAACATATATCTTTCCTGACTCATTTTCTTTTTTTTTGTATAAAGACAAAGATGATGACAAATGTGAAATTAACGCAACACAAAGTGTTGCATAGAAGATTTGTAGCAGTACATGATTATGATCAGCAAGAGAAATTGAAAATAATAATAAAATTTGATAACAAATTCAGACCTTATAGTATGCATATGTAAAAAACACACAAATTGTTTATATAAAATAAACATAATTTGACATAGGTTAAATGAGTCATCTAAAGTGTCTTAAAATATGTTAAATGTACAAAATCTAACAGTAGCCTGGCTTTTCTTTGTACTCTTTCTCAGGGTACTTTATCATTAAATGTATTAAGTGATACCTGATGGACCTTAATAATAAAAGAAGTGAAAGTTTTATAAATATATGTGCAAATCAATTCTGAAAGTATAAGCACAAAACAACTCTTGAGATAAATATCAGATTAAATAGATGCTAACATAAATGTCATCAGTTTTCTTTTTACATCTATTAGTCCTTCTTTTAATTTAGCAGAAAACTAAAATTAATAAAGAGCTAAAAATGAACCCCACAGCAATAAACATTTTGAAGAAAAGCTATATAATAAAAGGAAAGTTGGTCAAATTGTTTTTAAGAATGTTCTCTGGTCTGATCAAGACGCCACACAATAAAGCATACACTGGATAGTTGACTGACTTTTACAAAAGTAAACCTGGATAATTTTAGTTTGTAAAAGTAGCAGGAATTTTTTAAAGACAAAAATAGTTTCTTTCACATCTTTTTCCCAGCTTTAAAGCAGACAAATTTATTTTATGCTGATTTGTTTAACCTCTCATTTATATGTTTACTTTGTTTTAGAAAAATAATATGCCCTTTTAGATGGGGTGCACTTTATAATTACATATTTTTATATAAATAATATAAAGCAACAATTTGCTGAGTTGCAGTATTCTTTGCTCATTACATATTGATATATTAATGTAAGATTTATGTATTCTGGAAAATATACTATTACTCATGTCTTTGACTTGGGAATGTATGTGTAGAGTAATTATAGGTGGCATGAACTCTGGATGCATTTTTTCAGTAAGTTTCTAAGAATCATTATTGCATGTATTCCATAGTAATTTATTTTAAAATATTTATACTTATAAGAAAAGGATTAATTACTCAATATTTTTGTATAAAAATGTCTTGCTTACACAATCATCCTTCTATATATGTGGCACATTGGTTCCAGGACCCCCAAGGATACTGAAATCTTTGGATGCTCAAGTCCCTGGTATAAAATGGTGTTGTATTTGCAAATAATCTAGGCACATTCTCTACTTTAAATCATCTCTAGATTACTTATAATATCTAAATCAATGCAAATGCTATGTAAATAATTCTTATACTATACTGGGTTATTTGTATCATTTTTATTCTTGTGTTGTTATTTTTTACTTTATTTTTTAAATGTATTTAATCCACTGTTGCATCAATCCATGAATGCAGAACCCATGGATACAGAAGCCACACTAGACATGTCATTTAATATAAAGTCAAATCTTTGTCGATAAAAATTGTAATGCATTGATAAAGAAAACAAGAAACAAAATGTGTTGGAATTTGGCTTATATACGACTCTCTCACCTATACTTCCCAACTGAGATAGCCTCTTCCAATGAAGAAGGAAGTCTGGAAGCAATTATATAATAATTTCAGACCTTTTTGCATTTTTTGTGATTTAACGTATCCACTCAATAGAGTCAATGCTTTATCATTTATGGGTAATTACTTATCATATATAAAGTTGCAAACTTTCTTGCTGCTTATTTTTGCTTTTCCTTAAATAATAATCAAGAAATTATTCTATTATATTGTATATTTTTCAAGAAATCTTGTTAGTGACTTTTTAATAGAACTTTCGAGGTTACCTTTTGTTAATGTTTAATCATTCCTCAAGCCTATTTAGCCACATTAATATATTTTATATTCTTATCATTCTTTTTCTGCCTGCCTTCATTTAATTAAAAAAGATGATTTTTCCTAATAAAATCAAGTTTTTACTGATTAAATAGGGGGGCATTTTTATATTGTGAAATCAATTTCCCAATCACAAGAAAACTTCTCAGCATAGCACTTAGCTGAAGCATTTAGTGCCATGATTACAACAAACATCACCCATTATTTGTTCAATGAATTAAGAAAACAGAGTTCCATGCATAGATTCTGGTTAGAGTTCAACCTCAGATTCCCAGGAATAGGTGTCATTTAAGAGAAAAACATGATAGAAAATGTACACTTCCGAGAGAAGTTGTTTGTTTCTATTTTAGTTATTCGCAGTCCCCTGCTTCTTTCCTTTAACCCTATCTTTGGTGTTGCTGCTCTGGAGAAGGTAGAAGATAAATAATCTCAATTCTACTAAGCTACTTTGACTCCTTCTTCAGAAGACTATATGTAAGGTAACCTTTTAAGTACTGAGACAGGCTAGAGCAGAATAATGGGCTAAATCAGGCAAAATCCTTTCTTATATAGAAATAAGGAAGAATTACAATTGGTCTTTTTCATTTTATTTCTTTGTTTACTCACAGGTAGTTTAACCCCTTGTCTTTATAAATTTCCTGACCACACTTTGAGTCATGGATTTCCTCCTATACACCAGCCTCTCCTGGCAGAGGACCCCACAGCTGCTGATTTCAAGCAGGAACTCAGGCGGAAAAGTAAATTGGTGGAAGAGCCAATAGACATGGATTCTCCAGAAATCAGAGAACTCGAAAAGTTTGCCAACGAATTTAAAGTGAGAAGAATTAAGTTAGGTATGTGCTTGTTAAAGGCAACAGGAAAAAGAGCTTGGTATGCAAATCTTTATTGCTGTTAAATCTCTTATATGTTACTCAAATGTATAAGATGATTGTCATTCTTCATCTCTACTGTGGACGTAGTTAATTGCTATGGAAATCCTCCAAAAACTTTTGTTTACTGATAATTTCTTAAGAGCCTAAATACATAATTTTTAAATTAATAATACTCTTTCAAAACTTACCCACCTCAACTTTAGTTTCGAAGTGCCCATTTTTATCTATATTTTATTTGAACCATACATATTGATATATTAATATGTAGTGAAATGTGTGAGGCCATACTTTTATATGATTCAAAAGTACAAAAGAGTATAAGTGACATGTATCCTTCTGCTTGTTTTTTCTGTTTATCATTGTTGTTAGTTCTTTGTGTATCTTTCCAATGACAGCTCATGGATAGATATGCAAATATATGTATTGTGCCCAACATAAGTATTATTTGAAGTTTTCAGTAGTAATTTTTCTAGAGCTCTTTTTCCTTTGTGGAGCTGTCAAGTTTCACTTTATGAATATACTGCAATTTATTTGACCAGTCCTCTCCTGATGAAATTCGGGTGGTTTCTGATCTTTGACTGTTAGAAACAAGGCCACGATGATTAACCCTATAAATGTTATTTTGCACCCATATAAATAAATGTGCAGGAAAAATGTTAGAAGCACAATTGCTTGATCAAAAGTATGTGTACTGGTAATTTTGATAGATGTTGTCAAACTGGTCTCTAGAGAAGCTGTACCAAACTTTACTGTCACCATGAGAATCTTTTTCAACATCCTCAGGCTATATAGACTCCAAAACGGCATGAGGTTTTAAAATCTATTTCTTTTTATTTTCTGCTTAATGATATCCCCAGCATCTAGAAGAATGTAACTAGAACACAAAATAAATAAATGGTGGTTGAAGGAAAAAATATGCTGTTAATCTTTTAGATCTTTGCACATCAGACAGGTCAAAGTGACATTTCACTGCTACTTCATTTAAAATTTATTTTATTATGATTGTAAAGTGTATTATTTAATGTGCTTGACAGTCATTTAAGTTTCTTTTTCTGTGAACTGTCTGTTGAGAGTCTTTGCTCATTTTCTATTGAAGTGTTTTTAAAATAAAACAACTATAACAATTAACTTTGGTTAAATTGCATAAAGTTGTGTATGTTTTTTAATGGATTGAAATAACAGTTCAAAACTCTGCACTTGCAGAATGAACCATAGGTAATTTAATAAGAATATTTATTGATGGGCATCATATGCAACCATTTTATACATATAGGTATATAGCCTTAGGTCCTGAAATAATATGTAGCTATTACATGTAATAAACACAGTAGTAGGAATCTTTGTGAAATTCATTTTCAGTTTGCTATTTATATTACTGTGAATGTTTCAAATTATATGTTGATTATTTCAGCTGTACTCTAAAAATGTTTCGGACAAACAATAAGGATCATTAGTCTGAAGATAGAGGCAATACCAAAAACTATAAAACGGGCTCAGAGGTATATGTGAAATGCGTAATCATAACCTCTTAATAAACACGGTTTTAGGGAAAGCAGAATAATTCTTAGTTTTATTTAGTACCCTACAACAATATCATTGAATCTTTTAGAGTTGAAATAAAAAATTTTATGATATATAACCATATCTTTTATGCATTATAGTTAATATATTAAAGATTTTTGAGCATATATTATTTGATATTTAACAATAATGATAAAAAGAGCTGTAATTTTCAAGTGCCTTATAAAGTGTTTAGGATACACCTAAACATTGGCTAAATATTATGAATGGCAGATGTTTCTATCTGAATTATTTCGGTGAGTAGATAAAAGTAATTTATTAACTAGAAGAAATATGTTTTGAAGTATTGGACAAGTACTTGAAAGTATAATGAATCTTACTAAATAATTCTGATTTGCGAAGACTATATAGTTAAAAAACAGTATGTAATAGTTGACAAAGATACAAAGATTTGTGTGACAATGAACCAAAATTAACATTTTTTGGAAAGTTGGAGCTGATGGTCTTTATTGTCCCTTCACAGGATACACCCAAACAAATGTTGGGGAGGCCCTGGCAGCTGTGCATGGCTCTGAATTCAGTCAAACAACAATCTGCCGATTTGAAAATCTGCAGCTCAGCTTTAAAAATGCATGCAAACTGAAAGCAATATTATCCAAATGGCTGGAGGAAGCTGAGCAAGTAGGAGGTACTAAACTGTGTCTCTGAAGGCAGTGCTATGTTTTAACCTAAAAATAATGGCTTCAATCAGTAGGATTAATGCTAAAGCAGGAAGTTTGAGGGATTTTTTTTCCCTCCTTTTCTCTTTGAGATGAAAAACAAACATTTTGTTATATCACACTAAAAACAACAACAAAAAAGGAAGGGCAATGTAAGTATGGAAATAAATTTATTGAGGAGAGAATAACCTATATAAGGAAAGCTTACAAGGTAAGTTGGCATTAGCATGAAGGGGTAAAATGCTTATTTTTTTACACATCCATTTTTTTCCTCTCTTTTATACTAGAGAAATTATATATGAATCACATTTGTATCCTAATATTAGTGTACACAAAACATTTGCACACACGAGTCTTCCAAGTAAATAATATAAGCAATTGCTAGATATGCAACTTAATGAGATACAATTATCTACTCATACAAATGTCAGAGCTGGATAAACAGTGAGGTTTGAGAGTAGTTACAGCAAGCATTCCAACAAAAGTAAAGTGAGGATATTATTTGTAGAAAGTGCCTTTGCGAGGTTAACATTTATTTCTGCGTTGATATTTTTCACTAAGGTCTGTAATAGAAAATGACTTAGACTGCAAACATTTAAGACAAAAATGTCTGGCATTTTTATTTTGCATTGTTTTATGAAAACAAATTGAAATCCAAATCAGATAGTTTTTTATAAAGAGTCTACTTTGTATTTGTAATTATCTCTCTTTTCCACATTATAGCTTTGTACAATGAAAAAGTGGGAGCAAATGAAAGGAAAAGAAAACGAAGAACAACTATAAGGTATTCTTTATATTAAAAGTTCCTGAGGACAAGATTGGTATTTTATAAATGGAATGAGCATTTGAGTGTAATGCAGGTGTAACATAACATAGAAATGTAAGGCGAATTGGGAGGCCAAGGTGGGCCTGAGGTCAGGAGTCCGAGACCAGTCTGGCCAACATGGTGAAACTCTGTCTCTACTAAAAATATAAAATTTAGCCGGTCATGGTGGCGGGTGCCTATAACCCCAGCTACTCAGGAGGCTGAGGCAGGAGAATGGCTTGAACCCGGGAGGCGGAGGTTGCAGTGATCCGAGATCATTCCACTGCACTCCAGCCTGGGCAACAGAGCGAGACTCTGTCTCAAACAATAAAATAAAATAAAATAAAATAAAATAAAATAAAATAAAATAAAATAAAAGTAAATACAGTCTAATGAAGAAACAGGATGGGTTATAAAAAATAATGTAATAACTGTGAGAAATGGAGAGCTAATAATTTTTAACATTTGATGGAAAATTATGTATTGTTTGATTCAAGAACACTTTTGCTCCAGAAATTATGAATACAAACAGAAAGAAAACAATCATTTCTAAGAGAGTGGCCATATCTTCTGCCCTTTTAGATATAACTTATTGCTCTGGCAATGTAGTATCCACGGTGTCTGTAGTATTTAAAAATATGACACTAGTAATCAGTGTTTCGGTCTCTTAAAGTTCAACATGACCTCTTGCATTTCAACCCAGAAAGATTGTTCATTGATCTTTTTGTAGTTTTTGTGAGACATGCTTAGGAAATACTAAAAGACAGATTTTGTTTTGGTTGGTCAGTTGTTCACTAGAGATTATCTTTATTGAAAACAGCCCTAAATGATTTTGGGGAGATACTTAGAAATGTCTAGGAAAATGTTCATTTTCTTTTCATGAACTCAGTGCCCTCTGGTGGCACAAAGTGGGATACACATAGAAAGCCTGGGTCCCTTACTTAATTCTTTCTGTGACTCTGGTGCAACTCTACCTTGCATAAGACCAAACATCTACACATTTAACAAACTATACATTTTTCCTTGTAAAGTGTCTTGCAAGTATGTTCAGAGTTTTTCGTTTCCTTTTCATGTTAATATTTAGGAAATTCAACCTACCTTAATTTTGATCTGCCACAAACTTCACTAAAAACAACATAATTTCACCCCTTATGTCCACCCCACCCCAGCATTGCTGCTAAAGATGCTCTGGAGCGACACTTTGGAGAACAGAATAAACCTTCTTCTCAAGAGATCATGCGGATGGCTGAAGAACTGAATCTGGAGAAAGAAGTAGTAAGAGTTTGGTTTTGCAACCGGAGGCAAAGAGAAAAACGGGTGAAAACAAGTCTGAATCAGAGTTTATTTTCTATTTCTAAGGAGCATCTTGAGTGCAGATAAGATTTTTCTACTGTATAATAGCCTTTTTTTCCTGTTTCATTCCTTTCTCTTCCACAAGAAAAACAGAAATTACTTGGTTGACTTAAAATCATTTTATATCAATAGCTTTTACAGAAGCATTGCTTTTCCACTTTTTTTAAAAAAAGAAACCAACAATTTAAATTATAGTGATGTTATTTACTTGAAATAATTATTCTCAGAAGCCAGATTATACATTTTAAGCCAAATATATTAACAGTAATAAAACGATCTCTCTCTGTTTTCTCTCTCACACACACACACACACACTGACATATGAGTGTGCATATGAGTTTATAGATTCCTTTTCCAAATATGTGTATTAGTTTTTTAACATTTAAGTTAGTAATGACACATATGTAAAGCACATCGCCAGAAATATCCAATTCGAAAATTAATTAGCCAATGTTCTGCTTTCTACCAACTCTACTAGTTTGTCTGAACTAAAAGTTTTGAACTTAGAGCCAGAGGTGTCTTATAGTTTTATTACTACCTTTAAGGAATAAGCCTCAATCAGAATTGATACTTTGAAGTAGAACTGTTTCAAAAGAGATTTGTAGAAACATTAATTTTTGATCTTTTTATTCTTCCTAAATATTAGCTTTTTGATGTGTAGCCATAGAAAAGAATGCTTTATGGATCCTTGAGCCTCAAACCATTAGTCTATAAGCTGCAACGGGACAGGAAGAGATCTGGCTTGTTTGGTGTTATTTCTCCGGGACTTGGGAAAGTTCTTGCTCATATTAGGCATGCAATATTTGTTAAATGAAGGAGTGCAATGTTAACAATAGCTACAAATGTGAACGGCATCACCTAATTTTAAATTATAATGTTTTTGAAATCTCACAATCTGGAAAATCATCCAGGTTTGTATAACAAGACATGATCACTTTTGGTATAATTGATTAGAATCTGATTTACTATTTGTAAAAATGTTTGACATATTGAGATTTTAATTTTAATTCTGAGAATTGTATCGAAAAGAACATATTTATTTAAATTTTAAGAATGCATTACCTTGAAACATGCTAGTAGAAGCAAACTGTAATGTGATATTAACTTAGAATAGTGACTTTTTTTACATTTGGAATGTAAATCTGCTGGCTATGTTTATCTAACTTATTTTAATATAACAAAAGTGGTAACAATTAGACCAAATTTTATTGTTGAATTAGAATGCTTGGAAAATAAATGATACTGTCCAGTCTCTTTTTATGATATTATTAAAGACCCAGTATTTTTATAGGTCATAATCTACATAGACTATATATGTATGTTCATACATAATCACCATCAATTGGATGGGTAAAATTTGATATATTACTAACAAAGATAGACATTTAACTAACAAAACAGCTTTCAGTGGCCTAATCATCCATGCTTAAGCACACATTTAGCATCCAAAAGATATGAAATACAACATTCTTATTTAAGAGTAAATTCCAAATTATTCAGCCACACAGCCATTCAAGTTCCTTCTCTGGATAACTCAATATTTCTTCGCCTACTTAAAACACATTAACTGGGGAAGGAATTCTTTAGTTTGCTAAAAGCCAGATCATGTATACATACATGTATATGTATATATGCAAAAATGTATATATGCACTTTGAAACTTGCAAATAGAAATAAAACGTCATGCAGTATAAATCTAGATTAGTGATTGTTTTGCATTTTAAATATGATTCCTCTGGTAATATTTACTCTTTATGTAACAAAAATAAGCATGTATATATGCTTACATCATCAATATATTTTAGATCATAATCAGTATCATTAAACATCCATCCATAAGGTTATTCAAGTTTAGACACTACCAGTATTGGGAACTATGTTTTTCCCTAAAATAAATTATTTTAATACTTACTATTGAAATAGCAAATTATTATTATTATTATTATTATTGAGACGGAATCTCACTCTGTCACCCAGGCTGGAGTACAGTGGCATGATTATTGTTCACTGCAGCCTCAGTCTCCTGGCCTCTCCACCTCAGCCTCCTGAGTAGCTGGGACTACAGTTGCCACGCTACCATGCCTGGTTATGTTCAAAATTTTTGTAGAGACGGGGGTCTCCCTATGTTGCCCAGCCTGATCTTGAACTCCTAGACCTAAGTGATCCTCCCTCCTCAGCCTCCCAAAGTGCTGGAATTACAGGCATGAACCACTGTGCCCAGTGAAATAGCAATTCTTTGCTAACTGATATGGTTTGGCTGTGTCCTACCCAAATCTCATCTTGAATTGTAGTTCCCATAATCCCCACGTGTGGTGGGAGGGACCAAGTGAAGATTAGGGGGACGATTTCCCGCATCCTGTTCTTACAATAGTTAGTTCTCATGAGATCTGATGGTCTTATAAGGGGCTTTCCCCTTAGGTGGGCTCTCATTCGCTCTCCTGCCGCTCTGCAAAGAGGTACCTTCCACCATGATTTTAAGTTTCCTGAGGCCTTCCCAACCAGTAAGTACCAGTAACTCATTTGTATTGTTTTGTATTATACAAAACTCATTTGTATTGAGACTACTTTCTAACTACATTAAAATAATACTTTAATATATTTTGATTAATTTTCAGAACAGAAAATGGTTAATGCCATTTAGAATGCTAAACCTCAATTAAACAAATGACATATAATTCCCTGTGTAGACTGGTATGTTCATACTTTGGGGAATAAATGACAAAGGCTGACTTTAGCCATAGTCTTTCCCTCTTATATATTTGTGAGCTCTTTAAGTCTTCAGGAATTCAGTAGAGTTGTCCATTAAAATGGAAGAAAGATGTTTGTCATTTCTACTAGTTTGGTACATTCAACTTTACCTAGTAAAGGTAGCTGATAAACTCATTCATACAATTTACCTTTCCATCTCTAAAGGTGGAAAGGATTTGTCCAGTCAAAGAAATATTTTCAGTGTTTGGGGATGGTTGGGGGATGTGTGTATTTTCAAATTGTTGGGGGAATGTGGTGTTCCAACAATAGGGAACCTGAAATCTGGCTTCACAATCTTCAGGCTTCCTCTAGGGCAACACCAATCCAGCTGACTACTAAAACAACTAAGCTTAGAATGGTTTTGAATCCTCACCTTCTACAGAGAGGAAATTGGAAGGCTGATCTGTTTCTGAAGTTGCCAACACCTTTTCATGCACAGTAATGGCATCAAAGGGACAAGTCATCACAGGTCTCTTTTGAGACCAGGAAAACCTGGTCTGTTTTAACATGTTAAAACTCCTGTTTTAACAGAGGAGTGTCTAAAATAAGAGTACGTATTTCAACTAGGCCCACAGAGATCAGGTGAGAAGTATGGCAACTAGGATGGTAGGAAATGCATTTTGGCCAAAAAGAGAGTACCAGGTTTTTTCTGAAGACATTCAAATGCAAATAGTAAAATATACATCCCTGTGCAAGTCAAACAACGTAAAGCCCATAGGCTGACAGCTTCCTCTCTCTGTTCCATAGGGTCACAATCTTGAGCCCCTTTCCATTAGCTCTTGCAATAACCAGATACTCCCCTCAGAGCACACAGTACAGTGTGTGCAACATAATCATCTGACAGATGATCATTTTATGTTTTCTAACAGGTGTTATCATTAGTATTGACATTTTTGTATCACATTCTACTTCTCTGGTACTCTGAAATTTCCCCCATAAATAACTTTTTCATTTGGTAACAAAATGTGGCTTTGGGCTGTATCCTTTTCAGTAACAGAGATACTCTTCTATTCTTTCTATGGCAACCTCTTGTTTGATTACAATTGTTAAATTTTTTTGTGTGCCTAAAGAAAAGTTAGAAAAAGCAGGTTAAAAAAAAAAAAAGCAAAAAAACCCCAGTATTTTTATTAAGCTCAATCTATAAGAACCAAGCCCTTATTTCTTATTCCTTAAGGGCTCAAAAGTAACTGTTTTCTTTTTAGCAAAGGATAGGGTAACATTACAAATTTATAGTGACAACAGTGATTGTGAAAACTACCACCACAACACTTTATAAACGTAGCCAAATCAGACGAGCTGTCTTTTATGTGCAAATTCTTTTGTGGTGTCCATGTTTGACTGAAACGAAATAAGTCACTAGGACTTACATGTTCAAAAATAAAACTTAAAAATGTTCAATCCCTGAGAATATTGAGAAAAAATTATTAATGTGAAACCACCAAATCTTAGGCTTATTACATTCACAAACATTAGTCTCGTGTACAATTATTTCTTAAAAAGATTTTTTTTTTTTTTAATGTAATTGGCAGAGTTTATCTAATTGTTCTTCTGGGAAAATAATAAAGATCATTCTTTTGAAAAATTACTAAATAAGAATAAAATTTTTAATTTTAGCAGCAACCAAAAAGAGCAAAAAAGGTAAGAAAAGGACAACAATAATAAATCTTTATTGAGATTTTTTAACAAAATAATTTTTAAAAACAAAAGCTCCCACATGTAAACAAGAAAGTAAATAAGTTAGATGGCATTATTATGTACATCCAAGAATCAAAACATGTTCTGGTAAACATTCCATTATCCAGTAAAATGTTTTGACCCATCACTGTTAAGAGAAACTATGTATTTAATACTACCAATAACGAAACCTAATCTTTGAACATTATAAAATGGTTTACGGAATATAAACTATACAGTTTAGTTTTTCGTTCCTCCTAGCAATCCGTGTCACATGTATAGTAGTCCTAAGATGTATTTTGTCAGTATTAGCCCAAAATGTCCACCATCCCAAATTAACCAGGTTATACATATCTCCTCCAGTTTTCATGGTAGGATGTGTTAGAACCCATATATTACAACATCGTTTTTCAAAACTAACCTAATCCTAACTTCTATTCTAACTAGTCTGGCACTCCTTCATTTTCTCTCTCTGTCTACACATTCATTAGATACCATGGCAATTTCACCTTTAAAAATACTGCTAATACACATTTAGACAGTAATTTCTGGTAAAATTGTGGTTTATTTATCAAAAAAAGAAATTATTTTAAAAATGTAGGTCAAGCATTGTCATGTTGTAGTACTTAATTGAGAATAATGGCTTCAATTTAGAAGATTCAATATACACATTCAACAAAATTAAAGTTTAAATTATAATTCATATAATTATAATCCTCACTTTTTAGATGGCCAAAATATATTGTTTACTTACTATAAAGTGTTATTTATTCATTGTCTATTTTTACTAATTATATTCAATGCACAGTAATGGCATCAAAGGGACAAGTCATCATAGGTCTCTTCCGAGACCAGGAAAACCTGGTCTGTTTTAAGAGAGGAGTGTCTAAAATAAGAGTACGTATTTCAATTAGGCCCAGAGAGAGGAAAAAGCCAGGATAATCTTTGTAGTGAGGCCTTGCTTTCGGTTTTAAATGTAATTCTTTTCTGCCAGCTGAAATAATTTAAAGATGTGCACAATAGATCTGTGCTATTTAAGGCAGGTGCCAAGCACATTTTGAAAGGTAATAAACTTACCAACTAGAATGTTCTCCCAACGGAAAAAGAAAAAGAAAAGCTATGACAGTTTTTGTTTAAGACAGATGTTTAAATAGCACTCTTCTTTTTGACCATTTAAAAATAATTTGGCAGCTGTAACTGCCTATGGTCATAACACATAATCACTTACAAAAGACAAGCAACAGATACAGAATTAATGATATACTTTTAATATTTTTACAACCCTCTTTAAGTTGGTGCCTAACGGCATTTAACAAGATTTTTATATTCAGTGAAAAAGATTTAGAACATAAACTGACATGAAGTAAGGAATATAATTTCTCTGTGCCATGCAAAAGAGAAGTCAACTTTTTACACATCATCACTCCTAAATAGTTCTAATTAAAATCCAAACTGTTTCCATTTTTGCATCATTGTCATTCTTTGGCAAAAGATTCAAAATAGCCATGGGTTAGGAAACAACTGTTCACTCACAGTCTCCATTTTTTTTTTCCGCAAAATACATGTGTTTTGTAAAAGAAATCTGCACTGTGCTTGGTTTATACTACATAATTATAAGTAAGCAAAATATTATGACTTTTTTTGACTAATCTACTCCTAAAGCCTTGAGTTGCCGTTCAATCTCTTCATCTGAGATTGTAGCCTTTGAAGTAGAGGCAGATGGTAAGCTTCCAGCAGCTGATGGAGCTTTGGCCATCTATATTAAACAAAGAAAAACAAAAACGTGCATTAGCAAACATTTGGACTAGGACATAACAGGATGTGCTGTACAGAGGTCTCTTTAATTTACTTTTGAAACAGAAATAAAAAACATGTACCTAACAGTAAAAACAAAACAATTAAGTGACAAAGGTGGTAGGTAGAAACTATTTCCAACTAAGAAAAGATGATGTTCATACCTTTCCAGAAATTTCAATTCCAATTTCATCAAGAACTTGATTCACAATATCCTGGCTTTCTTCTTCATCATCAGAACCGTCAAAGATGTCATCAAGTGTGTCATTGACTGGGGGATAAGGGAGAAGGAGCAAAGCATTTACTTTCAAACAAATTTCAGATTAGATTTATATATTTACAGTCTAGCTCAACTATTTTGTATATTACAGAAAGCAAATTCAGTGAACTAAAAAAATCCTTCAAAATGTCAGTGAAGTACATTGATAAATACACATTTGAGCCATTAAATCTGGAATAATGTTCATTTCAACACAAATTATCCTATAGTAAACAAGTCTACTCTGTTTTTTAAAAAATTACATCTAATAGACAAAAACCATGTGATATTCACAGCCACGTGTTTAAGACTTTTAAATATTATTTCACAAATTGTATTCATTAAGCTGGTAGAGGAAGAATATGCAAGAATAAAATATCCTGTTAATATCTGGAAAACAATTTACTCTTTTTATATCTATAATCATATTTTTATACCTCTTAAATTTACATTCAAGATACATGTAGAACATTCTAAAGAAATCTAAGGTTCAGTATTTTAATAAATTTGCCTAAAGAATGATGTCCGATTTAACAGGATTATTACTGCTACAACCTTTCCTACCTCTCTTCCCTCCCCAAAATATTTACTGAAAGCACTCTGTATAGAATGCATCATGTTGAGTTGTGGGGAAACAATTTTTGATGGATTGAGATTGTGTCTTTTTTATCTTTGAAACTGGGCACCTCGTGCCTGAAATGCAATACATATACAATGGGTGTATAGACGGAGAAAAATAAAGACCTCGGGTAGTTGACACTTGAGTATAAAAGAAAAAAAATTCAACAGATTGTGGTAAGAGAAAAGATAAATGATTACAAAGTTTCAGAGAAGGAGATTACATCCAACTGGGAGGAAGTAACATGTGAAGTAATCTGGCAAGGATACATAGGGTTTAACCACACAGAGATACAAAAATGGAATGGCCTGGGCAAAGTCATGGTGAGGCAACAGGGACACAAGCAAGAAAGAATAAGTTCTTCTGTTTGGTTGTTATTTAAGGTACATAAATGGAAAATGTCTGGGGGAAAAAAAAATTACAGCAGTTAGCCTAAAATTGTTCCTCTCCTGGTATCTGGCGAATGTCCCCAGAAGAAGAAAGACAGGTAACCTAGTCTGATTTCCTTGTAATCATGTTGGTAACTGTGGCTCCTGAAAAACAGGCTTAATGTTTACTACAAGAGTCTTTGTCTATGGAATGCTTGTACCAGGGTGTCCTGGTTTAGGACTGCTATAGTAACAAACCTATAATCTATGGGTTTATGCACCATGACTCCCTGGAAAATGTCACGTAAGGTAGGCAGTCATCTAGGGTATAAACTGAAGATGTTTCATAACCTAAATACTTCCTTCGTGTTTTTTATTTAAAATTTGGGGATTTTATCTTGTAGTAAGCAGAAAACCCCTGAAGGAATTTAATCAATATGCTCAGAGGTAAGATCCTGGAAAAAAATAATTTAGCCGTATGTTTCTCAGATGTAACTTAGCAAAGTAATACGGGAGATGTGAAATCCAGGTCATGAGGAGTTTATAAGTCCAGGTCATGCGGAGTTTATAAGTAAAGAAGTGGTTGCAGAAAAAAAAAAATGAATGAAGTAGATAGAAGAAAAAGATGAGAGAGGTGTAATCAGACTAACAAAGAACGCTTTCAGAAAAAATGTCATAATGCTCATCACAGGTATACTGTAAGATTTCCCAAAGATCTTGTGTCTTAACTTAAATGTGAACAAGCTTTGGAGCAACAGGGCAGAATATAAATTCCAACTGGAAAAAGATATGTTGATTTACACCTTGAATTTATTTTGGGATGAAAATATTGTTAGTGTATTTTACTAGGTTGTTAAAAAAAAATGAGTAACCATCAATAACTACTATTATACTACAGACTAATTTGCAATGTATTAAAATACAAATGAGAACAACTGCAGTAGGTATTATAGATATCTGATTAAGTAAGGGTTGTTGATTCTTTTCATTATAGCTTAATGGAAAAGTTCATTTCTCTGGTAAAGACTGCCATCACTGGCATTGGAAACCACATGTTCAATACTATGATCATTATATAAATAACAGTTTATATAATAAACAGTTCTCTCAGTCATTAAAATATGATTGATGATGTTTCAACAACCTGAAAAAACTCAGAGTTTTCAAACTAAAGGCCTGAAGTGAAAACTACAGAACTTTGGAGCTGTCAAAGATAAACAGGCAATATCATTACAACCGCGAATATAAACAGCTGTCCTGAAATAGAATACTAGAATAATAATGAGTTTATTCACCCTGGCAACTTAATTCGATACTGTTTTATACACTAAATGTTATTAAATGCTGTTAAACTAAAATACTAGCAGATAAGCAAAGCTAAACTGGTATATCCCTACACAGTTGTAAAACATTTATTTTTTCTATTTTTCATGTTTTATAGTTGTAAAACATTTAGAAAACATACTTTCAAAACAATGATTTTGTAAATACATTTCCACCATAACATGCAATTAGTTTATATTCAAAAAGACAAAAACTAAATATTAGAAGACTCTTGTGTGAGGGAAAAAAAAAATGAGAATAAAAACCAAAAAAAAAAAAAGAGCTCCATTACCTCTACCCCTAATATAGGCAAATCTTCTATAGCACCGAAGAGTCGACATAACTCTGAAACTGCCTGACTTATATCATGAAGAATTATTTACCTCACAAGTTGGTTTTGGTATAGTAATCGATAAAGTAAAACTGCTAAAGCCAATGTGTAATAGAGATATGGCATAACATATTTTATACCTTTCCCTCAGTTAAATACAAATAGAATTTTGAGCCTGTCATTTTCGGTTTCATCATTTCTGCCTTCGTGAATGAGAATATGAGACTTAAAGTAAATAAATGTCTAATTTAAAGATAAGAAAACTATATATTTCATTATAACTTATTAAACTTACTCATTTCTTCAGTCATCTCCATTTTCATGTTTTCCTTCTGGAAATTCTGCATTGTTTGTAATGTCTTTTGTGGATCCATCTTCTTGTTAACTGCCTGCATTGTCTTTAAATGTATTTACAAGATTCATGTTACTTTCATAATTCTGAAAATTTTACTATGAAGTAAGTCAAAAGGGAACACATCAAATATAGACAGGCTTTTAAAAGATAGCCATCCTACCGTAATCAAACATAGAGTGTTAAATATTCTAGAAAAAAATGAAATAGTCATTTGGAAACCATCTGCTTAACATCTATATAATAAAGACCAGTGTGGAAAATCTCATCTGAACAGCAGGCAAGAAATTATGTAATAAAAAACATTATCAGCATAAAATCCTTTGCTATTCAAATAAGAAAATTAAATTTACCTGTTTATGTGGCAAGTAGGTAATGTCAATAAATTTTTAAATTTAATTTTTATAAAAACTTTCATTAACATTTTTAATGTCTAAATTTAAAAAGATTAGAAGATATACTAGCATACATACTTAATCTATTAACACATTTAAAACGATGGTTTAAAAAAACATAAAAATGTGAGTTTTGAAAAACTATGTGAAAACAATTCTCTTACATTATACATTCACAACTCATTTCACTAAGAGATTAATGTTCTCTAGTATCACCAAAATTTATTTACAATCATGTGTCATGTGCTTACATTTTGGTTAATGACCCACAGCATATACGACAGTGGCCCCATAAGATTATGATACTCCATTTTTACTATACCTTTCTTATGTTTAGCTATGTTTAGATACACAGATACTTAAACCATTATGTTACAACTGCCTACGAAATTCAGTACAGTGTAGCCTAGGACCAACAGGCTATACCATATAGCCTAGATGCGTAGTAGGCTGTATCACCTAGGTTTTTGTAAGTATACTCCAAAATGTTTGCACAATGATAAAATTGCCTAAGATGAATTTTTCAGAATGTTAAGGCAGACATGACTGTATTTTTATATATATGATGCATAATATATGCATGATAAACATATGTGTATGCATTATATAGCTAATTCAGTATATTAAAAGAAACCCTACAATAGAAAACACGTTGATTTCAAAGATATGAAGCAAATAGTCCTTTCTCAACTGCATGCAATGCTGTAGTCAAAGTATTCTTTCCAAGTATGACACTGCATTCCCCTCATCCCTGCCCACCCCCAACACACCTAACTCTCTAGTGGCTTTCCAGTGCTCTTAAGTGCTAAAAGTCAAATTCCATAATTTGCCTATGAGCCCTAACATGGATTAAACTTTGCACTATTGCTCTCTAGACACATCTTTCATTCCTTAAACGCGCTATGTTTTCTCTTGCCACTTGAGGCCAGGAGTTTGAGACTAGCCTAGCCAACACGGTAAAAACCCATCTCTACTAAATATACAAAAATTAGCGAGGCATAGTGGCTCACACCCACAATGCCAGCTACTCAGGAGGCTGTGGCAGGAAAATGGCTAGAACCTGGGAGGCAGAGGTTGCTGTGAGCCAAGATTGCACCATTGCACTCCAGCCTGGGCAACAGAGCAAGACTGTCTCAAAAATCAGACAATCAAAAAGAATACAGTAACTGAGACACAAAATGTATACTGAAACGTTCTCTCTCTCTTCTTTTTTTTTTGAGACAGAGTCTCTCTCTGTCACCCAGGCTGGAGTGCAGCGGCGTGATCTCGGCTCACTGCAACCTTTGCCTCTCAGGTTTCTGCAATTCTCCTGCCTCAGCCTCCCAAGTAGCTGGGATTACAGATGCCCACCACCATGCCCAGCTAATTTTTGTATTTTTAGTAGAGGTGGGGTTTTGCCATGTTGGCCAGACTGGTCTTGAACTCCTGGCCTCAAGTGATCTGCCTGCCTTGACCTCCCAAAGCGCTGAGATTACAGGCATGAGCCACCATGCCCGGCTTGAGGCTTGAAACTTTCTCATTTTAAAGATTATAATATGTCACTGTACTTTTTGTACTTCACAAAATGGATGCACTCTACTCTTTATTTGCACAAATGTATTGGGTACATCTAAAAATTTGTTACACACATATAATGCATAGTGATCTAGTCAGAGTGTTTAGGGTGTCCACCACCCAAGTACAATATATTTTTGTTAACTATAATCTCCCTACTCTGCTATGAAAGATTGAATTTATTCCTTCTAACTGTACGTTTGTACAGCATTCGACTTGCATGTGCTCTGCTGTCTCAAACACAATTACAGTTAACACTCCTTACTTGTGGATTCCACATTTGAGAATTTACCTACTCATTAAAATGTATTTGTAACCTCAAATGAATACCTGCAGTGTTTTAACGCTTATCTGTGGACATTTACAAAGCAGCAAAACATCTGAGTCACCCAACATGCACATTTCCAGCTGAGGTCAAACAAGTTGATGTTCTGCCTTCTTACTGCAAATTAAGTGTCCTTTCCACAGTTTATTTAGTGTCACATTTTTCTCACTTTTCTACTTTTTGTTGGTGATTTCACTGATAAAAAATGATCCCCAAACATTGTATCCCCAAACATGCTGCCCAGTGTTCCTAAGTGAAAGAAGGACATGATGCGCTTTATGGAGAAAATATATGTTAGATAAGCTTTGTTGGGGAATGAGATATAGTCCCATTAGTCATGAGCTCAATATGAGCAAATCAACTATCTATTAAATATGGCATCTTTAAACAGAAACACAAGGTTAGTCAGGTACAGATTAGGTGATGAAAAAATGTTGTGGGCAAAGGCTCACAGAAATATAACTCAGTATTTCCCCTGGGAGCAATGGTTCAATATGCACTATTTCAGTGTTCCTGGCTTCATGGGACATAACTACTATGAATAACAAAAAATTGCCCGTGTATACCATTTCCCTATCATAAAGCTTGTACTTTCCTCTGAAGCTTTTTTTTTCTTTTGCACTTCATATTCATAATCCCTCTTCTGTACATCTAACCTCTAATGATATTCTTAAAACCTCTGTCTTATGCAATGTCTTTTAGATCACCCTACTCAAAGGTCTGTGCAATTCATAAAGCTTAGCACGACTGATATATAGTGGGTAGGTTCCTAGAGACATATCTTAAGCTCCCCCAATTGAACTATAAAATCTGTGAAAGCAGACCTTCTGTCTTAGCCTCTTTTGATTACTAACAGTATCAAGGAGTGCTTTATTTATTAAATGACTGAAAGATTCAGAGTCCTTTAAACTCTACAGTAAAAACACTGATTATAGATATAGAAAAATGTGTTTGTGTGTGCATGCAGTAAGTTAAACATCAGTTCTAGCAATCTGATAAATCTTTCTTACTATTTATGTGACCTTCTGACACATTCATAAAAATGAATCAAGAGGAAATTATCACTCAAAGGTAGTCACAACATACAAAGAGATAAAGTCAAAAATCATCTGACAATTTGAGGGGAAAAAAGCAAATACTTTTAAAAGTCAATTTTATAAAATTAGAAGCTACATGTGATCTTTCGAAAATGGGACTGTTGGCCAGGCGCAGTGGCTCACGTCTGTAATCCCAGCACTTTGGGAGGCAGAGGCAGGCGAATCATCTGAGGTCAGGAGTTCGAGAGCAGCCTGGCCAACATGTGAAACCTCGTCTCTACTAAAAATGCAAAAATTAGCCAGGTGTGGTGGTGGTGCATGCCTGTAATCCCAGCTACTCAGGAGGCTGAGGCAGGAGAATCGCTTGAACCCAGGAGGCGGAGGCTTCAGGGAGCCGAAATCTTGCCACCGCACTCCAGCCTGTGTGACAGAGCAAGACTCCGTCTTAAAAAAAAAAGAAAGAAAATGGATTGTCCTCAAACAATAAATTTTGTATTAAAACATACCAATAAAGAATCTAGAAGTAATTACCTGGATTATCTAGTATTATAACTCATTTTACTAAAAATTACATACATTTTATACCACATATATACCAGAAGGTGCTTTTAAATCTGCTTTCAATATTGATATTTAAATATCGTTTATAAAATTATAAATCTATGAATATAAAAGCTCCCACTTACTTTTGCTGTGGTAGACATTGCTCCAGCCATCTTCATTTGGGAATTCATCACTTTTGTTTGTGTAGACATAGAAGTAACTTTGGAACTTACAGCAAAAGTTCTCGTCTTCTGTTTCCGTAGATGCACGAGCTGTTTGGCTAAAACTCTGCAAGCTTCCTTATTACCAATCTTGGCCATTTTCTTAATTTCTAATTCCTAAGAGAAGAAACAAACAAAATAAAATAAAATCATTAAGGGGTAGTTCTCAATAATTTATTTCAGAAGAACGGATCTAATATACATAACAGACCCTTTCTCCCCGATCATGAAGAGGGGAAGAAGCTATTATAAAGTCATAGAGCAAAAGAGTAATCTAAGAAGGAAATTTAGTCTACATGTTTACATGGAAAGGACAGAACTGGTATCTTCATCCATGAATACAAAGCAAATCTACAAAACAGTGCACATGTAGAGCCCAAAAGAAAATTAAAAAAAAAAAGACTATCCAAAAGAAGGTAAGAGAAAAAGAACAAACATACAAGCAAAGAGTTGGTGGGACAGAGCAATAAAGGGCAAGGTGATAGATCTAAAACTAATAATACAATTACATTAAATAAAATAGTCCATTTTATACCTCAATTATAAGACAGACTGTTGGATTAAATAAGAAAGCAAACCCAACTATATGCTATCTGAAGACACCAACTTATACAAAAACAGTCAAGTAAAAGGACAGAAAAATATACGCTATACACATACTTATCAAAACCTGCCAATCCAGAGTGGCTATATTAATAGAGATGAAATAAACTTGAGAACGAGGAATACTACAGAAACAGAAAGGGGTATTTCATAATGATATAAGGGAATCAATACCAGGAAAATCTTAAATGTGTATGTACCTAATAAAAGTGATTCAAAATATGTAAAACACAATGGACAGAACTGAAAGGAGAAATAGACAAATGTATAATTAGCATGAGAAATATCAGCAACTCCACTCTTAAGCATAAAGCCTAATTGTTACAAGTAGACAGAAAATCTGCAGTGATACAGAAGGCTTCAAAAACACTATCACCAATTTGACCTCACTGACATTTGTAGGAAACTCCAACATTGACAGCAGAATATACATTCTTTACAAGTGTCACTAAACAATCAGCAAAGTATTCCATATTCTACATCAGAAAACAGGGCTCAATAAATTTCAAAGGACTGGAATCACACAAAGTATGCTAACTACAATGAAACTCAAAATTCATAAGAAAAATATGAAAAGAAAATCACAAATAAGTGGAAATTTAAAAATAATCGTTCTAAATAAGTCATGGGTTAAAGAAAAAAAGCACAGAGGAAATAATATTTTGAACTTAAGTGAAAATACAACATAAAAATTTGTGAGCTGCAATTAAAATTGCTCTTAGAAGAGTTTACAGCATTGAAGTTTGCATTTGAAAAAAAATGAATACTTCATAAGCTTCAACATAACATAGAAAAAAGAAATACAAATGAAACACAAAGTAAGGAAATAAGATAAACAAGAAAATAAATATACAAACTAGGAAGGAAAAATCTGGCCAGGCACAGTGGCTCACGCCTGTAATCTCAGCACTTTGGGAGGCCGAGGCGGGTGGATAATGAGGTCAAGAGATCGAGACCATCCTGGCCAACATGGTGAAACCTTGTCTCAACTAAAAATACAAAAAAATTAGCTGGGCGTGGTGGCACACGCCTGTAGTCCCAGGCACTTGGGAGGCTGAGGCAGAAGAATCACTTGAACCCGGAAGGCAGACGTTGCAGGGAACTGAGATGGCGCCACTGCACTCCAGACTGGTGACAAAATGAGACTCCATCACAAAAAAAAAAAAAAAAAAAAAAAAAAAATCCATACAGAAAATCAGTGAAACCAAAAAGCAAAAGCTGTTTTTTTTGTGTGTGTGTGTGTGTTTTTTTTTTAATAGATCAATCAAATTGATTAACTACTAACCAGGCTGATGACAAAAAAAACTGAGAAAGAGACAGACAGTGAGAGGGAGAGAACACGGTTACAAATACCGAGAAAGCAAAGAAGGGCATCACTTCTTATCCTAAAGATGTTAAAGGATAGTAAGGGAATATTATAAACAACATATCAGTATATTTTAAAATGTAATAGAAATGGACAAGTTACTTCTCAGACTAAAGCCACCAAGATCATTCAATAAGACAGATGACCTAATCCACTGTATATCAATTTTAAAAAATAATTTGTAGTTCAATAATCTACCTACAAAGAAAATCTTCATTCACATATGACTTTACTGATGAATCCTATCATACATTTAAGGAAGAACTATACAAACTCTTTCATTAAAGAAAAGAGTATAGGACCCTTGCCAACTCATGCTATGAGGCCAGCATTACTAGGCCGGCATTATTACCCTGATATCAAAATCAAATAAAAACACTGCACTGCTGCCTACACTACACACACAAAAAACTACAAATCAGTATATTTTATGAACACAGATGCAGATATTCTTAAAATTTCAGCAAACTGAAAATATATTAAAAAAATATATCATTAACAAGTGAGGTGTGTGCCTGGAACAAAAGGTTGATCCAACTTTTGATAATCAAAGTAATTCACTGTATTGACAGAATAAAAAAGAAAACCACACAACCATTTCAACAAGTACAAAACACTGCTGAGGAAAATTGAAGATCTAAATAAATAGGGATCTACATAATGGAGAGATATAATACCTTCATAGGTCAGAAGACATAATGTTAATATCTCTTCTGTTAACGTTAATTAACATTATGTTAATATGTCTTATGACACAATGTTAATATGTACATATTCAACGTAATCCCAATCAAAATCTGATCTTTTTTGTAGAAACTGATTTGTATTCTAAAGTTCCTATAGATATGCAAAGCACCTAAAACAGCCAAAACAATTAGGAAAAAAGAAGTGTGAAGTGGAAAGATTAATGCTCACTTTTAGACTTACTTTAAACCTTTTTTAACAAAAATAATGTGGTATTAGCTTAAAAACAGTCATATAAATCAATGGACTAGAGCCCAGAAAGATGCCTACGTTTGGACAACTGGTTTTCCACAAAGATGACAAGGGAAAGCGTCAGCAATAATTATGTTGAAACAACTGACCTTCCATATGCAAAAAGTGAACCTCCACCCTTACCTGACACCATACTGAAACTTAATTCAATATGGTTCACAGTTTTAAATGGAAGAACTAAAACTGAATTATTTCTAGAAGAAAACACAGGAGAAAATATTACTGACTTTGGGTTAGGCACTCATAGCTAGTACACTAAAAGTAAGTAGTACACTAAAAGTACTAGTTAGAGAAAAAAGGATGAGAAATATTAACAACTCCACTCTTACGCATACACTCTAATTGTGACAAGCAGACAGAAGATCTGCAATGATACAGAAGACTTAGAAAACACTATCACCAATTTGACGTAATTGACATTTGTAAGAAACTCCAACATTGAAAAAAAAGAATAAAAGAATAAAAAATTGTACTTGATCAAAATAAGCCAAAAAAACCCTTTCATTCCTCAAAAGACACTTAGGAAAATGAAGGACAAGGTTAAGAACTTGGAAAGAATATTTGCACAACATATACTTGATAAAGCATTTGTTTCCACAATATATAAAAATCTATTGTAACTAAGAAAGAAAACCATTTGATGAAAAAATAGGTAAAATATTTGAACAGACACTCTGGCAAAAAAGGTAAGTAAACAGTAAACAGGTATATAAAAAGATGTTCAACAGCATTAGTGATTAAGAAAATGAAATTTAAAATGACAATCTACTATACACCCACAAAATGGCTAAAATTAAAGACTGTCAACTCCAAGTATGGGAAACAACTGTAACTTTCATACATTACTAATGGGAAGAGAAAACATTACGGGCACTCTGCAAATTTTTCAGCACTTTAGTTTTAATTTTTTAGCAGTTAAACATACATTTACCCTATGACCCAGCAATGTCACTCAGGAATACACCCAAGAAAAATGAAAACCATGTTTACAAGAACTTTGATTGAATGTTTAAAGCAACTTTATTCAAACAACCAATACCTGGAAACAACCCAAACGTCCACTGGCTAGTAAATAGATAAACAAATTGTGAAATATCCAAACAATTGAATAATACTCATCAACAAAAAGTAATTAACACTAATGCATGAAACAGCACTGATTAACCTCAAAATAATCAGCTGAGTGAAAGAGGCCATAAAAAGGAGTTGATATTCTATGATTCCATTTACATAAAATTCTAGAAATGAAAACTCATCTACAGTGACAGATCAGTATTTGCTTCATCAGGAAAAAGGGAGACAGGCAGGGATGGGTAGGAGGGATTTCCAGGGGCATAAGGAAACTTTGGGGAAGATGGGTATGTTCATTACCTTGACTGTAATAATGGTTTCATGAGTTTATACATATGTCAAAACCTATCAAATTGTACACCTGAAATATGTACAGTTTATTGCATGTCAATTATCCCTCAAGCTATTTTTTAGAGATTTGAGGTAATATACACATAAAAACATAGCATAAAGAATATTTAAAAATGAAGCAGATCAGTCTATTATAAAAGTACATTCATTGTCAAAAACACAATGATCTTTAAAATATCAAGCAAGACTCCTCTGAGTTAATGTAATTTTTAAAATAACCTTTCTTTGTTTTCCATGACTATTTTATCTTTGTTGTTAACTAAGACGGTGGTTCTGCCTTGAGCAATATTTCTTCCTAGATACTCATGACTCTCACAAACTGAAGAATAATTTGATTCTATAATCAACAGAATACACAGAATCCCAATAAAAGTCAGCAGAATGACACAATAAACAAAGGTAAGCAGAAGACACAAAAATTATTAACTGCCATTTCTTAGTTAAGTAAATCACCTGCCACCTGCCATGTGCCTTTTTCCTAGTTAGCTAATTATTCCTACAGTAATTTCCAAATTTGTTTGAAAAGTTAAACTGAAATTTAATGTTCTACTTACCAGCTGTTTTTCTTGTTTCTCTAAAGCTGCTCGATCTCTGATTATAGCCCTCTGTGTACCTCGTAACTCTCGATTCTGTTCCTTTATTACATCTAGGAGAATCACAAAAGAAACCTAAATTTATGGGTTGTAAAATTTTCAATAACATTTAAAATACCAGATTCACAGATCATGATTTTTAAAAATCTTATATTGGCTGGGCACGGTGGCTCACGCATGTAATCCCAGCACTTTGGGAGGTGGAGGCGGGTGGATCACCTAAGGTCAGGAGTTCGAGATCAGCCTGACCAACATGGAGAAAAGCCGTCTCTACTAAAAATACAAAATTAACTGGGTGTGGTGGCACATGCCTGTAATCCCAGCTACTCGGGAGGCTGTGGTAGAATAGCTTGAATCTGGGAGGTGGCTGTTGAGCCGAGATCATGCCATTGTACTCCAGCACTCCAGCCCGGGCAACAGGAGGGAAATTCCATGTCCAAAAAAAAAAAAAAAAAACCCTTAGATTTACTAGATGTCAATTTTTTTTTTTACTTTAATATGCTAAAAAATTAGTTAAGTATTAAAACCTGAATTATAAATATTAATAAAATATAAATAATTGATAGCAGGTGAATGGAAATATGCTACAGTCTGAGATTTAACCAAAAGTATTAAACCACAATAAAATATTCCCCTAGAGAACTGATTAGTATACAATGTTTTATATAGCACATATATATGTCACACACACACACCCTTTTCATGTCTCCTTACTTTAATACTATATGAAATTCAGAAAGGAAGACAGGTTACATGTTTATTAAATATGTTTGGTTTTCTGCCGTAAGTATTAACAGAGTGAATCACCAGACTTTCCAATGAGGCAGATCTGGATTTGAATCTCACCTCAGCCACCTGATCATCATGATTACACCTTGGAAGAGTTAGCTGATACTCGAAATCTCAGCTTTCTTTTTCATAAGAAAGGACAGTAAGGAGTAAATAACATACAAATGTTCTGACATATTGCAAGTATCCTCTCAATTATAGTATCTTTCTAATTTATCTGAATTCATTGGGATTCTTTAGACCTACCTTTTGAAGAATTAAAATTTTACTCTAGGCCTGATGCACTGTAATCTGGGTTAGTTGTTACTAAACAGTGGTTTCTTCAAAAGATCAGATATCAGTGTTAATTCTTGGCAACGCTGATCTCTTATTGTCAGAAATTGTGTTAAGTTACAGACATTACACAATTTAATGTTCATAATAATGCTATGGAGTTTCTATTATTTTATATATAAGAAAACTGAACGTTAGGAAGGTTAAGTGGCTTGCCCAAAGCCACATAAGTAGCAAGTAGTAACACCAGATTTGGTTGGATCCAACCATTCTGTTTCTTGAACCAGTGATCTTAACTACTTCACTAGACTAACTTTTTAATAAAGAGATTGAAAAACAACAACAGCAACAGAGAAAGAACAGTCTCTTCATCGAATAGTACTGGGAAATCTGGACATCCACATGAAAAAGAATAAAGTTGGACCTTTACATCACACTGTATACAAAAATTAACTCAAAAAAGATCAATAACCCAAATGTAAGAGTTGAACCTTAGAACACACACAAGTAAATCTTTATGACCTGGGATTTGGCATTACATTCTTAAATATAACACTAAAAGCATAAAGAGCAAAAGAAAAAAAAAAAAGATAAATTGGACTTGGTGAAAATTAAAATTTTTTATGCATTAAAGGACATTATCAGGTGAAAAGACAACCTATAGAATAAGAGAAAATATATGCAAATAATATATCTGATAAGAGTCTGGTATGCAGAATATATAAAAAATTCTCATAACTCAAGAAACAAGATACAAACAACCCAACTTTTAAATGGGCTAAAGGCCTGAACAGACATTTCTCCAAAGAAGATATACAAATGGCCAATGAACACATAAAAAGGGTGCTCCACATCATTAGTCCTAAAGAAAATAATACTACTTCACATGGATTAGAATGAATAATTTTTTATAAAAGGAAAATAAGTGCTAATGAAAACGTGAAAATTGGAACCCTTGCATATTGCTCATAGGAATGTATAATGGTTTGGTTACTATGCTTAACAGTTTGGTGATTCCTCAAAAAGTGAAACATCAAATTACTGTATGACCGAGTAATTCTACTCTTAGATATCTACCGGAAAGAAGTGAAATAAGTATTCAAACAAATACTTCTACATGAATGTTCACAGCATTAGTAACATTAGCCAAAAAGTGGAAGTAACCCAAATGACCACAAAGAGGTGCACAGATAAACAAATTGTGGTATATAAATACAATGGAGTATTACGTAGCTATCAAAAGAATGAAGTACTGATACATACTACAACATGCGTGAACCTCAAAAACATTATGGTAAGTGAAGATGCCAGATAGAAAACATCACAATTTATAATTACATTTATATATCAGAGGTAAATCCATACAGACAAAGCAAACTGGTATATGGCAGGGGTTGAGGAGAAGGCAGAATGGTAAGTTACTGCTTAAAGGGTACAGGATTTTATTTGGAGGTGATGAAAATGTTTTAGAACTAGATACAGGTAGTGGTAACACATTATTGTGAATGAATGTACTAAATGTCACTGAACTGTTCACTTTAAAATGGTTAATGTTATATGAATTCAACTTCAATTAAAACAACAAAGTCAAAAATTATTATCTTAAGATAGTTATTCTATAGTTATAATAGTTACAGTTAGTAGTTACTATAGTCATATTATTGATAAAACTAATCAACCACAATGACTTTCTGAATAAAAGTTAAAATAAGATGTCAAAACTCCTATATCCTACCTACAAAACATCTATCATATCTCTTTTGCTTATTCTGTTTCTCAGTTTTATACTGGTGGGCATCTAATACTTAGGATTTACTAGTGAGGTATTCTACATGTTGTTTAAATACAGGAATATGAAACCATGGCATATCTCCAATAGAGATAAAGAAAGGGGGGGCTTTCTCTCCTGCCACCTACTTTCTTCTTCTAAAATGAGTGAGACTTAATAGGAAACATACATTTCATTTAAAAGAGAGGGTGTGGAAGATCCACAGATAAATGTATTTGGGAAATGTTAAAACTGAAAAAAAAAATTAAACACATTTCTTTGCTTCAAGGCTTCTGGGAATGTTTAATACATGGGTATGCATTGTTAATCTTTAAATGGAGAATATATCATAGATTATTGACCAAATGTATTAAGAATTGTCTTTAAGAAATATCTATTAATATTTCCTAGACACCAGTATCCCCTAGAGTATGGATTGGAACATGCTGTATTAGTTTGCCAGGGCTGCCACAACGAAATATCACAAAGTGGATGGCTTAAACAACAAAAATGTATTTTCTCACAGCGCTGATGGCTGAAAGGAGTCTAGGTGCCAGCAGGTTTAATTTTTCCTGAGGCCTCTCTCCTTGGCTTGCAGATGGCCACCTTCTTGCTGTGTTCTCAGATGGCCTTTTCCCTGTGGATTTTTCTCTTCTTCTAAGGATAGCAGTCATTGAATCAGGGCCTCATCTGACTTTATTTAACCTCGATTACATCCTTAAGGGCACTATCCCCAAATAGAGTCACATGAGTGGTCAGAGCTTTGTCATATGAATTGTGGGGGGCAGAGGGGACAATTCAGTCCATAATACACACCTTTCCTCAGACATCTATAGACTGACCCCAAATAACAAACACACTCTCATTTCCCTATCTTTCAATGGAATCATGAACCTCTTCATCCGCAACACTCAAACACACCCGATCTTCTTTTGGACTTAGTTCCCTATTTTGTCAAAGCCAATGGACTGATATAAAAAACATTTACCACTTACCCCGCTGTTTCCATAGAAAATGTGCTCTAAATTTTAAACTCAAAAAATAAATGAATTTCTGGAGTACAACTCCTTTGTCTACTAAGGACTCCCTAAACTCAACTAGTATAAGATGAATTGGCAGTATCAGATGTTTTGTTTTGTTTTGAGACAGAGTTTCACTCATGTCACCCAGACTGGAGTACAATGGCGCGATCTTGGTTCACCTCTCAGGTTCAAGTGATTCTCCTGCCTCAGCTTCCCAAGTATCTGGGATTACAGGGATGTGCCACCATGCCTGGCTAATTTTTGTATTTTTAGTAGAGACGGGGTTTCACCATGTTGGCCAGGCTGGTCTCGAACTCCTGACTCAGGTGATCCACCCGCCTCAGCCTTCCGAAGTGCTGGGATTACAGGCATGAGCCACTGCGCCCGGTCATGATGATGGTCTCATACAAGCTACAACAGTACTGCTCAGAAAGACAAGCCACTATACTGAGAAGTTAAATTGTGGCCAGATAATTGACACAGGCACACAGCAACTGCTCAAAGTTAAGATCTAAAATTCTATCTATATACATTTTTTCATTACGAGGGTGATATAATTAAACATATAAATTTGGTCTTTGTCCTGGGTTCCCGGCACAGAGGGCCTAAAACCCTTGAAATTTCTTGAATGATAGGAATGTCTTTTGTTATTCACAACAAGCTCCTGTGCACCATATCTGAGTATATGGGGTAGGTGTGGGAGGGCAGCTGATAGCCTCAGAAAGGTTGGTCACCAGAAAGACCAAACACTTGACTAAAGGGTGAGACATTTTAACCCCACCCCCACATGTCAGCAGAGGTGGGTGCTTGAGATAGGGTTATAAAAAAACCTTAACTAAGAGATTCAGAGAATCTCTCAGTTGGTGAACACACTGATATGCCAGGAAGATGGCATACCCAGAGAGGGCATGGAAGCTCTGTCCTCCACCCTCGACCCTTGACCTATGGATCACTTCCATTTGGCTATTTCTAGTTGTATACTTTAAAATACACCAGTAACAGTAAATGAAGCACTCTGATGAGTTCTCAGAGTTGTCCTAGTGAATTATCAAACCTGAAGATGAAGTTGTAGGAAAACCTGGTCAGTCAGAAGTACTGGTGGCAACCTGGGACTTTCAAGTGGCATCTGAAGTAGGGCAGTCTTGCGGGACTGTCTTCCACTTATAGGGTCTGCCCTAACTCTAGATAATTACTGTCAGAACTGAACTGAATTGCTGAACACCCAGTAGGTATTGAGAACCATCGAGGCTAGGTATAGCCATCTTTATGGGAAAACAAGTACGATTACATGCGAATTCAACAAAACATGCAATTTAATTAAAATAGTTTGATTTCACTTTTCTCAATTTAATGTAACTATATGTACCATAACAGTCACTGTATATCATAAAAGAAAAATAAAGAAAATTAACTACCGCATATTCCACAGCCCCATAGTTGTTAATAGGCCTATTAATATTTAAACAGTTCTAAGCTATAAACTCAGAGCGGCTAATGTTACATACTAAAACATAATCACAACACTTTAAAACATATTATGGAAAGACAGTAAAACATATTTTCATATGAGACAATAGAAATATACTAATAAAACTAACAAATTACTCTTCTTTTTTAAAAATAATCGCTATATTAAATCCACGTTTAATAATCTGGTCTTCTAGATAATTCAGAAGGAATAATATGAAAATGGTCTGAGACAATTTTCATGTTTTTACAGCCACGTTTATTATCCACTAGATTTATTTCTTAGTAGGTATGATTTCATCCCAAGATTACAATCTCTTTAAGAGAAGGGAATACATATATTTATTTACTTGCTTGTTTGTAGTCCCACCTTTCTTCATGCAAATACCATCCCAATACATCATACTTAGTAGCGATCTATGGGAGTACAAACACATACATTGAAATGTGAAAGGATTCCTCTTACAGGCATATTTAACACGTCTTTAAAATGTAAAACAAAATCAGTTGTCAAAAAAGATAATTTAACAATAGTAAAATCTGAAATATGATAGCTAGCTTTCTATAATGGAAACGTGGAGCATTGAAATAATAGGCTATTTCCCTTATAACTTTCTACTTTCCCCATTTTTCAATGTGAGGCAAGATCATGACAGAAACATGTACAGGGAACTGTTGCCACCTAAGAGAGACAGAGTGCTTGACTCCTGTCTATCCTCTGCTTCTTTCTTCAGGCAGATAAGGGTGTACACTGAATTTTTCATTCTCTAGGACTTCTTCTACCTTGTGGTTTGCTGCAAAGACATCACAATAGGTGGTAATAGAAAACTTCACACTGTGCAAATGCCAAAGGTACATGGATATGATATAGCATATTCTCTCTCTTACCATTCAGTGAGATAAAAAGGGTCTGGAGGCTTGATTCATCCAACACCCTCTCTTCGCCCATGCCCAGCACAACACTTAGAAAAGGCCACCCAGGCCAGCTCCACCCTGGGCATTAAAAGCCTATCTCAAGTCTTTCAGGTTTTTCTTTCTGAAGGAAATAGACAGGTCTACAGCAGAGTGATAAGATCATAGACTTAAGTCTTGGACTTAGGAGACACAAGCTATTTCTGCCTTGTTTGGTTCTGAGTCAATATGGTTTATCTGCTTACAAAAAATAAAAGGTCAAAAAATAAAAAATAAAAACAAAACAAAAAAGGTCTCCCATATGGTCCAGTCTAGCTCACCAGAATTCTCTGCTTGGGGTTTGAGGGCCCCAACTTGAATCATGCCTGTCCTCCCTATCATTAGTTTAGATATAATTTGTACATTTGAGGATAAAAGCAAAAAGTATTTATCAAGTATAAATATGGACATTCATTAATTTGTGAGTAACACTATTTAAAGTGCCTTTCTTTTGGGGGAAGGTGGGGGGCTATCTCAAGTTTGTAAGGCAGTTCGGGATGAATGCCTCAGGAATGCGGGAACAGTACGCAAATCTCCACCAGTCAGCAGGATTCAAGCTGATCTACCAGACAAGTAGCCACTATACTGTATGTTGTGTTTTTCACTTTAAAAAGTCGTAACAGACTTTTTAATTTAATAAGCCAAATTTCCTACTATTAAATATATTTAATTTGAGAAAATACATTTTTATCTATGCGATTTTATTGCCTATCAGTTCCTCTAAACCTAATCATCATATGAATTGAGATAGAAACAAAATGTTCCCACATCCTACTTTATAATCTCCATTGACTAGTTTCAAGGTATCAAGATCTCCAGGGAAGAGGTAGCTTCTACTTTAGACTTCACCTACAAGCTCTGTAACAGCTAGTATCAGTGGGAACAGGGAGCACTGTGACACTGGAAACAGCACTGGACAAACCCTAATTGTGCTATGGATACAAGAAAAGTCCAGAGTGAGTGTGAATTCAGCTAACTAGGCATGATGGAGCTTGCCAATGAACAGTAAAGTGAAAAGAAGTCCTGGCTATGTGAGAATGTTTCATCTTGGGTTGATGAAGAAAAAAAAAAACACTGCAAAACTATTACAAACTCAAAAGCTAAGGCATTAAAAAGAAACATTAAAGGTCACTATTTAGAAAGTTCTGGTTCTAGGAACAAGATTTACTCAAACGCAGAAGGAAAATGAGAGTGAGAGTGGGTACAAAGTAATTAGAATTTGATATGCAAACCAAATTTGCTTCTCAGGTTTTGGGAATGGTATATCTGACACTCAGGGACAAATATTATCAGCTTAACTAATCAGTTCTAATACATGGTAAAAAGAAAACAAAAGGCAACTATAGAAAATAAAAAGAAAAAAGGGGGATCATGCCAACAGCTTTATTCCACCTATACATGGTCAGGGAGCCAACCAACTTAAGAACCAGGTTTAAGCTGAGAAACAGCAGGACTTGGAAGAGGCAAAACACTGAAGAGAAAATGGGAGAGTCAAGCCAAGACCTATGGTAGCATATGCCGTAGCAAAAATAATTTTTTTCTCCTACTAGTAACTCTCAAAAGTCACTCAAGCCCTGAGGAATTAATCTGAACCAATTTATAACCATAAAAATGCCAGTGTTTTCAAGAACTAAAACAAGGTTTTGAGATGGGCACATGTCAGCAGACTTTTGAGTCTCGTTTGGTCCTCAATGACAAAAGCTTTAGTAACATCATCAATAAAACTTCAGTTCAGAAAACTGTCAAAGCGCATTTTTCAGCTTAGATAAATGAGAGAATGAGAGGGAATGTGTCCTGGAAGAAAAGCCTCACAGGCCAATGGACCTGAAGATATGAAATGGTAGCCAGAAAGGAGATGTCTGTCTTTGGTGTCACGCTGGGGATGTGGAAATACAGAAGGAACACATTTTGCCTACAGAAATAACTGTTCTAAAAGGAGGGAGAATGTTTTTCTAAGAAAATGCTCAGAGGAGTATACTGTGTTCCTCAATCCCATGTTCAATTATTTTTCTATGGTATGTCAAGAATGGAGGGGTTAAGTAGAAAGTAAAATTTGAGTTTTTTAAATATCCAGAATAAGGAGTACTAAAGGGACACATAACATCCTGGGAAAGACCTGAATTCTGCAGGTGCCACCAGGAGAATGGTGTATTTTATTCTGGAATAGAGAAAAAAAAAATGTTTCTGAAAGATATTCCATTTTACTTCCTTTTAACATCAGAAATGTGGCATCACAACTGATACAATGACAGGGGATTTATCCCAACTTAGTCAAAACCTCATAGTTTCTGAATTCTGGACAACTAGCATATGCAAATATCATCCCAATGAGGCAAAAGCCAAGAAGCTTTGTTCCTCTTCTCTCTGTAGTGTTCTTCAAATTACCTCTAACTTGCACTAAAGTTCACAGTGGGTGGCAAAGTGTGGATCCAGGTTCTTCTAAGCCCTGGATGTTGGAAATACTACTTTGGTTAGTAAATGATATTATTTTAGAGATTTAATCTCTAAATTAGAAACTCTTGCAGATACATTTTCATTTCTGCTGAAGACTCTGAAGCCCCTTACAAACATGGAATGTAGAAGAGACTCAGAATAAGCATTATTCAACTTTGAAAGTACAGGAGGCTCTATTACGGTTCTAGTGAATCCAAGTCAGAAAAAAAATGCCACAAAAGGGGAACACAAGTAGTGAGGTACTTAATAGAGACTTTGAGAAGAAATAAACCTAGGATAGTTCAGGTTCGCTAGAGGAAGAGAAAAAGGGAATTCTAGGCATAAGGCCATCAAAAGCAAAAATATGTCAGGGCGAGAAAGAGTACGGTAGATACCAATGAACAGAAGAACAGTGCTGCTGGACACCAAAATGTCCAGAGATGGCTAGAAAGGGAAGGGTCAGTTCAAGGAGAGCCACACATGCATTATTAAAACTCTCACAGTGAATCCTGTTGGTGCAAGAGATTTCATAAGGGGGTTTACACTGAGGGGTAACAGTCAGATTTGGGTTCAAGTTTCAATTACACACGCAACTTTGTGGATGAAGGATTTAAGGGCTACGAAGCTATAGGAAAGCAAAGCAAAAAGTTGATATAGTCAAGTACAAGGTAAGTAGGATCCGAATTAGAGCAAAGAGTTGCAGGAACACAGAGGAAGATCCTATGTGTCCAATATTTAACAAGCAAAAGAAGCAGGACTTGGTAATTAGTTGATGGTAGAGGGCAACATCTAGCACTGTCAACACTGGATGAAGATATGATGAGTTTTGTATGGGATCTTGAGTTTGAGGTACTGTGAGACACCTAGGTACAGATATTCAGCGAATTGTTGGACATCTGGCCTGAAACTCAAAAATACATCTAGAGACACAGATTTGGGATATATCAGTACTTAAGTTATACTTAAAATAGGAGTAAATAAAATCATGCAGGGAGAGAATGCAGTTAGAACAGTGGTAGCCTAGGATGGAACCAAGAAGAACACTAACATATAAGGGGTAGGTTTAAGAAAAATAAAAATAAAAAAAAATACGGAAAGGAGAAAGAAAGGAGCGGTCAGAGCAATTTGGGGAAAATTAAGAGAGTGTTATGTCTGGGAAGTTAAGAGAGGGAATTTCAGAGAATAAATTAATTATCAGGATCAAATGCAAAACATAGGCCCAAGAGACGATCACTAATAACGGCCATTAGATTTTACAATCTAGAAGTTACTGATGATCTAAGCAACATCTACTGCTATAAGGTGGGGGAGGCAGTCTGTTAAGTAAAGAAGAGGAGATAAGACATCACTACTTCTTCAAAAGGTTTAGATAACAGCAAAAAGCAACTGGTCATACTTCCGAAGAAATGCTGTGTCCAGGGAGAGTCAGGAGTGGGTTATTTCCAGTGCCACCACCATTACAAAGTAAAGTTCTACCACTAATTCCAAAAGAAAAGTCTGGTTCCAGAAAGAATGCAAATGTTGCATGGTATCTACCAAACGTTGAGAATTCCATGTGCTTGATAAGAGGAGCAAAATTAAACTGTTTCATTATCAATCTCTAGTAAGAAAAAAGTAATAATAATACTCAAAGGGATGAGGTCCTAGCTCTCACACTTAATAGCTGTATGATCTTGAACACATGACTTAGTCCTTTGCTTTTCTCATTTTATAAGGATGTTATATGAGTACTTGCAGGTTTTACGAGAAATAAGATACTGCATGCACAATGGTTAGCACAGTGTTGGTTTAGTCAAATTTGTCTCTACTGAGGTTAACAGACAAAACTTATACAGTGTTTAAAGAACTTCACTTTTAAGGCATGTTTAGTTGTGCATTTATGACAAGTCCTAGTGGGATCCTGATTTACAGGTTCATAATTAGCTTCCCTAAATAGGTCACTATTAGTCTACAAATGGGGAAAATAAACACTGTAGGTAAACATAATACTATATACATATACACACACACATATGTATATCCTTACACAGGTAAAAGGAAAACCAAGTAGTACACAATTGTAATTTCAAATTCCAAAGGATCCTTCCCTTCTCTTGAGGTAAACCTCTCACTAATTTCTTTAGCAAAGTGTACACTGCAGAGACTTGTTCATCTCTCTGTCAAAAATGAATTAAACATAACTCTGAATAGTAATAAGTGCTGTAATGTTGTCTTCCTTTTTAATTTACATGTGCAGGAGTCTTTAATGATACAGTGTATAACTCTTTCAGCCAATCCAAACAGAAAAAAAGATTCAATTATTCCCCAGATCTATAGGCAGGTACATATTTCCCTTATATATCAGAATTTCATTACTGCTGGAACAGATTTAGAAGTCAGCATACAATAAAAGAGCTCATGATCAATCCAAGGATCTGAGAGAAAGAAATAAAAATATATTAAATTTCATATTCATAATATACAGCCTCATTACCAAGAAGAATGCTGTCACCTTTTAGACAAAACAAAAAACCTTCCTTTCAATAAAACAGGGAGTAAAAAAAGTAAAGCTCTACGTCAAAATAATGAAAATACAGATCTATTTATTAAGATGTCAGTAAATGATTGGAATGGAAATGATAATGTAAGAAAACATCAAGTATGCATCTTGGTAGTTTATAGTAAATGTACCTGCTGGCCAAATTTACATTTGGAAATTGCACATATGGTTAATTTAGTGGCATAGTTCCTAGCAAGAGTCCTTAAGACTTTTTTTTACAAATAAATCTATTCAGCAAAAACGTTATTTCTTGGAAGAAATAACTGCAAATGAGTATACAGTTAAACACTCATTGCACATCCCCATTGTCTTTCTTCTCTCCCCTCTACACTTCAAGTACAATAGTCACTAGATTTCCGAAGGCACCAGGAAGCACAGAACTGAGATTTATGTCTTTGAAAATACTTGACGGTATTAAGCAATTAAAACTAGAATGTTTGGTTTTTATTGTTAAAAAAAATTAACTCTAATCGTAACATCACAGTAAGGGAGATTAAACCATTTTTCCTCCATTTAGTAAATTCTCACTATATAAAGCTAAACAACAAAAAAACCTGTAACTATATAAAACTCAAGCAAAAAGAAAATAAATCGTTCCCCCATCCCCACTCCCTAGAGTACTGTAAAATAAGTGAAGCTCACAACAGTGGTAGCCAAAACATTGAAAAAATAAAGTGCCATATTAAAGATTAAGCAGCATTCTCATGAAAAGCACACATAAAATCCATTTCACATCATTGATCACATTATATACCAAGTTGGTAGTTATTCCAGGTATTGCAAATGATACTTAATAAAAACTCAATAAATCAAAAAAATGTTCAGTCACCCAGATTAAGGAAAAATGTATTATGTCATCTGATAAATTAGAGGTAAAGGAGCATTATGTGTTGAAATGAAGAGTAGAGTAGCAGGGCAGACATGACTTCTTTGTTATCCTCCCCAAAATAATTTTGCTGGCATTGGAATAGTCAACACAAAGGAATGAAGGAGTTACTTCCAGGTCTGGACGGAGCACCCTATTTGTACCAATCACCGTCTAGCTACCACTGCTCCTTTTGTGGCAGAATTAGACCCTTACAAAGAAGTGATTCTTTGGCTGAACCAGCAACAACCTAGACTAAACATATAATGGGGAACACAATTTTTAAATAACTTGAATGAATTTAATTGCTGGTAGCAGTCAATGAAAATATCAAGTATTATATAAACACATTACAGGCATCGCATATGAGCACCATAAAACTTATACATTCTTTTACATTCACTTTTTCCCCCTCAAGATGATATTAAGCTAAATGTGGGAAACAACCCAAGTATCTTTACATGTTAAACTTCTATGAAGACAATACATACCCCATCTCTTATTTTAGTTGGCAAATGATAATCATAAGGGAGAAAAATCCATTATGAAAACTAAATCTGGGCACTTCTCTGGGGTTTATTTTTCTACTGGGGTCAATCAAAAAAAGCATTTGTTTCATATCTCTTTATTGATGGGGTGTTCTTAAAGAAGCAACCGACCCAGACCCAACTTCATTTCTTAACTGGAGCCTGTTATCCCCTCCCCTCCCCATTCCGAGACTGCAAGTTTCCTGTCTGGATGCCTACAAGTAGTACATCTCCCAGCCGAAGAGCAACAATCGAAGCAGAGGAAACCAACAAGAAATCCATCAGCTCTCCAATCTATTGACACTCAGGGGCCAGCAGCACCCCGCTAGCCTTCTCGAAACGCTCAGCATCCTGCTGAGGAAAACCCGAGGGTGGGGGAAGCGTGAGGCTAGGGAAGCAACCAGACTGCCTAGGTGAGCCTAAGGTGAGGTGAGTCAGAAGCAAGAGGGAGGCAGAGAAGTGCAGCGAGGGCGGTCACCTGTGGGACCACTTGATCCAGCCCCGCCTCCAGGGACAGACAGTAGGCAGAATCCCGGCCGGCAGGCCCCGAAAGACGCTGGGAAAACGCAGAGCTGGGCCCCTTCAGCCCGGCCTGGAACTCACCATCCACGGTTTTCTTCTTGAAGAGGCACGCCATGGTTAAAGACCGCGCCCGGGCGGCCCGGCTCGGCCCGGTCCGGCCCAACGCTGGGAAAGGACAGGAGGGAAAGGACAGGACCTTGGCGGGTTTGGGGTGGCGGAGCGGAGAGACAGCAGGAGGAGGTCGGGGTCGCCAGGCAGGACCCGCGGAAGGCGTGTATCCGCAGCTACCGCAGCCGCGTCACCCGGAGCTCAGGTGACCAGGAACTAACACACTTTTTGGAGAAGTCACTTCTAGGCGGCGCCTGCGCGTTGTGTGTCGCGCCTGCGCACTACGGAGTTTGAAGCCGCGGCAGCTTTCCTCACGTCTGCGGCTGCCAGTTCCTCCTGCGCGCGGAGTGGCAGTGAGGCTAGTCTGCGGCTGGCGGGGATAGGAGAGCGTGGGGCCACGGGTTCTGTGCGCGGGTTCGGTGATCACTGAGGACAGTGATCAGCCTTGCTTAGCGCTTCGCCGCTTGCCCCGGGGAAAGCTGGATGAGGGATCTTCGGGATCCTAGACTAAGTGTGGGTTGTCCTGGAACCGCCTGCACCCACTCCAAGTTGATTTATTACAGTCCCATTGCTGTTAGTATTTTTGTTGTTGTTGCTGTTTATTTGTTTGTTTGTTTGTTTTTACTGGAGTAAGTCCAGGAACTGGCGGAAACGTTGAGTTCCGCACCCGGTGATCGTTGGCCCCTGGAGTTCACGGTCCTTTCGGCACTGACTGGCTGGGCGACCTCCCGGCGCCCGCCCGCGCAGACCCCTACGGGACCCGAGCCTCTCACCTGCCGCCTCGCGCCCCAGACTCCGACGACCCAGCTTAGGTCTCCGGGGATTCAGTGTCTAGAGTTGGGGGGTCTCGGGGACGAAGGGAAGTTTTTTAATGCTACACTTTTTGTTTAAGGTTCTTGGCTGGAAACATTAAAACACACACACAGAGATTTGTAGGCTAGTCTAAATGTCTCCAACTCTATTTCTTGATTTCTTGTAAATCATGAATCAGAAAGTGTCATGGCTATATGGTGATCCTATTAGAAGTCCTCACAGCCCTTTACTTGGGCTTTATGTGAAAAACTACATATGTTAAAGAAAAAGTGTAATGAATTATTTAAAGAATCCTTGCATGTATAAAATGGAAAATACAATCTATGCGTGTGTACCTGTATACGCTCTCTACTGTTTAAAGCAACACTGCCTTCCACAGGATAAAAATAATAGTAGCATTTTTTTTCATAAATATGATCTCTGATATGGAAGAATATTGACACTATTATTAGCCACTTCTGGATTTATCAATCATGTCTCAAGGCTTATTGAATATTTATGATAATCAAGCCGGCCTTTCCCATTTTTCCCCTCCTGAGATAGCCAAGCCCTCATAGCCACTGATAATGCTGCTGCTGCTGCTAAAAGTTAGCTGAGAGTCTGTTCAAGAAAACTTTCTTAAGAATGACGTAGTAATATGCAAGACATAATTGTTTTGCTTCTCCTCAAGTTATTCTTGATATGGGAAGATGAAGTAAGGAAACATTAGGAAGACATGTAAGTGAGAAGATTTAGTCTCTGCACTCAAGACCTGGCCTTTTCCGGAGTGAGCTCTATGGCAGTTTGCCCTGGCTGTCTGTTGTAATGAATGGCATAGAGCTGTGCTTGAACGCATGAGAGGCAATAAGCTGTTATGTGTGTAGTAATCGTACCCCTCCCTGCTGTAGTCACCCTGTTTTATTACTCCTATACAATCCCCCCCACTGACCCAATTGTAACAGTTGGGAAAATGCCAAAATACTTAGCAGCAACCATATGGAAGACCCTCCAAAAGTGCACAGCAGGAGCTAAAGATAGGGCTTGTTCATTACAATAAAGACAAAATAGAAATATTTACTATTTAAACTCGGTGCTCTAATGGCTTGTTCTCCCATAGTTTGAAGAAGACTGATATTCAGCTGATTGCACCTGTCTAGCTAGAGTCCATTCTGATTAGTTGGTGGCCACATTTCACCTGTACACATTTTGTATTATTATATCGCTCCTTATTTAAAGGGCATGATACACTCAAATATATGTTGTTTTCTGGAGTATTTCATAACATAGTTTCCTCCTCTGAAACTGAAATATTTGCCGTTTTTTCATGTCTGGGTACCTCGGGTTATAATTGGAATGGGTGCATTCTTCTCCTTGTTCAGCTTTTGAAGAAAGACAGCATCACATTGGAGAGTGCTGATTCTGAACACAGACTGCCCAGGTCTGTAACCAATTCTGTGACTTTCCAGTTTTAAGACCTGGGGCAATTCACTGAAGCTCTCTGTGTTTCTTTCATCACATATGTGATAGAGATAACATTAGTCCACCTCTCACATATTAGGTTGGTGCAAAAGTAATTGGCAAAAACCACAGTTACTTTTGTACCAACCTAATAGCTATTGCAAGGATTAAATGAGTTAATGTATTAAACACTCAAAGTAGTGCTTGACACATAATGTCTTAGCCCCTCTGTGCAACTACAACAAAATACCACAGACCGGGTAATTTATAAGCAGTAGAAACGTATTTTTCACAGTTGTGGAGGCTGGGGAGTCCAAGATCAAGGAACCCAGAGGTTTTGTTTCTGGTGAGAGCTGCTTTCTGCTTCTGTGACGGTGCCTTGCTGTTGCATCCTCAAGAAGAAAGAGATGCTGTATCCTCACGTGGCAGAAAGGACAGAAGAGTCAAAGGGCAGTAGACAGCTGCCTCACACCTGTTTTATAAGGGAGCTAATCCCATTGGTGAGGGCTCCACCCTCATGATTTAATCACATCCTAAATATCCCACCTCTAAAAACTATCACATTGGTGATTAAGTTTCAACATATGAATTTTGGGAGGGTACATTCACACCATAGCACATAATAATCATTCAGAAGGTATTAGCTGTCTGTACTATTGTTCCCAGCTCTCTTACCTTTTTATGCTTTCTCAAGTAATCTCTTCACTTTGAAATTCTCTCCTCTGTAGTAGAGAAAACACCAATTGAAGATTTAGGCTTTCTGTTGTGGATCTTGGTTACCTTCACCCTATCAGCCACCACCTCCCCAGATTAGCCCATTTCTTTCTCCTTAATAAAAAAATGGTTTTATTCTCAGCAAACTAACACAGGAACAGAAAACCAAACACCGCATATTCTCACTCATAAGTGGGAGTTGAGCAGTGAGAACACATGGACACAGGGAGGGGAACATCACATGCCAGGGCCTGTCAGGCGGTGGGGGGCAAGGGGAGGGAGAGCATTAGGACAAATACCTAATGCACGTGGGGCTTAAAACCTAGATGACGGGTTGATAGGTGCAGCAAACCACCATGGCACGTGAAGACCTATATAACAAACCTGCACGTCTGAACATGTATCCCAGAACTTAAAGTAAAATAAACAAATAAATAATAAGATAATAAGATAATGGTTTTCTTGTTCTTAAATCTATTATTTTTATAGGCATTGACTTGTTATAGAAATATGGTAACTAGCTGGGCACGGTGGTGGAACCTGTAGTCCCAGCTACTTGGGAGGCTGAGGCAGGAGAATGGCGGGAACTGGGGAGGCAGAGCTTGCAGTGAGCTGAGATCCGGCCACTTCACTCCAGCCTGGGCGACAGAGCGAGACTCCGTCTCAAAAAAAAAAAAAAAAAAAAAAAGAAATATAGTTATAGAAATATGGTTGTTGTTATAGAAATATGGTCTAAAATTGGTATTGGAAGAGTTCAGTGCAGATTTGTTTCTGTTTGTCTTTTCTCCTCAGCTTCAGTCTTAAACTCCTTGGGTTCAGAGAGAATATCTTGTCAGGGCCTTTAATAACCTTCCTACTAGAATATAAATATATTTAATAGAAACTTAATATGCAATAGGATTTCCATATTATCTATGTTTCAATGTTTTAACACCAAATGACATATATATATATACACACACACATTTGGTACATTTTTGTTGATTTGACACATTTAACTTCAAGTATATATATGAAAAGCAGCTATCATGATCTATCTCCATGAACACTAGAGATCTAGAGAACCCAAATCAAAGTCAATAAATAATTCTGTACGTACGTAAGGATTTAGTGGAAACATCAACTCACTTGTTTCATGTTTCACATAGATTCAAATTTGAGCATACTTTAAGCTGTTTTGCTATTTCACTAACTACATTGTATTCTGCTTTATATTTAATAATGCTACAGTGACTATCATAATGCTATATGACTATCATAAGCAAAATTAAGAATAAAACATTAACTTATATAACATTGAAAAAATTTTTAGAGATATATAGAAGCTTAGGACAAAGAGAATCATCATTTTTTAAGTCTAAAAATATCTCATTTCTTATAAGTGACTTCATCTATTCAGGCTGTTATAACAAAGTACCTTAGACTGGGTAATTTATAAACCAATTTATTGTTCACAGTTCTGGAGGTTGGGAAGTCCAAAATAAAGGTTCCAGCAGGTCCCACGTCTGGTGAGGGACCATTTTTCATAGATATCACCTTCTGTGTGTCCTGACATGGATAGAGAAATGAATAAGTGTATTAGTTCATTTTCATGCTGCTAATAAAGACATAACTGAGACTGGGTAATTTATAAAGGAAGAGGACTCACAGTTCCACATGGCTGGGGAGGCCTCACTATCATGACCAAAAGCAAGGAGGAGCAAAGTCACGTCTTACATGGTGGCATGCAAGAGGGTGTGGGCAGGGGAATTCCCTTTATTAAACCATCAGATCTTGTGTGACTTATTCACTATCATGAGAACAGCAGGGGAAAGACTCACCCCTATTATTCGATTACGTCCCACCAGCTCCCTCCCACAACGTGGGAATTATGGAAACTACAATTCAAGATGAGATTTGGTTGGGGACACAGCCAAACCATATCAATAAGCTTCCTCATACCTCTTTTGTAAGGGCAGTATTTCTATTAATAAGAGTAGAGCCCTCATTTTCTAAACACCTCCAAAAGCTCCACCTCTTAATACTAGCACAATATGAATTATGTTTCAACATTTAAATTTTGGGGGGACACAAACATTCAGCCCATAATAAGAGGTAAGCAATCAATACAGAAAAAAAATGGCTTCCCCAAGTTACCTAGTTAGTAAGGTGTTGAGCCAGAATATGTGAGGACAGACTCCTTGAGTGTTCAGACCCTGTAACCAGCAATGTAAGCTGTTTGTCAGTTTTCTTGAGATGGTAGCTAGGTAGGTTGTATGTGCTCAGAGAGAAGGACAGTGAAGAGTGTTGACCTGTCTAAGGTTGTTACTTTCCACACTTACTCACAGAGCAATACAAGGTCAGGTTTCAGGAGAGGGTTAACTAGAAGGAAATTCTGTTATATCTTCCCTTCCTGTTTTCATTCCCTTCTCTCAACTTATCCAAATTCAGAGCAAATAGGCAGCACTTATTCTAGCTGACTAAGATAACAATTAAATAAAGTTACCCTAAACACATGTATAATTTTTGTATATTTCATACCAAATAATGCATGGAACATTATTTTCATGTTTCAATATGTAAACCTTAAAATTTGGAATTTTTTTCATAATTTTTGCATTTATACTTTAATAGCTCCAGGAATTCAGCGCATTTCCCTCTTTGTCAAATCTTGCTTTTAAAACTACATGCCATAAAGAATGAGTGAGACTATTGAGAGACTTAGTCAATGGAAAGCTAAATGAGTACCCTAAATGTGTATGGCTGCACATCATTGGTTTTATAGTCTAAAAAGACTTCATGTGTTATTTGGAATATGTAACAACATGATCCTTCTTGAAAAATAAACTAAACTTTGCCCTGAATTCCTCAGTGTTAATAGGAGTTGCACATGACTAAATCAAAACAGAATTTGTGCCCCCTGGCACAACAGAGCATATGTATATATTTGCTCTTCAATTCAATAAGGACTCTAAAGTGCAGAGCTACTCCCATAGAAAATAGAAATGAACTTAAGTATGAGAATAATGGATTTGGTTCTTCAATAAAATGAAATAAAACTGTAATAGCTATCCCACTTTATATTTTAAATGAATAGGAATTAAGAGAGGCGCTGGCTGGATGTTTATTACTAAGTATGAATAATTTACTAAAACAATGGCATTGCGTTTTCTATACAAATAAGGTGGCCTTTTTATAATCACCATTTCAAGCTACATTTATGTGGTCTTCTATGCATTTTTTTAAATTTAGTCATCTAACAAATCCTTATAGAGCACCTGCTATATGAAATGCATAGTGCTAGTTAGTCACTCTGAGGAATCTACGAATGAACTATATATGGATCTGTTCCAAAGCAGTTAAAAGTCCAATAAAGTTATGGGAGCTACATCAAGATACCATAGATAACTATACAACTTGGGGTCACTAACAAAATTACATAAGTGATTGAATTTCTGAGTGCAAATTTTGTTTAGAAATATTGTCAATAATCGGGCTATAGTTCATGTATTATATTCAAAAATATATCCCCATTAAAAAGGTGCCTTCACTTAAATTTGTTTCTCCTACATACAAGAAGTGGTTCAGAAGCTCAAACATGCCTAAGATCAGATGAAAAACTGAAATGATTTTAAAAATAATTTTAGATATTTTTATATCTGGAAATATAATAATATCTAAAATGTATAACCATGAATTTATTGATAGACACAATAATGATAAGTAATATGAGAATGTATATACTGTTCAGACTCTGGAAGAATATTGTATCATATTTTCAATAGTTTAATACAAAAATTGCTTATCATTACTTGCAGTTTCTAATTTATTTGTGAGAATTACAATTTTGGCTACTAACCACCATTTTAAAAGAAGGCAATAAAAAGTTAGAATTTGAATATTACTTTTATATTATAAAATTTTTAGGTAATTATTCATAAACAAAGACCTACACATTCAGTCTGTTGGAATTTTGTCAATAATATGTATTTATACTTGTGGTGGGATGGCTCTTTACCTGAGACTAACTTTTAAGAGTTCCTTGGGATAATGCAGTCAATAATCATATTTAGTGATGACCTATTCTATACATTGCATAAAGAGTTATAAGTAAGTATTAAGACAGGGTCTTTACCAAAATAAGGAGAATATATTTTGGATGGTGACTGATATGCTTTGGCTGTGTCCTCACCCAAATCTCATCTTGAATTGCAGCTCCCATAATTCCCATGTGTTGTGGGAGGGAGCTGGTGGGAGGTAATTGAATCATGGCGGTTAGTCTTTCCCATGCTCTTCTGATAGTGAGTAAGTCTCACAAGATCTGATGGTTTTAAAAAGGGGGGTTTCCCTGCATAAGCTCTCTCTCTTTGCCTGCAGCCATTCATGTAAGATGTGACTTGCTCCTCCTTGCCTTCCACCATGATTGTGAGGCCTCCCAGCCATGTGGAACTGTAAGTCCATTAAACCTCTTTTTCTTCCCAGTCTCAGGTATGTCTTCATCAGCAGCATGAAAATTGACTAATACAGTGACAATTAATCACACAGGCAAAGTACCTTGTATTAAGAGGATTAACTTTGTACTTCAGAATAACAAGTTGAATTATCATGTAGAAACAGACTTTATGGATTACAACAGTTATTACGTCAACATCTACTTCATTTGGAGGTATGGAGAGTCTTAAGAACAATTTTGACTTCAGGTGGAACAGGATATTGATTTATATGAGAGATTGTTCAGACATGTTTCTCCCAACTCTCTTGGATGTTGTCCCTCAGTTGGGGACAGAAGGATGCTGTATTAGTTTCCTATTGCTGCTCTACTAGATTTTTACAAATTTAGTGCTTAAAAATCCCAAATGTGTCATTTTATAGTTACGAAGGCCAGAAGTATGAAATGGGTCTCATTGACCTAAAATCAATGTTTCATCAGGGCTGCACTCCCTCTGAAAGTTCTGGGAAGAATCTGTTTCCTGCCTTTTACGTCAACCAGAAACTGACGGCATTCTTTACCTACTTGCCCCTTTCTTATCTTCAACGGCAGCAGCCTGTCATCTTCAGATCTCTCTCTGACTCTGACTCTCTTGCCCTTCCATCTTCCACATTTAAGGACTCTTGGATTACATTGGACCCACTCAAATATTATCTGATATTTTCCTTATTTTAAAGTCAACTGATTAGCAACTTTGACTCCATCAGTAATCTTATTCCCCCTTGCCATGTACCATGATATATTTACAGGTTCCAGGGATTAGAATGTGAACATATTCGAGGGACAACATTCTGCCTACCATAGATGAGACTAAGTTTTTAAATAAAGTATATATTCACTGGCCCTACGTGATATTCTTTGGGCTATTCGAGTTGTGGATTGCTTTCCCAATGGTACCTGACATCTTCCATATGTTTATTAAGGGCACTGTTGACATTCCTGACACAAATATGCTGTCCTTTGCTACCATGGTGCATTATGGTTAGACATGTTCAAAATATTGACCTAATTGGCCTTCACACGGCAGAAGTACTCCTGATGTTTTCTCACATCAACCCTAGAATATTTCTAGGAAAGATGAATTGTACAAATCCTGACATGACATTGTTCATTGGAACAGACTTGGTTTAATGCTTTATTCCAAGGCCTGCTTTATGGATGCATGAACCACTTTAGTATTTAACAAAAGTTTTATTTGTTTATTAGTATTATCATTTTGGGGGTTTTTAGAGACGGTGTCTTCTCCTGTGTGCAGCAATCATAATTCACTGCAACCTCCAACTCCCAGGCTCAAGCAGTCCTCCCTCCTCAGTCTCCCAAGTAGCTGCTACTACAGCTGTGCACAACTAAGCTCAGCTAAATTTGTTTTTTTTTCTTATTTTTGTTTGTTTGTTTTTTTTTGTTTGTTTGTTTGTTTGTTTTTGAGGCGGAGTCTCGCTCTGTCGCCCAGGCTGGAGTGCAGTGGCGCGATCTCGGCTCACTGCAAGCTCCGCCTCCCGGGTTCCCGCCATTCTCCTGCCTCAGCCTCCCGAGTAGCTGGGACTACAGGCGCCGCCACCACGCCGGGCTAATTTTTTTGTATTTTTAGTGGAGACGGGGTTTCATTGTGTTAGCCAGGATGGTCTCGATCTCCTGACCTCGTGATCCGCCCGTCTCGGCCTCCCAAAGTGCTGGGATTACAGGCTTGAGCCACCGCGCCCGGCCTGTTTGTTTGTTTTTTAAGAGACAGGGTCTCACTATGTTGCCCAGGCTGTTCTCAAACTCCTGGTCTCAAGCAGTCCCCTCACTGCAGCCTCCCAAAGTGTTGAGATCACAGGTATGAGCCACTGTATCCAGCCTAGAAATTTTGCTTAATTGACATTTAATCTGGGGCTAAAGCTGCATTCATGGCATTAACCATCAGCACATTTTAAATGGTTTCAATAACGGACTGCCTTTTTATTTTATCCTCCACATGTCTGGCACCTAAGGATCCAATACATATTTTTTTGTTGTTGTTGTTGTTGTTTGAGACGGAGTCTTACTCTGTTGCCCCGGCTGGAGTGCAGTGGTGTGATCTTGGCTAACCACAACCTCTTCCTCCCAGGTTTAAGTGATTCTCCTGCCTCAGTCTCCATAGTAGCTGGGACTACAAGTGCGCACCACCATGCCCGGCTAATTTTTTTTTTTTTTTTTTTAAATAGAGATGGGGTTTCACCACGTTGGCCAGGATGTACTCGATCTCCTGACCTCCGGTGATCCACCCACCTCGGCCTCCCAAAGTGCTGGGATTACAAGGGTGAGCCACTGCACCCAGTCACATATTTGTTATATTAAGTAAAAAAAAAAAAAAAAATCCAATCTATGTTAAATTTATGATTAAAATACATTTGGGCTGGGCACAGAGGCTCACACCTGTAATCCCAGCACTTTGGGAGGTTGAGGCAGGCAGATCACGTGAGGTCAGGAGTTGAAGACCAGCCTGGCCAACATGGTGAAACCCCATCTCTGCTAAAAACACAAAAATTATCCCCGCATGGTGGAGCATGCCTGTAGTCCCCTAGTTACTCAGGAGTCTGAGGCAAGAGAATTGCCTGAACCCAGGAGGTGGAGGTTTCATTGAGCCGAGACCATGTCATTGCACTCCAGCCTGTGTGATAGACTCTGTCTCAAAAAAAAAAAAAAAAAAAAAAAAAGATGTAATTAAGACACTCAATAATTTAGTTGAAATACCCATACAAATAACTTTAAAAATACATTTTAAAAATGCATATTTGAGAAATACCATTCAACTTTTATTGTAAAAAGACAAACTAGGCAGAACTAGATCAACATTTTCAATAATTGTACATTGTCATTCATTTATTCATGTGTTCATTTACGTATGCTAAAATTTTAGAGGTTAAAGGGACCTTAGAGGTCATTTATTATAAGGACTTCATTTTACAAATAGGTGTATCAGAACACATAACAAAGAATTGCCACACCTCACAGAATTGCATACCTGTTTTTCAGCAGAAGGTCTACAACTAGGAATTCACGTGATCCAGCTTTCAACCCAATGCTTGTCCTGTACTGTAGATCTGTCTTAATAAAGCAGCAGAAAATAAAGAAGAGGAGAGAAGATATAGAAGGAAAACTCTCAGCAATCTGTACAAATTGTTGATACATTCAGACATTTTGGCATATGAAGAAATGACAGGATGTTTCTACCACCTTCAGTGCCCAGGGTATAATTGATGTAGTTTACTCAGGCTGAATGTGCAAACATCAGAGGCCAGCCTCTTGGGAAAACTTCTCATTCTGTTCGATACATTTGGACTAAGAACTTTCTTTTTCCCCCTCGTAAATGTTTTCTGTCATTTAATGTGGAGATTTAGAAACAAACTCATTAATATTTATATAAAGATACTATGATTTTAATGTAAACAGAAAATTATTTTAGGACTGAAGCAAAATTGGGCTAAGATGAGATCAGTCTCTGATAAAACATAAGCAGAAATGGGATTGGGATCATGAAGATTACATTTAAAGTGAGGAAGGCAATTCCCACGGACAAGTCATGATGTGCACATGTCATCGTACAATTTCTAAGCCAGGAAAATTAGCTTTTAGTTCTCACAGTTCTCTCAAACCCAGTCTGAAGTTATCCTGGTTAGGGTGAAGGGGTAGGGATAGGGAGAAAGTACTAGTATTTCTGTGGGGTACATTCTTCATTGCAGAAGCAGAAAAGCATAAAAATAAAAAGACAGACGTTTGAGCTCAGTTAAAATTGTGTAGACATTCACAGTCTTTGAGGATATAATTTTAAATTGAAAAACAAATCAGAACAGGTTTTATGTAAAAGAATGCCTAGTGACTAGGAAGACTTTTCCAAAATAGAATCAGAAATATTGGTCAGATGAGAAGTTATATGAATGCAAACACATACAGATAATCTTAGTCATATTAGTAATATCTAACATTACAAGGGAGGGCAGGTTCTTTTTCTATATTTTGCACATAACCCATTATGTAGAAGAGCAGATCTAAGCCCAAGGTTGTGTTATCAAGGGAGGCTGGGGACTTTCTCCTTGGGGGTCATAAATACAGTTTTCCATCTGCCTGAAACTGTTTAGGTGAAACATGCCTGAAGTCAGGGGCTGGATCAGATGATCTCTGGGGGTCTCTTCCAGCCTTTTGAGTCTTTGAGAGAAATTCCTAATCAGCATGTTAATGAGTACTTTAAATTTGTATTCTGATTTTCTTGAAGATAATTACCAGAAACGCTAAACAGAGAACAGCATTTCTACATGCCTGTTTAAAAGAAGAAAAAGAAGAAAGAAGAAGAAATGGTTTCTGCTTACAAAGAAAAAAAGATGTGACCCACTTGATATTACAAAAGGCAATTACCTGGAAGGTAGTATGGTTCAGTGGTCTTGGAAGCATCTGAGAAAGTCCCAGCCTACTGGATCTGTTCCCTGGTCTTATGATGTCTTGCTGTGTGACACAGGGCAAGTCACTTGACCTTAGTTTCCTCATCTGAAAACACAGGAGTCTGGGAGTTGTGCTTGATTACCTGACTAATATCAAGGTACAGGAATTGAATGAAGGATGGAATTTCATTTTGGGTTTCATCTCTGCTGCAGAGATGACAGATGGGAATCACATGAATTAGATTAGCCCCTGTGCTTCATTAACTGACAGAAAGAAAGTCAGAACAACACGGATGGCAAACTAAACTTTGAAAATCCCTTAAGAAATCTTAATTGTAAGTGATAAATGTTGCAAAGATTTATTTTGCTCTGCATTATAGTAAATTAATTGTGATATTATCCTATGTGTTCAGTTAACTGAGTTATACAAAATTGGCCCTAGAAGAAAAGAAATTGGTAAAATACATACTCAGGCCAATACCTGTTCTTCCTGTACTTACGTTTTTGGAAAAATAACTTTTTATTAATATTGATATATAGCTGTTTTATAAATAAGAACAAAAGTATATCAGTCCAAATTATTTTTCTGTCCTTTCTTTATCAGAAGTCAAATATGTTTAATTTGAATTTTCATGTTTCTTGGCATAAGATGTGATTTACTCTGAATGATCAAGCTGACAGGTTTCCAAACCTGGCGTGTAGGGTTGAGCATTTAACCTGAAAACAGAAACATTTTCTAACAATATTTAATTACCAAAATTTTCATGTAATTTAACTTTATGCACATTTGAAAACCTAAGAGGAACAACAAAGGAGAAAACCACATACTGCCCCTCAAGAGTGTTTCAGTATCTGTTAAGTGAGGGGGCAGCTAATACTGGATTCTCACTGTAAGTTTATGCAGTATTTATTATTGAATTATACCTTAATTAAAAGATTGAGCACTGTACTTTATAGCACATGCTGTTTTCAACATGTTACTTCCACCAGAAATCACTGCTTGCTTTTAATAAACCTGCCCCAAACAAGAAATCAAACAAGAAAGGAATTAAACCTAAGCATAATACAGAAGATAGTACTTTCTAAAATCAACCAAGAATGATGTTTGTGACATACTCTTTGATGGAGGCAAATAACAAATTTTAAAATAAACTAAGATGATAAAAAAGGAATTGGCATTACATTTGTGACAAAGCTTGAAAAACCAAAATACCTTTACAAGGTATAATCTTTGGTAAACTGATCGGATAAGATAATTGATAACATTATCTTTATTTTAGTACACTATAGTGTACTGAAGTGAAAGACCAAACCCATTCTGAAAATGTAGTTGGCATTTTGATTTGAAATTGAAATTATATGCAGCCTTTTGTTCATGAACATTAAAGAGAGGGCAGGGATATCACAGAAAATACTGCTCTATGTGAGGTTTGGGGAATCATAAATTCTGGTTTCAACTCTGCTATTAAGCTTTTAGATGACATTATACCTTAGTCCCACCATCTGTACAGTATGAATAATCATATTTTGTTAACTCACAGGTGTGTTGTAAAGGATGGAAAATAAAAAGTAACTCTGAACATGCAAGCATTCTCTGAGCCAAGACAGTAAGGAAAGCAAATGGTTAAGAGATACAAAAAAAACAGATTGAACTTTATAATGAAACTCTATGAAGTATTTAACCTGAAAAGAGAAACATTTTCTAACACTATTTAATTACCAAAATTTTCATATGATTTAACTTTATCCAATTCCAAAACCTATGAGGAACCACAAAGGAGAAAAACACATTCTGCCCCTATGGAGTGTTTCGGTATCTGATACATGAGGGACCAGGTGATGCTAGATTATCTCTGTAAGTTTATGCAGTATTTATTATTGAATTACACCTTTAATTAAAAGATTGAGCACTGCACTGTGTATCTGAAGAGGAGAGACTAGGGCGACTGTAAGCACTTTGAGGAACTCCTCTTTTTCTCTAGATACTGACATGTATTAGCAGGACCCAGATAAAATGCCCAGCAAATCTTTGTGTCACTTCCTTGTAAATGTCCAATTCCAAGGTTAGCAAATCTGTATTCTTAATTTGGGTCAAATGTCTACCCCTGTGATTCAGGCACACTCAGAATACAGAGCACTGAGTACAGATGTAGCCACTAAATAATGGGCTAGATCCAGTTGTGGAAGAAATTATTGGGAATCAAGAAATCACGTCTGTTCGTGGTTTCTAAAAGTATGTTACTAAATGTCTTTTTGCATACAGGAGAAAGAGAACATGCTCACTTTCTTGTCTTTATGCTTGAGAGAATATTTCTTACTCTGTATTAACTGATAAATGCCTTTTTGTCTTAACCCCTTTACCATGCCTTAAAGAAAATCAGTTTGGAAATAGAGAGTTGGAGAACTATATGTCTCCAAATTTATTTCTTTGTATGACTTTCTGGTAGGAATTTTCTTTCAATATACCACCTTCTTTTAACAACCTCTCTGAGTTTCTTCCTTTTGTAAAATTTGAGCTTATTACAAGAAAAATAAACAACACCAATAAGTAAGTTAAACCACCCTGATTTAGTGTTAGGAAAGTCAGAAGGAAACAGAATTTCAGGGATGAGTAGTCAAAACTGTTAAATGTTATACAGAGTGTATAAAAAATATGAAATGGAGAAAAAGACATTTTATTTTGTGATTATAACTGATGACCTTCAGAAATGCAGCTTCATTAATATAAGGGCAGAAAGTCAAAATGCATTGAGTTAAAGACCAACTGATGGTGGCAAAGGAAGTGGAGGTATCAAGGATAGAATACACTTCAAAAGTTTCAGAGTAAAATGAAAGGAAATAGGTAATTTCCAAGACACTTGAAATGAAATATAACCTCACCATTGTGCCTTATGATATCTGGCTGTGTGTATGGCTCCAGCAACTCTCTTTTAATTAGTAGATTGAAACACACATAGCTTATGGAGAAAGGTAAGAAACTGTATTAGGTTTTATTCACGGCTCCCTTTAGTTCATACTCTACCAGCCTTTGATGAGTGCCCAGAAGTACCTTTATCTTTCATCATTCACAGATTTTTCTCTCTTTCATCTTTCTTCTCATTCTTCTCACCCTCAAAGGATCAAAATCAGTAGAGTATTTTGCAGTCAAGGCCACTAATTCTCTTGTTTTAAAGTTTCATCGTGTCCTCAGTTTAGAATAGTTTAAAACATCTGTATTCTTTTGAGTGTAACATCAAAAAGACAAACAATTCTCTACCAATAGTGATTACCTTAAAGGAAGGGAACAGAAGGAACAGAAAACTTATGTTGCCGCCTGTGTATACTTATAACAAGATGAAAGCTCTCAGTGGAAAGATAGTAGCACCATTATTTATTAAACTGATCTGGAAACTACCTACATCAGTCACCTGGGCTGTTATCTATGTCCACAGATTTGCCAGTCCAAGATCAAAAGAAAGAGTTTATCCCTGGAAAGGAAAAAGAGTAACTTTGCCGTTGAGATGTAAGCAAAGGAACAAAGACTGGATGAGATGTGAGTACATAAGCAGCTTACTTGTGACACCTCTGTTCTCTACGTAACGTAGAAAGGGAAGTCATCGAGTGAGAAAGAAGTAAATGGGTGAAATTGTCAGTTGAGGAAAAAGAAAAGAATTTTTAGAATAGTCATTGTTCTGAATATTCTAGGAATCAACAGTATTTTGTTGTTTATAAGGCACATTTTTTTTCTAACGTTTTAATAGCTGAGGGCAACTTACAATCACTGCTGGCTAAATCTTGATGGAATTGTTATTTCCAGCCCATGTGGGAACTCCATTATAGCTATTCATATTGTCACTTAAGTTGAGTTATGTGGATTGCTAAAAATGTCATCAAAAAGATTACTCTGTGATTTGGCATTAAAACAATATGTTCTTGTGTACTTGGAAGGGCATGAAAACAGAGCAGTGGGGCATACATTTGACATTAATGAAGCAAATATTCATTAGAGAAGGAATGAACACAAATCCATAATTTCTTATAAAGAATAACCAAAGCTTTAATGGGATCCACACATATGAGATAGTCACCTATTTATTACTGAGATGTTTGTAAAAAGATTGGCTATCATATAAAAGGCAGTGCAACCCAAGGTAAGGGAAATTGCTGTGTATCTCAGAGTAGATTGATGAAATATCAAAACAAATGAGAAGTTTGTGTGACTAATTCAATTATAGCACAGGACTATCTTTGAGGTGTTTGATAGCAGCTTGTCAGAAATTTTCAGCTAATTGAGTAGTAGCGTTTTTACTTTGAGCAACATATGATTCAACTGAGGAAAACCATAAACATAAGTGTAGTCAAGTAGGATAAGCCAGTGAATCTTGGAGCTCTTTAATATGTCTCACAATGATCCTGTCAATGTTAAAGACATTAAAAAGTTGAATATTATGAACATAGATGAAGAAAGGCAATGATATCATTGTGAAGCTGTGCACAACTGCCAATCACCAAACATTTCTTCTATGTTGAATTTTTGACTTTAAAACACTTCTGAAGAATATCTCCCCCAAAATGTTATTCTGTATTCGCATGCACACACAAGTGCACATGGACACGTACACACACAAATGGAGGATAATGACTGAGCTAATGGACTGCCTATTATTATATGAAACAGGCACAATCCCTTTTTAACATCTGTCATTATTTCACTTTTTGGTTGTAGTTAGATAGTGGATATACATCAGCTGTGTTTGAAAATAAACGTACCCAAAACTATATGGTTGTTATTGCTGTTAGTAGGAGTGGACCACAGCAATCTCCAAGTTTTCAATCAACCAACCATCAAAGGACCATTGAGAAACGGTGTAAGTCCTTGTTGTCAAAAGAAACATACCTATTGATATCTTCTGGTAAGATTAATAAAGTGACAGGTATTAAAACCTGCAGAACAGGGGCCAGGGTTCAGATGAAAATCTTGAAAAAAATAATGAGGTCATAAGAAATAACTGTGCATCAAAAACACATGGAAGTACGGAGAATGGTAATTGGGAAAACATAGTCAGTGATGAGTGAATCAAAAAGAGATTCAAAAGAGTGGGACTCTGACTCTGAATATATTGTAGGAATTCATAACCAATTGAAATTGAAACTTAGAAAAGTCATGTAATCTGCCCAGGATGATACAGTCTGCTTGCATTTTTCTTTATGTGTATTCACAAAATAATTAATAATTCAAAGCTTTGTAATAAATAATTTTAAATAATATTGAAGTGGCTAAAAGACCTCTTTCGCTGGGCATGGTGGCTCCTGCCTGTAATTTCAGCACTTTTTTTTTGGAGGGGGGGACAGAGTCTCACTCTGTGCCCAGGCTGGAGTGCAGTGGCGTGATCTCGGCTCACTGCAAGCTCCGTCTTCCCAGTTTAAGAAATTCTCTCCAGAATAGCTGGGATTATAGGCGTGTGCCACCACCCAGCTAATTTTTTTTATATTTTTAGTAGAGATGAGGTTTCAGCATCTTTGCCAGGCTGGTCTTGAACTCCTGACCTCATGATCCACCTGCCTCCACCTCCCAAAGTGCTGGGATTACAGGCGTGAGCCACCGCGCCTGGCCAGTTCCAGGACTTTGGGAGGCCAAGGCAGGAGGATTGCTGGAGCCCAGGAGTTCAAGACCAGGCTGGGCAAAAGTGAAACCCTGTCTTTACAAAAATTACAACTATTTGGTAGCACAACAGGGTGACTGCAGTCAGTAATAACTTCCTTGTATATTTAAAAATAACTAAGAGTGTAATTGGATACACTCTTGTGAACACACAGGATAAATGCTTGAGGGATGGCTACCCCATTCTCCACGATGTTACTATGAATACCTAGAATTTGATAGCATAACAGGATGATGACAGTCAAAATAATTTGATTGTAGATTTAAAAATTGCTGAAAGAGTATGAATGAATTATGTTCAACACAAAGGATAAATGCTTGAGGGGATGGGTACCCTGTTTCCCATGATGTGATTATTATACCTCACGTGCCTACGTCAAAAAATCTCATGTACCTCACAAATATATAAACTGGCTATGTACCCACAAAAATTAAAATTAATTTTTTAAAAGTTCCAAAAATATTATCTAGGTATAGTGGTGCATGCCTGTGCTCCCAGCTACTCAGGAGGCTGAGGTGGGAGGATTACTTGAGCCTGGGAGATCGAGGTTGCAGTGAGCTATGATTGCACCACTGCACTTCATCCAGCTTGGATGACACAGGGAGACTCTGTCTCAAAAAAAAAAAAAAGAAAAAAGGCTGGGTGTGGCTCACACCTGTAATCCCAGCACTTTGGGAGGCTGAGGCAGGTGGATCACCTGAGGTCAGGAGCTCGAGAACAGCGTGGCCAACATGGTGAAATGCTGTCTCTACTAAAAATACAAAAACTGGCCAGACGCGGTGGCGCATGCCTGTAATCCCAGCTACTCAGGAGGCTGAGGCAGGAGAATTGCTTGAACCTGGGAGGCGGAGGTTGCAGTGAGCTGAGATTGTGCCATGGCACTCCAACCTGGGCAACAAGAGAGAAATTTCATCTCAAAAAAAAAAAAAAAAAACACAGAGAGAGAGAGAAACAAAAGGAAATACGGAGCTCTTTCAGCAAATATAAATAAAATTCTTAAATCTGTAAGCTTTAGAAAAGCATATGTCGTGACTTAATTGAACTGGAACCCCATCTGAAATATCTTCTTTGCAACGATGAAGAGCTTGTAGTAGTGGGAACCACTAAAGACCACTAAATGTTCTCAGCATTTGAACCACTTTGATTTTTTTATTGTGGTAAAATACATACAACATAACATTTATCATGTGCAAGTGTACAATTCACTAGTATTAAGTACATTCATGTTGTGGTACCAACATTTGATATACATATATATTTTTTTCTGAGGCAGAGTCTCACTCTGTCACTCAAGCTGGAGTGCAGTGGCACGATCTTGGCTCATTGCCAATATGTGATTTTTGAGAAGACAATTGTATGGAAGATAAACTGGGTGTGCAAATCCACTAGATAAAAACAAATGAATATTTCAGTTGAGTTATGATAGGTCCAAAATTAGAACTGCAGACTAGTAGATAGAGAAAATTAGGATAAAGATTGCAGGAGGCACATTATTTGAGAGGAATACAAATGAGTTCCGCTCTAGACATGCTATGTTTCATATGTATATGAGACATCTGTGTGAAGCCCTCCAGCACAGAACTGAAAATAGTTCGGAGCTCAGTGAAGATGTGAAGCTGGAGTCATCAGCTTTATTCAAGTAAACTCTCCTAAGGAACATTCAAGGAAGTGAAGAAAATGGAATCAAGGATGAAACTTTGATGAGATCCAGTATTTAGCCGCTCATTAAGAGCAAGGATTCAACAATGAACACAAATAAGGAATAAGTAGAGGGAAGAAATAAGAGGGAGGGAGACGTCATAAACATCAAATAAAGGAAGTATTCCAAGTGGCAAGAGCACCTAACAACATCAAATATTAGTATTAAAGCAGAACAAAAAACTTTTAATGTAGTTCATTGGATTTGATAAGGTTGTTGGTGACTCTCACAAGGGTGATTCCATAGAATTGTGCAGGATAGGTTTATGGGCAGAAGTGGTAATAGAGGGATGAAGAGCAATAGTTTAAGGAATAATGATAGATAATATTTATGGAGCATTTATACGATATCAAGTATTGTGTTAAGTGTTTTGTAATATTATGCTATTCAATTCCTCTACCAGTTTTGCACAGTGGATATCAACACTCTATAGAATAGGAAATTGGGACTTAGAAAACTTATATAATCTGTCCAAGGACCTATAGCCTTCTATATATGCTCAAGTCGGATTTTCACTTCTCTACCCCTTTACAAGAAATAAATAAAAATTCAGGATATAAGTAAAAGGAAGTCTAAAGTATCCTTTCAAGAAGTTTGCCCAAACAGAAAAAGGGCGTGGAGGGAGATAAGTCAGTAACTGCAGGAGGTAGTAACATGGAGATATGGTTTTTGTTGTTCTCTGGGAAAAGGAGTCAGAGTTGTTTTGGGATTGAGTAGAATTTACCTATTTTAATTAGGTAAATAGAAGAGAATCAGTATAATGCAAAAAATAAGGAAGATAATGAGCGGAGTGAGATCACAGAGAAGGAAAGAGATATAATTTCTAGTTCATAGGTCAAAGGTTTACTGTCTGAGAATTGGAGAAGTTTGATCTCAGAGACAGAGAAAGTGAAAAGGAGAAGTGGGTGCACAGCACTGGATGTGGATAACTGAGCCTGGTAGAGAAGTTATGGGATTTTTGACTGACGTGTATCTTTACTAACAGTGTGGGATAGGGATATGCTTGGGAATTTGAAGAGCATAGTAAATATTAGGAACAAATGTTTCAAATAATAGAAAACAAGTGCAATTGTAATAGGAAGCACCTTATTGATGTAGTTTAAAGTAGAAAACACATCTTTGTGTGAATGCTAAGGGACTCTGTAATGTGATTCATCTTTACCAGTGGGTGAGACATCCATCATAAAAGAGGGTTAAAGGTGGGGCTTGTATTGATTCATGGGTAGCAAATAGTTTTGAGAGTATAGCAGAAAGATGACAAAAAGAAAGAATCCAGGACAGTGTGGCAAATGCCATTATGTTAAATTCAGCATTGAGCTACAAAATAGAGTAGGCTGAATTACTGAATTCCCAAGCTGAGGTTAAAGAAAATACGCAGTGTGGAGAAAGAGACTGAAAATTCTGAAATTGTAGGTGGTTGTGAGGAGTGAACCACAATTTAAGAGTTGAAGCTTACAGGAGCACTCTTGAAAGTTGACTAATTTGAGTGTTCCATCTTGAGAGAGTTTTGCTAAAGAAAAAAGAATGAGAATTTCCCAAACTAAAATCATAGTAAAGTAAATAGAGGTTTTAAATAACATGAAATTTTACTTCTGGTTGAGTAATGTTTTCCAGCATATCATTCAACAGTGGCTTTGACAGAGAAGAACGGTACTCAAGAATACAATTCCACTAAAACAGAAATTCCTAAGCCAAACATTTTATTTCATTAAAATTAATGCATTTTCTCACTACTCTCTGAAACAGACCCTCTTACCAGCATACAAGGTGGAGAGTAATTCCTCTTTGAACTCTAGTTCTGGTTAACATGGATGCTGCTGTGACTCTGTATCTCAGAGCCTGCATCTCCTTCCAGTTAAATCTTGGATCTATGAGAACATGGCCATTGCTCTTTTCCTCAAGGGTTAGTTTTTTGTATTCATAATCAGCCACTGATGATTGGCAACCATTTTTGAAGTATTTTTTCATGTTTTCGTATGTCTTCATTACTAAGACCACATCTAAGTATTTGCATAGTATCCATTTGCATAATGTACTCCATCAGCATTTATGTGAAATTTTACTGTTTCATCTCTTCTATTGTCTCCTTGCCTTCTGCCTTTCATTGTCACATGGTTAAAAAAAAAAAAAGCTTATTTCAGTGACAAAGACATCCATAGTTGGAGCATAAGCACATGTACAGGCTTACTATCACTATTTTAGATCAAGCTCTGGGTAATAAGGCAAGGATTTTTTTACTTGGTTGCACCTGGTTCACATTTTTTTGGGTGTTAATCAATAAATATTGAGCTACCAGAAAGTAATTGACAATCAGGTAACCTATATTTATAATTTTTCTTCAAAACTAACTTACTTTTTTGTAACTAACTTGTAGCAATATGGTCCCTTACAAGGCTTCCTGACCCAGTTCAAATGCTACTTATCATAAAATCTTTTCTGATTTCCGCAGGCACAGTTAATTATTTCCTCGTCTGTGTTAGTAAAGAACTCTGCTCATATATGTCATTTATCATTTACCACATTGTGTTGTGCAATCTGTTTGCAGGTCTGAATCTTTCTTTAGACTTTGACTTGCTTGAGGGTTGAGACTGTCTTCTTCATCTTTCCTGCAAAAGCAGTAAATGTGTGATTCATATATGCATGATTCATAACGTTTCTTACATATTTTATTATGTTGCAAAATATATAAAGAAAAATATACAAATTCTAAGTGTACAACTTGATGAGTCACAACGTGTATCCAACTTTGCCATGAAATAGCCGCTCAGAATTACTCTGACACTCTGAGGATCCTCTTAGATCCACCCTCTGAACCCCTCAGAGTCACTCTTCCTTCCCTGTGTGTCAGAGTAACCACATTCATACTTTGAGTACCGAGACTAGTGTTTTAGTAAATAGTAAAAGTACTATTTTACATAGTTTTTGGATCCTATATATTTTGGGGTAATTTTTTGCTTTCTTTTTCTTTTATTATATACAAATATAAATAAAACACAAACTCATGATAAATTGAAGACCCAGCATAATTTAAAATTAATAAGAATGTCCAGTAGTGTTAATAATGCTTATCTAATTTGAACACACAATGAAGATACGTGATGCACTTAAAAGCAATTGACAATTATTTATCTTATTCTTCCAGGAATATAGGAACAGATATTTTACTTCTTGTCTCAACCAATATGCAATTTCTGAGCTAGAAGTTTAATGGTTGTTATGAACTGAATGTTTGTCACCCAAAATTCATATATTGGAGCACTAACCCCCAGTGTGGTATTGTTTGCAGCTGGGGCTCTTGGGAGGTAACTAGGGTTAAATGAGTTATCAGTGTGGACCTCATAATGGGATTGCCTTTATAAGAACAGACGCTAAAGAGGTTGTTTGTGCCCCCCACCCCCACCCCATTCACCAAGAAGAGATCATGTAAGTACACAAAGAGGAGGAAACTCTCTGCAAGCTACAGAAAGAGCCCTTACCAGATCCCAACCATGTAGCTTTTTGGCACTCTAATCTTGGACCTCCAGCCTTCAGAACTGTGAGAAAATAAATTTCTGTTGTTCAAGTCACTCACTTTATGGTATTTTGTTATGGCAGCTCAAACAGACTAGGACAATGGTATTTCAAAAGTCATATTTGAATCATAAGTTTTTGATGTATTTGTTATATTTCAATTTCCTAGAATGTGTATAGGAAATATGTCTGAAGCCCAGCTCTATCTTGCTCTCCATAATATGTGTGTTACAACTGACAGTTTGGTGATAGTTTCTTTTCCCAGTATTAATGATATAATTATAATATTGTCAAATTTACACTAGGTTTTTCACTTAGAGCCGTGGTTCTCAATGAGGGTGCTTTTGTCCCCCAGGGATGTTTTTGGTTATCACAATTCATGTTGTGTTTGTGGGGTGAATTGGGAGCGCTAATAAAATCTAACAGGTAGAAGTCAGGTATACTGCTAAACATCTACAATGCACAGGACGGCCTCCAATAACAAAGAATGAGACAACCCTAAATGTCAGTAGTGTAAAGACTGAAAACAAATTGACTTAAAGAAATTTCCATAGATAAATAAATTTTATCTTATAATTTTATACTCTAACATTATTTGTTGGATTTTATGATGCCTGACCTTTTAAAATTGTTGAGTGACATGCATATGCGTTTTTTTTGTTTTGCTTTACATTTTTAATGTCATGAGGATTAATATCAACTTAAGAGAAATTAAACTCAAAACACCTGGAGAAATTCAGTAACTAAAAGTACTCAGACATCACTTGTGGTGCATTCCGTCTTGCACGTTTCAAGGAAGAAGATGTTTTTGCTTAAATGTGCTTTGGACTATACTCAGTACCAGGTAGATATTATTATTTACAAAAATAGTTATAGGTTTTCTTAATCACGAAACAATAAGAGATGAAGATTCTTCAGTTATTAATACTGCTGATTTTTATTTCATAAATGATGATACCATAGTCTAAATAATATTTGCATTCTCTGGCTGTGAAAATTAACAATATGTGAAAACACCTTTTCTATTGGAAAAGATACCAGATATAATTTACTTTCTAAAGCATGAGTCATAGAATATTCTTATATTTGAATGTGTTGTGTTTGGCTTTTAAAAATGGTTACATAAAAACGGTGATTCTTTATATGACTTTGCCAAAGGTAAAACTCCAATTGAATGATGTCACTTTAGTAGAAAAATACTGCTGTTCACGTCTTATCATGATTTACAATAAGGCATGTATATTAGTAAAGAAGGAGAGGAGGACAGGCAAAGAAAGAGCAGCAGAGGAGACAGATTATACCCATGCTGTATATATTATCACCCTGAAGTCAGTAGGGAAGGCTGCTAAATGCTCTTACAACTGTAATAGCCTATCTCATGTTAATTCTAGCCCGAAGCTTCCTGGCACTTCTTGTTCAAAGATAATGGGGACAAACCTACTCTTTTTTTTTTTTCTTGGTTGAACAGCAGATTTCTTTTTTCCCAAGGATGTCTAATAAATTAAGCAGTCTTTGCAAACAGCAACACAAAAGCCCTTTGCTTTGTAGAAATTCCCAGTAATAACATGCAAGAGTTATTACCCTTGATACTTAGTGGATTTTTTAATGGCTAGCAATAATCGTTTTGATTGAATATTGGCTTATAATAGGCTTGTAAAGGAATTTAAGCACCCTTAACTGCTTCAACCTTAGCTTCATGTGCCTAGGGAAAATCCCTGAAACAATAGATCTTGAAGTCATTAACATGGAAATATTTTATAAAAATGAAAGTCATTATCTATTGACCTCAAAAGTAAAGCAATTAAAATGGACTATTTGTATTATTTTTTAATAATTCAATATGTCATTGATCCTCTTCTTTGAAAGAGGAAATTGTTTTATAACAAGTTATAATTGAGTTTCTTTGGACAGTCAACTTTCTTTTATGCAGACCTTTCATAATGTTCATAATTCTTGGAATACAAATCAACTGGGATTTTATGTACTGAATCCTTAATCTAAATATTCCAGAATTCTTCAACCAGTTGGGGAAAAAATGTTGGAATGCTTATTAAAAGAAACCAACATTGTTTGAAATATTGGAAAGCAGGGCTACTTTAAAATTATTTTCTTTGATATTTATGTCTCCTTAGTGAGGATGCTTATAGGCTATACTCTGTTTTACTAGACTTTGTGAGTAAAAAAGAAATACTCCAGAGGCTAATCTACTGAAAAATATGTGAAGTGATTCCACTCTGAGGCAATAGAATCCACTAAAACTCAGCTTCCATAGCATGAATGGACTGCAAGAGAAGCGGGTTTAAGGCTAGATTGGACTCTGAAGAATTATGAAAAATGATTTCTTACTTGTTGTTTTATCACTTCCTATCTCTCAGGGCAGGATAGTATCAGTAATTGAAAAATTCACTAGTTGAGACCCTGGAGTCTTACTGCCCAAAGGAGACCAGAGCATAAAGCTATGGGAAAGATGGTTATAAATCGAAGGTCTGCATCTGCTACTCTTTTCCTGCTTTGATGCAATTGCAGGAAAAAAATGACAAACTCCCTTAGATTGCCAAGGAATTTCCATTATTATCATTTTTTTAAGCCATTGAAAGAAGTAATTCTGGACAGCTCTTGCTGTTTTACCATGTATATTTTAATGCTTCTTTATTTTCAGTGGTTGATTTTGATTTCATTGTATATGTGAAGTGCTTACTATGTCTTTATAATATAGAAAGAGTTTATTGCCTTCTTGCATATACACAATTTCATCAGGACATAAGCTTTATTAGGGCAGGAAACAATATAATAGGCCTTTCTTTAATAGTTACTGAATTAATAAGGAGAAACTCACATTTTCTTGTGCATTTAAACAGACCATATGATTGAAACAATGCTGAAAAAAGTATTAAGCACCCATTGATTATAATTTTCAAATATACTTCTTGATTTTTATGTACAAAATGAACAGAAATGACCCTCAATCTATAGAATGTGTATGTTGAATGACAGGAACGTTCAATGCATTGTACTGAATATGTTGGTTGTTTCAATCTACTCAACCCGATGTGGGTTATGCCACTCTCTTTACTTATCACAAGGGCACATTTGTAAGATTGACTTCTGAGACCCACGGCAAGGTCTGTCACCTTAAAATATAACCAGTGGGGTAGGGAAACTGCTCATGATATAAATCAAGCTTATGGCTTTAAGCTAATTAGTATCATATTCCAAATAGGCATCTAAACATAACAGTAAATTCCAGATTATTCACAACATTCATATTAATGAGTGATCATCTGTCTTAACGTTTTCTTCCTCACCAGGATTGCTTCCCCCATCCCCCCTCAGTGGCTTTTCCCTGCCACTCTATAACTATCTTGGGATTACAAGCCTCTCTTCTCCTCACTACACACCCCCTACAAAGATGTCTCAGGCCAGACTCTTTGCTGACACCTGCACTAATAGCAGGGTAGATTATGTACTGTTCTTAATTATCTCTCCCACAGCTTGCCTCCATTAGCTTGGATAATTGACTGTATGTATAACATTCATAAGCAGAACAATGTGCTATAGAAAAAAATAAAGGAGAGAAAAAAATGAATCTTTAGTTTATATAAGATTAGCTGTGTGTGGTGTCAGACGTCGTACAGCATCTGGAGTTTTGGGGGGAGCATCTGTTTTCTTTTGTTGGGGAAGTCATTAAGAATTTGAAATGAGATTTTTCAATGGAGAGGAGGAGGTGTTGTGTACATTTTTTCATTGGAAAGGTATTCAAGAAAGAGAATGTCTGTAATCCCAGCACTTTGGGAGGTCAAGGTGGGTGGATCACCTGAGATCAGGAGTTCAAGACCAGCCTGGCCAACATAGTGAAACCCCATCTCTACTAAAAATACAAAAATTAGCTGGGCATGGTGTAATCCCAGCTACTCAGGAGGCTGTAATCCCAGCTACTCGGGAGACTGAGGCAGGAGAATCGCTTGAACCTGGGAGGCAAAGTTTGCAGTGAGCCGAGACTGCCCCACTGTACTCCAGCCTGGGCGACAGAGGAAAGCTCCATCTCAAAAAAAAAAAAAAAAAAAGAACGTGAATGATGAGGGAAAGTTATCCTCTCAGGAGTGAGAGGACTCAGAAAGCAAATAATGATGCAAAGTGATGAAAAACAAAAATATTGACCACAAGTTCCAGAGCTGTTTCGAGATCTAGAGAAGGTGAGGGCATGAATTCAGAGGAAATGGATTATCAACAGAAAAATTATAAAAGAAGAACAAATATCTTTTCTGTATTCTGTGACTCAGTCCTATAGATTGCTCCTGTAATTACTATCTCTACAAGATAAGAATAACAGATTTCTCTACTATATAGCTAACAAAACTAAGTGTTGAATAGATTTAACAATTTCCCTTAGTTGGCAAATGATGAGACTGAATTTTAAACCCAGGGAGCATCACGGTTGAGGATGAACTGTGATCCAGAACTATATTTGTACCATTTGGACTATTTCAAAAATCACAGATCAAAGTTGTATTGCTTTAAAAGTAAGAAAAAAAATAACAACAAATACATATATGTGAAATTATTACTACAAGTCTTAAATATGTAAATGGTGAATACTATATAACATATAAGGAGAATTAGAATGAAAATAAATTTCTGATTTAGTTGTCAGAGCACTTCTTTAAAAGCCAAGCAATCTCAGGAATAATTAGGTATAAACAGCATTAGGGAATTATTCAGCTATAAAGTTAGGATACATTTTCCCTTTCTTTGCATAAAATAATGGTGCAAACTTTTTAAATTTTGCATATTTTCAAATTAATTTTCACAATCAAATAAAGGCTATTTCTACACTTATCTATCTGAGCACTAAGACTGCTTGGAATATTATTATTGAGATTCTAGAAATAAAAGGCAGAATTTTACTCTCTCATACCTGTCATTCCTCTCATGGGTTGACCTCATAAAAACGAATGTGCAAAAAGGAAAGTGTACTTTGAAGTGATTTATTAATTGAACTTGTGCGAGACATAGTTGTTAAAGCTATTTTAAAAAATTCAGATTTCATCTTGCTTTGTTCAATTTTCATGCGGGTAGAAATGCTTAAAGCTGAAAGGTTTTCATTTGTGTTTCTGCTGACTTGCACATTTCACACAATAGGCCCTGTTATTAAGGGTCTGATCATGGTCAATGCAATTTGCAGTGTTGGCTAATTTTCTAAACTAGTAGTGAATTTAAAATTAATTACAGACCGTTTTTGGTTCATTAGTGTCCATGTTTTATGCCTGTTTGTTTGTTTTTAATTGAGTAGAGGGGAAAAGACAGAAGTGCTGCTCTCTCATATGCAGAAATAAAGTGGTACAATCTTCAACTGAAACAATGGAAATAGTAGCGGCACAGACAATAGAGTCATATGATTTGGCAATGAGAGAACATATGCATCTATTCCATTTGCTACTTGTACATCTTAAAGCATGGAGTAAAGTGGGGGATATTAAAATAATCAAGTGAAAAAAATAAAGTAAGTTCTGCAATTTCATGTATATTTACTAAAAGGGGTCAAAGTTCTAAGCATTCCATATAATCAAATAATTTATTAGGTTTGTGAGGTTAACTGCTTACAGCTAAGCAACTTGTAGCTTAATTGCTTCTCATACTACAGGAGAGTTAGAAATATCTTTCTAGCCCTATCCCCAAAGCGGGAAACCCAGCCCGAGGCACTGAAAGTGCTATACAGGAAACAGTAGGTAGCATAATTCAGCCATGTCAAATTAATGTTGCTATCCTGGGAAAATAGATAGCATAATGAAGGAAGAATAAGGACATTTAGGAGAGAGAGTCCTTCAGTAGGACATCCCCATTGGTTTCTAGTTATGTGCAGACAATAAGGACTTGTCTCCCATTAAACATCATATTCTGGAAATTAATTTTGAGAGACTAGATATACATTTCAGATTTACCCATTCCTACTTTGTCTTCATTATCTAGTTGCTTTTCTTTATTGTAGCTAAGTTTCCAAAAAGGGCACAGGATATAACTTGAGCAAGGAAATGTTGAATTGAATATATTTCTGTGTGGAGTTCAAATGATAAATCTCCTTGTAAGCCAAATCTGTGGCCGCTCTTTGCTCCTGTGGTTTGAAGCCATCCTCACTCCTGTAAGATGATAGATTATCAGCAGAGAAAAACAGCAGGTTTGTGTTCACAATGATAGATAATGGGTGGAATTAAAGTGTGTTCCTCAACTTGGTTGAACAACCAGCCTCATCACTTGAGACATTTAAAAATACCCTGGATAAAGAAAAAGAAAATGCCCTTCAGGGTAAATCATTTCCTGTATGCATAGATAATCTGTCTTTTCAAGATTGTTCTTTGTATGAATAGTGGAACTAATGGTGTTTCAACAGGAGTGTAAGAAATCTGTTTAAACACACAAAAGAATAGCTAACAACTATGAAGTGAGCGGCAGTGGAGAAATGACAGTCTGTCCTCTAACAAGGGGCATGCAGTGATAGACCTAGGAAAGGCTCAGTTTTACCCATTGCTTGACACTTAACTGAGCATCTAGTAGCATGCTCTACACCATCTTTTAGCACCATTTTTACAGTTCATAGAAAAATAATAGAAACTAGAGGTCATGCCAATAATTACAAAATGATCCATTAATCAAATGGCAAATAGAGAGAATTTTATTTTTCTATAACTGATCATATTTTTCCATAGTGTGATGATGTGTCAGAATTACTTCCTTGATGTATTCAGTAAAATACAGAGTCTTGATAAGTGAGAGTTCCTAAGTCACCACTGCAAAAATACTTAAAGTAACAGTTTTCATACTATTTCATATGATGAGTACAACTTATCTTTATATTTATTCAAGTATTAAAGTATTAGTTATAATACTTTATAAAAATTATAATAAATTATATTTATTCAAGTATTAAAGTATTAGTTCTATTTCAAAAGCAGTCTTAGACACAAGTGCAGTGACAAAATTGGCAGAAAGCCATCTTATCCTATTATTTGTTTTAATCAGCAATAGCAAATGAGATATGACCTGTTCCAGATATTTGGATTTCTTAATGCATTATAGGAAATAAATTGGTGTTCATATTATAATGGATTGGATTCACTGAGCAGGGAGGGGGAGACTGCATCACAATTAACATGTTGCCAGAGGGGTTATCACAGAATATTTCCCCAGGTTCTTAAATTCCTTGAGCCAGAGAGTTTATTGTGTTTTAAAAGATTTATTTATTATTAGTGAGAAAACTTCCCAGGGGGTTTGATGTTTTATTTTCCTTTCTGAGAAAAGCCCTAGGGCATTTTATATTACCTGTTCAAATGCATGGAGTACCTATGGCTAAGAGGAGCTTAGTTCCATAGTCCAAGGAACCACCAAATGCTGCAAACGTATGTCATCAAATTTGTATACATTTTAGAATATTGTATATAAACACATTCTCAAAAAACTTTGTAGTCAGTTTCTGAGAAAGAAAATTTGCATTAGAAAAACTTGTTGTAGCATCTTTTCCTGATTCCAAAACCTGCTTTTACTTCCCATTCTCACTTTCCACAGTTCTAATCCCAGTTACTTTGCCAGGGATCAGGAGAATTTATCCAGGGCAAGCTTCACCTTGCTGTTCCACACCCCTTCCTACCATTCATCTCTGGGATGGCCCTGACTCCCTTCCAGGTTAATGACTGAAAGAGGAGAGATGTCGGAAACAGGAAGGAGCTTCCTGACAGGCACAGGTGTAATCTAGTGGATGGTGCTCTCTAAATGTGGTTGTTTGTTAATACCAACACTCCCTGCGAGATGCCTTCCTGGGTTCCCTCAGTACATGCATAGCTGGGAACTTCTGATTGAGACATCTTTGAGGTGGGCAATACTGTTCTCACTTAGTCCATTTCACTCCGCATATGACCCCTCCTTCAGGCCCCCGCCCTGAGCATCCAAAGGCCCACCACTCTTCTGGGGTCATATAAACCTACCAGGCAGTCACCTGTGGTAGCATTTAAAAGGGCTTCAGGCTGCACATGGTGCGTATGTTACTCACCAGCCAGAGAGCACCATATACCTTTCTTCTGCCTTTAATGGGATTTGTTCCCATTGTAGCCTCTTACCTTTGCCATTCAGTCTATTCCCTGTGGACTTTTTAAGGTAACAACTAGCATCAGCTTCTGTACCTAACAAACTTCAAAGTCCAAGTGCTATCACTTGACTTAGATCAAAAGGGAAGAACCGCTTCTTTTTCTTTCCCAGTGCATGGGGGTGTGTTTGTGTGGGGGTGTGTTTGTGTGTGGGTGTGTCTGTGTACATCCAGCAAGGGAGGGAGGGTGGATGGTAAAGCACTCCAGAAAATGTATCTACAACCTTAGCCTGGAAGTGGGTGATAGGTTGCGAGTTGCAAATCCAGTCTTGCCACTGTTTTAGTAAGTCTACATACATAGTGCCTCACCTCATTTTGGAATGTGGCCACATATAGCATGATGGGAGGTACCTCTTCACAGGGCAGCAGGAGAGAGAATGAGTGCCAGCAGGTGAAATGCCAGATGCTTATAAAACTATCAGATCTTGTGAGAACTCACTCACTATCACTAGAACAGCATGGGAGAAACCACCCCCATGATTCAATTACCTCCACCTGGTCCCACCCTTGACACCTGGGAATTATTACAACTCAAGGTGAGATGTGGGTGAGGACACAGAGCCAAACCCTGTAATTCCATCCTGGCCCCTCCCACATCTCATGTCCTCACATTTCAAAACACAATCACGCCCTTCCAACAGTCTCACAAAATCTTAGCTCATTCCAGCATTAACCCAAAAGTCCAAGTCCAAAGCTTCGTCTGAGGCAAGACATGTCCTTTCCACCTATAAACCTGTGAAATCCAAACCAAGTTAGTTACTTCCTAGATACAATGGAGGTACAGGGATTGGGTAAATACAGCTGCTGCAAATGGGAGAAATTGGCCAAAGCAAAGGGGCAGTCATCAAACCTTAAAGTTCCAAAATGATCTCCTTTGACTCCATGTCTTACATCCAGGATGTGTTGATGCAAGAGTTGGGCTCTCAAAGCCTTGCATAGTTACACCCCTGTGCCTTTGCAGAGTACCCCCCCCCCCCGCCCCGCCACCTAGCTGCCTTCCCAGGCTGGCATTGGGTGTCTGTGGCTTTCCCAGATGCATGGTGCAAGCTGTCAGTGAATTTACCATTCTGGAATCTGGAGGATAGTGGCCCTCTTGCACAGCTCCACCAGACCCTGCCCCAGTGGGGACTCTGCATGTGGGTTCCAACCCCACATTTCCCTTATGCACTGCCCTAGGAGAGGTTCCCATGAGGCTCTGTCCCTTCAGCAAACTCTGTCTGGATATCCAGGTGTTTCCATACTTCCTCTGATATCTAGATGGAGGTTCCCAAACCTCAATTATTGACTTCTCTGTACCTGCAGGCCAAATACTATGCACAAGCCACCAAGGCTTTGGGCTTGCACCCTCTGAAGCAATGGCCTGAGCCATTGGCCCTTTTTAGCCAATGCTGGGAAGCAGGGCACCAAGTCCTGAGGCTGTGCAGAGCAGCAGGGAGGCCCTGGACCCAGCTCATAAAATCATTTTTCTCTCCTTGGCCTCCAGGCCTGTGATGGGAAGTGCTGCTGTGGTTTCTAACATGCCCTGGATACATTTTCTCCATTGTCTTGGTGATTAACATTGGGCTCCTTGTTACATATGCTAATTACTGCAGCGGGCTTGAGTTTCTCCCAAAAAAAAATCTTTATTTCTTTTCTATCAAATCATCAGACTGCAAATTTTCCAAACTTTTATGCTCTGCTTCCTCTTGAACACTTTGTTGTTTAGAAATTTCTTCTGTCAGATACCCCAAATCATCTGTCCCAAGTTCAAAGTTCCAGAGATCTCTAGGGTGGGGCAAAATGCTGCCAGCCTCTTTGCTAAAGCACAGCAAGAGTGACTTTTACTCCAGTTCCCAACAAGTTCCTCATCTCCATTTGAGACCCCCTCAGTCTAGATTTCATTGTATATATCACTATTAGCATTTTGGTCAAAGCCATTCAAGTCTCTAGGAAGTTCCAAACTTTCCCACATTTTCCTCTCTTCTTCTGAGCCTTCAAAACTGTTTCAACTTCTGCCTGTTACCCATTCCAAAGTCACTTCCACATTTTGGGATATCCTCACAGCAGCACCCGACTTCTGGTACCAGTTTACTGTAGTAGCCCATTATCATACTGCTCTGAAGACACAAAGCTGAAGTAGTAGCTTAATAACACATTATTTTGCTTCAGATTGGGAGGGCAACTCAACTGAAGCTCGATAGAGTCAGTATTTTTAAATGAACACACTTTACCATTGCAATGGCTATTTCCACTAAGCTAATTTAAAGTAAGGGAAGTACAGGAATTTGACTTACTAAAATGGAATGAACAGTCTGTAGTCTGGAAATCTTTTCTTGTGAATTAACAATTAAGTAGTTTAGTTAAACCATGGCTAAAAAATCTCACCGCATTCTGAAGCCAAGGGGATTGGCCACTTTTTTCATACTTCCATCACTTAATATTGCATATGGTTTCTGACCTACAGTGGTTTGACTTAAAATATTTTACTTTACAATGGTTTGAAAGCAATATGCATTCATTAGAAACCACACTCTGAGTGCCCATACAAGTATTCTGTTTTTTTTCACTTTTAATACAATATTTTATAAATTATATGAGATATTCAACACTGTGTAAAATAGGTTTTGTATTAGATAAGTTTGTCCAACTACAAGTTAATGTAAGTGTTCTGAGCATGTTTCAATTAGGCAAGGCTAAGCTATGATGCTCAGTAGTTTAGGTGTATTAAATCCAATTATGATATCTTATATTTTCAGTTTATGAGGGGTTTGTTGGGACCTAAGCTCATTGTAAGTTGAGGAGCTCTGTAGAGAAGGTCTCAGAGGCAAAAACAAAAAGAGCAGTTTGTTGATTATAGAGCTCATTGTACTTAGATTAGGACTGAGCTCAGTGAAAAAATAATATTTATTCCTGAATTACTCAGTGTGTTAGTCCCTGATTGCAGAAATGACTGTAATTCTTTATAGTGACTCCATTCGTGTGGCGACATTTGTTCTTTCACTTCTCTAATCTGGTTGGCTTTGCAGTTTGCTTTGGCGAACAGAATTTGGCAGAAGTGATGTACTGGTTCTCAGCTCAGGCATCAGGTATTGTGTGTGTTTTCTCTCCTTTCACTATTGACTAGCATTTGAACAAGCCTAAACTAACCTGCTGCGTGACGACAGAATGGTCCAGTTATTCTTCCTGCCCCCGAGAGAGGTCAGTGGTGCAATATTCAGACATGAGTGCTACACTCCCCCAGCTAGTCAGAACTAGCCATCACACTGGCTCACTGCAGATACATGCATGAACCTAGCCAAGATCAGCAAAGGCCAGCCTAGAGCAGCAGAATCATTCAGCCAACCTGTGTAGACTCACGAACAATAATGAACAGTCGTTTTAAGCCACTAAATTTGGGGATGGTTTGTAACATAGCAAAAGCTAATTGATATAGGAATTATTCTTACCGCATTATTGCCTTGCTTAATTTGCCCTGGTCTGCTGCTTTTGGAGGCATTTAGACTAGGTCCTACTGCACATATATATAAATGATAGCTAGATGAGCCAATTATCAGAATAGGCACAAAGTGCCAGTTCTCATGTAAATAAAACATTCTTATTTTGACCACAACTCTAGCTTTTTAAATTTGTGTTTTATTGATATTTATTATAAATTCTGCAGATATAACATAAATGATTAGGGTGTTGTTTTCTAACTTTAGAAACTTAGAAATATAAATTTGACTGTTAACAAATACTAGTGGTATCAATATTCTTAAAACACGAAATAAGAAAACTTGTTTTATTATTTGCCTTGTATTTTAGAATTTATTTCAAAAACTGGGGAAAATTAAGGAATTTTTGTCCATATTATTTATTACAGCTATGTGATAATGTATTTCATCCTAAAATTAAATGCATTCTGACCAATATTTATGCAAAAAATGTACATTTAAAGATATTTTTTAAGGAATAGATGAAGAGATAGAGAGTAATAGGACCACTATTTACACTCATGTTTATATTGTCCCTTATTAGTGGTTTAGATTTAGCTAATTTCTATTGAGATCGGCAATGAGCACACTGTGACTAATTATCTAATTTATATCTCCAGGGTTTTAGTTATGGTCTCTTGTTCAACTGAAAATACTCACATGCAATTTGAGATATTTTTGTAGCTTTTTAAAAGGGTATTTGGTACATTGACTAATAAGCACAGTTAGTTATATTAATTGATATAAGTCTTATTTGGAACACTTTCGAAAAGCAATGGCCAGTATTAAAATAGATATTCTCTTTCAACAGAAAGCATTCCCTTTTATTTATGACAAAATTGTGGATCAAATTCAACTGAATTCATTCTATTATGACATTATTAACACTTAGTGAAATTATTTTTGAAATAATAATAAAGCAAAAAAGATTTTATGATTAATGAGCATGAGCATATCTTTGGTCATCTTTCACAGTTTCAAGGCTAAAACGAGCTAACATAAGCATATTATAATTTATTCCCCAGCAGACACTATTATAAGTGTTATTAATATTAGCTGATTTAACTCCCATCAGTAACCTTACAGGTACTAATAATATGTTCATGTTACAGATGCAAAAGTTAAGAAAAGAGAGAGAAAAATTAAGGCAAAGAGAGATAAGGAAACTTGACCAAGGTTACATGGCTAGTAAATAGCCGAACATGGACTTTAACTCAGGAAGTCAGCGTCTATCATCCATATTTTTAATGACTATTCTGAAAGCAGGTTTGCTTCCTGAGTTCATCACATTGTGGATATCATTACATATTTGGTCTCTCATTCCAGAAATGAGACAACATTTTTTTAAACTATGAGATAATATTTTAGGTGTGGGCTTCTTTTAGTTACTCTTTCATCTGTTTAATGATACTGTTCTCACAATGCTCAGAATTGACCTTATCATCTTTATAGACATAAAAGGAATGCTGGATATTAGATGAAGCCTGGAAATATGTTTCAAATGTTTGAATATTTAGTCTAACCCTTGCTAGGTACAGAAAAGTTCTTGTGTACTTGAGTAAATAGCATTATCTATTTACTGTAGTATATAATGTATATGCATATGTATACACATGTATTTATTTAAAACAAAATCTAACAGCACCAAAAACATCTAAATACTCAAATATTCTATTTGCCTAACACTCAAAGTGAAGCAACAGATGGAGGGGAGGATATGGAGAGTCGCCAGGGGTGCTTACTAATTATCATGTACTACTCTAGTCACCAGCACTGTATATAAATTGTCAGTTGTATGTCATATTTATCACTAATGGCATCCTTTATCTGCAGGCTATTTTCAGAAGCTAAGTACTCTGCCCAAACTATTAACCACTTCATTTAGCCCAAAGTGGAAAGGGGGCTTTTATGAGTACAAATATGTAGAGGTAGCAGTCAAATTCATAATTTAGTAATGCATCATGAATCCTTAACTTTGCCATTTAAACATTCTACTTTGAGGGCAAATATAGGTTCTCTTTCAAAAGTATGGCCATAAAATATTATCTCCAGGAAATAAAAAATTATTCTAATGTGGAATAGCACCAAGATATTATTTCTCAGTCAACTTTTAGCTATATTTTTCCTTAGGGCAATATTTAATGTTGTCATTATAAAATACTTTGACAGAACATAATTTATGTAAACCTAAATGCTGCAAGGGATTTTTAAAAAAGATATACTCAACTTTATTGTGGAAAAATCAAGTTGGCTTTTTTAAACATAGGAAGTTATGTATAATAGAAGGAAATACGGCTAATATCTAGACAAAACAATATATTTTTGGTTGAAACAACATGAACCCTGCAATATTATATTCAGAACATATCCAAACTTTGTATGTTAAAGTGGAAAATGTAGCCAGATGATGGCTAGAAATATAAGTGTGGAATCATTTAGAAACTAAATATTTTTTAAGAGATTGATATTAAATAGCAAAAGAAGTAGTGTTTGGAACAGTGGGATTCTGGAAACATGTGTTTGAAGACTCAACTGGGTAAAAACAAGAGCAATAAAGATCCTGTTTGGGTGGTACAATAACAGTGGGTGGAGGGATGCCTGTCTGTTCTGCCACATGTGGCAGAACAGCCTCAGAGTTCTTACATGTTTTCCTATGACTTGTCTCCTGACTTGCACCTTTGAGATCAGAATTGGTAGGAAAGAACGAGAAGTTTGCTTACCTTTAGGGAGATTATACATCCCAAACACTCAGAGAGAGGTTAAGCAGATTGTCAGTATCTCAGAATTTCTTTTTTTTCTGGTAGTATTTGTAGGTTACACAAGGATCAGCTGTGGCTTATATGAAGTCAGTTGGGTTTATTCTGATGGTTTATGAGCTTATAGTCTGCCAGAGCAGTCAATAACGAGTAATATAAATTTGCTACAGCAAGCTGGAGAGAAAACACAAAGCAAAGTTGTTATTGTCTACATTTCAAGAGAAAACCTGAAGAAAGATTTTGAAATGAACAAGGAGAAAATGTGAAAGATAAAGAAATCAACATGAAGAGGGAAGCTCACTAAAAGGGACAAATAGCTGGGATTCAAGTACATGCAAATTAAATCATAAATAATATGTTGTCTTTGCCCATCAATATGAAAATATTTTTAAACGGTAAATTAAAATATTAAGAATGGTATAGTACAGGGTTTCTCAATGATTGATCCAGGAACCTTTGGGTATCCCCAAGAACTTTTCAGGAAGACTATATGGTCAAAGGATTTTCACAGTCATATCATGACACTATCTGCCCTCTCACTCTCATTTTTTCCCAACTGTTTTGTAGAATTTTCCAGAAGTTACCTAATGTGTGATGGGTCATCACTCCGACAACTAAAAGAATGTGAGCTTGTGTGTTTAGATTTTTCTCATTTTAATTTCTATAATGGTAAACAAAGATAGTAAAATCTCACATAAACAAAAGCCTCCTGGGGTCTTCAATAAATGTTGAGTGTGTAAGAAACAAAAAAGATTGAAGGTTGCTAGTGTAGTTATAATGGACACATGATTTTGTAGAGAGTGTAAACTACTTAATTTGAATCAGGAATCTTAAAAATAATCATTTCCTTGACCTAACGTTCATTTATAGCGATTACGTTTAACATAATAATCAGAATATAGACTAAATATTATTTATAATAAAGACATCACAATATTAAAATAGTAAAGTATTGGGATTATCAAAAAAAGGGAAATATTTTAAGAAATGTTACTAACAGAGAAATCAAACTTTCAGGGATTTAGGAAATAATTTAAACAATTGTTTTAAAATAATTATGCATTAGTAAAATTATTGTAGTTTTTTTGCCTATCAAGGAAATTGGATTCTGTAGTGGTTAGAAGCATGCCCTTGGTAGGCGGGGTGCCTGGGAGCTTACCACAGCTTAAACAAATACCCGTGTAAAATACTGGAAACTAAACTTAAAAAATGTATTCATTTGGTAAAGTTTATTCAATACCAACAATATTCCATGCACTGTTCTAGGCACCTGGGTCAGATCTTTGAACAAAAGAAACAAACTGCTATGTTGGAACACACATTAAATATAATTTTCTTTAAATGATGGGGTTGTAAGTAATTTTCTTTTTCCCATTGATATTAGCATATTTTCCAAAGTTTCTTCAATGAACAGTATTAATTTTAGTAGAGACTAGAAACATATATCCAACATAGAAAAGGTGAGTACCTTCTGTTCTTGATCAATTTTTCCATTTTTAAGTTCAAAAACCTTAAACCTGTAAAAAAAATTATGTGGTTTATTTTCAGAAAAAGAAAATTATATATAGTAAGGAATTATGATTGGCAATACTGCAATCTCTTGGCAATACTACAATCTCTAGCTAGTCTTTTCAAAAATGTTAAAACCAGTAGAATTAAAGTACTTATATCAGACAAATCCAATTTAGTGATAGGTGTATTCTACATTAAATAAAAATCATATGGCTAATTAAATAAGAACATGGTATTTTAAGCTTTCTGAAAAACACTTTTCAATATTCATGAGATATGAGAAAAGTTTATACCCTCTGACAAAGTAATTCAACTTCTAGGAAGTTATGACAAGTAAATTATCAGAAAAGTCTGAAAATACTTGGGTAAAAAGACATTTATCAAAGCATTGACGTCTAAGTGGAACCAAAACACATGCACACACAAAATAGCAGCAGGTAAAGAAACAACCTAAATATCAAAAAAAGAGGGAAAGGTTAAATTAATTGAAGGACAGACATAAAACAATATAATATAGCCACTAAAATAAACTTTGATGATGCTGAAGAACATTTCTAAAGATAGATAAATGTTCATGATATAATATGAAATTGAAACTCAGATTGCAGCATGGTATAAAATGGGATCTCTATCATACACAGACATATAGATGCATACTCATTAACTGTCCCAGCCCCATATGCTTGGAAAGAAAGCCCGAAAGAAAATGCTCTCAAATATAACAACTTTATTTTCAAATGTTTTAATGTAAGCATATATTATTTTTATAATCTGTGGGCATAAGAATGAAACTACCTTTAATACATCATTTATCCTGAAGACTATGTAGTTCTCTGATTTTTATGTTAGGACTATGAAATAGATCTT